>NC_091015.1:50224344-51474344 GCF_041296385.1 Aphelocoma coerulescens | reverse complement strand
CAGTGCTCTGTGCAAAGTCCCTTAGGGACAGCCACTGGCTTCCCCAGGAAGGTAGCCAGCAAAACAGGGAAAGCATCACTCATCTTCCCCAAAATTCCACTGACCCTTCCTAGCCCACTCTTCCCTGACCTTTGTGGATCCACAGACTCACTCTACCTCTCAGTGTGAGCTACAGCACTGAATTCTGCAGCCACCCTGGAACATAAGCTAAGAAAATACCATCCCACAGTGTGAGAAGATTCTTTGTCCTCTTTAAGAAATTTTATCTGTGTAGCTAAGGACCTCTGATCTGGTTCTGGCTCTGTGGTTTAATGCTCTCCTTTGCACCACCTTCTTTTTCATGATTCTTCCTGCCTCCCACTACTTCCTAGAAAAATCCATTCCTTCACAGCCTAGATACACCCTGACTGGAAAAGCCATTTTAAGTAGAAAGCAGTTTCTTCTGCTGAGAAAAGTAATCTCTGATCATTTGATAGTTTTACTTGTGGAAAAGCTCCAAGCCTCTATGTTTTAAAACACCTCCTATGTTAGAGCACAGGCCACACACTAAAAACTCTGGGGAACAGCAACTGAATGTGGGCTGCTGTCACAGGGAACATTTAAACCCACAGCACTTATAGAACGCTTTAAAGCAACGATTTTTAAGAGAAAGGGGGTGAGAAAGAAGGGAGTAAGAATATTCAATTGCCAGATGATTGAAGCAAACCTCAGTAAGTTCACAGTGAGATGCAACTCAGGAGATTGGAAGTTTAACTGGAAAGAGATTTTCATACAGTCAATCCATTTTGCACATTGCTTAATAGAGAATGGGCTCTAAGTAATTAGTCCCAAAACATTACCCAGGTACCTAGACTGCACGTTCACGGCACACTTCACAAGTGTTGGAAGCTGACCTCCAGCTCTGATGACAGCTAATTAAAACACAAAAGTAAAAACTGCCACCTTGCAATCATAAACCGTTCAAAATGCACTCTGGCAGAAAAGCAGACTGCAAGGCAGCTTTCCTATATCTAGTTCACGCATTTGCTATCTACCACGGTTTTGAAAATGACATTGCAAAATAAACACCCTGTCTTACAGCTGATGTGTTTAGCATAAGTCAGATTTGTTTCACAGAGAACGTCCTTGCAGAGAACAAGAGCTCTTCTGGTTCCCAGCTAAGTCAAGGCTTGAGCTAACAAGCCAATCCATCAGTTCAAGTGTTTTGAGATCGCTCTTAAAAGGAGCCGTTTCTGTTTTATTACCAAAGTCAGCAGTCACCGTTTTAAAGTCAGCATTTGTCAATAGTTACCCAACTATGGCACTGGTGTGAAAACACTGATATGTTCCCTTGGCTTGAGCAGTTGTTCAGATACAGTCCTTATTCTCATCGCCAGAGGAGAGTGTGCCTCTCCAATTTATTTATTTTTCCCAACATGCAGCCTTCATCTTCATAGCCCATTTAAACACTGGATTAATTGAGGGGGGCTGGAAGGAAGCAAGGGGACCCAGCAGACACCGCTGATCCCGACCTCGGAACATGCATGTGCAATGCATCCAGAGCTGACGCAGCCAAGAGAAACTTTCTCACCATGCTTAGTCAGCACGCAATAATTAAAAAGGTGCAAGATGTGATAAACCCAGCATCCGTATCCATTGGGGCCAAACTCACAAATTCATTGCTAAGCTTTCAAAGCCGAAGACAGGTGTCGGGGGGGGGGGGGGGGGGAGGGAAGTCCCAAGGCACTCAGCCATCAAGGAAAACTGTCAGGAGAACATAATTACATCTCTACCTGCCCCAGTAGGCTTTAAACCTGCAGCGCCTTTGACCTCTGGGGAGGTTATTGGAGTTGTAATTGACCAGCTGCCTCTAAGAGCAGGCACCGCTCACCCTCACCGCGGGCTGTCGGGCCGGACCGCTCTCGCTGCCCGGCTCTGCGGAGGTGTCCACGGCCGCGGCGCCAGCCCCGCTCCGGTGGGTTCACTGGCTTGTCCGCCTCCTCGCCGTGGGGTCGCCGCCGACAACGAGGGACATGGCCCCGCTCCCCCCGCTTCCCCATCACCCGTTCTCCCTTCGGGCGGGAGGCGGCAGCCGCCGCCAGCCCCCGCGAACCGCCCTCTGCGAGTACCCGGACCGGCCCCCGCCCCGCGGCCGCCCCGCACCGCCTCACCTGCCGCCCGCGGCAGCGACCGCCCCTCGGCCCGGCCCGGCCCCGCCGCCCCGGCCACCTCCTCGCTCCCGGTGTCCCCGCCCGCCGCCAGGAGGGGACGGGGCGGGTGGCCCTCGCAGGCGGCGGCCGCGCATGCCCGGTGCGGGCGAAGGGCATTGTGGAAGCTGCAGTTCGCGGGGCCTGCACGGCGGGCGTCCTGCCCGGGCGCTCAGCGCACACCCTGCCCTCGCTCCTGCCCCGCGTTCAGCGCACAGCCTGCACCCGGTCCCAGCTCCCACCCCTGCTCCCACCGCAGCCCGGCGGGTTCCCCTCCCGGCTTTCTTCCGGGCTGCCCAGCCCTTGGCTCCTCGGCTGATCGGTTTCCTGGAGCCCTCTGATTTTCCCAGCCGTCTGCTTGTCGTCCTTCTCCCAAGTTTCCTCCAGCCTCCACAGAATCATAGAATCATCGAATCATCAAGGCTGGGAGAGACCTTTCAGATCATCCAGTCCAAGTGTCCACCCAGCACTACCACTGTAAACCCCTAAACCTCTTCACCCAGCACCAGATCCAAGTGTCCCTTGAACACCTCCAGGCATGGTGGTTTGAACACGCCCTTGGGCAACCTATTCCAATGCCTGACCACTCTAACAGTGAAAAATTTGTTTCTAATATCTTATCTGAATCTCCCCCGTCCCAGCTTAAGGCCATTTCCTCTTGTCCTCTTACGCTAGGCATAGCAAAAGAGACCGGCCCCGCCTCACTGCAACCTCCCTTCAGGTGGTTGTAGAGAGCAATGAGGTCCCCTCTGAGCCTCCTCTTCTGCTGTCCCTCCCAGCACCTCCTCACACTGGCCTTCCCCTGTCCCTTTGGGTCCCTTCCTCACCCTCTGCTCTCCCTGCCTGACAGGGTCCTTTCTTGCTTGCTGCCCACACTCCCTGCCCTCTTCCAGTGAGAAGGAGGTGCTAAAGCAGAGGGCAGCCATCCTTATGATGAGTACATAGCTCCAAATCCACCAGGAAAACCTGACAGATCGCAGGCACCTGCATCCTTAGTGGAGGAAGGTTCCTTCCCACCGGGGAAATTGTGACAGCAGTGGCGGGTCCCATTCACATGGTGGGGTTTGCTAGGGTCAGGCTTCACCAGAGCAACCCAGAGACCATTACAGCTTGAATAAACCACCGAGAGCATGCTGAGCCTGCAACAAGAGGTTGAGTCGTCTGAGCAGGTGGACACGTGTGTGTAACAGTACCTCTGCTCCCAGCCTCTCCCAAAGTCAATGGGGCTTTTGTCATTCACTTCACTGAGGCTTTTGTTTCTCATGGGAGCTTCCCATTCCCAGGCCCCGACAGAGCTCTCACTCAATGGGAAGGACAGATAGTGGTTTGGTAGCATTTTTCACATCAGCTGGTGTTTGTATGCATAGCTAAATGCTTCCAGAGTGACAGGACTGCTGAACATGCATGCAGGAGTTTAATATAAAAGTTTAACTGTTGAAAAGTTCGATCCTGAAAAGCTGATAGTCATTTGGGGGAAATCAAATATAAAAGCTTAGTACTTCTTCCTCCAGCCTCTTTTTTTCTGCCTTACAGATTTTGTAGCTTATGATCTGAAGAATTAACTTGGGTTACAAGAGATACACACAAGAACTGAGGGTTTTCAGGAATGCATATTGCTACTTAAAATTTAATTTCATTACATCTCTATGAATTTTAGTGTTGAGCTCCCATGGACTGACAAGGCAAATGTCAGGCTTCTGAGATTTGTTTTCCAGTTTGTTCAAGAGCTATTACACTAATGAAATCCATTGCGAGAGATACCATCCACTCTGTTTCTCCATAAGTTTCTGAGTTATAGTCCAGTCTTGGAGACACTTCAGAATGCTGGACCCCCATGCCTTTAACTAGAGTAACAGTGCCAAATAATCATTATCATCATAATTTTCATTATCTCATTGGAATTTTCACTGGAATAAAAAGTCACTATTTCAACAATGTTTAGAGGTATCTATAAATCTTCCCAAAACATTTGTGAGTAGAAATCCTGACTAAAATTTCACAAATACCTGCTTGCATATTCACATAAATGTCATCTGCAGTGCTACTTTTCCTCCTTGTTATGAAATATTTAATGAACCAGTCAAAAGCCAGACACTACAGTAATTTGGATCAAGTGGCTAGTCACGTATCACAGATGATGAATGGCCAAAGACACAGACCTAATCGTTCAAGAAAAAAGAACACCCATAAGCTGAAATGTGTTTCTGTGAAATATTCATAGGATTGTGGTGGTTTATTGTCATGTCTGCTTCAGAATAACCTGTGATGGGAAAAGGAGCATAATCTGATAAACTTTTCATGCAAAACCATTCATTTGTTATTCCTGGAGTAAGAAGTTTGTAGACCCACATCTGTTTAAGTCCATCGTCTATAAGGGGTAGGGATGCGTTTTCCTTAATGCAAGGTTTTACAGGGGGTACCTATTGGAAGGAGTGTGAACGTGCTAATGGTAGAGACAGGCCCTTCAGGTGCCCAGGCATAGGTGCCTAGTGCAATTTTGGACAGTTTAGGTTGCCCAAGACATCTGCACAAGGTTGGTAAATACAACACGGGACCTATAAGAAGACTCTGCCTGGCTTGAACTTGAGCTTCAGCGTTGTATCACACAGTCATATTGCCCAAGTTACTTCAGCGTTGTATCACACAGTCATATTGCCCAAGTTACTTCTGATGTGACCATTCAGGGAATAAATCAGCTTTTACAGACACAGGCAGGGGATGAGCTCACAACTGGGAGCTGGAACAGTTGAGCCAACCTTTATGGTTCAACAGATGGAGCTGTATCTCCAACCTGAAGTAAACATTGGAATGTTTCCAACTCATACATCCTCTCCTCACATCACCTTCTACACTTGGACTATTGCTCTCTCTGTATGTGCAGCCTCTTTGAATGAGAAAATATCACAGGGCTGGGTCCTGGAAGCTGACTCCACCCACCAGAGTCACTGATGTGCCTGCTCATGAACATCAACACATTGGACTACAGCACTCCAAGCCTTGCTCAGCTGAAGTCAACTAGATCCACTGGCTTCTTTGTTGCGTGTCTCTGTGTGATGCTGCCTCAGCTTTTTTGGTCATTTACCTATTGCCTCTGCTTTGCCTTGCTTTTCACTACCTCTATGTGCTGCACAAATTGTGGGCACTTGTGCTCTTAACCTTTCTGCAGCGGGACAGAGAGAAGGGTCTACACAAGTTGTTGGTAGGATCTTGCTGGGATTTAGCCACTCAGATTTTTTTAAATGTCAGCCTTGTAAAATGCATTTGGTGGGGGTAGTGGGACACACAAGCCCAAGGGATGTGGCAGTCTGCCTGTGGTATAATCATAGCTCAGCAGAGCTTGCAGGCCAACCAGCCAGTATTGTAAAACTGGATGAGCACTAGTGATTCCAGTCTTGTAAGAGGTAATAAGCAACATCCATGGAGTGTGCTGCTGCTTAATCATCCTGCGAAGGAAAACCATTTCAGCCAAAAACATCAGTGAAACCTTTGGGGACTGAAGGCACCATGGAACTCTGCACATCTGCTCAGCATATGCTAAATGCAGACAGCAGAGAGAGCTGAACGAGGGACTTTGAAAGTGCTATATGCCTCAAACCTCTCTTACAAATTCATGTAATTCACTAAAGAAATCATACATATTCATGTCATTCTACCTCAGGACTATGAACTTGTTTGGAGGGGATAAACGCTTTCTTGCTTCCAAAGAGCAAGATTTCATTAAACTGTCTCTCTTTTGGAAAAAGGAAGCAGTGACCCCAATCTCTGCAGTATCTGGCAGCCAGTAATAGCTGTATCATGATCAGTATCTGCCCTCTAGTAGCAATTTTTCACACACTGATGTCGAACACATGCAGGAGTAGAAAAAGAAATAAATCTGCTGCTGAGAAACTCTGCCACTGAAATGACTTGTCCCTACGAGGTGGTGAGGACACTGGGCGTTCTGAAAGCACAGTTCTGATCCCAGTGTTTAACTCCTTGAGTCCAAGGGCTGGGTAATTGCTGGTGTTGCCAAAGGTGGTTAAGGCTTTGTTTATCTTGTTGCAGGTAAAATGAGGTGAAAAGAGCACATGTGCTGTTAAACAGGTAAGTAAACCTGACTATTCTATACAAAGAAAGATCAACAAAAAACTTCTAAGGATGACAGTTAAAGCTATCAACTAGTTTCACGGTGATATTACAAGAACAAAAAGACCTTCCAGTCCCACAAGCAGGGCACCGGCCCCTGCTTCTGCTGTTAGCAGTCGGATCCCACTGAGCACAGAAGTGAGCAGCATGTGGCAATCTGAGCTAGCATGACAGCAAAGAAACGCCAGCTCCTCGTGGAGTAGTGACAGCTTCTGCTTGGTTTTTGGAGCGGTCTGCTTAGTTTGGAATGCAGGACAGTTAGATAAGCAAACACCTGATTTATTTAGCCATTCACTTATTTAACCACGTGGTACAGGCAAAGTACTAAGAAATAAGGGGTTTTTCCTTATAACAGGAAATCCATTCACATATGGACTTGAGGTAGAAGTTCCTGTTAAATACAGAAAAAGATTTGCACTAATCTAATACCATGACTAAATATAAATCTCCACAATACAAAAAAGGAATAGGTGGGTACCAGTGACAATGAATAAAAAAGACAGGAAACTGGAGAAATCCAATGACAGTCGGCACAACAGATGTGCCAAAATCTCCCTTGTATGACAAAATGACTGTCTCATGAAATATTAGCAACTATCCAAAACTGGGAAAGTGTGAAAATCTTGTTGCTGTATAAATTATCTAAGACACTCCTGCCAATTATAGACTTGCTGTGAGAAAGAGAGACATTGGTAATCATGACAGCGACTGTGTTCGAGTGTCATGTGAATATTCCAGGCAATTATTCAAATCAATCATTTCTTGTCCGTGTAGGAAAGATTCATCACTCTTAGTAGCTCGTGTCACTCAGTGACTGAATTGATGGTGCTCTGCTCTTTGTGGTGTTCTGTAGTCTGCCTGTTTAAGGTGACAGCACTGTCGTGTATTTAACTGCTGAGGTGTGGAGAGCTGTCCAGCAGAAAGTGGGAGAGCATGGGCCCAGAATCCATGAGAAACATTACCCAGGTCGTAAGAGACCAGTTCCCTTCCGCACCAAGCAATGTCCAACCCGAGGCATTTTTGGAAGTGGCAGGAGCAATGCTGGCTGTTGCCACTGGCACAGCATGAGAGGGCTCTAGATGCAGGGGGAAGGTGATCCGTTTAATCACTCTTCTTCCACATGGGATGTTTATGAGACCTGCTAACCATGTCTTGTCATTACAAATCCTCCAACTGCAGTGCTCAGCATCCCTGTCATTGAGAATGGCTCCCATATTCAATGAGGTTCCTGCCTCTTGCTTTCCCAGCCCTATGTACTCTGACCTACTCTCTCACACCTGCTGTTCTGCATAAAAAGGGGTTCCTATCACCACAACTTCTTTCATCCTCCCACCCTTCCTGGCAGGAATTCCTCTAACAGAGGACTGTGTCCTGCTTCCATGAGAATCACTGTTGGTAAGAGACATGACTGAAAATGTGCAATATCTCTGTGTGTTCACCACACTGTGACTACACAAATTTTGGTCTTTGACTTGGCTTGATACATCTGGTCTTACCTTCCTTTTTGTATATTGTGAGGTATAATTTATCAATTCATTTTTTGTTTTTAATTAATATGCCTATCTGTTCCTTCTGCCTCTTCCTCTACACTGTGCATGTATAAAGGCTGATTCCAGCCTGTTGTCACAAGGGGATGGATTAAGGCTGCAGATCTGCCTTTGCAAAGCCTTAAGCATCTGATTTTGTAAATTAAATAAAATACCATCTAGATGTTACTGCTAAAAGCACCCAGTATCAGCTGGGTTTCAGTACCACAGGGCTTCCCTGCTTCTGTTTGAGAAATAAAACTAACACCAGCAAATGGTAACTTGAAATGGAATTTGTTCTTTAATAAAATAACAAAACAAAGTCTTCACAGAGGAGTAGTTTCCTTTTTTCTACATGTGAGTGTTTGTAACAAAATAAAAGAGTGTTTAGCTCTTCAGGCTGGTGATAACAAATAAAGATGTGGTTCACCTCGACTTTCACACCCTCTGTCTCTCTTTTCAAAGAGCTTCTTTCCTTTATTCATGAGCTCTTTGGGGACAGGATTTTCAACAGTTCTTTCTACCAACTTGTGGTTAACAGAATATTTGCTTTCCATTTTTTTTTAAGCACGCATCGTGGCTCCCAAGTATCCATCTGTAACTCTCAGAAAAATAACTGGTAGCTTGTGGCTAGAATATATTTTGGGATGCCTAGTTTGTCACTGGTTAGCTCGGAGGCTGAAGTTTAAACTGACACCTGAAATTCACCAAAATGAGCAGTTCTTTGGAGACCCTCTCTTCAGCCATCTCTTCCAGGCCACCCTGCTGAAATCCTGAGAGATTACTGACATCGGTACTCTCCGTCACACAAGAGAGAATTTTAATTTTCTTCCTTTAAGACTGTTTATGCCACAGATCATCCTCACTCCCTGGACCCCTTCTGCACCCCTAATGAGCTATGATGTCCTTCATTCACATAAGGTTTTGGCAGCGCATATCCTATGATTTTACAGGAAAGGAAACTGTTTTATGCCTTACACCTCCGTAGCGAAAGTATGAGGTCTGGACATAGAAGATAAATACCCCTGCTTCACTTGAAGGTTGAACTGTGGCAGCAGTCCAGCCTCTTGCTCTTTGTACCTGCTTTTTGTAAGATGTGAGCTTTTCCCCAGTGTAGCATAATCTAACTTTTGTCACCTTCATTTAATGACACTCGGATATGAAAACAAGGAGGCATTATACCCCCTTCTGAGAGTGCTGCTTTCCACTGGCTGCAGCTGAGAGCTGTGTCCATCCTGAAAAACAATGGGAAACATAAAGCCTGATGCTAAGAAATCCTTGCTTTTCACCCCAGTCTTCCTTCTGGACAATTACTTTCATTTTCAGTGATTTGTTTTGGCATGCATGCACAACCACTGTGGTTCTAAATCCAAGTGAGGATGAGTTACAATGATTCCTCTGCTGCATAATCCCTACTGCCCACTGCCTGGGGAAGTGATGGTCATTCCATCCTTCTCCCACCTGCAGAGGAGTCTGGACTGGCTGGCTCCTGCCTAAAAGGGTTCAGATCTTTCTTCTGACTGAGAGCAAATGTTGTCTTTATCTCCTCTTATGAGGGCCAGACTGCAACTGAGAATGGAAAGTGGTTGTCCTGCTTTTCTAGATGATCCTATTCCAGGCCAGCCAGAAGGCAGTGCCAACTACCCATCCTTGTGTGGCATTGCTTTCAAGTGGAAGTGTTTGGTCCCAGTGAAATTTCCCACAACTTAACTAGGACCTTGCACTCCTCAATAGCAGCCCTAGGTACTGCAGAAGTGAATTGGGAGGGCCAGGCCAGGTAATAAACCTGGCTCCCCTTGTTGAATTCTGCTTGCCCCAGAAAGTATGTTCCTATGAGCTCAGTTTTTAACTAGCACAGTAAAATAAATGAAAACAGGGCAAAGAATAATGCTTCACTTCTCTGGGAATACAGGGCCTCAAGGATGTAATGTGAATTCAGCACCTGTCTATTGGCTGAAGAATTCATACATCGGATGGAAATGAACTCTCCAGGGTGACAGCAGCACAGGTACTCTTTTTTGCCCTCTTTTTTCCTTCTCTTCCCTTTTTTCCCCCCTAGATTTTCTTTTTTTTTTCTCTTTCTTCCCTTGTAGTGGAAAACGTTTAACATTTGCCTGCGTATTTGAGCAGGGAGTTTGGCTCCTTGCATTCATGTCACAGCAAGACAGAGCATCTCTCAGACAGGATTATTTCCCTACTCTTTCAAAGCACCACTGTCTATGAGCGTGCCCCAGCTCTCCCCTCACACACTTTGTGCTGACAGAAGAATCATCTCCATCTGAAGCCTCTCCATCACCCTGCAGCTACAGCCCCCTGTGAACTGCGGCTGCCTTCCCCCTGCTCCCTCACTTACAGATGACACATCCCATCTCATTTGTATTATTAAAATGATTTCCACAGGGTCACCTTCTGCTTCACGCCTGAAATGATATAGAAAATTAAGCTCTTCCTCTTGTGCCACTTGGATTTAAATTGTAGATTTTAAATCTGTCCTCACTTCTCAATCCTTTAATCTTCCACAGGCAGCACCACTGCATTGGCAACTCCTAGCAACTGCATTAGATGTTAAAAAAAAGAAATCACAGGCGCATCGACTCATATGATGTTATGATGAGTGAGGTGGGTAATAACAAACATGCAGTACTCCAGTCACCCACTGGGTCTCTTTCCATTTTCTTCACAGAAAACCTAAACAACCTGCTGCGTGGAGTATGAAAAAGGTCGTATCAAAAGAACATCTGCACATTAGCGTAGTGATTAGCTTGTAGAGTAGCACCCAGTGGTGAAAGGGCTTTTATCTTCTTTTCCACACATAAAAATATTGTGTCACATGAAGGGATGCTTACACTGAAGTCAGACCTGATTTCTGTTGTGACTTCTCAAGCATTTCATCAAAAATATTTCCTTGCAGGTGAGTTTGGCAAAAGGCATTGGGCTGTTTAAGGTAAAGTGCTGGACTTTTTTAGGAAGTGTAATTGCAATTACTGTGTTTCACAGGCAAGAATGATGCCAGGAATGAGTAATTCTTGGTATGGAATGCAGACAATACAGTAAATATGCAAACCAATACTTTGGAAATTGTGTCTTTCACTTAAGCTTGATTTAAATGTGTGAATTCTTTGCATCTTTCTGGCATTTCCCAGTCTTCACCATTGTCTTTCCTTATTACAGGTTTGAAAGAAGCTGCTGCGGTATGGAGAGCTGGAGCAGCCAAGAATTACATTCACCAGCAATGCACCATTCAAAGCATTTAGAAGCTGCCAGTACTCATGGTCCCAGACCAAAGCTAACCTTTGTAGCAGTGCTATTAGGTTTTCTTGCTTCTTTTTCCAGGTCAGGTGGTGTTGGCACTCTCTTGTGAAGAACACTGGGTCAGATCATCTGAGGGGTTATTCCTAATGGCAATTCCTGTGCTAACTCAGATGCAGCTGAATCCCCAATTACATTCAGTTTAGGGGACAGAATAACCCTCTGCATTTTTTCACTGTGTGTGGTGCAGATCTGATGGGTGTCACCTGAGCACTGGAGCAGGTATGGAAGAAAGGAGGAGCTTTTGCTCTTTCTTGGAGCAAATGACTGAGCTACTCCACGGAGAGGGCTACGCAATAAAAATTAATCCAACTCTTTCATAGTGGCTAGTGACTAAATACACAACTGTTTAAAGAAGCATCAGTTCAGCCTTCCTTGCAGTATATCCTTCTATCCAGAGCAGACTCCAGAATGTGGCTGGGGAGTGAGATGAGACAGAGATGCTAGAAAGATGAAAGCTATTGGATTAGCATTTTTGTCCTAGGGCTGTAATAGAAATCTTTAGTAAGCAAAGCCCAGGCATGAAAATCACATTGTAGCTTGAAGATGGAGTCCAATTTTGAGCTGAAATTCACCCCCTTTAGTGGTCTCAAGGCCAAAGTATGCACAGAGACTCTGTAAGTCCTATTTTCAGGGTGTTAGCAGCACATAGATCCCTCTGCTGGTTCCTCTGTACTTGAATGAATTGGATCCAGAGCACAAGCACAAGCTCATGTCAGAGCACTGATGTAGGTCATGTTTGAAGATGACTTTACCAGTTACAAAGTCAAAGATTAAAAGAAAACCTGACCAGAGGAATGCTGACACATTCTGAAAATTTGGAGGTGAAAGGGATCTGAGGTCTTTTAATAAACTAAGTGCTATAAAAGTAAAATTGCAAAATACCACTCTTCTCTGTGGAAACCTCGAGGCATGTTCCCATCCTTGAATCTAACTTGTAGACAGTATTGCTGTTCTGTTTCCTTTTACAAGACATAGTGATGTTCTGCCTCATAAAGAAGGGCCATGCAAACTCCTCTGAGCTGTAAACATCTGATTCTGCTGACGGGACTGTTATAGACAAATTTATGCTACAGAACATTTCTTCAAATAGACAGCAGATATAATGTGTGACTATGATCACACGTAGATCACAAAGCCTTTAAACTGTGGCTTTGGTTCTAGGATCATTAACTCCTGGTAGGATTACCCACCAAAGTGGTCTTAGTTCTCTAGCCACCACACAATCTGCTCACGGACAGTCTTGCTGTAGAATACGGAATGGAATAAGGAACCACAGACAGCGCTCTGAGACCAGGCAGCCTCAGACAATAATGCCCCCTACTGATATTTGAACAATCCTGGGGAAAGAGATGTCTCAAAGAGCTGGCAATGGCAGCAAGGCTGATACCAGCAGCGAGAACACGTGAGGAGCACAGACAGGCAGCTTGAGGCTCCGGACAATTAAATGCATGGCACAGAGCAAAGTAACTGCTCAGAAAAAAACATGATTTGGGAAAAGGCTAGTTTGAAGATCTTGTATTTTAGGGTGAAGGAGTTTCAGTAGCTGAAAGTTAAACTTTGGCATTTCCGCTGCCACAGAAGCCCATGAACTGTCTCATCCAGGCCAAGGGAACTGTGGGCATGGGCTACTTGGGAGCTGCAGGGGCACCATGAGCAGAGCTCACACCAAGATGTTTGCAGACATACATCATGGTCGATATTACAGACCATGGTCACCTCACTTGGAGGGAAATTGAGCTGGGATGCCAGTGACATGACTAAGGTGTAATCATGTACGGGTAGGCAAATTACTTCCTTTTTAATTAGGGTTTCTGTAATGCCTGAGTCTTCTTAACAGCCCAGCAGTTATAATCCTTTATAGCCAAATGCTGACAGCAGTTTCATTGCCTGTGAACCACTACTTGTACCAGCTTTTCCAAAATTTGGTGTTTGAAATTTGGGTTGCTCTGTGCTATGTTCCATTATTATATTTAGAGCAGGTGTTTCCAGTGCTTCCAAGGAAAAACATTTTATGTTTTATACTGAGTATCCATAGCCTAGGAGTTACAAACTTGTATTTTTTAAATTAAAATAAAGCTCAGATATTTGAGCAAAAAGACTACTGTTTAGTTTCCTCATCTTCCCAGGAGCAAAGGCAGCCATTCTCTTATATCCGCTGAGACCTCGGCTTGGAAGAGCACTCCTGTAAACTTCCTGTGAGGTGCAATTGACTCTGTGGCTCAGTGGAAGTTGCTGTACTTCCATCCACACACCTTCAGCAAGTCTTAAATTGTCTGAGGAGCCACATCTGTGCAAAAAGTACAAGGACGAGTATGTAATTTGTGTGCCACACATGTATCCATGGTCTAGGAGAGAAGAACAGCCTCCCCAGCCACAGAAAAGCTGTTTGCTCTCTGGTGATCAGGGCGAGGAATTTCAGCCAGTGTAGTCCTGTGGACTGGGAGCCTCAGGGCAAGAGACAGAACCTGGCTCTGGTGCTACCCTTAGGTGAGTTACTTCCTACTCAAGACACAGCCTGTGTTTCCAAAGAGCTTCTTCCTGCCTATAGGCTGGCTTATAGAGTCAAGGTAACTTCCTGCTAAGTTTGCTGTGGCAGCCTGCCAGCATCAGACGAAGACAGCATTTGCAAAAATAACAAGACACCTTAAGAAGTCTGAAAGTGAGTTTAGATTTTACTATTACCACTACCCAAAAACCACTGTGTATCAGTGTGCCCTTGGGAATACATTCAGACAGTGAAATCCCGTTTCCTTATCATGCGCAGTAAAACGCTGTGAAGTTAAAACCCTTGGTAGCTTCTTATGCTTTTATCACTGGATTTATGTCAGCAAAAGAGCATGGAAAGTGTATTCAAGTGGTTATTATGCACCACTCTGATCATACAACATGAAGTTGTATCTGGCACCTTGTATGCAAAGGAAACCTGCTTTTGATGGAAACTAATGTATGGTTAATTTGCTACATTAGCATGTGATAATTAGCACGCAGGGCTTATGATGTATTACAACTACATCTTAGTATGCATGCATGCAAATAGACACACAATACATCAGTGTGTTAAATGCAGGCATCTCTAGGACAGAAGGTGATATAAACAGAAGTTTTGGACACAGAATGAGTGCTGCATAATGAGTGCCTCAATTTACAGTCCAATAACATATTATATATTCCTCCACACACCCTGAACAGTGTGCATATATTAAAATCTCTAATCTGTCTACTTTCATATTCCTGAATATATTAGGACTTTCTGTGATTCTTTCTTTTTAAATTGCACAATCCAGGGTCAATTAAACGGTTGCAGCTTGAAGATGCACACCATGGCTGTGTCAGAGCAGGACATCTCATCACTCTCAGTTTTGTGCATCTGTAACCATGGTGACTTTGTGGCTGCAGCTTTCCCCAGACTTGGTGTAACCTGGGGTGGATAAAGGCATGCTTCCCCGTCTGGTGCGGATGTCACGTACAGGATCTCTTAGGATACATTTTTAATTACCATGTTCTCTTAATTACTCCTTCTGATTTCCCTGGTGAATTTCCTTTCTCGAGTTTCAGTGACTCATTGTGAAACCAAGTGATATCTTTGCTGTCTTCAGTCAAGAAAATTCATCCCAGACCTCTGCACCTTCTCAAGGACAGCCCTTGCCTGAAAAGCAATGCAACCTGGTGCTTTGTGCTTGTGGCTACTGACCAAATGCGGTGTTTTACAAGTGCAGATTTCCTTCCCTTGGCTGCTGGCCTCGCCAAACTGCACTGGAGAGTGTGGCTGTGCTGTCTGAAGTGGCCTCCAAGGGCAGCCCTGCTTTGGCTGCCAGCTGGCTGAGCTCAAGGTGGGCTCCACCATAACATCTCCTCTCAGGGAGGTGCAAGGACTGCACGGTGGTGACCCCAACAGGAGTGCAAAGGTGACACATGAAGGGGTGTAATGACAAGGGAGGGTCTCATCACCCCCTTGGCCATTTGGTCCCCTCCACAGCTGTCAGGCACTCTGGAGATAGACTAAAGTGCCTGTGGGACATGGTGCCATAGAAAAGCTGTCTTGGATGTGCTCGGGGGGGAAGCTGTGGGATGCCCAGCACACACATCCCACTCACTGGGAGCTACAGGCAGCAATCTGTAAGTCTGCAGCGTGTAAATCTCACCAGCCCCTGCTGAAAGGGGGCTTAGCCAGGCAGCGTTTCCTGTCACCACACTCTTCTCGATTGCTCTGCTATGGCACAGTGTGCTGGGACCAAACAGCTCTGGATTTAGCCTTTTATTTGACAAAGTACCTAGCTAAGAGCTGTAATTTATCCCTTTCGAGCAAGCACTTCTCCTTGTGTGTTAAACCCACCCCTGGGCAGAGGTCCAGGCAGCACAAGCCCTGCGCCGCAGGCAGGCGACACGGACCATACACACATTTTACAGCCACACAGCATGGGACTGAGCAGCTGAGAAGGGGCAGTACCAGACTGTAGGGGTGTTTTCTTTCAGTGTTCCTGGGGGGCTCGTCTTCATCTTGGCCTTCATGAACTGGGAAGTCACTTTACACCGTAGGTTAATCAGCATTTAACAGAGCACCCATGTATTCTTCCACTTAAACTGCACTAAACACAAGCAGTAACTGCACTATTTCTTTTTTCTACCTGGGCAGTAATACATCTTCTTTTCATGAAGTCATCCTTAGCTGAGCCATCTCTGTAAATAGCTGAGCCGTTGAGGTGCATTATTTATCACCGTCAGATGTTTAGCACATGAAACTGAGCGGCGGGCGGCAATCGGATCACCTTCTCACTCGGATGGGATGAGGGGGATTTATGGTCAAAAGCTGTGCCATGGAAAGAACACACTACTTGTTAATTAAGGACAAGCAGTTGAAGATCAGTACTGCTGCATTTCTGACAGAGGGCAGCATTGAGTTTTTTATCATATAAAATAAGAACCCAACAAAACACTTCTTGGCAGTGATTGCGCAGCTCAGAAAGAAGAAAAGCTTATCACTCACATTTTTCAAAAAACCGTGCTATCAAGTGGCTTTTAACTAAAATTTCCTTTTGCAGCTGGCTGTTTTTTGAGACTGTTTTGGCAGGGGCAGGGCAGGGTTGGGGTTGTTTGCTCATAGCTTCATGGAAAATGCTGCTTTATGGTCTGCCCCTTGCTGCTTCTCCTCTACCCAAGGTAATGAAAGTCACCAGAACTTGATACTGCCTGGACAGCCTTGTAAGGGAACCATGTCCTGTAACACCCAGCTGTTGTTTCCCTGTTTTGGGGGCCTATGGAAAAGAAGGATCTAGGGGTACTCAGAAATTATCTGGGGAGCCACCAGCTCCTGCTGCAGACAGCAATTTCATGAACCAGCTTTGGACTTGAGTCCCTTTGTCACTAAGAGCCTCTGCTCCCTCCTGAGTTTTAATAAGACCAGAGAGCTGTGAGGGCATCCCCGCAGCTGCAGCAGGAGGGGATGCTGCTGCATGGCACCCTGGGCAAATGTCTGGGCTCAGGAAGTTTTGAAGGGAGGATTTAGCTGGTGCAGTGTTTATAGACACTGTTTCTACCTCTCTGTTCTGTTAGAAACACATCTTTTTTCCTTTCCCTGCCAGCAAGAAATAAATTAATTTAATTCCTGAGCAATGTAATTTATGATTAGAAACAGTCCCTGATGTGGGAATTTACAGCAAAGCCTGTTATCTAACTTTCTAGTGTCCCCAGCCTGTTGCATCTCTGGGCCCTGGCTGCACCTCCATTTGTAATTGAAAGAAGACAATTGCTATATGAAATTGCTAGAAGAGTGGGTACACCACGAACTTGAGGATCAACTGGAAACTTGCCCACTTAGGAGACATCTTCCAGTAAATGTGGATGTTTCCCAAAAACGATGCGTGTGGGAGTGTGTGTGTGTTATGTGTTGCAATACCACCTCCCTGTAGGCATTTTCATTATAAGTTTGGGAGAGAACTGCTGCATATTCCATCTTTGCCCTGTCTCATTGATATTCATTCATTCTCCAGTGGGCTTAATGTTGCTGTCTGCACAGGGGAAAAAAATTAAAATAACAAGACAAGGAAATAATAGAAGAAGGAGGTGATTCTTTTTAAACCTTTCTCATGAGTGAAGACAAGGATTCATTCGTCCCGAGCCTTTGTTCTGGGAGCGCTCGGCACAGCAGTTGTTAGAGCAGGTAGCAGGAACAAGGTATTCAAATGCCTCAGAATACATCTATAAATCATGTCACCACTTTTCTCTGCAGGAGCCAAAGAGTAGGAGGGAAGAGGGATGAGAACAGCGAACAGATCAAACAAGCAACCTTCAGAGGAGACATCAGCCCCACAATGATCCTTGGTGTGATATGAGCATCTTTGAGGGCTCCTGTAGGTAGTTTTATTTGTCTAAAATAGGATGGACCCTAACTAAATATTTATGTGCTTCTCGAATGGCTTTCAAAATATTTAAAGTTCTTTGCTCATGTGGACTGAAAGTCTTCAAAGGAGCACAAGTCCTCTTGACTTGCAAGATGATATGAGCACCTATATCACATGTCTGCTTTTGGAAATACTCCTTGCAGTACAGCCAAAGCAGGCTGATGGATATTGTCCAGCTGTCCCAGAAGGCAGAAGTTGTGCAACCCCTCCAGGGCAAAGGATATTTGGACAATGAAAGGGAAATGACGATATTCCTGCCTCACCCAGCCCTGATTGCCTTAGGAAGGATGCAAATATCGGTACAGCTTTACCTGGAGGTCAAACAGGACCTGATCAGGCCATGGTCTGTGGAGGGAAGCTCAGCTAAATTGTCAGGTCTCACACACTGCGGATGAAGGTCCTGGGGCCACTCCTTGCTCCTCTGCCATAGGCTGGGGCCAGGCAGTGGGGTTGCTCCCCAGCCAGCACCCTTCATGCCACACAGCCAGACAGCCTAACGTGGGCACTGCTCACTGTGGAGCTGGTGGCCAGTCACCATGGGGGGAGAGGCTGCTGTGCCCCCTTTCTGACTCCTTGGGCCCATCATCTCCCTTCCATCCCCTGGACATTGCCAGTTTCTGTCTTTCTCCTGTAATCTCTGCCAGATCTCACTCCATGTCTGGTCACCCCTTGTGGCCCAAGGTGTGCCGCTGGCTGCCATTGCTGTCCCTTTAATCACTGCCCACCCCAGGAGGACCTTGAGCAATTGTGTGCTCAGAGCAACATGACATTTTGGCTGTAGCTGCCAAGGGTTTGCCTACTTTGTAGGCAAAACGGATCTTTGTCTGGGTGAAATCCTTGCAGGTCTGCTGCTTTCACCTGTGGACTGCAGTATTTGTACAGAGAGGTTCATGACAGGCT
Source organism: Aphelocoma coerulescens (assembly GCF_041296385.1). Taxonomy (NCBI): domain Eukaryota; kingdom Metazoa; phylum Chordata; class Aves; order Passeriformes; family Corvidae; genus Aphelocoma; species Aphelocoma coerulescens. Next base: position 51,455,897 of record NC_091015.1, on the reverse strand, counting down.
TTATGGATCTGGTTTTATGGGCTTTTAGGTGCTGTGCTTCATTTGTGCCTTCACGTCCCCTGTCTGCCTTTCCATAAATGCATGTCTGGGCTGTGGAGTGAAAAGCTGTTGAAGCTCATGTTAGCCACACCATCTCCTTATGTGCCTTAACTACTCCAGCTCAAGACCAACTCATGATAGCTTAAATTTGAACCTGCTTATATTTGCCCCCAGAAGGAGAGCAGATAACCCACTTTTATCCTTTGAGATGTGCAGGAATGGAGAGATCAGAGGCACCAAGGGTTCAACCAAGTATAAAACTGTCCATGGCACTACCATGACGCTGTCTGTCAGATCCACAAGGACTGAGCTTTGCAGAGATCAAACCCAGCAACTCTGTTTGTCTTCTGTGCAAATCCAGAATACTGCTGCTTGTCTTAACCTTAACCTACCAAATTTTAAACTCTGAGTGGAAAGAAACCTTCTAAAGGTGGCAAATCTTTGCAGTTGTGTTGGCAACATCCTTTAATGACCTGCAGCATTCCAGATGCAGGTAATTTTTACTACATCAAATGCTAGCAAACAGCAACAATACAATTTCACAAAATGAAACACAAATTTTAAGCAGCAAAAATTCTGCCTTTTGAGCTGCTGTTCTAAATTAAGCATCTTGTAAGCACCAAACAAGCAAAACAATTATGCTTTCCTATTTCATATCTCACCTCAAGATGACTGAAGCATTTATTGAGTGCTCGTAACATACTATGTGGTTGTAGTAGCAAGCAAAGCAAAGTGGGCCACAGAAGAGCTGTAATGCCAGAGGAAAGCAAAACAGCACCATTGAGCAGATGATTTCATGCCTGGAAGAACAACCCAAAATTCACACTTGGAGAACGCAGAGGCTGTGCACACTCCAGTCCAGGGCCAGGGCCAAGGGTAGGGTACAAACCTTTAGCAGACAGCAAATCACCATTTTGTATATGAGCTGCCTCTACAGCGAGGTGGAGAAAGCCTTGAAGGTTCCTGCCCTGGCCAGCCCGGGCATGTGGCTGTGTGTTTCACTCTGCCTGGCATTCAAGTGGTGGGTGCCAGCAGGAAAATGCATAAGGGCATTAAGCCAACTTCCTGAGAACATGCCACTGCTTCACTCTCTAGCCAACAACAGCGATCACCTTCAGTGCAGCAAACCCAGCTTTGCTTCTGCGGGTACGTCCCTCACATGCTCCGGGGTGCAGGACTTTGCCTCTGCAACCTGCTGGTACAGGTGTGCCAGCATAACTGGGAGATACTCAGATATAGGATGGCTTAAGGCAGTGGAAATGATGGGAAAGATGAAGGAAAAAATCTTCTGAGGGGAAACATCTGTTCTCTTTACCATTAGCTACAAGTGGTACCTTTTTAATTATTGAGATGCTGGAGCTGGCAGAGGTTGTGAATTGACTTGGTAATTATTTAGAAGAGCCCCAATTGCTGGCAAGGAATCCCATGTAGTCATTTTCCAACTGAATAGAGGGAGAAATAAACTCTTCAAGTATTTATTATTATTACAGCCTGCCAATTATGAAGATTTATTCATTCCTGCTGAGCTACCTGGAGACTTGGCTTTATCACTTCACTGCTGCTGCCACGACACTATTATATATGTGAAAATGTGAAGGTGAGGCATGCTTTTTGAAGTTAGACACAATTCATCTTCCTGAGTTTTGACAGCTCCCCACCATGTACAAGATAACACTGTCTAACACGCCGACCACGGCAGTACAGTGTGCTTTTCTCAGGTTTGATTCAGCACAGCTTCTTAGCTCACACACTGTAACATCTTTAAGCAAGCTGAAAGTGCAATGAGAGTCAGTCTTAATATTTTCCACAGCTATCCAGACCACTCTATAAACACCCTGGTCCATCGGGCTCATGTGCTGCTGAGGGCATATTTAAGCCCATTGAAGGTGGGATTTCAGTTGGTAAATTCCCCATCTTTCAGGTCAGTCAGGTCCTGAATTTAGGGCAGGTTGACCAAGATCTTTAGGAAATGTGGGGATGTTGGTGTCTTGTTCTGTGTAGCTCATTTAAGCCTGTTCATGGATGCAATAGAGGCTCAGCACAAAGCTATTGTTTTCTGGTCCAAGAGGGAAGTGGCTTATGATGCCATTTCCCTTGGGATTTGTGTCCTTTCCCTTTCCCTTTCCCTTTCCCTTTCCCTTTCCCTTTCCCTTTCCCTTTCCCTTTCCCTTTCCCTTTCCCTTTCCCTTTCCCTTTCCCTTTCCTCCCCTCCCCTCACCTCCCCCTTTAAAAAAAAAAAAAAAAAAAGAAAGCAGCAGCCTTTTATGGTTTTGTTAAGTGAGGGGCAGATTTATTGGGGAAGAATTAAGGAGATAAGAGAATGAGAGCCCCCATCGTTCCGACCTCAGTTGGAGAGACTATGCCTCAGGAAAACCTTCCCCACCTCTTCCCGGTTCCCTGTCTCCCTGCACAGCTGCCCGTCACACTGCTTGCACTGCCCTAGGGTGCACGCTCCCTGGCTGGTAGGTGACTCCAAAATTGCTTTCATAGGCTTTATTTTGGGAGCCATCTGAAAGGCATGGGCTGTCTGTGAGGACTTGAAGCCCTGCTGCCTTTTGTGCTGTAGCCAGCATACAGAGGGTGCCAGCAGTGAGCCCCTCCAGTCCCACTCTGAATTGGGGTCCAAGTTCCCGGGTGGGGGACTTCCCAGAAAAATGCTCTTTGCAGTCTCATCCCAAGCAACTGCGACAATTTGGGGCCATCTGCAGATTTGCCACCTCACTGCTCACCTCTTTTCCAGATCATTAAGGCATACATTAAACACCACCGACCTTCCGAACGAATTTGTGAGTCACTCCTACAACTAGCTGGGAAAATGATTTCAGCTCCTTATTTTCAGCCTCCATCTCTGTTTTGCCGTGCTTTCCCTCACGTGACAGGGTGATTTCCCAGTCGAGGTTATGCAAGGTGTGTTAGTCAAGATCCCTCACATCCTGTGCAGAATCAGGGCTGGAATTTCTGCATGAGCCTTTGGGGAGGAGTGGGTGCTGCTGCTATGCTTGCCAGCTTCCCAGCTGTGCTGCAAGGTCTTTGCTGCCTGTGTCAAGGTTGTGCCATGCAACTCTTCCAGAGGAATGGGAGAAGCATTTGGGGAAGTTTTTTCCATTGCTGCTGGTCTGCTCTGTGGCTTTTTGCAGGAAGCTGTGCTGCACCTGCAATCTGGGATAGGCAGAACCTGGAAAGAAAAGATATAAACACCAAAACCAGAGCCACTGCCAGGCCGGGCAATTAATTTTATTTATACAAACACACCTCCCCACTGTAGTTTTTGCTTCCCTGGCACGTGTTCATTTTCCTTCCTCCTCTCTTCTTCTCAGAACGTTGTGGGGCCATGAGTTTCCCAGCCTGTTCCTCTGGCTGCCCACCAGCCGTGCCGCTGGGTCGGCACAAGCGCGATGCCCTCATGCAGCAGCCCCAGGGCTGCTGTGCGACAGCCAAGGCAGGCGTGCCGTGGGGATCTGCACTCTGCACCCCATGTTTCCCCTCGCCTGCCAGTTCTGGGGAGCTGGTCCTGAGCTTGCTGTGAGGGACGGGTAGCTCATTAAACTGCTCGCTGTGCTGTGCAGCATTCCCACTCGGCAAGGTCATCGCTGGCACCTCAAGCCACTCCTCCCACCTGGGGGAGAGGTAGGGGAGAACCTGTTGGGAAACCTTCCTGTGTGCTAAACGATGCTTGCTGAAAATACACCATGGGATACAGCCCTGAGGAGGCAGAACAGCCTGAGGCCAGCTTCAGATTATGTCTTCCCTATCCACCAGCCATTCTAAAGAGAGGCACACAACCCCAGATGGTTTGTACCTTAACACGTGGGATGGATGGCAACCACATCCTTTGCTGCCTTTCCTGGTTGCCATTGCAGAGACTAGGCAGCTCCATGGTTGGCTGGGGCATCATCCCAGATCTCAGCCATGAGCCTGGACATGGGCAAAGCACAATCCTTTCTTCCCAGCATCCAGCCACTGAGGAGCCAGCATTAGGGGGCAAAAAAACCCATCACCAACTGTGGGATCTCTTGGGGTACTGGGGAGTGCAGAGCCCTGGCTGCAGGTCTCTGCCAGAGGAGGAGATGTTTCCAGCCCCAGGGTGTCAGGGTTCAGAGGACCCTCTAGCCCAGCTGGGCTGTATTTTTTTTGGATACACCAAATGGAAAATATTAGCCTGTAGACAAAACTGACACTGTGAGGAGGAGCACAGGGCAGTGTGCCCGCTGCAGGAGCCGGGGCTGGAGCAGCAAGCTCCCCACATGGCCAAGCTATGCCAGCTATGGGCTCCTGGGGGGTGATGCTGGCACCATCCTCAACCATCCCATGCTGGGAATAGCTTTTACTGCTGCAAGTCACCTGGGCATGCTCCATGGAAAAGTTTAAAGGCGAAAAGTCCTCTTTGCCTTCCCACTGCCTGCCAAGGATGTCTAGGAAGGGTTGTGTTTGTCTGCCTGTCTCTCCGGAGATAACCAGGAGGTGGCCAGCAGTTGGCCTCCTGGTCTAAAAATGGCTCTATTTTATAACAAACATCCCACTTGTCTTTGGCAGGTATTAACCACGAAGCAGGAGGTCTAATACACAAGCAGCACAGGGCTCATCTCCCTGTGTGATAAATACAGAGCTGGAACCTGCCTCACACTGCAGGTGACAACCTAGAGCAGCCCCATGGAAACACATGGGGGAAAATCACAACTCTGGGCATGCACCTCAGGTCAATTTTCCATAGTGCTTTTTGTCTCCTACTTTAAATAAACCCAGAATTCATTAATTCAGAGCCTCTGTTTTTCTGTACCATCTGCTTGTGGGCCAGCATAGCTGACAGTATCTGGAGTCAGCTCTCCTGCCACCTGCTCCCGCTGGGTTTTCCTCCTCTAGCAAAGCTCTAACCTTTGGTTTGCAGCCTGCTCAAATGTGGTTCATTATTAATTGGCTGGAAAAGCGGGGCCACTGCAATGGACTTTTGGAGCTCCTGCCTCCCACCCGTCTCCTTGCATGACCTGGCCTGGCCAAGCAAGACAGGCAAGGCATGTCTACAAGCTCAGCCAAGGAGGATTGCAAAGGAGGGCCATGCTGCGTGGCACCCTGCAGCTCCCATCTCCAATGACCTCTGTAAATCCCCACCCGCATGCCAGAACTGATGGAGGGTCCTCAGGAGAAGGTACTGATTTAGGGACAGCCTTGTTTCTACCTTGCAGGGTGGCACACCTTCCCCATGCTCTGGTTTTACCAAGCTAGGCTGTTTTGCTCCCTTGGTGACCCATCCATGTACAGGCCAGAAGAGACCATCACCATAATCTGGTTTTATCTTCTCACAACTCAGCTGTAAATCTTCACCCAGTGATTTCTGCACTGAGATCACAAGTGCTGCCAGAGATAGCACCTGGCTTTTCAGAGGTCCAGAACCGATTCAAAGACTTTGAACATCATTACAAAATTCTTTGGAATCTCTTCAAAGAGATGTAAATAATCCCTGTGACTTGTGCAGATGGGAAACACAGCTTTCTGTCCACCTATCCTGACACAGGGTGTGGCAGGCTGCGTGCATGGCCTGGTGGATACACACCAGCCCCCATGACAGGCTCCACACCTCCAACACAGCAGTAGTGTGGAGCATAAAGAAAACAGCAACCCCTCCGCCCAGAAGATGAGATCAGGATGTTTCCATCCTGGTCCTTTTGGGAAAGGGGAAAGCAGCAGCTCAGCATCTCAAATCAGAGCCCAGTTGGTGGGGCTGCCAGGCAGGTACAGTGCTGCAAGGCTCCCTCTCCAAACCTGGGGCCACGTTCCAATGTGGGGTGCCTACACAGCCAACACCCCTGCTGCTGGTGTCACAGCCCTGCTGGGGGACACAGCTCTCCAGGAAGTGCTGGCCATCCAAAACAAATTTAAAACCCAAGCCTTCCAGCTGGCCTTCTGTTTGTAGTCCTGGAGAGAACTTTTGGGTACAAGAAAACAATCCCAAAGACCTAAAAATAACCCTGAACTTCTTCAACAGGGCAGTTTTATTTTGAGGTATGTAGAATATTATCGAACACTGAGACCTCCTGCTAAAACTGTGGAGGAGATGGAAGCCCCTTAACTCTTCCCTTGTCACCTGAGCTGCCCTTCAGGCCTGGGAGTGCTTTTATTTGAGCACATTCCAGGATTCAGGTGGTGAGGTCATGCTTCACGTCCTGCTTGATTGGGACAAGGACAGCAGTTGTCACCAATGTTCTCTGCTCCTTCTGCGTCAGAGAGCTCTGCTTTGTTTCTCTTCTCAAGACTAGCCAGGGAATACACAAGCAGTGTTTAAACAAGCCATGGTCATATTATTTTATTGAAATGATAAAAAAAAAAAAGGGCCCTTTTGTTTTATAAACCTGAAGGTTCTGGCTGAGGCTCTCTGACAGCATCCCTTCAGCACAAAGCAAACCTAGAAGAAACATGACAACGAGATATATTAGCGGCTTGAACACTCTGCTCAGTTTAAAGCTATGTGTTATTGCAGGTCTGAAATGTTATTTCTGTTGGATATACAAAACCTTGCTCTTCTTACAGATTTACTTCTTCACTCCTCCCAAGCTTGTCTCCAGCAGCAGGTTTTTGTGCTTTGTCTCCAGAGTCCAGAGCTCACTCATCTCACCAGGGCAGATATTGCCATGCTTCACTCAGCTGAGTGGCCCCAATATTTTTGCCAGTTGCCTGCTGCTGCTCCAACCCTGTTTCAGATGCCCATTTCAGGAAGAGAAACCTGCTTGCCTGGGCTGGAGCAAAAAGAAAAAGGCTGTTCTGAACTGGGGGAATGAATAACCATCCCTTCTTTTATGCCAGTAACTTTAAAAGGCATTAAAATAGAAGGCTTTCAGGGCAGAAAAATCCCCATCACCAGGCTACAGATGCTGCAGAAGGTGGTTTCATTATGAGCAAAGGATGTCTGGAAACAGATACTCCTTTTAACAAATACTCCAGTCGCTGTCTTGGAAAAAATCAGGTCTGTCACCTGCTCTGCTCATGTGTGAATGTGCATTGCCTCCAAATTCAGAGTTTCTTAGATCATTATATTGTCTACAATGGGGTTGCTGCCTGCAAAGAGCTGAGGATCCCTCACCCCTGCACACATGCACATGCACACTCTCTCTCTCATGTCAATAACTATCTTTATGGCCACAAAATCCCATGAAAACAGATGGTGCTGTAGTAAAACTATGATAAACAGAGTGATTTACATACACAGGCAACTCCAGCTCTCATTAAGAATAAATTAAGTAAAGACACCCAAGATGCAAGTAACTCTCCGGCTCCAGCTGCAGGCACTCCCAGCATTGTTGATGCCTGAGTCTGGGATGCTGCTGCAGTCCCAGGTGATGCTGAAGCCTGGGAACCCAGATTTGCATTTCATATCTAATTTGAGATGGAGTGTGCGCCCAGAGCTTCAGTCAGAGCCCACCTCCAACAGGAACCAAAGGAAAGGATGCTTTTCTTAGATTTTAAGATTTTAAAGTCGAAGCTGAGCCACGTGGTGTAGGTGATCCTCCCTTCAAAGCTGGAGCCCAGTACCTCTTGGTGTGCTTCAAGCACAGCTGCCTTGCCAGCAGCCCCCCAAGCTTCCCATGTGCTCACTGAAGTTGGTAAGGACAAATCTGTCCCCTTTCACCTCCCCTCTAACCATGGCCTCTGGGCAGGACTGTCCAGAATGGGTTGGCCAGTGATGAACCCAGCATTCCCAGATTCCTCCCAGGGGAGGTTCTGAGAGGTCCAAGTCAACATAACAGCAGGGATGGTGTGACCACACAGGAGCACACCTCAGCCCACCTCCCCTACGGGCTGAGGGGGGAGGAAAAAGCATCCCTTGGGCCCCCTCTGTTTGCTGGGAGTGCACATGGCCCCTCCAGCAGCTCCCACTGCCTCTGGCTCTGCCAGCCTGGACATGGAGCCACCAGCTGGAGGAAACAGCCAAGCCCTGGGCAAGGGCTATGCAGTGCAGCACCTTCACCTTTCCAGAGGGATTTTCAAGTGGTGGGCTCGGCCAGCCCTTGGCCAGGCACAGCTGCTGTACCTGGAAAGATAAAGGGTAAAGTCCAGAGATTCACTGGTCTGTCTTTGCTCCACAGGGCTCCCCGAGGGTGTGCCAAGGCAGCGTGCCTCTCCTCGTGACCCCTTATGTGTCCTGTGGGACTTGCTCTGTGAGAAAGAGGGGGAGGAAGGATGAAAATCCAAGATGAAGCACAATTAAAACCACTGGGAACCTGATGAGCCAGCTGGTCCCCAAGCAAGCACCCTCAGGGACCTCCCCCAGGGAGCAGGCTCCAGGGGCTCTTGCAGCAAAGGCTCTGGGAAGCCTCTTCCCACACAGTTCAGCCTGCCTTGCCTTGTCTTTCCAATGCTTTAATTTTCAGGATTTTCACCTGTGTGGTTTAGTTTTTGTTCACAGTGTGTTCCCATATGGTTTAATTTGCACCTCTAAAATTAAAACCAGATTTCTTGCTGTTAGGGGGCAGCAGGTCTGAGCACCAAGCCACAAAATTTTCTGTTTTTCTGTCCCAGTGAGCTTAGTCAAGCACAGGGTTCCTTGTAGCCTTGGTGTTCCTTAGCCCAGAGCTACAGGAATGGGGAGCTGTGGCAATAACAGAAAATTTTCATGGAAGATTTTTTATGTGTCATCAAGCTGCACAATTAAATGGCATCAAAAGGTACCAGATGAGGAACTCTGAAAGTTGCATTTAATTTGGTGTGTGGTTGGGTTTGTTTAAATCCACCATTAATCACTGCTCATGATATTCACAAGGAAGAAAATATTCCTTTGCAAAACCAAGGCTACTGTACTCCTGAAGTGGGAATAAAAAGGGGCCAGAGCAAGTCAGGAGCCCTGTGACAAATGTGTGCAGCATGTTCTGGAATACCATTAGAAGGCTGCAGCCTCCGTGTGCAGCATGGATGGAGATGCACTTGGAGCTCCCTGAAGCGTGGGACTGGTGTAGCTCAGGGGAGACCTTCCCCACTGGGCTGGTGGGCTGGGTGCTCCAGGTCCCTTCAGCTCCTGCCCTTTCCATGTCTAATTCCAAGAGGCAAAGCTGGCCGAGGTGATTCTCTCAGCAGGAATGTCAATACAGCACATCAGGCTGCAAGGAGACAAAACAGCCATTCTGGGCAGCCAGCCCCTGCCAGCCCCTGCCCTGCAGCCAGAGGAGATGTCCAGGAAGGACATAAGGAAAGCATAGGCATACGATGAACCTGTCCCAAGAAAATTCCATCCAGTGGCTCATGGACATCACCTACTTTAGATGACATCCTTGAGTTTAGCAGCCCTTGAAGGATTTTAGTTACTTAAATTTGTATAGCTGCTTTCTGACCCTTGACAAAGCTCCCAGCACCTACACCATCCTATGCCAACAATCTCAAATGGCAGTAAAGTGCTGAAACACCATTTACCCCTGCTTCTTTTAAATGTGCTGCCTAATAAACTTAGAATATGATTTTAAGTCTGGTGAGAAGGAATGAAAGTTTCTTTCTTTTTCCCTTTCTCTCACAGACCTCTTGCATGCTCACTGTCTTGGGGTGACTTTATGATGTGTATCCCATATCGCTGCCCTATGCCCAGAAATTAACTTTGTGCTTTTCTATGCCTCTAAACGGAGCCTGAGAGGTGGAAGGAAAAACTGAGCAAAACTTTTTCAAAGCAGTTTGCAGCTTGTTCAAGGTCACACAGAGATAGCAGGTTTTTTTCCCCAGCTGCAGCAGGGGAGGGAGGAGGCACCCGGCTTGCTGCTCCCAGGTCAGTTTTTGGCCAGTGGTTCAGCTTCTTTTTCTCCAGAGAGAGACTGAGAGTTGAAATTTTTTTTCTCTTCCCGGGAATTTCGGATTTTCTCCCTTTTCTACTGGACTGCTTCAGTATCAGAGCACATCAGGAGGACTTTCTATTGGGCACAGAGGGCCTGGCCCTGGGCCAAGCCCCAGCTCCAAGGAGACCAAAGGGAGGACTCTAACGCTTTCCCAGGTTTTTTCTCCACAGCGAGAGATTTTATTATTTAGCATTATTTTCCTTTCCCCATGTGTTTGTTAAATAAATAGTTTTTACCTCTTTTACTTTCCTTTGAGGAAAATTTATTTTTTCCTGAAGTTAGTGGGGGAGGGGTGGTGACCTGCCTTCTCTCAGAGGATCTATTTCTAAATTTGGCCAAACCGGTACACTCACCCATGCCCTGCAGCAATCCCACTTCCAGTCTATCCAGCCCATTCTCCCACAGAAGCTGTTCCCTATTTTTGTCTGCATTTTTCCCCCAGCAATGCAGTGTTAGCCACGTTGATCTACCTGAGGCATCTAACAAGGAATCAATGGAGGTACAGGTGGAAGAGCCTCATCGTTGGGATGATCTGTCTGAGGTATCATGCCATGCACAGCATTGTCTTTTACGTGGAAAATTCCACCATTGTCCCCTTGCTGCATGCTCAGCCAGGGGGATGATGCTGCTGGACATTACTGTGAGTACACTCGCAGCTCCAGACTACTCGAGTACAGCTCCTGGTGTGACTCAATGATGGCAGGGATCACTTGGTCCATCTTGGAAAGTAGCACAAGTGAAGAAGGAGCAGCATGACTGCCTCAGTTTCTCATTCTTTACCCTAGAGCACCCAGAAAGCAAAGACAGAGCCTGCACTAGAGGGAGGTTCAGGAACAACCACTGAGGAAATCTCTTACTTCACATCCTGAGCACGGAATGCCTGTCTTGGGAAGATAAAACAGGCTGGAGGGGGGTGGATGCATCTCTTCCCTCTCAGGAGGAGCAGAGGGAGCACTCCCCTGCTGGGCACCCCCTTCCCCTCTTGCCTTGCTGTTCCTGAGCTCATGAGTGTCTTAAAATTTACTTTAATTACTGCCTTTACCTCCAGCCTTTAGAAGCTGCCCACCCCCCACGGCTTGAGTGAGGAATGACATTTTACCATCACTAAACCAGGCAGGCTGGCAATATCCCATATGTTTTCATATCTTCCTGGCTTTAAATGGGGACCAGCTGTGAGGTGCACTGAGGACCAAACCCATACACAAGCTATCCAATCCCCTCTGTGTCTGCCAACGTTAGGGACCAACCTTGTTCAGTTTTCTCTCCTGCAGGTTGTGTTCCAGTCCTGACAACGTCCCGCCTCTCATGATTTCATGCCCTTTCTGGCTGTTCTCTTGATGGGGAGCTGAACAAAACCAGTACAAAAGGAGGCTATGGCAAAATTTGCACTGACATTTGCTGGCATTATTCTTCTTTTCTGGCAACTGGAATGTGGAATGTGTCTGATATTTATCAGAGAAAAAAAATGTCGTGTCCTTTCTCTTCCTCCTGCTATATATTAAAGAAATAGAAAGGCAGTCTGGAAGCTTTTAAAGGTCTATGTTCTTACACCAAAGACAGTCACAGACACCTAAATGCTTAAGCACAGATGCACAGCATGTACCCCAAGGAGATTACCGTTCAGGGGATCCTTCCTCATGCTGGATTAGTTTTAAATGATGCAAGGTGGTTCTAGTCTTTGCAGCCTCACACTTGATGTTCTGGGAATTGCCTGGCCATGTTTGTACCACCATGGACCTTTTACACCCCCACAGTCCCCCATGGGAAAACAACAGGAGTAAAGGGTTGCGTGTTCCCCCATCCTTGGTCAGTCCTGCCTGCTGGTGTTCTCCTGTACTAAAACATCACATCAGCAACTCCTTCTTGGGTGGAAAAACCCAGCCTGAACACTAGCCCCTCTTTCCCTCTTAGGTGTCTTTCCCCTTTTTAGCTCAATTTTTGCCCTGTTGCATGGCACTTTGGTGGAAAGGCTTATTGACAGGACCAGTGTGAACCACAGCCATGGCTTCTGTGCTTGCAAATGTGTGGATGTACAGCTGTGAGCCTGCGTGCTTTCATGTGTAAATACGCATATGTGCCAATATGTGAGCTGATCAGAATATTGCCCCTGTATATTTATCATTTCTTACAATGCATGGCATTAAAAAAGATAGCACAGTAGATGTAATATGTAATGCAAATGTCATATGCAAATAATTTACTTAGTGTCACAGCAAGAGCAACAGAAGACAAGGAATCCGACTCTCAGCAAGTCTGTGGGGTTTACATTTTACATTACATCCTCACTCCATTTGCTGGGATGGCATGAGGAAAGTAGCTGTCAGTAATACTTTGTGTGGCAGCAGATGCAACATGCAGAACTGTGAGCAGGCTGATGCAGTACCTTTTATTATCCAGATTAAGGATGGCAGGCAATTTACTTGCTAAAGGCCAACAGCAAATAATCTTTTCCCTGTGAAATGAATTTAGGCAGCTTGAGGTGGGGCCAGAAAGCAATTAAGTATATTATTAAAGCTGGGCAGGAGATTGTAATCATACATATGTATATTACGTACTTACATATATAGAAAGGCAAATAAGTCTGCAGCCACCTTTGGAACCAATATATTCAAGTTTGAAATGCAATAAGGCTGGAAATTAGGTGCTTATCTTCCTTTGTTAATGTGTAATCTTCCCCTTTAATCAGCTGCATTAATTATTCCATCACACTGAGTTTTTACATTTCTGAAAAGCAGAAAAGTTAATTTTGTTGTGGTTCATGGCTTTTGCGAATTACCTGGGGCAGAGCACAGCAGGGATGAAGACAGGCTGGCTACTGCCTGCCTGCCTCCCCTTGCAGGCACCCTGCTAACAGGGTCCTCACCTCCCGCTCCAGGCTGAGCCCTCCTGCCCGCCGGAGCGGCAAGATTCCCGCAGCATCTGGCGACACAGGGATACTCTGCTCTGGATGTTGTCTGTTGTCAAGGAGACAAAGTATCCAGATTATCAGGCCAAGCGATAATATGATAGACGTTCAGTGAGATACATGTAGCTTTCAAGAAAAAGTAATCAGAAATCTTCCACAGTACGACAGGGATTTTGCCTCCCTTGCCTAAGAGGTCTCAGTGCAAACAGAAAACAGGGTTTGCATTTGGCTGTAACAAAGATGCAGACTGAGACTGCTACTTACATACAGAATGTCAATAAATACATGACGGGAGAATATTTTCCTCTATCATAAGGGCAACAGCCACAAAAAAGCCTGATTAAGTATGCTCCATTTATAGCATCTGATTGCAAAAGGTAATCCCTGCTCGCTGAGGATGTGGCAGTCATGGGCACAAACCACAAGCTGAGCAAAAGGTCGTCAAGACTTGGGGAAGAGGGTATCACATCTGGTCCAGGGGTGCACCCCAAAAACTTTCCAACTCCCCCTTCCCCACCCCACCAGCCCCCCAGTAACCACACCACTTCCACAGAGGCAGAATGAGCATGTTGCCCTTTGGCTAAGGAGGGTAAATGAGGGATCCCCAAAGCATTATTTTCCCTCCTGGAAGAGCTGATATCTGAAGGCAGGTGTTGCTCTGTTGAGATCTCTTCACCAAGACGTCAGCACCTCCACTGAGCCCATACTGCTGCTGCCGTCGCAGGCAACACGGCAGGGCTGAGCCCCCACTGCCAGACTTAGATGTATAAACTGCTGCAGCTCTAATTAAAAAGTGGATTTCTTTCTTCTGGGGCTGTAAAAAAATGTGTTATAAACTGAGGTCAACACAGGAAAACCAAGTCACTCTCTTTACCCACTTCCCCTTTAGACAGAAAGACTGATGTTTCCCTACACTGGGCACACATCCCATGTACTGATTTTGATAAAATTACAATATTTTTTGTTTAAGCAAAAGTGTTCTGATATTATTAAAACATCCCAGATCCATTGTGTTATTGAAAACCTTTCAGTTAACGCAAAAGTCAATTGAAAAGTGAATTTTAATTTCAGGGCATATTTAAAAATTTGTCATTTACTTTTGGATTAGGAGTGGAATAAAATAAGGAAACTGCAAGAACAGAAATTATCCCGGTGATTTTTATATTAACTGACACGACTCTCACATTAACTTCAGGGTTTTATTGCAGGACAGGGTTAAGATTCAAACTAATGAAGTGAGGTCAATATACAGGCCAAATAACGCAACAGCTGGCACAGTGCTCTAAGAACTAAAGGAGGTCACTAAAAACGATGCCAGTTCACAGTGGTTTATATAAAATGTACTTTGTCAAACTAACCGGCCGCCTTTGATGAGATGATAAATTTTGCTGAAAGAGATAAAAAGCCTTGGACTTGGTACGGTGTGACATTGGCTCAGAAGCTAGGATGGCATGAAATCAATGTGTCGATATTAAATGACATTAAGCAACTTCAAGCTGTTTCATGTCTACATCATAAAGTAAATTGTAAATAGGAATCATTTCGTGTGCACTGTATGCAGGTCACTTTGGGGATCACGTATTTTGTGTCCATTACAGCTAGTATTTTTCATAAGTACTTAGAAGAAAACCTAATCACCACTGATGATGCTTGTGGGTGGCGCAGATTTTGGGGGATAACAGCAATAACAAAGAAAAGATAGCACAGATCAGCATCACCTGGTGACCTGCACCTGGGCAAAAATATCTCTGCTGAGCAGAGCCAAACATAAATCCATATATTTGAGGGCCAGAAGATGTTGATGAGGCAGGTGAGCCATACCCACATCCAGCTTGTGAGGTGAACTACTCCAGTAAGAGCCTTATTTACAATTTAATATCCTGGAAGATCCTGGCAGAGCCCCACAGGCATACTCATCAGCTAGCCTTGACCACCTCAGCATTTGGATGCCTCCTGAGTTCCTCTTTCTGTTTGTTGACTTGCCTGTTACTCTGTTAAAGGCTCCTCGTAGTTGTCGTGCTCTCTTTAATCCTGGTTTTGAGGCACTGCACTCCCTACAGAGGTAGGACTGCAATTATATTCCACCTTGACCCGTGGCCTCCAAGCAGGCTTCCTGCACTCAGCCTGCCCCTCGGGGACAAGGGACACTGTCCCTTGCTTGTCTCATTCCTGGGGGCCTCTGGACTGCTGCTGACCTGGGATCTCTGGAGGACTTGCTTACAGGCTCAAAATATCTTTCTTTCAAACACAACAAATAAATCTTTCCCTAAACAGCCTCACATTTTGTGCCATCTTTTATGTCTTCGGATGTTATATGCTGCATAAAACATGAGAGGTCATTAAAGTTGAAGTGAGAAACTAATTAGCCCATATTTACACTGAGGTATGCAAATAAATTATGTTATTCAAAATCAGACATCCCTTTTTAAATATTGGCTAATATTCTAGCAAAATCCTCAGGTTATAGAGATCAGAGAAGATGCTTAATTTATGACAAGCAGCCAAATATATGACTACACTGGGGTGACACTGTCACCAGCAGAGAGGAGATGACCCTAATACCACCTGCAAAGCTGCACTGAGGGCATTGCCACAGGCACTCTTAGAGCAGCTGCATCTCACAGGGGAAACAAAGAGCTGTGGACCCTTCCCCATGAGCCCATCAGCTCTGGCCCCAGAGGCTACAAGGTGCTAACATATGTTGCAACCAAAATATATCCCATATATCCTCAAGGGAACCGATTGCCAAAGCAGAGGAAGGATATGAAATCTGCTGTCCAATAAAGGCTGAGCACCTGCTGCTTCCCTCTGTTTGCTGCTGTTACTGTGATCTCTGCTATGCTCAGCTCCTATTTTCATGAAACTTGTAGGAACTTAATATCTTTGTGCCTTTTGTTCCTCTGTCAAATTTGTCTGAGGCCAGCCAATGATTCCAATGTAATAGCAGGGAATGCAAAGGGAGCAAGCAAGTGATTGCATAGCTGTATTTCCTTACGAAGTAGGCTAAAAATAACAGTGACCTTTACGAGCTCTATTTTTCCATGGTTTGGAGCAGAGTTGTGAAATTTGGCAGGTGCAAGAGGCCTTTGGGGTGTGCCTTCTGCTGTTCCTGTGAAAATCTTCTCAAATTTGGGCTAGGTATAAGCCTTTGGAAAACAAGACCATATGTTAAGAATATGGTTCAGATGCATGTAAGAACTTAAGCAATTCAGAGGAATTCCCCCATAATTTCACCCTTCCCAAGTCTCATGCTACTTTCCTACTCTGTGCCACTGCCTGGCCCTGGGGTCTCCATCTGGATACCCCCACGTCCCAGTATGAATACTGGGGTGGAAGGCAGGGGCACAGTTTCTTCAGAGCTCCCTGTTCTCACCCTGCTAACAAACACAGGGTAAAAGGATGCTCAGAGCAACCATGTGAAGGGACAAGGACGTGGAGCAGATGGTGGATCAAGGTGGTCCTGAGTCACCACATCCAGCAAAAGACAGAGCCAGTGGACAGCCTCCCAAACCCATTCCTGCTTGGAGAAGGAGGACTTGCCACTGAGTGTGCTTTCAGACAAAAGCTGTGTATAAGATGCATGCATTAATCTCTGGTATGCACGTATGTGAGCAAAATAATCCCAGTTACGCGGTGTTGTCACGCACACGGCCACGTGGAGGGAAGGTCTCAGTCTGAGATCTGCCCATGCAGCCACAATGAGGAAGAGAATGTTTGGCTTCATAATAGATTAGTCATTTGCTTGTAGTTTAAATAAGGCTCTGAGAAATTGTTGTCTGACACTGCATTCTGGCTGGACTGGTAAGAGTGGCTTTGAGCCGTGTCCATGGAACATCTGCCTCACTGAACCGGAGGGGCGAGCAGTGACAGACGGTGGTTTGATGACTCTTGCCTGAGTGAAGGACGCTTCCACAGACAGCAAAAAATGTTTTGGTTTTTTTACTCCTAATTTACTAAGCTTGCTTTAGGGGAAGGTGATTTTGGAGCAGAGGATGAACTTTGAGGTCCTTCATCCCTACAGGCTCCAGTCTGTTTTTCCCCTGGCACTGCATGGCCCTGTTCTGACCTGCACAGGCCACACTGGGAGCTGGGATGATGCAGATCAGTGTATGGAAGAAGAGTCACCAAGTGACCAAGTGTATCCAGGGAGATCAATCCATCCAGAGCAGATTAATATGGGCACACCTGATCCCCAAGGGACCCAGGAAAGCTTGTCACAGCCACCAACACTGGGAGTGACTATGGAGGTTGCAGGTGGCAGGCAGACAGTGATGGAGGGAAAATTTATGAGAAATTGAATGAGAATTGGGATTGCTTGGGCAGAAAAGAATGAAATTGAACTGAAAGATAAGGGAGAGACAAGATGGGGAAATGGAAAATACTATATTCAGTAGTGGCTATCAAATAGGATTTCTATTCTATGCACCCGTGATGGCAAGAATCCCATAGAAAAAATAGATTTTGATTAACATGCACTCAATTACATTAGTAATTAAAGTCTGTGCATTGTAGGGACTGTTCAATTAAAATTGCACTACCTGTGTCCTTTTTAACAGCTCTTAATTTCCGAGGGGCTGAATTTGTGATGTTGCTCTGCCACTGCCATTTTCTTGACTGAATTCTAATCCTTCTAGAGAAGTGCCAGTTGATATCTGTTGGAGATCTCGACACACAAACCAGTACAGCAATCACAAAGGTAGGGAGAGCTGGAGCAAGTATTTAAAGGAGGCATTAGCAAGGAGGGCAGCTGTCCTTGTGCAATGCCTTCACTGAATTCCCCATGCCACTGTCCTGAAAATGCCCACTTGTGGGCAAAACACTGCTTGAGCCTGGAGTGACTCCAGGCAGGGATGTCATGAACAGCAGGTTTTGCCAGCATTACTGGCAGTGGGTTAAGGACCTGCCCTTGCACATTGCCTGGCCAAGCTTGGGAGCACCCTGGCATGGGGAAACAAGGGGGTTGTGACACCCTCGGCCCCACTGCTGATATTGCCAGAGCCCATCTGTCAGAGCCCTGTCTGTTAGCAGGATCAGTGCTGACTATCCTTAGTGAGCAGAAGAAGACTTTGCTTTTGAGATTAAGGCTGGCCATGTGGTGCAGGCAGGTGCCTGCAGTTTGGGTGTTTGTGCCCTGGCTGTAATGTGGACATGGGACAAGCCTGGCACATCTCACACAGTGGCTCTCTTCATCACATGGTGTGTCCTGGTGCTGTGGTGCTGCTGAGCCAATGGCTCAGGCTGAGGATCCCACGCAGAACCCCGTGGGGACAACCCCTCAGCTCCTGGACCCTGTGCTGAGGCCTCCAGAGCCCAATGCATCGAGCCATGGCACTGCCATGCATCAGACACCCACCTCTCCATGCCCCATTTCAGGCTGCAGACTGCATCCTAGTAGAGGCTGTTTCATAAAGGACTCTCCATTCTATTTGTGATAATCTAAAGCCCTTTTCCTCTTGTTCATGGCTATGTAACAGCCCTAGTGGCAAAAGCATCAGCTGCTTATTCGGGAGACAAATCCTGGCACTGCTGAATGCAAATTTACGTAAGCCAAATGGCACACAAGTTTTCCAGAGAACACTGGCAGATCCCCACTGATTTTCAGAAATACCTATTCTTTTAATAGCTGATGGACAGGTTCATTAGGTACCTATTTTTAACGAGATGAAATAGATTCTGAATAACTGAAGTGACCAACATGTCACTCCTGAGCAGACAAAACTTGGATGCAGTCGCTGGGGATTTTTCCCATGTCAGAATGTGGCAAAGGCTGCAATAAATGACTTCTGTGATGCTGAGGACCCCCAGTTTGCTTTCTTCCTGGTGATGAGTAAGGAATTGCCCACTGATCACAAAAAATACAAATCACATTTTCTCCAGACTTTTCTTATCTAAACTCCCTTATTGCCTACCCTCCTTAATTTGAAAAAAAATTAAACCTGCAAGTGGCTCAGATGAGAGTCCTGCTGCCACCTTGGCACAGTTCACCTCTCTTCCTTTGAAAAAAATGCTGTGAATATTTCACGTTTGATTGCCAGCAAAACTTACCTGGGCAGGTGTTAACACTGAGGACAATATATTGTGTGTATATATATACAATATTGATTTTGGTTAGGAGTCTAATGAATTTTTAAGCAGATGGCAAACTGGGCAGTTAACAGGAGGAAAAAACAGGCAGATAGAACTTTAATCTTGTTATATAGGTTATGTCTACTGGAGACCACCTGTTTCTCTGGATCTGCAATGTCCCCTTGGGTTCAGAGTGGCAAGGGCAGAACCACCAAAGTCTGGTACTCTCAAGCCAGGGGCTTGTAGTCTTATGGTAGAGACAGTTTTAGATGCTTTCCATACTACTGCTGGTATGAACTGGGCCAAGCAGATCTGGGGAGACACTACATCAGTTTTGCTGGGTCTTCAGTGAGAATAAGGTTGGATCATCACCCACAGTCCCCTCTGATCATGTGCTATGCCAAAAAACCCTTTTCTGCTGTCTAATGATTTGCAGCCCAAAGAGCAGGCTAGTATTTTAACAGATGTAGACTTGCCTCCTTCACCTATCCCCTCATAGGAAGAGTTCACTGGAAGGTTAATAGGATGCTGAGAAGACAGACTGATTAAAATTAAATTAATCCAAATTAAATTAGTGGAAAGTCAAGTAACCCAGTCAGTTCATAAGAATTCATAGGAAAAGTATTAAAAAGAAGCAGTTCAGACTGTAAGGATCTGGACCCGAGAGTGTTCTTCCCCAGGCATCACCCAGAAGGATTCAATTGTGGAGTTCGCACGGCTTGTAAGACCAGTCTCAGGAGCAGCCAGGAACACG
Organism: Aphelocoma coerulescens; assembly: GCF_041296385.1. NCBI lineage: Eukaryota > Metazoa > Chordata > Aves > Passeriformes > Corvidae > Aphelocoma > Aphelocoma coerulescens. The sequence continues at coordinate 51,436,330 of NC_091015.1, read as the reverse complement.
CTGTGCTTGCTCACCAGCCCTGCAGTACACCCAGCTGGCTCTGGGACAGCCTGCGGACTTCCCGGGGGACAGCGTGGCTGGGAGGACCTGGTGGTGGGACCCGTCACACGCCCATGCAGGAGGTGCCAGGCTCTGCCCTGCAGCGTCCCATCCCGAGCTCCAGGCGGGCCGAGAGCGCAGCACGCGGGAGGTGGTGCGTGTTGGGAGGCAGGGCAGCACGGAGCCAGCGGGCATTCCTGCGCTCCTTGCCTCCATCCGTGCTGCCCCAGCTGTGTGACTGCTTCCACACCTAGCATCCGCGGCACAGGAGGTTTGCAAGGTCTGCAACGACTCTCAGGAACCTTCGAGAAAGCACTTAGCACAGGGAAGGGTGTTTTAAAGTAACAGTAATAACTGTTAGTGAGCTACATTCATCTCTAGTGCTATTAAAGCTATTTCATAAAACAACAAATCTCTCCACAGATGTGTCTAGGTGATCCACTCCTCCAACACATCCTCCAGGAATTCAGATGGTCATCTGCTTTCACATGCAGCAAGGCAAGCCTCTTTTTCCATCATGTGAACTTAGGAGAGAAACTGCCTCAAAAACAAAGGGTCACAAAATCCTCACTACCCTAAACAGCACAGAGCCAGTTATCCTGCAGTTCAATACGTAACACCCCTCGTATAACATGTGCCTAATTTTCTTTTAGTTTCAAAGTATCAGTATAGCATTCATTTTTGGATTTTTGCTTTTTTTGTTCTTACCCTATGAACTAAGAGAGGCTCTTTAAACTCCATAGTGTGGAATACCTCCTTCTAAGGAGGCAATCATCTCATCACAAGATGAAACAATATATATGTAAATGTACATTGATACATAAAAACTGAAATAAGACATTAAGATCTACATTTTGATGCACTAATTTGGGCCTAGTTATGTTGACACAGATGGAGTGAATTACTGGAGGAGAAAAAGCACATCTGTTAAATGTTATTGTTTAATTAAGCCATTAGCAACTGAAAGACAAGGGCCTTTAAATTATAGTATTTTATATTTATCCCAGCCCGTGGTAGTCGTATGGCTCCCTTAGCACTTGGAGTGCTCTGTAATCTTTGATGCAGTCAACACAACAACCTCTCTGTGAAAGAGATCAAGAAGGGTCCCCCTCTCTGCCTCGCAGATGGGGAGGTGAGCTGTTCGGCCTAGGAAATTCAGGCAAAGCACAGTGGTCTGGGCTAACACTGTGACGTGGACCTTCTTTGTTAGCCTGCATGGCAGAGCCTCACAGGACCTCTAAGGAAATCTTCATCTGAGGATGAGCATCCCTGAAACCTCTGGTCGTTTCTCAGTGAGGGCTTTGCACCCTGATATTCGTGTATACACAGCTGTGGAGTTTTGGACATACAAAATTTGCTACCTGAGTGCCAAGCTCTGCATGCACAGCCAAAGAAATTGGCAATAAGCCTTTATTACAGCCACAGGCTCTCTCTGGAAATCTTATTCTCCTGTTCAATTTTACAGGGAATAAATTTCCTAGCTGGAGGGAAATTTCTTCCTGTGAGAGGGAAGAAAATGTCTCTGCGAGACACCTTACCAATGGACTTACTACGACATAGAGGGGAAGAAGTCTCATCTTGTATTCCAAAAAGCCTTCAAATTCACCTGGGAAGGGTCCACATCACTCCAAGGATGCAGGGTCAGCCTGGGAAGGGTCCACCATCACTCCAAGGATGCAGGGTCAGCCATGAGAACTTGTCCTGCAGACTGTCCCGCTGAACACCTGCCCCTTTTTTAAGTCACATTTACTGTGGAAATAGGACTTTACAGAGTTCTAGAGAGCTTAGAGTTGTTAAGCATCCAGAAGCAGTGCAAAACCAGACATCCATAAAGAGCAAAGACACCCTTTTAGCAGTTTTAGGGGGGAGAGGTGAACACCATCAGCCTTGTCTTTGCCCAGAAACCGAGGCTTCCTTGGTTCTGCTGCCCGAGCAATGCCTGGTAGCTGGCATGATGGGCAAGCAACAGGGTCACAAGCGGCACCCATAAATTGTTCATTTAATTTTTCTGTGCCATTTACACATCACTGCCAGCAAAGTGACACGTGACAAATAAAAGTAAGAAATGCTTTCAGCTTTAAAAATAGAAATGTTTTTCACTGTAGCTACTGCAGGAGGAAGGCCTGAGTCTGCTCTCACTTGTGCTGGCATAAAACAAAATTAGCTGCACAGAAATGAATGGAGTTACTTCTATCAAAAACTGCACAAGTGGCAGCAGAACTGACCCCTTTTCTTTTAAACCTCTTCCTACTCAATACTGTATGAACATCTTTTATATTTGATGCAGTAATCTTTCAGAGCTGACCCCTGCCCCCACATCAGAGCTGATGCCATTCAGGAGCTAACATGGATAGAGCTCAGAGCGGAAAATCAGCCTTGGTGGAGGCCCACGCAATATGGGAAGCAATCCTTGGGCCAGCACAGAGCAGTGTAAAGCACCACCACAGAAGGCCAGCATTTGCTTTTCCTACACTAGAAAATGTTACAGCACAGCACAGTCACTGGCATCAGGGAGGGTGCTCACGGGGCTCTCCAAGGAGAAGAAACACTGATGGACTCCTGATGGTGCCCCATTCAGCTGTCCTTGTCCAGAGCCACTGACTTTGGCCAGGCATGATCAAGCCTCCGTGGGACCTAAGGAGGTTGGCAGAACACATGGAAACTTCCCGAGGGATGTGCCAGGGAAAGGAGACAGCATATCCCTCCTAATAAAAGCAGTGGCTCAAAGACAATGAATCCCTTCTCACAGGGAGCTGGATCCCAGTGCTCCACTGTCTGAGGTGGCAGCAATTTGAAAACTAACCAGAAGCCTTGCTGCTATCCCAGAGTACTGCATTAAATAATTGAAAAATGAATAATTAAATTAAAAGAGGATTATTTCCCACAGGCTGGCAGAAAATTGCTGCCTGCAGGACAAAGGATGATGGCAACACTTCATTTTCTGCAGTTCTCAGCAGTCAGGAGTGAGGTGATGTGAATAACATCCACAGTGGGCAGGAAGAGCCCCCCTGAGTCACACTGGATTTTTGGCTCACAGTTTATCCCTAAATTGTCTATCGCCAAGTGCAAGAATAGTGATTTCTAAACAACAGGGAAGCCAATCAGGAAGTACAAGACATTCCCTTTTCCAAGAATGTCACCCTTGGAGTGTGGGGGCATCTATTTACGTAGAGGTACCTGAGGGATTTGCACAGATCAGTCCTGTTGACCCACAGTGAGCTGCTACACATATTTGTAGGATACATTCCCATGTTAAATCATCTACATTTATTTTATTGCTGGATATGAGGAGACACGCATGTGTGCTTTGTTCTAGCACTTTATAAGAACAGTATAATGGCACTATTATATTTTTCCCTAAGATGTGTATATCTGTTTGAACAGACGACACATTGTAAGAGTCTGTATTTCTCATGAACTATAATTAAACATGAACAACTCTCCACACAGGATAACAATACTATAATATACTTGCTCTCCTCACAGAAATTTAAACAAGTCGACATGCGGAGTGAAAAATGATCCTACATTTATGCAGACTTACATTCTCTGAGTAGCTGCAAGCCCTTGGCACGCTGACACCCTGAATGTATGAGGCACTATAGCAGGGTCTGAACATGACCTGAGGGGAGTAAGTTGTCCTCTTCAACCCATCCACCTTCCCAGCACCTCAAGCTCTCCTCACCCAGCCAGTACACCCCTTCGTTGTCCCACTTCATTCTTTGTGTCTTTTGCATCTGGAAGCCCTGTTTTTCTCCTCTGTGGAAGGTTCCTTCTGACAGCCCTCCGAAACTCCTCCCTTAAACTCGTATTTGTCCAGTGAAGCAATTTCTTCACTCACCACATCAGCATTGGCTATAAAAGGTCAGGGTATTTTTCCAAGAGCTGTGACATTTTCTTTAAGCCCATCTTCTTGTCTCTCTCTATCCAGAAGCTTTATAGTCCCCAACACAGTGGTCATAGCTGTGACTGAGCTGTCACAAACCAGATAGCTGTGATGGTGCCATGGGATTCACAAACACACATGCAGCATCAGGAGGGGAAGTTAGTCACCCTTCCTCCCTCCACTAGCAGGTCCATACTCATCATCACATCACATGTATATCTGGAAACTGTGACCCAGTGCAGGAGGCCCAGGGTTTCAACAGCAGATTTCTCATTCTCCACCCCCTGTGCCAAAGCAGATGGGCAGAGGAAGCTCAGCAAGTAAACAGCATGCTTGACACTATGGAGCAGTGCTGCAGCAGAACAATTTCTGAATGCCAGCCCAGGGCCCCAGTCCCAAAACCAGCCCTTTACTTCCTCTACAGAGAATGTCTGCAGGCTGCATTGTAAGAGAGGACATCTTTTGTGAGAGGTGGCTTTTGAATACAGGAGCAATGAATCCATGCTGGAGCCCAGAGCCAATGAGGCCAAAGCAGAGGAGAGGCAGGGGTGAGGGCCTTTCTGGCCATGCAGGCAGCTCCACTGCCCTCCTCTCACAAAGGTCCAGCAAACCGAGGCCAGTCCTCAGCACTGAAGCGGGGGGGAGAAGCACAGCAGCTTCTCCCTCCATGTCAAACCATGAATAGCAGCGCAGTGGAGGCTGGTGGAGGGGATATTTCAGTACATGCCTTTTCATTAGTACACCCTTGCATTTGGTAAATGAATCTCCAGTCCCTTCAGAAATGGCTTTGTGGTGACACATTCCAGGGCCAATCATCACCGATCCAAGACTAACATTTACACACACAGGAGTTGAAAGCTGGTATTCACACGCTACCCGGCACCAACACTCCCCTCTCTGCCTATGCAGCTATTCCTTTATCTCAGACTGTCTAATAGCCACAGGAATACAATTGGTGATTTTCCCTTCTGTCCTGAAGCCCTCCCAGCTAAACCAGTGGAAAACATCTTTGTCCTGCTCAGCTCCAGCCCCAGCTCCCTCCACCATCCCAGCAGGGGCTAAAACTGCCATAGGGATACTCTAATCCCAGCCATCTGGCAGGGGTCCCTGGGGTACAGTCCTCCAGCTCCAGACTGTCAGCATGCTGCCAGATGAGTGCTCCCTGCTGCTGGAACAACTCCCAGCCAGCCGGCCGCCTCCAGCCTCCAGCATCTCCTTCCCACAAGCGCAGAAGAAAGAGCTGGTTTGAGGATGGGGGAGGAGGGAATTGAGCTTCGACCCTCCAGAGAGGCATTCATTTTCCCTTGCTCATCAGGGGACACTAGAATACAGTTTTTGTGAAGGTGTGTCAGCCCCTGTGATTTAATGCCAGCATTGGCTCATTGCATCTTCAAAGCTCTTTACCATCGGCTGGCCATGGTCTCCTCTCAGGAACCACCAGGCAACTGTGCTGGGACGAGTGGCACCATGCAGAGCCTGTCCCCCTCCCAAATGACTCAAGCCCTGCAAGGGTACCTTTGCAAGGCAGGCAGAATCAGTGTTATTATACCCTCTGACAGATGGGAAAAATGAGAGGAGGTGCAATGGCAAGACTTGCCCAGGGCCTTCCTGATAACCTGTGCTGTGAATGCCTGAATTGCTCAGCCCTGCGCTCCAGCCAGGCAGCTCAAACTGCCTCTGGTACTCTTTGCTGCAAACCACTGACAAAAGCATCAGTGCATCAGTTTTGGGTCAAGCCAAGGTCCTGTCTACCCCTGTATACCTGTATCTCTGATGAAGGGCATGGGTGGGCATTGGCAGAAAGGCCAAGCCAGTGAGACTGGTACAGAGCATGTCCCTCCCAGTATGCCTTGAAAAATGAGTGATGCCTTTCCATCCCCATCACCTCTCATAATGATTAAAGCATTGAATCATGCTTTTGGCTTACAGAGCTTGCATTGTGCGGGTCTGTTTGAATTGAAGAAAGGAAACGCTTTGATGATCTTAATCAGAACTTCCCTCTAAACACACATTTCCGTCCCCGCCACAGCAGGAGCAAGCACAGCACTCTGCTACCCAAGAGCCCACGTCCAAAACATGCTTTCAGCCCCAAAGGTCACCAGGAATGGAGGAAAAAATGTAACCCTGCTCTCAAGTTGTTAGCCAGACTAAATAAAAGATTTGTCTCCAGTCCAAAGAGGAAGAAGGTCTCTAGTAGACAGAGGGGCTTCAGTGGGAGATCACTGCATTTCAGGCTGGTTCCAAAGCCACTGAGGTGGAGAGGAGGTTTTTGGTGGGGTCCAGATGAGGTCCTTGGGAAGCACATCAACAGCATGACCGGGTGTATGGATGCAAGATCTAAACCATGTCATAAGAGCACACAGCAACATTTCAGGCAGGCGCTGAAGAAGAAAGAATTATTCATCATATGCTTTTGATCCTCCCTTTTACCTTGTGAAGATGTTTCATATATTTTGCATCAGAAGTAAAATTTACCCAAGGAATGTAATAAACAGCATTGCCTCGAAGACAGTGCACAAACTTTACACTACTGGCAGATTAAAAAGTCATCTGCTCCCTAGCGATTTCCTCCTGCACGTACCAAAGAAGTCCAAGTGCAGATAAATTTAACACAGATGATTCTCATTTTTTGCTTCTGGAAAATATTGCCCTGGCAGATCATGGAGTCAAGCTATGCATCTGTCACTCCCTCCAGTCAAGTCCTTGGGAATCTATATTTATAGTCTTAGGCTTTGTACAGTTAGAGTCCATGCCAAAGCCTGCTGCAGTCAATGGAAATCTTGGGAAAAAAGCATTAGAAATGTTTTATAAAAGCACAGTTTTGACTAGAACATGTTAAAATGTTAGAATATGTAAAAAAATTTCAAAAATATTTTTCAAACATTTCAAAGAAAAACCTATCCAGGCAGAAGATTCTGAAATGAGCTGTGGATGTGTGCTTGTGAAAATGCTCAGGGCAATGAGTTTACCTGAGCACAGCATCTTGCCTACCATGCACAGCACCTTGTGCTCCTCTGGCACTTCAGCCCCTGAACTGGGTCAGAGGGAGTTTTGCATAGCTGATTCAGGTGAACTCCAATTCCACTTTAATCTTCTGTTCTGTTATCTTTCTGTTAAATAAATGCCGTTCTACAACTTCATTATTTGTTGTTACCAATCACTGAGGAACCAGCAGGTGTGTACATCAATAAAAGCAGGGAGATTTTTTTCACTTTTGAAGTTTCCTGAGAAACAACAGTGTTTCCTACAAGATATTTTGGATGGGCATCATCTCCCTCTGGGACTCCACTGTGGAAGATTGTCACTTTTTTTATCTGTGAGACTGCATCAATGGCAATATATTTTCTGTCTTGGCCTGTTACAGTTTTTGCCAGGTTTTACAACCCCCTTGAAATCTGGTCTACAAGAGTCTAGAATATCTGATCTGTAGGTCAGAGATACAGAAGGGTACACACATACATTAAGGTGACACACATACAGAGCAACACACGACCAGAAAACTTCAGGGTGATAAATGGATGAGCAAAAAATATGCATCACAACTTTAAAATCCTGTAGCCACTGAAGTAAGTAAAAAGAAGTCCTATAAGGAACTACAAAACAACAGCATTTCCAGCGGAGGTAACCAAGACACAAAATAAAATAAAATGCTGACCAGGAGCATTGGTAGATAGTACAAACACCATAAGACTTCTCCAGTAAACTTGTCTTCTCAAGGTTGAAAAAGGTTTATACCAACCTTGCTGTGTCTTGCACAGCTGGTAGAGGCCTCTCAGCTGAAAGGATCTGGCAAGCCTGAAGCCAGTTTTAACATCTCTTGGCAACAGAGCATGATCAAGCCAAATGTTTTCCAGTGGTCCCACATTCACATGTACTTTAGTGTCATCTACAGCAAATCCATGGCTGAGGATATATAAAAGAAGACATTGATACACTTGCCCATGGGTTCCCCATGCAGCATCTGTACCACCAAATTTCCTGTGCAGATGCCCCAGTTTAAATATTCAGGCACTTCTGTGCTGAAAGAGCAAAGTCAGAGGTGATCCAGGCCCCACTCCTGCCTGCATGCTGCCCACATGGTTATTGTTTGATTCAGCTTGTCTACTGCCAGAGCATATCTTGGATGTGAAGATCCATAGGGCAGCATTCTTAGGGAAGACTGAGCTCAGATGTAAAAATACTTACGGCACAGCATGTCCTTCTATACATTGCTTCTGTTCACCATAGACTTGCTTGGGGAGCTGCTGTGTGCAAAAGGCAGTGGGAGTTCACAAGCCCCCAAGCATTGCCCAGTCAGTGCTGTCAGGTGGTTATCTCTGTGCAGCACAATCTTCATGGTGCTGCATAGCTAAGGACAGAAGGGCTTACAAGGTCCAAAATTAGGGGCTCCTTTGCCCAGGACATCCATTAAACCTCATCTAGGAAGTGTTCTCACCATACACGTGGCCAATCCATTCTCCCCAAAAATGTGAAATAGGTAGGACAATTTACTCTTACTCTGCATCTCCACCATTTTTACTGCAAGAAGCTTCATCCACAATGTGGGAATCCCAGGCATAATTTCCTCTTCTAAGAGAGTAGGAATATGTGCGTCCTAGATACATGCTGTGACTACCAAATAACAGGTTCTATCCTGAGGAGATGCTCCATGCCCAAAATAAAACAGGGACACTTGGCAAGAAACAAGAAGATTTGGTGGGGAAACAGAAGCTGTCAAGGGAAATTCTGCTGCTGCAACATCAGGGAAGAGGAAGAGGCTGTAGGACAACAGAGGCCATCGAGCAAGGTCACTACTAACTTCAGCAGTCTGGGTCAGGGTCCAAATTCTTAGCTTCCCGTCTCACTCGAATGCTGGATTTTTAGAAATTTCCTTATAAACTCTATGCAACTTCTCTTCCTCTTCATGATGTTGGTGCTCCTTTTACATGCCATGCTACCATGAAAGCTATTTAATGTCTTTCACAGTGTCTGATGATAGCGAGTGGCTTTTTTATGCCTTGCGCAATTATCCTGCTACGTGCTCGGGAAATGCGTGTCCCAGGACTCCAGGAATGTCTGTTTCCAGGATGTACCTGTTGGTTTTATAATATGCAAATATCTGTTAGCTGGTTTTGTAACTTTGTGAAGTTATGAGCCAGTGAAATTAGAGAGTGAATGGCTTTACACTACAGGAACCCAAAGCAGAGCTCCAGCATGTGTAAATCAGTGTAGCTCCACTGAGTCTGATGGAGGTGGGTCAATTTATTCTAGGTGAGCAGCTCTTGTAACTGGAGACATAGCCCCAAAATGGCCTGTAATGACACCATCCTGCTTCTTCTCCCTTCAAGTGCTCTAGCACTGCATCCTTGCAGATGATTGCATGTTATGCCACGTGCTGGCCCTTCTCATACAGCAACGGGCACTGATGTTTATCACAAGCATTGCGTGAGGTGAGAGGGAAAAAACCACAGCAAGAACTTGGCACCACTTTAGTCTCATCTGAGCCTTGCTTTGGATACCCGGAGCGTTCCAGAGGCTCTGCCTGCCCGCTTTGTGCGGGCACGAATGGCAGCCTTTGATTCCCGGGTGGCACCGGTTCCTGCCCTTTGCTGTGGCTTTAAGACACAAGGGCATTGTAAGTGCCTGGCTGCAGTTCTTAAGAATACCAGCACTTTGGGCTCTTGGAGCAGCTGCATCCTTATCCCCAGCATCTGAAAACCACGTGTATTATTAAAGTGGCAGATTTCAGAACTGGCATTTCCCCACAACCACAGGTATTTAAAAAATTTAGCAAAACAAGATGGCATGCTGGGATGGTTCTTACGGGTCCTGCATAGCACTTGGGCAGGAGACAAAAAAATACCAGAGCTGGCTCTATGCAAGATGAGCCTTGGATGTGATTCTTCCTCTGTCTCTGGCAGGATACAGCCACTGTGCTAACAAAAACATGAAGACTCTTCCAGAAATATTGCTCTTGAAACTTTTCATGGCCTTGTACACAAAATGCTGCAAGACTCATAACCTATTTAAGGTTGGTGATGCAGAGCGGGAAATAGTTGTCCCCAGGAAGCAGCTGGTTGATGAAAGTTCCACTGGTGTGAATAACCAGCACAATTACAGGGAAAGGCAGCTGTCTTGAACGAACTGTTAATGGGTCACTGAGCCTTTAACTGCTAGATCAAAGTGCAAATGTGTCCCAGAGCAGCACTGACTCACGTTATTTGATGTCCTATGGGAAACATGTTAGTAAGGCTCATTCCAGCTCCTTAGCTCACCAGAATCATTGAAACTGAAGGAGCTGAAGTCTCCAACACACTGAGATGCTTCTGTTGGTCCTACCAGATTTGTATCTAGACCCTTGGAAACCTGACCTTACTTGTCTCTGCCACAAGGGCCACCACTGCCACTCACACAGACTGTCTCAATTTTTGGCCAAGAACAGAAACAGCATGAAAACGAAAATCCCATTTTAGCACTCATGTCAATTATTTATTCATGAATGCTGATTTATTCATCAAGATGTCTGCCTTCAGCTGTAATTTAACAGCTTTGCTAAACATGGGTTTCATTTAAGTAACAAGGAACTTCACTCTGGTCCTTCATCTATCTAATAAGGGCCAGCAGGGGTCCTTATTTAATAAGGACTGCAAATGGACCGATCTGAATTCTGGCTTTAATAGACAAAATTAACAGCAAAGATTAATTTCCTCCACTGCAGGAATGAGCATTAGGATGAACATTATGAGGAAGTCGAGCTAAATGATTGTAATTTCTAAGCCTTAATATCTATTTAGATAGTCATTTTGCAATAACAAACAATTAGATCTATGCAAAAGGCAGATAATGAATAGGAAATATAAGTGTTCTATGGACCTTTCTGGACTATAAATGTCTATCACCTGGTTGCCCAAGACTGTGTGGAACCAGAGTCAAAGAATCCAGTTGGCTCTCCCAGTCCTATATTTGTACTGAATATAAAGTAATTATTTTTAAGAGAAGATAAAATACAGGTATCCCCAATTTAGATAAAAAATAAAAGCTTTTCTACAGTTACCCAACCATGATTCACCAGGACTTTACACTGAATGATAGCCACATGCTGCATGAAGGCTCTCTGTAATGCTGGATATGGTACAGCAAGTCTGAATTGTGATATGAATTCTTAGTCTAAGAAAATTCCCTCTGTAAAATGGAAAGCTCCTACATGGTGCTGCTCTTGCTCAGTAAGGATATTTGCTACAAATGGTATAGACAGCAGTCAGTGTACCCAGAAATTTGATCAAGACCCAATAAGAAACAAAAAGCAGTAAGGTCATCTGATCGTGATCAAGTCACCATTAACTAGCCTGAGCTCTGGTAAAAGTACAGCTTAGCCCATGGTAATTGTAACTCTCTAGTAATGTTCTACTTCTCAACTGCAGTGTTCTAGGAGCTGAGCATGGCTCAGATCAGAAGCAAGACTGTGCCCATGCCACCTCCCACTAACACTGCTGAGCTGAAGGACAAAATGACCAGCCCCAGCTCTGACAGCCTCCCTGCTGGCGTCCACTGTTCCCTCACAACTCCTGGTATGGTGTTGCCAAGCTCCTTCACTGAAGGGACAAGCCTAATCAGCTTAAATGGTCCCAAAGAAGTTATGAAGTGCCCAGAGAACCAACTGAGGTGGGTAGAGAGGATGGGGGGGGTAACAAGAAACTACAGACAGTGACCTCTTAAGCCAGCCAAAAGAAGACATGAGCCCACAACCTAGCTTGTCAAAAAACCTGTAGCTCCGTCACACAGAAATATGTGAAAATACCCAAAGCCACACACTGCTCTACTTTCTCCCCTATGGATGCTTATTAACAAATATTTCTACAAGCCTGGGGGAATGACACTGGGATGAAACAAAGTATGTACTGGCAGTGAATATGCACCATGGTTTGCTATATGCTTGCCTGACTTTTTAAGTGCCAATGTTTTTCTTCTTAATTTTTTTTCTTCAAAGCCTGGCATACTACCATGACAGCTTTACAGTGAGACACCAATCCAACATGTTGACATCAACTAAGAAGGCATAGCAACAACCCAGCCCTTTCACATACTTTACGAGTACAATGTGTTAGTGTTAAGCAATATTTGAAGAAATACTAGGCAAAATGATTCCCAGGAAGACCTGGATTCTGACTTCATGCAGACAAAGAAATATATGACAGAAATGACAAATTCTAATGACATTGCTGATGGCCCACCTAGTCAGGGAGCAGTTGTAAGACTCAAGTGTAAGCAACAGCCCATGAAAGAACATCCTCTTCATTCCTTTCAGTTAATTTGCTTTACTTTTATGCTGGCAAGTGTTGTTTGGTAACATTAAACAGCATAATAGGGCAAGAGGTTTGCTTATTTGCATCTAGTGAAGATAAAGAGGTTAAAAAAGAAAAGCCCTGCTAATAATAACAACTTGTATTACAAAGGGCTGAGGTGTACCGTATACTCTTCTAGAACCACACTAAAGCCCAAAAGCAATGGCATGTTGACACTATCAAAAGTCTGCACTTTTCACAAAGAAAACAACACTTAATCTCTAAAAACGAACAGATAAAAGGTTCAGAAAAATCTCTCCAGACATACAGTCCATCACTACTTTACAATGTTCAGGTCTTACGCAATTCACTCAGCTTCCCCCACTCCCCTTTGCCTTATTCAGGGATGGAAATGTTCTGCTGGCTTGTGTGCTGTAGCAGCTGCTCCTCTTGACATTTCTGCTGCAGGCTGGGATACAGACCCTGAGAGTTAGTTCTAATGAAATAGCTAATATAACCCTTCCTCTCATTTCCCAATATTTCATGTGAATGAGAAATTCTAATTTAGGCAATCCTTTATCTGAGAAGTCTTCCTAGGTTAGTGGACATTCAAAAATAGTTTGAAACAGCAACAACAAAACCAAGGGTGCTTCAGGCTTTAATTTTCTTCCAACAACTTTTGCGGCTTATTAGAAGAAAGTAGATACTATTTCTACCAGGTATCCTGCAAGGAAATTCAGTCTATTAGTTATTGGCTCCCACTCTTTAGATGGGTGCACCAGTGAATAGAATAAGATACAGAAAGCTAATCATAGAATCATAGAATATCCTGAGTTGGAAAGGAGCCATAAAAATCATTGATTCCAACTCCTGGCCCTGCACAGGACACTTGAAGAGTCACACCATGTGCCTGAGAGTGTTGTCCAAATGCTTCTTGAGCTGTGTCAGGCTTGTGCTGTGACCACTTCCCTGGGGAGCCTGTTCCAGTGCCCAATCACCCTCTGGGTAAAGAAACTTTTCCTAATATCCGACCTAAACCTCCCTGCACACAACTTCATGCCACTGGTCACCAGAGAGAAGAGATCAGTGTCTGCCCCTCCTCTTCCTCTCACAAGGAAGTTGTAACTGCAATGAGGTCTCCCCTCAGTCTCCTCTTCTTCAGGCTGAACAAACTAAGTGCCCTCACCTGCTTCTCATACGTCTTCTCTAGGCCCTTCACCATCTTTGTATCTCTACTTTGGACACTCTGTAGTAGTTTTATATCTTTTTTATATTGCAGAGACCAAAACTTGCACACAACATTCAAGGTGAGGCCGTACCAGTGCAGAGCAGAGCGGGAAAATCACCTCCCTCGACCAGCTAAATGCTGGTGCTGAGAATATGTGGACATGACACAATAAGACAGCACGATTTTGACCCACAGGATGCATTTGTAGCTCAAAAAGTACAAGAGAGAAAATGTCTTTACAGAAATTATTAATATTGCATTTCCGTGGCAGAACATCCAAGATGCAATTCGTGATAAAGGGGCTTTGTCTTGGCAGGCCATTTCTTCAATGGGCCTGCAGGAGCTGCTCATTAGGAGTGTTTCAATCACCACCACTAAGCACTGAAGACTCTGTAAAGAAAGCCTCCATTCGTTCCCATCACACTGCAAATATACAGCCCATGCAAACATTTGGGTTTTTTCAAGATCCACTGAGACTGCTGGCTAACAAAACCATCAGCATCACACTGAGCAAATTTGACAAAATAAGAAGAAAGTCGAGTGTCAGTCAATGAGACCTGGGAGCAGAGATATCTATGTTGAATTACCCTTTTTGTGCTTCTGCCCATTACCTGAAGAAATGTGGGACATCTGGGAAACAGGAATTGCAAATGCAGTCAGTTACCCTCTCAGCTGTGACAGATCTAGTTTGAGTTCTGCTTGTATTGCTCAATAATTTCTTTAGGGAAAGGTGTATCGCAGGAACAATTAATTGAAAAAATGGCAATTAATTAACATATACACCCCATCTCAGCAATAGAAAATGTTTGTTCCTGGCACGAGAAAGAGACAAGAGTCTCCTCATCCCAAGTCGCTTTACAGCTCCATTAATCATCTGCGTTTGTTCCAGTGGAGAATGTGCTTACTGCAAGTGCTTTGTCTCATGCCTGCATACATTTCCATGCCCTGACTCCTGCATAGCCTCCAGGAAACTCCTCGATGCAGGCAAATTTCTTCATGAAGTTCACAGAGGCACTCAACCATGCTGCTTGGCCAGCTCCGTCAATATCATCATGCAGCACACTGATCCTGCTTTTTATGCATGTATGTTTTTCAGATTCCAGGAACAGCTTTACCATCATTAACCAACTAAAGAGAGTATGTAACCCATGGTGAATATTTCTCAACAAATGCCACTCTGGTGGAGGCTTACTGCCGGATTGCCATGGGCTTGTTTCCAAGGTTACGTTTCTATTGGCCCATTTCTGTATGCTGATGTCTTGTACCCATACACCAAAACAGGGTCTGGGAACATACCTGCCCTGGAGGAGCACGGGGTTACGATAATTCAGGAGTCCTAGCAGTGAATTCCCAGGTGTTACAATCCCCCGAATAGAAGTGAGGTACAACCTGTTGATCATACAGCCTCCCCTCCAAACACTCTCTCTGTCAGCTTCCTCCTCAAAACCTGCATTTCCCTCAAGATCTAGTATTGATTCCTCAGACTCAGCCCAGAGATTATAAATATCCCCAATCTCCCACGTTCCAGTTAGCATTTTGTGAGAAAACCTGAGGAAATTCAGCAACACAGCTAGCTTTTACACAGCATCCTAAAACAGCTCATTAAAAGCAAACAAACGAGAGCTCCCCAAACCCCAGGCCCTTTCTGAAATGCAGCTTCCCTCCATCTAATTGTGTCCCACTCCAGAAGTCCTTGTGGCAAGAAAGGCAAACAGACGGTTCAAGGGGTACCCTCATGCTTTAGCTTTCTTGTGCATCTCCTTCAGACTTCACCCAGGAGACCTTTTAAATCCTCTTTTATCACCTCTTTAACATTGCCGAGTTGCTGGCAAGTTTCCAGTGCTCCTGGAAAAAAGGGTACTAGTTTGTATTCGGAGATAATGTACTCAGTGGAACAAAACCCATTATGCCATCCAGCAGCAGCAGCAATCCAAAAAGTCTTCACATTTTGAGTATCAGGAGACATTGCAGCTGTAAACCTCGCAGTGTATGCATAAGGGCTTGCCTGTCATCATAGATTTTAGGGATCAGCCTCCAAGAAGATACACAATTTCCTGTCCCTTTTCCTGATCAGCAATCACTAATGAAATCTTTTTTGAATTTTTGCCAAGAGGAAAACAACAGGCTGCTCGAGAACTTCAGCTTGAATAGGTGTGAGTTATTGTGCTTCCTCTGCTTAGCCAAATCCTGTGAGAGGGCTGGGGGAGTATAATCAGAATTCAGTGTATGTGCTGAGAAGAGAGATGCATATCTGCTTTTTCCTTAATCCCAACATACTTTATTATCCCACTGGGGAGGATGGAGCTATGGAGATGCCATTTCAACTATCAGCTGAAGTTAAGACATCAGTTCTGACAGCAGCACAGAGTATGTCATGAGCTTATGAATACATCGACCCTGAAGTCACTAACTCACCTTAAAATTTGTTGTTCTCTTTAAATGTCAGGTTTCACTCTGTTGGACACCAACAATTATAGGATCCCATAAATTAGTCAGAGCTTGGGCTAGAAAACGTGTGTTATGAAGGTGCATCTGGGACATTAGGAAAAGCTTCTTCACCCAGAGGATGGTCTGTCACTGACACAAGCATCCCAGGGCACCAAACCCACCAGAATTCAGGGAGTGTCTGGATGATGCTCTCAGTCATACAGTTTAGTTTAAGGTAGTACTTTGAGGAATAGGGAGGTGGACTCTATGATCCTTATGGATCCCATCCAACTTGAGATATTCTATGATTCCATGATTCTGTATCATAATTTGTTATTATATTGTTTCAGTAAACATGTTTGCCTATCCTCTTTTAAATCTACCTCTAAAGGATTTTTTTTTAATGAAATCAAAATATATTTCATTGTACTTATACACTAGCAGAATGCCTCTCAGTTTTACCATGAATTTCCCATAGTTTGAACAAAAGTCCAAATTTGCAATTGCCTGAAGTGACTGCCTGTTCTTGACACATGCCTCTTTCTTAGTCAGCTGGTGCAAACCAGTCATCATGGAAATCTGAAATTCATTGCAGAACAAGATATTGTACACTGCGGGGAATGTTCCGTGACTAACAAAGGATAATTTATTTAATCTGATTTTATTTTCAAAATGAAGTGGCTTTTGATTTCTTCTTTTAGATTTGGGAATGAAGACTGTATTGGAGTGTGTATCTCCTGTGTGTACTGCTTGAAACTGCAGAGATGCAACAGCTTGCCTGTGGAGATTGAAACCAAAGGTCGCTTTGCCTAATGTTGGGATATGGGCCAGGCCTTCTCTATGTTTTTCTCTCTCTCCCGATATCACTCTTGTATCCATGCCAGGAATTAGGATATTCATCTTCTCTAGGTAAACATCAGTTTATAAAATGGAGAATTATAATTGCACAGAAGCAGCTATGATATGCCTTGGGATTAGTGAATACCTCCTAATTGAGCTTCAGTGACAGCGGCAGTTCTGGCATTATTTTTATTCACCTTGTGGAAAATTATTGGAGCATATTTCATATAATTAGGATCAAGAATGGATTTGGCATCACTTCCAGCAAATGCCCCTGAACACTAATCTGGTTTATTTGGCACCACTGATGAAGCTTCTCTTGTGGGGAATACAATGACAACAATTAACCTGGCAACACAGAACAGAAATGGGAAGTGGGAAATTGTCTTGTCTTTTATCCACATACAGGATGAAGTGTGGCCTCGTTCAGCAACAAAGCAGTGCCTTGAATCTATTTTCTTCTTTTTTTTTTTTCTCCCATCTTTAGATGCCCTAAGGAATCTTCTCTTTTTTTCCCCCATCTATCTGAAAAATCTACACTTTTCATGCTGTTCAAGAGGATCCAAACAAACAGACTTATTGGAAGTGTTTGTAGTTCAATGTATTGGATTTAACTGGACGTCATTGAATGACCAAAAGTCTCTTTCTCTTTCTAGAATTAGACCAATATTGACTTTCAACAGCTGCCAGTTCAGAGCAAGAAATCAATAGCAGGATTCGGGCAAGGTCTTCAGGTCACTGCACAAGGATGTACTTTTTTTTTTTTAATAAGTGCATATGATCCATATATAGTCCAGTTTCTAGTGAGTTCTGTTTGTTCCTTCTCAATGAGTGCTCTGGACAACTTGACAAACCTCCTTTTTTCTTTTCTTTATCCACTCATTATAAATTTGGCACTGACAATGCATTTTAAGATTTCCAGGTCAGGTAAAGTGACAATTCATCCATCCATAACTTTCTTTTCCTTTGATCTAGTCATCAGGCTGGATGATAGCACAATGAGGCTTGGGAAAACTAGTCTTCCAAAGTTTGCTTTCAGGGAGAATGTTTGGAAGAAGAGACTTCCACTAGAAGCAGGACAAAGAGATTAGGTATTAACCTGGGATCTTAAATACAGCAAAGCTTGAGAGACTTAGGGAGATTTACAGACACAGGGGAACTTGGCAAGAAAGAGGAAGAGTACAGCGATTTGGTTTAGCTGCTGAGCCAGCTGAGAAAGGGATGAGAAGAGCTCTGTGGGGAGGAGTGAGAGAGGAGGTTCTTGTGTACTTAGGGAACCTTAGGCTTAACCCCAAAGAACACCATAAAGCAGTGATGAAATTTAAACAAGGAAATACATAGAGGTGCTTATTGGCATTATGTGGGGGTTGGGGTTTTTTTCTAGAGCAGTATATTTCTTTTGCCAGATGTAAGACCTAAGAACACAATAAATTTCTTGCCCAGACTCATATTCTGTCCCTGATCATGGCAGTAGGAAACACCATCCAGGCAAGCATGCTCATTTTATTTAAGCACAGTCAGAAAACCTGCATGTTTCCTCTCTCCCTGGTGGCTGAAAAGGTGAGATGGGAACCCTTGAGCACTTGCAGCTCTGGGGCTCAGGGCAGGAGCTTGCTTAAGCTGCTGAACAGCACAAGGTGGGCAGCTGTGGGGCTGGGACACACAATTTCTACACAAAGTCTCATTTCTTTTACTGGAAAGAGAGAGAGCCTATGATTAAGCAGTGTGTGAGAGAGACTGAAAAACAGGCAGAGCTGTGATGTGCTTCTCACCTGAGGAGCCTCCTGTAAGCTCAGTGTAGCGGGGATGAAGTGTAAAACCCTAGTGAGAGACATGCTAGTGTTTATGATGAGCAGCTGGAGATCACAGGATTGTATTTCATATTTTAAAAAATCTTTACAAACACAACAGATTTGGGGAATGCTGTCAAGTCTAGCCCCATCCTTTCTGAAATCCTTGAAAAACAGAGGAGACTCACAGCCTGTCCTGATCATTAACACCCCCCTCCCCACAGCCCCCAAACAGCCTCAAGCAAATGCCAAAACTGAGAGCTCCTCACAGAAAGTGTCCTTCCATTATCCTGAACTGCAATCTGTGCTCTATCCTCTTCTTTGACAGCAGAAAGGGGATGCAGTAAATCCTGCGCAAGCTGTTCACATCAAAACCAGCAGATGATCTTGTAAAATTGCTGCTCCTGGTAAAATACCTTGTTTAGTAAGAGAGCAGCTGCATTCAGCTCCTGGATTGACTGTAGATGTAGCCCAAAGATGAGAGAGCTGCAGCAATTTAGCTGTGAAGCAACAAGTAACTGACTTGCAATAGGCAAGGTCCAGTATGGGTAAAAAACACACTGGTACAACATCCCAGCCAGACAAAAATGAGAAACTTCCTAGAAAATGCTGATTTGTGGTGTGCAAGAGGAACCCATCTACAGCCTCCGTGTACAAACCAAGAAATGGCAGGCACACCTTCCATGAAGAGTGGAAATGACTATTTTTCCTAAGCAAATAACTCACTTTTGCCAGGTGTAATTTTTGCCAAGCCATTTCATCATGAACTCGGTCCTCCAGCAATAATCTGTGAGGTTTTCAACAGCTCCCCAGCTTTGTTGTCAGCTGAGCCAGAGAAAAGGGACTGGTTTATTGTAAACGCAGCTGAACTACTATGGCCTATTTTCCCTGTTCTGTCCCCCACAAAAAATAATTTACAAAACAGAGAGGAGCAAAGGGCAGGACAAATAACACTGTAGCCAGGGGATCTGATCCTTGCTCTGGAAATGCCTGGTGTGGAAGAAGTGGCAAATCTCTCACACCAGACCTCCCAGTGGCTGCCATCATCAGGGGACTGAGCAGCGCCCTGCAGCTGCGCTGGTCCCTGTCCCATGTTGTGTGTGTCCCCTGGTTTTATTCATGCTGCTGCACTTGGAAAGTGATACACACCACAGTGCTGACCCAGACCTTACTCTGTGCACAACATATTCTGGCTCACTCTTCACCAGTTTTTGTTTAAAATTTTATTTTTGTGCACACATAGCATTGCATTCCATTTCTAAATTTAGAGGTTCTTAAATCCATCCTTAACTCAAAAGTCTTGGATAGCCACCTTCTGGCACCTCAGTTTAAAAGCTCTGGCCTGAATGTTTCATGTACTCTCTTGTGCCAGACATTGCACAGCCCCCTAAAGAGTGACAGATAATGAATGAATTGCATATGCTTCAATACCAAATTTCATGAGCAGAAAATGGGATGTCACCCTTAATTATGAATTTTCTTCTCTCCTCCTCTAAAAATCTGTGTAATAACAATTAGCACAGTGTAAATGTGTACTGTACATTTTCATGGGGTTTGGACACAAATATATTTACCTCACACTACACGAAAATTAGCAAAATAGCAATGTTCCCTGTCAGCACAAAGAGAAGTGAAAGATAATAAATCACTGACTTGTAAACTGCACCCAAGAATCAATAAAATGTAAATGGCTACAACACAGAAAGTAGAAATACATTAAATATGAATGATAAGAAGGAGTAATAAGACTGAAAAATGATAAGGCTGTGTATTTCTTACATGAGACAGAAGTGATGGAGAATATTTCTGGACTGGTAAAAAGAGAGAAGTTCTTTTCAAACAAAATGGTATCTGACCATGTAACCCTGTCCACTACCCCTCTAATGGAGATGGAATATATCATGAGAGTGTCAACAAACTTTTGCAAACTTTACACATTACTGATTACAAATGAAAATGTAAGGCTGCCTACACATGTTCTGGCTCTTATCTCTCCTCTGGGGGAAAGCATTAAATCCTCAGCCTGCCATGGAAAATGTAGCATTCAGACATCTGTGACCAGTATGTGTAAAGAAGAAAAGATAAGGTTCATATCAAGCCTACATCTGTGACAGGGGTCTCAGAGTATCTAGAGATAGATGAATGAATGCATATGAAGATGAACTGAAAATCTTCTAATTAAATCTACGCTTTCCCCAAAAGTATTTGCTCTCTACAGAATATTTTCTGTTTTGAAAGAAAAGCTCACCGAAAAGATTTTGGCCAATATCCTCAATATCCAGTGCTTACACACACACACTCTTCTTAAAAGAAATAAATAGCCTATTCTTGAGCAAAGATACTGTGTATACTTTAAAGACTCCCTGGAGAAAGTTCAGCCTGCTCGCCTACTGTGCAAGGTAAGAGGCAAGCTGTTAATGGCTGCAGGATGGCACTAGATATGTGGGCTGCGAGACAGATTTGGATCTTTGAAGAATAACTGCTTCTGAACAACAGGAGATAAATAAATCAGAACAAAGCCACAGGTAGATGCTTGGATGAACAGTGGCCTGCCAGTCAGAGCCAGTCATTAGCCCATACTGGCAGTGTAGGTGAGATGAATAAGGTAGAGCTTCAACTTCAAACTTCTAGGCAAGGCTCTTGAATTTTACAGCTAGAAGTACAACAGCTTTGTATGGTCAGCAATTCATCTTACTGCTTTGGAAACTTAAAAATAAAAAATGCAAATGCACCTTTCATGTGTTGATTACTTAGGGATGTACAAAACCATGAACAGTGGCAGTAACAAAATGTCTCCTGGGTGCCTCTGAACACCACAGGAGGACACAGGCGAGGTTCCCTAGGAAACCAGAGATGCACTCCAAAGCATGTGCAAGCTTGGCCAGCTGACAGTCCCTCAGTTGTGTTCTGAACATCGCTGCTAGAAGGTATGTGATTCAACTCCGGAGTGGAGTTGGAAGGACTAATTGTGGAAAGCCTAGAGGAGGTTGGGATAGATTTATTCCTGGTTGCATAAATATTCAGACCTCTAAAAGAAAGAAAAGGCTGATTGCTAGCTATCCAAAATGAGGGGGAGAGAAGGGTGAATAACACTTCAATTAATCTAAATATTGATCTTAGTCCCAGACTCTGCTGGCCTAAATTCCACCTAAATCCTTGTGCCTACTGTTTTCTATTGGCTGGGACCCCAAAGGCTTCAGAGTAATTATTCCAGAGATGTGAGTAAGGCTTAGAGCACAGAGCCACCAGTGCTCAACACTAAGAACTCAGATTTATGTGGAATCTAGTCCTGGCAAAACTGGGCATTAGGATTCAACTGTACCTCCAAGGTGCTTATGAGGGAAGATGTCTGCAGACCCAATGCTCAACCTTGCCTCTTCCAACTTTTAGACAAAATATCAATTTAGCATCTCTTGGGAAATACAGTATAGCACCTCTCCTAAGCTCTGCTCTTTTTCTGCATCCCAGCACCTACAACCCTTCATTGGGTTTGCTCAGAAGAGAGCTAAGGCTGTAAGTACAGGTGACCCATGGGGACAATGAGAGGAGAGGAGAGGAGAGGAGAGGAGAGGAGAGGAGAGGAGAGGAGAGGAGAGGAGAGGAGAGGAGAGGAGAGGAGAGGAGAGGAGAGGAGAGGAGAGGAGAGGAGAGGAGAGGAGAGGAGAGGAGAGGAGAGGAGAGGAGAGGAGAGGAGAGGAGAGGAGAGGAGAGGAGAGGAGAGGAGAGGAGAGGAGAGGAGAGGAGAGGAGAGGAGAGGAGAGGAGAGGAGAGGAGAGGAGAGGAGAGGAGAGGAGAGGAGAGGAGAGGAGAGGAGAGAGAACTGTTGCCCTCCTTGGCCAGATGATTCCTAACCCTTTGCTGATCTTTCATCTCTTACTACTAGAAGACCCTTTTAGCAAGGGCAGAACAGTGGAATTTCTCATACTACTATGGAAGACATGACACGACTGAATTTCTTTCCAGTTGCATTTCCCTGACTCCCTGAGAACAAGCCCCTGTATCTACCGAAGACTGGAAAGCAGTCATAGACATTTCAGAATGCTGCCTACAACTCAGCAGCAAGTCCTTCCCAATGATCTGTGGATCAAATATCCTTAATATGAAATACTTGAGGATTGGGATGTTTGGAGTGGAAAGGGTCTGCCACACACAAACATTCTTACAAAGCTTTCCATTTTCCAAAGAAGAACTGTTCCCGAGCTCCCCTGCCCTGGTGTGAGATAGAGCAGACAGGTGTGGCTGTGACTCCAGCACAAGTAATAAATACATTTAGCAGCTAGATTAGCATAATTGCTTGCCTAGTCAGCTAGCATGCAAAGTGCACAAACAAGTACCATAACAGTTTTATTACATGTACATGCTTGCGTTTCCTTGAGACGTGATAAAACAAACAGATCAGTAATTTTAGAACAAGCAGTAAAAAAACCTAAAAAAAGGCAATGAGTAATTTAAAACAAATGTTAAGAAAACTGTGTCTTTAAGAAATCTTCTCTAAGCTCTGCACCAATTCTATTTTATCAATATGAAAGATACGATCACCAAATGTATTGCTGGTCACAAAAACTTACATTTAGGTAGCTCTTTGTTCCATGATGAAATATGTTTTGTTTTGTTCCATTATGAAACATACTTCACTGCAGTCATTTATACTCTCCGGTGTAAAAGGTGTGATTCGATCTGGAAATATTTTGAATGGGTGATTGCTTGAGAAATGTCCCCACCCTTTTCTATGCTCAAACAACAGATAAGAAATGTGCCTCTTATTTCTCAAGTAGAATATTTCGTTCTTGCTGATAATATTGCACAGTGCCTCTTGAAGAGCTTGAATATCAGTAATTTATAACTGTTCTAAATACACTTCTAACAATCTGCTATAATTTCACAAATATTACATGAGCTAGCGAACAAGTTTGTTAGTCAAAACAAATAAGCTAAAACATCTTTGGGGTTACACCAAGATGCAC
Source organism: Aphelocoma coerulescens (assembly GCF_041296385.1). NCBI lineage: Eukaryota > Metazoa > Chordata > Aves > Passeriformes > Corvidae > Aphelocoma > Aphelocoma coerulescens. The sequence goes on along the minus strand of NC_091015.1, from coordinate 51,412,895 downwards.
TCAGCTGTTAGACGAAGTAAAATCAGCTGTTGGAGTTTGTTCCTTTTACAAATGGCCCATTGTGTGTGTTTCAGGGAACAGTGGGAGCAGTGAGCACGACATGAATGAAGGAGTCTGTCAAATCCTCAGTTTGATTTATAATAATGGGGTTGCATTGACATGAGAATAAAATACAGCAAAGCATATGTTCACTATGAGTAATACAGACTCATTTATATATTACAGGAGTATTAAATAAATAGTCTTGATCATTTTCTAAAATAGTCCTACAATGAATGTGGTTACAGTGCCATAGGACAAATTCTGCTTCATAGGCAGTGATCAAACAGACAGAAAAAATATTAACCCTGGTTTTTGTTTCTCCTTAGGTTTCCAGTCCTTAGACTGGTTAAGGGAGTTGAAACAGCATACATCTTCTGTTGTGGGTCTAAGGCAAAACTAATCCTGGTCTTTCTTTGAAACAGAGAACAAGCACAACAGTGGCTTCATGACATAACTTGCTCAACTTCAGTCCTCAAAGAGTTTGGTCCCTTAAATTCTCAATTGGATTTTGGCAGGAAAGGCCCAGGTAGGACTTCAAGAAAACATTGACACAGTTTCAGAGATGTCAGCGACAAATCCAAGTCAGCGATAAAACAGTTACTGTGGGAACACAAAGAAATACATGCATTTATCTTGAAGACTGGCAACCCTTCCACATGAATGTTCTAATTAGGAATCATGACAGCCTACTTTTTTTAAAACCTTAGTTGTAAATGGACAACAAATGTTATTTACCAGTGATTGAGCAAGAGAATGTCACTGTTTAAACATGGAAGTGGAATTAAAAGTCCTGCATTTAATTATGTTTGGGATTGCTTTTCATTTGGAGCTAAACCTGAAGATTTTTTAAAGATGTGGCTCCAATATTGTTTCTCTTTGTAAAATGGGAAAAATGTTAAAGAACAAACCCAAGCTGCCTTTAACAGCATGAAAATTGTCTAAAACATAGTAAATCTCCTAGTTGTTCAAATAATCATGCATTGTATGAGCATGGTTATTTTGTGTTATGGTTCTAACCACTACATTATGTGACAGCTCTTACAAACCAGAAGTTTCTGAAGTCTCATTTCTATTCCTTTTCTTTCCTTTCTTTTTCAGTGAAAATGGCACTTTACCTATCTCTCCCAGAGACCTCAATTTGTGCATCTACTCAGTGTCAGAAGCAAAGTCATTTTAATAAAACTGCTTTTTTTTTCTTCATTTCCAGGCTGAATTGAGAAGTGCTAAACATCTGCCAGTAACTTTGTAAATCAGAAATCTGATAAATTAAACACACAGCATTCTGGTCAGGCCACCTAAAGAAAAGGAAGACTAAGTACAGAAAGGAAAACTGAGCAAAAATAAGCAAACACAAGCAAAATAGACTGCTTCCTGAGCTCTAAGGCATAGGCCAAATTGAAGTTGAGGTGTAGGTGGATACAACTTCTGCAGCACTAGTAGCAAAGTCCAGGCCAAGGCTGGAGCTGTGAATTCTTGGGAATGTGGAGCTTCAATCTGCTAAACCTGGAAAGCTGCTCTGCCCTTCAGTCTTCATTCCAGGGTGTGAGTTTAACCACACAGCTTTAACCATTTGCCTTTACTGCACCAGCAGAGGTAATTTTGACTACATTTGTTGAGTGCTGAGAGCAGATGTGTAAGTATTTAGCATGGCATTCATCAGAACTAAAAAAAATAATCAAACAAAACCCCATGACCCCAAATCCTTTGTTGACATGAATTTTTGAAATGTTTCTTTACAAAACTAAAATGTTGCACTTGTGAAAATGGCAACGCTATCCTTTTAGATGAACATCAGTTATTCCAAAGAAACACATTTTGCTGTGTAAAACATGATTACTGCTGTTCGATGACTACAACTGCCCTCAAAGGTGCAATTCTCAAGCTCTCCTTCCAAGAAATTGCTTATTTTTAAATCCATGGCATTACATAGTTGTACAGGTCTTCAGCAACAAGTCTCCACATCCCATCTTGTTATTTCCTGCAGTGCACTGGATGCAATTAAGTTTAGATCAGGGGTACGTACTACTAAGGACCCTTCCTTAGGTAATGTGTGTTTGAACATAGCTGAAAATAAGCAACAATTATAATACTGCAAAAAGCTTTTAAATATTTTCTTTTTAGGACATCATCCATTAAAGTGGCAGGGTGGAATATAGGTCACATCCTAGCCATTAGCACTTACGCTTCAGTAGCAAACAACTGGGGTTAAGTAATCTGTCACATGATCAGAATTCTAATTCTGATTTTAACTCAATAATTGTGTGCTTCTTCCCTGTAGCAGTGCATGTATGGCTGATTTTCTACACTTTCTACCATTTAGTGTATTCAAGCCCCATACTTCATAGAGAATTTGAAAGAATTTTTTTCTGCCATTTATTTACAGAGAGTCTCTCACCATAGATTACTCTTCAGAAGGACAATTTTTCTAAACCCTACCTCCCCTTCTTCCTCCCAGGTCAATGCTGCTTTCTTTATTATTCTACCCAGGCAAGGTGATTGGGGATTTTGAGAAAACAGTTCAGACAAAGTCTTCCCCAGCCAGCGTGACACCTGCACAAGGAAACCTGGCACTTTGTCCCACACAAAGGCCTCCCAGCCTTTCCCAGAACAGAGAAAGATAGAGAGTACTCCTGAGTTAGGCTCCTGACTACTATAAAGGAACATGTTGGCACTAAGGGATTTTTTTTCTACAACTGACTCACTTTTTCCTATCCTGGCTCTTCTAGAAGAGTTACTAGGAATCTCTAAATAACTTGGGCCAAGCCCAAAACCATAAGTGAAAAGGAATGCAAGTCACCAGCCTTAGAACCACTCCTAACTTTACTATGTTTAATTAGTTTATCACTTAAAACACTAATGGCATGTCTACAGACTTTGTGCCTCTACCTTCCCTTCCAGATTGACACATTTTTATCCTTTCAGACTAAGGCATTAGGAGTCCATGTCTTACCTTACTTCATTCATCATTTCTATGCCTGATGTTCTTTTAATATCCTGTTCTTTTCTGACTGAAGCAGGAGCTTTTGAACTGTGTCATCAGCTCACCAGAATAAGATGTGGGACAAAGGTATCACAGGAAGGGCAAAGTTTCTGCACTACTTCTGTGCTAGTCAGGACCCAGAGAGGCTGCATGCTGGGTCTCAGCCTGATATTTTTGTCCCCCTTGCCTGGGCTAAGTCAGCTTGGGCCGCATCCCAGTTTCCCTGTCAGTCCAAGGGTCCCCTGTATCACTGTGTCTGCTATTTGTGCCACCAGGTGGGATTAGTTGCTTTGACTAAAAAGCAAATGAGGAGTTAGGGGACACGATATGTGCTTCCTTCACAGCTGTCAGCAGCTCTTTAATGGCCCTTGACACCAGTGGGAAACACTACTCTCCACCCATTACAGGAAGCACACGCCTTCTTCCTCCACAGCAGTAGAGCACCCATGGCCTTGCCTCGTGTTTCCTATGGGTGTGGGTGGGTGTTTGTGCCCTTCCTAGGAGAAGGAGAGACCTTTTGGAAAGGCCTGCAGCAGCACTGCAGAGCAACTATGTGGTGGTGGAAAAGCTCAGTATTCTAGATGCGGTCCGAGTGGCAAGTAGAGGATGGTAATTGCTTCCCCCCTCTCCTGGCTGTGTTCCTACTGACACAGTCCAGGATGCTGTTAGCCTTCACCACTGGCTTGGGCTTACCCAGCTGTCCCCCAGGACCCCACACCCTTCTCCACAGAGCCATACCCTGCACGGAGTTAGTCTGTCCCAGATACTGTTTGTCCTGGTTGAATTTCATGAGGTTCTTGTCATACCATTCCTTCAGCCTGAGTCCCTCTGAGTGGCAGCTCTACCCTTAACCATATTGGCTCTCCCACTAATCTGCTGTCATCCACAAACTTGATGAAAGGGCACTCTGTCACCTCCTCTAGGCATTCCTACAGATATTAAACAGGTCAGGTCCCAGGACAGATCCCTACAGTACCCCACTTCTTACTGGCCTCCAGAGAGAGTACAGCCCTTTAACTGCTGGCCTCTGAGTCCTATCCTCCAATTTTTTACCCATGTGGTTGTCCATCTATGTAGCCCACAACATGTTAATTTGGATACAAGACAGTAGACGGTGTCAAAAGCACTGCAAAAGTCAAGGTAAATAATATCCTTTGCTCTTCCTCATCCACAAATCCAGTTGTTTTACAATAGAAGGCAATCGGGTCGGTGAGGCATGCTGGCTGGTCCTGATCACCTCCTCCTTCCTGTGTTCAGAAAAGTGTTCCAAGAGGACATGGACTTCCACATGGACTGTAGTGAGGCTGATCAGCTAAGAGTTTCCCTTTGGGCTTTTTTTCAAGAGTCATTGGGGAACACTCCAATGGTTGTAGAGACTCCAGTCTCCACTACCTTTCAAAGATAAAAGTGCAGTCTTGCAGTGACATCAGACAGCTCCCTCAACAGCTTGGATACAGCTCGGTTCATCCCATAAATGTTTATGGGTCAAATTCTCCCATTAAATCCTTGACTTGATCCTCACCTGTTGCTGGCAGTTCTCCTTCACGAATTCTAAGCACAGAGATCTGGGAGACCTTGATGATATGCCTGAGGCAACAGTGGCTCTGGGTGTCACACCCTCATCTGTTTCCATTGCTAGATCATTTGCCCCATTCAGGAACAAGACCATGTCTCTTGTTTTCAGTCTTTTACTCTTCAAGTTGTGGCAGAAGCTCTTCTTGTTGCCCTTGGGATCATTTGCAAATCTTAAACACAGCTTTGACCTCAGAAAAGAGCCTGTATATGATTCCTTTGGGTATTTCCAGCAGTTTCTGCATCAGCCCAGAAACCTGAGTTACCTCCCCTGATCATGGAAATGTACAGATCGTTCAAATGCAAGCACCAAGGCTATTAAGAAATGTAATATCTGAATGTCCTTCATAAGCTGCAGTATAAATTGTACTCTTCTATATCTGTCCAAAGGCAGCTGCTTTGTTCTGCTTTGTCAGGGAAACTGTTAATAATTTAATAATGAAAAGGAACTAATGAGGCCTATGGATTTGAGCCTCATGCTCCGATTATCCAGCATCTAATGAAGTGTGAATTTTGACTGAAGCTTTTCCCACCCTGAGGGGAAAAAGCCACTCTCATGCATGCGGATTCTCCTGTGACTAATGAAGGGTGAGCTCACACTGCAGCTTTTGCTGTACAGGGAGTACAGGTAAGGTTACTGTTTGCTGCATAGGCCTAGTTTCATGACACTTATGAAAACATGTAATTCTGGAAATATCTACCCCTTTAATTCAGATTTGACCAGTGGGTTTGGGAATTACTAGGGAGAATGGACATACTCACAAAGGCTGGTCCAAAGTCATTATTTAAGCCTCAAGCATTTTGAGACATCCCAACATTTTCTTGCACTACTTTGCATTTCAAACATGTGTCACTGGAAAGGTGCAAAATAATTTACATTATGTATTAGCCTAATTTTTGTAACAGGTGAACCATAATGATTCATCTTTTTAAGAACCTATCCCTTCTCAAATCCTAGAGACTAACACACGTGTTTATACACCCCATACTTTTGACAGACAGCTTACACTTTTTGTATCTTATCTAAAATAAGGTTATTTCTAATGTCAGCCAGTAGGTATTCTGTAAAAACAAATATTATCTACCATTTTCTTCCTGTAGTAGATTATGCTTGGATTTAGCAAGGAGGAATGTCGTCTGGTCTGATTTGGATGCATGTATGCCATGAGCAATCCCTCAAACAGATGCATGAGGCTGTTGCTGTCACCTTCCCTAGACAAATACATTCAGGCCAATGACTGACGGGTGAGGTGTGTTTTGCTGTGGCACAGCTATCGTGTATTGGCTGTCCTGTTTTATAACTGACGCGGGGACCAAGGCACGGCGCTTTCATTGCGGGGTAAACCAGGCAAGGCCAACCAAAAGCAGCAGCACAGGGCTGACTTCCCCCAGCAACCTCGCTGCAGCTTGCATGGTTTTACAGGCACGTAGCTACCACATTCATTATGTTTTCACTGCAAAAAAACCCTCACAAAACCAAAACACGGCCCTGTGCCACTGAAGACAAAGCCCAGTGTAAGTGACTGTATATGTGACAGGAGATTAACATTACCTTGTCGGAGACTGGCATTGGTCTCACCCCAGAAGTACGTGATCTAGTGTAAACAGTGATAAAGTTGCCTGAAAACAGGCAATTCCATCCCACTACAACTGCCAGACTCCTTCCAGTCCCTGTTGTCTCCACTTAAGTGCTGCACGTATTCTTGACCCTCTTCTTGGTCTCACACATACCCAGCTACAAAGACTCATCCCATTGAGTAAAACAGCTGTTGTATTGCATAAGTGACCCTAAGTATAGTATCTCAAAATAGCTATGTTGCAGGTGAGATTTTTTTCCCCCTGCAAATGTATCCTTTTCTACCCACCTGTTTTCCCACATAAGAAAACATACAGAAAAGCTGAATACATCTGAGCACAATATCCTGTGTGGCAGTGCAATAGATGATAATGTGATTTCTAGCTGATATAGGAAAGTCCTTTATGCCAAAATATTTTGCAAAGGAACACTTAGTGGCCATGAACTGAATCATCATTTGGTCTTTGTGAGATGTGCCTTCTTCAACATGCCAATGAAAAACAACTGGAAATACATAATTAACTAGAGAGACAGAATCTAGATTTAAGTTTTACAACACAATAAGCATGAGGCATCACCTGATCATGGCAGGCTCAGAAATCCAAGTGGTGCACATCACATGCTTGTGCAAACTCAGACTTGAGAAATCAAGTGATAATCAGGCAGACACAGGTGATGGGCTGGTTATTGCAATCTCCTACATCAAATCCATCTTGTAAATTCAGCAATCAGTTGTGTTTTACTGGTGTCTGAATGGTGCAAGCGTGGAGAATCAAGCCTGATTTGAAAGTGGAGAAATGCTGACCAAATAATGAAATTCTCATTCTTATAGGAGGCAGTGATCAGACTCAACATATCCTGAAATCTTCATGTATTTTTTACCTTATTTCTCTTTTGAAACCTTAAAATACAAAATCATTATGTCCTTTATTATTACATACGATCACACTATTTCAGTTTAGTCATTCCTTGAACTGTATTTTCTGGCTTAGTGTATTCACAAACATTGGTTTCAAGCTAAGAAATTCCAGATTAATTCAATAGCCTCTGCTGTACATAAGCTATTAACAAAAGAATGATATCTAAATTTTGTCAAAGCATGGGAAAAAATGAAAAGCATTTCTCAAACATTTTCTTAAAGTTAGGCTTAGCTGTATAGTGAGGTTTTGTATTCTCTCTTCATATATCTTGATTGGCCATTTCTATTGGAAAAAAAAAAAAACAGGGCACTTTTCAAAGTGCCACTTTCAAGTCTTTTATTTTCCTGGCTATTCAAAGATTTTCCTTCCTTGATCTTCAGAGGAAATTCTTGCATTATTTCTGATGTTCCAAGCAACCACTTTGCTCATCCCTCTTAGCACACACTTAGCCTGAATGCTTCTGTAGCACAACCACTTGAGGTGTTTCCCTCGCCTTCACTACACGTAGGGCCTTGTATGTGTGCAGGGAAACTGCTGTGACAGGGGTATGTGTACAGGGAAGCTCTGAAACCCCTGCCAGGCTCATTCCTCGGCCTGTTCACTCCTACTAGCTTCACTGCCATCCTTTCCTTTCACTCTCCCTGCTTCCAGATGACCTCCACCATCCATTGTGCTCCCACCCTTCTCACCACAGTGAAATCCAACAGCAGTGTGCCTTGATGCCCTCACACCATCGCTACCCAGGCCAGCTGCCCAGGACACAAGGGGCACCATTCCCTGCTGGGGGAGGTGGTGGAGTCATTGTCCCTGGAGGTGTTTAAGGAAAGACTGGACGTGGCACTCCGTGCCATGGTCTGGTTGATGGAGTGGTGTTCGGTCACAGGTTGGACTCGATGATCTCAGAAGTCTTTTCCAATCTTACTGATTCTCTGATCCCTATACTGTCATTTATACGCTATTATTTCTACCCAGAAATCACAGGCGTAGCCCTTTCACGACTTTAACGAGCCCTCCAGCCCCAGCGACCCCTCCAGAGGCACAGGGGGCCGCCAACTCGCCGCCACACAGGTGGCGGACGCGCGGGCTTCTTCGCCCTCCTCACACCTTCAGCGCTTCGCCCTTATTTTCCTTTATTCGCTCTTATTTTTCTTTTTTCTAGGGCGAATTGCTCAAAACCTCCATGAAGGCGAAGCCCAGAGAGGACCGAACCGAGCACTCGCACTGCGCTCCGCTCCGCTCCGCTCCGCTCCCCTCCCCTCAGGCGCTCCATCCCCTGCGCGCCCCCCCCCCCCCACCGCCGCCATTGGCCCCCGTCGTGACTGCGCTTGGCGCGCGGCCTTCCCTCCCCTCCCCGCCGCGCGGCGCAGGCGCGGCTGCGCGCGGGCGTCCGTTGGCCCCGCCCCGCCCCTCGCGGCCCCGCGCGAGCCGCGGCCGTTGTTGTCAGTCGCGACTCGGAGGCGCAGCAGGAGCGGCCGCAGCGCCGGGTCCCGTCCGAGCGCAGCGCGGGCGAGGAGAGCGACCTGCCGCAGCCCCGCCGACCTTCCCCGCTCGGCTTTTGGACTCTCTCTGTCCCTTCTCTGTCCCTCCTTCCCTCCGCGCTCAGCTCCCCGTCCGCGTCGCCGCTCCCGAGGGCAGTCGCAGCGGGCGCTGCCCATGCAGGGGGCGGCGCGGGGCGCGGCGCCCCGAGGAGACGCCGCCGCTGCCGCCGCTGCGGGCAGTAAGTTGCCGGCGGGGTTGGGCCGCGTTCGGCTCAGGCTGGGCCGGTGGGGTGTGGTGGGTTCCTTCCTCCCCCTCCCTGCGCCTTCCCGTTCCTCCCGGAGCCGGCCGAGCCCAATGGCGGCCTCGGCCCAGGGGGAGGAGGAGGCGGTGAGGGGACGTTTGCCGGCCGTCGCCGAAGGTCGGTGTGTCGGTGCCGGCGGGGCTGGAGGGGAGGGCTTGGGAGGGGAGAAGCCGTTGTTTTTGCAGGGACGGCGGACTCCCGGGGTGAGGGTGTTCCTGCGGGGGACGATGGGCTCCCGGGATGCGGGTGTTCCTGCGGGGACGGCGGGATGCCGGGAGCCTCCTGTGGCCGGCAGAGTGTCCGTGCGACACGGCCCCGTGTGACCGCGGTGACACCCGGCCCCGCGCGTGTGACCGGAGTGACACCGGTCTCTCCGTCACTCCTTCGCTGCTGCTGCCCGCGACGGCTCCGCCGAGTAGGTTCCGTTGCTGGGAAGGGAAAAAAAAAATAAACAAGTGAGGCGAGAACCCCGCGGTCCGGCCGCGGATGCGTTTTAGGGGGATGACGGTGCATCTCGCCCCTCGGTATCCGGTGCGTAGCCAACAGGTTTGCCTTCGTCTCCTTCTGCCCAGGGCTGGAGCGTGCCCCTCCTGACAGAGGCTGGAAGTATTGCTCGTTCTTTGTCAGTACGTGCTTTGCTGCTGTCAGCACACTTATTACGTTGAATTCACTGCCTAGAGATTAGTATAGAAATTGGTAGAATAACTAGCAAGGTCCGGCACAGAAGTCTTTGTGCTTCTTGCCAGGTGAGTTTTGGTACCCAGATGCTTAAATTAATGGAAAGCGACTTTTAAGGATAGTTGATGTGCAGTGTAATAGTTGAAGGAGAGATACATGTGGTTGGTTTCATTTGTTTTGTTTTGGTTGGTTTTTTTTTTTTTTTTTTTTTTTTTTTTTAGTAAGTAGACTGAATGAAGTATTGGAGAACATCCACTAGGGCAAAACTCCCTATATTGGCCAGAGGATGGTTGGTGACAAAAGTGACCTATTTTCAGATTGGATGTTTTTATTGGTAAGAGATGCTAGTATACCTGTGAAGGAGAAACCTTTATGTGGGATACATGCATACAGGAAGCTTTGGGTTTTTGCTTATTCACAGATAGTTTCTTATGGATCATCTTGCTTCCAAGAGCTTGTTATGAGTAGATGAGGGCAAAGAAGTGGTTTCTTCAGTGGTACCATTACAGTTACTGGAGCAGCTGAAGTGTATTGTATGATTTTCAGCCATCTAGCATGAATGAAGTGCATGCAAATGTGCTTACGCCTGCCCTCTGTAGTGCAGTCACTACTTAGTCATATCGGCTGCTTTTTTGGAGTTGTTTATTATGGATATATTTAGATCTTCAGGCTCTGGGGAAGGAACATTTTAACGAATCTCTGCAAAGCAAAATCTGTATAGAAGTGTTTACTCACAAATGTTTATTGTGTTAGAATTAAGCATTTCTTTCAAGGCATGCACCATTAGAAGCTGGGTTAAGGAATGGTGGGGTTTTTTTGGCAGATATATCACAGAAAGTGGGAAATTGGCTCGTAGTTGTTTTTGTACTATTGCTGATCCTTGGAAGGAATCTGAAACAAATAAGAACTAACAATCATTGCTAAACAATGCAATCAAATTTTACCTTGTGAAACATGTCAAAATGTTTACTTAAACAGACTAATATCTGCTCCTTTTACTTCTAGTGTATACAACATCCAGATTAGAGGGCTTAATAATAAAAGCTAAGGAGGAGAAAGTCCAGTCTTTCCTCTTATTTTTCCTGAATATTCTAAATGACCAGAAAAGTGGTAGAATGATGACATGATTTTTCAAGTGTTTGGAAGGAGAAGCTAACCTGAGTGCTGGAGCTTTGCCTGGTAGGCAAGGTAGCATCTAAGCACATTCATCTGGCTCTTTTAAGAGAATCTTTTATGATCCACACTTGAGGCTTTCATGAAAAACAGGGAAAAGGGAAAATTGCATCTTAAGTGTACTTACTGTGTTACGGTTTTTGTTTTCATTTTACACAACTGAGAAGCAAGAAAGTACAGTTCGAGTGCTGGACACTCTACAGGTTACTGCTGTTCTGCTGTTCTTTGAATCATCCTGCTATGTGGTGTGGGTGGTTACACTGTAATAAATAGTTTGCTTTCTGATTATTTTAAAGAAGTAGCATGTTAAGGGTATGCATGCTAATATGCTCCTGCAGATGTTCTGCTTGCAGTAGTCATCTTGTGTGCTGTTCTGACCAACCTGGTCTCTTCTAACTGCCTTCGAATCATACTTGAATAATTCTTTTGCAGTCTACACCTTCAGTGTATCATTGTCCCTTTTATCCTGCTGGCAACTCTAATGCCAAAGTAGCGCCTTTGTATTGCTTAGCCTACCTTGCTTTCAAGGGCACAGTATCGTGGTGCAGCTAGGTTTTTTCCTCCCAGTGTGTCTCTTGTGAAATAATGCACTTCTTTTCTTGGATTTTCAAATTCCACTGAACTGCTGTAGCTGTAAAACTTAGTGATGAACTTCTGTTCATTCCTATTTAATAGTGTTTTCTGATTATGTCTTAAAATAAGAAACCAATGAAACATGGTTCAGATCAGGCATATAGGGCTGAAGTGCAGTTTATAATGAATACAGTAATATTAAATTGCATAAACTCTTAACTTTAGTAGCCTGTGAGGTTCTGCTCATCTTCTGTGTCACATTATTTTCAAGCACTTAACTGAAATGCTACAGCTGCTTAATAGTGTACGTACCTGTTGTTTTAACACACATAACAGTATTATGTAAGAGCTTAAGAGGATTTGAAAAAAATGTATATTCCCTTACAATTCTAGGATAACTCACCCTGGCAGAATTCTAGTACACATAAGTTGATTGAGTCACCAATGTGAAGAAGTTAATGAGATATAATTATACTTGCAAAGTATAAAACAGAGCATGTTCACTTTCTGAAAAGCTGAACCCGTCTGTTATAGTGACCTACAACAGTGCTGGGACACAAATGTTGCATTGTATTTGACAGCCTGGTTTTTATTCTTTGTATATCATTGTGGATTTTTCTGCAGCAGTCTCCTATCTAGTTAAACCAACTTTACTTGAGAGATGATAGCCTGGACTTTCATAATCTTAGTTTATGTTGAAGCGTGGCAAATTTCAGGTGTCTGGCTGTTCCTAACTAATTTAGGATGCTATAAATGAGAATAAGGTATTGAAATTGCGTAACTGTAAGTTGGAGTCAATCTATTTATCAAGATTTAAGCAGTTTGTATCCTGTGTGGAAAACATCAGTCTTATAGAGGCAACTTAAGTCAATTCAGTACTTGAATTTTATATTACCAGATGTATTGCTAAACAAATGAAGCTATCTGATGTTCAACCTTGAAGATGTTAAGAAATTTAATAGAAATTATTATTGTTTGTAAGAGGTACTGAGAATATGCGCACATATTTGCATCTGAATACTTGTGTTTGAGATGGCATGTGATGCTTTTGCCTCCCTTGATACAGAAAAAAAGTCACGTTTGTGGTTCTGAATTTACACAACTAAGATGTAGGTGTTAAAACCATGCTAACATTGAAATATTATGCCACACCTAAGTGTTCATTGATTAATGGGGGAATGTTTAGAGCTCCCGTTAATGGTCTTGGCTGCACTGCCTGGCATGACAAAATTATGTGGTAATGTTAATAAACAGATATTTGAAAAAGGTGAAACAATTCTGGGAATTCATGAACATGGAGTAGATGAAGCAGCTCCTCTGAAAGTTTAGTTTGGTGGAGAAGTCTGAGTTGTCTGCTTTCTGCAAAGGTCCTGTCATAAGTTTCCTAGAAATAAAGATTTAATGTCCTGTCTAAAAGATGGTGGTAGTGTCATGAATCACCTGATATGCAAAATATTTCTGCATCAGTTTCATGTTCCTCGTTTTTTGGGGGGAAGAAAAAAGAAGTAAAAAAGGAAAATATGATGGGATTCATAATATTAAAAGTCTTCAAAAATCTACTTGGATACTGTTTATCAAGCTTGGAAAAGTATAATTTTGGGCTAGGGAGTCCAACTACCATGAGTTATCTCTGTTGCTTGTACAAGTGTTGACTAAAATACCAGATCTTGGTTGGTTAGATGTATGAATGTCTGTAGCTAAGAAACCCATGCTAATTTTCTATAGCTGAGCAAAAGAATTTCTGCTAGTGGGAACTGCAAAATATGAGAATTTCAATTGAAACTAATTTTTTTTATATATTATGACATCACAGGGTCTGATCAAAGTTTTATTGCTGATTTACAGATACAGAAAGAAAGTACTAGCAGGTATCACAAAACTTGGAGCAAGTCCTTTAAAAAGATGTTATCACATACTATTATGTAGAAGATAATTTACAAGGCGTGGCCATTTGGGAAGATGTAGTATTTTTCTATACAATAAAACTTTAGGAGCAGCTTCAGAGCTGAAGTGCTGTATTGCTGAAGCCTCTGCTACTTGGACAGGGTAGTGTCTCTATTGCTTTTTTCTTTAGCTACATACTGGCCTTCAAGAGTAGGCATAAAAGGAAAACAGATATATGAGATTAATTGCTTTTGGAGCTGTGGCTGGCATGAGGACTTTAAATGGTGTAAAGCTATTGCTGAGTTTTTGAATCCATAGGGCAGCTTGTATTTGTCTTTTGTAATACCTCCTCTTAGAAATGGAAAGTACCTTGTGAACTGCAGCGATTATCAGCAAGGTTGTGAAAGTACTTTAGGCTTTTAACATATTTCACAATTGGAACCAGTGCCAGTAACTACCGGTGATGGGTTTGTCAGTGAATGTAGTTCCATCAGTCTTCATGCATCTGTCCTCTTAATAGCTTTGGTTTCTAGCCTGTAATCATAATCTTGCTGTTACTACTACTGTCTCACTGTTGCTTTGCAATCTATACATCAGTGTTGTCTGTATTTTTTCTCATTCACCTGCTTGGAAAGAAAAAGGAAATGGACATTCTTGACTTTTAAAGTGGAGGCCTTGAAGGACCAGCTCAGATCCCGTGGCTTCTTTAAGCTGTCTGTATTGAAGATGATTCTCACACAGATACCAATTATCTGGTGGAGTTTCTACAACACAGTTCTCAAGTTTTAGTGTGCTCTTTTCTAGTGTTCTGCAGACCACTCATGACAGCTTAGCATTGTGAAAGAGGAAAGCTTTAACTGTCTATGCTTGATGTGGCTGCAGTAATCTTCAAGAAAATAGATGGTAGACAGTGACTATAGGTCTGAAAGTTTGGGAATTTTTCATCTAAGAAATAAATATGTTCTTAATTGATGATATCCTGAATCATGTGTTGTATCTTTTAAATTTTCTTTTTCTCATGCACTGGATCTGTCTCAAAGTGTCTTGCTCTTAGAACTCAGGTCATGCAGGCTCTCATCTTCTTCTGTTACAAAATGCTGTTAGTAACTTTTTTCTTAAATCTATAATAGCGCTACCCTTCCCATCCTCCAACATTTTGTTGGTCCAGGAGCAATGTTTTACCAAGTTTATTGACCTGCCAAATATTTCTGCTGCTGGCTATTCACTGAATAATGGACCTTAGAGTTTAAGAATTCTTGTTAGCGTTTTGCTTTTATTTCAATTCTAAGAAGAGTTAAGGCTAGACATAAGTAGCTCTAATGCCTGCAATACATTCCAAAATAATGAAACATAAAAATTTCACTGGAGATTTCTCAAATGTTTAGAATGGCAAAACTTCATCAGCAATTGGCACCTCTTATATACTTTCAGAGCAAAATTCTATATACTGTTTAAAACTAAGGAATACAATTAAATTGTTCAGGTTAATTCTTCTTTTTATGTTTGAAATACAGCATTACTTGATAACTCTTCATCATGGTCTTCATCATTTTAGGGGTAGCCAATGCTGAATAGTAGAGAGGTTTGCTGATACATCTTGACATTTTAGTAACACAGTATGAGCTGGTTTCTGACACTGAGGCCTAATAGGAAAATAAAATAAGTGCATGTACACCTTGAAAAAATCTCCTGTAGTATTTTGTTGTGGAACTCACTTGGAGCAGGAGAGTTCATGGGGTTTGTCATCAGTGAAAGGGAAGATATGTGTGTATGCTGTGGTGCAGTCATGTAAAGTGGAAAATAAAGCTTTAGAAGGCATTGTGTATATAAAGGCTGAGTTGTAATACAGCTGCCACTGTGAATTGTGTCTTCCTCCACCCCCCAAAAATGCTGCATCTACAAAATGTTTGGCTGTAGGGCAGGTATAGATTGCCATGATTTCTTTGAGTAACTTTGAATGGTGGTTGTGAAAGCTTAGGCCATAGGAGGGTGGAGGAGGAAGGGCTCTGCTGGACCGTGACACCTGTGCATGCAAACAGAAGGAGAATACACTTTCCTGGGATCCTGACTCCCATAGTGAGTCTTGAATATTCAAGAAACACTGGGTACTAGGAGCTTAAGAAGTTTGAAGTATGCTGGAGGAGTCGAGTAATGACAAGTTTTCAGAGCATGTGATATGCATTGAGTGTATACATTCTTCACATGTCACTCTTGCAATGCCTTTTACCTGCTTCTAGTGTGTTGGTGCTCCCTTTTACCAAAAGAAAGGTGGTAAAAAACCTTCTGGGGGAAAGCAAATTGACACGTTAGTGAAGGTATAACAGTGCAAGTAGTGGCTCATATAGTAACAAGATAGACTGTTTTTAAAGGTTTGTGGATTAGCCTGTAAAGATACCTTATATTAGGATGGCAGATAAAAATTGGGAGGAAATATTGGAAAAAAAATGAAAAATTATACTTGCACTTTGTTTACTGAGTTAATATGTCCTTCAGTTTGCTCTCAGATTCTGATGATTTGTACAAATTCCTTTCAGAGTGAAAAAAAATTGCTTCTGAATCTCCATATTCCATTTATGTCAAATTATGGATTTAGTGTTTCTAGGAACACTAGCAACATAAGTCTTACTCTCAAGATACAAATATAAATAATTGGAATAGATGCTGTTACTTATCTGAGACAAAAGAGAGCAAAAGGAGAAAAAGGGTAAAAAGAAACTTCTTTAATCTATCCGGTAGATGTGTATAATGTGTGCATCCACTGAACTATTCATTCTGAACTCCTGTTACAGAAAATGAAAGCGTGTGCTTTTAAGAAATGATTAATTTGATCTATTTGGCTATCTGCTTTAGGGCGCACTTTGTTTTATCACAGGCTCTTATCTGTGTTGACTGAATCTCCATTTATCGAGAAGGGAGACAGGAATGGTTAGCTGTCTGTGGACGGATGAGTCCCAGTGAGGATTACTTCAGCTTTCATGTCTGTTAGCCTGATAATGCAGGGAAGTCTTTGCACTGATAATTTTTCAACATTTTGTTTAAATGGGACCTTGAAGCTTCATTTTCTAAAGTAAGCTAATACGCACATTAGGGTAAGATGAACTAGGCTGGTTTTACATGCAGTATATAATCTGATGAAACTTTTTGAATAGGGTGAATTGCTTAAAGAAAAATTAGTGTCTCTGAAACATGCTCCTTTTTCTAAACAGATCTATTCATCCATCTTTTAAAGATGGCTGAACCACAGTACTGTTGTTAAGCTTCTTAATAAGATGCATGTGATATTACAAAACAGCTCCTAGAGATCTCCATTAGTGGCTGTTTGCAGTGTTTTGTGGCATAGGCATATGAGCTTCTAGGGAAGGAAGGATCAGTTCTGAATTTATTTACTGGTAAATGTCTACATTGCATAAAATGAGTATTGGGGGTGTTGCTGAGTTCTGGTATAATTAGGGAAAAATGCATTTTTAGAACCATAATTAGCCACATGGATTAAACGCTACCAATGGTTACTGAACTCACCAACTAGAAAAACCAAACTCTAATGCTGAAAAATGAACTTATCAGGGATTTGAGATAATGTGAAAGGAAAGACAGGTGATAAAACTGTCTCTTAAATGCCTTTTCTCAGGCTGTCATTTGGCTTGCTGCTAAAGTGTGGCTGGTGGAAACTTTGCTTGTCATCTGCTTTAGTCTGCAGCTCCTTCATTTGGTCAAAATGTTTGAGGGGTCACATTGTAAACTGGATCACTGAAATGATCCATCATTAAAAGTGATCCTGTGTTGAAGGGTGATGGCAAAACTAGAGGTTTGGCAGTTTCATCTATAATTAGCCCCAGAAGTTCCACTGTTGTAACTAAGGAGACAAAAACAAAGGAAGGGTCTCAAAGAGGCTCCAGCTTGAAAGTTACGAAAATGTGCTCTTAGTTGATCCTTAAGTACTGTCAAAATTATACTTTCTTACTCTTGAGAGAAACTGAGAAAAAGAAACTGCTCTGAAATGTATTGTTATGGCAACTGCACTCCTTTACATAGCTTATTTAAATTGTAACCAAGGCTTGCATCTATATACACTATAACATTTTTGCATCCACTTCCTACTGCTGAACAATTCTAAATTTTGGTATGTTCAAACCATGTGTTGCATCTAAGATTCTTGTATTTAGCCGTGGGAGCTTCATCTATGCAGATTTATTTTAAAACCATGGAGTTAAGGGTTAGCTGGTCTGTTATTGTGGAGACTTTAAGTTAAATTGTTAATGAATATGCATTAATTTTATTTCAGCTTATGGGGCTGCAACATTAGTAGACGTAATTTATCTTCCATTTCTGTAATCTCTTATCCTGTTGTTTACTCTCTGATATATTTCTTCGTGGCTTAAGCATAACTGTTTTTTGCTGGAATTCTGTTGACAGGCTGATATTTATGTGTAATCTGTGATTTAGAGTTAAATCACTTGTTGAGTTTGTACAATGAGTGTGCCAAGTGAACAAAGTAATGAGCATAAATCTTTCCTTACTGCTGAGTGTTGCAGTTAAATTCAGACAAGTTGTCTTTAATTTGTGTGCTCCAGTTTTCCTTTAATTTCTTTAATCTAGAAGCAGGAGTCTGATTAGGATGCTCTGGAGACAGCAGTACTATAAAGCATGTTTGTGTGGGGTTTTTTGTTGTTGGGGGTTTTTAAAAAATTCTGGCAATCCCTTTAGGAGTGAGACTCTGGAGTTGCACAACCATATTGGGCACAGCTGATTAATATATCCCCTATTGCTTCATACAGGCTAAGATTAGGTGGTTTATGTGTGTGCATGGACCGTTTTTCATTAGTCTCCATGTTGGGGTTAGGTCAGTAAGATGGAACATTATACAACTATACAGTAAAGCATTGCTTGAAAACATTGTCAGTGCGCAGTAGTAGTGAAAATGCCCTCAAACTGGCCTAAGAGAGTAGAATAGAACAAACCAAAAATGAGTAGAGAAGGGTGAGAGGAATGCTGAAGCCTGTGGAATAACCTCTGCAAAAGGAACGATAGACTAGGACTTGAACAAGATTGAACTGAATCTAGAAGGGAGGAAATGCTGTGAGTTGCTTGAGGCAAGGTAAATGGAGTATGATAGTTCTTGTTTTGGAACAGACGGTGAATGAGAAGATGCACAAATTATCAGGAGATTAAAAACAAACAGGAGGAAGTGGTTCTTCTCATAGCACATAGTTAAGCTATTCAGCTCTGCTGCAGTATGTTCTTGATGCTAAAAATTCACATGCTTTAATAAAGCACCTGCCCTCTTTCACAGAGAGGGGTGGGGTGGAATCCATCAAGTGCTATTAAACACAAGCCCACTGCTCTCAAATGTAAAGAAGTTTTTGAATCTCTGAAAGATAAGGAGAGTTTTACTGTTTATTGTTGCATTTGCCATTGTACTATGTTGTTCCCTATGCATCCTGTAATAGTTTCTACCAGGTAGGAGAGTGTTTGACACAGGCATTTGATTTAATGTAGAATGCTTTAATTCAGTTTTGTGCTTTTTTGAATAAGGATGGGAGGGTGTTACATGGGAATGGTAGGGGAAACTGTAAGATGAGCAGTATGGGAAGTAGATATGCCAACCATCTTCTAGTGGAGTGGTTTTTGAAAGAGCATGTGAAGCATAGTGCTTAATAGCAGAATGGAAGGGTGCATGCAGCAACAAAAAACCCAGAGAAGTTTGTTAAAGCTTGATGACTATCTTTAAAGAAATGCAAAACCCCAAACCTCAATGTTTATATTGTTTGTTATTTTATTAATGCTTGTTATATGTAACTGTTCCTTGTCTAGGTTATGAAGTTTTGGAAGTTAATTGATTTCATTTAAATTTCACAGGGGTGGAGGTCTCAAACTGAATTCTATGTGTTTCGTGGAAGCAGACAGCTGGATGGTGAAGAGGTTATATCATGGCTCCAGCTGAGAGAAGCGGTAAGGTGAGCTTGTTAAACATCAGAGAATCCTCATAGGACCCCCAGCCTTGTAATTGAATTAATATGAAACCAGGTTCATTAGTTTCACTGTCTGTGAAATAACTTGTTTAGCAGGGAGTGTTTTTAATCTAAAGCTTACATTTCAACTTGAGAATAACTAATGTAAGGGTCTGTTTGTTTCCCAGCTTCCATTTCGAAGATTATCTTTTTGAAGTTCAGTTTTGAAACTGAAAATATATTCTAAAGAGCTATGTTTTCTGTATTTTAGAGTTGGCAATGAGCCATTTAATTTTCATACTTCTAACTACATATTTCTATCTTGCACTCAAAGTTGGAGAAATGGTTAGCTTTTTGATAGCTACAATTTTTTATTTAAACATTAATCTGTTAACAATGCAGGAAAAGGTTTTGGGAGGTTTTGTATGACAATGGGATGTAAGACCTTCAAAATCAGTTTTGAACATGAATATTTTATAAGTTGGGTCTTGTTTGCTTAAATGCTAAACACCTAGTGAGCAGGAATTCAGTATAAAAAAGCTGAACTCTTGAGTCTTCTCTGCTTCCTTTGCACTCTTCTTCCCCTTCTCCTCACTCATTCCCAGGACTGCTGAACATATGCAGCCTACCTCCAAACTTTTTATCACCAGTTTGTATAACTTCAGTCAAAATATTTAACAAGATATTTTATTTGCAGTAAGTACATCCGACCCAAATGTTTCATTTCAGCCTTTAAAGCTTTGTTCATTTGCTGTAATTATACTATTGATTGATAATGCTCAAGCTAATTAGAGTAACAAAATTAAGTATTGTATGTCACTCTGAGCTTTTCTAAACAGAAAGCTGTTAAAAGGGAGGAGGTAGAAGTCCCAAGTCATGTCATCAGAACTTTGTA
This sequence comes from Aphelocoma coerulescens, assembly GCF_041296385.1. Taxonomy (NCBI): domain Eukaryota; kingdom Metazoa; phylum Chordata; class Aves; order Passeriformes; family Corvidae; genus Aphelocoma; species Aphelocoma coerulescens. The sequence continues at coordinate 51,392,874 of NC_091015.1, read as the reverse complement.
TTAGAGCTGTTTGATGTGCAGTGTGAAGGGATGTGCCAAAAATGAGATGTATGAAGTATGTTCCTTTTGCTGATATTCTGTGCTGCCCAGCTGTTTTATAATGTATCTGGAAAAGTTACATATTTCATCTTGGCCAATTTTAACTGTCCTTATAATATCGATTTCTTCAAGTGCTGCCTGAAAGGTTTCTGACTCAAGACAATGAAGGCTGCTGAATTTGGGACAAATTTTCATTATTGCAGTGTTGAAACTCACTTTCTTCAAGCATACTGATAATGTGATGTCAGAAATCTGCACGTTAGCACAGCCTGGCTTATTAAAGCCTTTGCAAAAATTCCTGAAGATTATTAATAAATAATCTGTTGTCATCTGCTATTATAACTTGGGGTAATTACAGGATAATAATTTTGCTTACTCTTATACAAGTATATAATCTTGTCTCTTTATTCTTAGGTATGCTTGGCAGTGATTATGGACTATTTATTTGCATCAGATACACTTGTATGAAAATACCACATTTCCAAAGAGCTTGAACATTATTTCATCTTCTGAAACAGAATGGCAGGCTTCAAACGAGGATATGATGGAAAAATTGCAGGATTGTATGACTTGGATAAAACTTTGGGCAGAGGCCATTTTGCTGTGGTCAAACTTGCTCGGCATGTCTTTACGGGTGAAAAAGTAGCAGTAAAAGTCATTGACAAGACCAAACTGGACACTCTCGCCACTGGACATCTCTTTCAGGAAGTCAGGTGCATGAAATTAGTGCAGCATCCCAACATAGTGCGGCTGTACGAAGTGATTGACACCCAGACGAAGCTGTATCTCATCTTAGAGCTAGGGGATGGCGGAGATATGTTTGATTACATCATGAAACATGAAGAAGGTCTCAATGAGGATCTGGCAAAAAAATACTTCGCTCAGATAGTTCATGCTATATCCTACTGCCATAAACTGCATGTAGTTCATAGAGACTTAAAACCCGAGAATGTGGTTTTCTTTGAAAAACAAGGACTTGTGAAATTGACTGATTTTGGCTTCAGCAACAAATTTCAGCCGGGAAAGAAGCTCACCACAAGCTGTGGATCTCTTGCCTATTCTGCTCCTGAAATTTTACTTGGGGATGAATATGATGCACCAGCAGTGGGTATGTATGTCCACTTTGAGTTGAGCCAGTAATCTACAAACATAAATACCATCATCTTGTACCTCTGTTTTCTGTTTCAAGATAATGCCATATGTGGAAGCCAGCTAATTGGCAAGAAGTAATATAACCTGGATGAGCTGTGGATGAGTTACTGCTGGAGCAGCTCTTGTTTGAAAGAGATACTCAAACATTCTCAAAAATGCTTAAAAGTTCTTTTTGTATGAAATGATGCAACTGTATACATTGTAATTTTTTTTTATTAATTATAATGTGGATGCAATGGGTATATTTGTAAATACTTTGTTAGGGAGAACCCATATTCTTTTTGGAAAAGTTGCCTGTTTTGAATTTATTTTTAACTTGACCCCACACTCTGTTGTACCCAACCACTGGTGACATTCTTTGCTCCATTTAGCCATGTAAGAATAGCATTGTGAGCCCAGGCTGCTTACATGTTCTGCTGCAAGGTGGTGGGAAGCCATTTGTACCAAGTACTAACAGCTATCAAAGGAGGAGACAGGGAGTTAAAGAAAGCTTCAACTCCCTCTACCCCTTCTCTGCCCTTTTTTTGTCTGAGAAGTGAAAGTAGCAGATGAGTTCCCAGTTGCTCCTGAGTGTATAAAAGGTAAAAGAAATAGTAATGTGTAAATGAGTCTGCATGTTTCTAGCTGCAAAGCGGAGTGTGCAGGGTGGACTACTACATATGATTCTCTTACTGTCTTTCTAAGGTCTACTGCTTATTCTAGTAGAAGTAATTTTCAGTCTTTTTAGAATAGCTGTAAACATTGATAGGGTCACTGAATATTGTCTTGTAGTCATATAGATTGCTTAAATCTTAGCTGAGGTACGTGAGTGAGGTACAGGTCACTTCTCCAGCAGGTGTAGGTACCTACAATTCCAAACGGTGCTTCAAAAATAGCTTCTGGTAGTCAACATGCCTCTTGTTCTTGTTTGCTCAGTATCTGATACTTTCACAGGGGTTAATAGCACCCATTAGGACTCTATACATGGCTGTGTGTGTTTTGTTACGTTTCATAGTAGTGACTGTAGTGATGGTTTAAATTAATACAGAGTTGTCCAGGTTTTTGCTAATTTTCCTGAGGTAAACAAGCAGCTAATTTTGGGTGCTGACAGGCATACAAAACTGTTGAACTACAATTCTTGCATTATTTTTAAATACAAATATTTTCAGCTATTAGGTATTACAGTCTTTGCCTAAACATTTGAATAACACTTCATGGCTTCTGACTTTGAATAGGTGTTGTTTTTCTGGGTTTTCTGGACTTGAAAGTACTTTCATAAGTGTGCTATAATTAGGAATTTTGGATCTCTGTTATTTCTGGGTTTGTAAATCCATGTTGATGCTGGAGTGATACTTTACAAAATTATTTCTATTTAGAGACAGATGTTTTAGATGAGTGGTTCTGGTTTTATTAGTGGCCAACTAGAGCTCCTAAGTTGTTCTGTGTTCTCCTGTGTCTTTTTATTTTGAGAATTTCCTGAAGCATGAGTGTAACTGATAGCTGTGGCCTTCAAAACAGGATAGAAAAGTGCGTTTGTTAAATATTCTGTACAGTGCCTTATGTGAATTTTTTCTTGAAAAATGGAATTGCAGTCAAATTTTGGAGGATGAGCAAAAAATTAAGTTTTGATATTGCTGCCCAGTTGAAGATGCTTGGGAAAAAGGTGGTGTGTGGAGATTAATGGGGGGAGGGGGAATTAGGAGCATTATGACCAGATGGTCCAAATTGAATTACATAGTTAATAAAGCATGCTTTGGACCTCTTAATCATAAATGTAATAACGTTTGTTAGAGGAGTTTGTAAACAATTAGGGAGGTAAACTTCTGAATAGTACTAAAAGAAAATTTTTGAATGGATTCATAAAGGGGGAAGTCTGGCTAATATGGAATGGATTGATGTGAAAAATAGAAAAATTAGGAAAAAATGAAATTATTTTAACTTGTGTCTAAGGATGCCAATTATCTTCTATTTTGGAGAATATTTAAATACACATCAGGGGTTAGTTCTTGCTTACTTTTTCCCCATGCTGTCTCAGCTACTGGATACTTAAAACTTCTGTCCTAGTTGACCAATTGCAGTGCTTGTATCCTAACATTTTAGTGGCATATTTTTCATCACTTTGTAATGCACTACAAGTTCTCTATGAAGTACTGTCAGTTAACAGAGTAAAAATACCAAAATTTACTACAAGATTCTGATAAGCTGATGACCTTGAAGGGTCTGTATTTTCCTTTTCTAACTATGGGTAAAAAGGTAAGATACACTATACAAGTTTTCTAAATATGATTTATGTATTTTAAGTACAGAGATTGTGGGGGAAGAAAAAATAGGGCCTTCTTTAAAGCCCTCCTTCCCCAAAGAAATCCTAAACATAAGTTAAGGAAATTTATCACTAAAAATGTAATTATGTAACTGAGAAATCAGCTTCTGCAAACTTGAAAGATAAACTTTCATTCTAGGATGAGGTTGTACTTGTGGACTAGGTGTATGTATAAATTCAGAAGTAGAAATTTTCAAGACAGAAATTGCAACAGTTACATTGTGATGCCAGTACTGTGCAAGGTGTGTATATTTAGCTTGAAATAGTGGTGGAGTGCTGTGAACTCATTCAGCTGTTGGCTGAATGGGGCTATTAATATTGCAATAATAGCGACTGACAATGGCAGAGATTTTTCTGCCAGTTAGGATGAAATTACATTACAGCTGAACCAATCTAAAAACTTACTCCTTAGTAAAAAGGAGGTCATGCTTTCCCCAGTACAACTTACATGGTCATGCCCCCTTGTGAGCATCTGACCACTTGAAATCCAATGCAGTTCACTAAAATGACAAATTGAAATGGATTCCCCTGCTTTTACACTTTGTGCATATTAAGGTACATTTGCATTCATTATATTTTTAAAACCCCACACCTGTTTTTATTTATGGAAAATTGTTGCAAAAATCACTCGAAGAAAAATCAATTGGGGTATATGATGGGGTTATTTTGACCAAAGACTTAGCCACAAACATGGCTTTTGGATCTCTTATGAATAATACTAGAATGAGTATATAAAGGAAGATAATTTATATTTTATTTCAACAAACAGCTTAAATATTTAGGGCAAATCTTTATTAAGTTATATGCTTAATAAAGGTAATAGAAAAGCTTGTTTTATGAAAACATAACTGTTTCAGCTAGTTGAGGGTTTAATCTGCCCTTTGTGATGTCACTTGAAAATCTGCACACTTGAAAAGAGCCTGGTTAATTTAGGTCTCTCATTTCCTTTTGTGTTTAAAGCTGTAGTTATAATGATGCAAGAGGAATATTGGGCAATGATATAGGTTCCCAGGGCTTTTCAAAAAGCTGAGTGAGTTAGATAATGAGAAGTTCTGTTGCTTGTAGTTTCCCATGTTTTTTTCATACTTAATTAAAATTTGTTCTAATCAGAGGAAAGTGGGAGGACTGTTGTTGGACATAAAGTTCATTTCCTAAATGAAATGGACATGCTACTTTAGATCAGAGTTCTGTCTAGAGCAGTGGTGTGATACTGTGAATTCCATCAGTATTTAAAAGTTGATAACTACAGATGAGAAAGAATAGTGTGCCTCTGGTAGTACTCTTCCTCTTGCTCTAGCAGCATCAGCAGAGATTGGATTATTAAATAAATAGAAGTTGCCTCGTTCCTAGGTGATGAAATTTAGTTGGAGTTTTTCAGATCAGTTGATTCTTCAGCAGAGGGGAAGTTCTATTTTGGCATCTCTACAAAGTGTGAAGTGCTGTGTAGGCTACAGTAACTCTGGAAGACATAGATACTTGTGATAGGTTTGTATTAAAGTGGTTGGGGATTTTGCAGATGCATGGAAACATTTGCAGAGTAAATCCATTCTTCTGGGGATGAGAAATGGGCAAATTCAGATTGTAGCATTGGAATTTTGTATACTTAGCATAGTTGAGCACTGGTCTTCAGAAAAGTACTGTAATGCACAAGTAACACTGTAGTTACCATCACAGTTACTTAGCATTGCAGTCTGTCATCACAGCAACACAAAGAGAATGGTTGCAAGATGTTCCTCATAAAAGACATGACAGTCTTGCAGATAACAAAGAATTTATGTTCTCTGGCAATTTGTATGCAGGTAGTAAAGTTTATTTCTAATGAAAGAGTCCAGTTTTCATGCAGTATGCTTTCCTTTGGTTCTTTTTTTCCCCTCCCCCTCAGTCTAATTATTGTATTGACAAAAAAATACTTTTAGTGCTTAAAATTGAGGATGTTATGCTGCAGCGATTTGAGCCTTGTATTCAGAAGTGAAGCTTTGATGTGATGGAGCTGCAGTGAACTGTGCGAATCTGGGATCCTGATAACTTCTCAGTAAATCTGAGCAAGCTAATATTTATGAAGTATAATTTATGTTCTGTTCTGGATTATTCAAGTTTTCATGCATTCACCAGTTAACTGCTGGGTGAAGCAAAGAATAATTTATCCAAGTGAAACTACAGAGAAGAAGCTGTCAAGATAGGCTTCAGTTACTGCCATATCAGCTAAACTGCAATTTAAGTATAGGGATATAGTTACATTGCTGTGTTTATGGGAGAACTGTTTTCATAGTATTTCAAGCTGCTGTTGTGGAGCAAGGTTTCGTTATCATGAATACATCTCCACAGACAGGAAGCTTAATGTCATGTATCTTTCAAATGAGCACTCAAGATTATTTCCAGCCTGTGGCTGACTAATTTGGCAACACAGATCTGGTGGGACCAAAATCAGTAGCGTACTACCTAGCTATAAACCAGACGCCCACGTTTTGCATTCATGTGTAAATCATGTATTCAGATGTTAATTTTTTATAAATAAAGTACAAATTATACATTATACAGCTAAAATGTGTAGGAAAAGATAGTCCATCAGAAAATACGAAGAATTTTTAAGATACCAGGAGTAAATTGTCTTTATATACCAAAAAAAGAACAAAGTCATTGCAGTGGAACATGTACATGTGTTGTACATGTGCTGTATAGACTTTGATATGTCCAATGATTTTGAGAACATGTTTATAAAGAAGAAAACTTCCTTTTATATTTAATTAATATTGGGTTTTATTCTGGCTAATTATTTTCTGGAGCAGTGGTATTGGAATTCATGCAGAAAATGTTGGTTTAGTTTAGTTTCTTAATATAGATTAGTAACTTTTCTGGGGCTAAACAACAGATACCAAAGGAGATGAGGTAGATTATATTTTTAAATGCAGAACTGATGATTTGGAGTAAAACAGGCCATTTTGGAATAAAGGCAGTGGCATGTGTTCAGTAAGACATTTCAGTGGTGGTATTTTCAGTTAAAATCCCCTTACTGAAATATGAGATGCATTAGTAACTAAAAAAAAGAAATGAACAACTGTTTGTATTTTAGTGGTTTTACTTAACCAGCAAAACCCATGCCATTGACTTCAGGGAAAAATCTTGAAATCATAGAATGGTTTGAGTTGGAAGGGACCTTAAAGTTGGGTTGTATTCTCAATCCCCTGCTGTGGCAGGGACACCTCCCATTAGACCAGGTTGCTCAGAGCCCCATCCAACCTGGCCTTGAGCACTGACAGCCAGTGGGGCATCCACAACTTCTCTGGGCAACCTGTTCCAGTGCCTCACCACCTTAACAGTGAAGAATTTCTTCCTAATATCCAATATAAACCTGTCCTCTCTCAGTTTAAAGCCATTGGCCTTTGTTGTGTCACCACATGCCCATGGAAAAAGTCTCTCTCCAGCTCTCTTGTAGCCCCCTTTAGGTACGGGAGGTGCTCTAAGGTCTCCCCAGAACCTTCTCTTTTCCAGGCTAAACTACCCCAGCTCTCTCAGCCTGTCTCCATAGGAGAGGTGCTTCAGCCCTCTGATCATCTCCATGGCCTCCTCACTGCAGCAGGTCCGTGTCCTCCTTATGTTGGGGCATCCAGAGTACGAGTACTGGTTTGTCAGACTGAATGAAAATAGGAATCACTTCTGAAGATAAGACTTAGTTACTGATGACTGTGTCTTAGTCAAGCGAGATAACTTAGAACAGACTGTTTCACCAGACAGATGAACTAATTAGGAAAATAATTTGCCAAATGCCATTTGCTACTTATGCTCTTTTTTGGAGGAAAGGGGGAAAGGAAAAGATTTCTTCTAATTCTCTTCTCTGCTATGTGTCCTAATAGTAATATTGATTGGATTTGTAGTGCTTTAAAATAAAGAAAAACCTCAGTTCTGCATGTTAATTCTGAAAATGTTAGCCTTGATTGTGGATGTTTTCTTCCTCAGCCTTCAGCAAGGGAAAAATAAATCCATTTTACAAAGACAAAAAAAGTTAACAGATGGTAGCATCTCTGAGAACTACAGAGGTCAGTATACAAGTTCATTCAAAGCCTTTTTCATTAAAAATTAAAGAGTGAAAGAATAGTTAAATCAGCTAAAAATTGAGTATCTATGAAAAAATAATCCTTGTTCTATACTCTTATGCTTGAAATTTTACTGGTCCAATTTGATCATGATCCAGATTTGTCAGTAGTCTTTGCACATGGCAGTGTAAAAATACTTCTGATATATAGAAATGCTGCAATGTTTTAACACAATTACTCTATACCTTCTCGCTACTGACTTTTTATGCAAGGGATGCAACTTTTTAAAGATTTTTAGCTTCTACAGGAGTGGAAATACTTTTTCTTACTCTCCTTTTGAAGCACAGGTGTATCAACAAGCACCATTCAAATGATTCAGTAGTATGATACCAGCTTTTATCTTTTGTACTGTTGTATATTATGTTTCATCACTATTTCTAACAGAAGTCTCATTTGCTGCAGTGTTTCACCTGTCATGTGAATTTTTACTGTTTAATTGTGTTTTGGTTCTTCAGACAATTATGTGGAGCTGTGCTATACATTTGAGTATTCATTCAGTTTCCCTCAGCCTGTGAGTGGGTTCTTAAATTCTAACAAGCATGCTTGCCACTTATGCTCCTGAGCTACCAGCCTGTACCTGCTCCTGAACCCGTCAAGGTTCCACCCTTCAATCCAAATGAAGTAGTTCACGATGGGGTTTTTGTGTCTTGAGTTCAAGAGAGCAGTCTGCAGGTACTGGCCAGTTGCTGCCTAGCCATGAACATGCCCAGAGTGCAGAGATACTGATGATTTTGCGTAGAGTTGTTCCTATTTAGCTCTGCATACAAGAACTAGGTATTGAAGTGCTGATGTGTTGAATCTCTTCCAAGGCTTGTATTCAACAGGTTTCTGTGGATTGAGCTTTCTTCATCAATCTGCTCTGAAGAGGTAGCAGCAGCAGTGGTAACATTCTTCAGTGTCTTAACACAGTGTTTAGAGTAACTGCCCATAATCCTGGAAATTTGGGTCCACTTCCACCCTTCATTTATTTACAGTCTGTTGATACCTCTGTAGCGGCAGAATAAACATGTAAACATTTGTCATCTCCATAAAAGTTGGTTTGTTTCCTTTTAGCTTAAGTGGCTCCTAGCAGAAAATAACTCTAATGTTCAAGCTGTTATAGTAAATACTGTGAAGAGAAATTTATAAAACCTGGCTAAATTTACTCAGTATTACAAATAATTTTTGTAGAAAGATCCGTCTTAGCAGCTGAGCAATATACACTGTAAACTGTTGAGCGTTTCTAAATTTAAATTAGGAGGAAAAAAAAAATCCACCCTTTTTCCCATCAAGGTCTGAAATAAACAACTTCAATAAGCAGACTCAATTTACATTATATGTGTAAATGCAAATGTGTCTATTCCAAAATGGGTATGGATTTTTAATTGCTTAAAATCACAAGTTCATATAGCATATATAAAGTGTGACACTGGCTTCTGAGGAACGGTAGAAATTTGAGGGAATATGAAGCTATAACCATCCCATATCACTTTAGTTGTAACTTACTGAAATCCTAAGTACTTATTTTAGGAGTAAATCACAAACTTCAGAAAGCAGTAAGTGACTAATGAAATGGTGAAGTAGATGAACATGGATATCCTTTGTGGAGTGAGCAAACTTGAACATGACAGAGGTTTGAACACCCTGTGTTTTAAGACAGGCGTAGCACAGACAACTACTGTTGTAATTTGGTTTCTATGGCAGTGACTTCACATTATGTAAGGAAGTTGCATATACACAGCCCTGGTTGTCATGGTTCATGGTCCTTTTCTGATTATTTAATGGCTTGAAAAACAAATATTTTCTACTGCAGCTATTTACTACTGTTTTTATTGTTATTTTATTCTTGTCATAGACAGTTTCAAGCTACTAGTACCCAATTTAAAGGCTAAATTCTATCTTGAGATCTTCACAGGGCTTGTGAAAGAGACCTTGATATTGGCTACTGCAGTATAGAACTGGCCTTCCTTTACTCTAATAACTTGAAGTTTTGCAGGTTATAAGAATGCTAAATGCATGCAGCATGTTGGGCCTAATTTCTGCTTTTCCATCAGTTTTCTAAAGAGAGCAAATTAGATGACCCTTGAAGGATAGAAATAAGCAGTTTCCAAAAAGCCTTCATCTGCTAATTGCTAGTTATTAAGAGTAGGAAAAGAACTTGAAATTGTGAAAAATAAATTATTGTTTGAATCTGCATTTTGAAGGTGGTCTCTGTAACCCTTCTCTTCCTTGTGTTCCTTTAATTAAGGGTCTCAAATCTAAAACTGGCACTGATTATGACAGGACCAAACTGTGGTAATGAACACTGTTGTGTGTGGCTTTGTGTACTGTTTGGGGAAATAATAAAATTTGGTAAATATGCATTATAATAAAATAACCTCTGATTCTCCTTTACAATTTCTCTAAGACAACCCTGCTTAAAGATCCTGCATCTTTCAGCCAGATGACACTATTCTGGAATAGAAGAATTCTCTAGAATGAACTGTGGTTATTATATTAAATGGGTGAACAAAACCGGTATATTTAGAGAAGAAAGCAGTATATTTACATGTTTTTTTGCAATTTATTTTCTGATTTGACTGAAAAATATGCAGCTGTGTTAACAAGAGCCTTGTTAAAGGTGTTGCATCAGTCATATGGTTGGTTGGCTTTAGTTAGATGAGGAGTTGCAAACAATTGATGTGGTCTGGGTAAACTGTGGCACAGAAAAGGGACAAGGAGTCAACCCCTTGTCTGGAGAGTTTGCATATGAGGGGCAGGACAGAACTCTTGAATGTGTTCTCTCAGCACACCTGCAGACGTCTAAATGCTTGGCTCTGTTTCCAGAAATGAGAGGCTTGCTATAATATGATATTGGAGGGCTTGTGAAGATGTTGCTAAGATGACATCTGTCTTTTGACATAATAAGGTGTCTCGATTTTGGAGACAAAACTTCAGGAGGAAACACTCTGGAATGAGTGTCTCCTCTGAAGGGAAAAGGGCCTCCCCTTTTCCTCCACCAATAAGACAAGTGGGTCACAGCAAGTGAGAGTGGAAAAAAACCAACCAGTTTATTAACACATGAACAAAACAGGGTAGAACAGGATACAAAAAAAAACTAAACTCAAAATACAACAAATTTCCAGAGAGGGAAGAGACACGCGGGCTCGGACCAGGTGGGGCCACCCTGCGCGCCCACCGGGGCCGCCCCCGCAGGCTCCCTGGACCAGCGAGGAGGGAAGGGAGGCAGTGAGGCAAGGGGAAGGAAAGGGAAAAAAGAACAAGAAAAGAAACCAACAGAACCTTTTCCCAGCTATCCGGCACACAAAGGAACCCAAAAAGCAGCACAGCGCTCCCAGCGCACTCCCTGCCGAGCCCCGCCGAGCCCCTGGAGCCCTTGGGCTGATCCGTTCAACCGCCCCCTCCAGGCCCTGGCTCCGGCCCCGCCCCCGGGTCCATCTTAGAGGCACAGCGTCCTTGGGCATTGAGCGGGCGGGTGAGGAATAAAGCGGCTTCATAACGTCACCCCAGGACATAAGGTCTGCTCTAAGCCTCCCAGTGATTTTTCAGTCTTACATGTAGATTAGACTTCCTCAGGCACACTATTTTCTTGCTTCCGGGTTATTAGTAGACTTTTAAGTTTTGCTGAGGCTGCCCAGCTCTGTCCATGACACTGCAGGCTGAGTCATTTTAGTCACCTTGGCTGTAGGTGCAATGAAGTTGATCTTTTTACAGCTGTAAAAATAGGCTAAGAATAAAAGCCATATAATTGTTTCTGTCCACTATTATTTCTTGGTCACATCAGAATAAACGCCTGCTATGCTGGCAGGGTAACAAAATACACCTTTATCAGAAAAGTGTAATAGGAAGCTTTTCCTGTAGTATATGAGTGAGGTAAAGTGTAGTTGTTGCTGCTCTAGTGCTCTTCACTGAGAGGCTTAGAATATCTATGTAATATGCCAAGGTTAAATAGCCTTAAGCACTGTTTTTAGTTTCTAAAATAACTTTCTGCAAATACATGGTGCTCTTTTAGTGTATATTTTATGCATTAAACAGAATTTGTGATATAATAAAATACAGTAGCAGTTCAGTGCATGATTTATATTTCATTATTAACAAGAGTTTGTATTCTATTTTTTGTGCAGTTGTATTAAAATTATTTCATTTTACTATTTTCAGCTCTTCTTATCTGGAAAGACCCATGGGTGCAGAGTGCAAAATATAGTAACTAGTGAAAGAAAAATAGACAAAATTCTCTGTTATGTGCTGGCTAATCAGTAATTACTGGTTTATTTGTCAAAACATAAAGGTTTTTGTCTAATGGACATTGCATAATGGCAAGCAATAGTGGTTTGGGGGTTTACTTTGCATTTAGAGAATCAGTTGGATTTTGCTTCTAAAAATTATTTTTTATTTTTATGAAGTAAATGTGCATAAATGTTTATCTAAATAACTTCTGGAAAACTAAAACAGTACCTGTTATCACGTATCCTTTCAAATTGAAATACAGCGAAGTGAATCTATAGCCTAGAGAGGAAGCCATGTGTGTAAAATAGGAAATAAATTAGGAGGCTACATTTTAATGGAAAACACTTAAAATATGTTCAGTATCTGCTTGGTGCAGTTGGAACTTCAAGGTCTGGTAGAATTTCCTGTATATGGCGATTTCATGGTACTTTAATTGTTGTCTTTGATTGCTGTCCTTTTCTCAGGACTGTCTTACTGTTTTTAAGCTTGATTTCTTACACTACTGTCTTTTCCCTTCTGGTCAAAGTTTTTATATGCTTACTTTTAACTACCAGTTATATTATATTGCTTCCCTCCCCAATATTTTTCTCTTGGCTTAAATTTAGCCAATATCTATTGCTTTATTATAACAAATGTAATTTGTCTGCAATAATGAATACTATGTGGACTCTTGTAAAATACTTAATTGCTTAAAGGACACATGAAGCATTCTGTTCTGTTGTGAGGGAGTATTGAACCAGAATACCAGGATAGATCAAATCACAACACAGATCCCAGGCAAAGTTAAAAGTCTGGGAAGATATTGATAGCCAAGAGATGACTGTTCATAGAAATGCATAAATTCACATGTCTTTTGTGCTTGCAAAAACTTCATGTAATCTGTTGTGTGATGGAAGATAGATAATGCACCAAAAACTTATTGGCTGCTTTGAAACTAAACAGCAGCAGAAAGACAACAAGTATTAAAGCACTTATTGAATCTGTAAACATCGTGACTGTCATGCTGAATTTACAGGTATACATGATATACTCAAGATGCTGAGTACCTACAGGATTGAGGCCCTCGTGAGCATAGCAGAAATCCAATAATTGTCTGAGTTTAATAGCAACTTTTACTACAAATTAGAGCTCTGAATAAAATCATCATGTAGTGTTTCTGTTTTCCTCTGTCAGCTAAACCATAAGAAGAATAGGTCATAACTAGCAAAATGAGTAATTGTTCTGAGGATGGATCTGTGTGATTTACTTCATTTAATAAAAAGTTTAGCTATCCTTCAGCATGAAATGCATGTCAAGTATTTTGAATGGGCCACAGAAAGCAAGATGCAGTTGAGTAGGTAGCTTCTGTGGATCCCTCTTGCAAGCCCTTCCAGGAAAGAGCTGGTGTGCTCTGTGTCCCAGATCACTGCCGGCTGCTCTCTCTTCTTTCCTTGGGAGGTGCCTGCCTGATCAGCTGTTTGGTTTTACTGGATACAGATCTGTAACACGTTAAGGGTTTAAGACCCCAAATTGCTGCTGAAATTCCCAGAGCATGGAGTTGTAGCTGAAGTTTAAGATGATGGCAATTTTATAAGCATGTATTGGAGCGAGTTATTAATTTTTCTGCAATGTAATGTATTTCTTAATATTTATGTTTCCTTTATTGAATGCAGTGACTCACATAAAAATATTTTCTTTTAGGCGGGCTCTTAATAAAGTTCTGAGCTAAATATTAGCTAAGTAGAAACCAGCTACAGGGCTTCATGCCCCAAAGTGCTTCTTTTTCATCTTTTGGTATGCCATTTCACTGGGGAACAGGAGAGTTGTTAAATGTTTATTTTACACAAGCAGGAATTAGAAGGAAACAAGAAGGCTCCCAGAGTGTAGTAGAAATCACTGTTAATTGTTATGTTTGGATATTTAATAAAAAAACAAAATCAGCACCCAACCCCACTATTCCCCCACTATACACTTTGTAGTATCATTGGTATAAGAAGCTGGTTTTACATAAACTAATTTAGTTACTATTGGAAGTGCCAAATTTTAAAGCAACACAACTGAGGAAAAAACATAGCAAAAGCAGTCTTACTGAAATAAGTGACTTTCTTTGTAATTTCTTACACCGTAGAGTAACATGTAAATCTAGAGAACAGTTTACATGAGTCCTTCAGAAAGGAATGTATTTTGAATACAAATCTCTTGAATAACCTGTGCCTACCTGTTAACAAAAGGGTAATGAATGCTTGCCTTCTAAGTGACCAGATTATTTTCAGCTTTATCTAACACTGCTGTCGAAAGTGTTAATGCATCTCAAACTGTTACGCATCCTTGAAGGAATGAATTCTGATTTTTTTCCCCCCTTCAAAAACTGTAAAAGCTGTCAAACAATGGAACTACTGTATTTTGTACTTCAGTGGAATTGCAATTTCCATAAGTAATGCTCATAGTGAAGAGTACAGTAATCACCCCAATATGCATTTTAAGAATATTTCATGGGTTGGATGGTAATTATGTCTGTATCCTCAACGTTTGATTTTTTAAAATATGTACTTTATATTTACAGATATATGGAGTTTGGGGGTCATCCTCTTCATGTTGGTCTGTGGACAACCACCATTTCAAGAAGCAAATGACAGTGAAACTCTGACTATGATAATGGACTGCAAATACACAGTGCCACCACATGTGTCCAAAGAATGTAAAGAGTAAGTAGAGTACTAAACAACTTGGAAGCATTCACAGAAGTGGATTTTCATTACTTTTGGGAGTTCCCCATAGCATATTATCAATGTGTAGAATATTCCTTGATGCTCTTTCTTTTATGTCTCTCAGTTGTCATGCATTTTATAAAGAATTGAAGAAGTTACTCAGTACTGATTGACTTTGGCCAACTCTTGCTGGACAAATTACCAGATGGTGTTGAGATTATTTTGTGTCAAGGGTTAGGAAGATACTGTTAATCGAATTCTGTCCAAACAAGAAGTTATCAAAACCTGTCACACAGCAAGTTTTGTTTGTCTCCTACTGAAATTGCAACTCCAAATTAATATCCTAGGCAATCAAGGGAGAAAAATACTTGGTCTGGAAACACCATATCCACTTCGGAATTGTGATTGCTTTTGATGTGTTGTTTTTCTGCAGTGTTCACTGCAGTTTTTTATTTTTATTGATATGTTCCAGTATTTCCCATGTTTCCCTATTGGTTAATCGCCTTCAGTCCTTTAAATATACATCCCAGTTGCATCACTTAGACTATTTTAAAATGTTTGTCTGGGTTCTTTAATCTGCAGGAGACTATGTTTTAATATTCAATATGAAGAACCCGATGCCTTTTATAAATGCTTGAAAAATGCATTTAGTTCAGTCAAAAAATCTAGAGCAGCATCTAGAATTCTGTTGTCTGCCAAAGAATGACATTTTGTCACAGCTGTGGTCATAATGACCATTCCTTTCTTTACCTGTCATCTGTGCAGTCCAGGAGTCTAATGCATAACATGGTGAACAGCATCCCGGCCTGCATCAGCAACAGTGTGGCCAGCAGGACCAGGGCAGTGATCATGCCCCTGTGCTCAGCACTGGTGAGAGCACATCCTGAGTCCTGTGTTCAGTTTTGGGCTCTCAGGAAAGACACTGAGGTGCTGGATTGTGTCCAGAGAAGGGCAGTGAAGCTGGGGAGGAGCTGAGAGAGCTGGGGGTGTTTAGCCTGGAGAAGAGGAGGCTCAGGGGAGACCTTACTGCTCTCTACAACCACCTGAAAGGAGATTGTAGCCAAGGGGGGTCGGTCTCTTCTCCCAGGTAACAAGCAATAGGAGGAGGAAATGACCTCAAGGTTAAGATCAGATATTAGGAAAAATTTCTTGTCAAGTGTTAGAACAGGCCTCCCAGGGAAGTAGTAGAATCACCATGCCTGGAAGTGATGATGATTCAAAAGTATTGTAGATGTGGCACTTAGAGAGATGGTTTAGTGGTGAGCATGGTGGTGCTGTTTTAGTGCTTGGACCTGATGCTCTCAGAAGTCTTTTCCAGCCTTAATGATTCTATAATTCTGTGCCATAGCTGGTGTTCTTGTCTTGTCATTAGTGTCTAGCACCCTCCAGTAACATGCAAAAGCTACCATGAGCTTGAAGAGTTTCACATACAGGAAGAGGTTTAAGAGAGAGCTCTTATCAGTGAATTGTATCAAATCAATCTCCTGAGATGCTGCATGCTGTGCTGAGGCCAGGAAACTTACCTTTTACAGCCTTTTGCTTAATATATTTGCTAACACTGATTTGCTTAAATGTCCAGATCTGCTTTCTCTGTATGAAGCATGGACAATGTGCAACCAGTTACTCAGGTCTTCTATAGGTTAGTTTTTTTAATGGAAAAGTCTCTGGGAATGTTTAAACTTCCTGCTTGGAGTGAAAGCATTTGTGGTTTGAGATGCACAAACAAGCTTCAAGCAGGAGGCACATGTGCTGCATTTGTGTGGTTTTACTACAGGTATAGTTTAAAAAGAAGTCAAATTAAGTACGGAGTTTGTTCTCTTTCTGTCATAATATTAACAAAAGCAAAGAAACTCAAGGCTCCCATGTCTCACCCCGCCTTTCCTCTTGGTAAAGGCAGAGACCACAGCTACTAAAAATAAATGTGACTTTTTTTTTACTGTACAATTTTTAAAGAAGCTTGAATTAACCCCCACTTTTAAATCCATACATCATCTCACGCCAAAAAAAAAAAAAACAACCCAACAAAACCAAACAAAAAAAACCCGTAAAATATTGTGATTACCTTTGTGCTTTATGTGTGGCCTTGCAGTCAGAAGTTGCATGGTACAGTACAGTTAGTGCAAGAAAAAGCACTGTATGATAACTGGAGAACACAACACGTTGGAGCAATACAGTTTCTTTGTAACCTTGGCATTAAAACCATATATCCGTATTTGTTGTACAAAGCCAAAAATACCTCCCCCAAGAATGTTCCATGTATAGTAAGTGAACAGAGATGTGCTGTGCTAATGAAGTCTTCTTTCTCTGTTTACTTGGGGAATTTATGCACTTTCTTCCCAGCATTTGTAAAATCTCAGTATTGGCCCATTAGTAGATTTGTCACTACCTCATCCCAGAGAGTGCATTGGTCTGTTTAGGTTTTGTTCTATGCGGGTAGGCAAATCACAGTTTTTTCAAGGATACTGAAGACTCAATTGTCTGATACTTACTTCAGAATAAAATATTTCTGTTTATCTTGCCATTCCATATACTTGTTGACAGCAGCAATAATAAAAATCCCATTTCTCTTACTTTACTGACTAGCTGATAGGCCATCTGTGACCTGTAGTTGCCCCATAAGACCTACTGAAAACAAATAAATGAGAAAAATCAGATTATTTATCTAAGTACAGTAAATGAAAACTGCACTGTTTATGATATTGAGAGTTTTAATAAATTGTTTGTTTCAGTTCATCAATATTTGGAATGTCTTTGAGACTAAATAATTTCCCATCACATTGTTTACTTTGAGACTTCTGAAGATCTATGTGACCTGACAGCAGAAAATGTCTTCCTAATGTTGCTCTTACAACAGCTGCTTTTTTGAACACTGTGTGCATTTTTGTTTAGATTTATTTTTTATTCACAGTCTAATTACACGGATGTTGCAGAGAGACCCGAAGCGAAGGGCATCTTTGGAAGAGATTGAAAACCATGCATGGCTCCAAGGAGTTGACCCATCTCCTGCAACCAAGTATAATATTCCTCTTGTATCATACAAAAATCTGTCTGAGGAGGAGCACAACAGTATAATACAGCGCATGGTTCTTGGGGACATCGCAGACCGAGATACCATTGTGGAGTAAGTTGTCACTTCTCTAAATGCAGTTTGTTTGTGCATCTCTCATTTTTTATTCAAGAACATCATGAGAACCTAGGCACTTCGGGGTTTAAATATCAGGCCATTCAGTTAACAAAACAAAGTATTATGGTCTTGCTCTGTGATAGGGTATTGTGGGATCAGAAATACTTAAGTATACCCAAATTTATGAAAAACTTCAAGAAAATGTGTTGGAACGGTGTTTTGATTCTTGCAGTAGCCATCTTGAGTAAATTTAAATGCTTTAGAATCCATGCTTTTACTTGTTCTTCACCTCTCATGCATATTTGGAGGTGAAAAATTCTAGCATTTTTCCCTTAGCGCAATTCCAGTGCACACAAATTTTTGTTAACTTAAAACATTATTCCTTTTATCTATGTAATGCATAATAGTCACTGTCACTGAGGGAGCTTGCTAGAAAGCTACCTAGATTTTTCTAATAGATTAAAACTGCTAAATTTCTAAAATATTCCCCAAATTGAAAGAGATCTTAAATATTTTTTCCTTTTTGTATGTGTTTAATCTGTAAAAAACTGTTGATGGGGAAGGGGAAGCAGCAGTCTCACTTCTTAAGCTTTTAGGTGTATAACAGGGACATCCTCTCTGTTACAATGTCTGAGTGACACTTACTGGCTTATTTTACTGTAAACTCAATATGACAGCCCTAAAATAATGAAAGTTTTCTTCTATTTGTTGCATAACCAAATATTAGTACTTTGTGGTTATATGTGCCAGTGGGAAAGCCCATCACTGGTGCAGAACATTAATAAAAAACACTGTTATCATTTAAAGAATGTAAAATAAAAAAGAATTTCTTGGATGATATTCTGAGGATGTTTTTTTCCAACTATAGTTGAAATTGCTAGACTTGTTGGCTCTTTAATAAAATTAAGGCATGCCCATCAAAAGATCAGAAACGGCCAGTCCTGTTTTCAGGCACTCTTCCTGCTGTGGGAAACACAGCAAGATGTGAGATGCATGTCCAGTTCTTAGAAACCACTGATGGATGGGTTATTTCATGTTTTGTGCTTTCCTCAGGGCATTGGAGACTAACAAATACAATCACATCACTGCTACTTACTTCTTACTAGCTGAAAGGATCCTGCGAGAAAAACAAGAGAAGGAAATTCAGACCAGATCTGCAAGCCCCAGCAACATCAAAGCTCAGTTCAGGTGAGAATTAAGACTCTAAATGGCTGGGGGGGGGAGGGGGCGGCACTTTTTTGGTTTTTTTTGTTTGTTTTTTAAATTGTCTTAATGAGAATATTAAATTGCTGAAATACTGATTTTTTGAAAACAGTAAAATACTCATTGCAAATTTTAAATGTCTTCAAAGTGCTGTGGAGACTTCAGGAGCTGTTCAGAAATTAGTTGCACATAATATTTTCAATTCCTACCCTTCTCAGGAAATGACAAGGCAATTTGAAGTCTGTACCTAAAGAGACAAATTTTCACACCTCCTAGAAAAGGGCTTGTTCATTGACCTTCAGCTCCTCATACAAATTGTGTTACGTAATATCCCTGGGGGAAAATTAGTTGCATAATCCATAAACCTGCTGATACAGAATCAGTTATAAATGAAAAATCACTCTAAATTTGATCTGTAGGTATGTTCTTTTTCATGTCAGTTGCTGTGCCTGTTGTGTAAGCAAAATTGTTGAATTTACTGTTTTAATCAGTCACTTAAAGACATTGCAGTAGATTTTGTTTGTTTGACAAAAGCATGAATAAAAAAACCCTTTTAGTAGGGGTCCCTGGGATTTTCAAAGCTTAATCTTGTGACACAGTAAAACTAAAAGGGGAGAGTTGGGATTCTGGCATGTAGTTGGTATTGGTATGCTCAATTGTTCATTGGCTCTGCAACCAGTTATCAAAGCATCCCATATTTTCCATTACAGCAGAATGTGCTTTAACAAAACCAACCAGCCAAAAAAAGAAAACCAAAACCAAACCAACCAAACAAAAAACCCAACCTAACAGGCAAATAATATAGTTTCCACTTGCATGTTGATACTGGAGGATGCAAGTTTTTGAGCAGTTCTTTTGCTTAAACATTGGGGTTTTTCTTTCCTAAGTTAAGTATTAAACTATCACCAGGGATCTGCTGGTATTGGATAAAATATTCATTGGCCCATCTTGACAATTGTTCCAGTGAAGATGGAGGAGGTACTGAGGCATTTCCATTAACTTTCATCCTGCAACCTCCAGTCTTTTCAGAAGTTGCCCATTTAGGTAAAATACTGGTAACTGTTATCAGCAATAATAACAATTGTTAGAAGATAATTTATTAATGATAAAAGAATACTAAACGCTTGTGCTGATGTTTAGCATTGCTAACTCCAGCAACATCTTCAGTGTTGTTTAGCTGTAGGATTTAGAGAAAAAGACAAAATAACTTGTTCATTCCAAAGGTTTCTTTGTGCTAACTTTCATGCAAGGTCACATGTGAAATCATTTAATAGGAATAATCATAGGAGCATAAATGCTGGGATGTCCTTCTGGTGCATAGTCATAGTTTCCTTGGCCTAACTGATAAAAGTGAGGTACTATTACTTCAAATCTAAAAAATATGGACACTTGTTATAAATGTAGGACTCACATATGGGAAAATAGGTTAAAGTCTCCATTGGTTGTCACATTGGATTTAGGCTTGAGATTTTAGTGGCATCTCTTCTGAATACCATTCTGTGTCCCTGAATTATGAGCTGATGCTCTATATGTTAGAGTGTTTTCAGTATCTTTGTCATCTCCAGGTGGGACTGCACCCTGCACTCTGTACACTTAAAGATCATTCACTCAGTGGTCACTGATGTAGGAAATTTTATCTTATGTGATTACAGGTACTTCGGAAGTGTTATTGTTGCAGGCATCTAAGGGTCGCCTACAGAACCAGAATGGTCTGGAGCTGGGTGTGACAGAGCTCACCTCTCTTTAAGGGCAATACTGTAACTTTGACTCAGCAGTTCTCTCATGATGGATCATCCTCTTATTTTCATGTCAACTTCTTTAAAAAAGAAGTCCCATCAAATATGCCTAATACTAAGTATTACTTGTAAAACAAATTACTTCAGAGGAAAACCTGGAGTTCACCTTCACATAGAAACTCTAAAACTGTGAAGTCGGCTTTTGAATTGTTTGGGGTTTTTCTCCTCAGTGTCACTCTTTCAGTAAAGTGCAACCCTAGTTATGTAAGAAACTGGAACAAAAAGTTCAATGAATCTAAATCTTTATATGAATTCATAAAATTGGAGTAGCTGTAGCCTACCCTTTGAGTATGAATTTCCATAACAAGGACATCTGCACAAACTCAGGAACCCTTGCTCTAATGGTCCCAGTGCCTGTTCTTCGCTTCCATGATGGTTCTAAATTCCAAGCGTTTCTACAGAATGACCTCATGGAAAAGATAACAAAGTAGTGCATTAGTTTGATTTTGAGACCTCCAGACATAAAAAAAACCACCCAAAATATTTAACTTGCAACCTGGAGCTTCTTTTCTGTCCCACTCTCCCCTCAGGCCCACAGGGATTAAAGGGAGAGGCAGAAGGGAAGGGAGGCAAACATGGGCTGCTATGAGAGATAAACATACTGTAGTGAGGAGGTTTATTGCCTGGCAACTAGAGTACTGTAAGATACTATATTTGCTCTTGATTGTGACAGCCACAGAACTTTCCTATTTTTGCTGACAAACCAGTCTGTTCTTTAAGCATGGCAAGTTCCTGAAAGATTTAGATCTTCATTTTCTGTCATGTTTATAGTTATGTTTCTAGTGTGTTTAAGTCCTGTTTTTTAATTACAGACAATTGTTTGTGTTTAAAATACACAGCAGAGCACAAGTCATCAGCAAACTGGGTCAGTGTTTCCCAGTGTTTCTGGAGTCAGCTGGGGCCTAAGGGAGAGTGCCAGAATCAAAACAAGGAAGAAAACAGCCCAGGCTTCACTTCCTGTCTGTGGAGCTTGGCTCAGAGCTCCTGGTTGTGTTGCCTCCCTCCAGGTAGAGCTCCCTACTGGAGGGAGGCTGGTGGGAGGCCACCAGCAGCTCCCAGTGAGACAGGCAGGAGCCTGCATGGCTCCACCCAGGGAATGCACTACACAGGCTCAGGCAGTGTGTGGGCAACCAGGCTCTGCTGTTAGAGGGTCCTGGGGGTGTTTCTGGCACCAGTTGGTTGAGCAAAACCAACGTGAGTGCTTCAAAGCAAAGTCTGCAGCAAGGCTTGGTGAGTTTATTGCTGGCTTTAGTAAAGCCTCCTCCTCCTCCAAGTTTGTACAGCTGGGGAGAGTTGTCAGGAGACAACCTGGTGTAGACCAGTATCTCACACCTAAGGGTCCTTTTCTGCACAGCCTTCAGCAAGTGCAGCCCTACTACAGCAAAGAGGTGTTTGAGCCTTCCCTCTTCCTTCAGCTTGACCTCCTAACATGGCAGAGAGGAGGAAACTGATGTGATCCTTGTGTCTTTGTATACAGTCTGTCAGGCAGATACCTGGGGTCACACTTGGTGTGAAACATTCTCTGCTGTCCTCCTCTTGCTTCTGAACTGGGCTGCAAAGTCATGCAGCCCTTTCTTTTGGCACACACAAAATATGGGAATGTCTTGTAATATGCTGTCCATATGTGAAACAGAGGCCTCTACTACAGCTTTTCATGCAGTATGCCAGAGTATTTTTGGTTTGTAAAGTTAAATGATTGGCAAACTTTTTAAAATGAAAGACAAAAACCTTACGCTGAGTGAAGACATCGAAGAATTGTTCAGTGTTAAGGTATTGGTCTGTAGATGTTGGTTTTTTGGATTAGACTTTCAAAATAGAGTAAAGACTGACTATTTTTGTTCTTAATTTATTCTGTGTGCATTTTTGGAAAATTAAAATATATGTTAAGATTTAAAGTCAAATACAAATCATTAAGAGATACTGGAGATAAGACATCAGCTGCTACTTGTAAAACTGATGCACACTCATGTCACTTGATTTGAGCTAATGCTATTACAGAGTCATTCATTTTCAGCTTGGATTTACAGTTTATCCAAGTGTCATATTCTTAAGCAGCTTGAGTTCTGAATTCATGCAGTTGTATTATTCAGATGCTCAGCTAAGGACAAATAAATATATGATCTCAGTTTGCATGTGTTTAAAATTAAAGGGAACTCTGTAGAATAGAGAGCTTGGTGAGAATGAGAGACTGTTTTGTCTGACTCACCTTTTCAGTCTCACTCATGTTAATTCTAGCCTAACTTTTATATTAAGAATACTGGGGGAAATAAAACCAGAAGCTAAAAGTAGTAAAGTAGTTTGCAATGCTATCTTAAGCTGTGCTTGAATAGGCTTGTACCTTCCTCTAGGAACTGGTGGTTCTGTACCAATCTCAGACTATTTTCTTTGAGACACAATTATTTCAAGTTCTTTTATTGCTTAATAATTTTCTGAGAGCAGTGAAATCTTGAACTTTGATTTGACAGTAACCAACATAATTTCCACACGATGTTCTTGTATAGATGGTGTTCCTTTCAAATATCAGCATTTCTAAAGGAATGCACATTCTCTGAGAACGCTTCCCTGTGCTCAGTCACTCACTCCTGTTGTTTACAGACACGCCACTCAGCAGCCCAGTTTGTGTGTCAGCACTTGTGCTTCTCTGGTGCAGATCTTACACTTCCTTCTAAGTTCTGAAATGCTTGCCATGATGTAACTTCCTGTTTATCTTCTCTAATTTTTTATGCAGGCAGTCGTGGCCAACAAAAATTGATGTCCCCCAGGATCTGGAGGATGATCTTACGGCAACCCCTCTCTCCCATGCCACTGTTCCTCAGTCACCGGCTCGCACGGCTGAGAATGTTCTCAACGGGCACCGGAGCAAAGCCCTTGGGGATTCGGCAAAGAAGGAGGAGATCCCTGAACTGGCTGGGCCGGCACTTTCAGCAGTTCCATCGGTGAGCTTAAAACCCACTACAAGTGGCCGGAAGTGCTTGTTCAGAGTAGAAGAAGACGAAGAGGAGGATGAGGAAGATAAAAAACCTATTTCTCTTTCTACTCAAGTTGTTCTGCGTCGTAAGCCTTCGGTTACAAATCGTCTTACTTCGAGAAAGAGTGCACCAGTCCTGAACCAGATCTTTGAGGAGGGCGAGTCAGATGATGAGTTTGACATGGACGAGAACTTGCCCCCAAAGCTCAGCAGGTTAAAGATGAATATCGCCTCGCCCAGCACAGTGCACAAACGCTACCACCGGAGGAAAAGCCAGGGACGGGGCTCCAGCTGCAGCAGCTCCGAAACCAGCGATGACGACTCAGAAAGTAGGAGGCGTCTGGACAAGGACAGCGGGTTTACCTACTCCTGGCACAGACGGGATAGCAGCGAAGGGCCGCCTGGCAGCCAGGGCGATGGTGGGGGACAAAGCAAACCAAGCAATGGAAACGGAGGGGTGGACAAAACGAGCCCAGGCGATAACAACAAAGGTGGGGGCAGTCCCTCTGGTAGCTCTGGCGGGAGCGCCAACACCACCTCGGGTTCCACTCGGAGATGCGCTGGATCTGGAAACTCGATGCAGCTGTCGTCCAGAAGCGCAGGGGAACTTGTTGAAAGCCTGAAGCTAATGAGCCTTTGCCTAGGCTCACAGATTCACGGCAGCACGAAATACATTATTGATCCTCAAAACAATCTGTCCTTTTCCAGTGTAAAAGTACAGGAGAAATCAACGTGGAAAATGTGTATAAGCTCCAGCGGAAGTGCGAACCAGGCTTCATCGCTGGGCAGCCTAAAATTTTTTTCCGACCAAATGTCAGAGACAACAAATGAATTGGAATGGCTAAAGAACAGGAACTTGAAAAACAATGTGCTACAACTACCTCTCTGTGAAAAGATGATATCTGTGAATATTCAGCGGAACCCAAAGGAGGGGCTGCTGTGTACCTCCAGTCAAACCAGTTGTTGTCATGTCATTTGACAATGACCTGACTTGAACAGCTCGATCTGCTTGACAGCGTCATTCTTCCTGGTCAGAGCTGTGAACACCTTGTCACAGACCCCCTTTTGTTGTCTTACAATTTTTAAGTGGGCTTCAAGCAGTTATTTATTATACTTTAATTTTGTGTTTGCTTGATGGTATGACAATGCATGGTCTTTGCATGCTGCTAGCAGATATGTTTTTCTTTTTCAACAAAACAGAATATTTTATTGTGTAATTTTTACATTTATAATTTTACTATGTAAGATCTGGATTAAATTAAAATAAATATCTGGATCCTAATGTAAATGAAGCACTTAGAAGTTTCATGTTCTGCACTTAAACTAGAGAGAGAAGCTTTTGTTTGCTTGTGAAATGTTAATTCTTGTTCTGACCTTCTGTGAAAACTAAAATATGTGATATGTGGCATACTTCTATGTGTCTGAAACAGAACCAAAGCAATAATGTTTTGATGCTGAAAACTCTTCAGGGAGCTTTCAGATGTTCCAAGGCTTGTACAAAGCAAAGATGCACTGAAAATTAGTGATCTTGAAATATGATTTTAAACCCACACCTATTTGTCTTAAGCTATGATATGGATAAAGTTGTGGCTCAAAAATGAAACCGAAAAGATCTTGTTTTGCTAGAGGCAGTTTTCTTTAAAAAAAAAAAAAAAAGGCAAGTAGATTTGTAAGGCAGCTTTCTCCCATAGAAATGTGTTAATATTACAAGCAGACAATCTTTTTTAATATAACAAAGGTAAATTATTAAGTCTACTTCTGAGTTTTTACATGCTAACTGAAAATAAAGTATTTGTATGAATTACTTTTGTTAGTAGTATATCATGACACTTAGTATTTTATCTCTGCTGTTCTCTACTCCCTTCCCTGAGATTCCAGAAGGCAATAAGGGATGGAAAACCTTTAGGTAATTGGATTCACATTGAAATTATTGTCATTTATGTTATTATTACTCTTTTTAAGACTTAAAATACTGCTGTTCCCCACATGTACACCACTTACTTTCCCTCAGTAATACGCTTTTTCATAAAGTCCACCTAAAATAGCCTGTGGGAAAGTGTTTCTTTCACAGCTCTCAGCCTTCCTGTCAGGTTTCCCATTGCCGTGGCAAGGTCTTGATTTAGACTATTTCTGTACAAAAGGATACTTTTGACCAGATGAATTAACTTTGTGGAATTTTATTACCTAGAATAAAATATATTGCAGATTCCTAGTTTTGGGAAGGGCAAGAATGTCTTATTTTTTCATGCTGTGCACTGGGTCTTCTAAGCAATGCTAGTGAAATGG
The DNA here is from genome assembly GCF_041296385.1 of Aphelocoma coerulescens. NCBI lineage: Eukaryota > Metazoa > Chordata > Aves > Passeriformes > Corvidae > Aphelocoma > Aphelocoma coerulescens. The sequence continues at coordinate 51,367,023 of NC_091015.1, read as the reverse complement.
GGGGTACTATGTAGCAGCGCCCTGGGCAGACCCTGGGCGTCCCAGAGGAGTTTGACACTGTTGAGCATCTTGTAACACTTGCAGAATGGTCAATACAGTGTGGTTTGTGTCCGCTGTGGAGGCAGCAGAGCACCAAAGAACGCCTGGGTCAGGATGGCCACAGCTCACGACAGCTCTTGCGAGTCCTGCAAGACTTCAGAGAGTCTGAAGTGTGTGGGGTGTCCTTCCTGGCAAGCCGAGGCAGGGGCTCTGCTTCCGGAACAAGGCAAAGGATAAGTGTTTCGCTTCTTTAAGTTTTAATCTCTAGTTGCAGTTTAGTTAAAAGCTACAAGTGTAGATGTGTGGGTGAAGCCATAGAACATAATTGCTTGAAATTTTTGAGCAGGGATCTTACCAAGGGCCAGAAACGAGATGTGTGGTTCACAGACAGTGAGCGTAACATCCACGTAGGAGACAAGTTTATAAAGGGCATTGGCAATAAACTTTATTTGTTGCAGCTTTTTTCCAAGTATTGTAAATACTCTTTCCTGATATGTACAGCCTTGGAATGGCACCTTTTAACTAACCCCGGGTGTATTTTGTTTCCAATGTTTTTATATACTACTGTATATATGGTGCTCACTTTAGAACAGCCGTGTTGACCATTTATGCTGCATAGTTGTATTATAGCCTTATAGTTGTGTGTGGCTGGTTGGACCTCTGGGTGTACAGATGTGTTAGTCTGAGTGCTGTCCTCTCCCCTCTGTTGATAGGTGAATGATTGTGCATGTGGTGTACGTCGTGTTATGTCGTCACGTAAAAGGAAGGGCGAGAATAACCACTACATTAAGATAATATTGGACCAAACTATTTAGAGCAAGTAAACAGTTTCTTGTACCCCTTAACGTGTCCTTAAGAGTTGCATATAGTTACAGTAGTGTATAAAGTAAATATTGTGGAAAAACAGTTAGTCTTGTATTTTTCTGTATGTGTGTATATAAAAATATATAAAAAATAATGTACCTCTAGCAACTTAATCTGTATTTAAGATGTGACAATCTTGACACAGAATTTTAAGAGTAGCAATCTAAATAAGCAGAATTAATGAACCGAAGTATAAAAATTTCTCACCAAGAAAGAATCCATGTGTGTTAAGAGGGTACAGAAATATCAACTGATCTTATTGCTTCTGGCAATGTTTGGCTTTTTCACTGTATAAACATTCATGGTGTGCGACAGAAATGGAAAATCCAGTTAATAAAAGTGATATCCTGATTGATGCATAAGCGATGACTTGCATGTGGATGCGGTTTGTTTCTCCTGGCGTTGGCTGTGTGAGGGCGGCACAGCCTCCGGGCCCGTCCCCGCGCTGCAGCACCTGGGGAGAGCGAGGGGCCTTGCATGGCAAGAGCCCAGCTTTGTGAGTGGATGGACAGTAATTTGTGAACTTGCAGTTATTCTCTTGCATTGATCAAACGTGTTCATTTGGGCTTAACAGTTGTCACAGCTGTCATCTGCTAAGAGTTTTTTGTCTCAAGGCTGAGGTAGCTGTTCCTCAGGCAGAACTCCAGGCTGGTTTAAATGTTTTAGTAAACCTGGCACGCTGCTGTTCAGTGAGAGGAGACGGGTGCTACTGCTGTGCAGCTTAAACCTTCTTAGCAGCTCCACAACACAGGACACTGGGGGTCCTAAAGTCTCAGCTAAAATGTTTCCTATCAGCAGGCAGATGAGTCTCATCTCAGCCTGCGTCCACTGCAGTCCCAGGAGGGCAGGGACATCTCCCCCAGCCCTGGCATTGCTTGTGGGGGAAGGAAGTTGCTTCAGTGCTCTCAGGCTGACCACGTTAGATGAAGTGATGGGTTGGATGCCAGATCTGCACTGTTGTGGTGTAAACTAGTACTTTTCTTCTTGTGAAGGTGTGAGTTGAAGTTCTGGCAGTCTAGATGGAATGTTTTTAATCCAAACCTATCCTGGTACCATTGTTCTTTACAAAAAAGATGTGTAACAGTAAAAATAGGGGAGGGCAGCAGTGCCAGCCCACTTTGCCCCACCAGCACGTTCTGCAGTCAGGTGCACGGGGCTGCCTGGGAGCAGGGTGGCTTCTGGCATCTCACCCTTCAGCGGTGTCTGTAGTGGCCTGTGGTTGGAGCAGCTCAGCTCAACCTGCACTGCTGCAGTGATTTAACTGCTCCTGCAGCACACGCTGCAACCAGCCAGGGAGGGTATGGACACAGGGATCAAGGGAATGGAACAGGTTATGTGAATACATGCCATTCACTGACCACTGCTTTAGGCCGGGGCACTTGTGCAGAGCTGCACCCACAGGCTTGTGCAGCTGGGACCTTGCCCCTGCTGAGGAGCTTCCCAGCTCTGGTCCCTGCAAAATGGGGTGGAGGCAGTATCAGGAAAGGAGTGGCCAAGGAACTTGCAGAGCTGTGACCAAGACAGGAAAGGCGTAACACATCTTGTGCAAGGCCAAGCAATAACATTGCAGTAGCTGGTAGGTGCAGGTCAGATACTTCTCATGTCTGATTTTTTTCAAGGATTTTTTCATCAGCAAATAAAAGGAAATCCCAATGCAGGTGGCTGGCAATGAAGAGGGAACAGGGGCAAGCTGGAGCATTCCAAACATCAGAGACAACCCAGCCACCCCGTTAGCTTTTCCCATGGTTAAGTTTATGTGAATGAATCAGAACTGATTTGTCTGTCGTTAATTCCAAATGATGACTTGCTTTCAGTAAAAGATGTTTGAGCAGTAACACCTTGACATGACTGTACTTGGGAAAGTGTAGCAAGGACTCACTTGTTGCATTGCTGACTGGATGCAGCCAGCCAGGCTCCCTCACTGAAGTCACATCCATACAGCGGTTTGAGGGACTGCGGGATTGCCCTTCTCTGGAGCACTGTCTCTGCAGCTGCCTTAGCCTGCTCCCTCCCTGAACCACAGGCTCTGGCTCTTTATTTTTTTAATTTTAAATTGTAATCATAAGATGACTCAGTTTGGCCTATCTGCTTGTATTACAAATGACATCAATTTCTGGAAGCCAAGAACCTGTATTAGTGACAGAGTAAAGTCTCATTACACAGGGGTAAAGAAAGACATAACCTCTATTTCTTATGTGGTGGAAGAATTACGTTGTGTGAAAAATGCAAGTATAGGGCGTGAGAAGCCCAGAGAGGTAACACAGACTTCATCAGGCTTTCAGATGTGTCATGTCAGATCTCAGCAATTCATTTCACTAAGCCCTTGTGTAACATCATCCTACTTCCTCCCTCTCTCACTGCTCTCTCTTGAGAAATACAGAGCTGAGGAGGCAGGATCTGGTTTTCTCTCTGGGCCATTGTGTGCCACGTGCCCTCAGCCTGGGACAGGCTCCTCTCGGCACTGGGACAGCCCTGGGAGCCAGGGCTGAGGAGCTGTTCTTACAGCAGGCCCAGCGTTGCCATCATGATGCCAGTGATGACAGAGGCCATCACCACAGTGCTTTGTACCGAGCACTGGGGTGCAGAGAGATGCTCCTCTCTCAGCACCAGGCTCCAGGGCTGGCAGTGAGTCACCAGGCCCTGCTGCAGCCCTGGCCTGACACTGGCACTCGCCCCTCCAGCTCTTGGGTGAGGCATGGCAGATCTTTCCTGAAGAAAGCACATTGCAGTAGTAGGCATTGTTCCCATGGGCTTTGCTTACATGAATAAGGAAGCAAACTCAAATTTCTCTGAGATTCAAGATCAATTCCCTCAGGTCCAGGTAGGCTAAAGTACCCATAACTGCTTGCCTGCTTACAAAGGAACCTTTCCATGTAATCAGTGTTTTCCTCTTCTGTTGTCCTCAGGTTCACGCGAGGTGAACAGTAGCTGTCTTGAGTCAGCAGATCCCTCTGGGCCACGCAGTTACACCTGTGCTCAACATGCCTGATGAGAGAACTTTTGTATCACCAGCAAGTGATTTATGAGTTCCCTTCTAAAAAACAGCTTTCTTGGGTTGTTAGATTGTTGCTGCGAAGGAGATGTGTAAAATCCAAGTCTTAACAGACAGATAAAGGCTATTCCCACACAGTCATCTTCCCAAACAGGATGCTCCCAGCCTCATCCTTGGTTTTTTCCTGAAGCTTGAGACCAGAGATAAACTTATTTTATTGCTTAGACTCAAGTACTGGCAGAATAGCCTCACACCCTACCCTGTCTGTCGGTCTGCACTCCTGAAGGGCCCAGAGCCACGGCTCCCCAGAGGGGTGAGGCTCTCCCAGCTGGGTAAGGGACAGCCTGCCATGGACACTGGAAACAGACATTCAGATTCCATGTCCTGTGAATGGCAGCTACTGATAAATATCTTATTCTTTCTGGTATTTGCACCTGACAACTGATTTTGGTCAGTGAGTTCCCTCCCTGGCATCCCAGAGTGTTTACAGCTGCACCTACAGCAGAAAGGAAACAACACATTCAGGAGCACAGACAAAAACATTTTCTTCTCCCAAATGAGAAATGAAAATAGATGCCATCATGAATGTAAAAAACCCCTGAAGACAAAACCCAGTACCAAAGAGTATGAAACACAGCAACTCCTGCCCAGTGACAGACAAAGAGCTGCATATAGAGCAATAGGAGCTGAATTTCAGTTCAGTGACAAAATACTACTTGGCACTATGAGGGAACATTTCTCAGCAAGTTAAAGTGTGTGTTTTTAGGACAGAAACAGTCTCTCTCATGACCATGTAGCATCTCTGATGCTACAACTAGAGTTCTCCCAAACTTTAAATCCCAGTAAAACAAAGGAGTCTCATACTTCTCATTTACTCATGCCACGGAAAGTCAGAATTCCTCCGTACCTACTTGCTTTAGGTGGAGAATGCACCTAAGAACAGTATCCCTGTTTATAGATACAGAAACTAAGCAGAAGTGAAGGGATTTGCCCAAGGCAAAGGCAACAGCCAACATTACTGATGTCACTGGGTACTTACACCTCACTAGAGATTTTCCTGTTACTCCACAAAAAACCAGAAGAAATGGACCCCACAAGGAAAACCACAAAGTCGGTTTTGCAGAAGGTGACTTATTTGTTTCACATGATCACAGCTGACACACGACTTGACTCCTTTTCTAACCCATCTTTGAAAGTTTTCCAGACACCTGATACAGCTGCCATCAGCAAAACACACCAACTTCATGCTCCCAGACCACCATCAATTAGCAGACCAGCAGATTCCCTTCAAAATGGCTGCAAGGTCACAAGAACAAACTCCATCAGGAACCCATCCCATTGATTTTTCTTCTCTGGAACTGCTCACTCAAAAACACTGACCAGGCAGTTAAAACTTGAAGAAACATGAGCTACTTCAGACCAAAGTGGGAAGGAGATTGCAAAGATGGGGAGTTTTCCTGGGGAACACACTGTTTCCCTCCTACAAAAACATTTGGTTTTGGGATCTCTACAGCATTACAGGAAGGGTGACATACTTCCCTCAGAGATCCTCAGGGCAGAGCTTGTGCAGCCACAGCCCTGCCACTGCTTCAGGAACAGGCTGTGAAAGCAGCAGCCCATGAGATACCCCTGAAATAGCAGCAGCGTGGGGGATACTCAGTGGGAGAAGCAAGAACAGAGCAGCCATAGCACAGGTTTGCTCCTCTTCCCAGGGGAACAGTCATTTCTTACTGGGTCACACCTGCAGAGCCTGAGAAATCCTAGTTTTTAGTTCCAGAAAAAATACATTATTAAAATTAGTTATATTACTCTGCTGTGGGGGCCCTGTGGCAGAAATATGAAATGTGCAAAGTAGGCAAACAATTATGGCAGCAGCAGATTTTTGCAAACAAAATTCCAGCAAGTACCACATACAGTTCCATCTACCAAAACTGAACATCACAGCAGCCAAAAATAAACTGTCTCAAGGTCACAGGAGCAAACACTGTAGATTTCGGTCCTATTACTGTCAGAAAACAAGGAAACATTAGGACAACTACCTTTTTGTGAAGTGCAAGGAAAAACAAATCAGATATTCACTACAAACACAAGTCCTGGTGTATCAAGTTTAATTGATCTGTTACTGTTAGTTTATTTAACCAGAAGATCCATTCATACAATGTTGCAGTTCAGAATCCAGGGGAGTGATACATAATCCAATGTAAATTAGAAAATAAATATGCTTCATAAGTCACTGATCAGCAATCTGTTGCCTAATAAATATTTTTTACCTGGCTTTTGAAAATATTTTAGCTGGGATCTATTTAGAGAACTAGCAAACAGGAGTATATAATGCATACTCTATAAATATTTATGTTCAACTACTTCTTAGATCACATAATGAAAATACATTGTTGTTCCCTATGAAATCTATAACATACTTAAATTAATTTGCTGTGGACAAGCAGAAGCTGATAAGCAAATCTTTGAAATAATACAGGATTGATTAGCTATTGTAATGAAGGAAGGAAAGGGGCAATAACCATAAAGGGACAGTACACTGTGAACTAAATAATAGTTTGTTGGGGTTTTTTTTCCCCTTTAGAAAGTTGCAGCTGAAAATTCTAGTTAGCTTCTGGATGCTACCTCACAGGATCTGTTTTGAATCACTCAAAGCACAGGGAGTCTGGCAGATTTCATCCAGACCTGGCATAAGCTGGAGTGCTTTATTTGGTGTTACCCTCATAAGCAATTGCATATGAGAAACAAAGAGAGCAGGAGAAAAAAAGGTTCTTTACAGTGTCAGGCAAAGATTATTTACCAAGTTTCGTTTAAGCAGGTGCCACCTACTCGGTAGATGGTGGAGGGTGCACTTTGAGCGCCACACGACCACAAACCCTGGCTCTGCCCCGCATGTGACCGCCTTAGTCATCCTCATTCCTCCGTGTTTACTCCTTCAGGGACTCCGCCGCCAGCTTCATTTGCTGCCAGAGGAGAGAACAGCGGAGAGAGACGCTGAGTACAGTGGCAGCAGAAGGAATTACACAAACCAGCCAGAGCCCAAAGCAGAACACTGAGTAATAAAACCACACCAAAAAAAGAGCTTGAGCATTTAAAAACAAAAAACGCAAATCTGTCATGCCTGATTTTTACAAAATACACAGTTTTAATAGACGCTTTACTTTTGTCCACCAAAACACTCATCAAATGGCAATGCAATCAATATGTTAATTACTTAATTAGTTTTGTGATGAATAATGCCTTACATGAAAGTCATTTAGCCTTTCAAATATTTAGGCTTTTAAGCTGATCTCAAAAGGTCAGTGAACTACTGACAAACTGCTGCCCCCACTTCCCATTGCAACAATCTGTTAACTGTTATCCAGTGTTTCTCTTTTTGTTGTTGTTGAATTGAATAAAAACATCCTGTGATATAAGAAGGAGGTATCAGACTGCTATGGTGATATCTGTTATTTCCAATCCTGCTGATAACCAGTGTTTTCATTATCTTAGGATGTCACCAGAGAGATCTCCACGTGAAACCAGGATAACAGTCCCAGGTGTGGAAAGTATCTGCTGAATAAGAGAAAACAGAGCCACTCTGTGAAGCTTCTTGTTAAAGAGGATGTTTCGTAACACAGAACTTACAGAGGCAACAAGAAAAAGTTTAAATTGCGCCCAAGGCATCTCTCATACATCACCTGGGGGTTATCAGCCAAGGGGCTGGAAACGTCTGGATGGCTGGAACCACCCTGATAAACCAAGAAATAGTCAGAGCGACTTAACACCCTGAAGAAAAAAGACGGAGACAACAGTCACAGAAAGGAGAAGAGAGGGAGACCAGCCCAAAGGACAGGGTGAGGAGCAGGGACAAGGAGATCCACAGTACTGCTGGAATTCACTGCTCATGCCCAGCATCACTGCCTCCTTGGAGGCAATTCAGCAGGCAAGGAAAGGAAAAGCCTGGACGTGAAAAAATGTGAGTGATCATATGAAAAAAGAATTTAAGCAGCTTTCAACTCCTAAGCAGCTGTGAGGGTTCTGTATCATTCCCCCAGTGGAGGATGGACATGTGCTACTGAGCTGAAGTTCTTTCTTTTACATTTGTATTTGATTTCATAGAAATGGCCCATGACATATGAGCTATTAGAAAGAGAAGTATCTAATAATGCTACAACAAAACTAGAAAAGACGAAACTGCAAATAAAGTGGGCACTATCATTCAGTTTCTATCCCACAGCATGGGATACAAGGATGTCATATGCTTTAACACAGCACCTTCAACCTTTTCTTCGCTGCTAGTCTGTGCCTGAACCACTCCAAAACAGTATTCTGCGTGATAAAAACACACCTACTACAACTTTTCCTTATCATTTTTATCTGTATTTCCATGCCATCTATAAGTGAAGTAAATTTAGTCTGTGATACAAATATTTATATGCTTCTCCATAGCAACAGTGTAAGGAAAAAAGCCATTGCTAAAGGCTGGTATACAGATTCCTCTTCTACATCCTGATTCACTTCATTAAATAAATGTCTGAATAAAACTATGGCATCTTTAATTAAGGTGACTTTTCCTCCCATTGCAAAAACATAGAAAATACACAGAAGACAGAAACTTCATTCAGTTCCTGACTCATCAAATTCAAACCTAATTCTCTTATTTTAGAATGATTTTCTTAAATTCTGAGTGGTGGTGTAATTATATGGGGATTGATGAGGAATGCAGAAAACTGGAAAGGTATTTTTATTCTCTGATCTCTGCAGGGCTTGCCAGAGTCTGGAAAAAACCCAAGCACATGACTGCTAATGATGACTAAATGTAATCTGTCCAAAATCTCCGTACAAGCTGGACCACTCTCATTTATTTTTGAAGGCCCTCCTAATTTTAACTGAGCTAATCTTAAACTAGGATTCTCTTGTGCTGGCAATCTTATGCTATCATATTTAAAGTACATGATATGAACAAACAAATATCCCAGCTCCTTGAGCGGGCCAGTGAATAGAAAAACCTCTTAAAATAGCTTCACATGCTGCCATGGCACACAAGGCCTGGGCAAAACCAGTCCAAATGCAGTCACTCACATATTTCAGGAAATGAATCATATGCCACGTGAGAACCCCAAGAGCTGCGTATTTCATTTCTTCTTTATAGTTTCTAATAACAAAATGTATTTGGCAGTACCTGGCAGCAGCAGGCTCCCCAAGACCTATCACTTGGGCAAGCAACATGTGGTGGCACCTTTAAACAGAGAAATTCTTTGCCAAGTTCAGGCTGAAGAATTTTTAAATTTCCTTTTTCTTTTACTGTGAAAGTAAATGTTCCATTTTAATGGGAAAATATTTCTCTAAGACAACATATGGGAAAGGGAGTGTATTTTTAAATTTTTATTGCTGAGAAAGGGAACTGACGAGGTACATTCTAAGATCACTTTCCCCCTGACAGCCCCAACAGGTTCACTGACAAACCTTTGGGGCTGAGTTAATCACTCTTCCATCAAAAAGACATTTATTTGTAAGCTTTAAGGAGTATTTTAAAAATATAGAAAAGAGGTATTAAAAACAGCTCAATCTACTTGTCAAGCCTACAAGGTACATAATGACAAACAACGCTCATTTGAGGGATATTAAAAGCCTCTGTGAACTAATCAGAGGCACAGTTCAGAAATGAGTTGGGTCAAGAAGCCATTTATTATCAGCTGAGAGTTACCACTGAAAGGTTTATACTTAATGCTCTGTTTTATGCAGCACCCTTAGCAACAGCAGCCTATGCATGCAACACGAGTGAAACGTGTTTAAACTAGTATTAATTTTAGTGGAGCTACAGGGTTGTTTATTCTAAAATTCTACTATTAGGAAATGCTCTTAATGTTTATCTGCTGTAATTCAATAAATTTGCTATTTCCATTTTATTAAGTTTAAATTTCTTTGTAAAGCACATGTAATATAATTAGACAGTACTTCCAGGAGAAATAGCAAACCAATTACTTAGATTTCCCTACATTTCAACATTAAATTTTCTGAAAGAACTTTATTAAAATGATACTTTCACACCACAAATAGAGCTGCATGCCAAGCATGGAAATCAGGCTACTTCCTTTGTGGGCTCACTCACAACGAGAAACACCAACTTTAGTGTACAAGTTATGGCTGTGGTAGCTCTCCAGTTAGAGCGTCTATGGAAGTCTAAACATGTGAGTTAGTGCTGCCAACACCACCAAAATACAAAATTAAATAGCTACAAACATGAAATAACAGAAATACACAGCAGCACCAGAGACCTCAACTACAGCAAAACCCAAGAAGCTGCTAAGGGATTACCAGTAGCAGTGTCAGGGCTTGGTTCAAGTCACAGCCTCACTGGCAATGCAGGATTCTTCCACATGGCACGAGGAGGACCATGGCCCACCCTGTTTTCCAAGCCTTTTGCCCAGGGCTGAGGAGCTGCTTTGCCCCTCACTCTGCACAGCAGGGCTGCTTCGGGCTGAGACTCTGCGTGTCCCAGCACGTGGCTTCTTTCTGCCCCTGGGCTGAGAGGCAGGAGCTGCCTCTCACACCCCCACCTTGTCAATGCATCTGTGACCTTCTTTCTGCACCAGAGGAGGTCAGATATAACCCAGCACTGCTGCTGTGCTGGTTTCACACACACTCATAACCTAATCAAACACTCACCTTTCCTTTATGGTTTTGTGGAACAGCCAACATTTAACAGGCACTAACAGTCTTTGCCAGTTTAATGTTGATTTACTGCCCTTGCTGAGCTCTGTGTCAAATGCTTGTAACACTGTTATTTTGCAGTTATGCTCAGTCCTGGTAAGCCAGCCTCTAACTGCTCTTAATTTCACCATGGTGTGTGTTAATGCCAACTGACAATTCAACCACAATTTTAAAAATAGAAAGCATAGAAAAGTGAAAACCAAAGAAACCAGGATCTAATGACTCACTGGTTTGGTGCTTTTCAATAGGTATACTCACCATGCACATAGGTTTGTACATATGAAGAACAGACATATAAACAGTCTATATTAAATATAAGAAGACATGAAGGCAGATGTTTTTTATCAGCAATTCCATCTTCTGGTTTTCCAGTATACACCATGTAGAACAGCTCATGAGCACTTAGAAAGAGCAGTGGTACATGGTATCTTTCCCACTTTCTAACATTAATAATTATATGAAAACATGGCAGATATATATTAAATTCTTCTTTTGTAATGGTGTCCAATCACAACAAAAGTAGTTTCTTGGCTCTTGAGCTGTCTCAAGAACTGTATCAGCTTAATCTGTAAGTACCAACTGGTTACAGAAGAGGCAAATTAACACCCACTTCAAAACTCAGTAAGCCTCTTCCACATGTAGTATTTTATTCTGCGTAAAGGTTTAAAAGCTTATTTAATGGAAATTTGTTCTCACTGATTATAATGATGTAAAGTTATGGTAACTTAGTATCTAGAATCACAAACCTTCTCTCAAGGGTTTTGTCTATGGCCCCGAACGCTCTACAGGGAACGGCGCTTAAGGACTCTGGGCTTGGTATTACTTTTAAGCTGTATTTCTGACTCTGACCAGTTTTCCAGCAACCTTTTAGGTTCCTTAGCTGGAGATGGTAACTGATGCTTCTTGACAGCAGTAATAACCAGTCCCTATACTAGTACACTCCCGTTTATAAATCCCAGGACCACACAGCCACAATATAACACTGAACGCTTATTTTCATTTAAGTCATCCTGCACAACCCTCCAGTCTTCTTGAAAGATAAGGATTTCCAGAATACAGTTACTCCCCTACTTCAATAGTACGGTAAAAAACTTGTTGGAACCATTTCACAACTTCCTTGTTTCCCAGAGCCAAGACCAATGGCCCAGTGATGCTGCAATCCAGTGGAAACAACTCCCTATAAAGGCAAGCCACACATGAGCATTAAACAGTAAATAGGAAGTAAGAAGAATTTTAAACTGAAGATAACAAAAAAACAAATTCTGAATTATCACTCTCACAAGGACTGTAAGCAATTACAGTAATTTAACTTATTGAGAAATATTTATTCCTTACTTCTAGGTTGCACCTGAAAGATTACATCTAGGTTTGGGCCCTCCAGTGTAAGGAGGATACTGATGAACTCTGCCAAGTCTAACTATGGAATCCAAGATGGGCAGGGAGGTGATGCACATGCCCTGAGACACCTGCCAATACCTACAAGGACATCAGCAAGAAGATGGGATCAGGGTCTTGGCCAGGGTGCACAGCCAGGAAACAAGAAATGGTCATTAAAAAATAAGCCAAGAAGGCCCCAACAGAAAGCATTTCACTACAAGGATAACTAAGCACTGCAGCAGGGGCCCAGGGAGGTTTTGGAGTCTCTGTCCTCAAAAGACTCAACAAGAAAACCACCCCCAACAAGCGCTGGGGTCTAAATTTGGTGCTGATCCTATCCTGAGCAGGAAGTAAGACTACTGACTTTCTGAGGTGCCTCCCAGGTTGAGAGATTTTTATAGTTGTTTCTACAGGAATTGTGACAGGAAGTTTGCCTGGACTCCACAGACCCAGAGTGGGAATCTGCTACAAGAAATAGAAAGTAACAGGACAGAGCAAAGAAATGATTCTCTTCTTTCCTTTCTTGTATGCCTAATTCAAGATAGAATACCAAGTACAAAGTCAGTGTTAATGAAACAATAGGTCTGCAAAATTAGTAAGTGCAGAGTCAGGAAAACTTGCAGAATCACGTAATTTGTGCCTTGGAGTATTGTGCCTGATTAATAGTGCTGTGAGGAACAGCAGACAAAGCAACCCCATTTGTAGTACATTTTTTTCCTAAGATTTTTTTTCTGATCTACTTCAGATTGTCTCTGATTTAAATTGCAAAGTATTAATTAATACTCATTACAATATTCTTACAGTATTAGTCACCCTTTGCTGAACCTTATCTTAGTTCAGTAGACAGTACAAAAATGAAGAATAGTGGAAGTCAGACAGTCTAATAGTATTTTCTTTAGAAGTATAGCTCATGCATTCTGTCCCTCAAAATATTACATTATTTTTGTCTTTTTGTAGCTCATATTTTTTAACTTTTTTTCACCATAACTGGCCAAGTGACAGATAAATACACAACGTTAAACAACACATCCGAATGCCTGACGAGGAGTGTGTGCCGAAACCTCCCTCGCAGGATGCCAGTCCAGCCCAAGGGATGCTCTCCCCTTTAGATCATGCAATTACCTCTCACCCAATCAGCAGCTGGTCAACAGATTTTGGAGTCAGAAACTCTCGACTGGCTATGAAAGCAATGATGCAAAAATGTGCAATGTGACATGACCTTGGTGACATCTCTAAGTGGAGGGATGGACTGTGCAGTCCCACACACACCTCTGTAATTTTGTGCCGTGGGTCAAACAGACATCACTATAGTTTAAGGGTGCAGCTGATCCCTAGGTCAACAGCACATCAACAATGCTTTACTGGTTTCAGGGTGAGCTATGATACAATTTATTTTCTCAGGGGTTTTGGAGGATGGTAGTTACCTGCTTGCAATTACTAGTTACAATCAAGAGAAATTGCTTAAACCAAACTATTCTGCCTCTCTGAAGTTTAACAAGCTTATTCACTAAGCAAGGTGCCCCTGAGCGGGCGCACAGCCTTTGGAAGAGAAATACCCACCACTGAGAGTTTAACTAGCCTTCTGCACACAAATTCCTAATATATGGATATGGCTGACACTGAAGCTTAACTGCAGACATAGCTGTGTTAGCTTTATACCAACTGTAATCTCCTTCCCTGGAGATACTCAAGAGCCATCTGGACACAGTCCTAAGCCGCATGCTCTGGGGGTCCCTGCTTGAGCAGGGAGGTTGGACTAGCTGATCTTCAGAGGTTTCTTCCAACCTGACCCGTTCTGCAGTTCTGTGACAGCAGTAACAGCCTGGCTAACAATCAGGCTGCTCAGTATGCATTAATTTACCACTTAAGCTCACATGCCTTGCACTCACTCTGCCTCATGACTGAGGAGGCACAGCTGAAAGCAGTCAAACAGCCTCTGCAGCAACACCAGCAGTGGGGGCGAAGGGCTTGAAGGTGGTCGGTGGCACTGCAGAGGGACAGTGACAGTCCTTCCTCCTCACACTGCTTGAGTGGCCACGCACTTGGGTGGTGGAAAAAAATACACAGTTCACTGCAGCTTCTGCAGAAGATTCCAGAATAACAAGCAAAGCTATGTGAGCTCTGTGCTTCCATTTTTTTCCAGTTTAAGGCCAGAAGGAACCTGCTGGGTTACAGACACCAGCCTCCCTCGAGTGCACAAACCCACGTCACAGAGGTTTAGCCAGGAGAGACCACGCAGCATCGTTTCCAGTATTGCACAGGCTAAAACCCACACAGTTTTTGCCAACATTCTTTAGCAAATCTATTAATACAAAAGGCAAGAGACTAGTTTAAAATATTTAATGCCACAAAATGAGCAGAGGAAAATCTCAAAGAACATGAATGTGCCTCCTCATAATCATGCAACAGCAGGGAACAGACTGTGAAAAAACAGACGGTGTCTCAAAATCAATTATGCCCAACCCTCAGAAGACAAAAAAAATATATTCCACTACTTTCTGGACAGAAATTTGGCCATCCCTGGAACCCAGGCACACAAACCCCAACACCTAAGCACTATGGAAGTCCTACCCACCCTCTGCTCTGCCAGTGGACACAAAGGCATGCCTAAGCCCCAGCTCAAGACCAGCTGGTCTCAGTTTTACCCTGGGCTCACATTTCTCTCCAAATTTGTTAATTTGTGGAGTCATACAGAGCCCAACTTGGTTTCATATAAAACAAGTAACAAGATAAAAAGTTTACTCCTCTATGCAGGAAATGCACTGGGTAATCTAGATCAGACTCCAGATATGAAACTAAGAACCCAACTTCAAGCACTATTTTTGGAAATTACCATCTGTGACATAAATCTGACATAAACAAGCAGACAAATATGCAGGGGGCATGGCTGTCCTCTGTCCTGCTACCACACTGCAGCCACAATGCTGCAAGTACAAATTTACCATTTCTTTGTGGCAGGCAAGAAACTTCAGCCTCACAATACATCAGAAAACACCAGAGAAATCAAATGTCTGAAAAATGTAAGTAGAAAATATTATAGTGTATCTGAAGTAAAAGCTACATTTGAGAAATCAGAGTTCAACACTGGGCAGACACATAGGAAAGCAACCACTGCTGTGAAGGGAGTTCTTTCTAGGAGGGAATTTGCCTCTTTATCTGTTGTACCAGCATGAAAAGTAAATTTAATTTGAAAGTAACTGTTACCACAGTATTAATGCAGTAAAGTAGGAAAAATTAGTCAATGTTTCGATTATTTGGTGAAGAACTATTCTCAAATCTACTCAAGAGTTTATTAGGCAAGAAGTCCAAGGCCAGCAATGAAGGGACCTGCCAGGCCATCTTATTTGTTTTCCTCCCCTGCAGAGGCTCTCCTGACCCAAGCATGTGTTATTGCAATATAATTTTGAGCAATATTTTCATTCTTGCTTTTCTCTTCAAAGACAAGATTTCTTCTACTTCCTGTGAAGGCTCTGCTATTGCCTATTTACAGCCTAGGGAAAAATAATCAACACAGAGCTGCTAAACAGCTTCTAATTACAGTTATTTTATAAATATTCTGAAGCTATCAACTCTATGAATTTTAAAGTGCATCAAATATCTCTTCAAATACTTCCAAAATGGCACTGGTGCCACTGACAGAATTTCTTCCTTCACCAAAGACACCTGTGACACAGCAAATTCCCTTCTGCCAAGTTCCCAGCTCCTTGGGAAGACTATGCACCCACGGGAAGAGATAAATTGTTTTCCCTTAAACACTGGGCCAAACATAAGTATCAATATATTACAGGCTATTGATTTGCTCTGAAATCTATATTTAAGCTGATGTATGTCTGATCAGATAAGTCAGTGTTGGGGTTTTAAGAGATCTAGGTTTTTTTTCTGTTAAAAGGAATTTTCCCCCCTTCTGTTACTAAGACGATAAATTGCTGGGTGCTTAAGAGAAGACAAAAGGGCCTGGCTACTCTTTTGTTTGACCTGGGTGTGGGTTCACTTCGCTCTCAGCATCCGGAGAGAGAAGCTGCAGAGAAAGAAGCTGCTGGTTCCTTTTTTTCGGCCGTTTTTCTTTCTGCTGGAAACAACACCGGGATCCCAGGGCTGCTTTCCCTGCCCTGCTGGAAGCTGGGCTGTGGCCGCCCTGCCCCGCTGCTGCTTCGAGCCTTCGCTGCGTTGTAGCCGTGCTCACCCTGCCTGCCTGGAGCCCCGGGGGGTTCCCCTCTTGGATACATCTCATCTGCCACCCGGGATTTGTGTTTGTGCCTGCCGCTCCAGCCTGCTGTTCCCGAGAGTCCGGGATCGGCTGCCCAGGGGTTTGTGAAGCCTTTGTTCCCTCCCTCCCCGGGATCCCAGGCCGCCATTGCCGCGTGCTCCCCGAGCTCGCTCCGGAGCGCCCCCTGCAGCCGCGGGGGAACCATCGCACCTGCCCTGCTCACCGGGAGCCGCCAGCGCCCCTGCCGGCTGCGAGCGGAACTGCACCCGAGGGGAAAGGGCCCGGCAGCCGAGAGGGCTGGGATTGGGTTTGTGATTGTTTGCTGTTACTGCCAGAGTTTTTGTTGTTTTGTTTGACTGGTTTTTTATATATATATATATATATTTTTAATATATTTATTTTTATATATACATATATGTTTATATTTATATATATATATGTATATACATATAGTAAAGAACTGTTATTCCTATTTTCCCACATCTTTGCCTAAAGGCCCTTGATTTCAAAATTATAATAACTCAGAGGGAAAGGGGTTATATCTGCCACTTCAAGGGAAGTTTCTGCCTTCCTTAGCAGACACCTGTCTTTCAAAACCAAGACAGTCAGTTACTCAAATTATTTATGGTGGATGTATGGTTTGATCTGGCTCAGGAAGTTCTTGAACTAAGCATAGGCAGAAGACAGGGAGATATATGTTATTCCTGCTTTTCACTCTATCCTAGACATCTGTGTATTGCCACTTTGGAGGCTTTGGTACCAGTATGCAAATATACACGTACACAAAGGACACAGCTTATTAAACATGCCATTTTCATTGAAGAGGCACAACTGGACACAAAGCATTACTCTCATTGTACTACAAAAGACTATCTAATAAGCAGGTAGGAGAGTGAAAGGTTGGTTTGGTAGTTTATAACTGCATTTCTTCAAAGTGAGTAAAGTTGTAACAGCTGACATAGTCCTAAATTATAGCTATGGCAGTATTTATGAATTTATAATCTTTATAAATTGCTCTGCTAAGCCTGTTGCAATTTTAAACAACGTAGCAAAAAGGGTAAAGGTCTGGTTTCCATGAAGGCAACGTTCTCATTTATTTCAGTGAAACCAGACGTTCTATGTTTCCTGTGTTACGAGTGAACAAAATGCTTTTCCCCTTTTTCCAACACATTAGTGGGAAGAAAACATCTTTTCTGTAGGCTGCTCACCACCTTTGTTTTGAAGTGATGGTAGTGCTCCTCCTCCACAGCCCCCTGTTCAGAGCTACCTGCACTGTA
The DNA here is from genome assembly GCF_041296385.1 of Aphelocoma coerulescens. Lineage (NCBI taxonomy): Eukaryota > Metazoa > Chordata > Aves > Passeriformes > Corvidae > Aphelocoma > Aphelocoma coerulescens. The sequence continues at coordinate 51,349,571 of NC_091015.1, read as the reverse complement.
TCAGAGACAATCACAAAATTCTGTGCCTTTTTGTCACTAATACCATCAGCAACTTCTTTGCAGAGCTTTATGAAATTCTTTTGCAATAAAAAGCAAATTAAAGCTGTATAAGACCTACTGTTTCCAGTCTCAAGAGAGATGGTATTTTAAGCAGCTCTGTAATATGAAGACAAACAACGACGTGTACTTATGTTGAGTATTAGCGTTTACTCTGTTTCTGAAATCTGCTTTAGTGCCTTTGAACACCCTACGCTATGTAACTGAGAAACTAAAGAAAAAGTATTTTGGGATGAGGTTTAAATTGAAAAAAATGGATGAATTATTTCTGACTATTTAATTTTATTATTTTCATGCCTTGCCAACCCTATAATCCCAGTTTCTTTCTGTTAATTTAAATTTTGTGCAATACAATACATAAAGGCAGAGTACATGTATTATATAAAATACATCTACATTTGTAAGAATTTCTTTTAATAACATTGTGGTTTTTAGGTTTAGAACTTCATGTTAAAATTGTTACACTCTAAACAAAACTTGAACAATTACAAAAAATGGTCATGCATATTGCAATTACTCTTTTACTTCGTCAACATGAACCTTGTGTCTATGCAGGCTTTCCATGCACAGAGCAAGTCCATTTTCATATGCCTTGGTAACACTTCTCCTTATTTTTTCTGCTCTTTGATTTCCTTAAAGTATTTTTGCCTTATTAAAGCATTTTACTCCTTTCTTTATTTGTTCCTTGCTGATTCCCCACTCTGTTCTACTGTCCTAGTTGTACCCTCTCCCTTATATTTTCACTTTGAATTCCTTCAAAATGAGAAATCTTTCCCTTTTGCCTCTAAATTCACAGGTGGGCAAGGGTCAGATTTGCTGGCACAAAAACTGCCGAGAAGAGTGGCCCTGGAGGTTGGCAGCTTCCCAGTGGGAAGAGAGCCGCACTCCTCCTCCCACTCCCATCATCCTGCACTGCCTTTCAGGAGCAGTGGGAACCAAAGGAAGGACAACGTACCGCTAGCATAGCCCCCCGCTTTGGGGCTCTGCTCTGAGGGGCTGGATAAAGCTGGGCAATAAATTGAAGCCTAGAAATAAATGTGTGGAACAGATATATGCAGCTCCAGTCCAGCTGCTGTTCTAGACTGACCTCCTTCTTTTGCTTCAGTGGAAATTAGAACTAATGGTGCCGGCTTCAGCATGCACTGAGGGATTAACTATTGTGATTCATGTTAAATTGCCACACTAATTTAATTCTATCAGACCTCAAGGCTTGGCTTTGGAATGTTGTTATACACTGCAAAGCGCTTTTACTGGATACCCTGGGTTACCAGTACCATCACACTCCTATTCCTCAACTTTAATCTATCACAACAAATATATTATCTAGCATGCAACCACAAACATCTAAAGTAATTTCTCTTCAACATATTAGCTACAGCACATCAAAACTCGCTGATTGCTATAGAAACACTGTACAACATCACCATTTGTGACAAAATATGTTGTCTTGTAAATTTTATAGTAAGACCTTTATAAAATGGGTTGTTACATCTGTCAAACCAACATATTTTAACAAACATGCCAGTAAGTGCTGTGAAAACACTCTAAATAAATGCTGAAAACATCATATGATTTTGCATCAGTAAAGTGAGTCAATATTATCCAGTGAGTCACCTAGCTAATTCACCACAAATTTATGTAATGGTATAAGATGGAAGGTGAACACTCATTTCCACAGATCCTTCAGGGCAAATCAAATATACAAGCTAGGGCAGGACAAATAATTGCAAAATATTAACAAGCTGCAGAAATCCATTTTATGCACTTTGCACTTGATAATATGTCAGTGCTCACATGCTCCCGCTTCCTTCTTAACACTGGAAACAATCAGAAAGTAAAGGCACACCAGTATAGGACCAACACACACCATTGCAGGACCAACAGAACTGCAAGAACCGTGGACGTTAGTTCCATCCTTTTCTAAAATAATAACATTTCACAACCACAGCAAAAGATTTCTTCAATGAACTAAAGCAAATATCTCTTACATATTAAAATGAGAGCACATAATTTCCACTATTAATAGGAAATTACAGTAATTATTAGTGGTGTAAAGAAATACAGCAAAGGCTGTGGTTTACAAAAGAGCCAGCGTAAGACTGTGTCTACCAAGGACCTGAATAGCACCCACACACCCAGATTCTCATTCTCTCTCTCTCTCTGTACCTGTATACTGCATCTATTTATTCATCTAGCTAAAAAATAAAGAAAATGCATTCATAAAGAAGACCTTAACAATGTTTGTATTTAAAGGGGCATTATCCACAATATTAATGGGAGGCTGTTAGGTTTTGGTTTCCACGTGTTGGTTTTTGTTACCCTGAAAATTCTCCTCTCAATGTCTTCCTCATTTGTAACTGAAATATTGCTACCAGAATGTTATAGTGAATTCGCACTTCAGTTCAGCAATGGAGTTTTTCAGCAAGCAGTATGTACTAAAAACTAATTAGCATTGAGCACTAATTTAAAATACGTATTATATATGTTACTCTATATTACTCGGTATGAATCTCATATAAATAACCTTCAAGTAATTGTATTAGAATTTTGCCATCTTATTAACTTTTCATCAAAGAAACATATCCCATTGAAATTGCCATCTGCTGAACTTGCTTCTTGACTTTGTTTCATCTTTCTGTGACATGGGAATAATCACCAATACTATCGGGAAAAAAAAATACATAAATAACACCTTAAATAAGTTTTCTCTCTTCTGAAATCTGCAGGGGTTTGACTAAAAAGAAGAAAAGATGTTTTTGTCCTGTGTTAGTGAATAGCTGAATCTCCTTTCATGATTTCTGCTGATCAGTGAAAAAATAGAGAAGAAAATACAGCTCAGAATCATTCAGATCCATCTAAATGCTCTTGTATTAGATGCTTATGCAACAAACTGGAAGATTCACAGCGGCATTAAAAATAATCTCGTTTGTGAAGCAGATATGAAAATTCTTCCTATTGATGAGATAAGCTTAAAACTAATTGATACAGCAAGTAAGCAACTGCTCCCATTAATTGTTGCTCTAAAGTTTTAATTGTTAACTACACTTTCATATACTTCTCACGGAAACAACAGGACAGATCACCCCCAGAGAAGAAGTAACTGGATAAACCAATTAATGGTTTGGTCTAGCAATTTCAACTTCACGATGTTAAAAACAGGTAAGGGAAGCTCTGGGTGTGTCCCACCTGCAGAATAAAGGTGTCTTCTTGCCACATGTGAGTCTAATTTAGCCACTTAGGAGTTTCTCAACCTGGCACACCAGTTACATTCTCGGTTTACTCAACAACACTTCCACCAACCCAAAACCATCTGTCTTTCATCTCATTAAGAATTTACCTCACTTCTGGTTACCTAATGTTAGCTACAATGTATTAACAGACCTTTCCATCTCCCCAAAAGAGGAAAAAGAGACTGATTAATTTGATATCATTTCTCAAGTCAGAAACAGGAAGGACCAAGAGTCACAAGAACCATATCTATTTAGCAGACTTACTACTCTTTTATATATAAAAATAATCTTACCTTTTGAAAAAAGCCACCAGCTCAAGAAGACATTGATAACAACCCCCACCCCCTTTCACAGAAACAGACCTCCTTATTCATTCTGTTTCAAACTATTCAAACACAGAACTTCTCTTCAACAAGTATCCAGCAATCCCTGCTGTGTTTTGGGCAGTCCTGCTCTTCCAACAGCGTGTAAAATTGTCCTTAAACATCTAAGGCTGTGTTGCTGCCCAAATGTTTTCAAGTCGTCTTTTTTTCTTCCTAGGTAACCAAAAGCAAGGCACGAGGCAGAATTGTACAAAGCTCTTGAAACTTGCATGGGCAGTCAGATGGTGACGTGTACCTGCAGCACAGACACCCAAAAAACCTCTGGGGCAGGAACTTAACACTTGTGCATTTCTACAGAGAGCTAAGGCAACAGAAGTCCTAGTGTGTTTAAGCCCTGTAAGTGCTACAACTAAATAAACACTACAGAATAAAGACTTACCTAACACACAGTTTTGTCTCAGAGTCTGACCTGAATATTAAAAACCTGGGTTTTGTGACCCATTCTGGCAGATGTACCATATCCTCCATGAGGATTACCAAAATAATTACCAAAACTTTTAAAATCCTTCAACTTTTTCCTATTTCTTTCCTATCAAAAGCTATGGAGGCACCATGCCTGCACAGGTCTGCTAAATGATCAAAATAGTTTCTCTGCATTGAAATTTAAACTTTTAACATGCCTTTGAAGGAACTCTAGTTGGTCACATCCCTTAAAATTTGATCAACCAATCTGGACAACATTAGAACAATATTGCTCAAAATGGAAGGAACCTCAAAGGTCACCTAGTTCCAATTCCCCTGCTATGGGCAGGGACACCTTTCATTAGACCAGCTTGCTCAGGGCCCCATCCAACCTGGCCTTTACTTCCAGGGATGGGGCATCCACAATTTCTCTGGGCAACCTGTTCCAGTGCCTCACCATCCTCACAGTAAAGAACTTCTCCCTAATATCTAAGCTAAACCTATTCTCTTTCAGTTTGAAACTATTACCTCTTGTCCTATCACTACATGCCCATGTGAATAGTCTCTCTCCATCTTTCCTGCAGGCTCCCTTCAGGTACTGGAAGGCCACAATTAGGTCATCCAGAGCCTTCTTTTTTTCAGGATGAAAACAGCGCTTGCTCTAGTATCAAAAACTGGTTTTCGTCTTTGAAAAGAAAAGTCGTTGCTTTATCATGTTGGGCATCTTTGTTGCTTTTTCCTGGGGTTTTAGAGTTGTTGGCTTTTCCCTTCCTTTTTTTCTTCCTCCTAAAAAGAGATAATTACTCTCACCTCTCCATCCTTTCTGCTCAACTGCCCCATTAATTCATTCCAGAATTTTATCTGGGAGATGGTCCTTTCTGGCTCATATTTTTCTTTTGTAATAAGCCAATACCTTACCAAACATTCTGTGTCTGACAAGGTAATTTCTGGCCCAAGACATGTTTTGAGTGTTCCCTCCTCTGCTCTGAGGGACCAAGGAGAGGTCACAGAACAGCAGCAGACTCCTGAATTGAGATGTGCATTGCTGCAGTACATATTGCTCTGGGACAGCTTTGCTCTGAGATAAAAAGGTAGATAGTACAGGTTATGGCTCATTTCTCTACATGCATTCCACGTTCTTCTGACTTTTGGAAGTTTTGTAATTTATTCCACAAGAAATAAAAATTGAGACAGTAGAGAAAAGAAACCCCTGGAATATGAATGATACTATTATCATCTGAGGAAACAGATAAAAAGAAAAAAAAATTCTCCTAAGAAAAGAAGGTAATCAGACAAAAAAATCATAGATTGGCTACGCAGCCCTAACAAAGACTCAAAAACTAAAGCACTCTCAAAATAATAATACAAGAAGTCAGCAAAGCCTCTAAATGAGGAAGAAAAACCAACCAACCAATCCAAAACCAAACAGAGCAACTAAACTAATTAACTTCAGATTCTCCAAATGCTTCTCAGAAAAGCAAATCTTTCTGTTTTCAATCTATTTCAGAGGATACATAGCCATAAGTATCAGAGGATACATAGCCATAAGTGCACATTGCTCCTATTATTGGGCGAATAACCTAGCAAACTACAGAGGCACAATTGCTCTGAAATGCTAGCTGAAGTTTTACTTGTTGCCAATAGAAAAGAAATGAAAAAGAAACAAAAAGAGTATTACAGTACCTTAACTTATAAAATGTTCTATTTGATTCTAGTCATACTTTTCCATTTAATTTTCATTTATTTGGCTAAAACTTTAAAATACAATAAAGCTTTAAAAAGTATCTGTCTGAATTCAGTTCTTTTGGCAGATATTTTCCTCCTGGCTTCTCTAATCCGTTTTATATGAGCTGGCATCTTAGTATGCAGAGCCTAACAGTACCATTGAAACCTCCTGACAGCCTGCTTCTCAGAAGCAAAACAGACATTATCTCCCCAAAAAACCTGCTCTAAACAGTGTTCTCTTTTGCACATGAACTACCTGTCACCCCATGCCCTGTTACTTGTTATTCTTAGAGCCGCACATTAAAGAGAACCAATCCTGAGAGCACATACAGGAAAACTTACTCTTTTGGTTAAGCACAGCTATTTATGTAATAGTGTGTTGCTTTCCATGTACATAAATGAATTTGGTTTTTATGAAAATTCTCTCTGAATATTGGAGACCTCAGTCTCTTATTAAATAAACACAGAGCAGCAACATAATACTGCTTCTGTAACAGAGCAATACTGAGACTGACACACATGCAATGATGTATATATGCTTGTCTATACAAAGCTGCAGTACGTGCCCCACAATTTCAGAAAGTTCTTAGCAGAATGGTTTACTGAGCTGACAAACATGTAGAATGTCAGTCACCTCAGTTTAATACTTCTTTCAGGAAGGGAAGGTTAAAGGAACTCCACTGTTGTCTGCTTGCTAAATTACCCCAGAACACATTTTAGTACTTTATAATCTGTTACATACAACATTCAATATCCTACTCTCTGTACGAATAATAAAAAAATGTTATTTTCAGCTTGTCAAAAGAAATATTTCAGTTTTTACAGCATAGTGTGTAATGAATTAATTACACACTAGGCAATTAAAATCTAAAATATTCACCATGCTAACTTAAAAGGATGCTGAATACTAATTAAAGGCTGACATGCTCTTTGACCCTAACCAGCTTTCTTTGAACACAAAACCTCTTGAATTTCTCAAATGTCAAGCCTTGCTGCTTTTCCATAGAAGTGTATGAGACTTCAAACGCAGCAGAAATCCTGTCTTTATGATGCTCTGCAGAACAATGAAAAAACAGGCAATGCTTGTATGTCAACTGTTGCAGACATTCCGGTTAAAAACCCCCTACATCCTTCATGAACACATCAGGCCTTACTTGCTCCACTTAGTGTGCTCCCTATTTTGATTGCATATTGAAAACCCCCTCTTATTACTGTGACTAACCTTTTTCTATTATTTTTTCTCTGTTTAATCACTTCACAATTCAACCATTTCATAGTTCAGCTGTTGTTTCAATAGGATGGTCTCTAACAGCTTTGCTGGCAGTCTGAACTACATGTAGGCTCTAGCCAGAATGGCATTTTCCACAATCTTGTGCTAGAAATAAATATGATTTAAGGAGAAAATACAATGGTAATGAATCCATTTCCGGTGCTTTATGATGTATAATCCTACTCAAGAGTTTCTCAACTCTCTAAATATCTGCCTTCCCCTGAGGTTTTGTGCACACACCAAATCTCCTGTCCCAGGAAGACTAACCACATGCCATCCACACCCAGTTTCCTGCTGTGGGTGCATACTCATAACAAAGTGCAGAATGATACTTTATTGCTTATCCAGTACCTGAAGAGTTTACGTATGCTACGTCCCCTCATGCTAAACTAAAAAGGACTTGCAAGTAGGTAAATGGTAGATTTGCATATCAACAAAACACTTCTGACAACTCCAGTTATTAATGGGTAGCTTCCCTTCTTCCCTTCCTCCCTTCAATCCCTGTCCACATGATCATTCACACTGTCACTGACTCAAAGCAGTATCCTCCCACATATTCACAGTTGATTAGGAGTTAGATTTGAGTCTTTCAGCTGCACAGCTGATACAGGACCGCCAAGAACAGCTTTGCTTCTGGATGTCTCTGGAAGGGCAGAATTTGGTAATAGGGTAGCAAACAAAGGGGTTACTTTTCAGATGTCAGGACCACAGAATTTCCTGTGAGCTCAGCACTAAATCAAACACTGATAGGTGTATCTGGGTAAGTAAATGCAGGCAAGTATCTCATTGCAAACTCTGATGACTTGTTACCCTGTTGGTCTCCTTAGTGATAGGCTTATATCGAGTATAATTATCTTGAGTAACCAAAACACCGAAGTTAAATTAAAAAAAAAAAATTCTGAAGCTGAAATGTTCAAAGCACATGGTCATCCAAATTGTAACAGGCAACTGGACAAGCAAGTAACATAATCACACACCTTGAACTGACAGCATGCATTACTACAGAATAACTATTAAATAGTAACTCTAAAATTCAAGCAAGTCTGAATTTCAGTGGTGGCCAACAACTGTCTTCTAAAATTTGCAGTTTTCACAGTGACAGTAGGTCTCTAAAATCACCTGAATCAAATGTCTAAGGGGCCAGGGCCATGGAGCAAGGGACCACAAAATAACTTTGCTGCCACCAGCCAATTTCAACAGAAGTCATAACTTTGCAGAGATCTCAAGGATGCCAAGTGTCTCTTCACTTTATGAAAATCAGTAGCTGTGTATGAAGGGGAATCCAAACCAACAGCCTACCACTGAAAACAGAACTGTAGCTCAGAGTAGCTGCCACTTGTTTAATGAGGACATGTGCACAGCTGCCTATAGGCTCAGGAAAGACAGGACATAAATCCTGAGGAAATCAGGCTTCATTAGTTCTGCTGCCTATAGGCAGATTGCAATGGGAGAACATGCAAATGGAAAAGTTTATTGTATAAGAAATCAGTCCAATCTCCTTCATGGTATCTGTCCCTGTACAGTCTTGATAAAAGTACAGTCTTGATTTTCATTCCCTTCCCTGTTTACAACCTGCATTTATCAGAGTTCTGCCATTTTCACTAGTCTCTCAGCATACAGGTACCCAATTATTTTATTTCTTTTCTATTCTTATCTAAAATAGACTGTAAGACTCTATGTTCAAAACACCTTTTTGCCCTTTTTTGTCTCTAAATGAAAGTTATTGTTCTATTTGAGAGAGCAAGCAGGTAAAAAGAAATTTTACAACATTTTTAAAGAATAAAATTAACGCAAGCATATGACAGAAGGAAACTGTCAACCGCAACAAAAATCAGAGTAACTACAACTTACTGCTTTGATAAACTTGGAAACACTCATAGTTTATAGAAATGTAGCTCTCCAAGGAGCCAGGAGAATAATATCTGCCATGGCAACCGAACACAGAGTCTTCTGACACTTTTTGAATGAGCATTTAGGAGGAGATTAATTCAACACTCTGCATGATGAAAGGGCTCTTGAGATCCATAACTGTCTCCCACAAATTACCCTTATTGTACAACTGGATGTTTAGAACAGATTGCACATTATCTATATTGAACTAGAGCTTTCACAGCAAATTTATACGAAACAGATTAAGCCTACATGATGTGTCACACTATTTTTCACCCACTTATTTCAGGGCATTTATAAAAATGGGCATTTTATTAAATGGATCATTGCAGTTTTGCAGGATTTATTTTTAAGCTTATTTATATTTAGAAGTACCGTAAAGCCTTTTTGCTATGAAACTTTGGAATTTCCGAAACACGTAAAAGCATAAAAAGATACTACAGAATTTACAGTATAGTATGTAAACAGACAGCAGAAAGACTGCCATGTAAGCGAGCATTTATAGCCATTGTCATGCATTTCACGCTATTTTGAATTTATAGTAAATTCAAGTGATAACCTACCTCAATAAATAATTATGTCTTCTTATTTATATACACCAAACAATATTTTTCAGCAAATGCAGCACCTGAAGAGCACCAGACAGTTCAACGAAAGCAAGTATTTTATAGAATGCATTTTAGAAGAGTGTGTTAAACCTCTAGCTGCTTCATCAGAATCTAAATTACTATGGAATCTTGCCTCCCAGGACAAAAGTGATTTGGTATTTTGTTTACTGATTTCCTTATATTGCATCCAATCATACTGTAACAACATAAATAACAGAAGAAACTTGGAATAAAACGAGATCTAGAGTGCAAGCACATTTAGAAATGACTGCAGGATAGAAGAGCCAGTCAGCTACTCTTATGAAAGAGGAAACATGTTGTGTCTCTTCTGAGGCTACTGAAAACTCCTCTCTGCAGCCCAGCAACGCTCAAGACGAAGTATTTCACTGCTGGGTTAAGTGAAGATCTTTCCAGTTGTTTGCAGCTAAGAGTAACACCTCAACTGCACAAACTGTTCTGGAGGATGCACACCCAAAAAGTAGTCTTAGCCAGTCTGATGAAAGCTGAGGTTGAAGATTATAAATAGCTTTGACTTAGTTTTGTATTTGGCAATGGCAATGAATGAAAGGTGAACTTTTCAAAAAATTTCTAAAGGCCACACATAATTTGTGGTGATAGACAGTGGAAATTAGACACTTAATCCACCAGCATTTCTGAAAATCCCGCTTTGGCTTTGATTACATTATCATACATTATTTCTGAAAAATCCCTATCTTCTTTACAACTAGGAATACATTAGGCAGGCAACAAGAAAAACAAAAAAGTAGTGAGTGTAATTACAATTGTGAAGATCCAAGACTTACGTAGAGCTACCATTTATTTGCAAATCAGACAACTCTGAATCTACACCACTTAAGTATAGACTGTACTCTGCACTGTGGGCTGTGGAACTGCGTATCCTGAATCATAAACACCATGTAAATCAGGGAACAGCATTTAGGTTCTAAGCAGAGAAAAAAAAGCATTTACCTTGCCATTAAACAGTGAAAATAAAAATAAATTTAGGTAAAACAACCTCACTCACTGAACATCATGTAAGTTAGACTGAGGTACAAATATTGGGTGGAATAAAAATCCAGAGCACAAGGAACAAAGCTGTGGTTTGGCAAGTTCCCTTCAATTTACTACTTCTCACTTCAGTCCCATTTTACAATTATTATATCATTAACAAACCATCAGTCCTCACTTTGGTGCTGATAATTAATGCTATTATAAGTTTTAGAAGGTTTTTAAAAACATAGGCATTTTAAGCATTCAAACATCACCAAAAAAAAAATCCCTCTGGGCTTGAGAGTGAGAGGCTCCCACACCTAATGGAGTTGGGCTGATTATTCCACATAAAGACTTTCATGTTTCTTGACTCTTTTATAAAGCAATGAAGTGAAACAGATTTGTACATTTCACCACTTCAACTCTACAGAAAAGCTACACAGGTTTTAATACCTGTATTTTAGAAAACAACTGAGGCTTTGCAAACCATTATAATGATACCTCTCCCAGAAGTATATCTGTTGATTACCAAACCTCCAAAACAAATCTTTCCTGTATAAGGAGAATTAAATATGTTACAATTTAAAGTCAATGTATTTCCAAGGAATTAGAAATGGTAATTTGAAAATTGTCCCAAAGGATCTGCAGAAGTACTTACATGATCAAGTAAATTGCTTCTCCCCAATACTACTGCTTCAAGATCATTATTTTCCAAAGCTACTCTTCACAAACAAGCTAGACAAATCTACAAAATGTGGTAAAAATTTGAATCTGCAATTCACAAAAGAAAATACGTAACCAGAGAGCAAAAAAAATCATTCACAGATATGAAACCTATCCCAAAACCAAATTCCTCTGTCTCCATGTCAGCTGAATCTGAGACTTTATACCTGCACTCTTCCCTCCCTCTCATCCATAAAAAACCTCAACAACCACAAATGCCACTATTTAAATTATCTTTCTGATCTGTGCCTTTAACTTCATCACCATTCTCTTCAGCCTACTGTTCCTTCGCATGAAACAAATTCTCCTGACTTTTGGAAGTTTTGTAATCTATTCTGCATCCACTTGCTCCATTCTGACACAGAGAACTAACTCTTCTCATGACTTTCCCAAATAAATAATTCCTTGCTAGCATGCTTCTTCCTCAAAATCATGGTTCTTTCATGCTGCCACACAAGTATAGAAAAGCTCTCCATGAGCATTCATAGAAAGTATCCTGAAAAAATCACTTTTAATGTATAAAGAACAATTCATAAAACTCTGATAGGTATTTATTAGTCATTTATCATGAACATTTTTTCCAGGGGGGGCTAAGAGCTCTTCATTAGATCTGATTAGATATGCCAAAATATCTGATTGGTTTTTATTACCATGTTCTCCAGAACCTATTTTTGCTATAGTTCTAATATTGTAGTTTAATGTAATATAATATAATGTAATATAATATAGAAAGTATTATCTAATCTTAGCTATAGATGTCACTAGTTGCCTCCTATAATAGTAACAGTGAGAAACTGAAAATGCAGCATGACCTGTAACATATTTAGAGTATAGTATTGGGAAGGGAATATATTTTGTAGGAGTGAGTTCTCTTCATGACTGAGTAAAGGCATAATGAGAGCTGTACTTCACATTATGAAAGTTTTATAGTTCCAGATATTCTGAATGAATGTAAAATTTAAATTTAGTAAGATGTGTTCTGAAGACAACCTTGTCACTTAAACACCTTTTGAATCCTTAGGAACAGGGCTGATTGTTGCCTTGGAAACAAAGACTGCTCTAGTGTTTTCATTTCAAGGGATTCAGTCAATTTGAAGTCAAATTTCCAATTGCTAATTTTGTAGACAGTGCAGGTGCAAAAGTTTTTAAGATTAGAACAGAAACTGTTTGCAATGCTGTTCCCTGACAAGAGTGTTTATGTATTTATTTATTTTGCACTGCCCTTGGCAAATGATGGTATTCTTGCATAACACTCTCCAGGAAACTCAATTGTATACTGTCCCTCTGCATAAGAGGGTGATTATGATAATGGAGGAAACAAACCTGAAAGTAAAAATGCAAAGACCTTCAGGCATAACCAAACAAACGTGTAATTTCGGTCCTAGTGTTCTTTAAACTGATATAAGATATTTATAAAAAAATGAACAGGATAACAAGCAAAACACCACCCAACGCTCTACTTGCATACATTCTTTTTTCTGTGTATCTATGTTCAGACAAAGTATTTGTAAAAATGAGGACTAACATTTAAAAAGACATTCCATTCATCATTTCAGTGAAGGCACTTTGTTTAAATAAAGCACAAAAAAGGACAGGAAGAGACACTACCAAGCAGGACCTTTGATAGGGGATGACACTCATATTTTTTGAAGCTCAAATTCAGTCTTGTATTAATGGGCCCCATTATTCACCCTCAAGTAAATCATGACATATCTAATTCTGTCTCTTTCTTGGTCAAAATTTAAACACTTCCATTTTCAAACAGGATTAAATTATGGACCAAGTTCTTAGCTGGTATCTACCCATGAAAATATCCACACTTCACCCTGAGGGAGACTTGTCCCAAGATGCTCCACGTACAGATAGCAGAGAGGGGTAGGTTCCTTCACAGATTGCTCATAACTCAAAGTTAGATTCCTGTTCTGAGGAACCTCTTTCTCGGCCTTTCTTCAAGGAATGGGGGAGACTGGCATATCTAAAGCAAGTTTTCCCAATATGTCTATACAATATTCAGTGTAGGTATTTTAATAATCCTAGCTATAATTGCAAAAGTACTACAGTACTACACAAATACCTACAATTAGCTATAGGGTTTTATGCTGTTAAAAATATTTTTTCTTCCTCACATGCACAGGGCTCGTTAACTGCTATTATCTCACATTGTCAGAAAGTTACAAAGCACATCCCCAGAGCATTCATTCATCAATCCAGTTTGCAGAAACTATTGTTTCCATTCAGCGTAAAAGAATCACTCACTTGCCCATCTTAAATCTGCATTCTCCATTCCAGCTGGTGAAATTCAACCAGACTCCTCTTCTTTATACCAGGATTTAACACATGTAAGAATTTCTCATGACTAGCCTTGCCTTTCTAATCAAACTGAAGAACCCCTATCTTAAAAGACTGATGAAAATGGAAGTTACTTTACAAGAGAAGTAATAGTTAATACAAAAAATTTTATTTCAGCATAAGCAGGATAGGGGCCATAAGCACCACGTATACCCAGAGGGAAAAAAAACCCCCAAACCTTTAAAAACCCCTGAAATAATAAATAAAATTTAAATGAAGCAGCTACTGAATGATTCAGCATTTAAAAATTGTGATGGACAAGTTGATTCAGTATTACCAAAAACCAATGTCAATGTACAGACCCAGAGGCACATCCAGATGTATAAAGATGTGTATACATGCACAGGAGTTAGTGTATTATGAAAATAAAAATGTACTTCAAATAGAATGAGAGATCTCACAGTTAAGATACATTTCAACATGATAATGAAGGCAGGAATTGCTCATTATTTTTACTACTGTGGAGACAACAAAATTGCTTGAATCAATGCAACGCTAAAAAGCAAACGAAGGAACAAGATCTTCTAAGTGTGTCAGGTGCAACTACCCTTCCTGTCACTCCTCCACCTTCCTCAACTTTCAATTTCAGGTTTCAGTATTCAGGTTTTTTTGCACCAGGCTTTCTGTGGAAACCATCACATTCTGTTACCACTGAAATGAAGGCCTTCAAGAACTGAGTATTTTGAGTGTTATAACAAAAATGTGTGCATAATGAGGGTAAATTAAATGCAATTTAAGCTCGTTGAGAGGCTGGGAGATTTTGTTCAAATACTGAATATTGTGATGAGGGAACCGAACAATTCAGAATAGATTCTTTTCTTTCATAGTTCTTTGTTTGTGTCTTAATAAAATCAATGTAAACAAACTGCCTAGCAGAGCAAGGCTGGCTTGGGTACTTAAATGACTTTTTTCAGCTCGTTTCTTTTCCTGGATTAATTCCATTGTCACTTTGTGTAGAGCTGTGGAACACTCATAGTGGCAAATAAATGGATGTTTACAAAATACTCACTGTACAGGGACTTTAAAATGCCTAACAGCTGATTAAAAGTCCAGGGTGAACTGCAACAAGGCAAAGAGCATAGTTATGAAATCAGGTTCAGGAAACTCACTGCATGACAACCTAACAATATTTCTCCCACAGAGACAAGAAATATTAAGATAAGTAAAACAAAGAAATGCGAAACTGGGAAGATTAGAAGAGTCTACACACCAAAATAAATAAAGACTAAAACCCTTTCAGAACAAAACTGTCATAGGTTAGCAACCACTACAAAAACACAATGGACAGAATACAAAAAGCAGGTACAAAATTTGAGAGAATAGGGCAGAAGAGGAGGAGACTACTTTTATACCAAACAATTCCGTAAACCACATTTCTTTCATCTTCAGGGACACTTTTTGTCGGATAAAAGTAACCACCTGGCTGCAGATTGATGTACAGAACTAACCCCCTGTAGGAACAATGAGCTAACTTGTTTGCGCCTTGTTTACCTAAAGACTCAATGCTAAAGAAACCCTGTTTTACTGTAACTGGTTCTTTAAGTTATATTGTATGGATTTGCTCGTGATACACTTGACACCCATGATTGTTGAAGGCTGCCGGTCCTGAAATCCCAATTAGAGAAGAAACAACCAGCTCCCCATTTCTTTATAGATACAGAACCCGTAAGATATAAACTCTGCTGAGGCAAAATATTACAGTGCAGCATGATGAACACAGGCTATAATTACTGCATATACATACTTACCTCAATGTGTAAATAATTGTATTATATAATTTTATTACATAAAAACTGCCTACAGAGACCTTGTTCCCAGTGACTAGTAATGAGTTACACGTGGACCGGATGTTTGTGTGAAATGTTCTACTTTAACAGGAACTGCAGGATGGCTTCATGGGGCTGTCTTCTTAGACATGGGAAATAAGGACAGAGATCTTCCTCAAGGGAAAGACACAAAACTCAGTTTGCACTAACAAAGCAAAAAGCAGTTGCTCACAAACTAGACATTGAGATCCCAGCAACTATGAGGTGACAAAACGTGTTTCATGGCACTGATGTAGGAAAACAGGCTGCACTAACTTCCGCAAAATGTCTCTTTGTAGAGTTCATGGAAAGCTGTGATTACTATAGGACCAGCCAACAGACTGAAATAGCAGAAAGTTTTCTGCAGGTTGGTGATTAACTTTAGACTGGCAATGGACAGATTTTCCTTCATTTTACTTAGCAAGTGAGTCTCCATTAAATTTTGTTGTTTCTTGGGAGGGAAGGTCTGACGTACAGCTGAACTGCCCCTCGCTCTGGCAGTGAATCACACCAACAGCAGTGTTGCCAGAGGCAACAATGCTGGATATGAAGGCAGACCCCAGCTGCAGCTCTGAGAAGCACCATCAGGCAGAAGAGGTAATTGGGTATAGGCTGGATTTACATATTAGCAGTCACTAATAAAAAATGTGTTCAGTTTAGTTCAATGTTGGTCAGGTACACAGGCTTCAGCTTAATGGTGCAACCAAAGCAAACTGTTTCTGGACAGAGTGGAACTAATACTGCTCCTGTTTTGTTTGAACAGTGACCATTGCAGCACTCTGTCAGCATCTGGCCTCTGGACATGCCATCTGTGTTCCACAACATCTGGATGAGAAGAAGTTCCTAGCAAACACTCCATGCCAGCTGCATGAAGGCATTGTGCTGCCTTTCCCACCTCAAAGCGAGTTTTTGAGTAGAAACTGAGGGATGAAATAGAATACTCCTTTGCAAAGCTGAATTCAATTTCCCAATTACTTGAGAATAGAATGTCTTATAGAGCTCTCATCTGTGATCTGTTACAGTTACTACAGTGATTTCAACCATTTAACCTGCAATATAAATTAAATCTGGCATGCTGTCAGGAAGGAGCTGTAGCTATCTGACCAAAGCATGAAGAATTGAGCTCTTACTGCTACCATTAAAATGTGCTGCAGAGGTTGGAAAAGGTTCATCATCAAGCACCTTTTGATCTTGATCTGAAACTGTGATGGATTAAAGAAGCCTCAGAAGATTTCCCCCCATAAGAAATATCCATGCTTCTATTTGCAGAAGAACTGCAGTTAAATCTGCAGAAGATTTTACTAGTAGTAACAAAATAACTAGCAAAAAATTGCTGAGCTGCAATTCTCTTTCCCAAATGCCAAGAAATGCTTATTCAGACTGTATATAAACGGCACACCCTTCCTGCTGGGCCTAAAAACTCCCCATCATCTCATAGTATTGAAACATATTCCACTGCAATACAAGTTTCTGTATGTGATTTGCTCTTTTATACTGATACTCAGTTAAAAAAAAAAAAAAAATTTCTCATGGACACTTGATTCTGTTCTTCTTACAAATCACTGTATTACTTTTGAATATCTTAATATGTGTGTTTCATGCAATCCTGCTGCCACTGCTGCAGAAATAAGAGATACCCATTTTCCAAGAGTGCTGCCTATGTTTCTGGGCTGGTTTCAGGCGGGTGGTGGTGAGTTTTGGAAGAGCAGCCGGTGACCCGGAGCATGGGGGAGCTCTTATGTAATATGCTTATACACCTTACATAACTTTCATATACTGTGACAGCCAAACCATCTCCCAGATATTTGACTATCTGACAGCTCTCCCTTTTTAACTCTCTCACTATCCGGCTTTTAAGAAGATATTTTAAAAAACTCCTAACAATCCTCCCTCACTTCCCCCACCCACCGAGCTCCCTAGATTACAGACACTAATGGCATCATGCTAGCTACCAGCAGGAACAGATGAGGTCTCTGCTTTTAGGACATTTTCACATATATCTCGTGCCAGTAAACCTGACTTTAGAAAAATCACATTTTGCACACACTACAGCCATGGTTTCACAGCAGGAGAAACCTGTGTTTTTACAAGTGCTTTTTCTTCTCAGTTCGCAGCAATTTAATCTCTAGCTGAGTGGATGGCAAATATTAATCAAGGGCATTCACTGAGGAGGAAGGGAAAGAAAATTTCTTGTGCAGTAGTCAAGTATTTAACAAAGCTACAACTTCTGAACATATCCTGTGAAAAAACAGTTCTTACCAACTGATAGCTGAGATCTTGGCTGATACCAATGCAAAAAACAAGGCATTTTAAGAAAATTACTTATATTTGCCTTTTCTAGGATAGTTGCACAATACATAATGCTTTTATTTTTTTTTACGTTTGTTTATAATATTTTATAGCTTGCAGAAAACAGTATTTGTAAAATAAAGTCTTTCCAGAAACTCTAAGTATAAATAATGAATTCATACATTCTTGGTCAACAAAGAGTTTAACTCCTAGCACATTGTTGTAGCCTAACAGCCTCATTTTGTACCAGTATTATAATGACACTGGCAGAATACAAAAAGCAGAGATGCTATTGTAAGTATGAAACTAGCAACATTCTTCTTAAGTGCCAGCTCTAAGGAAGTAGAACCATTCTGTTTTCCTTGCCATTGAAGCTGTGAGATACCCTTAATTGTAAGCTACCCTCTCTTTAACCTTGTCTATAAAAATGGAACACAGAATCTGAATTTTAAAAGTAGCATTTAGCAGTAGCATGTTTAGAAACACAGTCAGAGGATACAAAATAATTTGACCTAAAAAAGCTAAGAGGCTTTGGGCATTAAAGCAGACTCCCAAATGTTTATCTTAGTGCAACAGTTTTGCCCTCAAAGCTACCTAGTATGATTAATGTTTGCTGGAAAACATTATGCACACACAATACTAAGTAAATAGACAGTAACTTTTAAATGCACATTCTCCAGGGAAAGCAGTTGCCTATATTCAGCTGAACTTTTAAAAACCTGCTTATTGTGACTATAAAGATGCCTTTAAGAAAATAAATAAAGTAAATCAGTAGTTACAAAGGAAAGATGTAACTCAACTGGTAGGCAGAAAGCAGGGGCTGCTGGAATTTGACTACACATTATGGAGGTGCTGGCCAGAACTCCCTAAGCAAAATGTCCCCCTAGAAACACAGGAGATCCCAAACAGTAAAAAAATTCAACCTCTTTGTATTTCTAAGCACTCCTCGCATGAAACAAATTTTTGACCTTCTGCACATAAATGCCTCTCATAAGAGAGTTAATTACTAATGGAATGTTTAATTTATAATTAAATAAAAATTTCAGATACAAAATACAACTTTTATATAAGAGTCACACATGTAAATAACCCAATATATTTAGGAATACAAACTATTCCTCATATTCCTCAGTGCAGTATTTTCTTCGTCCATAAAGTTAACAGAGTTTGAAGGACTGGAATTTTAAGTGTTCCAGTCCAAAGTGATAGAAATGACTGTAGCTATTTTAAGAAAATAAACAATATCACGGCACTTATGTTGTGGTGTAACTGCTCAACACACTTCAAAAACACAAAAGGCCACAAGATCAACCACCACCAAGTCATGATATCTTGTCTAATGACAACTACCAAACTGACAGTATTCAAGATTTTTCATGTTTTGGCAGATTAAGGAATTTTCCATGAAAAAAAGAACAGGAAAGTACCCATAGCACCTAAGATCCCCAGTGTGGTGGCAAGGAACAAATTAGGGTAAATCAATTCAGGTACTGTAATGGGGTGGAAGAAAAGAAACTACAGGAATCTTGCCAACTTGAATTTTCCCAAATTTGGTAATCGATCTGGCTTTCATTGTGTCAGCAAAATGTTAACCTGGCCTCCAAGAAAGAGGACTCTTTGCACCAATGCACATTATTTGACCATCTATACACAGAGGAAAAAAGGAGTCAGCTAAAGCCCTGAAGCATGTGATTTGATTATACTAATTGTCTTAAAGCAAATTTGCAAGCATCATTAACAAACTAAAAGCAAATCAGCCATTATGTTTTCCATAAAGCCCATAAAATAGAGAAAATCAAATTCACAGAGGCCAAAAGGACCTCCACGACAATTTAGTTAAATACCTCCTCTCATATGTAAACGGTAAAGACTTTTTCCCACCAAACCAAATTAAAATATATTGAAACATCTGCTAATAATCAACCTATGTCCTTGGCACCAAGAATAATGAGTTGTGGCACTCCTTGCTGAAGGATATTGTGGAGCCTAAAGCTAAAAATGGTTCAAAAGACAATAGAACACTACGTGGAAGAGAAAATAACTGAAGATTACTAAACACAAAGATACTGCATCTGTCTTAGAAAAATCAAGAGCTAGAAGTGACTGGAAATTATGAGAGTTTTAGGAGGAAGCACACCACCTAACTGCCACACTTCCCTGTTCTTTTCTAGACATCTGTTTGTGGATGCTGGTAGAGATGGCATACTATTTTTGATAAAAGTTCTTTTTGTCCCTGATATGCTTGTTTTCTAGTCTGGACCAACGTTCACCTATTTTCACAGATACAAGATCATGCCTCCTTTATGTAATGTCTGATTTCAGACACTGGGCCACATGACTTTTTTATCAAGAAGTCAAAAAGGTCTCCCACTACACTTCCATGCACTAGCAAATACGTAACTTACACAACAACATCTCTCACCCTTTTCTTGACAAGCTAAGTAAATTGTCCCTAAATAATCTCCCCTGCATTATGGCAGCAAAGATTACAAACTGCTGGTTCAGGCTGTCACATAGTTTATGAGAATCACTTGTACATGTATTAAAAAGAACTGCTGATACTAGAACAAAAGGCTTACAAATGTCCCTGTGGTAGACAGAGACTTCTCACACATGCATCTTAAATGTGCATTAGCCAGAAAAAATATCAGAGCTTAATCTCTGCAGACTTTCCTATCATCATCTGCATTCTTGGTATGCTATCAGAGCTCTTTTCTGATTCCCTAATCATATATAACCATTAAGAAATGCCAAACCCAAGTTCCTTTGATAACACAAGTGCTACCAGTCTCCTCGTAAGGAAGCTAGCAAGCTGCACGAAATGAAGGAAAAAGCAAGTTAGAACTTCTTTCTGGTTGATACCTCACACCTACTTCTAGAAAAGTGACTCAACACAGGGTCCTGGTTTTGTTGCCTGAGCTGGCACAGTGAGAAAAAGGGACTCAATCTCCCTTGCCCTTCACGCACAGAGTTTCTGTGTCTTCTTCAGACACTGGACATCCTGTCATGCCCTGTTAAGGGATCAAATCTTCTGCAGTTTCTCATCATTTACCAGTTTCATTTCAATCAAGCAGTGTCTACCATTGAACAGTGTATCTCCACCATGGTCACATAATCATTAGTGAAAATATTACTTTCCTCACCGTATCTGTGAAACACATAGACTAAATTCTGCTGGTGCTGTCCTGCCACACATGCATACTCAGCTTGGAGTTAGACTGCTTACATCTCTACTAGTGACAGAGGTGGGGCTTTTTGTTTTGACATGTGCATGGCACGTTTTCACAAAGCAAATTTCTCATACAGTTCCAAGTGTTCCAGAAAAAAAGAGATGGATTTTATTTTAATCAACCAAAGCAAATAGGAGAAAACTTCAAAAACCCTCTGACAAAATTTCACTCTGCAGTAAGTGTTTATTTTAAAAATATGACCTTTCCTAGTCCACAAGGAGCTTCAGTTATACCAACTAGCTCAACATGAGGATGTGGGCTGGATGACTTCTAGCTGTCCCTTCAAAACTACACCAGTCTATAATCTTGTGAAGTCACAAACCCTTAAAGATCATGTTTAAATACAGTCTAGGTATCACAGTCTGGATACTGGTAAAGGGCAAAATTATTTAAGACATTATACCAAAATTCTTTATATCATGGGTACAGCAAGTCTTAGGAAAGAGGTACTGACACAGAACACATACTTGCTAATTATGAACAAGCAGGTGGTCTCTACTCTGATACAACAGAGATACCTACATCAGACACGATTATTTTTCAGCTGACATGGATGAGCATATGTAGAGTTTGCAGAAGCCTTCTAATACACTGCAGTTGAAACAAATAAAACCACCTTTGTTGGACCAAGCTGCTTCATATCCGTCTGTTCACTTGGAAGGTTTTCCTCAGCACAAATTTGACTAGATTCAAATTTTGAATTATCACAAATTTTGAGAAGCAGCAAAAAGGACAAGTAGACAAAACTGAGTTGCCAAATAATATGCATAAATTACAAGACTACAAATGAAATATGAGTTGGTAATTTGTTCTAGAAAATTATGAATGGCAGAAAAACCCCAGCCAAAATTCAAATGTTGCCATATGTTGTCCAGCTATCAGGAACTCAGTGACTCCTAGGGAGCAGTAATTTGACTAAGAGTCAATCACTTGCACTACCTGCCAGGCAGGCGTCCCCTCTAAGACGCCTCAAGAGACAGAGGCATTCAAAGACTGAAACCTCCTGCAATGCAGTCTTTGCCTAGCTTTGGAAAAGGAAGAGCAACCATTCCATCCTGAACTCCAAGTAGATGAGAGAGAAGGTTAATGCTTTAAGATAGGTTTGTAGGAAAAAAAAAACCCAAACATCTTAATGGATATTACTGATACAGAGCAGTTGTTGGGAGAACTACTGCACAAATTGTCACTGTGTGACACGGATCCAAGCCATGCAGGACAGAGTCCACTCTGTGACAGTCAAAGGAGTGGTCTTTGCAGTAAGAGATCCCTTAGGAGATTAAATCTCAAGCCATAGTTGCAGCAGAAAGTATCAGGAAAGATGGTGCTGGGCATGGATTCAGTAAGGGACAGATCAAAGTGCCCATCGCACGTCTCCTCTTTTACTTTGCAACACAGTCCTTGACTCTACTGAGGGATTTTGCTGCCTCTTGTGAATTGAGAGAAAATGTTCTGTACCTATATACACTGGTGACATTGTTCATGCCTGGTTTACCTGTACATACCTGTGATAATAAAATAACTTGTGGCCTGCCCATTAAAATAATGCCTCTAACTTACATGTTTAGGTCAACAAAACAGATTGAAAAATAGGGAAAATAATACACAATGGAGATAACAAGTACCAATTTGTACCTTTTGAAAATCACCCTCTCAACACATTTTCAACTATATCAGCTCTTTAGATGCTGGGAGAAGGCACAGAATTAGATACCTGAAAGTGCCAGAAGCAGCAGTCCATGAAACCACCTTTACAAAGTCTTCTGTGATGAAAGTTTGAAAAACATTTGCACAAGGACTACTCTTAACATACCAAAAGGATGTGCTAAAAGTCATGTATATATAACATAATTAAGTAGTAATACAGACTATCAAATTTAAACAAAATGCGCACACATTAACTACTTATTTTTCTTTTTATCCTATCCAGACAAGCAATTAATTACATCTCATTTGAGAACAAAAATGAATCAATATGGCAAGAGCTTGACTATTTGCCACGAGTTTTACTGAAATACCAGATATATATCAGAGTGCTATTTCTCATACCACAGAAAGCATGAGTATTCGAGGCAGCACCAGAAAGCATAGAGATTTTTTTCAAAATCAAAAATTAACAAAACCCCAGTTGCTAGGTAGGCAACATATCATACTGAAGACTTGTTCTTAGAATCACCATTATCAGGCTGCACAGCATGCAAAGACTCAGTCTTGGTACAAGTGACATCACTAGCAACATGCAGACATGAACGCACTTTTAAAGTTTTTCCTCTTTTTCAGGAATTCTGTGGGTTCCTGCTCTTTGGTCTCCAGTTACGTCTCAGGAAGAGCTCTTCTCGTAGACAGGATGACAGAGATTTTCTTGGGAGGAGGGGTGGTAGTGGTATAATCAGTAATAGTTAAACATCTAAAATCATCATCTCCAGAAAGTTGTGTCCTACTTACTGTCTTCCTGATAACAGAGAAAGCTTTCCAGAGTCATGTTTAATTATTTCAAATAGACTAGCACTTCCTTTTAAAGTCCATTGTTCTCACTGGGATCTTTTGAGGTGGCATAGGGAAAAGGATATTTAAAATGCAATAGGTGTGTGGGAGTCCACAGCTACTTGCAACAAATACTGTATTTTTTATCATCAAGTTCCATTTAGTTCTATAAAGACAAGCTCATTATCCAAGCATGGTAAGTGTAACCCCATGGGATTCTTTCCTTTTGAAGGAATTTTAACATGAGAAGAGATTTACTTCTCACTCTAGTCCTTCACCTTCTCAGTAACAGGTACAAACACATTTAGAAGTCTGTAACTACAGACACAAGGATGTCCTGTAAAAGCTGGTTACCAGAGTTCTTGAAATCAAATCTCACTGTGCACTTTACTCTCATTTGTATGGGAAGTAGAATAGCCTCTTCCCTCATATTCAAACCATTACACACATAATTGGGATCTCCTCTGGGTTCTGAAACTATGAAAGCCTCATGTAGCTGCAGCAGTCTTACAGTAGGAACAATTTTAACCTAGTTTTTATCCTATCCCCTTATTCCAGGTTTCCTTGTTGAGATCACATCTTGTCAATTAGCTGGGACATCCAGCAAAAAGAGAGTACTGAACTGACTGATGTTCATTCCACCACCAGGCTCTAGGTCAGGATTTGAAAAAAGGTAAAATGGGTAATCTTTCCAGAGAGACTCAGCTGTTATGGAAACATAACTTGATGCACAATTTTACCCCTAGCAACAGCCACAGAGAACAAATGGGTTGCTGCAAAAGAAAATTACACCTGCTGGGAAGTTGGTGCACTACTTGTTTCTGTTCCCATTAAGAGCATGCAAAGATATCATCTACCATCACATTACACCTATTTAAAAGTTTATATTTACATTAGCTCTTAAGGGTCCCACAGTTAAAGGTTTAACTTATTCCCAACCAGACAGACTTCTTGTCCCCTCACCTTCAGCTGAAAAGTTGCAAATGGGGAGATGCAAATCTTCTTCCCAAACTTGATTTTACTTCTATTTTCTTAAAGGACAACAATTCATTTTTGTTTTGCTAACACTTTTATATTGAAAGAAATTTTCATTAACATACTCTCAAGCAAGCTCCAGGATTAAAGACATACATGTTTAAAATACCCTGGCAAAACTACGTTTGAGCACAATCTGTTCCATGACTGGGTGCAAGTGTTTCTATGCTTAAAAAACTGTTATGAAAATATAATGAATCTTACTTGCATTATATCCTCCTGCGACCAAACATATGCAAATGTTATATTGACATGTCTGAAAGTGTTCTGCCTATTCACCAGGAAAAACTGCATTTGTGAAATTGAAGTAACAGGTTGGGCCTCTTAAAAAAAACTACAGCAAACAACGATTAGCAATGGTTCTATTTTAACATCAGCTGTGAGTTATGTCTGATTACACAAACCAGTAGAGCCTATCAAAAAAAGTACAGCCACATATTTTTTTTCAGAAAAAAATGAGGCTTTGTTAAAAATGTTTTTTTTCTTTAGAAACAATGCTATTTTTAAGGATTTTCTTGGGGGCAAGGGGAGTGCCAAAACATAAAGCAAATGGTTTATTTGCTTGCATTTTGTTTTAACCTATATTCAATGTTTGAGCTCAACTTTCATCAGCCTTTCCTACAGGTTGTTTTGCAAATCTTTGATTATTTGAATGAAATCTTTTCATGTCAGCTACTTGCCCTGATTGCAGCCTTGTGTTTGTTCAGAATTGCCAGCAAGCATGGAACAAGCTTCAGTGGTCAAGCCTTCAAGCTTTGAGGGCAGTCCTGATACTACAGGCCCCTCTACATCCTGGTAATTATAGCATCAAATAAGGCAGAAATCCACTGAGTTTGTTTCAGACTCTCAAAAACTGTCTTCAGTTCCCATTTTGTATGATAAATAAACAGGATGTTAAGAAATAATGCTCTTCCACTGTTAAATGGTTAAAAACCAAGATTCTGTTCTTTTCCTTCCCCCACAAAAGGAGAAGGGTCATTTCTGAGGCTCACTGATAATTCAAGCACAGTCATATTTTGAGATACGCGATATGTTAGTACATAGAAAATCTCTGCAAGAACAACAGCTTGAAGAGGTGCCAGGAGAATGCACAAATGTCGCACAGTACAGAAGACCCTTAAGTTAGCAACACTTCTGTTTTGATCTGAGCTAAAGAAACCTGTTCTCAGAGAGGCTACACACTCTAACAGGCCAGCATAGTGTATTCCTTCTGGAAAGGATGTGATTACTGCTTGTGGGTACTATTCCCAGGGGAAATACCAAGGTTCAGCAACTGCAGTCAGAAACCAGAAAGCCTTGCCATTATTAAAGCTGCTGCAGTGTAGTGAATTGCAATGATAAGGCACTGCAATTACTTGAATCAGAAGGTTTTCACTGAGAAAACAGCAACTTTTGCATACCAGAATACCTGCAGAAGGAGGGAGGAAGGGTTTAAACTTCCCATATGACTGCACCTACGTGAAGAGACACCTGTCTCTTTCTGTCATTGTCACACTATCCTTTTCAAAAAGAAGCCTGTTAATACACTGTCATGTTTTGAAGAAGCCTCTGGTCAATGACGATGATCAGTCACAGCATTCTTAATTTACTGCATTTCCGTGAGAGGGAACTGAGACACAAAATTTATTTTCAGGAAATGGCTGACATTGCTGGAGAAATCCTAGTGAATGCTGCACCTACTGTTGCTTCAAAGAACTTGTTATTCTGCTGGAAATCATTAGGAAGGAACACTCCTGACTTACAAACACCTAGGCATCACTCTAAAGCGACTGAAGCAATTGTTTGTGGATATCCAGACTATAGCACTGCCATTAAGCAATTGCATATGGATGGTACAGCTGCCAAGGGAGATACTGTATGAAAGAGCAAAAGGTCTTAACCGCATTGCTTTATCACTCTCTGAACAGGAATACACCAGGGAGGATAAAGGAGGCATATTTTCATGGCTGGTGTTCACTAAGCCTGACCCTTTTCATTACTGCCAGTTGAGGAAGGGTGACAGCTGTCAATCAGCTGACTGGGCCCTTTACTCATGAGCCTGTTATCTGTCTGGAGTCACTTTCTGGTGGAATATTTACAGATGGACACCAAATACCTAACAGATGGACACGCTTCTTCAGAGGAAGCACTGAAAGGCTTCACGTATCGGAAGGAAAAGGCATTCCTGTTAACAGATACTGCCCACTGATGGCTAGAACACTAAGGAAGGAAGCAAGAGTACAGGGATGATAGGATGTTTATAAATTAAGTCCCCTTAGGGGAAAGGGATGGGGATGAAACTGGGAAGGGATGCACAGAGAAAAAAATCCTCCATATCTGAATTTCTGCTCCAGCTTAAGGACAGTTTTTCTCCTCTATAGTTACTCTGAAAAAGCCAGCTCTTGCATGAAAAAGTATTTCTCTACTGTTGCCATCAGGGCTGTGTTTATTTTGCTGAGAGAGTGGTGAAGAAGATGCTATAAGGAAAAACATCATTACCCAATTTAGATAATTCAGATGTTTTAATGCAAAAGTATCATAAAAAAAACACAAGCATTTTCATATCAATGAGGATTTTTTTGTGTTTTCAGAGCTAGTATTGATGCTGTGTAAGTAGCTGCACTTTGTGGAAAGATAGGCCATTCTCCATCATTTAACACTCTATCCTTCCTTGAAACATATCTACTAGTTATACATCATCTTGGAGTTGTTACTATCTGTATTTCATGATCAGAAAATAATTGCACGAATAATTATTTTTCCCTAACTGGGCTACTGTTTCCCTGGGTCTAGTTTCAGTGCAGAAAAAAGGTATTTATTTGATGTTTGCCTCAGTTAGAAGAAGGTAATACTGGGGAGATCTCCTAATACCTGAAAACATCACTGTAATCTAGTCCATAAAATGAAAATTATGCTGTTTAATCTGTGGTTATCTTGTGTTTCTGGAACTCAGACCTTTTATAAGGATATATGGCTGATCCATCTCCAACCATGAAGGCTTTTTGTCTATTCATTAAGCTTTGATCTATCTAGAAGCTGAAGCGCTTAACAGTGAAGCTTTTACTGTCACTGCCCTGAAAATGCTAGATAGTGACCTCACACAAGTTTTACATCATTATTTCCATGTACAATGTATGCAGTGGTGATTCCTGAACCACTGGAGAATTAACTGACTGTTCCCATGCTGCCTGCAAGCACATCTATACTTGATCATCCTTAGAACAGGAACTAGACAGAAGAGCATGGCATGCTTCTGCACTTGCAGCAAGTACTGCAAAGATGCAAGGAGAGTCTCAGGCACCTCACTTCACTTTACCAAGTGGCTACTTCCCCAGGAAGGATCCTGCTGCTCACTAGAAAAGGGCCCATCACCCTGGCAGCAAACAATACCCACTTCTAGTTGTCCATTATCCAGGCTTCCTTCCAGGCAACAAAGAACCTGACAACACTTTAGAGAATGTCAAAGAAATCACGCCTGCTCCTCTTCCAAGAATCTTGATGCATAATGTCATTAGTCCCCTATGACAAAGTTCACACTAATTTATTCTCTGCCCCAGCTCCCCTCCAACAATAGTCTCATCAGCCTTCTCTATCATTCTTTACAGGGAAATTTGAAGCAAAATCTACAGCTGTAACACATCCCCCAATTTGGATTCAGAAAGATTAATGTACCTTGTCTTGAGCTACATTAACAAACTTTGTTGTGATACTAGGACTGTATCATAACAAAGTATTTTCAAAATAGATTATTCAACCCATTCAACAGTGTATTCCCTTTAAATAGTCTCAACACGAACTATGTAAAGAAATGTTTCAAAGAAACATTTCAGAAGTTCCTAAAAACCTTTCCTAAAGTTTGAGAACTTCAAAACAAGACTGACATTCCAATATAAAATTAATTCCTTTTTTTTTAATGGAATTTTTCACCATATAGAAGAGGTTTTTTAACAAACTCTAATGATGACTATTCATCGCTATTAGAGAGCTCAGACACTCTATTCCCTAAAATCCCTTTCAAATAGACACTCAAGTCTTCAAATGGATTTGAACACAGAATAGTTACAGTCCCACTGCATCATGTTAAAAAGCAATTAGCTTAGCATTAATGAAAATGTAAAGGTAACCCCACTGCCTAAAGTTAAGGATCCCAAGCATAACCAGTACAACTGTTCAAAGCAGCCATATTAGGAGACCTTCTCTCCATGTACTGTATACAGAGCCTAATAATCTATTTTGGCATCTCAGAGGTTTACAGTGTGGCATTGCTAATACCCTTCTAATAGCTACATCCCAAGATAGCAGTACTCTAAAAGATTATATGGTAAAACACAATGGAATGCATGTCTGCATAGCATCAAGAAAGGAATGTGATGCATACTTGCACAAAATTATACAAACCAGTTTCTCCATAACATTTGATCCCACAACATATTCGCCCCAGATATTTATGCCTGTTGTTTTGGGGGATTTTGTTGTTCTCATTTTTTGCTTGAAAGTAAGATATACAGCATAAATTACCATGCTGACTCAGTAATAAGAGGAAGAAACAGAAAATGTGCTTCTAAAATAAATGCTTCGGTATCTTTTTGCAGTGCCAATGTACTACTTTTAAACGCAGATATTTTTCACTCAAAAGCGACTAAGGAACAAGAAAAAAAGCCCAAATATCTACATGTCTGTGGCATACGTAGCACAGTATCAATCAGAGGAAATCTAAAAAGGTGATGGCATATACTTGTGTTTGAACTACTTATCAAGGCACTTGAAACTCAGCCAATACTCTTCCTAGATCCTTTAGGAAGCCTAAAAGTATAGGTGAGAACTAGGCCAGGCTTCTGGTTCTTGCTGAAATTCAGACTAACTTTTCGCTACTGAATTAATGAAGCAACCCTGAAAAACTGGGAATCAGGCATATATTATTGTAGGAATGCACAGATGCTAGGATAGGAGATGAAGACCTAACTGCTGACATGCACACTCATATTGAAAGAGACTCTGTATATATTCCAATTGGAACACTGTGACCAAAGGTGACTATATTCTCTTGACCTTAACATTCCAGTGGGTGACTGGTTTTGCCTGTCTACAAAATGAAAACAGAGAAAGAACAGCTGAAATAGAAATGTAGTCCTGCTCCTTTTAATATTATCTAAAAATCACATGAGATTCCTGGCCAGCTCCTGGTAACTTCACATCGACCTACTAGAGAAAAACGAACGAAAACTATCGGGCATTAGATACGATTGTAATTTGGATTTTGTTTGTCATGGCTGATTAAGAAAGACAGCACTGGCCTCAATAGTGATGTTCTAGTATCACACAAAACAGTGGGATTTTAACTAGAAAAGGCAGTGCATTGTTTACAGACTCAGTTTGTTCAGAATAAAGAGATCATTTTGTCACATGCAGCTACAGTAGATGCTTTAAAAAGTAACCTTCCATTTTACACACATAATAAATAGTATAGAGGAGTTTACATATGTGCGTGCAGAGCACACAAAGAACATGCTCATGTAAAACCATGCTCTGCACTGTGAAAATATCTGAAATGAAAATAAACAGGGAAACCAGTCTCTGCAGCTCAATGCTTGCATTTTTATTCTTAGCTCGTTTTCTGATATGTAAAATAGCTTAGAAATCCCATCTAGCACTGTACAGTCAGAGGCTCCTAAAGAATGCCACCACTGCAAAACCAGCTCTGTAGAATCTCTGTATCCTCCTGAAGCTAACCCTGTGCAATTCTTCATCTCTTGAAATCTCCACCACTGACTCTATGGAATCATTTGTTAAAACAGAAATTTTCAGTAAAACAATCTAGCTCCTTATTTTCCTACATTGTTTTCAAATGTTTGTTAAGTATATTGTAGAATATTACACAATAAAATGAGAATACTGTATGGACAGTAAAATAAGGCAACATCACTATTTCCTCACATGTATATACTTCTCAACACAGTTATTTCAAACATGTTCAGCCTGTTTACAATTTCTGATTAATACTAGAGCCAAGTTAACTGTTTACTTGAGATGGTATTTCAGAAATGAAAGCAATTCTAGTGTTGTAGTAACAAACACCTCCAGAGGATGAAATGAGGTTTCATAGAGACCGATGTCCTTTAAAAGTGACAATATAAACAAAGTATGTTTGCACACACAAGGACAACAGACATTATAAGGTGCTACATTACCAGCAACACCAGCAATTTCAAGCTGTCTGAAAGGGAAGATCATTTTCCTGGTGTTGATTTGCATGCATTGGTGGGTTGAAAGTACAGATGAGTAAGTCAGAACTCTCAGCTCCACTTCTCAAGGAATGGTGGATTAAGAGGAAATGAAGCTGCATCTGAAATGCTCTTACCTGTTGTTTGAGAGCCTCTAAAGATTCAAATTCCAATTTGGCGAGTTTCATCTGGATATCTCTTGGTTTATCAGGAATTACAAAAGCCATGATAAACTTTATTGCTAGTAGCAAGTGCTGTGAAAAAAAAGGAAAAAGAAAAATGTTGTTTTATAGAGTTTGAAGCATGGAGAAAACAGCATAATATCTCTAAATTTTAGTAACAGATGTATAAACAATGATTTCTTGTGACATGTACAACACAGCTTACTATAACCACATTACGCCTCAGCTACTCTGTATTTTTTCTGTTTGCAAGTCATTCATAATTTGAATCTAAACTAGTCATAGTCTAATCATAGTCTGCTTATTTTCATAATAATCCTATTTTCACTGTATACTATAACATTCTAAATGAATTTTGTATTTGTGATTCCAGATAAAATTACAGCTTTTAAAACGTATTATTGGTGTATAGGAATTGAATTATGGCACCCAGTACATACAGTTTCAGAGTGAATTTTTTATGTGTACACATATATATATATAAATGTACATACAAATACATATCAGATGGAATTATAACAACATACATATGTGCATACAGACATATATGTATGTCATGATACAAATGAAACAAGATATTGTAAAAGGCATGAACAAACACAGAATTTCTGCATTAGAGAAGTTACTAAAACATAAAAGCATTCCTGAGAGCATCAGAAAATAACAAAACTAAGTAAAATATAACCCTTAAAGAAGTGGCACACTCATGAACAGGAACTTTTCAGGAAATGGAGAAACATTCCATATATAAGATGTCAAATTAGTCATAATTTATTGCGAAACTTTATAATCTTATTTAAGAGAAAACAGCCACGAAGTTCTGTTGAACCCAGTCACTGAGTAGTCTTTATATTTCACTCAAATATGCACTATCTCACAAAAAACAAATGCCAAACTGTCAAATCAGTGGTTTTGTTTCTTCATTTATGTCAACTACAATCTAAATAATAAATCTTCTTCTGTCAAGGCCTGAGTTGACAGTATGCTGCATGTTTGTAAGCAGGAACTTGCTCCTAGCTGAGAAAACCCTGACCAAGATAAGGCAACACTCAAATATATGTGCTTAACTTCAAGCATGTGCTTACACTGGCATGATGATACTCATGGAGGTGCTTAAATTAGATAGTACATCCAAGCTACTTCACAAATTCCCCGTTTTTTTTAATATAATAGGGAGCAGAGCAGTGCTCCTCCCTGAAATACCATTTTGCTGAACTGTATGATCTTGATGGACTTGGGCACATGAATAACAACATAACAGACCAAAAACCTCTCACATTCTGGTATTACACAAGCAAGAAGCTAATGAAAACACTATCGACTTCACAGGAGCTGTAGTGAAACTCTAAACAAGGCAATATGTAAGAGTTAAAGTAAAAAGTCAGATTATGATAACAAGAGAACAATGACAAAGAGCCATACATTAAAATATTTCTTAAAATGTATTGCAGAAACATAGTAGGTCTAGGAAACAAACTATACAAGGAATAATACTTTCTGTAAAGAGGCGGAAGGGAGGCTGAAAATTGATACAATGAAAACTCAAAGAGGTTAATGAATCAATTGGCATGTCTGCTGTGCAATGCAATGGTTAATATGACATTATTAAAAAAAATTATGTCAACAGTAAAATATTCTCTCACTCATTTAGATTTTCTTTTCCCCCTCTACTTAATACCGTCTGCTACTGAGAAATTTTTCTTCCAAAAAATGACAGCAAACAATGTTGGTTTATGCTAGAAGTACACAGCAATAAAACATGTATCAAAGTCAGCTTTGGAGGAATGTCTTAAATGAAAGAAAGTAAAATGTTTAAGACAATAATTGAACAAGACAAACAATACTCCTATACAGAATAGAGTCATAAGTACTCACAGACTGAAGGGGAATAACTAATCTACAGATAAAATTTTGGTATGGCAATGTGAAAATAAAGAGATCAAATTGGGAATAACTCAAAACAAAATAACAGGATTGGGCTAAGGCAGAACTAGCAATATTTGAGGAATTTGGAAAGGGATATTTATTTGAAAAGTTACAATGGACAGTTAAAAAAAGACCCAGCACCACACAGTGTCACTTCAAGATGCCCAAAGTCCTTTTGGCTGGGGTTCATCTCACATTGCTCAACAAAAAAAATTGTATTTTTTAAATTATATTAAGGAGTGAAAATCAAATTTTGCAAATGTAATTATTCAAGCACTGCCTCTTGAGGACTTTTGAAAACATAAACCAAGCGAGTAACTTTACACAGAGACTTCAAAGTAGCTCCAAATTCAAATGGCTTTTAAGAAAATAGAACAAATAATTTCAAGGATATGTAAATAACATTATGGAGGATAAAAACTGACTAAGTTTTTCCCATTTTTGATACAGCTGAGGAAGGAATAGAAAAGACACCTAGGGAAACCAGAACTAAACCCAACAAAAATACTGAAGTTAATCCTGGAAAACATTGTATCTTTTCAACTAAATTTAGAAGGGCAACATGTTTTAATTACTTCACCATGTGAAGAGTTTTATTTAGCTGCTTGTCAGAAATTCGTTTTCATGCTAACACAAATCAGCCAACAAACACAAGGATACAGTCTTAAACATGAAAGCAGAACCTCTGCCAGTCCTCAAGCCAGAGAGGGATCAAAAGTTGGAATACAGACGTGGGAAGTGACTACTTTTGCCTGCCCCACTGTCATCTCTTTCCCAGGCATCCACTAAGGGCCATAGTTTAAAATAACAAAAACAAACAAAAAAACCAGGGTTAGGCAGACCTTTGCTTTATTCCTATGAATGGTTTTTAAAGTTCTTTTTCCCTCCCATGAAAGCAAAGCTTTACCAGTCAAACTGCCCAGACTGAGTGTGGGATGTCCCTCTGGGCAAGTCTTGTGACTTCAGAAAACACATTGGACCTAACAGGCTGCAAACTGATTTCAAGCCCACCTCATAACTCCCATGAACCTGAAAAAAGACACCAGATAAACAGCCTCCGTCAGATAACTTTTCCAGCTGTTCTTATTTGCAAATTTGGAGCAGTATTAATAAAACTGTCAAGGTAATTGTAAAGGCAGAAATTATGAATCTGGGTCACAT
The DNA here is from genome assembly GCF_041296385.1 of Aphelocoma coerulescens. Taxonomy (NCBI): domain Eukaryota; kingdom Metazoa; phylum Chordata; class Aves; order Passeriformes; family Corvidae; genus Aphelocoma; species Aphelocoma coerulescens. The sequence continues at coordinate 51,315,635 of NC_091015.1, read as the reverse complement.
GATCCATGAAACCTCTTGAAAAGAAATGGATCTATTTTATTAACAGTTTATACTTCATTTTGAAATTGTAACTTGACAAAGGAAATTGAAGGAGTTATTCAAGAGAAATTGAAGGAAAAAGTAGGGAGTCAAGTAGCTGAGTTCATTGTATCAGTCACATTCCCATACTGATTTCTTAATCTTGTTTAGTGTAACTCCTGCAAGTCAGATCCACAAAAAGCAGATATCTGCTTTCAAAAAAGAAATGTCTTAGGAGTATAGTATAAATCACTGGGAGACAGCAAGACTTGCTTTCATTACATTAACACTAGTATGAATATGCTATAAAACCAAAATACTAAAGTTTATCCAAATTTGCTATACTAGTGTCAATGTACTTGTTCAGTACTATTATTTCTTCATAGAGCTGGTTTTTGGTTTGGTTTTTTTTTGTTTGATTTTTTTTTTTTTTTGCAATCAGGTTACAAACCCAACCATTATTTCTAACTGCAACCATTAAAAAGCAGCGTTTTTTCCAAGAATATGCCCTTTATGATCACAAGAGGACTATTCCACTGCGAGCAAAAACCTGGGGTAACATTCCCACAAGCTGTAAGCTCTTCAATGCCAACAGCAAAGTCCCCTCTTATTTTGCAATGTGCCAAGCAAGCACAGAAACAGCTCTGAATCTCTTCCCCCTGATAAATGCACTGCCGTCAAACTCCTGTGGTCCTGTGCCAGGTGCTTGGCGAGCCAGAACTATTCTGTTCTGCAAAGCCACCAACAAGATCAGAAGCAGCAGCTGTGTTTTGCAGCAGTGGGTCCCCAATCTCACCTCTTCTAAAACAGAAACTGCAAATGAGGGTTAAATTCCTGGAGTTATGAACAGCTAATTTGATTTCTATACTGGTTTTACCACAGCAATTCCTGACAAAATCTGCTCAAATGAAGAAAAAAAGAAAGAAAATAACATAAGCAGTAGCTGTGTTGCTGGTTAGCTGATGAAGTGTATGCCAAACGTCAGCCTGGGGAGACATTAATAACATTTTGCATCAAAAGCCTATTCTATAATCTACTATTTATAGAAACTTTCAATTAAAATCAGAAATCTGGACCTAGACCGGCCCAAAACCAGTCCACACTCTGAAGCAAGGTGGTCTTTGGTTACTAACTCTGCACAGGTGAGGAACCCTACACAAAAGCCAACACCCGAGACTGGCACCTCACTTGGAACCTCTGTACTCTGCTGGCCTTTGCCAAAGGAAAGGCATCACAACAGAATCATGTTGCTGTCAGAGCAGAAGGCAGGGAGATCATTAGCTTCCTTGCTAGGACTCCAGATCACAGTATTCTGACATTAAAATAAGCTAAGTTCAAACACTAAGAACAGACAAAAAAAAAAAAACCAAACAAAAAAACCCCACAAAACCAAATTGTCTGTTTGTGGCAACAGTTTTTAGCTTTGTGGGTCTTGCATCTTTCTAAGAGGAGAAAAAAAGGCAGGAGTAAAGTGAAAAATAATTCTGTCAAGGGAGCAATACAGGCAAAGAAAAATTTTCATAAAGCTCAGGAAGCTGAAATAAATTAAACTGTCTTTAATAGACAGCAATAAATTTATGAGCAAGTATTTCTGCAATATACCTAAGAAGAAAGCATGACCAAACCTTCCTTCCCTCCTGTTGACTGAAGTGGCTTCAATAGAGTCTTGCTAAGGGAGAAGAATTATCACAGCTCAGGGACTTTAAAAAGGGCCTTTCTTCTGCTAATCCAATAAATGCTGCCTTTGAAATCACATATCCCATATATTATTATGGAATTTTTCTTTCAAAATTTTTATTTTATCCACAGACATGTCCAAAATCCTGAGGGGGGAAGGGGATGACAAAAAAGTTATTACATGTTGGTCTATTTCATGGCTTCTTCACCTCTCCCATTAATTTTCTTTTCCACAAACATCCACAGGCACACACCCACAATCTGAACACCTGCCACAATCTGTAAGCTCCATCTACCCTATTTATTTATTCCCAAAGCAGCATAGCCCATTTCTCCCTCATTTCAGCCTCCTCCCTGCTGAAACTCCAGGGAAACACTACAACTGAAGTGCAGTCTTCTTGCCTCAGATCCAATGTCTCTTGCCACTTCAGCACAGTGAAATCTGTCTCAGTTCTCAACTGAAATATGCTCAGTACAGGTGAAAAGTTCATGCACTTACACCTGATGTGCTCCTTTAAGACACTACAAAGCACATAAACCAGAGATGTTTCAGAAGCTTGTAGCTTTACCAAGTTGGGACAGTCTTCTAATAGGAGCATCCTAAAGCACATACTTAGATCAGAGTTAAACTTCCGTCAGCCTTCACACTGCTACTTCAGAGCACAGATACAATGCCTCAACATAACAATCTCATTTTTATGTATTTATAAATAGCCTATATTTATTTCTTTACTTACAGATCTTCAACTTCCACAGAAGGTGGAAGGCCTTTATGTTAAATAGAAAGGCTCAAAACTCCAAACTTAAAAAGAACCCATCCAGCAGGGAGAGTTTCAGCCTGTCCCATTAAAATGTGGCTGAGGTAGATGCAAGTGAGCAGAAGAGTATTACAAAACGTGTCAGGGAGCGTGAGCAGAGACAGCATTATCTGGTCCATTTATCATCTGTAATAGAACATCCGTTTCTTCCTCTTAGATTCTGAGCACACACACACAAAGGCTGCCCAAGGAAACCTGGTAGCTTCATTTCTGCCAGAACGTTTCGCTGACTGTCAGAAGGGCAGGAGCAGATCACCCACCTTCTACTGACCGCACCAGCATGTTCAAAACCTAGACCCGCTCAACGGAGTTCTTAAGCTTATGTTTCATTTTAAGAATATCTACGAATATTTTTAGATTCAGGGAAATATTTAAGCCTGATAATGCTCAAGTCATTTGCTGAATCTCAATCTTAAAATTTAATGGATGAATCACAATGCTTTTTTTTTTCCTAGAGGTGGTTGAATGTGACATGTACTAAATTCACGAGTTTGAAAGGAAGAATGCCAGCTTGCACAGCGTTTCCTTGCATTTACAATTCAGAAACTGTTTTAAGTAGTGCAGGAATCCTGGTCTGTATTTTTATTACTAATCCACTGTCAAACATCACAAGTAGAAATCTATGCTGAAAAAGATACCAGGCTTTAATGTACCATTCTGAGGTATATTTCAACTGCAAGTATTAAGCTGCTTCATGAGAATATGGGTTCATTTTAGCAGCTCTGGCCTCTAGAAGCACTGAAACACACCTCTTTCCAGGTATCATGGGTTAGCAAGCATAGTCCTGGAAGTGATGTTCTTGCAAAGGGGTGTTTACAGTTTCCTCTGTGACCTAACCGAACCTATCAGCTGGCCAGCTTGAATATGGACAATTCTTTAAGCCACTTAAGGTTGTGACCGCCTCTGTGATCCACACTTAAGAATAGAAAACCCCAAGGCAGAGCCTCTCTGTCTCGTTTCTGGTGCTGGGACAGGTGGCTGTGGGCCCCGTGCGGGGGCCAGCGGGCCTGGCCCAGGTCCTGCTCGGGCCAGGCCAGGCCGGGCCACGGCCATCCTGGAGTCGATGGACCTGTTCCAGCCATGGAACCCCCCCCCGCAGGGCTGTGGGCAGCTGGAGCGGGTCGGAACCCCCCCTCCCCCTCCACTGCAGCCAAGATTGAGCTGAAGCTGCATCGCTGTCCGGCACAGATCATGTGACCAACAGCGATAAGCCACATTCCAGCTGCAAGGCCGAGGGGAGATTAACCCTTTTAGTGCTGTAAAGAGCTGAAAACCTGAAGGAAGAGAAAGAGGAGATGCTTAAAGCTGAAATTCTGTTGTGAAGCTATGATATATCAGAGTATCCCATTGTAATTTCATGAAGATATGGGGGGTGGAGTGTTCAACTTGTGAGCAAAAGCACCTGCGCTGAGATAGGCAGATGCTGAGGCAGCTGTAATTTCATGAGAAGTTTGAACAGGGAGAGATGAAAGCAATGAGGACTTTTGCTCCAAATGGGAAAGGAGATAACCTCAGTTCCTAGAGATGCTCCCAGAGATAGTCCTAAAGATGAAGATGAGGAAGACCCTTTGCTCCCAGGGAAGGAGAAGGGCCTCTGTTCTTAGAGATGAAATGCTCCCAGAGATGGGTGAAGAGAACTTTTGTTTCTGAATGGCTCAACCTTAAAATTGTACCCCAAAAACCTTCAAGAGTGGACCCTCGAAAGCAGTTGTGGGAACAGCTGCAAGTTGGGGGAAGGGACTCACATGCGAGCAGAGAGACTCCTCTTCCTAAATGGACTGAACAAAGTTATTTGGAAGTGGGCGGCTGTCTCGTTGTGATACTGTTTTCATAGCATGGGCAAGAGAGACTCCTCTTCCTATATGGACTGAACAAGGTTATTACGGAAGTGGTAAACAGACTGAACATCTTAAGGGTTGTCTTTTTACATTGGCAGTGGGAGAAGGGAGGAAGCGGGGGGGAGGAGAAGAGTTCTAAAGGTGTGGTATGAATTTTTTTTTCTTCTTTTAGGTCTCTTAATAAACTTCTTTATATTCTTTCAAGTTTGGTGCCTGCTTTGCGTTTCTCCTAATTCTTATCTCACAGAAGGTAAACAGTAATGAATATTTTGGACCAAACCACTACACCAGGTAAGTCTTGGTCCTATGCCTCAAGACTACTGAATTGGTTTCTCTCAGAAGAAGTGAATTTATTCTGAATGCTACAATTGCTTCACATACTATCAAAATGGAAGGAAGAAAAAAAAAATTCCACACGAGTACGCTTAAGCAAGAGACTAATAAGTAAGACAACAAGAAAGGTTTTTTCATTTAAAAAAAAAAAGTTAAGATAATCTCTAAGGAAACAGATTCAGTGCTCATGTTTCCAGGAAGTAACTGCAGAAGCAATGAGTTAAGCAAAGCAAAAAATAAAATACTGCAAACATCATCATCTAGTGAGGAAGCTGATCTCTTCTGCCCTTACATATTTTTGTACTCTCCTGTTTTCAAAAAGATCTCTACAAGACTGGTTGGAAAGCAAGTACAGCAAGCCAATCCTATTTCTGAAACTTAGTCCTGCTCTTGGAAAGCCCTAGGAAGTATTTAAACTAGATACAAATTTAAATGTAAGTCAAATAAATAAATATTCTATCAAAATATACACGAATAAACTCAAAAGGACAAGTAATCTGGTCAGTTACGTAACTGTGACTATTTTTCTGTCTTATGATACTATTATGCTTTCTAGTCATTCAGTATTTTTTTAAAAACAAATTTTCTAATTATTTATAATTTATTTTTACTAATGTTTAAACCACAGCTGTTACATATCGTATTCAGCCAGTAATGAACTGCAGCATTATCTGGTTTTATCAGACTTTTTGAAAAGATTTAGAACCCCAGCTGTTCTCTGTAACTTTCTCCAACAATAAAAATTAAGATGTGAGGCAGCCCAAAACCTACAGAAATTTTGTCACCAACTTATCTGATACTGGGAAAAAGCCACTAGGTTCATTACTTCTCACCATTTACATATCTGTTCAAGGCTTTTCATAGATCTTTTACACTGGAATTTTAAGTCTACCTTCAGATTACTTCTTCAAGACTGAAGTATGAACAAAAGAGGGCCAAGTGGTAGTAGAGAGGGTGTTTTACTTACATACCCAAGAAGCATTTTCCCCTCTCTCCAGGGAAACTGTCATTTTTATAACTATCACTACAAATTAAGGATTCTGGAAGGTTCTAGAAACACCTGCTGAAAGAAAAAATTCTAAATAAAAGATCTTTTGGTATCAGTCTTGTACACAGGCTCCTAACTGACTGCAGCTTGGGAAAAAACAGTTGCCCTAATAATCTTGCTGTATAAACACAGCATATTCTGTAACCCAAAATATTTTATGATACAGCACACCTGCAAAACTGTCTGTATAAAAGTCTCTATAAAACTACAGCATACACAAACAAGCGTTTCAGAAATGTTACAGAAACATGATTTTTCTCACATTTGTTTAATCCTGTAGTCAATTCCGAAGACATGAAAAAAATCACTGTAGGTGTAAATTTGTTTTGGAGGTTGTAAGTATCTGCTAATGGTTAATTTTGTGGTAACCCAACAGTCTTCAAACTAGCATGATAATGCACCTATCTCTATGTTACCATTTGATAATCCTGAAATGTTTTGGCACAACGCTTATCTCAGTTCATGGCCAGCATTTAATAGGAACTGGGATGAGAGTTGCCAAAAGCCAAATTAGCTAATGCTGAATGTAATGAACAGTAGAGCTTTGATCATGCTGTGAAATAAATTCCAAGTGAAAAGTGGAAAGAAGGATGCCCATGGAATTAAAATTGACAGTATGATTAATACAAGCCATATGAAGTGGCTCTTAGCTGATTGCTAATGTTACATATCGGCTTCCATACTGACAGGTATAGTTTATTGTCAAAATGCCCTAATGTTCCACATCAAGGAAGGGGGAAAAAATTGCCATTTTCTATTAATCTGCAAAACTCATACTTCTTTCCACATTTAAGTCATACATTTTTCTCTGAGAAAAAAAGATACAAGAAAATTATGGCACATGTACCTATGCATTGTAAGGAATTCAGTTTGCCAGGGCTCAGAAACTCCTCCTTGGTTACCTGACTAGCAACCTGATGATTAGTAATGAGATATGAAGCAATGTTCCTGCCAGGGTTTTAAAACTACTGTTAGATCAGTGATAAACAGAAATTGTCACCTGCTGCGGGCCTCACAGATTTTCAGAACTTTTTGCTCCTGCCTCAACCAAACCTCATTTGTCCTAGTCCAAGCCAAAGTGAACAGATATAAAACTTCCGAGTTGTGGACAGATTCAGCAAAGATACCAAAACATACACATATGAAAGCAAATCCACTATACTTCAACAAGCCATACAGATGATTTTCCTGAAAATGTGGGGTGGGGTTCTGGAGACTGAAAGACTATTAGACTTATCTGACTTTTTTTTTCCAGTTTATGAATGGGTGATGGAAGAGGTATGTTGCATCTACATTAGAATTTAAACTATTTTAAACATTGAAATTGATGTTCTTGTCTGTCGCCTTGACAGCAAGAAACGAAAAAGGTAACTGGTGTTTAGTTCTCAGACTGAAGTCTCGGTCAGTCATTCTTCAAGATGACACACACTTTAGCTTTTGACCTTAACTGTGAATAACAAGTTCTCCAACCAGATGTGTGGCATTGTATTTCCAGCTATTCGCTTACTTCTCTCATAACTCCCTGGCTTTACATGCAGCAGTCTTATGATGTTTTCAAAGCTGATTCACAAGAACATTCATCCTACTGAAAAATCTCTTTGCCTCACAACACCAAGATAAATAAAAAACCATAACTGAATAAACATGATTTAAACAAAACACAGTGTTTCACCACACTGCCAATGCACCTTCTTTGAATGAGTCAAGATTTTAGTGCAATGCACAGCTTTCTTCCTACTGTATTGCATTCACCCTGTTCTAAGTGGTTTGCTTTGCTCTACTTCTCTTGAAGTTGTAAGTAAATTCTATAGGACATGGCACATTTTTTAATCTGGACCAAAAGGTGAATCATGGAATGTTAAATAATAAACAAAATGTCACAGCCATGACTCATCAGAGAAAAAACAAACGGTATTGCAATATGTCACACTCTAAGCTGCAGATTAATTGTCGTCTCTATTCCTGTGCAACTTTAATCAAAACGAATTAATTGAAAAGGGTCCAATAAAACTAGCTAATCTGAAACAATTGTGTAGGAAAAAATCACAACTGACTATTTTTCATATTGGGAACTCATCACCTGCATTTTTTCCTGTAAAAACTAAGGGGTTTTTTTGTCAGAACTATCAAAGTCAAATAATCCTTTGCTTTTCAATAAAGGTCAGAAGGAAAGCTTTCTATTCAGCTGGAGTATTTTAATTAAACATTGCAGCAGGTGTTTGGATATGCTGCCAACACCTAAAAAGCTTTCATTAAAACTGTATCTTAAAAAAAAAATAAAGACCTATACATCCTCCTCAAGCCCTCTTTATCTGTCTTTTCTCTGGATGGGTATTCACAAAATTACACACCATTTTCTCTGTTTTGGAACACCATTACCTGCCCTAGCTATAAAAAGAGTTCTTCATCAAAGCTGCTGGAAGCAAACCATGGAATTCTCACATCAGCTTTTATAGCCACAGCAGATCCCTGCATCAGAGCACAGCCCAGAGTTTAGCCTTAGCTGCTGACCTGCTTCAACTTCTTGGGAACATAATTGGCCTGTCCAAGCTGACAAAAAGAGAATCTTTAACTGTGAGCAAAATTCACTTTTGAGACAAAATACTGCAGGTAATGCTGAACTCTTTGTGTCATATGCAAGTAATTGAGCTTTGCAGCAATAACACACCTCCCAATTTTATGCAGTCATGTAAAAGCAGCCTAAGGAATACTTCCAAAACTGCTTATGTCTTTAAGGAATGCAAAGCCCTTGGAAAGTTCTGTTCTTCACCAGAGAGGAAGAACAAGCCATGCTCTACACAGTGGCACTCAGTGATTCTATCAAGTCCTTCTGTCAGCTGAGAAAGTGAGTCAGAATATGAATCCCAACGTGAAGACTACAAAGCAGTAATTCCTATACACTGGGATGTGCATAGTTCCATCAGTGCAGTACTGTTCTCCAAAAGTATCAGTGTAACCCAATGCTTACAGCTTCACAAATTCAGTGGGCATCTGTGACACCTCAAAAAAATTCACATTTGAAATGGAAGAGGTTGTCAATTGAATTCTGATGTGTAAGGAGAAAGGAATATCAGCAAATATCAACAATACCAACAAACATGAACAAATACCTTTATTTACTTACTCATTTAAGACCTTTTTTCTGAGACTTGGTAGTTTGGCCTTTGGAACTACAGTCAGAACAGAAAACCAACAGTTTAATCTCAGTGGTGTAACAGCTTTGACAACATGTAGTGAGTACAACTTCTCATCTCCCTACAAATAGCAAGGCTAAAAGCAAAAAAAAAGAGCTCTATTTACAGATTCAATTAGAATTTTAAGACCATTTGGAGCAAGACCAACTTGCAGCAAGGGCTCAGCATCACTTTGTTGCTATGAAACATTATCACATAGGAATAATCAGCCATAAAAACCTGCAGCTGATTCATTCAGTGGCAGAAACTATCTCAGCTGAGAGGGGCACTTTCAAATTAAAATGAATTAAGTAGCAATTTTGAACATGGCTCTAAAATATACCTCAAGAATCTCAAACTGATAATCCTGAGATGTCAGACAAGACCCTGGACCTTAGTAACTAAATCTGAGCAGGTCTTTGTGTACCTATAACATGCATGCAAGCAGAGACAGGTGGAAAACTGAGACTTTCCACATATGGATCTCAACAGAGCTGACCAGTGCTGTCTTGTGATTCTGAACAGTCTAGGGACTGAAGGAAGAAATCATCTCTGCCTGTGACTTTAGAAGGCCTGCTACTAATAATTAAAAGGAGTAACATAATACTAAAAATGACAGTATCCCAGCTTCAAAACTCATTTTGGGAATGAGAGAAACCTGTGAAGAGGCATTACCTCACTACAGAAATAACTTCTAGCAGCAGTGACTTGGGCTTGCTGTGAACCAGGAGGATGGTTTTACAGAAGTATGTATCCCACAGACTTTGAGTTTTGAACCAGTCCTGGGTCTGCACACAGAGACTGATAAAAAGCAGATATTTATTTCCTGAATCTGGGGACCATTTGTACTTACTGATTTGCCTTATGACCAGACTGAAAAGGAATTCTCATTCTTCTCTGAGTTAAGAAAATGCTGGAAATGAAATTGTTCTACGGTGCCTTTCCTTCTGCTTGTAGATGAAGCAAATTGCTGCTCCTTTTTCGTTTTAAGTGTGGGTAAGGAGAGTTCTTCAGGACAAATGAGAGAAGTATACAGAGAAAGACAAAAGGATATGAATGTACAGGACTGAGAAAACCTGGTGCATAAGGGCAAGACTGTTGCTACAAACAGACCATGCCTTGGAATGGACTGTGATGCACCAGCACTCTGCCAGCTTCACTGCCCCCAAACAGCAACGTAAGCCGGTTTACCATCTCCACAGCCTGCTGTCTCCAAAAGGGACAAGATGACTCCCTGGGTGCAGAGACAGGTGCTCACCTCTGAAAATAGGCACTCCTGGTCAATTAATGCAATTAATGTCTTCAAAAGAGACATGTTTAGAAAAGTGAAATCACTGAAGATCACAACATTTCAAATCCTTCATCCAAACAGACTCCCTCAACAGTCACATGAATCTGAACTACAAACAAAACAACAGCACTGTGAACAGGCAAAACATGAACAAAACTTTCACTTTGCTGAGTCCCTGCCTTTTTCTCCTTAGAAGCTCTTTAAAGAGCTGTTACTTGAAAGGAAAAATCTCTAAGACCTCCTGGCCTAGATTTTATTTTTTTTACTTTTTTATATCCTTGACCAAGTGTTGCTTGTTAATCTAAACACACACATCCTTATGTACAAAAGAAGTCTTCTCCATACTCTTAAAATGGTTAAAAAAATACAATGGGAGAACTTGTCCTGGAATTCTTGAGAGATCTGGCAGTACTTGATGTTATATGGGGGTTTTGTGACATAACAATTAAGGAATTACCTTCTAACTTAGTAAATTGCTACACAAAGCAAAAGGTTAAAGTCATGTCAGATAACAAACAGGCTCATAAATCAGTTTTGCTATTTACATTTTTTTCCAAACATCTCATCCGGCATTTTTACTCAGAGAAGAAATATAAGTATGTCTCAAACACAGGAAGAAAATTTCTCAGTCAGACAATATTCAAAAGTAAGACCTTCCAGCATGACAAAAAGCATTTTAAGAATAAAATTGAGTATATTTTCCCTTCAAACCAGAGGAACATTACTGTTCTTGGATAATACTGAATGGTTCTGCGTTAGATAAAATGACTTCACTGTATATAGCAATTTAAAATCCATTTTTATGATGAAGCATTTTAGCATCACAGATACCAAGCTCTCTCAAGACAGAAACAGTATCTTTACTAGTCAGCAGACATACACCTTGCTCAGTTTCAATGGGAACAAGCATATTACCCTCAAATCTGAAAAGTATCTAGATTGTTTTCAGAATTTACAGGGATGTCAGATGCAAACTAGAGAAGTTCCAAACACTGTACTGCTTCTGCTTTTTGTTCTCCATGACCATGAAGGCAATTACTTTTTTTTTTTTACTGAATACCTGATCTTTTAAAATCAGCTATTATGTTTAAAACACTGTATCACTGAACACATGGCACACATATATCACCATTTTATCCTGTCCCAGACCTTTAGAAATTTGAGTTTTGTTGTTTTGTGGGGAAGGGATTCTTTTGTTTTAAATAATTTTGCAACTTTCCACGTTGCATTTACTAATTTTTGCTTAACTTCTCTCCCACACACAAAAAGCACTAGGTAATACAGTTCAAAGCAAAAACACTTGGGGATCATTGATGTCCAGGATGCTTCTGAAGATATAAGCCATTCTTCAGAATCATTACTCTTCCAAGATTAATACTTAAGACTTTCAAACTAGGTAAATGGCAAGAGTTTCTTTGACAAATTGTGTTGCCTGAAGCGAGTATAAAACAAGCTTTGAAATACTAAAATATCATTTCTAAAGGAAAGAATGCCATTGTGCACAGGTTTACTTAATTTTCCTATAACACTGAAGGAGAGACGAGAAGATACAGTATTGATCAGAGAGGTGCTTTGCTACCCTGTTCTGTCAGAGGTTAAGTCCTTGATCTCATTAAGGACATGCTTGGTTGTTAGTAAGGGTAATTTTTCTGACAATGCTTTGCTTTTGAGGGACATAGATTTAATTTGTTTTGGTTGGGTTAAAAGTTCATCTCTCCCTTCTTTTATTTCCCACCATGCCAGCAATCTTATCTTCACATGGCCAATTCAATCTTTTTGTCCTTTGACTATTATTTTTAAAGCTTAAATATATACAGCTGACCTTTATTTTAATTTAAATTCTCCTTCATACTTTTAGAATGTTGTCAGACTTGCTATCTCCAAGTGAACTTGCTGCTGCACAGTAAAAGTAGTCTTTTTTGCCCTGTCAGCAGCAGGATGTGTTTAATAGGATGAATTTCTGGGCTTCTCTGATCAATCTGTAATTCTAAGTGCCAGTTCTCAATATACCCCCTTTAGAAATTCACTCTAACAACTCTTCTTGTGGCCCAAAGCTCCTGAGGTGTTATGCCTCAGGAGTCCTCAGTTCTGTATCTGGTATCAACAGTGAGGATATGGCCATTCACACAATTAATACACCACCCCTGTGTAATCCAAAAGACTCATGCACAAGACCCATCATTTACATCCAATACAGCAATCCCGGCCCATTCCAAACAGTTTAGCATCCAGGTTTACAGCAAGAATGATAGAGATTCAACCATTAAGGAACTTCTATAAATAGAAAACCTAGGGTGATGGCTCACATTTTGCTTTCAAGTGTTACCTGTGTCCTCTTTCTAGGTATTTGAACAGCAATAGCATTTTTTAAAAAGGTTCATTTAAAACCATACCGTTTTCTGAATATATAATACCGCTTGTAACATTACACATAGAGCTGTTTCTCAGAATGTATACTTGTCTCAAATGCAAAGAAGCAATAAAGACAGCCATTATTTGTTTCAAATACAATACATGTTTTCTTGACGTACAACATTTATACGCAGTTTCTGAAATCAAGTCTGGTTAGAGTGTGTCACTGGGAGAAAACTGGTGTTAAGATCAGGGATCACTTGCATTCTTCCATAAGGCAGTAAGGAGTTGCAAAATCCAATTTTGGCAATAAAAACTTCCAACTGAATACAAAAGATTAAAAATCACAATGCTGATCAAAGCTTTAGGCTTGTTTTAATGTTCTTTCTTCTCCCTTGCTAAGAGACGTATGTTCAATAGCTCACAAGTAACGGGTTAGAAATGCCAAACAGGTCTGCTATCTAAAATGCACATGCTGTAACTCTCAGTCAATAATAGGTCTGGGGGAGATTACAGCACAGACTTGCACTCCCTCTATAGTGCATCATATTTCTTCCTTGTATGCACTTAGATGCTTCCCAGTGGACAATCTATTCTTCAATAACGTGTATGAACTCCTGTTACAATTTTCTGAATAATAGATCTACTTTACACAAAGTTACTTTATGAATTTTGCTTTTATATATTTACCTGCAAAGTAAACCCTTGTATCTGAAAGTGCTTACAACTGAACAACACTCCATCACGAAAACAAGGTTTTTAAATTGACTAAAAGCATTTTCAAGAATCCTAGCTTTGTTTTTATCCTGAATGATAACCAACACAGCTTCCAATCACGAGGGAGTAGACTTGTGGGCCCTTGCTCACTTCTCTACTTAAGCTTAAATAGTGCAAATAGCCTTTGCTGTTTGTAGTCCACCAGCAAAGCATTTCCTCACTGCAGAGGAAAGCCAGCTGGGAGCAGCAGCCTTCTCCCTAAGCACACACAGTGTGCAGGGGTGGGCCATGTGCCGCATGAAGATGGGTGGGAGCATAAAGGCAGCGTGACTGACATAAAATTCCTAATTGGGTTCTGGACAAGGTCATTTTAATTTGGCCCAGCTAGATACCTGCACATTCCTCAGTCCCACACACTGCACGTACACTGTTGACTCAGAATGAGCTCCTGCTCCAAACACCACAGTTTTGATCAAAGACAAAACAAGCAAGAAGGCATATATTTATGATTTAAATGGAAAGATTAGTGCTGAATGGCAAAGCACAAGCTCATCTGGATGGCTCCTTCTTAAAACTTCAACACTAATAGCAATCTTTCATTTTTCCTGCAAAATTCATTTAGCTATGAAGCTCACAAGACAAAAAGCCCTGTATGCCTCATAGCATAGAGGCAGAGCAAGACTAAAAGTGGAACGAACATGTCTTCCTCCATAGATTAGAGTGACAAATATTATTAAATCAGACAATAGCTCTGGAAATGAAAAATGAAAAGCAATCCCCTATCACCACATACCTCACAGAGCACGAGTTTGGAGATCATATGCTGAAAACCAGTTTCTGAGAAAGTGTCAGCATGCTCTATTTTTGTTGGCACAACCATCAGTGCTCTAGTTCTGAAAACCAGGTCAATGCTGCTTTTGTACCTACATGCTTGAAATCAGATACCTGTATTTTATAAGTTTTGTTTTACTATACAGTATTTATGGTTTGTCCAAGTATTTGAGTCACTGAAACAGACAAGCACTAATAATAATTACCCTGAGATTAAAGACTAGACACTCAAAATTGGATCAAGACTTTTTTGTTGAGCAAAATAAATTAAAATCATGTATGAGATTTTCTTTCATCTAAGTTTAATTATCTAATAAATCAAGCATAGCCAAAGCTAGCAGGATCCACATCCCCAGATGGCATATTCCAAATGAAGGCAGGAATGACTCTCTGCAGGTGTCTATACATTCCACTTGCCTAGACAGTAGTCTAGGCAACTGGCTTCAGACGGATACTAGCTTTCACGTTGTTAAAGGTTAGGGGAGACTTTCCAATTTGTATAAATTTAAGAATAAATGCCATAAAAAACTCACCAGTTGAACTCAGAGGGAAATAAACACAACAGTGCTTGAGTAGAAGAAATACTCCAAAACCTTTTTATGATCCTGTGTTTCTGCAGAAAAGTCACTTTGAAACATTAAAAACAGTAAGCTATGAAATATGAAGTACAGTTCCTAGTCTGCTGTGATTACTGAAGCTAACTACTTAAAATAGTCATCTTGCTTAGGTTGCGTACTTAATGAGTTCATTTACATGAATGGGTACAGGCAGAAGTCTCACATTTTACAACACTGATCTCTCCAGGGCTTCCATACAGTGTTAATGGTAATAACTTCAGTATTTTAGTAAGAAAAAGAAGGACTTCATAAAACCTTTAACCTGTATATGAAATACAGAATATTAGAGAAAATTTTGTGAACTATTTTTGCGTAGGTAAAGAATGCTGAAACTACAATACTGGAGAATATTTTAGAAAATGTCATATATATGCTTTGATGTGTTCAGTCAACTATTTAAAAATTACTGCATTATGCTTACACTGGATTTTCGGGAGATAAATATTTTTCTTAATTTCTGACTTCTGCTGGAAAAAAAACAAACACACAAAGCTACATCTTCACTAACTCATCATCTGGGACATCCCAAACATTCATACATGCACATCACAAGAAAACCATTAAAGATGCATTGTTTTCAAGCTTCTGGAATGAAATTATAAGACATTTCATATACAATAAAATTACTGAATTAATTTCCTTTCCCAAAACATAAAGATCACTTCAGCTTTCTGGGTTTCTCTCATCATCATCCAGCTCTGCAGGCTTCTCTAGCACTGAGGAAATAAACACAGAATTATTTAAGTTGGAGAAGACCTCTAAGATCATCAAGTCCAACTGTTAACCCAGCAATGCAAAGTTCACCACTAAATTGTGTCTTTACGTGCCACATCTACAGGTCTTTTAAATACCTCCAGGGATGGTGATTCAACCTCTTCCCTGGGCAGCCTGTTCCAGTACTTAATAACCCTTTCAGTGAAGAATTTTTCCTCATATCCAATCTAAACCTTCCCTGGAGCAACTTGAGGCCACTTCCTCTTGTTCTACTGCTTGTTACTTGGGAGAAGATACTGACTCCCACCTTGCTACAACCTCCTTTCAGGCAGCTGTAGAGCTTCTGAGCCTCCTTTTCTCCAGGCTAAACAAACCCAGCTCCACAGCCAACTCTTCACACCATCCTCACTCCTTGACTTGTGCTCCAGACCCTTCACCAGCTTTGTTGCTCTCTCTAGACTCGGTCCAGCACCTCAGTATCTTCCCTGCAGCGAGGGGCCCAAAACTGAACACAGGATTTGAGGCGTGCCCTCACCAGTGGTGAGCACAGGGGGACAATCCCTGCCCTGGTCCTGCTGGCCACATCATTGCTGATACAGGCCAGGATGACACTGGCCTTCTCAGCCACCTAGGCACACTGCTGGTTAGTGTTCAGCTGTTGTTGACTACGCTCCCAACAGTTTATTTTCTTGCTGAAAAGTGAACTTTCATCACCAGTGTACCTCCCATCAGAAAACATTTAACCCTGGTTTTACTAGTCCAGCAGCCCCTCATTTACATGGCTAAAGAAAACTCACTCAGATTACAGAGAAACACACAAAGAAAAGCCCACCTTTGCAGGAACAAGACCCAGATAACAAGAATTAATTCTAATTAAAAACAATGAAGAAACAAAGGAAACTGCGGTAAAAGCAGCATTCTGAAATTAAGTAGCCGTTCAGAGATAATTTTTTTGTCAGATGTAGTCCAGGATTTCCAACTCAAAATAGGTAACTTGTAGTATACCCACACACTTCCAACTCTTCTCCCTACTCTATGAATTCCCAGTGCAGATTAGTGCAGTCAAATGTGCTTTTAAGTGACACATTAAATTAGGAGTCTCATACCTTTTTAGAAAACATAGGTCAATTTACCGGTAAAGCCCTCTGGCCATTAGTATTTCCATTTTAGTACTTCCCATCAACAAGTCAAATGCAAACACTTTAAGCTTCATTAATCTTCAGCAATCCCAAATGCCAGTTTCTTGATTACCTACTGGGTTGTTGTATACTACTCCATCTCTTAAGCTGTAAGAGGGATTACAGTATTATAAAATTGCTTAGAACTTGCATCATAAACTGAACTATTCATACCATCTGTTATAAAAGAGCGAATTGTTCTCCCTGCTGAAGAAAAGATTGAGGTTAATCCGCTTCCCCAGTGCTGTGCAGCAAATCAGAAGAGCAGGCTACACTAAAATGCTGAAATCTATAGTTGCCCGTTTCATGACAATTCTATATTATCTTTTCAACAACATGGATGCACAGCTACCCTAGTACATCATTCTCATGTCCTAAAAATTCTAGGACTATTCTAGTTCTTGAGACTGCAAATGAATTTTTTTTAAACATTTGTATATTATTAGCTATAACATTATTACTGCAGTGCCCAGATAGTTCAGCTGGAGAATCCAGCCTCTGCATGAGATGTTTATGACAGTTATTTCAAGTGCTTCAGGTCAATAAGCCAATACTTCTGCACTCTTGTAAATGAGGCCAGGATTTCTCATGAGGTTTTACCAATAACTTCAGAAATATTAAATTATTCCTTTCACCCTGTTTGTCTTACCTAACACCACAGATCCCATAAAAAAAAAGTTCATTTTGTTCTAGGATGCTTCATGCAAATAAAACTCTGAACACAGATTCAGCTGGAAAATGAAACTCCTTCCACCTACATTGCCATCTTATTGTTTGCAGAATGGAACAATTACAATTTAGAAATAAATTCATTCTCATAGCAAAATTGAAAACAGCAAACTCATTATACAAAGAGTAAAATAGCTTTAAATGGGTGTATTTTATTTTCTCATTTAATCATTTTCTTATGCAAGTATTTTGACAGGGTGTTTAGGCCAAAATTCTCCTTCTCTCCTATCACAGCTCAGTTTCTGATAATGATGACACAGGTTATGAATGATAGGTTAGAAAGCAACAGTAAGATCCTTCCTGCAAGAAAGTGTCATATTTGAGCTCAAACAAAAAATATCTAAAAATATGAAAAGAAATACAGGAGAACAGAATGAAGGTAACAGGTAAAAATGTTGCCTACATTCAAGTGCAATGCAGAGTAGAAATTCCTTTTGAGTAGTTCCAGGCAGGTGCTCTGATAGACACAGACATACTATGATGAAAGAGAAAAAGAAGCATCTTACAGACAAAGGAGAAACAGTCTGGGCTCAGGCCCGCTTATCCATTTCCACAAAATTTGGACATGCTACACAACTTGGCTTCCATAACAAGAGCTCTTAAGCTAGTTTGTATGATATGGCAAAGTTACTTATCATTTACAAAGACTCATGGATTAAGAAAATTTGCAAATAAGAGTAAAAAAATGTAAATATTTCATTGGTCAGAGGAGTTCAAGCAAAGATATTTGCAATTCTCCACTAAATCATCAGAGAAAATAAAGCTTTACAGTTTTTCTTTTAACAAATGAATGAAGAAATAAATTCTAGTTAAGTTACTCTAAGACTGCAGTATGCATTTTTGGTATGATGGGGAAAAAAAAGAGCTAATGAAAATATTTTGGTTTTAATTACCGGCACAGAAAAAAAAAGGCAAAGTAAAGCTTAGTGAAGTAATCCTCTCATTTTCTCACCTGTGCACTGTCCCCAACAGATACATTATTTAAGATCTACCTGCTCTACCATAAGAAAACCAGATGTAACCTTACCCATGTCACAGATACATACAAACAGCTCTACCAAGACTCCAGTGCAAGCTTCAAGGATAGTATTATCCAGAAGGCATAAAGCCACTTTAAAATCTTGCTCTTTACTGTGGCTGCATACTCAGTTTGTCTCTCAGAGGAACACACGCACACCATCAGGTGATGATAAAATGTAGAGCTGTAATGCTGTTTACAGTGACTATACATAAATCAAACCATGGCTTTATCCAAGTGTGACAGAATTCCTACAAGATAGAAGGAACTCAGTAAACCATCACACTCTTCTAATGAGTAAACACCTTTCTGTCTCTCCTAATCTCTACAATAAACACCAATCAGTAATTCTAGGCTCTCCTCTTCACTCAGTATGACACCTAATTCTGAAAAGATAACTGTGATTATATTGACAGAAAAAAAAGATGATGCAAAACAAATGACTAACATCAGCCTTCCTGCAGAATCAAGCCAGAATGTTCCCATATTGTAAACAAAGGCTTTTTTCCAGTCTAAACTCACAAGTGGTTACATACCAAGTTTCTAACATATAAACTCTAACTTGAAAAATCATTTTGTTTTTATCCACCACACTTACCTAATTCTGAACAAACACTACTCAGGGCTAAAAAAAAAGTAAATAAATTATCTGGGTATACACAAATACAAACTGAAACTGCAGATTTAACACTCCTTCTGGTTTACCAGAATTATCGTCATGTGCAACATTGTCTTATTCATTGTGCTGCTTATGAAATATTTTAATATCGTGGTTTCACGAAACTTAAAAAAACCAAGACAAAATGTTTTACTTTTAAATGTAATGATGCTCACAAGATGTCAGTACTGAACTGTTTGCTCTAAAAGGTCCCTTACATATTAAACTTCTAAGACAATGTTGATGAGCAGATGAAGTACATGTCTGTAACAAAATTTATCAGGTTTCAGTAATAATGCACAAATCACATCATCACCATTAAAAAGAAAAAAATTTGTCAGTTTTCCCAGATTGAGGTTACTGTAAAATTTGATAGAAACCAACTCCCTCCTACTGCAGCAGTATAGGAGGAAAAAAAAAAAAAAATCAAACATGCCCAGGATACGGAACTAGGCTCTAGCTTATTTCTTTCTCTATTTATTTCTTTGATAAACTCTTTTAAACTCTCACTCACAAAATTTTTGAAGCATTAACTTGACATTTGGATACAGCTATAAGACTTAATTATATCCAAATTATTGAGACTTTGTCAGTGTTTAACGGTAAACAAGAAGCTAGAAGATTTTGTTCTGTGGTACATCCCTTTTTAATGATCAGGCTAAACACGTTCCCTCAGTAGTGACAATTCTTAATTTAAAAAACCACCTTAGGACAGTGAAGAAAACTTCTTAAACCAGCTACACAAGTTACTGTAACATGGTTACCACAGCACTTACGAAGCCTAAACCTTTTTTTCCTTTCTTAAAAAAATGAAAGATGCCAGGGGAGTGGAAGAGTATATGTTACTCAGGTTATTAGACTGTGTATTACAGAATAAATGATTTTGTCTGTTGCTCATTTTAATGTTGAGTTATTCCTCCAGTGAAATTAATGCTTTTTGGTTAAAGGACTTTCCCTATTTAAATTCTGCCTTTCTGTAGGGAATTCAGAAAGATTTTTCATCCTTCTCTAGAGGACCTGAGAACAGAGGCGTTTTTCTTCCTACTTATTTTAAAAATTGCAGGTGTTTATGATCTGATTTATCACCAAAAAAGGAGCCACAAAAGCAAACTCTTTTAAAGAATATCACACAAGTTAGAACTACATAACATAGCTGGAAGCTACTTCAATCCCTTTGACCTTGTGTTCACTGGAGGAAATAAAAACAAATAAAAACCCCTCTGTGCTCAAGGAACTCAATCCAAGGTAACATCCTATGGAAAACAAAGTACCTTTTGATAATTTAGGATAAAATGAATGTGCTCATCTGAATTAAGCGAACACCAGAGCTTCATCTTTAAACCTTTTCAGGAGTTAGTGAGAAGTCATTACAGCACAAGCTCACAAAGTACCAAGAGGTACCTCCCATCCACAGGTACACACTATGGATTCAGCTGCTTTGCAACCATTATCTGCACCTTTCAGTTCAAGGAACTGGGGCAGTGAGCAAACTCATGAGAGTGACACTTTCCAAGAAATTAATAATCAACAAGAAATATGGGAATCCTGGACTCCAAAGGTTGCCTAGTATGGCAAGTCAACATGGATAGATGTGAAGACCAAGTGTCTAATTATTTCACATGCTATTTTTTGTAATTCATTTCCTGCCTCATTGCTTCTGCTTCTGTTACAGGATTAAAGCCTAGGACAAGGCCTCTTCTGAAACAATGGTAGCACTTCTTCCTTCCTTGTGTTAGGCAATATGCCTTATGAACTCTGCCTCCTGTTCCTCTCAAGAAGTCACTGTCTTCCCCTGTCTGGAAGCTCACAAATAAATCAACTGCTTCTCTTGGGCTATTTAAACTGACAGTATTTCACTTCAGCAGAAACTGAAAGTACAATCTCTACTAGACATGATATGTATTATCATCATTTATTTGCTGTGTATCACAGAAATCACTGGTTAGCAAAGCCAAACAAAAATTAATATCCCATCATTGAGGGTAATGAGGATTTTTATTTATTTATTTTTTAATTTGACAACACTTACATTTTATGTTTTGGGTTTTTTTAAATCGTTAAAGAAGAGAAGCATTGATGAATCTGAAGTCAGCTGACCAGGGACTCATGGCCAGCACTCAGGAGATCAGGTGTTCTGGTTAACTTTGCACTAGATTCAAAATGCTTCATTCATAGTCCAAACACCATCGATGGCCTGCTCATTGGCCCTCTGAGGTAAAAGACCGCCCTGCAGGACACATCCACTTTACAGTTCATTAACTAAGAAGTTCTGTACTTCAAAGATAGGAAAGAAGGGGAAAAAACCCCAAAGAAACAGTCTTTCCAAGACATCTTTCCTAACTATAAAAATACCCTATGTTAACATGCACATACTCATCCTTCCATTGGATTTTGTTTGAGATGCAGTCCCAAACTACATCTGAAGGCTTTGTGTCATATTTGATCCTTGAAATTAGTAACATCTGTATGTATGCAGCAGTCCACTGATATTTTTTGGTAGCAGAATCAAAACCTTTATCTTCTATGAAATCAAGCTCAAATCAATAGATTTTCATGGAAGTGAGACCATACAAATGAATTATTGGGGCCACCAAAGTATTACACTCTCTTTATAAAAGCCATTATTTTTTAAAACCAGTTCAAAAGCTAACAACACAATCTGCTGGAATAACACTGGGTGAAAAGAGGGGCTTGGCTTTGTTCAGAGAAGATGCAGGAAAGGAGCTTTTATTCCACTGGAGAATTACATTACAATCATTATCATGTGCTTACCAGAAAACCAAAACACTCCTCCCAATAATGACCATCTACAGTCTCCTTTTACTTCACTTTGTTGGGGTGGAGAGCTAATTATACATACTAGGACTTTCTGAAAATAAATCCTTGACATGCTACTAACAGAGTCTTTATTAATTATGAGATGAAGTGTTACATACTAAGAGTCACAGATGCTTCATGACGTAAGTCTTATAACATTAAAGAAGGGGGAACAAACCACTGCAGAAATGCATGGATGGGATATAATCTAATGAGTTCTTTCAGAATTTATTTGGGCACACAGGTATCAGTAACCTGAAACTATTTTAGAAGTTCACATTTTGAAATACAGTTTCAGTTTTACTTCCCCTCCCATGAACAGTATTAATGCTATGGGGACTTTTTTTTCTTTTTAAAGTGCTCTAGGCTGGCATCAGAAAGTACTTTATATTTTAAGAGTGCCTCCTGTGCATCCCTGTCTAGCATGTCTAAGAGGAAATATTGTCAGTCAAGTCTGACTAGCAGCCATACAGGTCATGAAAGCAGTTGCATAACCAAACAGTGTGGACAGCCATTGTATTCAAAAGATAATGCAGTGCCACAGGTTTGAAAACAACAAAGCAAGGGAGGTGTGCTCAAAATCATAGCTGAAGGAGAACAGAAACATCTACACACTTCAATTTTCGAAAAACATTGAAGACACTGAATATCCTTCTCTACCTTCATAAAGACAAAAGAAGCCTGGTACAATTGGGAATGACTGCCTGTTTTGTTTTGCTGCTCCAGTAGTTATAAATGCCACGTCTCAGGCACTGCTGCTGCTGCTTTGTTGCTGTGAAGTGACAGCTGAGAAAAATGATGATGCTAGAGATATGTGTTATGAATATACAAATAGGTGAGAGACAACTGATTCCTGCAGACAAGAGTCTAGACATTTCATTTAGTAAGTGCTTCTCCCTTTCCCTAAATCCAGCAACCCACTGAACATACAGCCTTATCAAATACTATGTGCCTCTGGAACTCTACTGGTAAATAATGGTGCAGACATTATTACAGCCTAAACACACTCGACAGCTTCAGCAGCAGCATTGATCTCACTGTCACAAAAGAGACTAGTCCAAGGTTTCTGACCCTACTGGGATGCTGAACAGTCACCTCCAGACAGTCCTGCTTTGTGTGCACAGGATAAATTGAACTATTGACAATGTCGTATTTGTTATCTTTTTAACAAAAAATCCGAGTGAGAAAATGTAGTGAAAGAGAAAATGTAACTACCATACAATATCTAAAGAGCAACTTTCTTGAGAAGTTGCACATTAGTTCTAAAATACTATATAAGAGTTTCTGAACAACGCTGGAGTTTGGTTATGTTGACACATATACCTGCTACCATGTCATGCAACAAAGGAAAAGGGTTTAAGCTATGTAAGAGAAAGAAAAAAAAAAAAATCCTTCTTTTCCTTCTTTTAAACACAATTCAAAGCCAATCTCCAATTAAACCTGTGTATTACCAAGTCACTTATTTAATTCATACCCAAAGGACATGGCTTCATATCCATAAAGAACATATTCTTCTATTGTGTTGACATTGAACTAAACTGAAAAAAAAAATAGCATGTCACTGAAATAGAAATAGAGTATCAAAAGTCTGTTCACAGCATCAATGCACCATTCTGGCAGTTAAACAGTGATAAAACTAGAGTGGTTTGGTCTTTTTGATTCCTTTCTGGGGCTTCAGGGTAAGTTTTCCCTGCCATACATCCCAATACAATTGTTTCAATTGCTCTTAAGAAAATAAAAGGATCTCAGTGATGGATAAATCTAAGCTTACCATTTCCAGCTATTTCAGTTTTTGTTATATTTCTATGGACTTCCTAATAATCCACTTCAATACCAATGTAGTCTTCTTTTTAGCATCTTTCCAAGTTAATAAAAAGCACAACATTACAAAACTAGAAATGCTATAGCTTATACAATGGCATATTAGAGGAGGCTGAACTATTTGAAGTGAAATCAAGGACTTATCAACAGTACACTGCATTCAATAATGACATCAGGAGTTTTTAAGAGTCCTACATCCACTGGAGAGCACAGGTATATTATACTCAGAATAGTAAACTTGGTATGGCCATCGCAATAATAAGTACCTACAGATAATAAAGAATCCCACCCAATCTCAGAGCCCCCTTGTCTGCAAGCTTTGAATGCTAAAAGGAACAGTAAGAAGACCGTTTCTATTATGATGTTCTCTATTATTAGGCCAGGTCTTGTTTCTGCAACAGAAACCTTTTGTTTTTCATGTATTTATAACCACAACTAAGTTGCCTTCATTCCTGAGTAGCGTGATTGTTTTTATGACACACTGTGCTAACTAGGAAAGATCAGAAAGAATGTGTATACAAATAAAAGCACCCCAAGAAGAATTTGGTACACAGACACAGAGCACAACACAGAAGGTTTACACCATCACCACCTGGTTTTATGCCTCAGTCATAAGTTCTTGTCACCACTAACAACCAACAACTAATGCCAATCAACTTGCATTAGCATAAAGTTATTTCTTGAGAACATTATAAAACTTGGTTGATAAAAAGAAACTATTTATACTTACAGCATCTGAAAACATGTGACTTGATTTTACAGAAAGTTTTGATTAAACAGTGTAATATAAATTAAAAAGCCTTAAAAATGAGATATGTGATAGAGCTCAAAGATACTATCTTAGTATGGTTGTACCTATTCTGCAGCAGCACATGAACCATCTCAAAACACCATACTTGTTCATCAGAATATTCAGCTCTTGATGATTTCAAAGAAAAATAAATTAAAAAAAAATAAAACAAAACAAAACAAAAAAAAACCAACCCTGTGGTGCTCAAGCAACAATAAATTCTGAAGAAACCAAGGTGCTGATGCAGAGGTACCACATCTCTTCACTGACCACATACAACCAAGACAAACTTTCCACAACAACCAAGTGAAATGCTGTACCTACAAATGGTCACAAAGGTCAGGTGACAGAATGGGGGAATTACTGTCCACAGAAGAAGTAACTCAAAATAAGAGATCTGGATACTGACTTATTATTCCTTGGACACTATGGAAGTATTTTACTTAACATGGTAAACAAAGGAATCTGGACAAGACAGAAAGCTAAATTACTTTGCCTCTGATACTGATGAGGCTAGTATTGCAAAGGCAAAGGAAATGTAGCATTCCCCACTTCAAGAGCAATGCTGTAAAAATGGGAAATGCTCACAGGAAAAACCCCAACATATTGGGGTTTGACTGAAGAATCACAGCGACAAAGGAAAGAAACCTTTATTTACCAAGAAGAAAATTAAAGGGTAATCTGATTAAAGTATATATGCAAGACATCAAAGGGAATAGAAGGTTCCTAAATTTAAGGAGGAAAAGAATAATAGCCAAAGACAAGAAACTAAAGATGGTCAAATGTAAAATAGGTGATTTTTCTTTTCTTAAATGGCATGATTTATGCTTGAAAGAAGGTACTAAGGGTCATCATTTTTGCAACTTACGTACATGAAAGCATGATTTTCATCAATTGTTTTGGGGGTTTTTTCGTTTTTTTTTAAAAGAAAATATACTACCAGCTCAAACTTTTAAGAGACAAGAACTGAAAACATACTGGAATTGATGTCAGTGTTAAGAAAACTTGAGGGGTTTTCTGGCTTTAAAACCTGGCATGTTTAGAAATATTCAATACAAATAAAGTACTACTACCCGCACAATAATTTTTTCTGTGCATAAAGTGTTCTATGCAAAATACCCATTTTCAAAACTTATGTGGAGTACTTTCACAAGTGCAAATGTCATTTGGCAATCTTTGTAGTTTTACTGTAATAGCAAAGAAACATTCCTTCATTTGATGAGCTGAAAGTGCCTCAACAGATCAGCACACTGGTACTAACTAAAGAATTACCAAATGTATAAAGTCTATGTTCTCTTTACTTCAAAGTGAAGAATTAAAAAAAAAAAGGCAAGATATAAGAACAATAACACAATAAACTCTTAGAAATCAGACTGCTTATGTTTCAAAAGACATAAATCACCTAATTAACACTGAAATAAATTGTCTTTTCTCTGACATGAGCAGTGAGAACAGACTGAAAATTATGGCAGTAGAAATGAACCACTGGGGTAAGACCAGAATGAACAATCAGGCCAAGAATTCAAAGGCTTGATCATGAATTACTCTAAAATAAGTTTAGCATTTCACTTGTGTTTTATATCAATTTTTCAGTAAGATACAGGACCTAGAAATCCTGTAATCACAAAAGAAGTCTGATGATGCAGAATTTTGTTTGCTGTTAAGAGAAGAAAGACAGCTGACCCTGTGCTGCATCCATTTGTGATAAGTCAGTTCTTCACAAGAAGAGCATTTTCAGTCAATCTCTTGAATGTTCTAGGGCCAAACAGATTTATTTTGAAATAGGCAGCTCCTGAGTAATGGAAGTGGTGGGATTTTTTTGTTGTCCATTCTTGCTTCTGCTTATCACATTCTAAAAGGAACCAAGCTTTTCCATGTATTTGAAAAGAAGAACTTCAAAGAAAGGACATCAGATCTACAGAGAGCACTCACACAGAAGATAAAACACTTCCTATAATGAACTGTGAACTTGAGCACAGGTAGCCCACCTTTGTTTCAAGGGCTCAATACAAAGACAAAGCAACAAAGGAAGACAAATTGATCAAACGATTCAAGGTTATGTCAATCTGCAGTAGATATCATATAGCCCTTGTAAAATGCAGTTACCTTGGAGGGGCTTAAAAAATGGCCTAAATTAAAAATCTACCAGTTCATACAACATTAATACACATTAAAAAAAATAAATAAATGAAGGATTGCTTATATGGGATTTAAGGGGTTTAACACAAGAAACTAATTAATTTATCACATAGCTTTACATTGCCAATAGGCTGCTGTATAATAAATATTTAGTTGTACCCTGAAGTAATTTTAACAAGCCAAGGGATTCAACACTTCTCACCAGTCTTCTGAACTTCAGTTAGTAACATATGCAATAAAGGAACTTTTCAAGGAGGAGGAAAATATGAGTGGATAAGCACCTCTAATATGGATATGCACCTGTGATGCTCTAAAAGGCATGAGATTAGCACAACACCCTTTCTTTTCTCAGTTCCTAAATTACGAGGTATTTAATTCTCCCATTCTAGGATTAACTAGAAAGCAGATGAAGCTAGCTGCCTAGGAGACCTGAAAAGCAATGTAATGCAAATTTAGCTAGTTCCCTACTTTGGAATGAGAGCAACTCATGAGACATACAAATGTGTTGCAATATGCCATCAGAACGGAAAAAACAAAAGTGAAAAGGAATTATCTACGAGAATTCAGGTGGTATTCCAAGCAGCTACAATTTGTGAAGATATTTTATTTTTAACTCGAGTAATCTGACTGTTTTCACAGATGAAGGGAAGACTCTGACAGCAGTCAAAAACAGGAAATAAAGCATATGTGAATGAAAATGGTAATCTGCTGCTTCCATGAACAGTTTATTTTGTAGACAGAAATTTTTTATGAAAAACTTGGAATTTGCATCAAGGCCATCAAGGAGCCTCCTTAAAATGCCTATGAGAAATTTAGCTGTCTTTTCCTTTCAGAAGTGGGGGATAACTTTCAATAATTCATTCTGGTCTATATTTAAAATGGCATTACACAACTTTAAAAGGATTGCCATATCTACTTTGAAAACAAGAAAGTAACTAGCAACTACCTTAGTGGGAGTAAATAATTAACACAAGAACAGTTTAAGGCTTTCTCTTCCATTGTTCTTGGTTTAGTGGAAGAAGAATAATTCAAACAGCATAAAAGTATTTGATACATGAAATGTCGCAGTATCCCTATGAGGTAAGTAAAGATAATTGCCCAGTGAGAGAATTAAGCCACAGAGGTAAGTCTCTCACCCTGGGCACCGTGGACTGCTGCATTTTCAGGCTGATGGCATTCTGTGCTAATCCTCATCCATACTTCAGAACTCAAGAACAATTTTATGGAATAAATCAGTCATAGAAATAACACTGTAAAAGGAGACACACACAAGATAATTTAACATCTGGAACTGTTCAATCCTTTGGAGATACTTTTATTGCACAATTCCAGAGGTCGGCCCATGTGATCATTAAGCACTACTTAAACAGACTAGCAGCATTCCCTTTCCATATGGATTAGAACTCAGTCTTCATTTTCTTATCCAGTTATAAAAAATTGTAGATGATCTGTTCATTTTTTTCTTGCAAGTATTTTTTCCGTTTATTCATTAATTCTATCCTAGAACGATTTTAGGTTGCATTATTACCATTTCATAAAATATAACTATTAGCAATGCAGGAAATTAATCTAATGCACGCATAAATTACTTGTTGCAGATCCCAAACAGTTTGCACAGGACTATCTGGATCATAAAAATGCACTGAAGACACAGAACATAAGATCCTCTAGGATTTTCTGTTCTATTTCCTTCCAAGAAACCACCAATCTGCAAATGTGGATGTGGAATTGCTCTTGTTTAGATAAACAGTAACTTTTTATTAATTGTTTTCTCTTGGCTAATTCAACTACTGTCTATGCTGTAGTGCATCTGTGGCCCATATAAAGATCCTGGTCTGGACCTGGGCTTTACAGTAACCATTTATCCTCTCTTTTCAGCCATGAACTTATGTATGGGTTTCTTAAGATCTGACTTAAGCAAGTCTTACCAAAAAAAAAAAAAAAAAGGGGGAATTGCTGCCTTCCAGCATCCCCTACAACCAACATAACCTATTACATTCTACTAGCCACACCAAAGCCTAGGAGAATACATGCAAGGGCATTTAATTTAGCTATTCAACTATACTTCAAATGCCCCTCAGCACTGCAGAGTTGTACAGAAATTAAAATGTGTACATAACAGCCTAATCTATATACATGGAATCAAACTAAGCCCTTTTTTTCTGTTGAAGAATCCTGTTTTCATGTAGGGTAACCCATACATTTGTCCTTGCTCCCTATTCCTTCTTTAAAACTTA
The DNA here is from genome assembly GCF_041296385.1 of Aphelocoma coerulescens. Lineage (NCBI taxonomy): Eukaryota > Metazoa > Chordata > Aves > Passeriformes > Corvidae > Aphelocoma > Aphelocoma coerulescens. Next base: position 51,286,821 of record NC_091015.1, on the reverse strand, counting down.
CCACAAAACCTCAGTTGAACCTTCCTATGGATAACTTCCTTAAATTCATAGGTAATAATAAATAGTAACACAAACAGATGCCTGACGTAGAAGACTCCGTATATAACCTTGATTTACATATTTTCCTTTTCCAAACTTCTTAGCTATTATCCATCTTTAAACATCCTGTTTTAACTATAGCACAAACTTTTTTTTAGATTTAAATAGGTACAAACTCATTATGAGCAGCACCATGCAGAAATGCTGAATATATGTAATTCTTACTGTATTGCTGGGTGATACAATGATTACCATCTCTCAGACACGAGCCCTAGGTACAGCCTTCCAGCACCACACATGAACAGGGATATCTGTGCATGTTCACTCACTGCACTCATTTTAATCCCAAGAATTTGATAAATTTAGAATGGGAAAAGCTATTTAGAAGTTCGTTTTTCAACTGCTAAGGGTAATCATTCAGGTTTTAAAACTATATCTGTGAGTGCATGGGACAGAGATACTTGGATCTTTGCAAAGACTGACAGGCTCAAGGCTGGCCTACTTTTGAAAGCAGAGCACAAGCCATTAAAAAAATCCATAAAGCTCTTGTCACATCCATTAGTCACTTTTTCCTACCAAAATAAGACCCATCTTTAAATTATCAGTTTGGTAAAGGAGTAACATTAAAGTGGGTAAATGCATGTGATTCTACTGACTTTTTATTAAAATCAACTAAATTTCTACTAAGCTCTCAAGCAGTCTTACAGTATCATCAGAAATTTAAATTGTCCTCCTTCTATCATTAGCCAGGAGAGATGATAGAGTTTTAAAAACAAAAGCAAGATAATATTCCTCAACAGGATGAAGCAATCATACTTAACTGTAAAATAACCATGCAGCTGTTAATAAGGCATAAGTTAGCTCTTATGCCTAATTACTTTATGTTTTAGTAAGTAGTGTAGCATATTTATATAAGAACATTAAATCATTTGACCTCAAGCTATAGATACACACCTTACAATAATTTTTTTTTCTTGAATTAATGCATAGGCAGTTAAAGCAAACAGTCATCATCACCTACAAAGACAAAATTCAGGTAAAGTCCATCAAAGCATCATTCCAACATACAAAATGAGGTTTATACTGCATTTGTCATTACTGAGAGCCAAGTTTTACTGCTGTTTTGGTAAAAAAGTTAAACTAAAAAATTCTCATCTGTCAGTTTGGCAGTCTCCTAGTAGTTGAAATCAACCAAATACATAATAAAGGTAGAAAAGTTCCAGGCTAACAGTGCAGGCTGTGCTATGTAAGAAGCATATAAACACTTCCACAACTTAAAATAATCAAATATTTTTAGTATCATTCAACTTCCTCTCTGGTTAGTTCCTTTTTCAAAACAAAACCCCAAACATGGCATGTAGGAACACAGAATACTAAGTAGACAAGGAAATTAAAATGTTACCATTCTATTTAGAAAGGAAAGAAACACTGAACTAACAAATTTGCAGTTTTTTATGTCTGAAAACTACTACTGTTTGACAGGTAACCTGCAGAGTGAGTGATTTCAAGAGCCTGGCCCCTCCATTGTTCACAAAACAGACTCCAAACAATTCATTTTGTTCTGTCTTCCTCCAAATATCACATAGGAGTCTTGCCTGACATCCTGTCCATGTTTAACTGAGCAGCAGATGCCACGAATGCATCGTTCAGATCTTAATGTTTGTCTTCCAAAGGAAGAAGGCAGTACAATTCTGAAGCAAAAAAAAATCACCCAATAAAGTTCTGGAGCGAAAATCACCTGAGAAGTCATGCATATACAAAGTTGAGCTTTTAACAAGTATGTACAAGTAGTCCTGAATTACAAGTCACACGTGTAAATGTATCAGGTGGAAAGTCTGTACAATAGTAGTATATTTACAAAAAAAAAAGTAAGTAATGCACTCTAAAGCAGTAGGTGATGCCACACTGTAAGGCCTTGTTTCTTTTTGCTATTCACCATAGACAGCATAAGCTACAACTCCAAAAGCTCGTTCTACTTTATTTTTCACTAGGCACTCAGCCCCATCTCTGGCAATACTGCAGGAATTTTACACAAGACATGGCAATAACCAGCACAGCTGCTGCAGAGCCCTGCAGACCCCCAGGTCCCTCATTGTAACACTCCTATGCAGAGTAGAGCAAGTGTAACCAGAAGAATCTAATGCTAAGAAAGCAGTATATAAAATCTGTGGATTTAATGGAGGCAAGGGACTCTGGCCTTTCTGGACACTCAGAAGGAAGAGAAAGGAATGAAGCATTTATCCCAACAGCCTAGGAAAACATGATTTAATCTGAAGGAGAGAGTTTTGTCTCTTCTAATAAATTCAGATAAGGTCTGAGGGCTAAGACACATAAGCACTGTATAGAGAAATAGCTACAAAAACAAAGGCAGCTGTCACTTGGACAACTAGGGAGGAAGGGAAGTAAAGCAGAGTTTGAAGTTCAACTCCACCATGACAGGAAGAACAGAACACAGAACTTCAACAAAAATTGTGAAACAAGGTAAGAGGGAGTAATTATTGTAAATAGAGTTTCGTTAAGAATAGACAAGCATGAAATTAATTTTAGGCTGTCTGCAAGGAAGCCAGAAATTTTTCAGTTAGAAATTTTCAGTTTATATCTGAAAGCACCATAACTTTTTATATAACATTTTTATCTACCCTAAAATAAAATGTAGTTTAGGCAGCTGAATAAGAGGTTAAAGATTTCTTTTTGGAATGAATGTCCATGTATTTGTATGAGTGCAAGTCTTAGCAGTATCAGTCAACTTTCAAGGCTTTGCAGAAGGTCATCATGTTTCTGGCTAAAGAATATTTTATAGCACTCTCTTCAGCCCTAGCAAAAGCTTAGCAACACACCCCTCTGTTCACTGCATGCCCAAGAAAGCCATGTGTATTTTCTAACCTTACTCTGCACTACACACTACAGAGACTGCAGGATCAGGTACAGGAGAAATGATCAAGCATTCTGAAAGGCTTTGTTTCTAACGCTATTTACAGGTGGATTTTTCCTTTCAAAACCAAACCAAGGCTCCTCATTAACTCATGTGTTTATGCTGCTACAAATAGCAAGAGAAAATCATAAGAACATCATTTATTACAGAGTAATACCTGAAGAGGAGTAACTCCCCTGTAATATTTATTATCTCCTTTCATGTTCTTTCAGGCATAAGCTACCAAACATGGCCACAGTAAGCATCTGTTCACTCCGTTTAGGTTAGGTTTTCTTAATCACAATCTAGTACTTTTGGAAGTTTCTCCTTCCCTAAGATCATTGTCAAACTACAGGAGAAATATATACTGTTAGGTAGACATCTGGCAGTGCTTAGCACAATTTAATGCTTTCAAACATTTATACCAGTCACCTCTTTTTTTTAAATAAAAACTTCAAAATGTAAAAGAGAATTATGTTATCACATGTAACCATAAATTGGTTTTTCTATTACTGAACATTCCTTCAGATAGACAAGTGGGAGAGACCAACAGAGGTTTTCCAAACAGTAATTTGTAACTGTTCAAATCACTATTTGGCACTGTCTTTTTAAATTTTTTAGCATCCATTCCCTTATGCACGTAAACATACTAAAAGAAGCAGTCAGTGCATACTATCCACACATTGATGCAATACAGAATACTTTTTGAGCAACTGCTCTAAGCACTCTGTGCATCTTTTTTGACAGCCTATTCTTGAATCAGATCCTTTGACTTCATGAACAGGGTGAACAGCAACTGCAAGTTTGCCACTGACAAGAAACAGCAACAGAGCGAGGCCAACAAAGTTCAAAAGTCAAGAAGAAGATACCAGAAACAGAAAATGGCTTGAAATGGCTTGAGATCTCAGGAGGAGCCTGACACATTTTGAGGAATTCAGAGCTAAATGTAAAAAAATGCTAACTCCACAACTTTTTAGAAAGATTTCCTACCCAACATTTCTGCACAGCATCCTACTCAGATCCTACCATCTCCGAGCAACCCCAGCCTTTCCCCAGAGAGCCTAAATTCTCTTCTGTCCTCAGATGCATCCCACTGTGCACATTATGCTTCTTCCCTTGTCATCAGGCACTTTGCACCAGCGCTTAGGCTTTCTCAAACCCATAGTGCTCAGTTTTTGCTCAATGCAACCATCTGGGGAAAGGCAGCTGCACCTGCAGAAGCACAGTGGTGATTCCCTGGGCCTCTTGTCCTTCCCTCCAAGTTCATTCCTCTTTTGACTGTTTCTCCCCACTGAAACAGGTGCAACTTTTTAGTTCTGTCTGCACAACTCTCCATGAAAAAACCCCACCTGGCCCTGCCTAGGACAATACACACTGAAGAAGTTAGTGTTGACAGCAGTGTCAGACTGCAGATCATCCAGAAAACTTGTGGCAGAGAAGCTGTATCTTTGCCCTCACCTTCTGAGTCTCCTCAGACTAGCCCTTCTTCCCTTGCTCTGCCCTTTCGACAGTGGTTTCAAAACAGAAAAATATGGAAGCTGCTTTTAGAAGGTTATGAAAATAAATGCTACTGTGTTACTGAGAACAGAACACAGAAACATCCAATATCCTGTCTCTGGAAGAAGGTGCCGAAGAAAACACAAGTGGATAACAATAACTTCCCACAGCATACCTCTGTGCAAACTGCTTCTTCAGGACCACTCATAGCAGAGGTTGTATCTGTATCTTTGGCTTAGTCTTTCCATTCATTAAACATTTTGAAAAATGTAATTGAAAACACATCAATTGTTCCTTGCAGCTGATCACTGTGCATCACTGCTAGAAGGAAGCTGACCAAATAAACTGTTTACATCAAAATGTTTCTTTAACCCTAAAATTTGCTCTACACATAGGCAAAGAGCATCCCTGACTGTAGTATTCATCCTAACAGCATCTTAAAAACCCCAAAATGTATTACAACTATTAGCAACTATTTGAAAAGAACTTTGACAGCACTGATTAAACCTACCAATTCTCGTTTCATCATTAGGTTTCTTTAAAAATAGATGGACTTGCACAACAATGATTTTGTTCTTAAAGTATCTTCTAGATGTTAAGAAGAGCAAATTGTGCTTTAATAAATAAATACATTAAATCTGAACTGCAGAGGAAGCTAAATTAACCCCACTGGGGTTCCTATCTCTGTTGTTTTGCCAGTTCTGTTTTTGTTTGCTTGCATATGACATAAATATTGAAACATTTGGCTCAAAGTACTCCTGAGTATACACAGGAGACTTGCAGAGCCGGTTCAGTGTCAAGCAGAGGAAAAGGAGAGCAAATGACATCCTGTCTGCTCATGTAATAATTTTTTCCAAAGTTTGCTTCCCATAGTTGGGATTGAAAATAGTACCTTAGCTGCATTATAAAAGCAAAGTATTATAAGTTCACCACAAGACAAGTATGTAACTGATAATCAGAAGAAACAAATTAATTGCCCTGTACCAAATTCTAAACCCATCATTATGCATTTTCTCACATACTTTAGCTCAAAAGGAGAAAACATGCCTGCAAATGGAAAATGAAACAGAACACTGGTCTTTGTCAGACCATTTATTTGGGCTTAGGCAATTTCCCCAAATGCTGAGATAACACCACAAAGTGTGCAGGATCACTACTTACTTCAACCCAAGTTTAAAACATTTTTCTTCACTTAAAATCCATTACTGGTTCAAAGGATCAGCAGCTTAGTTTTACTGTATAGCAAGCCAGTGTCTATGTAACAGTGAAACAGGTCTTTTTCTGTGTGCAGTATTTAAAAAGCTGTCAGTATTGAGTGAAAAACTGTTTAAATTCTCAGATGACTCTCATTTCAAGTCATCACAGACTCATTCTTCTCCATCGAGAAAAATCATTTTGTTGCTTATTCTGGCATCACACCTATGTTATCACTGATCATCAAGAGCTACCTGTTAAAGCTATTTTAACTCAACTTTCATTGAGTTTATTTTCCTCAGCCCAAACATCCTGTCACTGGGGAAACATCTGTAGGCAGGAATGCAAATTATCAATTATATCTAGGGAGGCACAAAAGAAAGAAGGGTAAGAATTTGCCTTTGTTTTTCAAAAACTCTACAAATAAAATACTTCTGAAAACTGGTTTCACAGTTCTGCTAGACTGAAACAGTTTGGGGTTGTTGTTTTATGCCATTATTTTCTCCTTTTAGTGTGTTCCATAAAACCCTCCAAAAGTTATCAGAATTCAAATACATTTAACAACTGAATGCTGATCTGGACTAAAATCCCCATCTCCCAAACAATACTAAGGAACTTCTAAAGCCCATCAAGTTCCCGAACACTTTTAAAATGCTAACACAGACAGAATTTAAAGCTCTAAGATAAACAAGCAGAAACCATTTTGAGTTCTGAGTACCTTGATAAATCAGCAGGGAGAAAGGGCAACTTCCAAAACAATGGAATGCATATTATAAATGTTTAGAGCTTGCCTAATCCCGAAATGACACCAGTATGAGATAACATGTACATTCATATTACTAGTGTTATCTCAGTATAATTCCTAGCCAATATTGTTATTTCTAGTACAAGAACAGATCAGGTTGCTTTGAAGGCCTGCTAGAATTTTAGTTCATGCAGCTTAATGGTATAATTAAGGCACCAAATAATGTACCATTTTAACTTCCTTTAGGCTGAAGCTCAAGCACAACAAAAAATCCTAAACAAAAACAAACAACTAAAAAAAACACCCCACCAACACACACAAAATCCCTAAACCCCAAACAAAAAAACTCCCCCACAAAACAATAACAACAAAAAAACCCTGAAGAGGTAATCCAAAATAAAAATGAGACAGCTATCTCAGTTTTGAGGTAGTGGCAGCTCTCTAGTAAAACTTTATCTCTCTCCTATTTCAATATTCTTTCTGGAGGTACAGATACATGTAACATTTTGATTTATTCAAGCTATTTAACAGGAAGCATTCTAACAAACTTAATCCTACAAGCTGCTTTCACTTAACTATATATTTTTACACATTTTGAATTTCCAAGTTATTTTGGAAAAAGAGCTATAAGATAACTCTATCTGCAAGAAAAAATTAATCGCTATTGATCAAAGAATATGAACAATCCTATGCAGTGTAACACTGTAAGCAAAGACAATTATGTTGTATTCCTGGATGTGCAAACTGTGTAACATAAACCTAAGTTACTATCTTGTTGATACATATTCTAGCTATCTGCTGTGGTCCACAGTTGTAAGTATTTACAGTTAATTAGGAATATCCAAAGGTATTCCAGATATTTTCCAGGAATATTCAAAGGTATATTCCAGGAATATTCAAAGGTATTCAGTTACTCATGCAAGAGAAACAGTTAAAGAACGATTGCTACAACAATTTAACATGTATGAAAATACATCAAATAAAACAAGTGAAGACTCATTTTTTTTCATATTAGAACACATTAGAAGTTAGTATATGAAATAACAGACAAAAGCTTCAAAAGCTTGTTAAAAAACTTCTTTTAAATTATCCTCTTTAGTACCCTCAAAAAGAACATGCTTCTGTTGACAACGCATTAACTTTTTCTTTCAACCCCATTGTTGAGAAGATGTTCTGTATTTGTGGAGGCAAACACCACTCAGAACAAGCAACAAGTTCAGTAGTGGATGTGCATTCTTCACTTAAAAATTTTTAAACACACACAAAAAAAAATCTATCGAGTAAACATTCATAAAATTAAAAAAAAATGAAATATACAATTTTAAAAAATCCTTCCAGTTTATATTTTTCAGAGATAACTCACACATGGACTATAAAATTATCTTTCCCATTCTAAACTCCATTTTCATAATTAGCTCTGTCCCATAAAGTGGCTCTTTATTCCCAGTTGCTATATTTTCACTTTGCTAAGAGGTTGTAAACATACTACCTTTCCTTTTTATTAACGTTGGCTAATTAACCATTAGCTTGGAAATACATATATCTGTCTTTTTTTTTGTCTTCAGTTTAAATAAACTAACATTAGTATGCTACTTTGGAATAATATCATTATTATGGCAACCAAATTAAAGAGTTTTAACATAATGCTCACAATTTGAAATGGGAAATGAAAGATTATCAGTTTGGGAAAAACAGCTTGAAAAACCATTCGTATACAGAACTGTACAAACTTTTTTCCTCTTTTGTTCACCACAAGCATGACCTATCTGCATAGAACCCTTCACAAACAGATTTCTACAGATCAATATCATCCTGATACTGAAAGTGGAACTATAGAATGCTTTAGTGACTGTGTATTAATTTGACCCAGTATTCCCATTGAACACATGGAAGTTTCAATTCAAAGTCATGATCAAACTGCATCTTTAATAAATACATTGTCAAAGTGCCGCATATGAAGATCTGATGCAAAGTTCCAAAATAACATTACATATGAAAAGGCATTGTAATAAATTATTTCCATGTGACAGCAAACTTCAACTCTGAGGACTAATCTAGAAGATACATCAAATTCACTATCCTGTTTATGCCCAGCAACTCCCAGTCATTAATGTCATGCAAATTACCTGGACCATGCACTGGATATGCCTCACTTGATGGTAACTATACATTTTCTACGCATTTAAGCATTCTAGCCTTCTCCAACTTTTTATAATAGCAATTTTCTAAGAATATATGGAAATATTTTTAAGCTAGTTATTCCAAGACAACTTTTACAGAATTTGAAGGTCACTGACACCTGATCCATTCTAAATTAGATATGCAAGCATAAATGATTTACAATGACTCCTTTTGACTGATATGGATATAGGAGTACTCTCACAACAGATCAGCGGGGATGCAGTCCCTGACAAAGGAGTTGAAAAACGTGAGAGGAAACATCCAGTGAGATCCAGAAAATCAGCAATCTGCCTACAGACTTATTGCGAGGGGAAGCGAGCCAGAGCTGCAAGTCAGTAACGTCGATCACACTGGGCAGGGGTTCTGTTCTACAGAAGATGACAGGTTTTAGCTGAAGAAAACTGACCACATCCCAAATATGACATTTATACATATTCCATTATCTAAATTAGATAAATAAGGAATTTCAATTCCTCATCTTTCTTCCACCAATACATGGACTACTGCTTAACTCTGGTAAAAACAACCCAATCCTTCAGCTGCTGTTTCCTAACTCGCAAATACTGAAATTTGATTATGGTTTAAACCAATTTTAAGAATACATTATCATGTATCAATTGATTATTTTTGTATAAAAAACAGATGCCCTGACAGTGAATATTCTCCTCTGCATGCCCACAAGGAAGTGTATTGCAATTAATTATCAAAATTTCGGATTATCCTATCCACAAAGTGATTTGGTTTTTTTTTATTTAATCTACTTTAGTAGATTTGAGGTATTTGCAGCTAATATTCTATAACAAACCAATTTCATCAAGCGACAGGGCAATTCACCAGGAAATAAAAACATCATGCAGAGACCAGGCAAATCAGTACCTTCATCTGCAGTGTGTGAATCCGCCAAGCAGGAAAACCAATTATCAGGTAAAAATAGATCTGCACACAGCCAGGATGGCTTCAAGCTTACTGGGGGCTTGAATGTGCACTGACCAAAAAAACCTCCAAAGAGCACGCACACACACACACAGGGGCAGAAGAGTTTATATAAAGTTAGGAAAGCGTACATTTGGAAATGGCTGCCAATGCTCTCTAAGTAGGCAGCAGGAGGCAATACCACTGGGATGAAAAAGCATAAATACAAAAAAAAATACCACCCTTTAAACAAAGGAACATTCCCCTAATATCTCAGACACAATCTAAGTTTTCAAAGAATGCCCAGCATTCAGGGCATCCACTGGTAAAAAGGCATCTCCTGTGCAAAACAAAGGCAGTGTTCTGATATATGTCTTCATAGACAGAGCTGAAACCTAGATTCAAATATGCACCAACACAGAGATTCAAAACCTGAAACCACATTCAAGGATTTCCAGAAGGCAGAGGATGAAGACTTACGCTATTAAGGGAACATCTCAGATCTGGAGGTAGGTCTGGATAGGATTTTAATTTGGGAACATATACTTACAAATAGCAAATAGAAAGAAAACTATCAGTGTGTTCAGTTTTAACACCCAAGGTCTTGCAAAACTGTATACTCATTAAGAGATACATATCACTAACACTAAATCAGCTCTGAATTTATTTTACACTTAGAATAAAATCTTGGCATTCATATTTACAATACTGAGTTTATTTTATTTTTTGTTACTAATGTTTACACTATAAGTAGTAAAAAATTAAGAACTACCTACAGTATGGAATTAATTTAGTTGTGTAAATTATAGTGTACATTTCTGGAGATATTTAGCAAGTTAATATACTAACTTTTTTTTTTTTTTAACCTCCATTTGTATTTGTCTCCTGCTCTGAAATACAACCTCAGGCACTGAGATAACCTCTCCATATGTTTATCTAGTTACAGCAGCTTTTCTTAAAACCCTGCACACCCTCTGCCAACATGCAATCGTAATCTGCATTGAAGAGCTGATTTTGGTCCTGCTTTTTAGTTTTTCTAAAGACATGGATAGTGCTTCACCTCCAACATCAGTGGTCATTTACTTGTATTTCCTTACTCTAAGACAGACTTCAATGATACTAAATTTCAGTAGTTTTGTTGGGCATTAAAACTTCACTTTTTGCTGAGATTAAAAAAAAAAAAAAAAAAAAAAATCAACTGTTTCCTTTTCGTAAGTTCCAGTTGTCTTAAACAAGGTTTAGACATACCACCTGGCCCTGCATCCTGTATGGACACATTTGCTTCTCCTCTTCCCTCTAATAATCTACTGAGCCTCTTCCAAACCAGATTAGTCCCTCTTCATGCATAGCTACTGATATTGAATGCATGAATAGGAAACACACATTCAATACATTCTGGCCTTCAAATTATAAGCACATTCCTTTTAAGACACTTTAACCATGTCTCAGACAAACTTGCTCTTTACAAAGTCACTGAAATATTTCATACAATGAAAATACTGCCACTCTTTTTATCCAGAAAGCTAGTGCCAACAAAAACATGAAGGGATGGAGAATTACTGCTTTTTTGCCTTGTACTAATATTCAGACTGGTTTTATTTCTAAGAAAAGGAGAACCAAACTTTCTATTTACAGTCAGAAAATTTATAAAGTCTGTATTTGTAATCACAGTAATATGAGAATTTTAAGAATTCTTGCTCTTGGAATATATTAAAAACAAACATAATTCTCCCTGAGCTAAGCCTAAAAGAAGTGGCATCAACAACAATGAAGCACATTCCGAATGAGCCAGCCTTGCACCGATCGGCTCCAGAGATGATTCCACAGCTGGCCCAGCAATAAGCAGAGGAGCCAGCCAAAAGACCAGAAAAGAAGCCCAAAAGGAGGTCAAGGCTTGCGAGCCAGAACTTGGCATCTGGGTCTTACAGCTGTCAGGGATACTTATGAGAGAAGTCACTGTTGTCTGCAGATTTTGAAAACAGTTGGGGAACAGGAAGAGGAAAAAGAAAAAAAACAAATCTATCTACAACTATTATGAGCCAAGCTAGAGCAGAAATGCGATGCATGCCATCACTTGTTTTGTCGCAGCACTGTGATACCAAACCACTACACCAAATGAGAAAAGTATTATCTGCACAGAAACACAGTTTTGTAGTGATCTGGAACATTAGACTTCCAAAGAGATTTTTTTCTAGGAAAGAAACATCAGTGAACAAGATGGAAATAAAAAACTAGACAACTACTCCTTTGTGTGTGTGTGTTTCAAAATACAAAATTTTGCCTTAATTTTTTTTTAAGGGGGATAACCTGTCAAACTTTCCTTTAAACTCCCTATTGTGTAACTACTACCAGCACCAACAAGAACTCCAATATATAACCGTTTTGTTGCCAAGTTGCATGCACATTTTATTTAAAAAAAAAAACAAACAAACCATAGTTTATCTAGACATTATTAAGACAATATGAAACTGCACTGTCTTTATTAGAGATTCCATACTCGTTAATGACAGACATGAAACTCGGAATGAAAACTGCACATTTCAAGAATCATTAAACAGAATTTGCAGGATCTCTAAACAAAAGAAGAGACTCAGACCAAGAACTCCAGTTTTGCAAAAATTAATTTTAAGTGTATATCCAGGCAAAAATCCAAAGCTAGTGGCAGTTTTTGGGAAAGCTGCCTCCACAGATTCTGGGCTGACAAGCCAAGCAACTGCCAAACAGTGTTTCAAAACAAAAGAGAGACTCTTGGAAAGTGCCAAAAGAGATGTTATATTCTGCCATTACAACTCATGCTTTATCAAAAGGAAAGAGAGGACACTTGTACTGGGATTCTCATTGGCACTGTGAATCAGGCACATTCCGTACTAAGCAGATTCCCAAGGAAATACGCACACTAGCGTGGACTGCAAAAATGAAGAAATGTTCAGCTGCGATGAAAAGCAAAAGAAAAGTAGAAACAAAGACAGTGCAACTGATGTCCAAAAAATGCATAGTTCTGTCAAAGTGGTGCTTTAAGCAGAAGTGACACGAACAGCAAAACTCTTAAAACACACAATTTGACAGGATAATTGAATTTATTTTCTCCAATCTATTCTTACTTCTAATCAGCCTTTATGCCTAGTTGTAGATTGAGATACCATCTCTTATTTCATTGTCTGAGTTTAGAAGAACTAGTTAGTTCATTATATTCTTGACTTTGTAGTCTGATATCTATCCCCTGAACGTCACACTTCCATCTGTTTTTCTTGGACCGTATGAAGCAACAGAAAGCTGTCTCAAGGCACCATTCTCCAGCACACTCTTCACTGTTATACAAATAAGCCCTCTAGTGGTAAAAGAACCGTGAGACCCACCATGTTCAAAGTTTCTGTGCACCCCGTCTCTGGGATAAAAATCTTACTTTCATAATACCTCCTGACTAAAGGTGGGCCACTAATAGTCTATCTACAACCTCTTTTGAAAGCTTTTCATTGAAGATGCCAACTTTATCTTGAGCATGAGTGGTGGCTTCGTTACTGAATCCAGGGATAAAAACATAATTATCAACAGAATAGAACCATCAATGGTACAAAACAAATTTAGCATGATGTCACAGAACTTTCCAGATTTTATGATTTTTTAAGAAGTATGCTAATACAGAGATAATGAACTCCACCACACACTAGCACTTAATTAAGCCCTTTGATTACCAGAATCTTAAGTGAATGCTTGCGTTCTTTTCATTCTATGCTACTGCATTTCCTTTCCCTTTCTTAAGAGTATTTATTCTCTAGTTCTAAATACTAGTCAGTGAACTGATAACAGAAACACCACCAACACTGACCTATGTTTGTGACAGTGATTTGCATTATAACTGGCCAAACATTGCCAATGCATCAGATACTTTATCTGAAGCAACTCAGCTTCACACACTGCCAGACTTAACACTGTCAAAAATTCCTAAATATTATGCTAACATTTTGTAACAGAAGACTAACATGCTACCTAGTTTTAAAATAAAACAGCTATATTTTATATTAGCAAGCATGGGCAAAAATCTCCCATCCACATACTTCTCCCCTTACTTCAACACAGCAAATTGTTATACAAGAAAAGGGGTCCAAAGGGACAGTGATTCTGTATTGGCACATATTTCCACATATTCAGCAGGACTAATGAAACAGAATTATCTGTTTGGCCAGATCAGAGCTCGCACTATGTTTTTAGTGACTCAAGAGCTCAGTGTCAGTATCATGGTGTATTTGCAACTTCACTGCAGTGATAATGAAGGAGACTCTGGTGGGAGAGGTCACTAATCACCTTCCACAAAACACTGCCTACTTAAGTACACCTCTGACCCCCTTTCTATTGTGAGTAGAGGTGAGCTTAGGAAACCATGGCGCACCATCAGTTCATAGAATAGACCCTTACCTTTTTTCACTTGACAAGCCTGCAGCCTACCCGGTGGAATTCAAATGAAAGACTTCTTTGGAAGTGCAAGTGCCAACAAAACTCTAGCAACACAACAACGAATTAATTTTTTGGCCTCCATAAACTTTTCTGTGTTATTTTTGCCTGTCATGCACATGCCCTGATATAATGCTAAATGGTTATAATTCAGACAACAGTGGTAGAGGATGAATCACATGTCCTGTTGCAATTTGACAGCTAGAAACAAATTTCTCAGTATCAATATATATTTCTGAAATTCCTTGCAAAACCATTCACAAATGAAACTATAGCGCAGAAATGCATAAACTTGATATACAGGTTCAGAAGCAACAATAAAAGTAAATGTGACTACTCTGACAAGATTGATAGTAGTTGTATCACTTTCAAAACACTCTAAATCAAATAACTGAATAGGAAAGCCCACAAATGACTGGAAGAAAAAGCCCTCCAACAGTATCTGTTGGCAACTATCAGGCTACAAAGTATTTACCAGCTTAACTTCTACTTCGGAGACTTTGGTTAAAAATTCTTGAATAACAAGAAGAGAAAGCTCATAAATAGGTTACTCGGAAGGCTCAAAACCTTCATGTCAGCAATCTCATATGTCATGGGGCTGGTCAAGATTACATGATCTTGGTTCAGAGCAGCTGGAGAAAAGTTAGATAAGCTAAACTTAAGGCAGGGTCCACAAAACACTTTGAATCTTCATTCCCCAAAATGCCAGACTGGCAGAGCTGTTACATGGTACTGCATGCAGCTCCTCCACCTTCAAACAGCCATCCCTGATTTCTCCTGATGAAAAATGAGGTAAACAGGAGCAGAGGGAGAATGATGCACACTTGAGCCCTGTCCTCCCAAAGTCAAGCTTTTTCTGAGTTACACACCAAAACATTAGGTAGACCTCTGTCTTGGGGTGACCTTATTATGTGTATCCCATATCGCTGCCTATGCCCAGAAATTAATTCCTGTGCCTTTTTATGCCCCTAAACTGAGGCTGAGAGGGGGAAGGAAAACACTGAGCAAAACTTTTTCAAAGCAGTTTGCAGCTTGTTCAAGGTCACACAGAGATAGCAATTGGTTTTCCCCACTGCGGCAGGGGAGGGAGGAAGGACACGGTTTGCTGTGCCCAGGACATTTTTTTGGGGTTTTTTTTTTGGCCAGTGGTTCAGCTGCTTTATTCTCCGGAGAGAGACTGAGAGTTGAACTTTTCCTTCTCTGGAATTTCGGATTTTTTCCCTTTTCTACTGGACTGCTTGATTGGTGTAACATCAGAGCACATCGGGAGGACTTTCCACCGGGCACAGAGGGCCTGGCCCTGGCCCAAGCCCCTGCTCCGAGGAGACCAAAGGGAGGACTCTTAACACTTTCCCAGGTTTTTTCTCCACAGAGAAAGATTTTTACCATTTAACATTATTTTCCTTTCCTGTGTGTTTGTTAAATAAATAGTTTTATCTTCTTCACTTTCCTTCAAGGAAAATTTATTTTTTCCCGAACCTGGTGGGGGAGGGGTAGTTGTGCCTTCTCTCAGAGGATCTATTTCTAAATTTGGCCAAACCTCTCAGGCCCTGAATGGTTTTGACACCTGTTTTCCAAAGGTAGCTAAATTCTGTAATATAAAGCACATTAGAAAGGTACAGATGGCACAGGTGCAGTTTATAGCTACAGATGGCAGTAGGCCTAAGGAATCTAACATGAATTTATCTCTAAGTCTTGACTTTCTGCCAAAATATTTAAGCTACCATTGTGTGTTATACAATGCATACACATGCATAAAGACACTTTTGTACCAGCAAAATCCATCAGTATAATTGTAGCAAGGCAATGTTTTGAGACAATGCACTAAGAGAAAATGACAAGACAGGAGGCATCTTTTGTTTGAAACAGAGTCAACAAAGTTTTGAGTCTTCCCCCAAACTTTTAAAAGAATCTAAAATACAGCTTTTTCTTTTCACATATCAGCCACAATTACTCTGTGAGATAAAAAGAAGCATCTGTCTCTTTCTGTGGCTTCCAAGACTATAGCCTATCACTCACTAGATCTCTGCAGCTCAGATGTCTTCAGAGGGAAGCTAAGGCAAAGCAAGATGCAGGTGCCATTATTAATGCAATGTGACATTGCAAAGGAAACTGGATTCCCTCCTCCTTTTTGCTGGGCTTCTGTTAGCTTCCCTAGCTAAAATTCAAGAAATATATCATGCAGCTATATATACTCCTACACTTCAGCTTCAAAAGACATTTTACAACATACAGCTTTTGATCCCTTGCTGTAGAAATTATTTTGTATTTAAACGGCGTAACTACAGATACTATTGATCTCAGAGTTTAATCTACATGGAGGGTGGGAAGGAAGAGCAAGTTGCCAGCACTATTATTCACCCCACCTTCAGGAACAGTTAGGAAGGGAGGAGAGGGGACATGAAAAACCGGCTAAAAATTCAGCGCATTCAGAACTTGTCATTTTAAAGATTTACACCAAAATAAAATTATTAAAATACTGCAACAGGGTATCCATATGAGGAGGTGCACTCCTAATATTTCTTCTTCAGTAAGTATTATTGTTAGCTTCTCTGGCTAGTTGAGGTCTTAGTGTAAGCATCACAGCACTTGAGGTTGCTTGGAAAGCCTGATCAATTTGCAAGACTCATAAAAACACAACAACAAAATTATATAAGGCTCTACCCATACTCTGCAAATTCAGAACTTGCAATTCCAGCCACACCAATACAATGACCATGCAGCTGACAAACAACTGTCTCACTACTACCAAGGAAATTACCAATTATGTTTTGTGCTACATGTAGCTGCCAAGATAAGCATCAAAGTAACTAGAAATCCTAAAGAGGCAGATCCACTCATTCTTACTGACACGCCTGGAGTCAGTTTTATTTGGCCATGACAGGACCTTCCAAGTTAACAGAAGATCAGTTCATGAAGCTATTAGCATAATGGTACCAGTATCCCTTTTCCACCTGCTGTCTCCTTGGGGAGCAATATGGCTACATCCCATTCTCACTACCAGCTGTGCTCTTGACTCTTAAAGGACAGCTGCAGTCAGAATCTGGAAGCCATTATAGTCTACTCTAATTACAGGGAGTGAAACAGAAACGGGAGCACTGACAGGAATAGTCTATGGTCTGTTTTGTGGACTCCTCCTCACTCACATGTATGGAGCTCACCCTCAAATCCTACCTATATATGCATTCTATGTTTTTAAAAATAACATAATACGCTTTCTACAGAATTATTTTGTTAAACTGGCATCAAGACCACTGGAAAGATGTCACACTAATACCCATCATGTTTCTCCTATTTCCTCCTGCAGGTCCTAAAATTACACAGGAAGTGGAGCAGGACTGCCAAATCAAACCATTGTTAGAGTGGACTGATACTCCCAGGTGTTTTCAACATACTATAATTCAGGACGCATTAATAATTTGTCTGTTACAAACCACTCTTGGTATATCATCTTTTTTCTTAAACAAAGCCTCTTAGAATCTAGAAGAACAAAAAAAGTATTTAAATTCAGTAACTTTATTTGCTAAGCTATAAGAGTAAAAATCTAAGTATTTCCTGTAATAAACTAGTTATTTCCATTTCAGTGGATTCTAAAACAAGTTTGTCTCAGATTTTTCAGTGGTTATGAACTTCTGAAAAAACCACAAAATACACTGAGATGCAGATGAACTGCAGTATCACAAACTATATTGCAAGTTTAATAAAAGATACCCTTATATTTGACATTGGTTTATCCATAATCCCTATGACAGGCACATACACAAACACTTTTCATCCCACAACAAATCCTCTGACTAAAACTAACCTTGATCAAACATGTTACAGTTTATGAATTCTCAGCAGCATCTATCTGTATCTCCTTTGTGTTATTCATTGTAGACATTTAGCCGATTATAGGCAAACATGAGGAATCTCCCATAACTTCAAAAGGACTGTTCGAAGCACGAAAAAAACAGGATATGCCTCACAGCTTGCACACTGCCACAATAAATGAAAAATCCCTTTGAAAATTACGTATCATTCCACTAATTTCTTCTGAACAGAAGAGTGAAAATCTGGATTGACACTTTCTTCCAGTGTAAGATAAAAATTCAGTGCACAAATGGAGTAAGTAAGCCCCAGTTCTTTTGACATTTACTTTCCAGCAGGACTCATGACCATCTTCAGCCTGCATTTAATAAAACATTTTCACAAAGACTACTAAAAACCCCCAAAAACTCTCTACTAGAGCCTTTCAATCTATTAATGCATTTTCTTGCACAATTTGAGTTCCAAAATCAGTTTTCATTTAAGTGTTCCAGGTAGCATTTAAAAAACAAAACAAACCAAAAGAAAAAAAAAATTTCACAAATCCAGATTTTACGAAGTGCATGATGCTTCAGAGCATTTTTTAAAAAAGGGTTGGGAGGGTAAAAACTATAGCAACAAATTTAACTCCTTTTTAAATAAAAGCCTATAGAACTCATGCTGCAAGTTTCCAACAAATGACTACTAGTTATGTTTACAACACTGAGCAGGTATGTAACAAAGTCAACAGCATGAGTACCAAAGCTGATCCAGGAGGTTTAACACTCCAAACCAGTACATTAAAAGTTATTGCAAAGAATTTTAATAAAAGTGAATTTTTCTCTAATTTTTTAACTGCAAAACATGTGAGCAACAATACTACATCAATAAGACTCTTTCTGTAAAGAGGTGTTTTTATCTAATCAACAACAGAGAGCCTCCAACACGTTTGACTGGCTTTCTCCTGCTATTTATAGTCAGTTTTACAGATTTCCTATTCCCCATCTCTTTTCCAGTTGCAGTTGCAAACTCTGCATTTTCTACCCTACCTGCTCAGAGGCACTCATTTTCACACTCAATCATCCGAGGATACAAATAACAAAGTGTATTTATTGTTCAACACTGCACACAGTTTAAAAACCAACCAAACCAACCAAAACATACCACGTTAGACAAAGAAATCATAAAAAGCTTTGGAGACAGGAAAAACATTGCACTCCCTAAAAAGGAATACTCTTAGTAAGAAAAATACAAAGTAATATTGTTGCAAACTGCATCAGAGACAAATGGATATATGGTAGAGCCCTATAGCTCTACCTATTCACAGATTCCTGGGAAAAGCCATTATTCAGGCTTGTGCTGGCAGCTATAGATAGAGAATTTGCAGAGAATTATTTAAATAATTTAACAGAATAAACTAATACATTATTTACAAAACAAAACAATTTGCCTTCATGAAATGCTAAGCCAGTCTTGAAATGGCTGTGAAGCAAGAAGGCTTTGAATGTTCATACTCTGTCTTGTCGTTAAACAGTTACTAATCCTAATCAAGTGGAAAGTAAACAATTAATATTAATAAGTATTAACTTAGCTTTTGTCTGGACGTTCAACTTCCAACTGCTAGCAAGGAAGTGTATTCAGTGTATTCAGGCTTGAGCTGGAAATATTTACACATTAAAGGAAACTTCTTTGTGGAAAGTATTAAGCTAAGTGAGTTTTAAAGAGATCTAAAAGTCTGATTCTTACAGAGTTCTTTAAAATGTCTTGTAATTGTCTCCAAAGATCTGTTCTCTATTCATCCTCCCTTTTGAAGTTTTGTCATTCTGGCATCCTTGCACAATCCCAGAAGAAACAGAAAAAAAAAGTTCTTACTCGGTCTTCTCCTGCTGTTCTTCCAGGCTGACACTTCTGAAGCACTTATTAGCATAGTTAAGAAATGAGCTCTCTTCCTAAAGTATCTCCCCCATCCAACCTTCCTAATAAGAATACAGCAAAATCTACCAGATAATGGTAATTAATGAGGAATGGCACAGTCTCAGACACATCCATTTCTGCTTCCTACTGAAGGAAACCCAACATGACCCTTCTGGAAAGTTCAGGTCTTTCAGCTAACTAGCATCTGATACCTTTGTAGCTCCCTGTTCCTACTACCACCCAGCTGACAGCAAGAAGAGAGCATTCTCTTTTTGCTATCATTGTTTCTACTAAGACACCTACAAGGTTTTCTCCCAGTGAGAAGGCTTCCTGTGCTCTTAACCTTCATTATAATGTCCGAACCGCACTGGCAGAATCCAATTTAAGAATTAAAAATGCTTCGTAGACAGAAAAGACAGCTGAAAAAAAGCTCAGAGAAAAGCTAGGAAAATCCAGGGTAGAACCAATATGTATGGTAATTACTTATGATGCCAAGAGTATACTAACATTAGTTGCTTAAGTAGCATTTTACTAGAGTATAATTCAAATTATTTTGAAAAAGTAGGTACCCCATTGTATAAAAGCATTGCACACTTTCACTGACAGCTCTGGACAGATCATTTTCAGTTACAAGACAGGTTGCACTGCAAATCATCAGATTCTGGGAATTAATTTTGAAAGATCATGACTATATATTTGGCTGTACTAATTTACTCTCCCCTTGGTCTCTGCCACAGAAAGGATCCTGGCCTATAAAGACCCCTGATCTGACCTAGCTCAGCCATCCTTTGCATACTGTCTTCTTTAAAGAAGACAAAAATCACATTCTGAATTGTGTCAGCAAGGCACTAACATTACTGTCAAAATGCTCCAGTTGGGGCAGACACAGTAGTAAAATGTATCAACACATTCCAGCTATCAGGGTTGAAAAACCTGATGCAATACCTTGGTTTCTTGCTGTCCTACACATTACTATACATGCCCACATATTTAACACATTTCAGTGTTTGTACGGGGTTGGAAGAGCACAATTCATTCATCTGTGTGATTATTTTTCAATTTCAAACATAGCAAATTGAGAACCTGAAAATGGAAGGGTTTGAGTAAAGAACAGAAAATAAAGAGGAACAAATGAAAATTACTCACAAATAGGAAAATGGAAAAATACAATTTTAGGCTCTGAGATTTTCAAAAATCCACTGGACAATTTAAGCATAGATGTTAACATGTATTTTCATTTTTGTACTAGCAGAAAGCTATGGAACACAACTTACTTGGATCTTGGAATCTTTTAGTGTTTGCTTTCATTCTGACACGCTTTTGGCATTAAGCTTTATTATTCAAAGTGACCAAAAAAATCAACACTAAATCAGAAAGAATATCTCAAAAGAACCAGTAGATGGCAATAAAAAGATCTGTGATAAATTTTGATTTTGCAAATAGACAATCTGTAGCAATGTACAACCAGCAAAACTGGTATTTCTTTTTAACCTCATTGATATGGTTCCAGGAGGCTTCTTGAAGCAGCAAACATTTAGAAAATTTTATACAGACAAATCCATAAATTTTTCCCCATGTCTGAAAGGTGAGAAAAAAAACCCCTGAGAACAATCTGTTCCTGTAACTCAGAAGAGTAACTTATCTAAAATATTTCTTCACTTCATATTAAAGATGTCAAGAATCTTTTGCAAAGTAATATGAATACAAAACGCACTGATATTTGAGTTCATTTTCACTCTTAAAATGTTGCCAAAGAGTAAAATATAGAACCAGTAGAAATATATATATAAAATATAGTTGTTATGTCTTTGGACTTAGTCTTATAGGCTTTATGTAAGTCTTTATAGCTTTAGAAGCTTTCATTAAGTCTTACACCAAGGCTATTCAGCAACTACTGGTTATTTTTTTGCCAGGGTTTCAGCTTGACGTTAAAATAGCAAACTATTTTTATGTCTCACAATTTCAATCCTAGGAATAAACTAAATTGCAGTGGGTTACTTGTGTAGCAGAGAAAAAAAAATCAAATTACTATTTTGTGTTGCATTAAAAATATAAACATACATATATTAGATTTTCAAAGGAAGGCTTTTAGATATGATTTCTTATGTATATGTATGTATTAAGTAAATGTTTCAGCTGAGGTAGAGGTATTCTAGAACAACAATATGTTAATTGAAATCACTAGTGTTTTGGATTGACCTTTTTTAATATTCCAAATTAGTAAAGCTGAAGAATTATTTTATGTATGTATACAACAATGAACCAAATAATTACACAATTTGCATAAAGCTCATTTTTCCATTTTCCTATGTTTTCCCATTTTCACCACAAGTGCAAGCATAGATAGGTCTCAGCTAGGATATCTGTTTCACTGAAATAAAATACTAGAGGAATTAAATTGCCAAATATTTTCCAAAAAATGAACTGTAAAGCTGACAGTAAGGTTTGTACCTTACCATGAAACATTTTTGAAAAACAGATTTGTATGTAACTCCCTAATTAATATTTACTCATTATAGGTAAATAATAAAGTATTTTTTAATATACATTTAACTATTAGGAAGAAATTGAAACCACACATCAAATATTTACCACTAAGGACTCTGCTTTGCAGCTATACCTGAAAACTGACAAACTACTCAAGTTATAAATCTAGTATATATGCATGCATGTATGTCAGTATGGAAAAAACACATTATCACAGAAAAGAATTAACACATGAAAAGAGAAATACCTCAAGCCTGTTGCCAAAAAAAATTCAGCAGTAAGAAAGTTAGAAGTGTTGCCTAACACTCCCAGAAATTATTTTCTCTGATTAAAGAGCAAATAGATTGAAGACAAAAGAAAGAATACACACTGCAATTAGCAGAAAGACTTACGGGGATAAGCATACATTAAAAACACCTTTTTTTTTTAAGTGGCACTGGCAACTTGGAAAGCAGAGACTGAAAACTTGGAGGGAGCCTGCTGGAGAGCCATGTACAGAGTTGAAGAACCTGACATAGGAACACAGGTTGAAGAAACTCCGTTTGTTACACTCAGATAAGAGAAGGCTTGGGAGGGTGGGTGAGATCTAATCACATTCTTCCAATGCCTAACAGGTAGTTTTCAAGAAGACAGAGGTATCCTCTTCACAAAGATGCACAGCAAAAGAACAAGAAGTCATGAGCTACTGACTTGCACCAGAGAATTTTTTTTCTTCCCATAAGAAAAAAACCCTATTATTTGCCAGGAGAACAATTAAACAGTGGACCTGGCTGCCCAGCAAAGTGGGTGACTTCCCCTCACTGGAAGTGTTCAAGTCTTGTCTTATCTTGATAAGGACATGGAGAACTTAATCCAGGGTTCTGCTTTCAGCAGGTTTGGGCCAATAATCTCCAGAGGGCCCTTCCAACATGCACTGCTCTTTGATCCCATATGTGAAACTCTGCAGCTCCTATATGCTACATTAGTGCCTGGCAATAACACAGAAATAATTTAGCAAAAACACTGCTTTATGCACAGCTACTGTGCTTCAATCTTTGCGCTTCTATAACCCCAACACTATCAAAGGATTTATACATCTGTATGCTGATGCAGCCTATTTTTCTGCATTTTTCCCAGTTCTTTTCCTACTAAAATTGGTCCTTACATAAATGTGTATTTAGCATATCTTCTAAATCCTGAACTCATGAGTTCTACAGGAACAAAGCTACTTGCTTCACACACGTGGAACGCTATACCATGCAGGACCATGCCTCATTTCCAGCTGGCCAGAATGGAGTCGTGTACATTACTGTGAGGAAGTAATTCAACTAGAACTGCTTTGTAAAAAACAAAGTTACCCAGCTTTATCAGGAGAAAACAGATTGCACTGAAATCTGTTGCAAAACATTTAAGAAATTTTAAAGGGAAAAAAAAAAGGCAAAATACTTGAATTTTGACATAACAATCCACCTAAAATTGCTTTTGCTCAGAAAGTGGATTCAAAAGATCCTCAGCTGTACTCAGGATGCAATGTTTACTAATTTTCAAGTTTGTGTAGAATGCAAAGTACAATGATGCCTAGAATTAGATAATAAATATACCTTGTCGTCTACTAGAATTCAAACTGCTTGACTCTAGTAGTTTTTCCCAGTTTCTCTGGCACATCATTTCAGAAAAAACTGTCAAGCTTACGGTTGAGCTCACTGAGTCTTGGGACCATTACAACAAGATTTTTCAGCAGAAGATCAAAGAGCTTCTACTCTATACCAGGAGGCCTTTGATGAAAATATACACTTAATAAAATGGAATTCTAAAGAAACATTGTATACCAGGCAACTCTCAATCACTTTAATTTTCAATCAGCTTTACTGACATGCTACGATTCCTGCTTTCCAGCCTTTTATAAATGGACCATCAGCTCTCTCTCACCCAAAAACAACAAAGCTTAAGAAAGGATTACTTTATTCCACTCCATACTTCTTACAGAAGCGACTTTTCAATATAGATTTTTCTATGATGCTCATGAAGATCTACGTCCTTATAAGGACACCATGAAATTAAATCAACACAGACCAACTGTTTATACTATGTTTACTACAAATACACCAGCCATGTTTCCATGCAAAGGTCCTCATTTTCATCTATAGCAGAGCTGATTACATTCTTCCCAAAATTGCATTCCTAGATCATAATGTCAGATTTTATCAAGAAGGACCTTCATTACTACTTAGTATTTCCAAGCTAATTCCCAAATGCCTTAATGTAACATAGAACATTCGGGCTTAGTGCACTTCTGCAAAAAAGCTTCCTATTACTTAGTACACACTTCAGGGCTGGATACATGTGTTGCTTTTGGAGGCTAGGACACATTCATGATGAGCTGAACTTCACAGCTACTGCTTCAAAACCCCACTACTGATGTACTGTTAAAAGCAAAAATCACTGCTTAAGAGTTGTACATACAACTGATTTCTTGAACTCAACTTTCAGAGTAGTCCCAACACTGATTTAATTAGCATTCCTTAAACTTATCAGAATCCACATTAAAAAGAAACAGTCATCAGGAACAAAACTCTTTGTCAACAATTTTTGCAAGAAAGATTTTAAAAAGCACTGCAGAATTAAGGTTACACTTGTTTTAACCTACTTCCCTAACTATTCACCGAGTTTCTTCACAGTTATTTCCTTTTTTTTTTCGTTCAAATCAGTGCAGGCAGTCAGAAGTGATTGGAACAGTTTCACACAAGCACAGACACGTGCTTGGAATGTCCTCCTTTGCACCTGAATTCACACCAGAATTATGTGTCTATGGTGAAGTCTGAATAACTAAACACACTATGTGATGCAACTATTTTAAAATTATGTTAATAAGGATTTATTGTTTCCTGTTTTAAGGGCATTCAGCTACTTTTTGTTTGAAAACTGCACTGGCTGCACTCAGTTAGCACCCATCCATAAGTAAAAGAGGGGAGTTTCATCATTCTGCTCCTGGTTCAAATCATGTTGCCATGGAAGCAGATGTTGAATTGATGAAAATAGGTCAACTGTTCAAAAAAAAAAATCACTGGTTTAATACTTTAAAAAATATTATTATACTATTTTAATGCTTTCTGTTATTTTGAAATTGTTAATATTTTATTCTGTGGTATTCTAGTTAGCATTTACGTTTCTCACACTATACATATTCCCACCAAAAATGTAGACAGCATTAGAGTTAAGAGCTGTTAATGAAAAAGGAAATATTTTGCATAAATTGGTAGGGGCTGGGTACAGAATGCTCATAAGAATATCACACACAGTTCTTTGTTACTTCAGCAGTGGGGGGTGTTAAATGTTGCCATATAAACTGTTTCCATTTGAAGAGTATTAGTATTATTATTAAAAAGCACTAGCATTTTTTGAAAAAAAAAAAAAAGAAAAAAATCAGGACATTGCTAATACCCATGCTTGGCTTTGACAGCAATAGTGCTTTTCTGTTTAGTTTTGCATCAAACAGATATATAAATACTCAACTGGAGTCTCAGTTACTTAAAACTGATTAGAATACTTAAAGACAGCTAAGATTTAAGTAGGTTACTCCATCAATAGAACATGTGAAAATACACATAGCCAACTCAAAGAAATTTCTCTCTACAGTCTCAAACTGCCTGTCAAGATGCTGTCAAAATAGCGTAAAATGCACTGTAAAATGCTCATCCTCACCTGCAGCAAACATCAGAAAATAAAATAACTCACCTGTATCATGTTTTTCTGAATCTCTACTAGCTGACCTAAAACACTTTTCTATCTGAAAATTTCACATCTGAATGTTTTTCTACCTTGACACTGATGTACTCCAGATGCACCAGGTCTGTCCTAGAAGTTTATATTATATTCTGTTCCTGAATATTTCTTTACAACTGAAACACAGAGTTCAATCATTAAATAGCATAGAGGTACATGGGAATACTGCCAATACACGAGATCTCTGCTCCTTTCATAGTCCAGAGATCTTTCTGTAAATTGGTACTTTAAGTAGAAAGGCCCAGTGGTGCAGAAGTCCCATAAATTTAATCCAGCACAAACCTACCACGGCACTACTGCGTGTCTTCCACACACCGCTGTTCTGCCCTGCTCCCTAGTGAACTGGGTCAGACAGCTTCTCCCACATCAACTCCCTGATCTGTTTCATCAGGCACCAGATAAAAGAAAGTCCCAGTGTAACAGATAAGATAGGAGTAAATACACAGGAAGCAAAGCAAAAATATCCCCATCTCTTGAAGTTAACATAAATCTATACTGCTGCTGTTCATAGCCCCACAGCATTCAGTAATCCTCCTTTCTTTCAACCTTTTGTAATCAATGCTTTAACCTGAAATATGTACAACAGAACCTCTGATAAAAAAATTTCTGTAACTCAGAACATGCTTAGCTGTCAGCACAATTGAAACAATTTTCAACAGAAATAAATTACTCCTGTTTGCTGCGTTCATTTTCATATAGTTTTTTAAAATTAAATTTCTGTAAAAAATGTGTTTCACTTTGGAGAACTCTTTTGGACTCTAGAAAGTTAAAAATTTGTGTTATGAAACTTTTTGCAGTATTGTATGACCTGAACTATTCTCCATCTCTTTAAAAGACTAAAACAAACAAACAAAAAAACCCCCGAGACCCTACACCTGTGGAGTTGGTTAATACTGTTTAAAATGTACTGAAAGAGTGTCCTTATGGAGACTGCAAAAGTCTTACATTTCAGATTGAGTAGTTTTGGAACTGTTTATAACCAATGACATTCCAAAAAAATCACATGACTTATGCTCCAGAAACATACTGTAAGACCCACAATGTTGGTTTTGTATATGTTTTTTCTCAGACAATAAATAGCTGATAATAACAGAAAAACAATCACACAAAAAAAAATCAAACCAGCATATTTAAAATCATCAAGCATACTGGACACTTTTGATTAAAACTTTTTAAAATAGACCTTTTTCGACCAGTGCATTATGGCTTGCAGTTTCATTGTTTGGTTGTTTTGGGTTTTTTTAATTAAGCAGAATAATTAGAGAAAAGTTGACTTTTCTTTAACCAAATGATTACCTTTCATTTCCTCTGGCTCATCCAGCATTAGCCTCCAACAGTCCTTTCATACTACATTAATTATAGATTGGTGGTCTTCCCCTAAGTTGCTTCTCTACATAAGACAACATTTTTCCCTTCTCCTCCCCTCAGTACTAACTTACCTTTTCCCTCCAATCTTTCTTCCCTTTGTTTTCTGAACCTCCCTTTCCACAGCATTTATTTGAGCTACAATGTTCAGGAGTTCCAAGAGATACCTAATTATTATGCTGCAATTCCTGTTCCCTAAAGGGCTGCATATAAGCAAAACTTAAATTTAGAAAAAAATGCTGGTATTCTCCTTTGGTCTACCAAGAAACAGAGGTCTGCCTAGAGATCAAATAGCAAGCGTCACATTTAAACAGATAAAAGGATAACACACAGCAAGCAAAGGCAAAAACAGCCCCATCTCTAAGCTGCCAGAAATCCATACTGCTTATATTTACTCATCTAGTTTTCACAATATCATCTCTCTAGATATGTTGTCCAGTAATGAGCTATATAATTACATTTAATTTGCTAAATCAGTTTTATATTAAAACACCTCACTGAGGTTAATGTAAATATTCACACATGCATAATAGAAGAGTGCATCAGGCTGCCTGTAGACTCCAGCAAACCAGTTGACATGACTCATATTTACAGTTAACTCTGCAAACCTTAAGGTTTGGAAAATAAAACTCAAAGCAAGCTCATAATTCACTGCATAACACCTAATACCTGTAAAAAGAACAACAAAGAAATATATGCTCCAGATGCACCTCTGTAAGGTGGTGTACTTTAGTAACCACACATACACAATCCAGACCTTTTGCCATGAGAAAAGCAATCCAGTTCCTAAAAGCTAAAATAGAATAATGGTCTAAGTCAAGGCAATGCAATACAAGAAAGCCCTGAAGCAAAGATTTATAAAGGCAAAGGCCTGCAATTTCAGTTATGTAAAATGCCCAGTCATCCCTCCATGTCTGAAAAGGAATGACACTGATGTGCTTACTATATGGAATTAGGAAAAGATTATACCCAAATGCTGTTACAATCCCTAATATTTACAGTCTTGACACACAGTTGTTTCAGATAAGCCCTACAGGATATGTCCATAAAGATTATGTAGGAAGTCTTTTTAAGATATGCTGGGGTCACAACCCAAGCAGAGAAATAAACAGTTCACAAAAATGTGATTATTTTGCTTCTTGAAATAGCCCTACTAAATACTTGAAGTACATGAAGCAACAAATACACAGTATCTTGGGAATGCATGGGAAAGTATGGCAACAGCATTCACAGTAAATGAAAACACAGAAGCAAAAGAAATCAAAAAGATTTTGAAACACTTCTTTGATAAGGAAATCTTAATTTCCTTCTAATATAAGATGTGAGGGGAAGTCTACTTCCTGCTATCATTTTCACTGGTGTTTGTATTATTTGCTACAACATGCATTGTTTGAAGGCAGACTTACCTCCACCAATGCCACAGTTAGAACAAGGTCCATTTTTGAGTCTGGGAAAAGGGCATCCACTTGTGGAGACATTCCAATCAGTATACAATTAGTAACAACTGATATTACACTCATAGTTTCAAAGGCCAACTGAAATAAAACACAAATATATTTACAGTTATGACCATTACCTCTAACTTACTGGTCCCTGAATTGCTCTGGACAGTACCTCTCTCTTCATTAAAGCCTCAGAAGACCCATTAGTTTAACTTTTTGTTTTCCTTCATCTTTTGAATTCCACAGCGTAAGACTTGTTTGGCAAGCAGTCCAGACTTGACAATACCACAACAAGGTTGTAACCTGAACACATAGAAGAGTACACACTCACCTAGAGTTGTACTCCTAAACAAATTTATTTCAGGATAAAGGAAAAACTGCAAAATTCCAAGAGGAACTAATAGTCGTAACACTGGTTTTGGAGGTTCGGTCTGAATGCAAAGTAAGAGGAAAAGGTAAGAATGGTTCAGAATGCCTTTTTAAAATCACAACCACCTGAGATTTGTTGAAAGATTTACATTTAAACACATGCAATAGCACAAGTCTAAGAACCTCTTGCCTACAGAGGTCCCACAAAATGTCTGAAAATATTAATACAGCTTAACAATTACACTTGCAATATAATGG
Source organism: Aphelocoma coerulescens (assembly GCF_041296385.1). Taxonomy (NCBI): domain Eukaryota; kingdom Metazoa; phylum Chordata; class Aves; order Passeriformes; family Corvidae; genus Aphelocoma; species Aphelocoma coerulescens. The sequence continues at coordinate 51,257,510 of NC_091015.1, read as the reverse complement.
TTACTTATTCCAAGGTCCTGTCTGGAATGAGAAAGACTGACACAGAATTGTAGCAACTGTCACAATGAATTAGCAGAAATAGCTTTCTCCTTGACAAGAAACTAGTGACTCAGTTCACCTGATAAAATTATTCCAGTATTCCTTTAACAGAAATCTTTCAGCAAATGCTCTAATTTCCCATATGAAATGGATGACTTGAAAATTTAGTTATTATTTTTAATTCACAAAGCAAATTCATTTCTGCTATTAGCTAAAAAATTATACCATAAAATTACTGTACCAGTAATAATTTTTCAGCCTACTCTCTTGATTGAAACAAACCTTTCTAGCAAAACTAAATGCTATTAATATACCTGCAGCTTTGCTTGTGACTTACGACCACAGCCTGATTATTCTGGTGGTTACATGATTGGTCAGTGCAGCTATGCCATTAAGAAGTTGGCAGCATAGATCTGGACTGAGAAAGTATATGCAAGCAGATTATAATTCACACATTTTAATGACATATTATTAGAAGACTTCACCTCTAAGTCCACTTCATTAATGTGTCTAATGAACATTGCTCAGGACCCTTGGTTTGCATGTTTTTACTGTATGTTTTACTTGAGGTTTCATGATTTCATTTCTCACCTCTCATTTGCTTCATTTGATAACATTTACAAACCCTTCAAATTAAATAATCCATTGTGCCCTTTATCTCCATTATGCAATGCTACAAAACTTTAAAAATAAAATTAGAATATGGATCATCCCCTAGAAAGGTCCCCCAACCAACCCCACACTCCCTTATCAAGCCGCTGCTATTAGGGAGTGCTAACGTTTCTGGATGCAACTTAGTCACTCCAGAAAACTCTGGTCAGGATCAGCTCACTGATGCAGCACACTCAACAGGCCCCAAAATAGCTGGTGGCAGCATGACTGCATGGACAAACAACTGAGGACAGAAAATGCTTAACCCAGTCCTATTATCATGAAATTGTTTAGATAGACTACAGTGTTCAGGCTGTGCAGAAAGTTCCAGCTCCTGCTCACAGATCCAGGTTATTTTACAATTAGTCAGCTTGAGTACCAGTAACCACAGCAGCACAGGCCACTAGCCTGGCTTAGGAATCCAACTACTTACCTATTCTTCCACTTCTTTTGAAACCCCTGCTAAGCTCCATGCTTCTGAGATTGCATCAGAAGTTACTATTTCTAAAATACACTGGCTATAAAGAATACTGGGAAATATCTGGAAGCTTTGCTTTGTTGAAGTTGTAACAGAAGTACAATATACATACAAGAACTAAAGAAAATATATGCCTTCTTTTCCAAGGCAACTGAAAGAAATGTGGTCAAAATCCCCACCAAAAATATCACTGGGATATATATTTGGATAGATGATATGCCAGGGCATTGAAGAGAAGAACAAAGTACCTACCGAACTTTAAAGTGGCTCATGGGACAAACATAAAGCTTTCATACTGTTGTTGAAACCTCTTTTAAACAAATGAATAGGAAAAAAAGACACAAAAATTACCTGCCAAACACCAATATTCGCTGTGGGTTCTGCAAATGGACGCTTGTAAACTCTGCACATCTTTAAGGCATCAGAGTATATCTCTGTGATGTTGTTTAACACTGCAAAGACAGCTGCCAGTGGATAAACACATGAGAAAAGACTCACATAGCCAAACTGTAGGAACAACTCCAGGTAATCATCAAAAGTACCCTGAAAAATAGAGCAAATAGAAGAACAACTGTAACCTACAAAAAAAAAAAAAAAAAAAAAAAAAAAAAAGAAGAAGAAATACAGAAATCATACTACAGTTACAAATATGTTTCCTCATCCCAAATCTGTTGTTTGGAAATGACTGCTGATAGTAAACAACAACAATTTTTTTTTAAATATAATTCATTTGGAATGACTCAGTCACTAAAAACTTCTTATAAGGAGAGGCCCAGGGTTTTCCTTTTGCCTAATGAATTTTCTGCAAGTCACACTTCCTATCCTTTTTACATGAAGTAACTGCATAAACACATTCTTATCTGTTTATGTATGTCTCAACTTCTCAAGGTTCCTGAGTATCTCAGTTAAACAGTAACAGAAGGAACAGTGAGGAATAGAAAAACAACACTGTGCATTTAAACTGGCAGAACATTCTCCTGAAAGCACTGTGGCAATAGAAGACCTAGCATTTCAGACTGTCCATGAAAGACCCAACCAGAATGCTAGGTTGGTAGGTAGGCAACTCGTTTCTGATATTTCTGCTTGTTTATTTCCAAACTGGTACGACAGAGTTAGTGGCCCACTTGAAGGCTGAAACCTACAAGGCAGCACTGACATCTCAAAGGAACAATTAGTGCAAACAAAAAAACCTATTTAACAAATCCCAACAGGTCTGTCACCTGATCTTTAAATGAAGAACATGGGTACTTAAGTGCTGATTAAGTACTCACATGTAGGTGATCATATATTAGCATATTAGTTTTGTAATATTAATAATAGTTTGCTACAACTGCAGCAATTTTTTAATGAAAAACCAAACTAATCACTTTTAAAGAGAAAGTGTTCATAAGCAAAGAATGGTGAAATACAACAAAAAAGTTAAACTGAGATCTAGCTATCTTGTATTAACACAGACACACGTATTGTCCTCTCTCTCAAAACTGAAATCATGAAGACTTGACAGTAACTGAAATTATTATAAGAACCACATAAAAGTGGGGTTGGCTCCAAGTATCATCTGATATGGTTATCTACTCTTTTTTGCCCATCACAGCTGTTAAACTGACTGCACTCTCCAATATCGAGTGCTTTTCTCCCCTAGGAAACAGAGAGAGGCAGTAGAACCCTGCAAGCTCAGAAATCAATATGGGATACCCGTTAATTCCATTTTTCACTTGAGCTTGTTTTAAAGCTGCACACTAGTTGGGTCTCAGAAAACAATCTGCAGGCCAGACCAGGAAGAGCTACCTAACTTTTAAAGCCACTAAGATTTTTTCCTTGGAAACGTTTTGTACAAACTCTAAGTTTTGCTAAGGTCTTCCTTACGGACATCTGCAGGAACACTCACTGGAATGGCAGCCACACATCTGCTACTGTTACCACTTTCTCAGCCAATCATTGCAGGCAGAGAGAGAGCTTTCCTTTGTGCTCCTCCTTCTGGTAACTGCACAGTATTCCCACTGCTTCCCACACTTTTCTTCTCATTTCCTTGCCCAGTACCTACTGGCTTTTAGAATAACAGAGTATGAACTAAGTAAGTATTTATTTTTCTCCTACTCAATTTATGAAACTTTGTGTAGGAAGACAGGAGTCTAAGACGACGTTAAAGAAATTTGTAACTGCGCAACTGGCAGGCATGAGATCAGCTATGGCATCAAGGAAACAAAACCAAGGAAGAAATTCAGGGAAAAATTAACTAGAGGAGTGAAGCAGAAATTACAAAAATAATAATTAAAAAACTATTGCAGGATGTCTTTACATCTTAAACAGGGTTAAGGGCTGGATATTTGAAAAGTAAGCAAGAATGAGGACAAAAAGAATAGAAAATTCAGTGTTAAAGAATATATGAAAGAAGGAAGGAAAACAAAAGAGCCTGAAACACAGAATTCTGTCAAGACTCCTCAGTTAGTAAACAGTCAAATGGTTCCCCCTTGTGACAGTTTTAATTTTAGAAATATTCTTGCGTGCTGACAGCTCACTGCTTGCAAACAAATCAGCAGTCTGATATCATTTATTCACAAGCACAGCAAAACAATAATCTTTAGATTGAATATAAAATTGGGCTTTGAGTACACAGTACTTAGAACTGAAACTGAGGCTAGCAGTGGACACATCCAAGGCAAAGCCCTAATTCTACAACTGACCTCTTGGGTTCCCATGAAAAACTGTTCAGGGCACAACAGTACAACAGGTGCAGATTCATTCGATCCAGCTCTGCACAAGAAGCACTGGGCAATGTTACTCAGACACCACACTGGCTTTGTATGTGACAGCTGAGAAGCAGGAGTCAGCTCAGCTCTAAGAGGCAGAGCTTATTTGGTCAGGCCTGATGCTGACACACAACTTTGGGAGCTGTGCTGGCAGATGTGCAGGCGTTGTGCTGGACTGTGCTGATTTACCAGTTCAGACACTAACACAGGGACTCCTGCTCTGTTCTGCACTGCAAGACAGACAGGCTGTCTAAATCTATCTCCCTCCAACCTTCACACAAGAACACATTTGTACAGTTTTTAAATTGTAAAGGTGATAGTTCTTTCTCCTTTTCCCACTTCATGGCACTTCATGCAGGAAGAGAGGAATCTGATAGGGTGCTGTTATCAAATTTCAAACTGCTAATGTATACCTTTTACATGAAAGGTACACTATCTACATGTACTTCTTATTCTGCAAAAACATAAATCATACAGTATTAAGACTCCTGTGACTCTGCTTGCAGCATCTGATCAAGTTGTCAGCCAGTCTGTAAGGCCTTAACATACACATTGATGTCCACTGTGTTAATTTCAGCATTTTAAGTAATGAATTGCATGAAATCTGCTAAATACAATTAAAAACTATACTGCGTAGGAGGTGGTCAAGAACAGAACCAAGAAGAAAGTGAATACCAAACCTGTGGTTTCAAGAGGCAAGAGCTTCCAGCAAGAGTATTGTTTTGAAGAGCTGGTTTCTTCTATCCTCCATTTCTGGCCCCATCCAGACGTAAGTGCTCTCTCTCTCAGGCTCTAGTTTAACTGACTGTTTAAACTAGTACCACTGCAACACCAAATCAAAACAGAAAATTTCCATCTGCCCTGTGCCATCCTACTCATCCCGGCAGCCTTTGGGTTACCCTTGGAGATTAAGGGCATATTGCACAAATACTTCTTTCCAGTGATATGGGGTTAGGTAGCTCCAGATAAGAGCTGGTCATTCCTTCCCCTTCATTCCGTTCATTCCTTCCCTTCATTTTGGGATCCTGCACTGTATCCACTACTTGATCCAGGATACCATAAAGCTGCATAAACAGCTACCAGCAAAGCTGATGAAGCTGAAAATAAGCTGCCAGGCCAGACAGCCAAAAGTATTTGTTTGCCTTAGCTGATGCCTCTGTCAACTACAGCCCAGAAAAGTTTTAACTCTTTTACGGTAGTACAACATACCAAATAGGTTCCCATTTCTTTCTCCATGTTGACCTGTTCAGCTATTGACAGATCCCTATCAGTTTTCTGGGAACACATGCGTTTCTTCATCCTCCTGTTGTATCTCTTCTGGAGCCAGTAAGGAAGCAAGGATTCTGCAAATTGGTTGAGGATCTGCGAAGTTATCAGCAAAGTGGCCAAGCTCTTAAGTTTAAAAAAAGAAATAAAAAATAATAGAACTGTGATGAACCTATGATCATTTGCAATTCTGTGTGCTCTTGTACCACTCTAAGTTACTATACTATGAAGAAAAAGCCAGCCTAACAAACCTAGCAATAGCATATGAAAAGTACAGATGATCTAGTTCTCATCCTCTGCTGTGTGCTGAAAAGAACTAATTAGGAGTTAGTAGTCTAAATATTTTGTGTATCTGGATGTATCTTGGAAACAGTACACCAAGTACAATGAAGGGTAATGCATATTTAATATATACCAATGACAATCACAGAGCTAAAGATTGAATTTTTTTCTATGTTTTTTATTTCTTGATTTTGCCTGAAACTACAGGAAATGTCTCAAGTGTTATGTCTGGTATATATATATGTCAAGCGTTTTGCTAGAGATCACTTCAGAGTAACAGAGGTCTTGAGCTGAAGTTCTTGTACTGCTCATTATGTTTAGAGCAAAAATATTTTCCTTATACATAATTTTCATGCATTTGAGTGTGAAAGTTGATTTAAAATAACAACTACAAATTATTTTTGCTTTTATTTATTCTCAGATCCTCACTGTAGTCATAAACTTAATCACAACCCTATCCTCAAGAGTCTCTCATTAGAAACACTACAGAGAAGAACATTTTCTAACATAAAAGGAAATAAAGAGGAAATGAAAATCTCCCAGTCTCATCTGTGCGAGAGAATAATCAAATTTATTTGAAAGCATTTCCTCATTTACACAGAGAGAAAGAATTACTCTACTCTGTTATTATTCTGCAATAATGTTAGGGAAACTGAAACATGGAAGCTGGATTTCTAAGAAAATATGGGTGAAATATATTAATTTCCAAGTTTATGTTTTAGAATAACTATTAAATACTAAAGTCTTTCAATCAATCCGTTATTTTCCTAGATTCATCAACATTCTTAAGATGTTCTTGGAACTCACCTGCCTCAAAAGCTTCATATCAAACAACACAAAGGCAATGTAGAACAGAGATGCAAAACAATTTAAGAAGTTGAACTGCAAATAAAAATATTTGGTTTTAGTACTCAAGCAAAAGTTCAGATGCAGAATTATCATCTAACTTAACAGTTGTTTTGACTAAATGGTTTCCATGAAGATGTAAACTGTCCATTAAAGTTTTCTTTACCATTTTCAAACCTTAGGCCAGGAAAAACACATTTTCAATATTGGTCTTACTAAGTTTTTCACTCAAGCTTAATGCTTTCCTCAAGTAAAGTGTACAAAGAGAATTACAACTGAATTATGAAATGTGGACATTAAAAATGTATCACCTTCTACTTAACTTTCATTTTTCTGGCAATTTCTCCAGAGATAACACTATAAAAAGGACATACTAACCTTAATTTAGATTAATGAATTTTTTAAATAAGTACTTTATCAACATATTTATTATAATATATAACATTTTATATATTAATAATACAATATATAAAATATTATTGTATTTTAAAAATATACATGTTGGATGATATATCTCTCAATCTGTAAAAATGTTCCTTTATATATGTTAGTTGTGCTTTATATTTAATCACTTCGAAAGGTTTTATGGCTAAGAGAAATATTCCCTACTTCTAAAATGAGACATAATCACAGTATTGTACTTGAAAAATCATAATCAAACTCTGAAGTTTCCTACTTGCTAACAGTGCTGCAGCTCCTGTTTTGGAGCTCATGGACAACACAGATAATACTGGGAGTGCAGAGAGCCTCTCACAGACTGAGAACAAAAACTGGGGGGAACTTACACTTGACATTTCACAATTTTTTTAATCATTACCAGTAACAGATGAGTAACACAGATTTAACACAAAAAAATACCACAGAACAAAACAAAACAAACAAACCCCAAATAAACACACACACACACAAAAAAAAACATGGTGAAGGAAATAAGGAAGGAACTCTAAGGAAATAGAGAAAATAAAAAAGGAAGAAACTTATATGATCTTTTCAAAAAGGAAACAAGAAGATTAGGTAAACTAAATAGATCAGTATATGCTATGAACTGCACAGGGGCAGACTGATGGACAGGTATTTTCAGGTTCCTCTAACTAGTTGTCTGAATGTTAGTATAGGTGGAAGTTAATACATGAACTTTTAAAAATATGGTTTACCATAAAATTGTGCAAAAATTGAATGGAATAGTTCTCAGTTGAAGACAGGACCACACCAATTAACAGAAACTTATATATACAGCATCCTAATGAAAGAACAAATCAATACAAATAAAAAGCCAACTCTCCACTATAAAAGAGGCATCTAAAACAGTCTAGCAGTTACTGCAACCATAATGGAAATCTTCTTTACTCTGATATTGGGGCTACTATTTGGCCTTGAGCAAAACTGTGGGTCACTGCGGTAATGCTAGGAAAGCACTAATAAAACACAGCATAAGCTGTCTTTTTAAATAATCTTAAAAGCTGCTTATATGATATACTTACCACTAAAACCTTCAGAATTAAATGGTTCTGATATGAAGATTCCAGCCTGTGATTTTCTAAAATAGCAACGAAATTATTAATTAGTAAACAGCAGAAGCTCCTATCATGTACTAGACATTGCTCTCCAAAGGGCAAACAGACACTTTTACTCTGCATGAAAATTACTTATCTAATAGTTTGTATTATTCCAACACTTTATGGTAAAATGAATTTATACTGTACCAATACCTCACTTAATCTATAAAGCTAATTTGATGCACAATATTAGCATACACATTTTTGACTACAACTCCAGTATTTTTTCTACTTCTCCTTTTATATATTTCTTACTCTGAAGAGCTATTTTATACAAGAAAAAACATCCATCACTCTTAAGACTGAACAAAATGTGTCTAATTACTGATTGCTCTTTGGCTGAAAACTAATGCAAGACTAATGGGAATATATACCGAAAAGTAACAATTGCAAATTTGATTCAAAACCAGTAAACGTTCTGAGAAATACTCCCATCCCTCTCCAAGGAATTTAGATAAGACTGTAAAGCAAGACTAGATTACATGAAGTTCAACAGATGTATTATCATTCTAAACTGAGATTTTCAGTTCATTCAAGATACACTGTCAGAACCTCATGTTTCAGAAAGGCTGGTTTACTAGAGGGGAGAAAAGGGAAGTGGTGATTTTCAATTTCTTCCTGCTATTTTGCTATATTGTACCTTTAAAGCCCTGGCTAAGCAGTAACTGAGAAGGCAGCACACTAGCACGTGTTGTGTCAACAAGGCTGAAAGGAGACACCATCACCTATGGACCTCACTCAGGACAAAACAGCAGAGTTCTACCCTGACAGGAGCATGAAAATAAAATTTCCTGACATGTGGAAAATAACATTCAAGTGACTGAATGCAATTTTTACTTTTAGCTTTCACAATACAATCAGCTTTCATGATAAGTGGGTGCAAAAGGGGTGCTTAAAATACCCCAGATTGTTTCCTATGCTTTGTCACTTTAGCTGCTGAAGTCAGATATTATCTGAAAATAGGCCAGGTGGGAAGGAAGGTTGGACAGCCAGATGAGCTCTTCAGCCTATTCAGAGCATGGCAGCATAAACATATCAGATAGCTCAGAAAAGGCACAAGCTGTCAGTGTAGCAGGTTACATAAGTACTGTCTCTGCTGAATACGAAACACCAGCTTAAAACCAAAAAAGTCTGGATTAAAAAACCCCCTTCAGTTGCCAGCTAAAGACATTTCAGTCTATCAGACCAACATAACTGGCAGTTCACAGAAATGCTTTTTCTTGCTGTACAGTAAAAACAGTGAAACAAAACAGCCAACTGAGCCCTAGATATGAATTTTAAAATCATTATTTAAATAAAAACCTTGAACAGTCACAAACAAATCAAGAAATTGCTTGCTTTTACTACCATGGCTGTCAGGTTGAATTTGCTGAGCAAATCATTTTGGCATGCATAACCAGCCCCCACTTCAACACCTCTTCTTATTCTGTCTTTGCATCAATCTCCCTTTTGCTTTATCTTTCTTCTGTTAATTTTCTGTGTCTCCAGCTTTAGTAATCTGGATTCTGTCCTGGAAATCAATGCCATATGGAGTGACACGAAGCAGTTAATTGTCCATTAGCTTAATCTATTAACTTTGTCTGAAAGTGACTTCACATGTCTGTAGAAGTGCTAAAATTCAAAATAAACACTAGCATTTCACTGTCCTTATGCTAGGTTACAAAACACAAGGCCTAATCTGTTAAGTCAGTCACACACACAAGGGGAAAAAAAAAGGTAATATATTAGAACATTCCTCCTCTTCTAAGAGTGCACAGAGAATCACATTTTGATAGGGATGTGAAATCCCAGTCTTGTTATATATGTAGCATACATAAACACTCTCATGTGACATTTAGTTCTTGGGTTTAGATTTGGTTCTGTAATCTCAGTGCCTCTGCACAGATGTACAGCAGACTAAAACACACTCAGCAAAGCCAGGCTGTGGGTGCAACTGGCCAGGACAGCCCTTCCTGCTATCCATACACCTCTGAGCTCTCCCCTCACCTCTTTTGTCAGCACTATGGCTGATACAGCCAGACAAAGAGCTAAATCAGGGAGGGGAAACATCTGCACCAAAGGCAGGATCACCCGTTCTGATGGCATGTCAGACTCAGACCAAATTAAACCAAATATGAAACTGCAATCTCAGAACACCCAAAATATAAGAAGCTAAAATGGCCATCTCTTTTACCCCACAGCAAGAACCTACTTTGGGAAATTTCTTTAGCATTCTGTTGAACAAGAGCTCACAGTAATGTATTCTACAAAGAAACAAATTCTAAGTATGTGGGATTCTAACTTGAAGGAAGAAGAATGAACAACTCTCTTACCCCATGATGTTAAGAATTCAGCAGCATACCGATAGATACGGTTCATAATTTCAATCACAACAGCATAGATGATACTGGGCACATACAGCATCAAGCTGCTGAAGTTAGACTCATTCTCTTTGTGATAATCCAGAGCCCACTGCTCTAAGTCAAAGTAAATCATCATCACATACAGTGAGAAGTAGAGGCAAAGGCACACAAATGGTAAGGACACCAGGTAAATCCGTAATTGCCTCTTAAGACTTGAGTACACTGGCTCCTCCCTGCCAGTGACAGGATTGATACCCAGCACACCATGGAAGCCTGGTCTTGGCTCCTCAAACTGTCGTTTCATCAGCAGCGTCCCCCAGCGATACGTCAGGATGGCGCAGATCCGCTTCCAAACCTCCAGTATCACAGTGGACCACAGGAGGTTAAATGTGGCAAACATGACGTATTTGTCATAGTCTTCCCATGCAAACACATAATAAGGAATCCCAATGACAGCCATTGGAATCAAAGCAAACGTGAAGTATTCCAAGAAGCCAAAGTAGAGAGCAATGGTTTCGCCAAAGTAGCAGCGTATGTCATCTGCAAAAAGAAATTAATCAATTAAGACTACACTTAACAGAGAAGTCAGTACAATATCAAACTTGACCTTACATGAACTTGTAACTTTCCACTGGCCAGAATTTTTTTCTTCTAAATAACACAATGAGTATCATTGCTTCTTCTTTCTTCCTTCACCCTTATTCCAGAAAATCAGATGGTTATCTGAATTTTTTTTATGTTACATATATACACACAGAAACATACCATTCAGATGGTAAGGAAGTCAAATATCTCAATAACTACTACATCAACATCAGATATCCAGACAAACAAAAAACAAAACAAAACAAAACAAAAAAAAAAAGAAAAAAAACAACGAAAGAGAAAACACTATCATTCTTGAACACAGAATTGATCAATGAATGGCATGGAAGACATCTGATGTAATAAAAACCAAACTTTAACAGCAAGTGACACCCAGCTTCTGAAAATTCCCACTGGCATATGCACTCCTGGAAAACAAATTTGCCTCATCTTGCCCAGGGAAAAAAAGCTAGGTGTGTTTTGACAACCCTCAAGGAACTAAAGGAATAGATGGGCAGGTGTATCAAAATCCTGAATCTTAAAACATGTCAGAGAGAATAATCAGGTTGAGATAACTCTCTTCAACAGACAACTGATACATTAAATAATTCCTGTACTCACTAAGTTTGTCTGCTACAGAGACTTGGAAAGTGCACTAGTAATGGATATATTTCATGACAGATGTATTACCTCCAAGAAGACATTGCACTTATCTAAGTAATAACAACAACAATAACAAAAAACTAGGATTATTATTCATATAATCTAGAAGTGATTAGACACAGAAATGCCTATCAGAGTTGGGAATGCTGAAATCTCTTATCTTCACCTGCTTGGAAGACCAGATTGCTTGTATGCCACTGCTCTGCATTCACCAGCTTAACAAAACAGCCACAGAAGCATGGCCTCTGAACTGACACTGTAAATACACTACCGCAGTGTATTACCTCTGTAACACGCTACCACAAAAAAACCTGACATGCAATACCGGAATATTCTTACAGCTTACAAAACGCTACAGCAGAAGCTTACAATTGTCAACCAGATAAAAGTCTCTGAAAGCAAGAAGGAAAGGTAAACAGACAGAAGGATCAGCACTCCAACATCCCTGTCAATCAAAAAGTCATTAACAAATACATTCAAGTGTAGGTCATTAGCATCATTTCACACTCCAAGCATCCAACGTGAAAGACATCCCTAAATTTGTACATACTTAACAGGTACCTGGGATTTACTTCAAAATTTTGTATGGATTCAGCGTCAGTCCAAAAAAAACCCCTTTCTCACATAAACAAAAGACCGGCACACAATAAAGCTCCTAACACAATACTCTGTGGCAGGCATATCAAGCCAGATCTTTAACTTCCTGCAGCTCAGGAAAGAACCTCAAGCAACTGCAAGACTGAGAGACTTAAAATCAGGCAAGCTTCCAAACGCTTAGTTTCTTATTTTTAAATGATGTTTACAGGTTTAGAGTTTAGAACTTAACTTTCCACATGGCCAGACTAAAAATTATATCCATTTTAAGATTATTCAGTGTCTAAAATATATTCAAGTGATGCTGGCATGCAGCAACATACAGTCTTCATTCAGACAATGAATTTAAAACAAACAGTTGTAAATACACTTTTGATACACCTACAACACAAAAAAGCTTTGGGATTTCCAGACATGTGGGAGCTTGTCAAGAGTCAGTTTGAAAAAACAGTCTTGGCTTGGACCATTCCTGCTTTAGTGATTGGTGGGGAGAGAACTTGTGATGTGCAGACTGCTGTTACATGGAAGTTCACAGACACCAAATCTGCGGACTCTGGAACCACCAATTTTGCCAGTCTAGAACCATTTCAGGAGGTCACACAGGAAACACTAGAAGAGGAAAAACTTGTCCAAATGGTAAAACAGCAGTGGTCTAACTTCACAACTCCACTGCATGACCACAGTGCAAATGCTGTTCACATACCTAAAGGTTGATAACCAACTTTCACTCGGCCATACCATCTGTGACGAAGCTTTTTCAACTCTTCTCTATCATGCAGAGGGAAAATCTGAACAAGAATACCACTGGTCAATAATCTTCTCACTAGAAGAGAAAAGAAATAGATACCTCACACTCCTTCAAAGAACAGTGAAGTCGACATAAGCAAACAGGTTACATTGTATTCTTAGCAAGCCTAAAGCTCCTTTGAAATAGATCTAGTACTCAAGTCCTAAAAAAATGGTCTCATGTTAGTTAAAAATTATAGAGAGCAGTTATACCTATTCCTGCAAATATTGTGCTGTCCACTGGAAGAGAAAGAGCAACCTTTTTACATCTAGTAACTACTCCATAGCTTTGCAATATAACCAGATGCAGCTTCAATAGCGAAAAGTGCTACAGGCCAGGACTGAAGTGCCATATGTAGCTTTGTGGGATTAGCCACAAAGCCATCATTGTATTAATTACAGGAAAGATACAAAAAAACCTTTTAAGCATCAGTTTACACTAATTCATAAATTACATCACATGTTCATTGCAAACAAACTACATATTTCACAATCTGTATTTAACTTTGTTATGGAAAGCAATACAACGTGTGTGGATAAACAATTAAACTGCTCTGAAGTTACAACCACGGAAAAAAGAAAATAAATTAAAAAAACAGGGAGGCATTGGAAGTGTGACAGAACTTTACTATTTCCCATCATCATCTGCTTGACATGACTAGAAAAATACCTTGGCTATATAAAAAAATTACCAATGTAAACTCATCTGACATCTACATTTATTTACATGCTCTGAACCACTAATATGCACAGATCTCCTTTGATGACCAACACTAAATGAATGAAGATACTGTTAATAAAAGGACATACAATTATTAAGATACATTCTCCTAAGAATCTGTAGCATCTCTGCCAACAAACTAGTTCCAGCTACCATAAAAATAGCACCAGCTCTCATTGCTTCTTTCTCCCATGAAAAGGAAGAGCTCTTGAAGCAAAGAGGAGAATCAGTGAAACCAAATAAATGAAATAAAACTTCCTTCATATTACGAAATTTATAACTCTGGAGCACTGTTACTCATTTCAGTATTTTTATACAAAGACAATCCAAGTATATAATCATGTAATTTAAAAATTAGTATTTTTGGTACTAATTAAAACTAATCAATAACATCAACATGTGCAAAAAATACCCAGCTAAAGAGACCAGAGCCTCAGCCTCACAGAGCAACTCGGGATGGAAGGCCCTCTGGAAGTAATCAGGTCCAGCTACCTGCTCAAGGTAGGTGTGGCTTAAACTGGGCTGCTCAGGGCCTTGTCTAGAAAGGATCTAAAAGTCTCCTAGGACGGAGTTACCAATAATATCTTTAAATCCCAGACCAAATGTTTGACTACCCTGTTGTGAAAAACATTTTCTTGATACCTAATCAGAATTTCTCTCATTGTATTGTGCATCCATTGCCTTTTCTCCTATTACTGAACCAGTGAAAAAACAAAGTTGGTTAAAAATAGTGGGACTTGAATGTCTGAAAGATTTCTCTTCATTAAAGGAAAATTACTTTTTTTCACCATGAACACTATCCTACATCAACACAGTGAGTTAGAGGCAACAAACTACACTGCTTACCAATTGATTTCCCTGGGTACAGCTTTGCCTGAGGATATCCAGGGATCATTTTTTCATTTTTAGCTCTCAAATTTTCAAGTTCATGTTTGATGATGTACTGACATTCTGCCATTGTAAGGAAATTGTGATTGTCATCTAAATAAAAAAGAAGGTTGTATGAAACGGTGCAGCACGGGAATACAACCCTGGCAGCAAATAACTACAAAAAATAACCAGAAACAGAAAAAAAACCTACAGCAACAAACCTATGTCAACCCCATGAATTTATCATCATGGAAACACGAGTCTGATTTCCTGGAGATAAAAAATAAATTACTATTTTTTCCCCTTAGGAATATGAAACTATAGGGATTGCCCTAAATACACTAAGTAAGACGCTAAAATATCAACAAAACTCTAATACAAAAAATAACAACAAAGTATTAGTTAAATTGGGCAAACAGAAATACTGTCAAGACAACATAGACTGCAGTTTCTTTTGTAGGTGACAATTTCTCTGACTGCACCTCAACAAAACTAAAATTAGATTTGTGCCTTTAAAAAGAAAAAATACCAGTGGATGCAGCCAAAACTATATTTACAGCAGCTGGAATTCCAGCTAATCCTAGAGATTCTGTCAGCAGGGGAATTTGTGTCAGATTTGCATTAATAATGTAAAGGCATGAAAGAAATGGAAGTGACACTTTTGCAACTGAATTCTTCTGAAGGCTTCCTAATTTCAGGAAAGCAAGGCCACAAAAGTAAAGACACTGCAACAGTTATTGCACACAGCAGTGGTGTTGAGCAGATCTGGCACTGAACAACAAAAGTTCAAATTGTTTCAGGCAGACCCAAGAACCTTGATATTGAAAATGTGGTGAAAGGCATCACTCAAACAGCCACATTAAAAGTATTAGTAACACTAAGCTGGAACTCCAATATTTACCTGCAGAGCAAAAAAATGAGTTCTGCCACTGTAGGGGGGTTAAATACCTTACAAGCAACACATTTAAAAGGAAATGTTCCTGTGTTGGCACCTTCACAAAATAAGAGAGGAAAAGAAACGATTCCACTAATCATGCCCAAATTCCACTGAATGCGTCTGTAGTGTTAATTATTGTTTGTTTGATGTGCACATGTAACAGAGAAAAATGTTTCTATTTTTTCCAGCTAATTATAAGATAATAAACTTCAAAACTGGCTCACAGAAATTAAATTGCTACATTAATTCATAACATGGATTGTTAATCATAAAATCATGTTTATCAGCTCTTTGTCTTGTCTTATTTTCCAAGAAAATCTTTCATACAAGTAAGAGACTATTTGGAGCATAGAAAAGCATAAAGGAAAAGACAAACAAAAAACTAAAGCCATGTGAAAGAAAACAAAATTCATTATATGACCTGAATTTCCACAGCTAAAAACAAGTATTTTTTTCATGGCTTGGTCTTGCTGTTCACAGTTACCATTCCAAGGAACAGAAAGACCGTAGGAGATTTAGGAGCACAATTGCTTATAATCTTTAGTCTCTACTTCGCAATGACAAAGATTCCTACAATTGCTTACCTGCAAAATCTTTGAAAGTTTTTCTACTGCTGTATGTAAAAGTTCTCATTGAGTTATCACTGCATTCCTTCACCAAACCTACAGTTTCAGCTCCGAGCAACAGTCTTAAGTGGGAAGCTCCAACTAGATAAATATTTTCAACTCCATTTTCCATAACCAGTGGTTTAACCAGTAGTTGTGCACCTTTAAAGTAAAGAGGGGTAAAATAATCAAGAAAGTACATTAAAATTACATCTAAAAGCCCTAGTATTTTAGCATCCAATATATTGGCCCTAGCCAACAGGAGTGCTGAAATGTCTCTTTTTAAGGGTGCACAGAGTCAAGATTTCAACAACACTTGACATACGGTGTTCAGAATCTTGCATGGTTACCCCCTGATTTAGCCCTGCTTCTGTTGAAGCACTCTCAACAATGAACTGGAACAATGGGGACTGTTTGGATATATTCCCCTAAAGTTCACACCACAAAAGCCAGAAGTGCTTCTGCAACAGTCCCACTGATTTTAAGGAGACTAGATTTTTCAAACAGAAACATCTCTAACTTATCTAACAGAGGCCTGAAAGCAAGTTTGTAGTCACAAATCCAACAGACACAGAAATATTACTGACCATAAGCCATAAACTACAACAGCTGTAAATAATGACTTTTTAAAAAAAAGTTTAAAAAAAAAGTCCAAGGAATTGCAAATTAATTAGCCTAATTCAATTCCCAGAAGCATACCAAAATTAGTAACAAAATACTGTCTTAGTAAGACCCCACATGCTACCAAAAAATATAAATAAAATCCAACATTAGGTTACCAAGATTAAATTGCTTTCTACTAACTTAATTTTGTTCTACAACATGGTACAAAGTCTTATGGACAGGATGTGAAGCATCTTCATTTAGGCAAGGTTTACCATGTGTCATGGGTTAGCTAGCCTATGGCACCTAGGAAAGCTTGTGTTTCCTTCTTGTTGGTTGGTGGAGACATTGCTGTGATCTTCTTGATGACCTCAGTGGGAATCTGACGCCGTCCATCTTTCCATAAGCAACAGGACAAAGATGCCTAGACAACTGCTATAAAAACTGACATCAACACTACATTGAAAGATAGGTTATCGGGGCTTCAATGCAAAAAATGGAAGAATTCTAGAGTTCAACTGGCATTTGACCTTAAGCCAATGTTTTCATTAATAACAGGGTTAAGTGGGTTCCAAAAATGCAAAATGAAATGAGACTGG
Organism: Aphelocoma coerulescens; assembly: GCF_041296385.1. NCBI lineage: Eukaryota > Metazoa > Chordata > Aves > Passeriformes > Corvidae > Aphelocoma > Aphelocoma coerulescens. Next base: position 51,240,337 of record NC_091015.1, on the reverse strand, counting down.
CAAACAATCATTATACCACAAATTCCCTGAAAACTAATTTTCTGTATGTCTTCATATCATGGTGACAGCCAATTTAATTTCGAAGTGTTACAAAAGATCATACTGTACTCACCTCCATTTGCCTTTTTGTCCACAATTCGTTTAGTGAACCATTCTATGGTTTCTTCTTTGGTGCCTTTTGCAAGTTCAATTACTACCAGAGGCCTGAAGTTAGACTCAACAGTATCCAAGAAAGACCAGCTTTCCATCACCTCTTTTGTTTTTTCCTCCATCTCTTGAGAGCTTGCTATGTAAAAAAACCAAAACAAAACGCAAATGCTAAAAAATATTTGGTACTAATCTAAACACCACAAAACTTTTCTGTAGTGAGTTACACAAGTCTGTGCTTAGCAAAGGCATAGGTGTGCACTTTTATGCACTTACTACTACCAGGCTGAGTAACTTCCACAGTTGTCAAGATGCTACCGATCTCCCACAGCATTTGTGTCCTACCCTCCAGATAGGAGAACTGTTGTTGCTACGTATAGCAAAGCAGTAATGAGAAGAAAGCAAATAAATAAATTCAAACAAATCAATAAGGTGAAACTACCCTCAAAAACAACAGCTTGCAACTTCCTACAGTGTATTTGTCAGCAAACTAAAACATTAACAGAAACTTAGTCAAACAGGTATTTAAAAATCAATAAGCTTCTCACGATATGAGTATGCAAACACATTATAAGGAAGAACCTCCTCAGTTAATCTTTGAAGCTTCAACCATACCAAGGAAACTTACACCATCTTGGGTAGACCTACCATATCAATAGGCAAATAAAACTCAAAGCACTTAAATGACTTTTTGGAACCTATAAACCAAGTGTTCTGTGACAAAGTCCAGCTGCAAAGCACTGAGCACAGCTTTATGTGTAAATAATCCAAATCATCTAAGCAGGCCTTTATAGACTCACAGACCCATTTAGGTTGGAAAAGGCCTTCAGGAGTGAGTCCAACCATTAACACAGCACTTCCAAGTCCACTACTAAACAGTAGCTCCAAGCGTCGTATCTACAGAGCTTTTAAATACCTCCAGGGATGGTGACTCAACCATTTTCCTGGACAGCCTGTTTCAATGCTTGACAACCCTTTCCATAACAAAATTTTTCACAAACTTTTAATGGCACAACTTGAAGCCATTTTCTCTTATCACTTGTTACTTGGCAGACCCCCACCTTGCAACAACCTCCTTTCAGGTAGTTGTAGAAAGTGGTAAGGTCTCCTCTGAGCCTTCTTTTCTGCAGGCTTAACAACTCCAGGCACTTCTTTTTTGTCTTTTTAACAAATTTTACATAAATTATTCTACAGAGATCATTGTATCATGCTTCATAAAGCAATTTAGAGATGTTGATATAAAACAGTAAATCTGGTCACTAACCTGCTCCATTAAAAAAAAAAAAGTAAAAAACCCAAACATAAAACCTATCACAGATTTAACTTACTAAATTTAAAAGTGAGGGAAAGGTTTGGTGATTTTGGTTTGGTTTTTTTTTTTTTTGCTATTAACTTGACTGAAGAAGGGAGTTTACCCACTGCCTTTAAGCAGTTTCCCCTCTCCTGTTAAAACGCTGAAAAAACTTAATTTCTAAGGAAGTTGCTATAAGGATGTAGTTCAACTTTTATGACAGTTATACTTCTGTGATTCATAGACAAATCAGTCTCCAGTATTTCATATAAATTATCCTACAAAATAGAGTGATACTGTAAACATACGCTTATCATAATAAACGAGTCTATTTACTTTTAACTGTCAGAAAAAACTTTCAAGCCAAATTTCAGTGGGGTTTTCGGTTAGTTTCCCTTGTCTTTTCACAGGCACACAATCCTGCAACATTCAGATTTACAGCTCTGAACCCAAGTATGCATTATCTTTAAAAGAAATGTACAAGATCAATAAAGTATTTAAAAACATTTTACATGCATATCTGCACAAGACAGAGGAAAACATAACCAGGGATGAGGCACTGTAACTAAGATTGTCAGTGAGTAACTACACTGTCTTGACAAGTCACTGCACCTTAACGCATCACTATCCATAATCAGGGGTTTGCTAAAATAATGCCTGACACGTGCATATTGCCATTTCTAAAGAATTTAAAGAATGAAAAGCACTAGATAATTATTAAATATTACTTATTGGTTAACAATATCACTTTGCAGAACAGTTATCTCTTGAAAAAAGCCTTTTTATAAACAGTGTGCTACTCAGTGAACTTGGCTCCTATAATTTATTCAGAACCATCATACTTGGCATGGTGACTGTGCAACAATCACAGAAATATCACAGAATCATGGAATGGTTTGGGTTGGAGGTACTTTAAGGATCACCTAGTTCCAATTCCCCTGCCATGGGCAGGAACACCTTCCACTAACCCAGTTTGCTCAGGGCTCCATCCAGCCTGGCCTTGAACATTGCCAGGGATGGGGTATCCGCAGCTTCTCTGGGCAACCTGTTCCAGTGCCTCACCACCCTCACAGCAAAAAATTTCTTCCTAACATCTAACCAAAAACTACTCTCGAAATTCGGCTTGATTTGTTATTTTCAGGCTTTCAGTAAAGTGTTAGTTTCAGGCTTATTACTACTGAAAACTACAACAGAGCTGAAGCACTCTTCCAAATCGTGTCTGTGATTTCCACGCGTTTTTTAAGCAGGTTGCCCAACGCCCAGCAGAGACCCTGTGGGAAGTAATTTGGCCTTCTCTTTCATACCTGCACACTGTGTAACTTGGGACAGACACAGAAGCACGGGAAACAGCCCCAAAAGGCCCTCAAACCCCTAGACCTCCCGCTCCCACGGAGTGGCTGAGTGGTGGTCACAATTAATTAGGTTGGAAAAGACCTCTGAGACCATCGAGTTCAACCAATGACCAAGGACCACCTTGCCAGCTCAGGGCAGAGGGAGCTGCAGCCCTTTTCCAGGGCGTGTCGGCGCAGAGCGGGTCAGAGCCAGGTTCACTGCCCAGCCTCCACCCGCTCGGCGGCCCCGGGAGCCGCCACGTCCGGGCCGTGCCCGCTCTAAGGCGGCCCATCACGGCTCCTTCCCGCTGCCAGGCTGCGCCTCGCTCTCCTTTTTGAGGAACTTAAATACCGGGGAGGAGAGCAGCCCGGCCGGCCCCGCTGCCAGCACGGCCGGTGACTCACTCCCTGCCCCCGGCCGGGCCCGGCCGCGCTCGCCGGCGCCCTGTGCCGCTTCCCCCCGCCGCCCGCAGCCCACCGCGGCCGCACGACGCGAGCACCACGCCGAGCGCTGCCGGGGCGGCGGGGGAAGCGCTGGCGGTGTCACGGCTGCCCAGGCTCGACACTGGCTCCGCGCCGCGGCGGGGTGGGCGGGAAGGGCGGAGGCTCCTCCCCTCTCGGCGGCGCGGGCAGCGAGAGCCCCTTCCCGCTGAATGCCGGCCGCCCACTCCCCACTCACCGCCGGTGCCGGCTCCACATCCGCAGGGCAGGGCGGGGCGCAGGCGGGCGGAGGCCGCAGGCACCGGGCGCTGCCAGGATGGGCGCCGGGCCGGCCCAGCGTGACACCGCCCGCCGCTGCCACTGGCCACGCCCCTCGTCGTGGCCCTGCCCGGCTCGTGTCTGCCCGCCCGGCCCTTGTGCGGGCCTTCAAAATGCTCCAGCGTCAGTGTTTCGGCAACGCTCGTAGGGACCACTAGCTCTCATTTCATTTTCTTTTTTATTCCCACCTTTTGCTCCCTGTGCTGCCTCCTGTCACAGAATCATAGAATCAATTAGGTTGGAAAAGGCTTCTAAGATCACCGAGTCCAACCTACGACTGAACATTATTGTGTCAACCAGACCACAGCACTGAGTGCCCTTTCCTTAAACACCTCCAGGGACGGTGACCACACCACCGCCATGGACAGTCCATTCCAATGTTTATTCATCCTTTCTGTAAAGAAATTACTCCTGATGTCCAACCTAAACCTCTCCTGGCACAGCTTGAGACTACGTCCTCTTGTCCTGCAGTGATTGCCTGGGACGAGAAACCAACCCTCACCTGGCTACACCCTCCTTTCAGGTGGTTGCAGAGAGTAGTAAGGTCTCCTCTAAGCCTCCTTTTCTGCAGGCTAAATAACCCCAGCTCCCTGAGCTGCTTCTCATAGGACTTGTGTTCCAGATCCCTCACCAGCTCTGTTGCCCTTCTCTGAACTCACTCCAGCACCTAAATGTCCTTCCTGAACTGAGGGGTCCAGAACTGGGCAGAACACTCGAGGTGTGGCCCCACCAGTGCTGAGTACAGAGGGACAATCACTTTCCCAGTCCTGCTGGCCACACTATTCCTGATACAGGTCAAGAAGCCATTGGCCTTCTTGGCCACCTGGGCACACTGCTGGCTCATGTCCTTCTCTGGACACAGCCCAAACCTCCTCCTGGAGCTTATAAAAGTTATAAAAAGTTATTTAAAAAGTTATTTAAAAAGTTATAAAAACTGTGCACTTCAGCTGGGTCAGTTATTTTTCCAAATGTTGTTTTGCACAGGAAAAGAGGACATTTTTGCATTTTGATACCAAGACTTTTGTAGAGAATATAGTTCCAATAATCCACTTGTAGCTTGGAAGAGAGCAGTATGACTGTAAAGCAGTGGTGGCAGGCAAAGGATCTGGCCAGCAAAGCATGCTCCCCTGCTGAGCTTGGGGAATACTTTTCAGCATATTTTGAAATAATTAGAGATATTTGTATGTAAATTTTATGATGAAATTTTGATTTGTGTTTAGTAGCAAGTATAAAATACCAGCTTTTGGTGATCAATTTTCGTAGTATTTAGAGCCAATGAAGCAGTGAGGGTCTAGGGCACCCTGGAAAATGGGGATATGTGAATACTTGAAATTTATGTACTACAGACTGCAGTGGAGAGTAGAAAGGCACCATCTGTATCAGATCATTTGGGCAGAATGTCAGACTACTTAAACTGTGTTTCAGTCTTGTCCGGCTTCCAGTGGCCTCACCATATAGTTATTCACCTCTGAGCATTGCCTACTGTGAAAACTTTCACTTCCTGAAGAAGTAGCATGGCAGTAACAGAGAGGTGGTTTTTAATCTCCTTAACAAAAGGAGGTTTTTAGACCTTATTCTTGTGTTTTGCATGTTGGACATCCCCAGTTATGATGCATCTTACGAATATCCATAATGTCTTCATGGGCTTTGGGCCTCTGGCCTTCTTGGCCTGACATCTTCAGTCTTCTACTAGTTTATAAACAATTCTTTTAAAACTATCTCTGACACCTCCTATATTTATGAGTTTTCAATGGGGACTTAACATTATCCAATTACTCTGGCCTATGCAAAGATTCATTCAAAATCAATCTCTTTTCCGCCATCAAATTTTTTTTTCTACTGGACAGGGTCATGTAATGGCAATATTGCTTGATGGGACTGTCACATTTCCTCAATGTCATGTATCCACTAGGTGTCACATTCTTGCTATGCAATGAATTCTTTACTGTTACGCTCTCAGTTTCTCTCCTAGAGAGTTCACATTTTGCTAGCCATGCATAACGGTTAGCACATAATGCCATGTTCACAAAAGAAAAATAAGATTCATAAGTAGATGGTGGATGTGTCTACAAAGTAATCCACACACACATACACTGCTGGTGTAGTGGAAACAGCCTCACCATGATGGCAAAAAGTAAATTGTGCCAATCACAGTGTTGTAGCAACTAGAAATTTTCTCTTAAGAGGATTAGCTAATTTAAAGTTGAATCAGGTATGCCCATCCTAAATTGAAAACTGCACTAGCACTATAGCTAAATATAAATCCCAAGCTTGTATCCGTTAGTGACTGTAGTCCAGTCTTGTGATTCTGCTAGCTGATTATAGCATTTTCATGGTCTGTCTCTGTCAGGCACCATGCAGACTGCAGACACAGTAGAATGGATGAGCTGTGGTAAGGCAGGGAAAAAAAAGAGAGACAAAAGAAGAATCCATGAAAATTTCAAGAGCAGAGGATTTATTTTTATTCTGTGGTTAACTCTCTTCCTCCCTGGACTAATGACTACCACAGTACTCAACTAAATTAACAACCCATTAATGTACCATGAAGTGAAACTGGCTTTTATACTTGGCTGAAATTTCTATCATATTTTGGGTATAGTTCAATGGCTAGCTGAGCCCATCCAGCATCTCACTGCTACTAAAAGGGTGAGATCTCACTCCCAGTCCACCATTATAATTTCCTTCTCCTTGTACCCACATTGCCAGATCTAAGGCTCTGCCCCACACTTAAGCCAACTCTGGCATTCACAAGGTCCATCTCTGAGTTAATTCAATTTATCAGCTCCATAGAAAACCACCGACTTTTGGTTTGTTTTGCTTTGTTCTATTTCAGTGATTTAAATAAACTCATATAAAGGTTAAAGAGCTGGCACAAGGAAAGAACCTTTCCATACAGGGATCCTCATTAATTCAAATGCATGTAGATGTATGTACGGTATGACAACCATACTTCACATAGTCACATAATGAAATTAATATTGACTCTTATCTGAAGTCCTATATAATAGCAATCATTCTCTTAAAATTTACCTTTACCTAGGTTTTGAGGCATACTGGAACACAGTGTTACCATAAAAGTAAGGAGTAACTAACAGCAAAATATCCTTTTCATTCAAAAGCTAATGACATATTAGTTTGAGTGAAAAATGAATGATGAGATACCTAAAGTTTAAGGCTAACATTAAATTACATTATTATGTTATTAATATTAAAATTTAGTAATTAAATTTCAATTAATGTGTTTGTCAGAGTAAGATACAGTGACATTTTACCAATTTTCAATGACATTTTTTGTCAGATTATACAGGATCTTTCCAAGAGTGTAATAAACATTATTAAATTGTTTTTACCTTCCTGCAAATGGAGGGTTGTATATACAAAAATGCTGCTAGCAAGGATTTTCTTGCTATTTTCTAAGTCCGTGAGAGACTTTTCTCTCTCACAGAAGAGGTAGTAGAATTATGTAAACAACCAAGCCACCTGCAACCTTGAAAAATCTTGTTTATGGTACAGTAGAAAAATATTTTGACAATGGATGTTTTAGGATTTTAGCCAATCACCCCCAAGGGGTGGCTGATCCTTGTCCAATTGGACTATGAAGAAAAAAGTCTATAAAGAGTTTGTAAAATAATTAAATAAATCAATCTTGCTGCACAATTCCTGCCTGCTGGATCTTCTCTCCTCCTCCTCCCTATGGCTGCGGGACACAGTGATATACCCTAGGTCCTAGGCCTGCGGTAATAGAGGGTAAATTATTTTTTGGGTCACACCTGGCAGAATTTTTACGTCCTGACAGAAATTTTCACGTGTGTTCAGGCAGTACAAGTATTGCTTGTGTCAAAGTATGGAAGTTTTGATTCATAAATACTGAGCAATGAAGCTGATTGATTGTAATCTGTAAGGTACATGGAAGACACATCTCTTCCATTTCACATTGTGTCCATCTGATTAGAAACATCTAGTTTTAATTTAGGTATCTATTTCCAAATAAGATCATCAGGGAACAAAAAGCCCTGCCCTGTCAAACAAAATGGAAACAACATAAAAAGAGGAGGATCAGCCTGCCTAAGTCTGAAAGAAGTGAGAGAAACCATTCTCCAATTATTACCCAGGAGGACCAAATAAAAGATAAAACATGTGTAAGATGTTATTCATCATTTATATGTGAAGAAAAATAAATTTAAAGTTAATCAAGGCCAACAGCATCCTAGCTTGTATCAGAAATAGTGTGATTAGCAGGAATAGGGCAGTGATCTCCCCCTGGACTTTGCACTGTAGAGGCTGCACCTCAAGTCATATGTCTAGTTCTAAGCCACTGACTCCAAGGAAGACATTCCAAGGAAGAGGTGCTGGAGCAAGTCCAGAGAATGGCAATGAAGCTGGTACAAGGACTAGATCACAACTCCTATGAGGAGCAGCTGAGGGATCAGGGATTGTTTAGCCTGGAGAAAAGGAGACGCAGAGGAGACCGTATCACTCTCTGCAACCACCTGAAAGGAGTGTGAAGCCAGGTGGGGGTTGGCCTTTTCTTCCAGACAGCTAGCAGTAGGACAAGAGAATATGGCCTCAAGTTGCACCAGGGGAGATTTAGTTTGGGTATGAGGAAAAATTTCTTCACTGAAAGATTTGTCAAGGCTTGGAAAAGGCTGCCCAGAAAAGTGGTTGAGTCACCATCCCTGGAGGTATTTTAAAGCCATGTAGATGTGGCACTTGGGGACATGGTTTAGTGATGGACTTTGCATTGCTGGGTTAACAGTTGGACTCAATGATCTTAGAGGTCTTTTTTAACCTAAATGATTCTATGTTTATTTTCTCAGTATTAGGGTAGGCTGCACAGCTGGGTGAGGATGAGGGAGATCCAGCAAGCCAGGTGATTTTTGTTTCGGGAAAGTGAATAAAGTCAGTAGATTTACTGTACATGAAGAAGTGTTTCAAAATTTCATCCCAGAAGCTTGAAAACAATGCATCCGTTCTGATTTTCTTTTGAGATGCATGTGTCAATGTTTAGGATATCCCAAATGGTGAGCTAGAATCTTGGCTTACAGAGCCTCCCTGAATTTGTCAAAATAATATATGAATTCTTGTAAAAACTTCACAACTAACCACTGGGGTCCAGTTAACATCATTGTGATAGTGTCAGGAGCAAAAACGCTGAATTTTGCTGCATTTAGACAAATGGAGCCATGAGGTTACTGAGGTTACAGTGCTTCTGATTAACCTATATGGCTTTCTGTTTCTATTCGCTATCCCTTCATTCCTAAAAGAATGTAGTTTACTAGACTTCACCATCCACCTGCTGTGGAATAGCATCCTATATCCTATGATCACTGGTCTATTCAGAAGTAACTCATTACTGGAATTTTCAATACATTCTATTGTACTGCCTTCATTCAGTGACTTACATATGACACCTTTTTTATTCTCTCTCATCTGAAGACTTCATCAATTGTAAAGGCTGCATTTAGCATGTTCTGCCAAAACAGCAACAGCGACAACAAAAAAGCTGTACATTTTGTATATTTACATTTTAAGTTAATTTTCTTTTCTTTGCATATTTAGTATTATAGAGGACAGTGTCTATCATTCCACCCAGGCAGAAAATACTTGGTTTATCTGTTTAGTGCATGGCTAGAAACAGTACTGCATAGTTAACTGGTTAATTACTATGATCTACTAGATAGCATAATTTAACACATTCTAACAAAATACGCAGTCTGGATTCATCAGTAGCCGTGATGCCATGCTTGGGGCTGTGTCTCACAGAAGCAATCCCTGACTATACTATCCGATGCAGCCTTTCAGCCTTTTGTGCTCTTCAAATACATGTTTTAATAATATCACTGCCTGGATTTAGGAACTGAAAGAAGATTATTCTAAAAAGCTGAAAGAGCTTGAACAAGGTTTTGGCAAGTCAAGTTCAGGGATTTGTTATTCAGTAAAAGTCCTTCCAGCCACTACCTTCAAAGTAACACTCAGTGAAGATAACGACATGATAATGTCCTGTGCTGAAGGCTCTGAATTATGAATGGGAATTGCTGTAGGAGGGCTGAAGAAGTTAATGATTCCAGTTGTCTTTCAGCTCTTCTGCCTGAATTCAGCTGTTGGACAACCACAGCATGGGGCTTTAAGGCAAGCCAAGAGACAAGGAACACCATCAGCCATTCCAAATGACATCAGATATGTACATGGTGGGTTTTATTGTGCTTTGTGAACTATTTAATGTGTTCTTACAGACAACTTCATGAAGTTACCTATATTGATTGCAAATGCCACACCTCTATTACAATCCCTTTAATTTTTAAGTAACTCGAAGAATAACTTGGAAACTGTTTTTTATGGAGCTCTTGATTATAAAAAGATGAGTTCTGTAGGTTTTTCTAGCTGATTCTTCACACTGTCATAAACTGATTTCTCTACGGAAATACATTCACTTACATAGTTAGGCAAGGGCTGTAGCACTGGCATACTGCTGGCAAAGCGATCATAGATCTGACAGCTGTCCAACAGTTTTAAATCTAAAGACTCTGACATCTGCTTTCCTTTCCTGCAGTACACATTGTTGCACTGTAAGATACATTTCCAAGTCTGCATATAATTTCTTTGTTTAACTACTATCCCCTAGTATGAACTGTACACCTGTTTATTTGACTGTTCTCACCATTGCTTGGAAAATGAAAAAAACAGTTAAATCCATTAAACTACAGATATCCTATTGCTATTCATTGTTATTTCTACAGGCCCAAATTTGTCATTATTGCTGATGTCAGTCTAGTTTTACATACTACATCTACATACTCAGACACATATCTTTGCCTTCATTCTCAGATGACCCCAGATTGATGCATACAGGTGTTTACTCACCAAAGACTTCAAAACAGAAATAAAAATTGCAAGCCTTGAATAAATCACTCTTAAGTTTTTTTTCAAAATATAAATGGGATCATTTGGGGACTTGTCCCCTTAGAAACCAACAACGCCAAGAAAAAAAATTGAACGAATGAAAATAGCACCATTTGAAATATTCAGTGAAACATTTTAGCAATCACTGAAGTAAGACTAGCTATTAAAGAAAAATAGGATGAGTCAAAAGAGAAAGTCTTTTGCTGTGATCTCTTCTACAGCGTACTGACAAGAAAAGTACTGACAGAACTAGGAGGTGAGCATATGCTATTGTTAAAAGACTGCATGTGCTGATCTAGTTCAGCATGTACTTTTGGTATCCAGCTAGTTCCTTGAATGCAAAGTCAGGTAGTTTTTCAACATCTGCATTCACGTGGGTCCCAGTGCTGTCATCAAATGTTCAGAGCACAGGGTAATAAAGATATATGATATCTTCTGGCAGTTCAGGGGAACATAAGGCACTCAAAGTGAATCTGAAAAAATGTTTAACTTGACCTGTCTGCTATAGTCATACATTCAAAAATACCAGATACAAAATATTTGTAATGTTAAAGATATTTTATAAAAATTCCAGCTATAGAGACTAGAATATTATCTTTCTTAGTATCAAGTGGTTCACTTAAAATCTATGAGTACTATGAGTCTGTACAGAAAAATCTTGATTTTATCAAGGTCTTTGAATTTCTCTTTTATTTCTGTAGTCTATAATTCTATAATCTGATTTGAAGCACACTCAGATATAGCAAACCTAATTTTAAGAAGATTTTATTTTAGTAAAAATCATCTCCAATCAGCAATTAGAAATGCAATGTGGTAGAAAACAGAAATTCTATTTCTGTTCTCAGTTCCTTCTGAAGCAGATGTCTAGTGTTTGTCAAGAGGGAATGGCAGAAGAGTGTAGTATTTGCCCTGTTTTAAGTTGCAGAAGGGAGTGCTCCCTTGTGCTGGTACTACAGTGAAATAAACTAAGCAAAACATTAAATTAAAGAATTCTCCATTCATAATGTCAAATGTCAAGTACAAGTCAAAAAAAGATCAACAATTAATGTTGCCCTTAAAAATCTTTTGCCTGGGGGATCTGAAGTCATGCACTAAAAACAGAGTATGGAATGCAAGTTCCATTTGGGGTTTCTTCCCTTTTCAGGAAAAATAATGTTTTATTTTGGTATTATATTATATAACCAGGAGTCTGTGTTCACTTCAGATTTAATGAGGGTGTCAGGTGTCTGGGTACAGACAATCTCAGTCAGTCCAGCCTAGGTATGAGTGGGTGTATTTAAAGCTGTATGTGAGTCAGAGTGAGTCTCACTAGTATTGCATGCAAGGCCCTAGAACTCATGGGAACATAAAGCTTTGTATGTTACTGCAGTACTGGGGTGCATGGAGGCTCTACATGAAGTCAGCAGATGAAGGCTTCTCTCTTCTGTATAGGCCCGTACGTTGCACACCCTGGAAATACTGAGCTGTGTGGCAAGAACACACTGCCCTTGAGGCACATAAGGTAGGCAGGCCCCCAGGGCAGGCACACACAACAGCATGGACCAGCAGTACAGGCAGAGACATACCTTTCCTGGCTCACAGAGACAGCCACAGCTTCATCCCAGGTGCCTGGGACTGGTGGCTCTGAGAGAAGCTGCAGTGCTACACTAGTAACACCAGTTCCCCCAACTACAGCAGGGAATGAGGTGGTGAAGGCCAATGTGCAGGTGTGGAAGGATTCATCTATTGCTTTATGAAATCCATGCAACAGCATGGTTCTTTCTCACTTAACTGTGAGAGAACTTGACTGCTCTTCTGGACACTCTGGAAATTCTGGGAAATACTGAGGGACTGTCAGCACCCATTTATGTTGTCACTCTGAAGCTGACATGTTGCTAACAAAAGTAAGAGTAAGAAGGCAGGCCGGTCCTGTCCCCTAGCTGAACCAGCTTGTCTGAACTGAAATCCCACCTCCAGACTAAGTGAGATGGTTTCAGGTGTCCACAAGTAGTCACCATGCCAGTGTAAGTGCACAAGTAACACAGGCAATCAAGACACCCCCTCAAGCATTTATAAAGGACTAGTGGTAAGGATTCAAAAGCTGCCCTTAGTGGTATATAACAATATGTTCAGAGGGATGGTTTGCCACATCAGATAGGCAGGACCTGCTGAATTGAGGATTTTTGTACGTCTGGAAATATGGATCTGTGCAACAACTCGTAGAACAGGCTATTCTGGGCTAGTTTCAGCTTAATACAGTTGTGTACTCTGAAATGGCTGAGAATGTGTGCAGCTGCAGAGCTTTACCAAGTCAGAGAAGTTGGAAACTCGCACCAACCTAGGTTTGAAACACTCTGATCTAAAACATTCTGGGCATTTAACGTTCTTAAAAGAAGGGAGATTGGTCAATGGCAGAATTAAGATGGGCAGTGGCAGTATTAGATGGTGTCAGTAACAGTATCCTGCACTGAAGGCGACGATCCACTTGGCAGCACTGACCTAGCATGCAGGAATACTGTAGACATGAGCGGCATCTAGCCAGACGAAAGACATGTTGTCTTTCTTCAAAAGTCAAAGCATATACTGTGATTGTACATATCCTTTTCTTAGGCACCTGTTAATAAGCACTACTGAGTTACCAAATACATTGGTTTTTTTCCTTAATCATTAGCAAAGTAATCAAACATACATCCCTCTCTGGCTTTTTAAAGTAGGACCTTAAATTCAAAGGTGAAAGGTATTTTGCCTTCAATGGACAATATCTGTGCCCCATTTAGTTAAATGGTCTTTCAGGAGATCTCAATATTCTCATGGAATTTTGTTGTATGACCAGAGTAATGTTGTATGATAAATATGAAGAAAAAAAACATGTTTAAGTTTCCCAAAAATGTTACATTGATTTAAAAAATACATATCTTCTGGTAAGATGCAATATTATTTGCACAATGTAATTTAAATTATATTTTATGGACATTTTGCAGCTTATCTTTTATATTACTGTCTTCCTTGATTATGTCATATAGATCTGTAGTTGTTGTTTTGTTAATTTTTTTATTTGTTTGTCATGGGATGATTACATTTAATTATTGATTTATTCACTGTGACATCATTCAATTTTCTGAGGGATACAGTGGGTAATAAAGGCACTTCACCAGTTTGGGGTGTTTTAATTTCAAAAGCCATATACATTTATTTGTTATTTTAAATGTACATGTTTGGTATAGGACAAATTCAACATCATATGAACATATTTGAATAAGGAGGAAATTTGTAAAAAAATTATAGTTCCTTAAAAGACCAGAAGAAACAATACCTTAGCATTTAACTGACCTTTATTCAAGCTTCTTCCATACTAGACACCAAAATCAAATAAAAATGGAATCCAAGTAAAGTATCCAGTACTGCACTCTATACAGTGTGGAGTCTGTTCTTATGTAACTCATACATACATGGTTTTTTAATGCGATTTATTTGTCTTGACTCCACTAAGTTCAGCCCATGTAGCTGAAGTATAAATGTTCATATTTTTGGGGCTGCACATCAGTGCTGACACATCTAGGTGAGGAACTGGTTCCCCAGATAAGTTCCTTCACACTCCTGTTACCTGAAGGAGTGTCAGCCAGAGCTCCCCGGGCGACCTTTCAGCTGCCACTCAGAGATTATCTGCATGATCTAGTGCCACTTGACACACCCTTGGATATCAAAGATATCTACAGACGGCTGGCACAGACACCACAAGACTGAAGACAGACCTGCACCGTTCTGACACAACAGTGGGAGTACAGGAGAGATACACCACACAGCAGTGAAAATGGCACTAGACAGATATGTTTAAGCATCTTATTTAGCTTTTTGCTTATCTAGTTAGGTGGGCACTTTGTCTTCTCGAGAGATTAGTGTTCTCCATCAGCCTCAAAAGCCAACAGTTCTCTACACAGGAAGTTGCCCATCAAGGACATGGTTGCATACATTTTTCTCAGTTTGATTAGCAAGCATAAGCATTAATTTTTTCTTTTGCACAGCCTACAGTAACACCTTCATATATACATCTTTCTGTTATTTCTCCAGCAGTACAAACCATAATGAAACTTTGGGTGTGCCCACAAAGAAAATACACAGTATTAAATAAATACATCAGTATGATTACTTAGCCACACACCAGTAAGCATATGGAATGTTTTGACAAGAGTAAACTTTAAAAGTTTCCCCTTTCTTCTTGGAATTGCTCTACATGACCAAACACCCTACCACAACAAAATCAAGATATGCCTGTAGCACAGGGAGGTAAATGTGTGCTATGTTTAATCCAATTAGCATAGTTACAAGTAGCAGTGTAGATGCAGCAGCCTAGGCCAGACAGTACATTATATAAATCAGAATACAAGCCATACAAAAATCTAGCAACATGCTCTGAACCTTCTTGTTCTTTTTCAGCTTCCAGCAATCAGTGACCAAAGGACTGAGATGGGATTTGTCTCTGCTATCTTCAATGCCAATCAACAGACACCTCCCATTACCCTGCCTACTCCCATATCTACAGTTCTGTCTCCTCAGTCTTCAACAGCACCACATTCCACTATTTCTGTCACATGAAAAAGTACCTCCTGATGTTTTTTTTTCATCTATACCATGATTCACAGGATGCTTCTAATTCTTGTATTGTGAGGTTTTGTGAATGCTTGCTTCTTGTTTACCTTTCCACACCATCCATTGCTTTAAAGATTTTTCTTGTGCTGCTTTCCACATCACTTTTCTAGGCCAAGAATTCTAAACTATTTAACTCCTCCACACATTGTAGTTATTCTTTACCCCGAAAGTCTCTGCCACCCTTCCTTCAACTTTTTCTTGTCCTAGCCTACTATACCTTTTCCAAAATGGCATAAGCAAAACTCCATACAGGAGTAAAAATACTTCAGTCACAATTAAAATGCTTGAATTTATTCCTTCTGTATACTTACTTTCCCTATCCCATGACTAAAACAAAAAGATGAATTCATGTAAGGTGTTCCAGGAAATAACCTGCAGCTACAGCACTACAAAAAGGAAATTGAACATCTCTCTGTTTATCTCTAAATATTGGTATTCTCATAAGTTACACAGTGATTGGCCTTTACTTGGCATAATTGTGCCATTTTTGTAACTGATTGTAAAGAAATGCAAGAGAGGTAAGCGGTTTGATGTTACACAGAGTATACTATACTTAAAATCACAGATCTGTAATCAAAGACAAAAGTTCCACTGAAACCAAGTTGCCAGGCAAACAAACTACATTTAAAAACCAGAAGAATATTCAATAACAATCCATTTGTATTGCCCAAAGCACAAAAAAAAAGCAAGATGAAACCAAGTGTCTTGGATACGTAGAAAAGCGTATCCAAGCAACAACACTAAGACTGAAAAGAAATAGGTCATGTGAAGAGAAGCACTAAATTTAGTAATCAAATGTATATTCAGCAGAAAAGATAAAGAAGCTTTAGTGAAATAACGAAGAAAAACAAAAAAAAATTAAGAGATTTATGAAGCTGGGAGACACATGAGACAAAAGATGTGCACTTGGTTGCAACAATGCAACTGAAAAGAAATTCCATGCTAGTTAGCCAAGTTAAATTTGTAATATGAAATAACTCAGAGCAGATTTTGGTATTTTATTTTTGATCAGTTTTACCCCAGAAGCTTGATAAGAGCTCTAGTTCATTGGGTCCCTGCACAAGCAGACTGAAGCTGTGATATGTTAAGTTGGTACAAAAGTACAATGGTAAAACTTTTACTGACATCACAAGGTCTTGCAGGCAGCCACTACGATTTGCTTTTCCTCCTAATTAGGTCAGTGACAGAGCTCTCCTACATTACACAGAATCGCACACATGATCTAATGAAAAGGTGTGACCACTGCTGCTGTTGGCATCTCATCTGAGCCTAGTCAGTTCAGCTGAAGAACTTGTTCACCAGGGAACTTACCTGGAGGTGTGACAGTCAGCTGTCTTGAGCCACAGATGTGGTAACACTGAAAGAATCACTCTGTTCCACAACCTGTTACCAAAAAAATTGTACTCTCTTCGTCCCTGAAAGATTTTTACTCCATTTCAGAGACTGTCTTGTTAAATCCTTGAACACTCATGGATGGCATTTTTTGTAATAGTGGAGTTTCTTCCACTTCAGATGCACCAGCTCTGCCACTCACAAGAGCCTTTCTTTCACTGTTAAATCACAGGTTTTCTCACCTTTGGACAAGGTCTGAACTCCATGGGCACTCCCTGCCCAACAAAAAGGCAGGTCATGCAGCTGTGACAGCAGGACAGCTGATTAGGACCTCAGGAAGAAGACAGAAACTCACAGCATCCAGGAAAGGAAAGGGCTGGTTCGTGAGCAGTAGAGCCACTTATCCTTTCCTCCTACTTAGCTCAAGACTCAGCAGAAGCTGTGCTCTGGGGGTGCTTGCTTCCTATAGAAACAGTTCAGCACCATTCTGCTGCTGTGGGAAGCAGCAGTTTTCAAAGCCAGCCCTCTCCTGAGGTCCTGTGGGAAATACCAGTGGGGGAAAGAATACACTTCTCTCAGAAATGATAGCATGTTTTAATTCAGAAGGAAAAAACCCCAACAAACAAATGCAGCATATATGCTGCTACATACTGCAGCAATTTGAACACTACGATTACAGAAATACATATTTCACGTTTAATATAAATTCATCCTGTAGATTTGCTGTCTCTGGGAGTAACCCTTGACTTTGCTCTGTGGGCACTGCTGAAAATAGTGGGCAGAATAGGATCATCTAATGATGCCAATTTTGTGTCTATTTATGAGTAACTGACATAGCAAAAAAATACTGGCTGGAATACAGACAAACATGACAAGTCTGGGGTGGGAACTAAGATATGTGGTATAAAGGGTAGCACTGTGGTTTGAATGTGAATGCAAAGGTTGAGTGTATTTAGGAAGGACAGTGCATATCCGCCTGTCATCAGCACCCAGTAAACAAACAGAAGAAAAGCCATGGAGAGCAAAGAGAAGCAGCAGTTACATGTCACCAAGAGAAAGCTGAAAGAACAAACTGTAAGCAGACATTATGCTTTGTGTCATTTGATTCTTTCTCTTTTCAGGGAAATGTTTGTGAACATTTCTTGTGAATTAAAACACCATAGACATAACTGGGTTCTCTGTCACTGCATTCCCTAATTAAAAAAACCCAAAAAACTCATAAGGCTGAATCTGGCCAGCAAGAGAGGCTACAAAGTAGGGGAGAAAAAAGTACTTTAAACTGAGCTTAAGCAGTTACTCATCTTGACATTGCCTTACAAAAGTGATCTTTATGCTGAAAAGGCCAAATTCCAAGGAGAAAAGTATTTTCCACTCTGCTACTAGTTACTATTGGTATTTTCTACCAGCTAGAATCAGAATAACAACTATTTCTTTTTTTGCCTTATTGAACCCTAATACTTTACTATCAAAACAGAACATTTCTCTCAAAAGAAGAAACAAGAATTAAATTATAACAAAACATGTTGACTGACTGTAAATATTGCTTTCAGTGTTTTCTTCACACATACAAAGCAGAAGATTTTACTAGTAATTATTCTTTACTCATGTTGTATACATAAATAACTGGGACCTAACATGGGTGAAAAACAATCAGCTGTTTTGATGAATCTGGTTGAAAACATTTATTGTATTTCAAGTACAGAGGTATTAAAATAATTTTTAACAAAAAAGCCTGCAATAAACTTATTTCACGAGAGAAATGACTGGAAAATCTCAGGTTCAGAGCTTACTAGATACCAAGTACAATACCCAGAGGAGGCTTCCTGTATTTACTCATGGCAGATGCTTGGAGATTGTTGACCAGTTGAGTATTACAACTTATGCTTTAGGGTTTAAAAAAAAAAAAAAGATGTGGTTTTATGTACAAAGAAAACTCCAAAACATTGCACAACAGGGTGAAGGATTACACCAGAGAAGTTGCACTGTGTTTCATAGGTAAATTAATTTAACTAGGAGCAGGATTGTGAGGAGGATTTTTTGGTTTGAAACCTTCAACTAGTATCAAATGGAGTGGCATGGGCTCCAGGACATGAGACAAGACAATGGGGGTACTGGTGGACAGGATCCGCTTTTTACCAAAACCTGTAGTGATACAAGAAGGGGGAACATTTTCAAAGTTTAAGATGGAAGATTTAGATTTGATATAAGCATGAACTTTCTTATGATGAGGGTAGTGAGATACTGGAACAGGTTGCTCAGAGAAACTGAGGATGCCCCATCTCTAGGCACGATCAAGTTCAGGTTGATAGGGCTTTGAGCAACTTGGTCTAGTGGAAGGTGTCCCTGCTCACTGCAGTGGGATTGGACTAGACAACCTTTAAAGTTCCCTTCCAACCCAGACTCTTCTGTGATTCTATGATTCTAAGACATTAAAACAATGTCTTAGAATGACAGCTTCACTACACCTACTAAATTTCTGATTATGAAGGAGATGCACACAGCCTGCTCCTAAAGTGACAATGACAGACTACGATCATAGCACTGGCAACCTTTTTCCAGTACTCTATCCTTGAAAAACATTTTTCCTAATGTTTAACCTAAAATATCCTGGTTGCAATTTCTGCTCCTGGTGGACAGAGAAAAGAAGTTATTCCCATCTCATCAGTAACTTCTCATATATTTGCAGACTGTAGTCATTCTCCTACTCTTACTCTTCCCTAATTAACCAATCTAAAATAATTCACTATTTCCTCTGGGTCCCTTGACATTCTGGTTGCTCTTTAGGTGGTCCACATCATTCTTCACATGCAGCATTCAAAACTAGCTTTACAACTGTTAAGCAAAGCAGAATTCCTTGCCAGGACTTGCAAACTCTAATCCCATAATACATCCTAGCAGAATGCTTATCTTTTTTTTGCAATAATAAGCCATGGTTGACTCACACCCAGTCTGTGACCACTCAAATCCTGAGTTATTATTGTATAGAATTTCTACCTAATCAATTTCCCCTACCAGCTGATTATTGCTGCCTAGGGCTGCATCTTCCCATTTTTTTCATATTTCTAACTGAAGATAATTTTTATTTTGTCCCTGCCCTCCAGCATACCTACTCCCTCCCAGCCTGATACATATGTGAATTCAATGAGCATTTTCCCTTTTATAAGCATGCATCCAGGTCACCAGATTCTGAATCTGTGCAATCCAACTTGATACACATTTCCATTTTGATAGAAAACCGCTCTGTAACTCTGGTTTTCCAACAAACATTGCACGCACCTAGCTGCATGCAGACCAACATGGAACACACATTATTAATTTCCATATGGGAAGCACATAAAAAGTTCCCTGAAAATCAAGACATACTGCATCTAGAGCTCTTCTCTATCCATAAGGTATGTCATGTGGTTGTATGATTTTTGAGATGTGAGTTTGTTGCCAGTTACCCATCCCTATGTTATTTTTCAGGAATGTACAAATATATTTTTCTAGAAAAATAATTTTGCTTAATAATGTCATACCTTTTTTCTCCTTTCTCTCTCTACCAGGCTTGTCACTTTACAGCCTCCCTCTATCCTACCTAACATCCATAACTTCTCAAATACTTTGATTATTGACACTGGGATTCTGTTAGCAAGAGCTTTAAATACTCTAGGACATAGTTAAAGAGAGAATTCGGGTCCATTTGAAAATACATGGCTTAAACATTCTACCCTTTTCTTAACTGAAAATGCACCTGGCTAGTGCATTAGTTGCCTTATTTTACTACCTTAGGTAGTGAAATCTAGAAGGTACTGCATTCCTGACACCTTTTAGTTTTCTCACTTTACAGTGAGAGTACACTTTCTATTACACACAATTAATGGGCTTCTGGAGTGATGTGGGGGTTTTATTTCGCTCGCTAGTTGCATTTCATCTCATGCTTGTCTTTCTGATTTTTTTCTCACATGCTTCTGTTGTACTTTTATTCTCAGCCTTAACAACCAGCATAAAAGCTAACTTACTTTCTCCTCTCCTGTAGGTTTGTTTCTTCAGTTTGAGTGGTTTAGCCGAGCTGGTTTCCTAACTCCAAGTTCATTGAAGACTGCCTTCCTGACTTCCATGGGGTTCATGTTGATCATACTCCTTGTTCTGGTCCTGTAGATCACCAATCTCTCATCACTCTGCTATGTCATGTACAGTCCCAACTAATGCTTACCCTGACCTTTCCAGCTACTTGCTTCTTACTGCCTGTAATCAAAACTAGAATAGCCTTATTGCTCTGTGCAGACTTCTCCAGAAAATCTGGAAGGCTCAATTGTCTCCAGCCTTGTGTTTGTGTAGGTATTCACATTCACACGTGAGGGAGAGGAAACAAGAAGTTTGTGCCACAGGGACACTGCTTAAATTACACATCCTGTCTCATACAGCAAATGTCTCATCATCATGGGTTCTTTGCAGGGACCAAGTATGACCCAGACAGACACAGTCACAGCACTCTTGGTGGGAGTACCCTGTCACCCACCTGAAAACATGAGACCTTGTCTCTCCCCAGCCACTCCCATGTCTAGGAAGGAATTTTAGGTTAGTCACGTGTGAGTCATGAACTCTGGAATAGCCAAGCATGACAAGATAGAAGTTCTGCCTAGCAACACAGCCTGTCACAGCCTCAGCTGCTGATTATACTGATACATTAATAAATATTATCTAGGCACCCCTCTTTGCAGTTCACTCGCTCCTTGGAACACTTAAACTTCCCCTGGCCTCCTCGTAGCTGACTCTTGCACACAGTTACTCAACTTTCTACTGCAATTGCCATGGGCATGGTTTCAAAATGTTGCCTATAGGGCAGATAGGGGGGTCTGAATGCAAACCCATTCTGAGATGGTGTGAACAGCAGCTCAGTCTGGACTGCTCTTTCTTTACTCCTATCTCATGATCCTGGTGAAGTAACCAGCAAAACTTTTCATACAATTCTCTTCAACTACACCTCTTTTGTTCAAGTGCTAAAATTCAGAGACTCTGGTTTGCCCCAAACATTCCCTCTGGGACTGTCCCCTTACAGTCATGGGCACCATGTCATCAATTTCCCAGTTCACAGACAGCCTGCTCCCAGAGCAGGATCAAACATGAGTCCTGGAAGAGGCACAAGAAAGCTTGCCCTCCTGCACAGCAAAGATATGAAAGGACAAGAGGCTGAGACAGACTGCTTTCCCATGTAAGGCAGGCCTTGGGCACAAGGACCATAGAGAAACAGTAGCCTTGCATCAAGGAGGGCCTCCCATGTCACCAACATCCCTCACAGCTTCCAGGAGTTTGGGTATCTGTAGAAATAGCCTCCTTATGCTCACCATAGGCAGATACACGTTGGTTGGAAGATGTTGGCAAAATGAATGTGAAGGAGCATCTCCAAGTATTTGAACAATTCTTGGTCAGCCTATACTCATTTAAAACTCTTCCTACGCCCACATATATGTCTAGGAAACGGGATAACATGGAGCAGACACACTAGGAGCACAACAAGCATGCTGCCACTGGTCTCAAACTCCCACTCCTGTTTGGAGGAGAACATTGAGACAGAATCCACAAAGATCAGAAGTTGAACAAGCTGCCCAGGGCTGCTGTGGCCCCATAGACAAATGGGCTCTGAGAGGGCCCAACTGCATGAATCTCCCGACTCCGCCGAAAACTGAGAGTTACATCTTTTTGTTTCTTCAGTGACTTAGCCAAAGCTGAAATATCCAGCTGCCATAGTACTGAGGTCCAGAACCAGGCAGAAGCAGTTCAGTTAATGTCAGGATTCCTCCCACACCTCAGTAACACAGAGAGCCCTCCCCAGAGAAACACAGATACCAGGACTCTGGACAGAGTTCCTCATTTACATCTTCAGTCTTCCAGTGCTATCTGGGCTTCTGCTCAGGCTTAGCCACAGCTAACTCCAACACCTGCACCTCCAGTCCCTGAGGCAGCTGACAAACAGGCTTCTCTCCTGAAGAAGCACAGCAGAGGAAGTCAGTCCTCCAGTGACAGCAATGCATGGACAGGTGCTCCCAGGGGCATTCTACGACAGCTCCAAGGTCCTCTTGCCATCACAAACAAGTTCATTTGCAGAAACCAACCAGATTTATTCTGCTTTCTCCTTGCTATTCTGAGGCCCCACAAAATGTCGAAATAAGATCAGGCATAATAAATGACCTTAATTTAATATAAACATGTTTAAACACCCTTAGTCTGTAACACTTGGCCAGGGCAACCCCCTCTTGTTGCTCAGACTGATTTTAGCAAGCTGCAAACTGCAACCAATGCAGTTTGGAGAAGCAGCTTACTCATGGGTAACATAGCACTTATTAAATAGAACAGTACTAAACTAATTCAATAATGAGGGCCAGATACAAGCCCCACTAAAAATCAACGCAGAGAAGTGAGAGATTTAACAGTAGCAGGGACCATTCCCTTTGAGATATTTTCAGTGTCCAGAAATTTTCCTGAAATACAAAAATGGAAAAAATCATCTGAACTATTTGTGTCTCATTATGATACAGCTGTCCTCCATTCACTGACACTACATTGCAACATTAGCCAACTGATGCACAACTCTCTTCTTCTATCAACATTATCGCAGTCATTTCTTCATGCACAGAAATACAGAAGATTTATCCACGTAATCAAATCAGCTCTGAAGAAACTGAGTCATTCCTCAGTAAGAGAAAGAAGGACTGCTAAGTAAAAGTGGGCTGCTTGTACAATTATATTCTTAAACAAGTGTAACCAATTACTGCTTGGGTGAGCATCACGGAATTAAAATCACAGAGATAATTGTGTCTGAACACTTGCACATTCCATGAGTAGGATGTAAATCTCATTTATGAGGTTTTAAACTTACTATTCCATTGAAATTAAGAAGAAATAAATTCATAGCATTCAGAGCTATTGTTTCAGGCTGTTTGCAAATTCTAGTGACCATCATTGCAAACCTTTCCCAGCAATCACATACTTCTACACACACTGGTAGTCACTTTTCTCATAAATAAAATCTTTCAGAGAAATAATAAAAATAAATACACTCTCCTGAGAAAAATATCAGATTGCCAAACCATTGTGACACAGACAAACTTTAGCTGAGATTGTGTAATCTCAACAATCGCTGTTGTTAGATTGCAGAATGGTTTTAGCTGAGAATTATTTCAGCTATTACCAAATTCAACTTACACCTTTTATCAAAGGATTTCAGAAACCAAAAGAAACAGTAATCATCATTCCATCTCTTTTTCTAAAAACAGCTTTAGAGCTCAGTTACAAAATTCAGAAGAAACACAAGACTTAAAATCTTCTTGACACTCCTTCCACTTGTTGCACTTTGCTGCTTTGCTTCAATTAAGGTCTGTTGATTGTCCAATACAAATGCAGTTCTTATGCAGCTGAACAATAACACAATCAATATTGTGAGGCCAAGTGCTGTCTAAAACAAGCACATCCCAGCATTCTCCTCCCCATAGGCACAGCTGCACTTAATCTTTCAAAACACTTGAAAATGACAATTGCAATAGGTATTCTACTTGCAATCATCTTAGGGATGGATAATATTTAATTTGCATCCAGAACTCCTAATTTGCTTCTTATATGTAAAAACAAACATTACAAACTGGAACACCGAGTGTTGACTAGCCCTGCTGCCCTCTTTTCAGGCCTTGCTGAGCGAGTTGGCCAAAGATCTTTCTGTGGAGGAGCTTACCCTTTAGTTTGGGTTCTGCTATCTCTCCTGCTTTACTTGTCAGCTGTGTGCTGGCTTTGCCAGCTCTCAGATGCCACTGCCCGGTGTTGTGTCCCCCCTGTGCGTTACTCGGTGGGGAGGCAGCGGGGAACACAGCCCCTCGGTAGATAGGCACGGTACGCATAGTGTGTTCACACAATGTCTGCACAGTGCACACAGGGCACAGTATGCACAGTACAGGATACACACCCACGCACCGTGCGCCCCACACTCACGGGGCAGAGACGCCCCTCTGCCGGCCCGGGAAGCCGCGGCCCTTCTGCAGGGGCGCCATCTGTGCCGCCATCCCGGGATCAGGAGGCGGGACATGGGTCCTAGCAACCGGAGCCTTGCTCCAGCTATGTCGCTGGTGGGCGGCTGGGGAGCGCCCGGGACCCGCACCCGTCTTGGAGGGCCGTGCCCCGTGCCCGCCCGACGCCCACACACGGCCCCGGGGATCGCCTGCGGGGCTCCAGCCCCTGCTGGCCGTGCAAGACGCCGCTCGGGGGTGTGGGTGGCCCCGCGGCGATGACGCAGGCGGCGGGCGGGCAGGAGGGAGGGAGTAAGAGAGGGAGGAGCCCGTAATGGCCGGTTCTGCTGCCGTCGCGCTGTCCCTCGCTGCGCTGCCGGCCACCGCCACCGCCGCCCCTCCGCCGCTGTCAGCTCCCGGCCGCCGCGCCGCCGCCATGGCCGAGGAGGAGGCTCCCAGCGAAGGGTGAGTGATGCGGCCGCGGGGTGACCCCCGTCCTCCCCGCGGGTGTCCTGGGTGGCGGGAGGAAGCCTTTCGGGGCGCCCGGGCCGTGCCGCCACGGGCGCTGCTCGCCCGCCTCCTCCCGCCGCCGGCCCGTCTGCCCACGGTGCCTACGGGTTACGGGGCGGCGGCGGCCGGCCCCTGTGTCGGGGTTTGCGTGGGCTCCCGCCTGCCCCAGCGCCCGCCGGGCTCCGCGCTCCGCTCCGGCCCCGCCGCGGTCCGGTATCGCCACTCGGGCGCTTCCCGGCGTGTGGGCACACTGCCTGCCATGTTTTCCTGCCGCACAGCCCGCCTCCCTGCCATGGCTTCCCGCCTCCTGGCATGGGCAGGCTCCCGGCAGGGTTTGCCGCCGGCTCCTTGCGAGCCCCGTGCCTCCGCTGCCTCGCCTTCTGCACTGGAGCTCCGCCGTGGCTGGCCAGCTGTTGTCATTTGTGCACCTGCCTGCAGGCGTGTCCCTGCGCGTTTCTCTGCCGCTTTGCTTTGGCGTATGTACGCACCCCGACTGTCATCCACCCTTCCCTTTGCGCCCCAGAGGTCACACGTCTGTATACGGTGCTGGCCCATGCTCCCGTAAGCCTCTGCAGCTTTATCTGTGCATACAAATACCCTGTCTTCCTGTTCCATCCATTCTATATGTTCACTGTGATGTAGAGCAGACAGTACACTTGTCAGCCTCTCTTTGTCATCATTCTATATTTGACAGAAGTAGGAGATGAGAGCACATCTATAAATCACAAGCATACACTGTTGCTCTAACTTTTCCAGTACTGTATGCTATCCCTGCTAACTTTCTCTTTCCTTTCACTGTCCCAAGGCATTCACACCTACTGAAGTAACTCCTATGGCATAAGTTACCCTGCCCCTGTTCTTGACATACATCTCTAGTACTTGTTTATAACTTACACCCTTGCTGTATGACTTTATTATAGCTATTAGTCATTCTTCTGCCTGAAATTGCATAGTTCTGCACTATATCTTTTGTCTGTGTACATTCAAATGGTTATATACAAGTTACTAATCCATGGTCTGTTCTTCATGTCACATGTTCTTTACTCATGTATGCCTTTGCAGTGTATGCTTTATTTCTTGTTAATCTTCAGCTTCCATTGCAGACCCGTTCTTATACCCTTCCATTGCCCCCAAATATGTTGTCTGCCCCTGTAGAATAATACAGTCATCCTGTCTCTGAGTCTGTTTACCAAACATACTTAATATATCTGCTGGTCACTTATCTCAAAGTTTGTTCCGTCATATTTTATGGTTCTAGTCCAAACAGTCCTCTATCAGAATATATCTAGCTGTGCTTTAGTCACACATGTGCTTTATTCCTTCTGTCAGATGTGTAAATATGCTTTGTATGCATTGTTTACATAAATTTTTCCTCTTTCTCTCTGCTTTAAATATCAGGAGATATATCCCACTGCTGATTGCCTAGCCCTCAGAAACTCATTTCTTGCCTTTTCTTCTACATCTCCCTTCTTGCATAACTAAGTCTTGCGTTATTTTGAGAAATCAGACTTAAAATTCTTCAACTACCTGCATGAAACTCATGCCATGCATTCATGACTTCTTAATTAAGGATGTTGCTATTTGCATGTTGTCATGTTATGTGTCTGTTTTGTTATCTTTCAAAACTACGTGCATCCTCAGTCTTCTTTTTGGTCCTTTATCCAGCTTGGGATTTTGGTATTTCATCTTACATATTTTCCTGCTCTGCCAGCTCAGTCTGACCAGATCTGAACTATCCATCTTTTCCAAACTCCCTGTTATGCTCTTATCACCATATGTACACAGCATTCTCATTTCAAATGCAGACTCCAAAAGCTTCCCTTTCAAAGCACTATGCAGTTTTGTCTAATCTGTAACTCTGCACTCTCCTCCTCTCCTCAAATTAAAACAGCTTTTCAAAATCTTCCCCTCCACACAACCTCTGCCTTCTGCAACATCACCCATGTGAAACTACAAGTCCCCTTCTTGGTTCTGTGTTCTTTCTGACCTGTTCACTCTCTTGAACACAAGTAGCTTGTAAAGCCTCTTGTGGCTGGTTTACAGGTTTTCTAAGTAAGAGTCTTAAAATAGCTCTGCCTCAGCCTGTTTTGTTTGTGTGTTCATTCAGCTCATTAGCCTGAACTGCATTAGCTGTCTGGTTTGATCACACAGAGTGCTGAGTGCTGCTGAGACGGTGCCAAGCACCCTCAACTCGAGTTGCCTGTCAGGATTGCAGGATCGTAACACTCGTTGATCTGGACATGGGGTTAGGCTGAATTTTCAAGAGGATTATTGCAAGTTTCTCATGTGATTTACACTGCTGGATGGCTTTTAAAGGGTGTTGATTTTCAGAACTTCTGAAAAATTAGACATTGATGTGGTATTTTTCGGAGTAAGCCTCCCAGTTTACTAAAGACTTCTAAGAACAAAATCTCATCATCCTTTTCCATGAATTCAGAAAGTGCATTTGTGTTGAAATGTTAGTGCTTTTATTGGTTGGTTTCTAGCAATAATTAAAAATAGCATTTCTTCATCTTTTGAAACTGAGAAGAGCTCGGTACCCAGGGGAAGTTTATAAATAAGAGAAATATGTTAAATCTTTTTTCATTTAGAATGCTGTGGCAGTGATAGGAAGTTACAATATACCATCAAGCCCCTAGATTAAATTACTAGTGAAGGTGCATACAAAGAATAAATGCAAAGTTTATCTGCTCTGAAAACAATAGTGTGACTCAACTTGTTATGCAACACACTCGCTTTGTTTCAGTTTGGTAACTGTGTAAAGCATGGTGAAAACAGAATAACAGTGGTTCAGTTACTTTCTGGAAGATCTCAGCTGAAAAATATTCATGGCCCTGTCCTAACTTTGAATTAGAAGATTAACTGAACAAATGTTTTAGTAGTCACAATGACAGTGATTGCTTGATTAACATGTCACCTACTAGTGATTTCCAAACCTGTCTACAGCCTTGGACCTCCTCTGTGTAAGTTTTAGATGAAGACTTCTGCCTGTGAAGCAGACAGCCTAGTGTGAGCCTTTTGCCAGTACTGAATTCACTTATTCACTCTGGATGCAGCAGGACTACTTATGGCTTGTAATATAACTATAAATAGCAGCTACTAAATGTATGTATATATACAGAAAAAAAAAATCCCCAAATCACAATACTGGAGTTTTTTTTTCCCCTCTGAGATAAATGGAATAGCTCACTTTAAAAGAAAACTTTAAGGGATCTGCGCTTACAAGCCTACATCAAATTGCTTGTAATTGGCCTGTAGTGTGACAGAATAATGGCTTGGAGTAAAGGTTAAAACATGCACTGCAACACCAGTGTTCAGAATTATTTTTGTGTTGTCCTATGAGCTTGTTTGTATTACAGAGCTCTTTATACAATTTTGAAGTGAGCTCTTTGATTAATAAAAGAGGAGTAGTTTATTAGGCTTGATAGAGCCTATGTCTCCTCCTTAGTATGATGGTTCACAGTGTTACAGCATGAGGGACACTTTCAACTCAGAATTTTTGCTTGATTTTTTTTTGCTGGTTACGTCATCTAGGTGTTAAAGCAAACTGAGTGGATAGGCTGCTGAAAGCAGGGTTCTGCTTCCTTTTCTTCTTTCCTATAATGCAGGTGACCGAATGCAGGTTTGGTAGCTACCTACACCTTGCATTTTTAAAAACTGAGTGAGATGTAAGTGCAGTGTGGAAGGCAGATGCAGAAAAAGGTTAAAGGACTTTTCCTTCCTCTTTTCTGATTTTGTCTTTTTGGCTGGCAGGGTTGTGTCAGTCACAGTTTCAGTACTTAATGCCGTTTGTGTTACATGCATGAGCTCATTAGAAGGTATTTGTATGAACAGCTTTAAAGGCATTTATAGGATTGTTTCTAATGGTCTCTGGTATTTGAATGAATCTGGGGAGGGAAGGTCTGTGTTCATCAAGGTCCCTCATCTCCCCTAATGCAGGCTAAAGGGATAGAGGGAAAGATGGCAAAATACAACAGGGCTATCTTCTCATTTCAGTGGCAGAAGAAAGATGCTCATAACCCCACTTTCCAAGTGTCAAGCAAGGACACTTCTTCAGAAGTTGCCAAAGTAGAATTAGGGTATCTGTGAGTGAGGGGGGGGGAGTGTCTCAGCCCTAGTGGACATTACAGTAGAGCTATAAATCCAGAGGGGCAGCTAGCTGTGGGGCTGCTATAGTGCTGGTGACTATGGGTCATTGGAGAATTCAAATTTTAGCCAATATTGCATGTGTTTGGGTATATGCAAAGTTATTTCAGAGCCTGCTGGGGGCTGGTAGGCCCAGTTAGAGACCTACCTCTTTGAAACGGACACTGTCTGCCAGGGATTCTCTGACTGTTCTGGACTTTTATGGGAGACTCTGAACAACTCTCCCAACTATATGATTAAAATGTATTTTCTTTTATATAGTGGTTTATTAAGATTGCTTACTAAAGGAAATTTTGAATTTTGTGTTTCTTAACTTCTGAGTATTTACTTGCAATTCTGACATTGTTTTGGGATAGTTTTTTGTACCTGATTTACATTGAGAGCCAGGGAGAAGAGGGCATGCGAGGAAAGGTGTCTGCATTTACATTGGCTCAGAAAGATCCAGATGAGAAGCTGAGCAGCAGGAGAGAGGTCAGTGGAGAAGAGAGATTTGTGAGTCAGTAAAGCTGTGTAAGGGAATGAGGTCGATCTAGAATAAGGTTAAGAGGGTAAAAGGAGGATTTTAAGTGGCAGCAAGAAGACGTGGTGAGGAATGGCAGAGAAGGAAGGTGCTCTGAGTGTGTTGTAATAGAAAACTCAGGATGATAGGAGACTACAGAAAGGAGGGGAAGATGCAGGCATAAAAAATGCTTTCTCTAAAAACAGATGCAGGAGTGCCTGTTGCCATCGAGTAAGTCTGGTCATATATTGAAATGAGGAAGAGAAGGGTGTGGCAATGGGAAAAATACAGAAATGGGGTGGGTCGATGCTCTAGCCGACCATTGTAGAATTTTTTTCTTGGTTGCATTTAGAAAGTGTCACACTGACACCAAAAGCTTATTAATTATATCTTTAACTTTCCATAAGGGACTTCTGCTATGATGGCTTTTTAGACCCATTTGACTTCTTAACTGTTTTTAAGACTACTTGCACTTCCTTGACGTCTAAAGCATTTGTTGTGTAAGGATGTAGATAATATAGGCTGTTATCAAAAGGATTGTGCGCCTCTTAGGTTTTCCAGAAAATGGAAATAAGAATATGTAGTCCAAAATGTTGAATACCAGTTCTTGCATTTTGACATAGGTAACTCTTTGTCACCTTAGGTGGCTATGATAAAAGAGCAACACAGAAGCTGCTCTAATGAGTTGCAGTGAAACAACCCTCAGTGTGTATTCATACTTGTGTACCAGTGGAGTTTGTGTATAGCATGTTTGGAGCTGAGGGAAATGATTATGTGCTTTAGAGAGTCTTATATCTGTGTTCTTACACGGGTTATTATAGAAAAGTGAAGACATTCACCTCCTGTTGAAGTAGTGATCTGAATTGTGCATGATATACAATGGAATTTAACCAAAAGATAAGCCGAGTAGAGTGTGGGTGGGCAATGGTGCAGGTTAGTGAGAGGTGCCTGTTGCACGTATGCTTTGCTCTTGTCCAGTTTGATGGAATTTGGGGACAGGCTGAAATGTCCGCTGCTGGCATGGTAGGTATGATAAGGCAAACAGGGTTTAAGCAAGGCTGAAGTCATGCAGTATCTGAAGGGCAGCAGGAGTACATCAGTTGATGTATGAATAAAGTAAAAGCAGTAGAAAGTTAAATAATATTTGAGAGGCACCAAGAGGAAATTTCCATTTCCTTAATTTTAAGTATGCTTTTCTTCACAAATTCTTACTGCAACGTGCAGTGTGTTGTTTGTAAAAACACGTGAAAGGTGTGGCACTGCCAAGTTCTATCAGACGTGAGTTTACTGTGGAGGAGGCAGAGGTAGGACCCCTATGGTGCCTAAACCCCTGTGTTACACATGTAGTCTGTCACAGGGTTAAGGAGTTTTAGTGGGGCTGTGCAGCTTCTTCGTTTCTTCTCCTCTGCATCTTTATCTCTGTATTCTGTATTATTCCATACTTGCTATGTAGTTGCTAGTACGTTTTTTCTTTGGATTTTTTTTTATTTTAGCTTTTAAACAAGAATAGGAAACCTAGTTGGGTGCTACTTTGTAAGTAGTATGAGCATTGCAGGTTGCAGACTTCGGTGACAGTCCATGGATAAACTTCATTCTTGTGGTACATACTGAAAAAGGACTTGCCCTGAAATGGACACCTTTGGGTATAGATGGAAAGAGGGCGGAAGAAATTATAAAAGTATAGAAGAAGGATACATATGGTTTAAAAAAAAAGAAAAAGGTGCTGGAAGACACAGAAGAAAATGTGGAGGGGGCTGCAATTGTGCAAGTTATACTGCAATGTGTACGTACATCTGAGGTCCACCATGGGAGGGAGCAGAATTGTAGGTCCTCTCCACTTCCACTCAGGTTGCTCAAATGAATTAAAATAAGTGTGGTAAACTTTAATATCTCTAATATAGCCAGAAAATGTCATTGGTTATGGATTCACATTCATGAGGTACGTTTTCAGGTTAATTTTGATAAGTGATAGTTAATTTTGATAAAAACAGTAATAAAATTTGCTTCTGAATTTTTATATTAATTCTGATGTTGAATGTTCTGAACACAGAGTTCAAGATGCAGTAAGTACATGAGGAATGCATTGTTTTCACCTCTGCCCTAATGTAGAGCAACATTCTGCAATAACCTATCATGGGTTTTGTGTTGGAATGGGGCTGATGTATGTTACACT
Organism: Aphelocoma coerulescens; assembly: GCF_041296385.1. Classification (NCBI taxonomy): domain Eukaryota; kingdom Metazoa; phylum Chordata; class Aves; order Passeriformes; family Corvidae; genus Aphelocoma; species Aphelocoma coerulescens. The sequence goes on along the minus strand of NC_091015.1, from coordinate 51,208,647 downwards.
TCCTAGAAGTATTATGCAGAGGTTTTCAAAACATTCTGTTTTAATGTTACTGAAGTATCCAAGAGTTTCACAACATCTAACTGCATGGAACATCTTGGCTCAAAACTCATCTAAACAGAACTTTCTGGGCAGGGTTATAATGTCATCAGGGAAAAAAATTGGTATCCTTTTTTAACCTCTTGACAATGATTTCATCAATTTTTTGTCTCCTCATGAAAATGGTAGACAGATATTTCTTAAAGCATTGAGGTGTTTTTGTTCCCATACCATGCTCCTAATACTTGCTTCTGGGTCTTGCCTCTTTAGTATGCACTTCAAGGTCTTTCCATGAGGATCGCAACATTTTTAGTCTGTTCATGCAATGAAAGTGAAACACAGAATGCTTTTCTCCTCCTGATGTTTGTCTGCAACTGCCAGAGTGTTTTGTCCTAGGAACATCTCCTTCAAATTGTTGTGGTTGCTATGTCTGACTTCTATTGTACATGCAGAAGCTTTGTCCCTGGATATACAGCCTTCACAACAACAGTTACTGCATATGCCTGAATGATTCTGGCTATATTCACTGTTCTTACAAGACAGAAACATTAGGGAACATGCTGCACTTTAGGGACAGGAATGAAGGACTAGAAGGGCTCCTAAAATTAGTTGTGCATTTAAGGTTCTCATGAAATCGTATCCTGAGCCTTGTTGCAGAAACATCCCTGCCTTAGTTAAATGCAGACTTGATGTCATGATTATATGTTACTGTCTGTCAGTGGCAGCTCTGACTTAAAAGCTTGGTGTCCTCCACCTTGACTCACAGTCTTTCTTCCTTGTTAGTTCATAGGCCTGCTGGTTAACTCTCTGGCTTTTCTGTAGCTGTGTTAAACCATAATTGTCTGATTTAAAATACAGTGTCTTTTAAACCTGAATTTCACAAATCTGGCACAGAGAACAGCCCCCAAGATGGACCTTGGATATAGTGATTACTAAAATATTTTTCTTTACATATTAGGGGGTTTTGCCATGGTGGTGTTGCTGGTAACTGTTAACAAAGAAGCATCAATTCTTGCCATAATCAGTCATGTAAACAGCACCCAATAGTCTCATATTGCAGGCTATTAAATTAATGAAATGGGAAAGGAAAAGTTTATTATAACTTAATTGTCATGGATAGAAATGAGCCAGATGTAAACTGCTACTTTTCTCTGACATTTTGACACAGAAAGTTCTATTTGATTGTGTCATCCTTGACTGTTTCTTTTGCTTTTTATTGCTTCAGGTTATTACCCATAAACTTGAAATTTAGTAACCAAATATAGAATTTGCTCTTTCAACTTGGTGGTGTTGATGGTGGAAGAAACCATCCTATGTACCCCTTGAGCTTTGTGTAGACTACTGCTGATGCTGAGGAAAAAGCATCCAATGAAAAGGAGATAATGAAAATGGTAAAAGGGTATCTGTAGCTATTTCACTTAAGCATCCATCCTGTGTTAACTGTAAAGTGTTCATAAAGCATTATAGTAAAAGTTTATTTTTAAAATTGACACTTTGCCATAAATTTGATATGCTGACCTCTTTCCCAGTTATGAATATCTGATGGTTCTTTTCACTCTTCCTTTTTTGTCCATTCTTAGTATTTCTGACCAACTGAAAGGGCTGAATGAGTTGTGAGAAGTAACATGGTGTTTCTATGGGATGAGGTTTCACCTTGGAAGAGTGAACCTTATGTTGCTTATATTTAGATTGCAACATATTGGCAATTTTGAATTCCTTTGCTAGCACACTACTGCAAAAATACTTTATGCAGAAACAAGAGGGTAGAACCTGAGCTGTCTTTCCATTAGCTTACCCTTGTTTTTTTCCTGTTACAGTATAAGATTCTCTTAATTTGGAGCTGGCTCGAATTGCTGGGTGCTTATAACTGGATTGTCAGCTGAATGACCCTGAAAATCCCAATGCCATTCCTGTTGGTGCTGGGCAGAAACAGTACCAAATTCTCTGCATTAATTTGTTTTTCTTTCCTTACTTGCTTCTAAATGGCTGAAATTAATTCTGAGAGTCAGGAGACTAGAGGGTTACAGTTTTTGAGAGATCAGCGTCATTCTAATAAGATTTAAGGGTAAAGGGTAAAGCTTGAAGTAGCTACCCATGAGTTCACTCAGTGTTTCAGCTTTTTTAAGTTTTTGAGCTTGCTCCCTAGCTAAAATCTTGGTAGTTTGCAATATTGTCTGCAAAAGTTCGATTAAAAATATTAAGTACATTTGTTTCCTGAGAGCAAGACAGAAACAGATGTGCAGCTCTGATGCTTGTGCATTCAGTTACTTTCCCATAAGCCTCTGTTTAGAAGCTATTGCATATTTGTTTCATACCCTGAGCTCTGGCCTCCTTAGTGATGTAATTTTAAAGTCCAAATAATTATTTGTGTCAGAAAAATCTATTCTACGCACTCCTGTCACTGCTGCATGGTTTTTGGTCTGTACTGGGAGTTTTGATTACCATACTAATTTCAAAATTCTTAGTGAAAAGCTGGTTTTATATTCAACGCTTCAGAAAGGTTTCTGCATGTCCTGTTTTGGTGGGTCAGCAATTTTTGACAGGTGATCATGTAGCAATGGTATTGTATTCATTTACTGTGGTTTGGTGGAGTTCTGTTACCTTTTTGCAACCTGTTTGCAAACCCCAGGTTTTTTGATTTGCTGTTTTGCCACACAGGCTTTCCATAGGTCATGACAGCTAGGTCTGCAATGCTGGTGTATGTGGGGAGATGCCTCCATTGAATGATTCCAAGCTTACTACATCTTGTAAGCCATGCATTCATGTTACTGTAATGTAAGTAAATTAAAAGCTTGAAAAGTGAGAGAATGAGCTCCATTTCTGTACATTTATATCTCCTAGATAGAGTTATAAGCAACTTCTGCTGAATATCTTTATGTGGTAGAGGTTCCATTTTTTAAGTCCGCATTATAAGCCAGAAATCAAATAGATTGTTCAGCTGTTTCAGTACATATCTCATTGTTGAAATAGATGTTTTCAATTCTTCAGCTGTATCTAAGCTTTCACAAACTTTTTGTGAGTGTGTCAAATTTGTGACTGGCTACAGATCTATCAATTGTCTTGCATGAAATCAATCCTCACCCAGCTGAACAGGGTTAATAGAGCTGGCAGAAAGGTAACTGTGGTACAACCAATTTGCCACATTCTTCATTGGGTTTGATCTGAGTGGTGGAGGTGGATGGGTGGGTCAGGCTCACTGTACCTCTGCCTCTACTTGATTCTCAGTTCTTTTGAAAGTTACCCTCGAGCAATTCAGGCAGTGCTGTGACAGCAAGTTCTTGATTCATATCATACATACACTGAAAAGCTGGACTTTAGTAACCTTATAGTCTTTTCATATTAACATTCAAACAGCTAAGGAAAAGCAGTATTATCCTGAGGTACATTTTGCACAATGTTCATTCACTCATTAAATGTCAAAATGTAATAGTAATTACTTATTTTCATCCTTTCTTATGCTTGCAACCAGGGTCTCAGACCACTTGCTCCAACCAGCCAATCTGTTAGAGCCTGCCTGGTGGCTTGGCCCCTGCACATGGTGGTTGCAGCTCCACCTTGTCAGATGTTTGTGCCAGTGTCCCTTTTGTTTGCATTATTTATTACTGTATTTGATCATCAGCATAGGCTACTGATGGTCTCCACTAATCTTCTAGCCTCACATTAATCACCTTGACTTTCTCTAAGGTCGTTTAGTGGGTGTCTCCAGGGCTTTCCCTTACCTTCTGGTCTCCTTCCCTAGATGTGTTATCAGAAGTGTGGAAGTCTGTGTGGAGGTCTGTTGGCAAAGAGAGGGACTTCTTTGAATGCCTGGCAGGTCAGCAGCCCCCTGCCTGCTAGCCTCTGATTTTTCCAGCCTGTGTTACTGCAGACCTTGTCAGACAGATGTGAAAAATGTAACTGACCCCAAACTGAAGATGCGAGGAATCACCCTATGCAATGCTTTGCCCTGCTGCTGGTTATTGGTTATTTTAGCATGGATGTGCACGCTGGGTTTTGTTATTACATGGCCACAAACAAATATACACGTTAAATTCCACTGGTTATGTGCCTTGGTAATTTGATGTGTAACACCTGTAAGTACATTTGATAAAAAAATTATAAAAATTTGCACTGTCAGTTGCCAGATTTATTTCACACTTTTGGAAATAGCAAGCAGCTAAGGCCAATGGATCTCTTATCTCCTCAAAATACAAGATTCTTCTCTTGACTTTTTGTAAAAAGACAGGTGGGAACAGTGTGAGGGAAGTGGTGGGTGATGAGAGCAGTGTGGGGTTTGCTTCTGGCAGTGGGTAGCTACTGCTGGAATCTTTAGTTTTCTTTCTTAACTCCTCTCCATTGCTGTGTGCACACTGCTTAACAAGGTCCACTGCTTCATTTTTGGCATTATATATCACTTACAGCTTTATATCACAGAAATAAAAATGATAGACCATGTAAGCAATGGATGTTCCTGTATGCATTTAGAAGACATATCTAGCACAGATGTACAAAAGAAATAATACAACTATAGCCTTCTGAAATTATCAGAAAAATTATTCAAATAGATTAAATAGATGTTTATTCTCCATATGTGGAAAACATCTAGCAATGTGGTAAATAATTTTTGGAAGGAGGGAAACAAAAGATTAAGTCTTGAATATACATAGTGAAATACTTTCTTTCAAAAATAATGCTTCTAGAAATTGCTCACTTTTTTTTGCCTGAAAGCCTTCACCGCTTACTCTTTTAGTTCAGCAAGTACAGCAGGACAGAATTGCAAACATAGTTTTAATTTTAAAAGCTTTGGTTTGCTGACTGTATTTGTCAAACTATACATGTATGCAATGTCTCTTCTGAATTAAAATCTAAGTATTTTACACAGTTCTTATAACTAACAAAAGAAAGAGTGGGCAACTTTACCATTCTGATATGTTTTCCTAAATAATTTTCCTAAGTATCCAGGTGCCTCCCTAGGACTAGGAAATACAATTCTGGGACTATGATCTGTAGACGTCATTTCTGTTTCATTGTGGCCATATCTCTGCTCTGTTTTCTTGTTGACGTGTTGCAGCTTTACATTTCTGTAGATAAATAAATAAAATCTTTAAAGTATTTTCTTCCATGAATCAGTGTTTTTTCTGAGAAGAAACAGTACAGAGAGTTTCAGCTCAGGGGAAATAGTGGCTGGTTTTGTTTCTGACCTAAGAGTTAAGAATGAAAATGCCAAGTTGAGCATTTAACTAACAGAAAGCTTGACTCGGAAGAGTGGTGACCTAGCTGTTGTTTAATAATTTACCAGAGTAATTCATAGCACTGGACACAATTAGCGTTATTGTTAAACTCGGATTTCACGGTTACTTGCGGGTGAAATTACTTTTGGCTTGTCCCAGCTTTAACTACTTAAAAAATATTACTTTTAAATAAATGCATAGTTTAATGTGGAAGCAGAATATTTGGATGCCCATTTTCCTGTAAGGTGCTAAGTTCCTTCATTTCCTAGATTGCATGAGCACACAGCATGGAAGGATGTACAACCATCTGTTCCCAGTCCCTCAATTATAATGATGATAAAAATTCTCATGGTCCCTCCTTATAACAATTCCAGTGGTCTAGTGGGCCAGGAATGTTATTTACAGAACAGCCAGATATCAGTGTAGAGGAGTAAATAATACTGAATAGCAGTGGGCCTGCGTGATTGGATGATTAATCCTTTCTGGTCAGATATGGTTTGGGGCTTTTTTTCTTGATGTCTCCTAACAGTTTTCTCTGAATCCAAACAATGCTGCTTGCAGCTGCATTGTGCATCCCCAGAAAACCTTCCATGTCATATCATAAACTTAAGTAGCTATGCTGCTGAGGTAGGTCAGCCCCTTAGAATATGTGGAGAAGATCCTGTGGATAAAGAACTTGTGGGGCCAGATCTTTAACTTATTACTGATGTGTTGTGCACACAAAAACTGGACGTTAGTAACCTAATAGTCTTTTTGCATTAGTCATTGTATAACCTCAGTGCTGAAAACTCTGTAACTAACTGGAAAGCAGTTCAGTGTAGAAAAAGAGTGCTAGAGAAAGTTGATTTGGTGACTTAGAGACTTTTGGATCCTCTTCCCTGTGAGGAATGGTCCTGCAGTAGCAGCCTTTGCACTGATAGTCTAAGCCACTTCGAAACCAGGTGAGAGGCAGAAAAATAAGATTCCGCCTTAAAAACAAGGGATAAATTAGCACCAGGAAAAGCTGTACCAAATTGCCTTATCCTTTGCAGCACTGGGTGAGGCAATGCTGCCAGCTGAGTCATTCTCCCTGCTCTCATGGTCAAGCTGGCAGTACCAAGATAGTAACTGACAGCTGGAAAAGCAGCTTCTGTTGAGGGAGTTGCTGGTTTGTTTTCTTCTGGGATTTTGTTTCTAAGTTCATAATTAAGGTCCAAGGTTTTGCTTTGCTGGGATAAACCTGCTCATTTTTCACTTTTTCAATTTAGAGTAATAATCAGCTCAGGTTAGGCTGTGGAATGTACAGCTTATTGCTTTTTTGGAAATAATAGGTTCATGCAAGGTTATGCATGTGCAGGCAGACTTCCAAAGAACTTGAGAGGAGGCTGGAAACTCCAGTGATTGTTACATGTCCTGCCAAGCTTGTTGAGTTGATGTGAGGACTCATGTCTCCAGATCAGTATACTGTGATATCAGGACACAGTGGAAAAACTGCTCACCCTTTGAAGAATGCTCCTGATTGTGATGCCACTTTATAAAAAGTTACAAAAAAGTGAATTCCCTCCCACTGCACAATCCTGTTCTTCACACTGTGTGCTTAACGTGGACTCTCTTATGAAGAGCAGCAAAAGAAATGTCTTCAAAGCATCAGTGCCAAAAATTACCATGCTGCTCAAGATGTTTTTCTCCTGTATTGCTGTTGTAGGTTTGGATGGTTATTCAGCTGGCTTCCTGCCTGGTGTCCCACATCACTGCTACACCTTAAAGAGGCTGAGGACAAAATGCTAAAATGTAAGTCTTTGGTTTTCAGTAAGTTTCACAGATACAACGAGATTTTCTATAAATTTGCATTAAATATAATGGAATAAGTTTTTCAGTGATGAAATAAACACACTGTGATGAAATAAACAGGTTTAAAATGTCATTTTCATTTTTCACTTACGTAGATATTTGATTAGAGGGTCTCTCCTTTGAAAGGCGCTCCTATTTAAAACAGTGATTTCTGTAGAGTGTACTTTGTATTTTGTCAGGCATGTCTAGCAACATAATTTTTTCCCTTTTTTTTTCCAGGTATTGCAAGCACATACAATAAACGATACGTGTATATATCTAATGGAAATAAAATATGGACACTGACATTCTCTCCAGACCTTTCAAATAAAACTCCACTTGTTCTCCTGCATGGGTTTGGAGGAGGTGTTGGACTGTGGGCTCTCAACTTTGAAGATCTCTGTGAGAACAGGACCGTTCATGCTTTTGACCTCTTGGGATTTGGACGTAGCAGTAGACCACACTTTGACACTGATGCTCGGGAAGCAGAAAATCAGTTTGTGGAATCCATAGAAGAATGGAGAAAGGAGGTGGGGCTAGAAAAAATGATTTTGCTTGGACACAACCTAGGTGGATTCCTGGCTGCTGCTTACTCCTTAAAATATCCATCAAGGTATGTGAAAATAAAGGAATGAAGGGATTCCTTTTCTGTATTTGACTAGTTATTTTAATATAGATTTTATTTCATCAGGCTCTTTATATCTTTACATAGATGACTGTGATGATTTAACAAAATTCTGAGACCAAAGTATTAATTGTATGGTTTGTTTCCAGGTGAATGAAATAGGTAGATATGGTAAACATGATTTTCTGTATACTTTCCTGTACCTCTTCAGTTCAGTACCCCCTTGCCATGTTAGAAGGTGAAATAGCAATGAATATATTTATTGGGTGAATGTTTTGTCTCAAAGATTGTTTTGTGAAGGGAAAATAGGCCTGTTCCTGCCAGACTTCACACTCTTATGGATAGCATTGAAACTTCTGAATATAATTCCCCTAGGTAATTTATGCCTATATGCTAGCAGTCAGCCTGGTGCCAGCAGGATGATGTAAAAATTATTTTAGTGACTCTTTGTTTTAAATTATCTGTATGCCACTTCATATTTCTTCTTTGTAAGACAACCCAGCTGCAGCCATTCTCTAATTATATTTCATCAGCATTTTCTGCACCATGTTGTGTCCAACAGTTAATACCTTTTTTTTCCTCTTAAAGTAGTAATTTGTTTCTTTTATATATGTGGTTATATGTCTGGTTATATATCCCCTGATGAGCTAGGATCCCACCTGAGGATCCCAACTGAGGGAATTCTGTATGAAAAAAAAAGGACAATGCTTTTGTTGGGCTACATATAGTGGTCTCCTATGAAAAACTGAATATAAGCTTAACTCTCCACATCATATGGCAGATTCTGTTTTATACTAAACATATCTTATTCTTTTCTATTCGTGTCAAGTTTTACTGTTTCTTTGTTTCTCACTTGGATATATTTGAAGTAATTTCATGCATCATTTGTCTGTAAAACACTTTGCCTTTTTCTTTCTAAATGGACAACAGTTAGCACAAGTGGCTGGAAATGATGTGTGAAAGTAGGTGTGTTTCTAAATCCAGAATTGCTATAAGGAAATGCAATCCTCTGCTTTAGGGATACAAACCTATTATCCTTATAGTTACAAAACCAACTTTTAGCTAACTGTAGTTAGCTTTTTGTAGGGATTACTTATAAGTTCCTTACCTCTTTTTCCAAAGTATCTATAAATGGCACTGTCCTATCCCTGTGGGATGGGATATTGGTTTTGCCCACTGCTGACATATATCAAAAGCGATGCTTTGTTTTCATGCATCACTGTGCTTAAGTTGGGGTTAATTAATTTGGGGATGTTTCAGTTTGTGCTCTCACATTACTAATGTTTCTCTGGAATTAAACTAAGACCACCAAAATAGCAAATTGACTGCTAGGGTCTTAAAAGAGCATTGAATCAAGTGATAAATATAGCACAGCTTTCAGCCAGGTTATCTACCAATGCATTAGAGGCTTAAGGGATTCTGGATACATATTGTTAGGAAAGTAGATCTGTTTCTCCAAGCATGGATGATCCATTAATTTGCTACACTGTACCAGAGTTGCTCATGGAAAATCCGAGGCTACTAATCCAAAAGGATTCCCATCTAGCATATGGCCAAGTTGAAGTGGGCCATGATTTTCAAATACTGTACTTTCTGGACATTTACTTTTGGAATGATTCTCATGGTCAACTTCCCATTATTCTGGGTTATGTTTTAGGCTTGATTACCAAAAGGAGAAATGCCAAATAGGAAGGAAAGTATTAAGAAAGGAAACATGAAACAAAGCTTACTCTACTTTTATTCATTCATTTGCTGTATTATACTTAATGCCTTAGTTTGTGCACAGAATGTGTAGCTGTCCTCAATGGCTCCTCATTGCTTGCACTGCTTTGCCTCTGATCTCTCCTGCTTGGTTTGTACAGTCCTCTCTTACTGTCATTGTTTGCTGCAGGGTGCAAGTATGCTTATAGCTCAGCCAACAACCAAGAAACGTCTTTGTGAGGTTAATCCTTTCCAACCCTTCATTCCAAGCACAAGTTTTTGGTTTCCCAACTGATTATAATCCAGAAATAGCTTTTGGCATCACTTCTGGCCTTGTTTTAGGCACTATGGACTCTTCTGTGTTAATATCTAATCCCATGGCTTTAACAGGGAAGGAGGTAATGAAGGAAAAAGTAAAGAGAAAAAGGTAAAAAGTTAAAAGACAAAAATATAAAAACCATAGACTGATTTAGGTTAGATAAGACTTTTAGGATCTAGTCCAGCTGTTAACCTAGTACTGCCAAGTCCACCACTAACCTGGGTCCTTAAGCACTGCATTCACACATCTAAATACCTCCAAGGATGGGTACTCAACTACTTCCTTGGGCACAGTATCATAAAATGGTACAGGCTGGAAGGGACCTTCAGGATCATCTAGTTCCAGCCCCCCTGCCATGGGCAGGGACACCTTCCACTAGACCAGATTGAACAAGACAGCCTGTTCCAATGCTTGACAGCTCTTTCAGTGAAGAAATTTTTCCTAATATCCAATCTAAACCTTCCCTAACACAACTTGAGGCTGTTTCCTTATGTCCTATTGCTTGCTTCTTGGGAAAAAAGACCAACCCCTACCTTACTACAACCTCCTGAACAGGTAGTTGTATACAGCGGTAATGAGGAAGCAACCATGGAAAGTCATCTTAAATATGGAAAACTGTAGTTAAGAGTCACTTTTTTTCCAGAAATCACCAGTATCTAGGACAGTTAGAATAGGTGTTGTTATGGGATTAAACAGAAATGGATGATTCTAGCCTACCAGGATGAATTAAAATTTTGATTGAGGGGGACCTACAACATGAAGTGATCGATAGTTGCATGTGCTGGAGACTCCTGCTATGCTCTCTGTACTGATATTCCTTTGAGTAATAATTTTACAAATTGCCTCTCTGATGTTTTCTTTCATGACCTAAAATCAATAAATTTAGAAGAAAACTGCTAGTTTTGCTCTGCCCTTCTCAGTTTAAATTTTACTCTGATAAGATGATTTTTCAGTTAAATTGTCTCTTCTTTGAACAGAGATCTTAGACTTCTAGCAACTTCACTTAAATGAAACCGATGCAATTATCCTCTTTTCTGTCAAATTAAACTGCTCCTGCAAATAATATTGACTGAGCATTTAGATTAGCCTATTTTTAGAAACAGAAACAAGACTATCCTTTCTCTCAAATGTTTGTTACGGTGAGTATCTATAAAATACTGAGCTTCTCTTTGTGACACATGCTTCCATGTTTCTGGTGTTCATACATATGATTAGAGGCAATTCACTCTCTAATTAGTAACTGAAATCAAAACCATTGATGAATCAGAAACTAGGTAATAAACCTCTGTGATAGAAGTGACTAAAGTAGGCTATCCGTATGTATCTGTAAAACAGCACATTTTCATCATGCTCAGTTAAAGAAAAGCTACTGTACCTTAAACCATTGAACCTTTTTTGCCAACAGGGTCAAGCATCTTATCTTAGTGGAGCCATGGGGTTTTCCAGAGAGGCCTGATAATGCTGAACACGAAAGACCAATTCCAATCTGGATCAAAGCACTAGGAGCTATATTGAGTCCATTTAATCCATTAGCTGGGCTAAGAATAGCAGGACCCTTTGGTGAGTTTTAGCTACTCTTTAATACCATTTCTATTTTGGTTAAACATAAATATGGAGCAGACAGCAACTTATGATAAGCTTTTTTGCAAGTCTGTATCACCCACAGAGGAGAGAGTTGGAGGAGAAAGTGGGAGTTGTTAAGGAAAGTTGAACTCTAGGAAAGAAGACAAACTCTTGCTATTAGAAATACTAGTACGATGCAAGCTACATTATATGATCTGTACAGGCTTCAGTTATAGTGAGTCAGATTTTGCAGATGTCTGTTGGGGAAGCCTAACAAAGAGGCATGAATGTGAAAGGTTTTTTTCTGGTTGCCTCTGGTCACAATCCATTTAGCTTCCTTTCTAACTCCAGTTTGATGAGCAAACAGGATTTACAAATTCCCTTAAAGTAAGAAGGCAGTCTCTCATAAATGCAAAAATCTTTGGCCTGAGTTTAGAGAAGTTGAAGCTGGGTTCTTTCTGTTAGCCATTTTCTTACTACTCTGGCAAATCTTGTGGGCCTCATTGGTGTCCTGCATTATGCTGGCAGTTCATATTTCCATTTCTTCAACAGCACTGATAGGATGGTAGATAAACTCTCTATACCCTAGTACTAGGGCTAGATAGGGCTGACCAAAAATACTATGGTTTTAGTTCATCTGGGGAGCGGGGAGAAGAGTGTAATAAAATCTTTAAGTGATTATATGTATTCCTTCTAGAAGAGAAAGAGGTTATCTGTCTGTTACTCTCTGTGCTGCAGAATTATCTTGTGGAGAGGCTTGGATAAAAGATATCCTTCAGGGCCCTCACAAGTTAAAATTAACTCACCTCTTCATCATTTCTGGTATTCAGTCTGAAGATAAACTCGTGAGATTTCTAGGCATTGTTTACATTTAAACCACATCTGTTTCCTAAATCTGTTTCTGTAGAATATATATTTTAATATGCTGATTTGTTTGTTTCTTTTCAATAGTGTGACAAATTTAGTTTTTCAGACAAGCAACATGTTTTGTACAAACAGATTTTTTTTAAATTAAAATGCTAATTCAGTTAACAAAACAACCTGGGGCATATTGAGTGATATGCACTGATTTAATGTGTTCTATCCAATAACAAGTGCCTGCATAGATCAATCCACACGGGAAAATTCAAAGCTGAAATCGTCTCCCTTAGCAGTAAGTGCAGTCAAACCATGATGCAGAAGCAGACTCTGTCTTGGCAAGGTGTCCCCAAGCCTAGCCTCCCTTACAGGTTGCCTTGGAGGTCAATGCCTTAAAAAATTTTTCATCTGTTTCTCACTGCACTGGTAAAAAAGTTTTCTGTCACCAACTTAAGTTCTTGACAGGTGAAACATAGTTCTTGGAGAAGGGTAGGTCTAAACACAGTGCTGTGAGTAGGTGTCAGACCTAACCTGCTGAAAAGGCACTGAACTGAACCCCAGGTTTCATTCCACATGCAAATGTGCTTAAGCTGATGGGAAGACATAGTTGTTTGAACCCATACTCTAAAGCCAATTGCTCTTGTTCAATGGCATGAGTTAGGGCACTTAAATGTGAGCCAGGTTCATTGGGATATCACAATAGGATCACAAGGATATTTAATCAGACCTGCAGGCGAATACTTAAAACTGGGAGAGAGACAGAATCCAGAGATTTTTTTCTTTGAGTGGTTTCCAGGTAGTTGATTTGCATGTTGTCCTTCACTTGACTGGAGCAGTCACCCAGGAGTCTCACAGTTTGGTGGGGGTTTGGTGCTTTGGTGCCAGAGCTGGATGCCTGAAAATTCCTCAGGACAACAGAAATGTCACTGTGACCACACCCTTTTTGTGGAACTTGGTGTCTTCAATGTTAGAATTCCTTATGGCTTTTTCATAGACACTGTGGAAAACATCAGCCAGCCAATTCAGAATTTCTTCAATAAACATTACAACAATGATTTACAGTGTGATTTCATTCCAAAATTTGTTCTAAGTTGCCTTGAATCCTTGTTTCATTCTCCCCTGTAAATTCCCAGGGAAAAACTGCTTTGGACTTGGACCTACAGACAAGGCACTTCTTATCAAAATGGAAAGTGAATTCTAAAATTTGGTCACACTTTATGCTGTGGCCTCTGTGCTCATAGCAGGGCAAGACACTGAATTAGTCTCTTTCTTCCAAGTACTCTTATTCCAAGCCAGCTGTGTTCACTTGTGTTCAGAAAACCCAAACACACAGAAAAAGAAGTCCAGCAATTGTATGCTATGGAGGGAAAATAGGGCAGAGCCAATTGCCAGACTTCTACAAAATCTTCATTCCTTTGGGAGTTAAATCGCTGTTTCATAAGGGAATTATTTTCTCTTGCACTGTATTAGTTTTCTAAATCTGTTTAAAGCGTGCATAAGGGCGTGTTGCAATCGTCTCAAGGTTACGAAAGCATAGATCACTGTGACAAGGTCTACATAAATAATACCAGCCCTTTGCCCAGTGTGGGGTGTGAAGTGACATCACCATAATTGCACAGATTAACAACAGTATGAAGTTCCTACCATCTGGAAAAGGGGAAAACATTCAGTCCCACTCAGTCAGTTCAATGTCCACGTGGAGACCAGTGATGAGTTCCTCGCAGATCAGTGTTGGGATGGGCTGTTACGCATCTTTGGCAGCAACACGGACAGTGGGATTGAGTGCACCCTCAGCAAGTCTGCTGATGGCACCAAGCCGTGTGGTCAGCAAGCTGTAGGGAAGGGATGCCATCCAGAGGAACATGGACAGGCTTGAGAGGTGGGCCCATGCCAACCTCATGAAGTTTAATGAGGCCATGTTCAAGGCCCTGCACCTCGGTCAGGGTAATCCAAACCACCTCTGAACAGAGAATAGATTAAGGGCAGCCCTGAGGAGAAAGACTTGGGGTGTTGGTTGATGAGAAGCCCAAAATGACCCACCAATGTGTACTTGCAGCCCAAAAAGCCAAACCTATCCTGGGCTGCATTAAAAGCAGTATGGCCAGCAGATTGAGGGAGGTGATTCTCTCGCTCTGCTCTGCTCTCCTGAGATGCCACCTGGAATTCTGCATCCAGCTCTGGGGCCCCAATATAAGAGTGTTGGAGGCATACCTGTGGGAGATAGTCGTGAGGAGGGACACGAAGATGGTCATGCTAGAGGCACCTCTCATATGAAGACAGGCTGAAAGAGTTAAGATTCTGAAGAGAAGGCTTTGAGGACACCTTGTAGGAGCCTTACAGTACCTAAAGGGGACCTACAAGAGAGCTGGAGAGAAATTTATTACAAGGGTGTGTAGTGATAGGACAGGGGTTAAGGGCTTCAAACTGAAAGGGTTGGATCAGATATTAGGGATGACTAATGTTCTTAGACTAAGATTAGCCTTCTGGTGAGGCTCTTGTCCCAGAGATCCATCTGGTCAATGTAGAAGAGACTTCTTCCTAGAGAAGTTATTCAGAAAGGGTGCTTAAGTTTAGAAGGCCTGAACTGGCCCCTGAAAAGACACACACCTCTACTGGCTTGTTAGGAGAGCATGAGGACAATGGTTTTCAACATTCAGTCTCTTCATTTATACCAGTACTTGTGCCTTATGTTAGGATTTCTACACCTGGTTTTTGTCATAGACTTCTGTTCTTTCAACCACACACTAGTTGGATGAACTGGCTTCAGAAGCAGACTGTTCTGTAAGAGGAGAGGACAGACTTAAGCAAGAAAAGCACCCCAGCTTTTTCAGCAGTGCCTTCTGGTCCTGAAAGGTGTGATGCATTTAGCCTACCAGATACTTCCAGAGCAAGGAGAAAGTGTCAGTATCATGTGAGACTAAACTGGTGACAAAAAGACGCCCTTTTGCAGGTCCCCATTGTAGGTTTCTTCTATTGCTGTAGTGACCATACTCAAACATTCCCCGTATGTATTCAGCAGGGGGAGCAGCATAAAATTCTTTAGAGTATTTGTATTTCATTCATGTTAGGTGTAATTCCATCATGCAGCTAATTCCAAGACGTGTTAAGTGGTAAAACCAAATACAGGTTTAGAAGCCACGAGTTTCAAGGGGATGTGTTTTGAGAGCTCTAATGAAAAGCATTAGGCAATCTGATAAAGTAATTTATACTCATTCCCCCTCTAATAGTGTTTTCTGGTTTTAACAGGATTAAGCCTTGTTCAGCGTTTAAGACCAGATTTCAAGCGAAAATATTCATCAATGTTTGATGACAACACTGTGGCTGAATATATCTATCACTGCAATGTACAGTCACCCAGGTGAGTATGAGTTTCCCAGTGTATGTTTTGAAGTCTGTTGTTCATTTACTGAGTGCCTGCTACTCCCTCCAATGGCCATGGCAGCAGTGTGCATGCTATTTTTTTTTTTAATTGTGGCATTTATTATATTGAAGAAAAAGGTACCATTGCAATTTTTCTGAATTCCAGATACTGATAAACATAAAGAGTATCCTAATTCTGTTTTTTTTCTCAATTTGTGTTAATTCTGTGAGAGTTTGGGCACTGCATTTAATTAAATAATTGTTGGAGAATTTTAACATGTAAAGAACGTCTTTAACAACTTTTAAAATAAGGCATTTCATTCTTTTAAGCGCTACCACTCAGTCATACAAAAACATGGGCTCTTTCTGTTGAAAATTACACGTAAACCTTGAAAACTTACTTTTCTTAATTGTAAAAAATCCCAGCCTCATGTACTTTGTGCTACCAAAAGGCACAGATACTCCAGTTTAGATAAAAAGCAGATCCAATGGCAATTGAAATTGTTTTTACCCTTTTGAATGTCCTGAAGTGGTGAAACAGCTTTCAAGAACATGACGATTCCGTACGGATGGGCAAAGAGGCCAATGCTGCAACGGATTTCACAAATGGATCGAGACATTCCTATCACGGTGGTCTATGGAGCACGTTCATGTATAGATGGCAATTCTGGCAGCACTATCCAGTCTCTGAGACCAAATTCCTATGTGAAGACAATAGTAAGTTTGACTTCTAAGGCAGTCATTTGCTTTTTGTGTGGATTTGTTTCAATCATATCTATGTAGCCAGGTTGGATGGGGTCCTGAGCAACCTGGTCTAGTGGAAGGTGTCCCTGCCCATGGCAGGGGGGTTGGAACTAGACGAGCTTTAAGGTCCCTTCCAACCCAAACCATTCTGTGTGGAATAGAATACCAGCTGTGAAAATGGTGTCACTTTTAATTTAGAGCCTGGGGTAATAAGTTCTGTTTTCTGTAAGAGAGAGAGAGAAGACAAATGTTACATCACAGAAAACCTAGACAAAAGTGTTGAGTCCCCAGGCTAAGAACAAAACTTACTGTAGCACTAGAGGCCAAGCTAGGTCAGTGAGCAAGCTGATTCTTTATTTTGTTCTACAGTGTGCTAATAGAAGTAGGTGTTGTGGTCACTGTTCTTGTCTGTGTTTTAAACCACAGCAGTCCTACTATCTCTATATATATAAGATTGTGGGGAGGCTCTCATAAACTCTCTTCATCTGTCTATATAATGCATTTGTTTCTCTGATAAGAGAGTAGTTTGTACCTGGTGCTTAGGTTCTTGTAAGCATCTTTCTTTAAGTCATTAAAAAAAATACTTAATGTTGTCTTAGTACCTAAGACGTTTTTGTTTAAAGGTATGGTATTATCGTTTAAAATGAGTGTACTTACAACTTGATGCAAATGTGCACACTGCATTTTTTTGTTGCTGATTTCTATGAAAACAAACTAATTTAAAAGTATTCTTCACACATTTTCACATCAGTCAACTGTGATAATTGAATATGCATACACGTTAAAATGCTGTGAGGTGATAAAATGTTTGAACACACCAGCTGTGATCTTACTGATGTCTGGAACTATCTGGACAGAACGTACAATATGTAATGTTGATACTATACTATAACAAGTCATCCAAATAAAATTTTATGACTCGATACAGCTGAATTCAGAGCTGAAACTTAGAGAAAAGACGTTGTTATCCAACTCTTTTAAGTGTGTGATCCGGTTTGGCCAAATTTAGAAATATATCCTCTGAGAGAAGGCAGGTCACCACCCCTCCCCCACCAGGTTTGGGAAAAAATAAATTTTCCTCACAGGAAAGTGAAAGAGGTAAAAACTATTTATTTAACAAACACACAGGAAAGGAAAATAATGCTAAATAATAAAATCTCTCACTGTGGAGAAAAAACCTGGGAAAGCGTTCGAGTCCTCCCTTCGGTCTCCTTGGAGCTGGGGCTTGGCCCAGGGCCAGGCCCTCTGTGCCCAGTGGAAAGTTCTCCTGATGTGTTCTGACATTGAAGCAGTCCAGTGGAAAAGGGAGAAAATCCGAAATTCCAGGGAAGGGAAAAAAAATTCAACTCCCAGTCTCTCTCTGGAGAAAAAGAAGCTGAACCACTGGCCAAAAACTGACCTGGGAGCAGCAAGCCGGGTGCCTCCTCCCTCCCCTGCTGCAGCTGGGGAAAAAACCTGCTATCTCTGTGTGACCTTGAACAAGCTGCAAACTGCTTTGAAAAAGTTTTGCTCAGTTTTTCCCCCTCTCAGGCTCAGTTTAGAGGCACAGAAAGGCACAAAAATTGATTTCTGGGCATAGGGCAGCGATATGGGATACACATCATAAAGTCACCCCAAAACAGTGTGGTAAAGAGCGCAGATACATTTCATAAATGTTGATATCCAGACTGAAAGTGTCACTTCACTGCTTGACCAAAGAGGGAGTTGTAACAGAAAGTCACTGTTAAAAAGTATACAGAATATTGCTGGGATAAGCATTTACCATTCTGGCAGATTTTTTCCGCTCTGGTCAGGAACTTTTAGAAGGGACTGTGGAAAATTTTATTGTATTCCAGGTTAAAATTTTGCCAAACCAAATACAGATTCTGAAAGGTAAAGTGGAGTGGTAAAATTGCAGGCATGCTCAAAAACCCATAGGAGGGCATGGGCTCTAATGAGACCGAGATGTGGACTAGCAGTGCCATGCTTGGTAAAATGCACAGGGGTTCTGTGGTTTTATTACATGTGTTCATTTCTAAGTAATTTTTGCATTGAGTTTCTGGGTTTTTTAACACAATAACGTAGCTATACTTTTATGAGATTTGGTTAGAGACTTTAGAGAGAGTATTTTAAGTAGGGGAGGGAAAATTAGTTTTAAATAAATAGTAGTCTTGGACTGACTAAAAGGGAAGGAAAACAGGGTCAAGTACCTTTGCTGTACACTGTGGTGATGGTATACTTTGTAGCATTTTTACAGAGAATAACAAATTACAGAAATAGGCTATTTGAGTGGAGAGTGAAGGGAAGCAAGCAAGGCATATGTATCTACCAAGTTTGTTGTGCTGTGACTTGTGCACACTTCAGTGGTGGGGTTTTTTCAACAAGGTGAGCAGTTGAATAAGCAGTAGTTTTATTTTCTTCTCCTGTGTAGGAAAGTTTCTTCACAAGGAAAAGAATATTTTGGTATTCCTTATGTTTGGAGTTGTTTTTTAGGCTGTATGATGCCAACTCTTAGGTAATGTGTAAAAGCCAGGTTCTTCACCTGTCTCAGTATTTATTTGTTTGTTACATTTTTGTGATATTGACATGTTTCTTCACCTTTATCCTCCAGGCTATCCTCGGTGCAGGTCATTATGTGTATGCTGATCAACCTGAAGACTTCAACGAGAAAGTGAAAGACATCTGTGACTCTGTGGACTGAATGTCTTCTGATCTTTAGAACATAATACCGTAGATAGCATTTAATGGCAATACTCTCTAGGAAATCACTAAAGAATGCAGAGCTAATGGAACAGGCTCTGTTTGCACACTGTTTCTTCTAAGAAGCCATTTGCACACTTAAACCACTGAGTGCCTATTTTTGGGGGGAATGAAGAGGTTTGAAGCTAACTTTATACTGCTTTTTTTTTTAAATTGTCCTGTCAGATACAAAATTCCATGTAACTTTTGAAACTGGAATTTTCTTCAAAATTTAATTGAACTTTGCACATGTTGAACTTTCTAAAAATGCTGAATTCTCCAACACAGAGCTGTATCAATAGAGATACAATGTACAAAATGCAATTTGGTTTCTTTATGAACGTTCATACTTTTTAGCTGATGTTTCATAGCAAGAATATGAAACTGCATATGTATTTTATTTTTGGAACTCAGAACTCCATATACAATATTTTTAAGAGGGTTTGTTTTTTAATTGGAGTGGTAACAACTTATGAAACTGATTTTGGGAAAGGGACGGGGCCAAAATAATGAGCAGTGTCTGTCACTGAAATATGTATGTTAGTTTGTAAGAAATTGAGGCTCAGTATTAGGAAATCTATCTTCTGTTGGATTTTATTTCCATTTATCTCAAGGCATCCTTTTCCATCTGTGCAACTTTTACGGAAGACTCAGTGTAAGAGTCGATGATGTCACCAGCATTCATGCTTCCATAAATATTTTGATGTGTAGATTTCTGTGGTTTTAAATACAGAAGATGGCTGGTTAGTTATTCCATCTATTTTTAACACTTTACTGCAAGATTTGTTACTAGTCTAAACCTAACAGTTGTGGATAAGCTGATAAGATTTTGATTAGGGCTAGGAAGTATCCACCTGGATAATGAGCCTGTTTCCCATTTTCTTTGGTAGAAAGCCTAGTCCATATTTTAGTGAATTCAGGCTGCAGGAGAGGCAGAGGCAGAATATTGATGTTCTCTAATCGGGAAGTGCAACAGCTTAATGTATCTTATTTAACATGCAGCCTTCTTATAGGAAGGATTATTATTGGAATGAACAATACCACTGTAATGAATTACAATTACATGTTTTGGAGATTCTTTATGTATTTTAATTGAGTATTTCAATATCAGAGATAGTCCAGTCTCTGCTACTTTTTGAATTACAGTTTGACATTAGTTCTTTACATGCCTAGTAAATTATATTAAGAAAAAATACTTTGTCACTTTAAAGCCAAATTATGTGGTGGTTTGTTTTTTAACAAGTTTACATAAAACTATTGATCTGTTTTTGAATATTCAATTGACTACTGAAGAGTTCTTGATACTTTTATACAAAGAGAATTTGAATTAATGATAGCACTGTTTTAAAGCTTGAATTATGTCCATTTTTTTCTCAAATTAAGGAATGGTTGCACATATTTATGATGTGGAAGGCAAAGATACCTAAAATATTCAGGAAATAATCTGATTATGTTCCCCAGCAGAACATAATCTCTCTTACTGAAGGAGATACTTATCTATATGGTGCTATGTAAACATCAAACAGTTTTTGTGGCTGCCTTGACTGGTAGCACTTAATATCTAGCAAGATAAAGATTTTAATTAAAATTAAGATTGAATTAAATTACTTTTTCAATTAGCAGATGCCAGAACTGTAAAACAAAATTTTGGGTTATTTGCTAAAATCTTGAGTTGAAAATGGAAAATCAGAATTATCAATTCCATTTTTTAATATAAGCTATAAATTATCAGTCATGCCACCATTTAGGTGGATGCCTTCAGCATGTGGGTTATTTTCCACCCTTTTCAGTGTCTTATTTTGTATTTATCAACTTAAACAGCTGGTTTAGTTGTGCATAAAAACTTAATGCAAAAATAAATTTTGAGTCTCCTCCAAATAATAAAAGGTGAAACAAACTATTGGTATTTTCAGACAGCACTTAGTGATGGGAATTGTAGATTCCACATTAAAAGTTGGAAGTAGGGATAAAAATTGCACACTGGATGTGAATATTGTTTTAAATATCCCTTGCTTTTTCAGCTTATTGTACTAATAAGACTTATTGCTTATGTTTTGCACAATAAAAAAATTCTTAAATGTTAAATATTTGATTAATGTTAAGAGATGATATTGCTTTTATAAAAATTACGTGCAATTAAGCCCTGGAAATCAAGAGTTATTAGTTACATTGAGGTAAGCCATCCAAAATACATTAAAAATACAGTAATGCTTATTTTCAAATGTCTCAGTGTTCTTAGGTTTCCTTGTAGTTAACTGAAACTGGTGATTGTTTGTCAACAAGTAGCTGCAAGCTGAAAATGTTGATTGTATGTGTAAGGAAAATGATTCTGGATTATCTTCCAGGCAGTATTAGATGCCGCTCTGAAGGTCAAGACAGAATTCTGAATGTCCTATTGTGTGCAACATAAGCTGATCAAATTACTGTAATAAATGTCATAGGAAGTGCTGAACAGAAAATGAATGGCTGAAAAGTCTTGGGAGCTAGACCTTTTGTGAGCCATTACTGTCTGGAAATAATCTCAGTTTCTCCAGAAGTTCTGTTTCAGTGCAATGACCAGTTGCTTAAATGTACTGTGGTGAGCACTGAATGCTGATGATGCTATTTTTATTACAGCACTATAAAATAAGAGAAGAACCACAGGCATACAGGCACCCAAAGATCTATCCCATTCTACCATCAAAATGAACACAGCTGTGTACCAGAGGCTAGAGCATAACAAAAAGAATCCAAAATATTAATAGAAAAATCCAAGATAGACTGCCTAAATCTCCAGGACACACTCTTCCTGAGGTTGTTGTGATAAAATTTATTTAAAGTAACTTAGTAATATTTTGTTTTCCATGGCTGAGTTCATCTTGTTACTTACTGAACGCTGCCAGATTAGATTTTAGTTCTGAAAAACTGATTTTCAGAGAACTTGTTGATAAGACTATAATAAAACATTCACAACCATCACAAGGAAGTCCCTGCTTGTATCTGATTGTGAAATGGAAATGGAAAATGTGAATTCATATGTGTTGATCTTGGAAAAATGGGTCCAAACAAGAGAAATGTCATCATCTGGTTTCACTTGGATTAAACCAATGCTAGCCTTTCTTTTTAAAAGTTTCCTTTTTAAGGTTGCTACAACTATTTGTGCTGAACTGATGTGCCAGTCTCTCTCTGAAATGCCTTCTGTGGTCCTCATTGTGGTTCCTCAAATTCCAAGCCCTTCCAGATCACAGTTACTCAGCTTTTTCACTGGGATGAAAACAAGATTAAATACAGTTAAAACACCTGGAATTAATGTATGGGCAGACATTTTCAGGAATGCCTGTTTTGTTAGCATTCATTAAAATGTGAGCCTGCAGAAGCCTAAGGCTCACAGTCAGCTGCTTTTAAATGGGTAATTTCTTGGAGCTCCTTGGCTTATCTACCATTTTGTTGGGTGCTTTTGGCCAGTTGACTATCAAGCCATCCTGCAATCTTTGAGCGTGGCATCACAGCCATGTTGCCTTGAAGCCTTCACTGGGGGATTTATGTTTTGTAGGAAGCACAAGTGAAACTTGTAAAACGTTGAGGCACTACAGGTAGCTGAAGAGAGACACGTATTAGTGGGACTGGTAAGATCAGAACAGGACACAGGCGTGTGCAGCAACTGCCTTCGGGTGTTAGTGGCAGCAGATGGAAATGGATGGAGCCTTCAGGTTTTCAGGCAGGGGATGGACAGACCAGTGGGGAGAGCAGAGGCACATGGCTGGGATGACAGCCTATACCACATGGAACAGTAGGAGCTAGGAGGGAATGAGGCAGCTGGAAACAGCAAAATTCAGTTGAAGAGCTTTGGGGTGGGAGCATTCAAGAGCTGGTCAGCTCTGGAGGAGAAGGGAAATGGTGAGGGAAAGTTTTGGGTGTCTAGTGTGCAAGTAGCACAGCTCACCAAAGTTAAGGAGGATGCCTACAGCGCCAGCTAGAGGGAAGTCTGGTTGGAGAGCTTGGATCTACACTATAATGGGGCACTTTGAAGTTTTGGTGTCCCTCCTTTGGCTAAAGCTTGTTCTCGGAATGCAAGTGCTTTTTCCCAAGCTGGACACCATTGCCTCAGAGTGGTACTTAGACAGGAACCTTAAAGAATTACCTCTAATGCAACACTGAAGAAATCATGGGAAACTATTCTCACAAATCAGAAGTGAGCTGATGGTGAAGCATGAGGTAGGGGGTCACTGGACCACCTGAGGTAAGATGAAAAATCAAGATATACAACACGACTTGTCACTAAAGATCATAAATTCA
Organism: Aphelocoma coerulescens; assembly: GCF_041296385.1. Classification (NCBI taxonomy): domain Eukaryota; kingdom Metazoa; phylum Chordata; class Aves; order Passeriformes; family Corvidae; genus Aphelocoma; species Aphelocoma coerulescens. The sequence goes on along the minus strand of NC_091015.1, from coordinate 51,185,429 downwards.
TCTTTTACAAGAGGAGTGGGGTGCCTAGGCTCTGTTGCAGTTTGCCTTGTTGCCTTTGAACACAAGGATATCCTACCTTAAGATTTGGATGTGGGTAGTAGAATATAGAAGTATAAAATATGGAAATATTTGCCACATATACTTTAGGAAACACAAGTAGCAGGAATGTACTGAAGACATTTTTAGATATGTACATAATTTGCATTAGTAATTAGCAGCAAGATGAAAGTGGTGACAACACTACAAGTTAGGTGTTTACTTGCATTTTATGCTTCACTTGCAGAGAAAAGCTAGCAAACTGAAACTCTAAGCTTTGGGAAGCAGGGCAGAGGCTGTGGAGTGTGACCCCAAATGTATGCTAAGGAGTAGATGTACTTTGAAAATGAACTACTGCAAAAGCAGGATCTCCATATATTTACAGGTCTATTTCTGCACTCTCACATTCACCTACTTGATGTGTAAATGACTGGAGCTGTGTGTGGAGCAAGGTGCGGCTATCACTTCCTTTGTAGCGTTGTGATATTTAAATGCTGGCCTGATACCCACATGCCTTTCTGCTTTGACTTCATTTAAAGATTCTTGCATTCACTCAGAGCTCAAACCTAAAATGGAGGCTAGACAGCTCAGTGCATGCAAATCCCCCAGCTAGAGACCCCCTCTGAAAAGGAGATTATTACTTATGTCTACCTGAGGCTTGTGTTGTTCTTGGTGACTGCCAGGAGTGAGATTGATCTCCCTCAGCTTGGTCCTGCTGGACACTGAGCCCCTGTGATCAGTCATGTGCCATGGCCAGTTCTGCATCATGAGTACCCCAGTAGATGCTTTGGTAAGTACAGGGTTAAGGAAAATAACCATTCTGCAAACAGTGGAAGGAAGACTCTGGTAGTGGGGTCACACATGGGGGTAGAAAGACCAGCACATGATGATTCCTGAGAGCAGTGGGATGGTGTTCACCATCCAGCACTTGACCCTGGTTTGTTTCCTGGCTTGCAGGGCCTGAGCACCATGCTGCTGTCAGATTTGCTTGCTGCACACCCCCGACTCAAAATTTATTTCCCTGTGTCCAGCTCCCTGAGATGCAAGATGAAACTTTGAGGCTCTCGGGCATCTTAAACACCTCAGTCCAAGCATTCCACCAGCAGTGAGCCAACTCACAGCTGAAGCTGCTGTGCCTGTTTGTTACACAAAGGAACTTTGCAGGACAGTAGTAGGTGCAGGTAAGGCACAGAGAAAAGTGGGGAACCAGCTGGCTCATCCCCTGGCACTGACTCCTTCCTAGCTTTTAGCCCTTCTCTGTGCTCAGCACAAGGCTTGGCCATGCAGGAGGTTCCCCAGTTTGGAATGCATTTCCCAGCCAAAAATTGTAGAATCATAGAATCACAGAATGGGTTGGGTTGTAAGAAACTTCTAAGATTATCTAGTTCTAACCCTGAAAGTTGCATCCAACCTGAATTACCTTCATGGAGATCTCCCATGCCTCAGCCCCCATGCCAATGGGTAACTCTGTTCTGCCCAGGCAGGATCAGCCCATGCTGGAACTTTGTGCCTCACCCCAAAGCAGCTTCCAGGCTGTGTGACACCTGCCATAGTTCCTGACAGCAAAGCCTGCCTGAGTGCATTAGTTAGGGTCATGCTTTGTTCACAGAAAACAAGAATTCAGGTGTGTCACAGGGGCAATTGTCACCAAAATGGTGCATAAACGATTTTGGTTGTTTTTTTTTTAATACATGCAGATTTCAGCAGCAATTTGGGGGACAACAACTGTTAAGCACACAGTAGTGTTTGCCTGTTGTAGAATGGAGATAGATTTGTTTTATGAGGGTTTTAAAACTAGTTTTTGCTAAAATGTTGAAGGGTTAGTGAGAAAAGGCATTTATTTTTATCCCAGAAATATGTAGAAACATGGAAATCCAGCCAGGTGAATGAATCCAACCTCTCATCAAGTCACACCTCTAATTAATAGGCCAATTATTACAACAGTATTTCCCCTGGCTCCTTCAGTGCAAGCCAGCTCCCAGCTGGGGCTGCACATCCCTGCCACCCCATATTTCCATGCTTGCACTGTTGGCCTCTCAGAGAAGGGATGGCAGGAGCAGGGAGGGAGGGGGACGCTCTCCCCTCCTTTCCCCCATCGCTTGGGAAGCTGAGGCTCTCTTCTCCTTTGCTCCATCAATTCTGCACAGACCCCACTAGAGCGGACACGGCGCTCCCAAACCGTCCCGGCATTTCCTCCGGGCTCCTGCTTCTGCACGGTGCTGCTTTTATAGAAGGAGCTGCACTGCAATTTCTTCTTCCACACCTGACAGATTGATACCTAAAGGTTTGGGGCAGGGTTGAAAGAGGGGTTTTGTCCGTTGGATTCACCCCTTTCATATGGGAAAGGGCAGGTTGTAGAAGGGGTGAATGTGGTGCCATCCCATTAACATAGATCTCTGTAGCACTGCATCTTTGTTTTATTTATCCTAATGCCTTTTCACAAGGCAGAAATGAAATCCACACAGAAAGGCTAGACATGGGAAAGAGGAGGGGGGCACAAATGAACCTCCTCTATTATTACAGACCATCCCCAGAATGAGAATAAATGGTGATAAGAGGAAAAAATAACTGCAACAGAATTATTAAATAAGGGGCAACTTTTAAAGTGGCTCCAGTCTGGCTTCTAATTTTGTTCCTGTAATTTGATTGTGGGTTTAAATGGGACTGCTTAGACATTAGCTACTTGATCTGCCAGCAGCAGCAGGTAAGCAGTGCAGAAGTATGTGCCAGGGCTGGGCGGGCGCTGCGCCCTGCCCGCCGGCGGAGAGGGACGGAGGGCGGGGGAGAAGCTCCCTTCCTTCCAGCGATTCCATCACAGGCAGGTGTTGAGACCCCCAGAAACGGGCTGAGTGGGACACGGGGCAGGTATCCCACAGGAATCCCCCCGTCTGCGCCAGCCTCGCCTCTCGCTCCGGGAGATGCAGCAGCACCCGGCTGGCCGTGCCCTAGGAACAGCGGTGGCAGCTTTGCTGCTGCTGAGCCACGTCTCCGCAGACAGGGCTGTGGCAAGCCTGTATGTGCGCACTCACGGGTGTGACAGAACGGCGCCGGGAGGGAACGATGCTGTGGGGAACAAGGGCAGACTTCACTGTCAAGATAAAACATTGACCCTTGAGTAAAAAACAATAAAGGTACGGCTACAGAAGCCTGTTAGGTGCTGTAGCTGGCACCAGCACAAGGGTACCTCCAGGCTCCATTGCAGCCTGCCGCCACTGCATGTCACTGTTAGGACAGAGCGACCCAGGCTGAGGTCTGCGCAGCTCTGGTGGGGACAGACCCCGCTACCCCCCGGGTGGGACCACCCTGTGGAGATGGGCTGTGGGAATCCAACACCCAAGGATTGTTGCTTCGTGGTGAAAGCAGTCAAAAAGCTTAGTGTGCCCTGCAAAAATAGCTTGTTCCCAAAGTGACAGAAATGAGTAGTCTGAGTTACACGTTTTATCAAAAGGGTGGGGCTTTTTCTGAGACAGGCAACAAAGTAGAACCTGGTGTGGATAACTGGGGACAGGGGAGTAGGATGTGCACCCTGGTCATTCTGCGTCAGCCCAGTTCCTCACTGGGGCAACTGAGGCTGCACCAACTCCTGCTGAGGGGAAGGGATAGTTCACCAGACCTTACTGGTGGACTTGGTGACTGTGGGAGCTGGGGCAAGGTGAGATTCCTTCCATCAGTTCCCCCACTCAGGATGGTGATCAGTCCATAGCAGGGAGCAGGATTTGGCCCTACTACAACAGGATCATGGGGCTGGCCAGGATGCTAAAGGGTGCTGGGGCAAACCTGAAGGCTGAAAGTTCACTCCACAGTTTAGAGGATTTATGGCCATGGCCATGGTGAAGCCCATATGGGCTTTGTGCTACTGGACACCCGCCTTCCCAGTCTGGGTGCTGATGATGCTAGAAGAGGTGACACCTTGGCCCATGCCGTCCCCCTTGTCTGCATCCCTCTTTCCAGTTGGAGGTGATACCGTGGTGACAGACAGCATGAGGGATGATCATGTGTCTGCCACAAAAGCACCTATTACAGAAAGAAGGCATGATTCACGGTTCAAGGGGAAAACTCTGCACACATCAGTCATCAGGGAACGTGGGTGTAAGTAAAGCAGAGGCTCTTGCCCCCTGTGGGCCTCAGTCCCATGTGATTCTGGACATCTGACAACACTCTCTGGAAGCAGGGATATGTGCTGAGAGGGGAAGGAGAAATACCTGCAGCAACATCACCTCTTTGTTTGATGGGAGATACAGAAGGAGAGGTGACATTGCTGCTGCCAGGAGTGCACTTATGACACAGGCTCATGCTCATGGTGGCCAGCAGTGTCATATGTTTGATCTACGCAATACCTATATTCATCACCACATGTGCCAGCTGCAGCTAGACAAAAGCATTACAGTGTCCCAGGAGATCACATGGGAGATGTCTACGGCATCCTATGACTCCTTGAACCAACGATCTCAGCACCTCTCATATCATCTCCCTGTCCTGCTGCAATCCCCGCCCTCCATGGTCTGCTACCGCCAAACCAAAGTGCCTGACCAGGACCCTGTGGCCATTCGCATCTCTCTTTTGCTCTTGAGGGACTCAAGGTTGGGACAGGAGCAATTTGGCAGCCCAGCCCTTCCTGAAATACTGAATTTCTTAGAGCACCTTTCAGGACGAAATGCTCTAAAATGCTCAGCTGGTCGGCAGATCCCTGCAGCACACTTGCACAGGCTGTTTGTCTCAACAGGATATTAAAAAGAAGAGGTTATAAAAGCAAGGCGTGATACAAGGCAAGGCTTAGCTCGCAGTACCAACATTTATATCCTCTCTGCAGCTCATGTTCAGCAAGCAGGAAACATCTGCAGCCCTCGTGCCTCCCTGGACTCCCCCTGGGGCCCTGGTGCTGTGATGGCAGTTGAGTACACTGGTCCCACTGGGCTGCTTTCTCATGGGGGGCCAGGAAGCCTGTTCCAGCTCTGGCTGGGGCAGCCAGCCCTGCCTGCGCTATGTTGCCGGCCTCTGGTCCTTCCTGCAGCATGGACTGTAACCCTGTGCTGTGGGCAGCTTCTCCTCAGCACAGACACCTTGCTTAAACATTGCTGCTTATCTTCAACCTCATCTGCTTTTGCTCTTGTCTGGATTTCCTGCTGGCACCCTGGACCTGACTCACCATGCTAGGGGCTGTCAGTGATCTCCAGGTCCTACCCGGCTAGAGCTAATCCCCCTCACTGGCCAAGTTGTGTTTACTCAGTTTCCCAAAACTCCTGAAGAAAATTCCCCATTGCTATTTGATTCCCACCAGCTCCACATCTGGTTAATCGTTCAGGGCAAATGGTGTTTGCCACAACATTATCAGGGAAAGAAAGAAAGATCAGGCATCACATCCTGCTGGGCCATGGATGCTGGTGGTGCCCCAGCCGGGAGAGGGTGCAGAAGGTGAAACAGGGAGCAGACACACAGGGCTACCCACTGCAACGTGAAACGGCATCTCTCAATTTTAATATCAAAATAGCTGGCCACATTTTCTCAATGTGTGCAGCGACAAGTTAAGATAGCTTCCTGTCCAGCTCCAGATCCCCGTGATCAGGAACACATGCAAGAGAGATTTCTCTCTGTCGTGGCTGCCCGCTCTCATAATTGTTTATTCCTTTTTGCCCCCAGTCCCCCAGTTATTTTTTCTCCTTCTTCCTCCCTTCTGGTTTTACAGTCACTGGATAGACAGGCTCACAGGCTATTTTTAGGTTTCTAAATTACTTTTCAGATCTACTCTAAATTTATCTCCCAATAATCTGAAATCTTGACATCTCACGAGTGAGAATCATGTCCGAAAAAGAGGGAAAAGTTTAAGGTCTGTCTTAACTGGGCTGGACCCCTTTGCTGTGACAGTCTCCTGGTCTTCTTTCTCCTCATCCCTCACCTCTCCCACTAAGTGTACCCTGACCATCCTCTGCCAGGGGTAAGGGGTGATTATTCCCACCCGAACAGTGGCCAGGACCAGGGATGCCCTGGGGAGGTGGGGGCACAGAGGAGGTCAGGGACAGAGAGGAACGGAGGCAGCACCCCAGGGTCATGCTTTACCTGGGTGCAAAGCAGGGAGCCGGGTTTGTAGCTGCAGTGCATTGAACTCCAATGGTTTTTGTACCTGCAGATCTTCCTGTGGGGGTGGGGGGAGGGGGAGGAAAAAAGGTAATGCTTTTAAAAATTAACCAGGAAAACAGGTATTCTTGAAGAAGGTGACGCTGCAAGCCCAAGGCAAACCTAGGAAGAGGAGGCAGGAGTCCTGCTGCGAGATTGCTGCGGGTTGCTCTGATGCAGAGCTACAAAATAGGAAAACTTTAAAATATTCCTTCGGGGCTGGGCACCTTTTGAGCTGCTGCCAGCTCCTCCCTGCAGTGCCTGAAGGATACATCTTTTGTCCTCACTTCTAAATGTTCCACACTCTGCTAACAACTGACCCCCAAATCCTCAATAATTGCCCTTTTCACAAACCACGTGCAAATGATTTTATCTCATGGCCTCAGATGGATGAAACCTCTGGATGTCGGTGCAAGGCTGCGTTCCCGACACCCCGAGCTAAGAAGCTGTGAGGGCTAAATGCTCTTAAAAATAAACTATTTCCTCCTCCGTAGTTCCTGACAGCCAGTTCCTAGGCAAGCCAGCAGGATGATGCGCTGGGCTGGGGGGAAGGGGAGGGAAGGAGAAAAGGAGGGAAGGAGTTAACCTTCTTCCCATGGTAAAGCACTGAGGCTGCTTGCCAGTTTTCGGAAAAGCTGCAAGTCATTCTGCCAGGACGACGAGGAGGAGGTTTTGAAGTCTCTGGGATGTTCTCAGGAAAGTGCCGCAGTACGAGCCCAGCTGAGCTGGCATGACAGGCGGGGAGGGGACCTACCCGAGTCGGGAAGTGCGGAAAGAAACCCCAAGCAGGAGCATCCTGGCAGGACTGCAAAAATGCTACTGTCTTCAGGTTTCCTTCCTATCATTCCCCTCTCCTTTGGCCCTCATCCTTCACATGTCTCAGCCCCAGCATTCCAGACACCTCCATGCAGACAAGAAATCTGGGGAGTGAGATGGTGCTGCAAGCCCAAAGCAGGAGTGGGAGCAGCCACTGCAACCCTGGTTCCCCGGGTCACTGGAAAATATTGGATACCCTTTGACTGGAGGAGAGGTCTGCCTCTGGGGCAGAGGCACACCGAGCACTGCCTCCCTATCCTGAAGGGAATAGCTGTGCCTGGCCTCCTCCTCTTGCCCCCTAGCCCTAAGGATCCCCCAAGCATTCCTGCACTAGTTTCCAGAGAGAAATGTGCTGGAGTTGATGGAACATGAGGGCACATCTTGCTATCAATACCCATTTCCTGGGAGGAAGAGTGTATTCTGGAAAAAATAACAGTCCGTGATGCATTATATTTGGAGAGAAAATAAGTAACCCGCCAAGGTAAGATGTCATCAGTGAAATACAGGGGTCCCCTCAGGCACATCTCAGTGGTGTCTCAGCACAGTGGCTGCACTGAGCATGTGGTGAATGCCCAGAAAGGTGAAAATAGATTAGGCAGAAGAAAATAAAACCCTACTGAGTGGTGCCACTGTGGAGCCCAAATTAGCAGGTTTGGGAAGCAGAGGCAGCAGGATGGAGCAGCAATGCAAGGCCACTGAACTGCAGAGCTCCTCTTTAGGGGTAAAAATACCCCTCACAGATGGATCCCACCTTGATTTTGTTGCTTGGCAGCATAAAACCCATTCTATTAAAGGCATGTAAAACCACCAGTGTAATTTCCTGGCTTATATTTTTACGTTTCGAGCATATTACATCCAGCATGACCCAGTCTTTTGAGGGAAGCTTTGGTCAATTAAGATTAGCTGTCATTCTGCATTTATTACCATCACTTATGAATTCTCCTCATTGCCAAGAGGCAGAAGGAGAAGATGGTGCACAAAATAAATAAATAATTGAGGGAGAAGCTCATCAGGGCCCTGATTTCTATCCCCCTGTCATCTCTGGCAAAGCTCTGTTCTATGAGTCAGCTGCAGCGGGCTCTGGAAAACCATCACCATTTCACTGCTGCTATTAACCCGCACATAGGTTCTCCTGAGGGCACTTGGGGTGAGTCAGGGGGGCATGAGCGAGGGGTTCCTGCCAGCTGCCCCTAACCTAGAGCAGTCCCAAAGGCACTGAGCCTCTTCTGTACTGGGCATTGCTGGAAGGAGGGGATTGGTGGCAAGGCACAACCAGCCTGACCTGGCACAGGGGTTTCTGGCTATGGCTGCTCACGGTGGGACCGAAGCATATGTGCTCCAGATGGGTAGGAAGGTGGTTGGTATGTTGGCACAGCACCCTCATTGCTCAGCTCTAGCCTGGCACAGAGTGGAACCCCAAGACATCCCACGTATGGGGACGGGCGGCACTTCTCAGCCCCAGACTGCATAGGAGCTGCGCCAAAAAAGGGCCAAATTGAGAGAAAACACGGGAAATATTTCAGATATATGTACCTAAATGGGCAGTCCTAAAGGCCCTGTGCTCTTGGGAGTGGGTCAAAACCTTGTCTTTTTACACCTTTAGTCCCTGCCTTGCTTGTGCAATTGCATAATAACAGTATGACCTTGAGAGAGAAAAACAAGCAACTCCAGGATGCTGGTTCAGATGATGAGAGCTTGTGTAACACTGTACTTCTGGCAGGCTGTCACTCCAAAAAATGTATGTCCCTAATCAAAGGTAGATTTAAAAAAAAATACTTTTCCCCTTTGCTACCACAGCATTATTTCCAAGGCACGAGTTGTTAGCAGCATGTTGTTGGCCGAGGGGTTAAATCCTCATGTCTTTTACATTGCATGACGTGTACCTATCATTTCTGCATAGATTTAGAGCAAAGATGGAATAGCTCATTACTCATCAGTGACAAACAAAAAGTACCATGAATCAAACTAATGGTCATGGGGGGGGAAAAGGAAGATGATTGGGTTCCCATTGTTTGATGTCTTTCTTATCTTTCAGGAGCACTGAGGAGCAAACAAGCCCCCAGCTTGTGCAGAGCACCTTCCCCCAGTGAGAGGAAGTAACCCACGCACAAAACCACAAGTCCTCTGCACAGTTAATAATTAGAGAACCTGCTGAAAGCAAAAGAAAACAAACATTGATTAATTTGGTACCTACGGAGGAGATTAGGGACAGGTTATGGTTCCTGGACAATGGGTCTTGCAAAGCTCACAGAGGCAGTGCTGGCCAGGGTGAAGATGCAAAGATTCATTATCAGCCCACCTTATCTGGTAACCCACAACATGGGCTGGGCAAGGCTCCTCACTGCCTGTTTGTAAAGGGCTGCTGCAGCCTACTTGAGTACAGCCTCCTCAAAGAACAAGTAAAGAATGGGCAAAAAGGCAAAAGGGGCCCAGCCTGGAGGCCACAGGCCAAAGATCACTTGGTACCCTGCACCTGGGTTGGGGCAAACCCTGGTACCAGTACAGTCTGGGGTGTGAACAAAGATGATGCTGAGGAGAACTTGGTGGTGCAGGTGGATGAAAGGTTGGACATGACCTGACAACATGTGCTCAAAAGCCCAGAAAGCCAACTGCATCCTGGGCTGCATCAAAAGCAGCATGATCAGCAGGCTGAGGCAGTGATTCTGTCCCTTTACTCCATTCTGGTAAGACCCCACCTGGAGTGCTGCATCCAGATCTGGAGTCCTCAACTCAGGAAGGACATGAACCTACTGGAGTGAGTCCAGAGGAAGCCATGAAGATGATGGTCTGGAGCACCTCTTCTCTGGAGAGAATTGGGATTGTCGAGCCTGAAGGAGAGAAGGCTCTGGGAACACCTTCCAGCCTTCCAGTACCTAAGAGGAGCTTACAAGAGAGCTGGATAAGGACTTTTTACAAGGGTCTGTAGTGACAGGACAAGGTGGAATGGCTTTTAATTAGAGGAGGGCTGGTTTACATAAGATATAAGGAAGAAGTTTTTACAGTGAGAGTGGTAAAATGCTGGAACAGGTTTCCCAGAGGGGTTGTGGATGCCCCATCCCTGGAAAGATTTAAAATCAGGCTGGAAGGGGCTCTGAGCAACATGATCTAGTTGAAGATGTCCCTGCTCATTGCAGGGGCTTTGGACTAGATGATCTCTAAAGGTCCCTTCCAACCCAAACCATTCTATGACTCCTAGGGTTCTGTACCAGCCCTGCACATCCTTTTTCCTTGGGAGTGAGGATACAATAGATCTCATCCAAAGGGATTTGAAGGCAGTGGGACAACTCCTGTGAGGTCACATCCCTCCCCTGTATCTGTTTCTGGACATGGATCAGAGTTTTATTGGACCATCTTCAAATCCACATGTGGTCACCGCATTGTTTCTCACCTCTCTTAATTTTGAGGCACACTCCTCACAAGGGTTGCCACAGCCTCCATCTTCCCACAGCAACATTCATGGCAAAGAACTTCATTTTCCCCTGCATCATTATCTTTCCATGTCCTTCACTTCCAACATTGGTCCAGCACTGAAGTCTTTCACACAGCTGGTGACAGCACAAAGTAAATTTGGAATTACACTGACTCTTCTCTGAATCCTTTTTTGCAGTATCACCTCTTTGGGGACACAAGAGACCTTCAGTTGCACAGGGAAGGACTGTCACCCTTACTTTGAGCTCCTGTCATTTCTGATGAGAAGCTCCCACATGCTTTCCTTGGATAAGGAGTTCCCATGAGGTATGGCTCAAGAAAGAAAAACTTTCCCCTTGTAGCTGATGATCACAAATATGTTAATACGGTGATTGTCTTGGACTGCATGGACTAGGATGACTCCTAATTGTAATGTCCTTTGTGGAAGCTGTGGAAATTCCATCCATTTAAACCCCATTTGCTACCTGGGGTCCCATCCTGCTCTGTGACCCACAAAACACAGGTCCCTGCTCTGCTGAGCCACTGAGGGGACCATGGGGCAGCCGATGCTCAGAAGTCTGCTGCAAGACCTCAGCTACTTCCTGTATTTCCCCCACCATGACATGTTGCTTTTCGGTGGCGGTACACAATATTTTTAAAGCAAACTCCCCTCTACCATTTTTCTCTCCCAGAAACACCTGCTAGTTATTCTTCCCACCCTCCCAGGAGAACTTAGGCTACACTGAGAAGTCCCACCAGCAGCAGTTTCTCTGTACTCGCAGATGAGCTACTCCTTGGTTTCCTCCTGAAGCCCCTCAGCTCTGGATGACTCAAGGAAACATTTTGCTTGTGATGCTGGGAAAATTCAAACCAACCTGGTGTGTTTTGCATGATGGGGCTGCTACTGAGAATTATGATGGTTTTTGTCACTGGGAGAAGGTGGTGACTCGTGCAGATGCAGTGGGTCTCTGGTACAGTTACAGCACTTACTCTTTTGAGTAGAGGTGGACTTTCAAATAATTTGCAAATAAATTGGAAAATCTGCCTGAGTTACAAGTACTTCAGAAAATACATCCTTTGACAAATTTAGCAGCAGTCCTCAGACTTGTGCCTTCTCATGAATGCACCAGAGGAAATGTGTAGATGTTTCTCCAGCCTTCCCTTAGGGGCAAAGTGTTTCACACAGGTTGTTTTCATGGGCTCTTAAAGAAAGGTGAGTCCTTCTCCCGCCTTTGAGCACTGAAACTTTGTCGCTGTTTGGGAAAGGAAAAGGCAGTAGTGGCTGTCCCAGGGATTGTCCCATTTCATAGGAGATGGATCTCCCTCCTGGGAGAATGGGGCTGATGAGTTAGCAGAATTCATACGTCCCTTTAGAGAAGAGGAAGGTGGAAGTAGGTAGCTGCTCATAAATGGGGAGGTTTGCTGGGGCAGGAATGGTCTTGGTGCAGCTGGAAGCACTGGAAGCTGACACACATTTTGGAAAAGCACAAGGGCTGTGGGGTATGTGGAGAGGATGTGGACAGGAAGACGATGAGGGGCATGTGAGGGGCATGAGCTGCAGAGGCAGCGGGGAGGTCTGCAGGGTGTGCAGTTACCTGCTTCAGCAGCTCTGCTTCACAAAACCTGCCTTGCTCCTCTGCATCCCTGCAGGAAAGCCAGAGCTTACAAATGAGCATGCTCATGAAAAACCAGATATGGAAATAGAGCTGGTGTTCTCCAGATTTAAGTCCTTACGTTTCCTGAAAGTACAAGTGTTCTCTTTGCAATTCACAGTCACTGTACCAGTCTGATATTTTCAACCTGGACAAAAGAGGAAACTCTTCAAACAGATACATACGCACTAGCAATAAATACATACATGGATGCATGATTAAAAAAAAAAAAATCCAAATTGTACATTCTGCTATCCTTCTCTCCAAAGCCCCTGCCATTGTAGTCTGTAGAGGTGCAAATTTGTAATAAAACATCTAAAAATCTGGAAAGTCACAGTTAAGGCATCCCCAAATACCTGGCTCTGTCCAGTGTTGTTATAATAAGAAAAATTAGAGAAGGATTAATTAGACTATATTTGAGAAGGCAGGTTCACCTAGTGCTAGAATGAAAGCTTAATTGAACTGTCACAGTTGTGTGATTACTTCAGTGTCACTAAGGGGCAGGTCTCAGCCATTAGGGCTTGTCTCAGCCTAACAAATATACAACTCCTTATTCTGAATAAGTTTGGGTTTTCTCTTGAATTTAACAATTGTTTGTGCTTTCAGGATTTACAATGTTTTGTTTTGGCAGAATCAAAATATGTCAGCAATGCACTTTTCCCTAAATATGGCTGCTCTAATTTACCCCTGTCAGGGCCACAGGCTTTTGGTTTTCCCTGCAGCAAATAGAAACAAAGAAGCCTAAAAGTGGGTTTAGGGAGTTGATTAAGGGTTTGTACAGTATTTTTACACCTTTTAAGGTGCAAATTCCTTCACATACAGGCAGTGACTTGCTATGAAGCAGTCCCAAAGTTCCTGCTCTTCATGCTCTCAGTCATGGTTCACCATTTCCCAGGCAACTGAGGTATGGAGGGACAGACTAGAGAGGTGCTGTCAGGTAGACATGTGTCCTGGGGCCTCATTTATTGATGCTCCTGCAAATGCATCTCTATTTGTCTGCATGACAATGTAAATGAAAAAGTTTTGTCACCTTTTTCATCTCCCACCTCCTCCTCAGGACTGCTGCTGTTACCTAAGTGCACATAGACACCACATGAGATGAAAACGGGATGAACTGTCTGTCTAGATGTGAAAAAGAATGCTAGACAGGGAACCAGCCCACCTCTGTGTGTTGTAGCTCTTGGTGTGAAATGGTGGTTTCAGCCTGGTAACATCCAGCTCCCTTGCACACAGATTCCCTTGTCTCTGCTTTTGGGGACTGAGATGGGATACCCCTGCTGTCCCTGCTATTTTCCACCAGCTCTGTGGGGATGTGGTGTTGTGGGGAGCCAGACACAGCCCCCTGGCCATCCCCACCATCCGGTGCTTCCCTCCCATCGCTGTCCCTGCAGACTGCAACACATCCCACTCCACTGTCCTGCCTCACATTTCCTTTTAGGTAAGAAGCCACACAGCTTTTTTTGGTGGTCTTTCCCCTCTAGGATTATGGCAGCAGGTCTCAAGGCTGCTCCCAGGTGGGTGTCATGGGGCTGGAGCAAAGAGGCAGGACCCCTGCTCCCTCCCTTTGCTTGTTGGAGCTGACCTCCTGAGAAGGCAAAGTGCTGACCACAGATCTTCTCCTCCTCCTCCTCCTCCTCCTCCGCTTGCTCTCCAACAGTAATGCACATGTGCTTTGTCCATAAATATATTATTTTGTGTTCCTGCCAGCCCAGACTAATAGGGCTAATGTTTCCTGAGGAGCAGCCCAAAGCTACATTAGCCGCAGATGTTTGATTGATTTAAAACAAAGAGCCTGACCGCCAAACTGCTCCATATGGTTTCTCTTCCTGTCACTTTGCCTGCAGGGTTATCTCTGAAATGCAATTAAGGTGCTTAAAAGTACATTTTCAGGAAGATGCAGAATTGATGAGGGTGGGTTTGCCGATGGGTGCCTCCAAATTGTTAGAGCAAGAGCAAGGAAAGTCATGCCCTACCCTTAGCAGCTGCACACATGGTTTTTCCGCTTACTTGAGGACCTTAGGAGGGCAGGCCAAAAAGTGCCCCCATTGTAAAGACTTTGCCGTAGATGTACTTTGCCAGTACTCATGTCTTGATATTCTGCTCATTTATTATTGAAGTCAAACATTTCTCTAATTAGATATTTATTTGTGAACTTAAGTGCTGCAGAGATTTCATTTGACCTCACCTCTCTCCCACTCACTCCCACTGCCTGGGCACTGGAGATGAAACCCCTTGCCTGTGCAGCTCAGGCAGCTGGGTTGAGGACCCAGTGATGCTGCAGAGGACAAGCCAGGCTCTGCCTGTCATTTGCTGTGAGGATGGTGCCAGCCCTGCCTGATAGCCAGGGACTGACACTGCCTGAGGACACCCACCCAGCCACTGCAGACCCAGCCTGCCAAGCCTGGCTGCTGAAACCATCCCCTGCCCCTGTAGGGCTGAGACCCCTGCCCCATCCAGCTCCTATCAGGACCACAGCCTTGTAAGCCCTGAGGGGGATGAGGACAGTAAAGGAAATTCATGGCTTCTCTGGTTTTAATGCACAGAGTAGATGCTTACAGATGAAAAAAGTGTGCTTCTGTGTGCCAATCCTCCGTCTTCCCCTCAGTTCAGCTGACACAGGAGGGCAACAGCCCCTTACACCATATTTTTTAAGAATTGAAATGCTTTGGTTTCTGAGAACGGACTTTTAAAATCCTTTGCCATGAAAAATTTCCAAAATAGTTGCCTGATATCTGGCATCCTAATCCATGTCTTGGTGTGTAAGGAAAGGAGAGAGGGGTAAGTCGCCTGTGGTGACCTAAGGCACAGCCAGGTCCCCTCTCTGGACCACAGAAAAAAATGCCCATGGATTTGAGAAGGCAATGCCATGCCATGGTGCAGAATTCATTTCATATTATGGAAAACAGAAATAATTACATTGCAACAGGTCTGAAGATTCATGGCAACAGTACATGCTGTAAATATACAGCACTGCAGGATAATTACCAGGTGCTCAACTCTCTTCAAACTAGGCCTGTGTTAACCTTGTCCTTACCTCTCTCAGAATTAAAATCCTAAAGTAATTCATCACAGAATTTCTTGGTAACTTCAAGTACAATTGCTAAGTAGTTTTCAAGCACATAAAATTACCACACCCAATTAATCTCATCATGAGTCTTAAAGCCAGGTTGTTAAATGGGCCTTAGATCTAAGTAAACTCTTGTGTTTGTGTATATATATATATACATATATCTCTACGTGTATATACATGCATGTGTGTGAGTCTGTATAGGAGAGAAGGAGAGCAGCTCTCAGAAATGCCTCTTTCTGTGTCACCTGCTTTGTTCTCTAATTAGGCATTTGTAGAAATATTATCCTGGCTACTGCATAGTCCCTAAATTCACATACGTGATCACCACTATCCAGATCTTCATAACTATTTAAAGTGAAGTTTTTCACAGAAAACCGATTGTACAAACAACACCATATTGCACGGTGTTTATTTTCTTTCAAGGGCTTCCAGAGCAAATGTTCTTCAGCTCCAAACAAGAGGAGTAGCTTGCTTTCTTTTTTTGTCCATGCTGCAAAATCAACCTAAGATATGAAACCTCAGCTGTTTTCTCCTCCTGGCTTTTATACCCCTCTCAGGGAAGGGAAACAAGGATTAGAAGAGTCTACCCAATCTTTGCGACCCTGGGAGATTAAGCAAATGAACTTGGCCACTTTCTGATTCATCCCTACACCCTCTGAACATCAGTAATAAAACAGCAGAAAGGCTCATTCCTTCTCTGTGTGCGGGAAATGGGAGGGTTTGGTCCAGGGAGGGTGCAAAACACACTGCTGGCTTCAAGCAGTGCTGGGTGGGAATTTCATCAGCAGGAGGTTCCATCCCTTCTGCGGACACAGACCCAGGCTCCACGCAGCCAGACTGGCTGTGGTGGCAAACCGAATGCTCCTGCATGGAGCCTCCACCACGTCTGCTGCTCCCATGGGGCAAAGGTCCTTGCCAGGGCCACTGCAGAGTTCAGCTTTGAGGGCTAATAACAACATGGCCTTTATAAACTGCTTGAGGATAACATGCAACATGCAGATCATAAATTAAAAGAAATTTTGCCGGAAAGGTCTGTATATGGCCACCAGTTGGTTCTGGCAGAGATTAAGCACCGGAGACCTGTGGTGCTTGGGGGAGGTGTTAGAATAACATGGTGGGTAACTGGAATCATCCAAAGTGACACAAATGCCCTCCCCCAACAATTTGCCATGGCTATAATCTGAAGGCATTTCCTTTGAACTGAAGACCCCCACAGGGACCCAAACACTTGACTCAGAAACCTCAAAGCAAGAGGAGTGGAAGTGGCCTGTGGTCTTCAGAACTGAGCATGTCCTTCAGGCTTTAAAAGCATTTTACAGAAATCATTTAAAATAACTTGCTAAAATGGACTGAGAGCAAGATTCGCTGTATGAAATTTGAGAAAAATGTCTAAAAACCTCTAGAAAGAGAAAGATTATATTTTCCTCTCCTGCACTCTGCAGCTTTGCATTTACATACAAGGTTGAATCTGCAATTTCCTGCTGCTTCTCCTTTCTTCTGAGAAATATTTTTTAAAGAGAAGTGCCAGGAACATTGCCAGCCAGGCAAATGTACTGTGAGGCATTATTTGTAATGCTCCTCCCCAACCCCTGCAGACAGCTGTGTCCCCTGCCTTCTCGCCCTTGCAGGCATTGTGCCTGAGTAATGCCTGTCCTTGGATGTTGCTGCTCTTGGTGCCTGCTGTGCCTGATACCAGGATCCCTGTCCCATCTCTGGGACAGCCCTGTTGCCTTCTCTGCACAGGAATAAATCCTGATCTTCCCTTGAATCTGTGTCTCTGGGAAAGCACTGCTGAAAACTCTGTGTGAGCAACTCCTTCCCAGCCGGAGGAGCGGATGCAACCCTGGGACCAGAATGCTGCAAGCAGCAGGAAATGTGGACATGTTAATGGGAAATAACCATGGCACGGAGCCATTGCCCACTTTGGACCCTTCTCTGATTCCTCTCTAAGTTACAGCAAATTCAGCTGGTTCTCAGAGCTACACTTTATCTCCCCTTTGGGAGGTTTCTGGGTCAGCTGTATTAAAATGCATTTATTCTTAAGGGGGTCAGTAATCTGACACAATAGTGACATACGAGTGAATGGGGAGAATACATAAATTTCTAACGGTGCAGAAAGAAGAATCCCAGAGTTTTGCTATCTGTAAAAAGAGAGCATGGGATCTGTCACTTCATGTCACGACAGCAAAATTAAACAAATGCAGGATGACAGGAGGAAAAGAAACAAAGGACTTCTATCCAATTACTTCCAGAAGCATATTAAATTATGGGGGCACGTGCTTTTGTGTTAGCAAATAAGTATTTAAATGGACCTAAAGTTCTTCATATTCTGATACTTGGGTTTATCTGCATAGGAGAAATGGGTGCTGTGGACACTTGTTCCTGAAAGGGAAGCAGAGGACCGACAACACCTTTGCCAGAGGCTGTAGGTTGCCATATGTGGGTTCCATGGCCAGGAACAGTGTTGAGAAGAGAGGTAGGGGCAGTGAGAACACCTGGGCATCTAGTTTTGAATGCCTCCATCACCACTGCTGAAGCACTGACTTGAGGGTATCACAGGAGCCCTTGGGATGAAGACACCAAGCAATAGCTCAAGCTTTCTTTTCACAGCAAGGGACAGATATGAGCCACATTTAAGTAATTTGAAAGTCCAGCCTGACTAGGAGAAGGTGATCATGGAGCTGGAACTCCTAGATGATCACTAGATCAAAATGACCTCTTTGACCAAATCTGTGACAGGCGGACTATGCAAAGGTTCCTCATCAGAAATACAGTTTGGAAAGACAAATCCTGGCAACCTCTGGCAGGTCTGACATGCTGCGCTCTGGCGAGTGGTCAGAGCAGGCTGCAGCAGGACTGAAATGAGTCACGATGAAACGGGAGTGTGAGTCAAAGACACTTTCCCCTGGGTGCACACAAGGAAGAGGAAGGTGAAAGTGTCAGGAAACATCAGGACATTCATGAGAGACAGAAAGCAGACACTGAAAGACAGCTGTGAGTGCTGACGGACCACGACCGGGCGCTTTTCCAGAGTGCAAGTAGCCACCCACTGCCACAGCCTGGGAACCTGCCTGCGTAACCCATGAAGGATCCACCAGGAGATGGCCCCAGCATGGCCTGCATGGATAAGTGTTGGGAGCCCCAGTGGGAAGGCCAGTACCTGGGACTCAGGGGGTCCATGCCAGAACAGGAGTGCAATCCCAGTGAACTGAGGAGAGGTGCATTCCTGAGGGAGCAGGGCAGCACTGCCACAGCTTTTGGGTCATCTCCCCCAGCATTAAATGTGGAAGGCAAAAACAAGGGCTGAGGAGGGTGGAGTGGGTGGATCAAAGCCCCATATCCCACCCACCTCTGGGTCATTCTGGCCAATGCTTCTCCAGCTATCTGTTTTGCAGGCGGTGCAGGTGAAGTGGTGGGTCCCAGGCAAAGGGAGCTCACTGTCGGTCAGTGTCTCCTGTGCAGGAAATTGGCAGAAGGCCAAGGAGCAGCTTCAACTCTTCTCTGGCAGAGCAGGGAGGGCAGCAGGTAAAGGATGCCAGGGCAGAAATCCTGCATCAGACCTCTGCACAGCAGCAGCATTGGCCAAATTCTAGGCCTGTTTATAAATTGTTCTGCCATGTTACTTCTACCTGTGCAAGGCCAGGGGTGTCCCTATTTAAGGAGAACTGCGTCGAACCTCTTTGGATCACAGACTGGCATGAACAGACTCTTATATCATTGAATATTGAGGCAGGGAGGAAAAAAGAGAAGGCCAAATTCCTTTGTCGCATACCCTGCTCTAAGTCCAGAGTAATTACATTAAATGTAATGAGCCTCCACACTTCCTTCCCCACTCCCACTTGGGAGCAGTCATTTGTTGCTGGCCAATTCCTGCAGCAGACAGTGTCCTTACCTACCGCATTGGCAGAAGTCTCCTGGCCAGGGAACCACAGAGAGGAGCAAAAGCTGCTGCCTTGCCCTGCCTTCTCCTTCTCCTCTTCCTCTTTGCCCAGGGAGAATAGAAGCACTGCCCCTCTATTAACTCATCTAAAAAGCACACCTTAATTTTATCTACACCCAAGTTCTCTGTGACTCTCACTGGTGCTGCCAGTCCCGGTTTCCACACTGATTCACCACTCTGCACTATTTTCCTCTCCATCTACGTGAGGGAGGTTCTTCCCCAAAGAAACACAGTTCAGTAGTTCCTTCAGAGCGATGCCAGCAGGTCTCCAGGCTGGTGGTGGCCAGCTGCACTCAGCTCTCCTGAGCCACAGGCCAGGAAAGTAGGGAAACCATGGAAAGAGGCTCTCTGTTTTGGCTAAAAAGAGGTGGTGAAAAGAAGAGGTGCAAGAACAGTCTGACTTTCCCAAGGCCAGGAGTATATGGGCAGTGCTTCAAGCAACATTCAGTTTTCTCGACCCCAGGCAAAGGTTTTCCTGCCAGTCTAGGTCACCTCACTGCAGCCCACACAGTGAGATGCTGGGCACTATGAAAGCATCCTGCCTGCCTGGCAAGTCTCCTCCAGGTGTGCACACAGAAGACCAAGAGCAGCAGATAGAGGTGATTAATCTTCCCACTTTGTGTGCCATAGGTCTGATCCCTGTAGAGCTGGTCCCCTGCAATACTCATCACCTGGGGGTTTTATGGAGCTGCACCTCCCAGACAGGAAGTCTGTTCCAGGGAGCTGTGAAGCCATAAATAATAACTGCATGTTCCTATTATTAATTGGAGCACCTGGAGGAGGTGACAAGCAAAGGACTTACGGGGGTGATGAGTAGCTGTATTCAAGCCTATCAGTTTCACCAGAGGAAGTTTTGGGGCCTTGGCATAAGAGCAAAGCTGCCTTCAGCACCTGGGCCTCCTCTCTGCTTTTCTTCCCCAAGCAGGGAAATATTTTCAGGCATGTAAATGAATTCTTCTGTGCTCAATCCCACTGCACATTTAAAGCATTGGGGTTGGGATGCATCCATGCTCAACAGAAAGCAAGGAAGGGAAAGAGGTGAGATGCAATTCCACCCCCCTCCAATAACAGCATTTGAGAAGAAAATCCTCCAGAAAGAAAACCAGCCCGCGCTCTGCTTTCTTCTGATGGTGCAGGCTGATTTGTGCTGTCTGTAATTGTAATCAAAGTTAATTTAATCCTGGTGTGGAGGTTGCTGAGCAACTGAAGACATTTATCCAGAGGAGACAGGGGCTGTAATCACATCACCTTGAGTAAAGTTGGTAGGGCAGCCACATAACACTGCTAATGCCCAGGGCAGAGATCTGTGGGTCACAGGAAGGCATTGGTATTCATGGTAGGTACAGAAGCCAAGGGAAAAGCACTAAGGTTATGCCAAAACTGTGCTTTCTTCTGTAACACAGAAAGATTTGCTCAGATTTGGAATAAGACCCCATACGTGCACCATATATGAAAGCACAACTTCCCAGAGGATGAGCAGAGAGTGCCTGTCTGGCTTACACATGTGGCTGTAAGCAAAAAGGGGCAATGCCAGGAAAATGGCCAGTCAAGCCAGTTTGTGTCACAGGTGGCCCCTTGTTGACTCCTTTCCTCAAAAATCCTATTTTTTTTCCCCAAGGAACTGTAAGCCCTCCATCTCAAAACTGAGAGCACTGGGCTGTG
Organism: Aphelocoma coerulescens; assembly: GCF_041296385.1. Lineage (NCBI taxonomy): Eukaryota > Metazoa > Chordata > Aves > Passeriformes > Corvidae > Aphelocoma > Aphelocoma coerulescens. The sequence continues at coordinate 51,164,734 of NC_091015.1, read as the reverse complement.
CTATCACTGCCAGCACCAGGACTAGAAGCTGAGCATCCAGCAGCCAGAGCCTGAGGGGAGCTGCCCGGGGTAGTAGCGGAGCAGGCTCCCCACTTCCAGCTTTGGAGAAAGATGGGAAGCTCCAGCACTGCCGGTGAAGCTCCTCTGTGCTCGCTAAGAGCCGGCCTCGCTGGGCCCCTGCTGTGCCATCATCAGGCCCATTTGCCGGTGATGAGGAGATTTCCCGAGGTTGCCTCGTGGGCACCTGCTGCTGCCGGGGGCCAGCCTGATTAAGTGGTTCAGCAGGGAAGGAAGGTTCCTGCCATCAGTGCCTCAGCAATCAAGGAGGATTTTTTCCTCTGCTTTTTCTTTTTTTCTCTCTAATTATTATTTTCTCCAGAACCAAAGAGCTTTCGTGGAATTTAAAGGCCTGTGGGTGCACCAAGGGCAGGAGGAGGGCGGCAGCCTGCCAGAGAAGAGGACCAAAGCATGGTGGGATCCTAAGCATGCTGAGTGCTCCTTACCCCAGCTGCTTCCTCCTGTCAGACCCTTTACCTTTGGAAAAGTAGATACTGCAGAGCCACCAGAGTCCATCTCCTGCTGCACTGGCCAGGCTGTCTCTGAAATAGCAGTTGCAGGGGAGAAAAAGGAATTATTTTGCTTTTTTAAACAGGTATGTTTGGTTTCTAGCTGAGAGGAGGAGCAGCCTGATGACTTAGGAGGAGATTGTGGCTTTTCAAAGCAGAGCAATGCTTCGGTATGTTCAAGTGACCAAAAACTTGGACATACGGTGGGAAATAGACAATGCACGGAGCAGTAGCATTGCTGCATGTCAGACCTTGTGAAACAGTGACAGCTCAACCCAGCCAAAGCAGGAGAACAGAGCAGGTGAAACCTAGTTTCAAGCAGATTTCCCAAAGACAGGCCTTTCAAAACCAGAATAGCCATAGTAATTTATTTAGCTTTTTACTTTGTGCTGAAAAGTTTGCTACCTTTTCCATAATTTTGCTCTTTTTCATAGAATTGTTTAGGTTGGAAGAGACATTTAAGACCATTGAGTCCAACTCTTAACAGACACTGCCAAGTCCATCACAAAACCACATTCCTAAGTGCCACATCTACACAGCTTTTAAATACCTCCAGGGATGGTGACTCAGCCACTTCCCTGGGCAGTCTGTTCCAAGCCTTGACAACCCTTTCAGCAAAGAAATTTTCCTCACATCCAATCTAAACCTCCTGTGGCGCAACTTGAGGCCATTTTCTCTTGTCCCATCACTTGTTACCCGAGAGAAGAGATTGACATCAACTTCATCACAACCTCCTTTCAGGTAGTTGTGTATTGTGCCCAAAATGGGCAAGGTTGGGTCATTTGCTTTCAATGCATAACAGCCACCTCTCCTCCTTCATCTCACACGTTTCAGGGAGTAAAGGCTGTAAGTGCCTGACAATTTGGGTATTTACCTGCCCACTGCTCACCCTAGCACCCTCCAAAATGTGCCCATTCCAGGTAGATGTGGCTCTTCCTCACTGGGGGGAAGGCTGTGTTTCTGCTTGCCACCCAGGGTGTTTGCCAGTCCCCACTGCTCGTTTGCTTTGCTTCAAGCACTTGGTGGTGACAGCAACACTGAGAGTTTGCCTGCCCTGGGGAGTGCCAGGGAGGCTGCAGGGTTCTGCGCCAAGCCAGCCAGGAGAAATGCACCAGCCACGCTCTGCTGGGCTCAGGGCATGCAGAGTTTCTCCCCAGGAAACCCCTGACAGGAGGGAAGGGTAAGGCTGTGCTGAGATGTGGCTGTCAAAAAAAAGGAGGCTGAGGAAAAACACAAATAAAATAAAATTGCTTTAGCAACTTTCTTCTGGGAAAATTAAGATGCGGTTTTGATTAAACACCATACCTCTTGGGTTGTCCAGGCTTTAGCTTCACACCCCAGTTTTGGTCAGTCCCAGTGCTGATTGTTCCAAACATGAGACCTTTTGGAGCAGTTCCTTAAAGGAAGTGGAGACATGAAGAAGTGCAATAAATACAATGAAATACTACCATGGAAAAAATACCCATCGATGCACAACTCTGCACAAGATTAATCTCCATTTTCTCCAAGGGAAAACCCCTCTGAAGCCCCACCACCTTTTTGCAGTATTTTTTGGTAGATGGTGGTCCAGAAAGGGTCCCATCCTAATCCATTCCTGGGGGGTTTGAGAACTTGCACAGACCCTACCTATGCCTCATGGGTGACGTTTTCCCAAGGGGACTGAGAATACAAGACCTACAGGGCTTTCACCCGGCCAGCAGGTTGGTTATCACAGTCTAACTGTGTGGCACATCCTCGATCTCTTCAGTGCTGTGTTGCTCAACAGGGTGAGAAGTGAACCAGCCAAAGCATTCCCCTTCCCCAAGGAGATTCAAAGCCTGTCCCTGGGCTTTCAAGTTTACATTTATTCCTATGTTACAGGCTTTCTTTTTACTTTTTACTTTTTTCTTTTTTCTTTTTTCTATAAAGGAAATATTAATTTCATGCTTGGCTTGCTTCTCAAGCAGGAGCATTCTCCCTTCTGCATCATGACGTGCACTTTTTTCTCCACATCAGGAGCTGCCGAGCCATTTCCTCTCCCTGGGGCTATGGGGATGGGCTGCAGACAATAGGTTTTTATGGCTGCCACAGGGTTGTTTAGCACCAGCATGGAGGCAGCAACCCACCTACAACTCCACCTCCAAACCTGACCCCCTGTGCTGACTGCTGACATCCCCGTGCTGGAGCCACACCACTGCATACAATGTTTGGGAGAAATGCAGCATGTCTCAGCTTTGCTTTAAAGCATGTTTCCTGTGGTAGAATCCAAAGTGTTATTTGATCGGACTAGAACCTGTATACACTATTTTTTGGGTTTTTTTCCTGAATACTTGCCTCAAAATCTTCAAACCTCCAGTGTACTTACAGAAGCTTGGATGGTCCATTTGCAAAAATAAACTTACGTTGTATGCATGCCAAGAAAAATAGAATATTTATCTCTTTCTTAATTTTTCTAAGTGGTGTTTGTTCCTAACACCTTTAAAGCTCTCTGGTTTTCTGAAATTTCTTTCTTTAAGTCAGTGAGTACAGAGAAAGCAAATGCAGAAGCAGCAGTTTCAGTAGCTGGCGAGGCTACTGAAGATTTATGCTGACATATACGCTGTGCCTATGGCTGAATTAATAATGCCTCTGAAGCATTTGTATTTTCTGGGTTTTTTCACTCTGACATTAGAAATGGAAGCACAGCCACACCTGCACACCAGGAGTGTGGACGGAATGTATGTGGAATTCATCTGCAACTCTTACTTAGTCTCTAAATTAGATCAGTGCCGAGGTTACAGGTCCAGAAATGTCATCCAACTCCCCTTTCCTTCTCTCCTATGTAGGTGAGGATTTGTCTATCTGTGGAACTAGTCTTCAGACCAGTTTTATACCAAGATATTCTCATTGTCTTCAGTAAAGTTTATCTTCATTCATCTCAATGTAACTGAGAGCAGAACCTAGCCCAGACTGAGGAATTTCATTTTTCTCCTAAATATTTTATTGCTTGTTATTTTAATAAAAGCTAAACCAGGAATATTTTCTTCCATTGAAAAATATTGAAAAATAATTTTCTTCTTTCACCTCCAGAATTCATGTATTTCTGAGCCAGAATTCAGCTTCCCACACAGCACCGTGAACCACTTGGAGATGTCAAGCAGTGTATTCATCGCTCAGATTGTATTTTGATGCTGCTCAGAGTTCCCAGGTAAGAAAATACATTCAATCATTTACAGCTGTGAACCAGAGCAAAAGACCAGTGCCTTAAAGGGAAAAGAAGGAAGGAAAGAAGAGATGTAGGTTGTTAAGTGAAGGTGGAGAGCAAAACAGATGAAATTGATAAAGTGGAAAGCTATATTATTCACTCCAAGGCTCCATTTAGTCCCTCTGGCCTGGTAGTTTCAGCAAAGTGAAACTCTTGCTGGAATCAATACTGCTATCATTTCACAAAATTACAGTGGTTTGAACAGAAAACTAGTCATAAATCAACTTCATGCATGGACAGCTGGAGGAAATATTTCTTGCTTTGAAGGTTTGGGTGCTTCAGAACTAGTAAAGAGGATCTTGGCTCTCCAAGAATCCATATTTACTGTGTTTCTTGGAAATAGAAGCTGCTGTTGCATATTCAAACAAGTCAAAATAGCAACGTGAAAAAAGGCAGTGCCTCCATTTTAGTCAGACGAGGAAAGAGAGTGCTTGGATTTCGGTGAAACTCGGGTGTTTTGGAGATGGTCCTGTTCTCTGGCACTCACTAGGAGTTCCTTCAGACTAGGCTAAGAATGTGTCCTTGTTGCTTCTTTTTCATACGCCTAACCTAGATCTCGTAAACTTTAAGGGACTTTTGCAGCCCACTACTTTCAGCTTAGCGACTCAACAGACATATGGATAGAGCCTTTCAAGTCTTTGCCACAGGAAGACATCCAGCCCTCAGCTTCCTGGGAAAAGGGACTGGACTTGGAGAACTAACCTTGTTTTCAGCATTTCAGGAGCACATCCTGGAAGCTCCTTCAATGAGAAGCATGAAAATCACACCTGATGCCCACTTCAGGAAGGTTTCACTACAACCTTCTGTGTTTTCTTTAACAATTCTGAAATTCAGCATTTTATGTAGTTCTTGTTTTTCAGTAAAGTTATGTCAGATGGAAAGAAATTATCTGTGTGGGTGCTGGAAACTTCAGAGATATAATGCACAGCAGAAAAGAAGTAGGGAAAGATAACGTCTCCACAACTAATTCCTTGATCTGGACAGAATAAACATCAGCCACAGCTCCATGACCATTGGCTGGTCAATGCATTAAGCCTGAGGGACTCTTAGACATCCCTGTTACTGCTGGAACCCCTTTCCTCTTTTCCCATGAGGCAGAAAGGGGTGGCATTGGGGCCAGGGCAGAGCTGGGAAGGCTGCTGGAATGAGGCAGCCCTGCTTGTGAAATCACCCCAAAGGCTGAAAACATCCCAGGTTTCTAAAATAAGGCTTCTATCACAGCCCTGTCTTGAAGCGACAAACCTTTGGATGTGGTTGTTTTTGCTCAGCCCTGCTTGCAGTGAAAAGGCCAGTCCACTGTGTCCTGGCTGGGTGCTGCCAAATTGAAGAGGTGGAGGTACAGCGTTTGCTAATTTGGGATTGCATCTGAGGTAACTCTCTGTTTGTTTTTTCCTCTAAGGTGCTTGTGAAACACACATTTGTGCAATATCAAAGCACAGTGCAGCTGTAATTATTTATAATGGTTTCCCCTATCTCTTGTATTTAGTGCACTGGAATTTTCTCTTAATTTTGTCAGATATTTCTGGAAATTGCTTAGCTAAATTTGAATTCATTAAAGACAGCAATCATCATTATTTGATAAATAGCATCATTAAATCCATTACACAATAAAATATTGCAAATAAGAGCACAAGTAAATATTTGCAAGAGTATTCACACTGTATTTCCTCTCCTGGCATTTTGAAAAGCTCTTTTATTGTCTCACAACAGAATTGCCAAGTAGCTACAAATGCTCATGCATCATCTGCAAGCAAGGGAGAAGGAAGGCTGCTGTTTAATAAAATTTGATTCATCCAATCAGGGAGGGGAGGGAGTAACATATGATGTGAACAGCCAATTGGGTAGCATGTGCTCTGACGATTAACACCAGCCAATTTGCTAATGAGGGACAAATAATAAACCGTAATCAAAAATAATTCAAGTGACTGAGGCTAATAGACACACTTACTCGAACCGTGACCTGTTCCTTACCTCATTGGCATGAAAAAAATGGGCTGAGGCTATTGGGTGAGTTACTTGTGAAGGACTCAGTCAGCTCTGCTTCCAGATATTTAGAAATTAGGAGAATGGCAGGGCAGGCTGCGAAGCGCCCCAGGAGAGGCAGGGTGACTCTGGGCAAGGAGGGGAAGAGCACCTGCCTGAGAGTCATGGGGTCATATGGAAAGGACCTCATGGGACCCCACTGAGGTTGATCCTCACCTCCAGAGTGTTCTTCTACTGCCAGGTTCCACTGCAAGCAGAGAAGATGAAAAGTGCTCGCACCTCCAAGGGGGGTTCAAGGGCGGCAGTGGTTCCGTGGGCCCCTTGTCCCGCTGCCCGTGTGTGGTGCCCCTTACTCCATGTGGTCTGTTGCTGCTGTCCCAGGCGCAGGCACCCACCAGCAGGGGCATCCAGCTGCCCGCGAAGAGGGGTGGGAAGGCAGCGACAGGTTTTTACAGCTTATTTCAGCCAAACAGTCACACTTTGGAGCCGAGGCATTAGTAACAGTGAGCAGCCAGGACACTTCCCTAATGCTTAACAAGTCAAGCTCCACTGCACTGGAACCGAGTCAAGGAGGCAGGAGCCATTTAATTAGACCAAAGCAACTGACAGCCACTCTGCCGTAAATCTTCCCTTGCTGCCTTTGAGGTCTCTGGTCCTCTGTGTCTTAATAGTAAGTGATATCTCAATGATGGGAGAGAAGGGAACAAACATGCCTCTGCCTGTTGCTCTGGAGGAACAGGACAGCAGGACTTGTAAGGGATCAGCTCATAGGCCAGGGTAACAATGGGGAGCTTCTACCCACGTTTCCTGGGTAGCTGTAAGATGATGCTTTAAACAAAAAGAGTCAGTTAGAGACTCAGCTGTGGTTTTGTGCATGAGGAGAAGGGAAAACACCTTTGCCAGCATGTTTGCAAAACCTCTCTGCTGACCTGAATCAGTCTTTTCCATAGGCTGCTCCATCAACACCAGTGCTGGCACCAGTGCTGAAACAGAAAAATTGTATTTGGGTAATAACAGCAGTCTGGAAAAGCATTGGTATCTGGCCTGGTAATAATGTGGGATTTCCTTTCCCAGTCTGTTTCCTCTGTGCCTGGCAAAGAAATTAGGATGGGAGTACAAGTATGCTGATTAAATTTGGTGAATACTGATGTAAGGACTATTCTCCCCTACCATACTTCATCTGAGGTATATTAAAGCAAATGTGTTCACCTAATTGCTTAAAACAGTGAACAATGAGCAATAATTACTTGCAAATGGCAATAAAATTGCACCTACTGTACATCAGGATCAGAGCTAATAACTTCACAGGAGACAGAAAGGACTGACACCTTCAATAAACAGATCCCTGACTTGTCTTCTTTTCAGCAGCCAACAGCTGCTCATTCCTTCAGATGCCATGTCCTGTCTTCTTGCTGGGAGGCAGAGTAATTGTTAAATACTCACCAATCTACAGTGCAAACTGAAGCACTGTCCTCAAAAAGCAGCCTCACGGCTCACCTCTGACCACTGCTGAGTTGTCTGGCTCCTCCTAGCACTCAGCTGAGCCTTGTTTCCCATGTTGCCAGCAGCAGAAGGCTCTGCCTTGGTGTCACTTCCACCCTCTTCCTTTCTATGCCATGCAAGGACCATGTGAGCATTAGAGGGACGGTTGCCCAGTTTCCTTCCAGATCTTCTCTTCCATAGGAGCATTTTCCTTCATCGGTCCCCCTGAGTCCTTATCTCCCTATGGTTGATAGCAGTGTAGATATCCCCTGGGGGTGGCCACTGCACGGGTCACATCCCGGCTGTCTCCCAGCTGCCCCCTGGGCAAGCCTCAAGTGGCTGAGCTGGGTAAGGCATCACCGTTTAGCAGTATTTGGGACCAATCAGCCTCTCACTTCTAGCCTGCTGACAGACTCCCATCTCTAGGTCAACTTTACTGAAATTTTTATTTCGAGCTCAGGCACTGACCTCACAGGATATGTAAAGGCATTTCAAAATCTGGACTCTCTGCTGCCTTCCTTTTTCCTTATTCCTGTTGTGACATTTTGTGACAGCACCCAGACTGTGCTCAGGATACTATGGTTCACAGAGTCCAACCCTGGAAGGGCATCACCTTCCCCTCCCCAAACCACTGATGCTGCAAGCCACTGGCAAGGCAGTCAGCTGCAGTGATGCCATCCCGGTGCTCAAGAGATGGCACACTCCTTCCCACAATATCCTTCCAGCCCACAGACCTTTCCAAGGCCTTGCTCCTCCCACCCTGCTGCCCTCAAAGCCCCCCTCTCCCAGCCTTGGCCCCTTCTCTGCACCTCACCACCCTTCCCCACACCTCTGAGTCACACTCTCTCCCACTCTGGTGCTGACCCATCCAGCATATTGAGAATTTCTCTGCAAGTCACTGAGTCACTGTTTAAATCTGATATTAAATTTTGCTCTCAGCCTTTAGCCAGTGCATTCCTTATCCCATAAAGCATTCAGTAGATACAGTGCATTCAGGCTGATATACATGTATATGTATATGTATATGTATATGTATATGTATATGTATATGTATATGTATATGTATATGTAGGAGGGGTACAATGTTACAATGCATAAACCATCACCTCTTGCCATTTCTCATGGCATTTTTTCCTGCTTTTTCACCAGTAGCCTTATATAAAATGATTTGCAATCGGCATGTGGGTTAAATAATAACCTTTCAAGCTAACCTTGCTGAGAAGGGTGCAGAAAGATCAAGCCCTCTGCCTTGCAATGGTCCCTTTTTGAATTCCTGAAGTAGTATGTCCTAATGCCACTACACCCAGTCCTGCAGGGGACATTACTCTAACACCTGGCTGGAGGCACATGGGGAATTAGGAAAACCTGCCTTGACTACTGCAGGGAGAACATAGCCTGAGCACTTGCCTTGCCTGGTACTTTGGTTACTCCTGGCTGGCACTGGTTAGCCTAGTCCCTAAGCCACAGTGTTATGGAAATAAAAAATATTGCAGGAAGGCAGGGAGATGAGGCAGGGGCAGCCAGGGTAAGGTCTGCCAAGATCTGGCACAATGGGCAGGACCACCAAAAGGTGGAAGATGAGCATCAATAGGGGCAGCAGGAGTGTGCAAAGGGTAAGGCACAGGGACTTAGGGAGTCCTTATGTGGTGATGCCTGCTGCTCCCCCGTGATTTTATCTCATTTCCCTGCCATAAGGCATGGTAAAGCCCTTGAAGCAACTAAACAGGCCAGGACTGAGACCAACTGCGTGGTGCAGACCGATTTTCTGGCTTGACAAATATTTGGCCCAGCCCTACATTAAAATATCTTATGTAGAGCAGTGGTGAAGGTGGCCTGCTGGTAAAATCATGACCAAAGATGCTGCATCAAACCCTTCAGAGAGGAAGTTACCTTTCAACTGTTTTCTACAGCTCCCCTCAAACAGACACTTTACAGTGACAAATTGTTTTCCCTGCAGATGTCCACACACAGCCAGGCTGCAAGTGCAGATAGACACCTTGCAGTATTACCCAGAGACAGAGAGAGGCAGGGCTCTGCTAGCTCTGATCCCTCAAGGCAGTGCCAGGAGGCCACACCACAGTGTCTTGGGTGGCTTCAGCCTTCTCACAATATCAAAATTTAATAGGCCAATTATCACAGGGTGCTGGCCAGACCACAGCTCTGGCAAATGACATCAGCATTTCCCGGAGGTACAGCAGAAGATTGTCCAAGGAATTTCCCAACAGACAAGCCATTCTGAGGTGAATTTGAGATGCAATGACCATCATTTCCAGACCTGTTTTCTTTCAGGGTCAAGGAGGGAGACCTCTAGGTTTTCTCCTGTTTGTCCACTCTCCAGCTAGCCCTCTGAAGGCTCAGGCATCTGTAGTTACTAATTTTGCCCTGTGTAAGGGCACAAGGCATCCATGCTTTCCATGAAGTACTACATAGTCAAAGCATGGCTCCAGCAAGAATGAATTTTTATTTTTGGTGCTTACTCTCCCTGGGGGACCTGCAAGCCTCCCTCACTGTGGTACAGAAGGCGGTAAACAAGCAGGGAAAGCCTAGGCAAGCAGGTGCTCTTCTCTTGTCTGATGATTTGAAATAGTATAGACAGTACTGGCATGTATCTGAAGCGCAATCATTATATTTCCATAACTTTATCTGCAGAGGACATAGGAGTTACAATGCAATCAGTGCTATACAGCTTAAAGTGTAGCTGAGATGTATTATAAAGTCAGCTGCAGCAAAGAACATATGGTACAGCTTGCCACCCCACTATAGTATTTCTTCAAAAGACATTTTTCTTACAAAAACTAAGACATTATCAGTCAAATTATAAGTAACCCATTTCCATTTATAGCGTACAGTCTACCCTCTGAGTCACACACATGATCGGCAATAGCAGCTGTGAGACTTCTAAAAGTTTGGTTGGGGTTTTTTTCCCTTTTATTTTTATACTCTAGATTCTGAAAATGTTTCTGCTTGAGTGGTGAAGTCTTCCCTCACCTCCGTTGTGAAAGCTCAGCATCACTGCGGCTGTCCCTTGCCTTGCTCAGATGGCACATGGCCCTGCTGCTCACAGTGCTTGTGCTTCCAGCCATGGGGGTGCCTGGAAGAGCACTTGGGATATGCCTAAATTGGGGCACATAGCAGATACCTCACTACCTTGTGCAACTTAGGAATCGTTTCTGCTGTGGCTGGGTTGATGTAGCACAAAAAGCCCATCAGAGATTTGGGGGAAATTGCCTGAAACCACATATTACTTATCAGTGTGTCATGGTGGTACCTCCAGCCAGCTGTTAAGCACCACACAGCCGTTCACTCACTTCCTACCAGCAGGACTGGGGAAAGAATTGGAAAGAAAAAGTAAACCTTGTGAGCTGAGATAAAGCCAGTTTAATAGGTAAAGAAAAAGCCATGCAACCAAGTAAAGCAAAACAAAGAACTAGTTCACTGCTTCCCGTGGGCAGGTGGGTGTTCAGCCACCTCCAGGAAAACAGGTTTCCATCACACCTGACAGTTAGCTGGGGAGACAAATGCCATCACTCCAAACATGCTCCCCTTCCTTCTTCTTCCCCCACTTTATATGCTAAGCATAACTCCATATGGTATGCAATATCCTTTCGGTCAGTGGGGGCCAGCTGTCCCAGCTGTGTTCCCTCCCAACTTCTTATGCACTTCCAGCCCGCTTGCTGATGTGGGAAGCAGAAAAGGCCTTGAGTCTGTGCAAGTGCTGCTCAGCAATAACAGAAACATCCCTGAATTATCAACTCTGTGTTCAGCACAAATCCAAAACAGAACCCCATAGCATCTACTGGGAAGAAAATTAGCTCTACCCCAACCAAAACCAGCACAGCCTGTTACTGAATCCTTCCTACTACTGTTTGTGTCACCTGAAAGAACAAAGTCTCCCTTTTTTCTAAGGAGCAGAAGTGCTCTTTGTCATGCTTAGCAAGACTTTGGCACCTCTCGATATGGAATTGCTTTCATTTATAGCGTGTTTGGTGTTTGCTCTCATTCCAATGTGTTTTCAGTTAGAAGCCACTCTTAAGGATTTCCCTGCAAAGGAAAGAGGTCAGGGTTATTTCCTTAGGGAAGGAGGGCAAGAGGAAGGTCAGAAAATTATTTTACCAAATAAATAACGCACTGAATTGTCAGGAAAGTATTGAAGCGGAGCAGATGGGTTGTGTTTGCAAGCTCATTTGCATCATTAATACTTTGGCATCTCCCAGATTTTGCATAAGCCTCCTCCTTAATGTTTTGTTACTTTGCAATCATCTTTACTCACAGACACACTTTTCAAAGGATTGAATTAAGAACTAGTGAGAGATGATTCAACTACAGTAAAGAAGGATTGTATGTTTAAGTGTCTGAAGTCAGAGTCTGTGACTGTCACGTATAGCCCTAGAACCATATCCCAGAGGGTCTGTTAATAAGGGAACTGTTATCCAAACTTCCTAAAAATTCAGCAAAACTGGGGCCTGAAGCTTCAGTCCTACCTCATTTGAAAGGGGGGGGGGGGGGTGTCTCTATTGTTTCCACAGAAAAAACCAACAATATTTCCTGTTTAAGATATTGAAATTAGATTTGGCAAAAAGAAACGTGTTATGGAGTCTATGATATCTCATTGTTGAGATAAAAGACCATAAAGAAGAATCTGAAAGAAGTTTTCAAGGCCGCACTGCAATATTTTGCTGATTCCATCCTTGTTCTCTTCTCAGGTTGCACCAGCAGAATGAGGTTCCTGAATAACACTGGAGTGGCCAAGGATGCGCATTCAAAGACCTCCATGCTGCAAAGCTTGCCCTCATAAGTGTCATATTCTTCCACGATGGACACATTGATAAGTACACAGGGGTCAGGATGTGGGGACTGGTTGCAGGAGAGCCCTTGAGTACAGCACAGCAGCTCAAATGACAAATAACCAGGGGAAGAAGTGTGCAAAAAGGAGAGTGGGCAATAAATACTGGGTGTGGTAAAAGGCAGACATAAGAGTCCTGCATCACCTAATAACTCTGGGTTACTGCAGGTGGACACTGAAATGTTGGACTTTAGTCGTCTCCTTATTATTGCTTCTTGGATCCCACTAGACATCACCAGAACTGAGCTCTACCAAGGACTGCACACATTTACCAGGTAATCCACCACCATCTTTAAAAAGCCTTCTTAAAACTAACCGGAAAGAGAGGGTAAATTGAGCCTCAGCTTTCCAGGTTTTTTGTGATGCCTATCTGCCTCCAGATAAGGGGAGCAGAGAAAGAAAATCCCATGACTGCATGTTGCAAGCCATGCCTGTGTTCATGATTTACACTGCAGCAAGGCATCTGGATGGGGATTTGTGCCACCTGCTCTGCTCAAGAAGAATGACTGCAATGCACCTTGCTGCAGCCATTCATTTGTTTTCTGGTAACAAAGTAGTCCATGGCAAACCTGGCTGACTTCAGTACATTCGTCTGGTTCACTGATTCAATAGGCTCCAAAATAGAATGAGCCTTTCTTTGCTGGGGAGAGGGGTGTCTGGTCTTCATCTTGGCAAGCTTTTGACTTCTCTACATATAGCTGTGGATGAAGATGAGGAATTATTTTTGCACTTGATTGTGAGGAGAGCTACATGGAGTTTAGTATAATTCCCTCACATGAACTACTTTTCCCCAAGAAAAAAATGATGGTTGGATGCAAAGTCCTGTGTCCTGGGTTTAATAACTCAAGTCTCAAATGAGATCATACTGGTTTTGTACAAATGAACCAGCACCTGAATTTCTCTCCAGAGGAAGCAAACTGCAGAAGGTGCCTAAGTTATGCTCATGAATTGGTAAAGAAAATGGAGCTTAATCCAGAAGTTTCTCCCTTGCTCCCACTTCATGGGATCCTCTAGCAGCAGATGATGGGAAGTGCCCTGAGGCGTGGCTGGCAAAGCAAGGATCCACCTACCCAGGACAACTTTGTACCAACCCAGTGAATAATCTCCTCCACATTCTGGAGCATCTGTAACATCCTAGAAGAGTGGAAAAATTATCTGGGATGGGTCCAGGGATGGTAGAGGAAACTGGGCAGAAGCCTTTCACTCCTGGCACACTTGTTTCCCTTCTGCTGCTTTCCACCCTGACTGTTAACTTTGATAGCTCAAGCAGTTGCCTCTCCTCACTAGAAGAGTAACCAGTGTATTTCTATTTGCAGACTTCTGGATGCAAGTCCTTCACATGTCTGTTCCCAATTAGTTCTTCTCTTGCAAAGGAAGGGAGACAATATAATGAATAAATCTATTTTGTGGAACACAGTTTTAATTGAAATGTTTGCAGCTGTTGCCACCATTGGATTAAGAGAGCAGATCTTCGATAGCGAAGAGATTAAATTGGTTTGTATCTGCAGAATGCAAGTGAGAGAAGTAATTGGAAACTATAAAGAGAGAAAGAAAAATATCACAGCTTCAGCATCACGAATGGGGAGAAAGTTCTGCACTGCTATTGTCACACGCTATTGTCATGTTGAAGTGGATGCATGAAATAAAAGCAGCCCTCACTGCAAATGCTTCTGTCCTGCACTAAGACTTCCATGTACACATGGTCCTCTGGTCTGGAAACAAGATCCACACTTGAAGAAAGTTCCTCTCTATACTGGATAAATAAGTTTGTGCTCAGACCTTCCAATGTTATTAACACAAAGCTAAAAACACATGCAAAAAAATCTGTTATGCCCTCCCCCAAAGAAAAAACTTTATCCTAGCTTCCACGGCTTGCCAGCTTGTGACTAGTGTATGTTCCTTCAGCTGAATAGACTTTGGGGGATTTACACCGCATGAGAACCTGAGCTGGCGAGCTTGCTCTTGGTTGCAGCAATCACTGCAGGGAGGTGGGTTTGATTCCACTATGCAAAGTGTTTTGTAACTGGGTATGGTGCAATCATGCAAAGGCTTGGCCACCGCCTACAAAGCCAAGCTGTGCTGCCCTTTGAGAGCTGAAACCTAGGCTCACAGGAGTCTGCCTTGCTCAGGCAGGACATGTCTTTTCTTCTTTTTTTCTTTGGTGTTTTTTTCTTCCCTTTAGCAGACAGAAGACTTGTTCATTTCCCATTCCTGCTTACTGAATTATTCATCAAAAATGTTCCACTGGTATCTTCTTGTCTGCCAGGGAGCTCATCATCCAACAATTCCTCTTCGGTCTTGACTTGTAATCAGAGCAATTAGCAACCCATTAAAGGTCTCAGCACGCCCATGGCTGTGGGGGTACAGAGTGCAACTCAGGAGCTGGCCCACTTTGGCTCCGAAAATCGTGCAGAAGACCCACAGGCTACAGTCTGTTGTGCAGAACAACAAACCTACATCAAGAGGAGGGGTCGGATGCTCAGAAAAGGAGTTTTCAGTATGTACAGTGAGATCACAGAAATCAGCACATCGATTTGGACTGATCTCAGTGGTGAGAACGCAAGGTCCCAGGCACTGCCTGAGAGGTGGGATGTATTTCTCACGTGGGCATTCAGCCTGCTCCAAACCAGGTTGTTCAGCTCCCAGGTGTATGGTACTTCCACCCCGTTTTTTTGCTGGAAGAAGCCAAAGGGAACACGAAGGGCTGTCATTCATTTCCTCTGATGCTCTGAAAATGAAAAAAAATAGTAACCAGATGGCAGTGGAAAGTAGGGTAGTAGGGCCGGGCTGCTCATCCCTTTGGTGGGCTGGTTTGGGGAAGTCCACAGTACCTTTGCAGGCATCTGATTGTTGCTACTGCTCAGGACCAACACACTCTGGGACTTCAATACCACACTTCTGCCTCTAGAAAAGCACTTTACCATGACTCAGATTCCTCCCTGGTCACCATGAGTTCATCAGCTAGCAAGGGAAGGAAGTCCTGAGCCAAGATCACTCCCTACCTGCTCTCTGCACCAGTGATTGACCATCCAGTATGTAACAAGGAGTGGTGGAGAAACTCGGTGTGAAAGGTTAACATAAACACCATCCTTATAAATGTTCCCTTTAGAAAATAGGTGCATGGATTTCCTGTTCTATCTTCCAGTCTGTGCCTAGGGCTTAATAGGCCAGGACCAGAGCAATTCATCACCTTTCCCCTCTGTCCTTTGCCTTCCTAACATATCAGAGATGCTCTTCTGTACTTCTGGGCTCTGCCTCTGCTAATGTCCCTGGAAAGATAATCTGTTGAGAAAGAATGAGAATTATTAAATCAATAAACACTGCTAACCTTTCAACTGTGTCCATCCAAGGAGATCTCACCACTGCAGCAATTGCTTGCTTTAACAGATTGAAAGCAAAGTGTTCTTATTGCATATGTCAAACAAGACAGGAAAAAACATGCTCTTTCTCTGTCAGGCAAGTGGAAGTGTCCATGGGGGCTCCCAGCATATTTCTCATACCTCCAAGTCTGAAAGCCCTAAACCCCATAAGAAATTTTCCTGTGCATGCCCAGATGCTTTACTGGGGGAAAAGGAATCACACTTATATACAGCCAGGTCAAAAAACGTGAATAATACCTCTAATTATTTTAATGACTTTTGCCATAGTTGGGATTCTTGAGCAGGAAACATCTGCATTTTTTTCAAAATACTCTTCTGGAAGTCAAAATGCAGAACTGCAGCATGTGCTTGAGCCTAAGCCTGCCAGGAGGAGCAGTGAGCTGCTGGGGCATCTTTCAGCTCCTTAACAGTGAGGGATGACTAAACATTTTGCTGTTCTCATGAAGGCCAAGGTCTCCGATAAGCACATGGCAACTCGGTTTGTTGTGAATATCAGCAGGAATTGCACGTGCTTATCTCGTTTTATGGTTTTAGTGAGTTTGTTTCTTTGGTCTGCACAAGAAGTATCTGTTCTCAAAGCCAAATCTGCAATGTGGCTCTGCAGTAACGACTGGAGAGAAAGATTTTGCTCATTCAGGAAATTTCTCCCTCCTCCAATTATCAACAGGATTCCTCAGCTTCCTGAAAAACACATGAATAAACCGTTAATGGATCTTGGCTCTTGTGTTAGAAAAACATGATATAAATTGTATTTGGGGATCAGCCCTGTTTGCATGCCTGCAAGAACTGAAACTGCTGTCCAGAAACTATTTCCAGATAATACTAGTGTCCATTCTCCTGACTTAAAAATAGCCAACTCACTGCTTAAAGCAGAGAGTAAAAATCTTTCTATCTGTAAAAGAGATCCCAGAAACTTTTAAGTTGTCGTGAGATCCTCCTAAAGCTTTAAAGTTGTATTTATGTTTTTTATAGTAGAAGTATGACTCTGAACCTCCTTTATCTTGCAGCAGGAGTGGGCCAGGCTCCTGTGTTTTGTGTGTGTATGCTGTGTCAGTGAGCTTCCCAGAGACTGCAGGAGAGGGGTTTTCAGAAACAATATTGTCAAAGCTAATCCTTTAGGGGGAAAGTACACTGAAATCCACTGCAGCTTTAAATGACATAAGTTGTAACACAAGTGTTTGGGTTTGTTCTTTCTTTCCTTCAGACATTCTGAGGAGAAAGCAAGAAAAAATCTTCCATGTGGTTTTTTTTGTTTGTTTGTTTTTGAGTTTTTTTGGTTTTTTTTTTTTGGTTTTTTTTTGTTTGTTTGTTGTTTTTTTTTTTTTTTTGTAAGAGCTGGTACCATGACAGTAACACGCACAGTGAACAACAGGGCAACACAAAACAGCATTTCCAGGGCATGGAGTCCTTTCCCAGCATCTGTGGCTATGAGCTGCAATGCCCTACACTGACTCATTTGTCTCAGCTTGGCCTGGCTGCAGAAACACTTTGATGTGACTTAGCATCACAATTCCTCAAGGCGTCTCAACACAGAAAGGATGCACCAAGGCCTGAGTCACATCCTGTACACAACACAGCATCTGAGATCCACAGGCCAGGCCAAAGCAGAAGTGATTTTTTAAATTAATGAAATAGCCAGCAAAACAGATTAGAGGTCCAGCAGTACTGTAAGCAAGCCAGATGTCTCTCAGGCTTGTTGGAGATAAGTTGTTGGAGCAAGCTGCATTCTGCCCACACTCAGCCTTGGTGGGACTTGCCCAAGTCCAAGGACAGCTTTAACAAAGCGTCTTCCCCTTCATCAAATGCAAGTGAATCTAACAACTGCATGATCCCACCATGCTCTTGAGCATCTTCCAAGCAAGCAGCAATGTGCATATGCTCTCTCCTCTCTCCCTTAACCATCCATAGGAGACACTGCCCAGTGCCAGTGCCCCCCTCCATCCCTTCTGGGCCTGGAGGCAGCAACCATGTGCCCAGGAGAGCATCCTCTGCTGCCCTCTCCTCCCTCTGCCAGGGTGCTGCCAGATTACACAGCCATTTTGGGGGTGATGGACGTCAGCATTGCAGCAGTGTCTATCACAGACGCATCAGGGTGGGCTTCTCTGAAGCAGGACATTCGTCACCATAAGAGTTATCAATCAGTGGCCTGGCAGTATCTCATGGGGGTGAGGGGAGGTGCGAGCTAGCACAGCTCATGCTGAAGCCTTTCCAGACCTGCCGCCAAGCAGCAGCACCTCCAGAGACTCCCTTTCAAACAGGAGATCCATGAGAGCTACGTGCCAAGCTGCAATAAGAAACGGAGGCTGCGAGTTGTGTAATATTTACATTTAATACAATCCACTGACATCTGACATTTTTCTGGTAAATTTTACATGGGCCATAAACACTTTTGGATCACTGAGTAAATTTTAACTCCTCTGAAGGTCTTTTGTGCTGGTGGTATCTGGAATGAAATATTTCGCTGCCTCTTCCCCCCAAACCTCGTCCATTCTCATCTGTTCAAGCACTGGGATCTGCCATGAGGCTTCTTGGGCATCCTCGGTGCACCAATGCTTGGAAGTATCCCCTCTTTTTGTATTTTTGGTGTGATATTCTCCACAATTGGTTTCCCTCCATGGTGCAAACAGCAGGCACATGGCAAACCCATTTCCTGCACCCCAGCCCTCAGAGCAAGCAGCATCATCCCTCAGTGGGCTTTGCACGAGCCGTCCCCTCAGTTCCAGCAGTGCTACACTTTCGCTTGGTGATTTGTACACAGCTGCCCAGGACAGTAATGGTGTCACAAAGAGACACCCTTTTAAAAGCAATAAAAATTCAAAAACAGGGAAAGAAAATTAATAGTTGAGTGGCCAGTCCACCTCTGGTAATGAAACAGAAAGCGGAGAGAGAAGAAAACCTGAGTCAAATGCAATGGCTCCAGGTTCTGTCTCCAATCCCTTCCCCGCAGACCTTGGAAGGAGGCCAGCAGAGCATTCTGGTATCTGAAACAGTATCCCATTCTGAAGTTCAGATCAATTTGAGCTCTGCAGCCGATTAACTTTTTGTTAATCCTCCCCACATTGCTTTACATCTTGCCTTCCATCACGTACAAGGAGGGTGGCAGTGACGGGGTGGCTAATGACAAGTGCCCCCTTGAAACTGGGGGATGTTCAAGTTACAGGCAGGTGCGGGGCTTAATGGGCTCTGGCGATGCTGCCAAGATGTAATTGCTGTAAATCAGCCTGAGCCTTGTGGAGACAGTTCCCTGTGTTTTGAAGTCCATTTGCCCTTATTGCTTGTTCAGCTCCTTAATGCATTAATGATAAGATAGCATGGGGAATACGCAGTACAGCCTCCTCTCCACCCCCAAAAATCCTGAAGTAATGAATCAATACTGTGCCTATCTGCTCTGACCATGGAGGAGAGGAATGTAGACAATGCTGGATGCAGGGGAGATCTCTTTTTAAGGTTTCTTTGCAGTCCCAGGGGAGGGTTAGGCATCTTTAAGGACTGGGGGGCCTGGTTTAGAGAAGTATCCCCCAGTTTTCCTCATGACTGCAGCACTTCTTCCCTTGCTACCTGTCTCCATGGTTATATTTTTATTTGTGCCTATCAATGCTGTTCAAATGCCTTTTTTGATTGAAATCTGCTGCATTAACAAAAAACCAAGGAGAGTACCACGTAAGGACCGGAATGTTTTTTCTTACGTCTGGCAAGCTCAGTAAATCAGGTGTTAAGTGGTATTTCATGACAAATAACTTGTCTCTAAATGGTCCCAACTCTTGACCTTCAAGTAGGCGACGGTGCTGGGTCTCTGAGCTGATCCCAGATTGGGGGGGGAGGGACAACTGTGGGCAGCTTAGAGCGCTGCCCTGATGTTCACTGACACCATCTCCTGCTGTTGGGGCACCCAGGGGTCATGGCACTGCTCATCAGCACAGGGCAGCTGTGTAAGGACCAGGGAGGCAGAGGAGCTACGAGCCAGCCAGTGAAGCCAGCGCAGCCAATGCTGCCTCCTCAGTCCCAGGACAGATCAGCTCCTGGGAAGTTACTGGGCTTGCCCACAAATGAAAGAGCCCCAGCACTGTGCACAAGCAGCAGCTCCCTTTGAGCTGGCTGAGTCTTGGCAGAGTTTTCTCCCCTCCACCCCCCTGATTAGTGCATTATAACTGCTTGACAAATTGCTGGTGCTCTATTGACACGTTTATGCCGCTGCTTTCTTCCCAGCCAGTCAAGAGGATCCTGGCTGCTGGTAACAGGCGCTCGTGGGCATTGCAAACGGCGACTGATGCAAGCGTCACCCTGTAAGAATGAAAAGTGTAGACATCCATGCAGAGACTATCATCCTTTTGATGCTGACATCGTTTTCATTCTGCCCCATCTCTTTTTCATGTAAAAAATTTAGAAGCAGGAAAACCAGACAGAAAGGGCAAAGAGGTAAAAATCTCTGTCTGGCTGTTCTTCACTGCCTATCGCAGATTAAGGCAATGAACAGTTTCTACCCACAGAACGGTTAGAGCTGTGAGCTGCCTCTGCCTGTCTTAGTCTGATGGCACATCTCATCCTTGTCCTTGTCACCAGCACAAAGTAGGGGCTGGCCTGACCTGTACCAGAAAGCACAGCTCCAGCAGGAGAGATGGGATGGATCTCAGTGTGAGCACAGTCTAACTTGTCAGAACAACCCCTTCCCCAGCACATGCCCCCAGGTAATGGAATGTGTAGTGAGCTTGGGAACCATCTGCTCCTCAGGTATCAGACATGATGCTGCCTCTGTATGGTCTTGGCTTAGTGGGAAAAAGGATGACCAGTTAAGCTCTGCTTAGCTGACTTCAAAAAAAGCAGATGAATAATGGGACAAAGTCTGGGTTCCTGTATTTGATCTCTAGTGCAGAAGGCAGTCTTGACATCCTTGCTCTGTTTTTATGTTGAAATATTTTTAATCCATTGCCTCTTGGAAAACTTTATGCCCCAGATCAATTTGTGTTCTGAATATTACAATGTACTTAAAATGACTCTGCAATCTGGTGTCAGAGGTAATAAAACTTATTTATTCACTCTGCTATCCATTACTGAATTGCACACATTAACTCCTCAAAATACTGTGGACCATCTAACTGGGTGGGTCCTTCCACAGAGGTTGGTGTCTTTGGAAGTGAAGGTCAAGAGTTTTGTTCCTGCTGCTGCATATGTGTAACTGGCTGTCACCCAGGGCTGGCTCCACCAGCATGTGCCAGCAGACAGCTACATCTGCTGCTGCTGCCAGTAGAGCTACGTGGAAGACAAGAGATGCTACACAATTAGCAAGAGACAATTCTTCTTGCAGGGTACAAAGCAGCGAAGTGGTCTCGTCATGGTGTGGCATCGGCTCCCTTCGAGGCATGACTCAGCTCAGAGGATCTGCTGCATCAAAACCTGGGGCTCGACAGGGCTTGGGCTGCCAGTGGTGCTGAGCGCAGAGGAACAAAGGGTTGAGGGCAGACATTATAGAAGAGGGACAAATAGCCAAGCTTTGTTGCAAACAAACGAACAAACAAACAAGCAAACAGTATAGAGAGATGTAAAAGGGTTATAATTTACCCAGTGCAGCCACTGCAGATGCAGATTTGTGCCTTTTAGTACATTTTCAGGTGCTTTTCTAGCCTAGTGCTAAATAACCCAAGATTTTAGTGGTCCCCTTAGGAGAGAATTTTGTAGTTCATGAAATGTCTCCATAAGGAACCATTTCTCATGCCTCCACCTGAATTTTCATTTGAGCAGTTTCACCCATTTCTCCCCATTATATAGTTCCCAGCTTTGTGTGGCCCTGGGGAATCTTCTCATTCCTAGGTGCCCAATCCTTCAAGTCCTTGGAGTCGGCAATTACGTTCCCCTGAGATGTCATTTATCTGAGTGATGTGCGTTTAGTTACTTTAATCTTTCCCCATAAATCAGCTTGTTCAACTTTCTCTCTGTTTCTCATTTATGAGTTTTTCCTTCTCTGCCATCTTTCCAGTATTACTGAGGCATCTGTAAGTGAATTTAGCATCATATTTTCAGCCTTGTGGGGGAGGACCATCATTTTCTTGAACAATCAGATGACATTTACTATAGGATAGGTATTTCTGAGCTATACAGCTCACCACTACCATACTTTTTATATTACTTATCACAGTCGGGTTTCTCTTTGCAGTACAGATTTCCTATTAATTACCCACAACCACTGACTTTGCTCCTTACATTGGAAAACAGGTTCTGGAATAGGTCCTACCTTGGTTTTTTGTGCATTACACCCATCTGAATATTAGAGAATTATGTGAGCAGAAGTAGAATATGGTTAGACATCTGCTCATCTTGGTTTTCTTAATGCCTTTCTTTGAGGCATCTAATGCCAGGCTTGCCTAGTATCCCATCTCCAACAACGCTGAAAAACTTGGCAGTTCCGGTGATCTTAACTGAGATAACTCTTTTCACAGATAAATCCACACTTCTATTATTTTTTTTTCCAAGTGCAGAACTGAGACTGCAAAAAGGTCTACAGGTCACCATTCTCCTCAGTTACAGGCAGCTGCTTGAAATAGATGCTTAGTCTGGAAGAGTCCAGTGAACTTCTAATATATATTCACACAGGACAAGGCTCACTCCATCACTGTGGCAAGCACAAGACTGGTAGTACAGAAGACCAAAAGCTACACAAATAGCAATATGCTTCAAGTAAAGAGCAATGAAGGACACTACCAATGTCCTAAATCCCCACACCAGCAAGAAATTTGTCAGCTGAAAATGTCTGAATGAAAGATGGATCTCCATCCTTACAGTATTTCTAACTGTTCTTTGTTGTGTTTTGCCCAGATGACTTCAGTTATTTCATAAATCACTGCAGCTCCACTGAAGACAAGCAAGGCACCAAGACACGCCCTTGTTCTGAGATGAGTGATACTGAGTTGTCACTCGGCACCGAGGAAGAAGAAAAGACTTTTTTGATCCTCTGCTCAAGGTGGGAAACCTAAAACCATGTACTCAAACCTGTTCAAAGGCATCAGAATAAGTGGCCTACACTTACTCTGGGAATTTGTACCTCCACTTTTTGTTGCCCTTATCTAGCAAAGCACATAAACATCTTGTGCATGAGCATAGAGAAACAGAAGCAGGGTGATAAGCATTGATGGTTCAGGGTCTGCTTCTCAAAATGTGGTTGCAATTTTTTTCCTTCACTTGCTACACTGTAATGGACTTCATGTCTATGTAGGTATTTCTTCTGGTCTGAAATTCTATGCAGAGCATCACCATTTATGCAGCAATAAAATCAGTTTTTAGGCCAAGTGCTGTACATTTTACATGGACCAAATAGCTGCAAGCAAGTACGATGGAAAACGTAGATTATAATATGAAATTCTTGGGGCACTGACAAAAATGCAGCCCTTTCTGTGGAAACATAGAATCATGGTTTATATACTCATTGTGTTATTATTCAGGTTCAAGAATCCTGAAGGACAGGCAATAACAACTTGTGCCCCTTCTTACAGAAGCGACCAATTTCTTTCCACAGGAACGCAATCAGTAGAACAATGAAAATAATTCATCAGATTAAAGTACTAATAAATCCTGTCCTGACAATTGGATGTTATCGGGCTCAATTTCAACTTAATTATTTTTGTATTTAATTACAAAATGGTTAATTGCTTCATTTTAATTATGTATCTCTTTTAATTAGATTGAGGCTTAAAAACACGATAAGGCTGCTGCCACCCCATAGCCCTTCCATTCTTCATTTTATCTCACACTGTACCAGTTCCTTCCCCTCGCTTTGCTGGTAGTTTCCTGTGCCAGGTCTCTCCCAAATCCCATGCCTTGTATTTACCTTCACTTCAGCAAAGCCCTGGCATACAAGCACTGTGACAAGGGCAGGAGCCTGCCTGCTGCAGAGCGAGACAGTGTGCCCATGCTTCCACAGAAGTGTCTGCTGGGCACAGGGGCTTTGCCTCTGCTTTCCTCACACATTTTCTTCTGTTGTGTGAGAAGCTCAGGAACGCCTTTTTTTCAGGTGTTTGTTTTGGTGGTAGGCTGAGGGAAGTGTAGTTCCCCTTTCCCTGATACCCCATCAGATATGTCCCAGACTGCTCATCTCACAAGGCTGAAGACCCCAAAGGGAAGCACTGGCCTGACCTCCTCTTCCAACCCCACCCAGTGCCATCTCTGTCTGCCCTGCTCCCAGCTTTTGCATTCCTCACACTGGTCAGAATTAAGCCAACAGCCCTCTTTGCATCACTAAAACAATTAATAGGCCTTTGAAATCAATGGAAATACTTAGTATAACACAAGAACTTGACCCACCCATGCAATCCAACCCAATGCAATAGTTCTGGTGCATACCCGGCAAGCAGAGGTGGTTTGATAAAATGCAATTTGATGCATTGTCTTTGTTTGAGATGGTATTTCTATCTCAGCCCATCTGAGTAATTCTAGCACCAGAAGAATTGCTGAAATATTTATGCCATGCTTTTGAAGAAAAGCAGCTTACATTTAAGAACTGGTCTGGCTGAGGGTTTTTCTGACTATTTAATGTCCTGGCTTTTTTTCGGCTTCCTGCTGTGGGAAAGGATGAGTTTCAGGGAGTTTGCAATCTCCCTGGAAAGTCTCTGATGGGGAATTGGGTAGGTGGGTTTGTGGCCATGGGAGAGCAGCAGTGGCACCCTGTTCCCACTTCTTTCCTATGGCTACTCCTGTTCTTCACTCCAAGACCAAGCTAAAGAGAGGCTGTCCTGGCCTGGCATCCCTGTCCTCAGATCTTTCAGGCTCAGCAACTAAATCACAGGTGAGGCTGGAGTACTAATAAGTAAAACTGTTCCAGGCAGATCACTTCTGCCTTGTGTTGGAACTGTCATGATAGCTGTACACAGTAGTGGTACCTAAGCAGCAGCCTGATGGATTGGGAGCAAATATATACATACATATATATCTGTCTGTGTGTGTGTGCGTGTATCACAATCTTCTTCAAAGGATAGTGGATGATTGTAAAAGCATTCATGGCAGAGAGAGCCCACCTTTCTTACAGGATGTTCCCCCTTTCCTTTGAAGCTGATAAAATAGTTTTCAGGTTTTAAATGGACACCCCTGCAATGTCACCAGTTAAAGCTTTGAGAAAGGACTCTGGGCTGGGAAGGAGAAGGGGAATTTTGGCGTTGGTGGTGGCAGCAGTGGCACCAGCTCTCCTCCCCAGCTCTGGCAGAGCATCCCTGGGCTCCCTGCATGCACAAGTGAACAACAGTGAGCAGCCAGGCTTTAGCTAAAGTTGTACTTTTCTCTACCAACTCCCTGCCATCACACTGGACTAAGCAGAGGGTCTGACTATCCCCTGCCCATCTCTGCTGCTTTGGCTCAGCCCATCCTGTAAGGAAAAGAAGGAGACAAATTCTCAGTTCTTAACAGATCAGGGCATTAAAATTCAACATTCAATGGGCCTTCCTTAGTGACTTAACCATCCTGTCTCATGATATAAACCTTATTGCAACACCCAGCCCAGCACAGGGTCAGGGACAGGGAAGCCGGTTTTGGAGATCAGAGTTACCCAGAGCAGCTCCTTCCTGCGCTGCCTGAAACTGCCTGTGCTCAGCCACACCATGGCTGCAGCCAGGCTGGCGTCACAAACAGCTGTAATCCAATTAACAGATGTGACCTGGGGGGAAATGGAGAGAACAGGGGAACGTGGTGGTGCTGTGAGAGAGTTTGAGTGAAATACTTTTTAGCCACCCTTTCAAAGAGCTCCTATCAAGTGCTTTATTTTTAATGCTTCAATTTGCTTTCCTCTTCTTGATTGTAATACCCTTCTTGAACTTTGCAAATAAAATGTGCTTTCCCTTTTGATTTTTTGTCATCATCTCCCTGCCAAATTATCAGACTTTTAATTCTAAGCCTCCATGTCACTCCCCCCTCCACCTAGACTACCAGCAGGGTGAGAAGTTAATAAAGTACTTCTCCTGGATTCCCTGCTCTCCTGTGAATCAGCACTCTGCTCGCAGCCCCGGGTGAGGTGTATTAGATCAGTTGTACTGCCTCTTCTCCTCAGGAGAAGAGGAATGAGATGTTAACTGAGGTCTGGAACCAGATAAGTCTATTACAACCTGGATTGTACTAACTTCTCCTCTGTCAGAAGTCTTCTGCAGTTGAAGCAAGGTCATAACCCCGTGTCTGCAAATGGAAAATGTTCCTTTTCTGCCGGTATCTTGAATGACTGGAAGGAGACGAGGTGCCTCTGGAAGAAAATGGGCAGTGCTGGAAACTAATACACAGTCCTTAATGACAACCTACGAGGAAGTCATAAGTGCCTAGATGCTATCTACATAGAAACCACAAGCTAAATCAAAGCCAAGGGTGTTACTTTCAGGTCACTAAAAAGAATTGCAATAAAGAGATGCTCCAGAATAGACCGGCCAGCAGAGAAACAGAAGCCAACTGAGCAGCTCTTCTCCAGTGGTGGTACAGAGAGGAGAATGGCTCTTCCTCAGATCTCAGCCACCATGCCTGCCTGGGCAGACCAAGCCATCAGTGAGGATCCCTGTTCAGGCAGCCCCTTTAAAGACACTTCTGAGATTATCACCACTACTTAACAAGAGTAAAACAGCCACAGGGTATTGGCTGCTGGGAAGGCCAGGTTGGAGGCTTAATTTGCTCAGTGGTGGTGAAATTCAGACGTGATGCTGGGGATGGTGCAGGCACCTGGTGCCCACATCTTCTGGGGTCAGCAAGAAACAGAAAATGATGCAGCCACCACAGAACACATCAACCAGACCACTCCATGGGGCATCAAAGGCAGCAAAATTGACCACATCTGTACAGATAGGTTCTCCGGGGCCAGGGAAATGAAACTTTTTTTCTCAGGAACATGAAGACATCTGTGAGGGCAGTTAATTGAACCAGTGTCACAGAAAATGATGTGGGTAATGACAGATAGTGTCAGCTCATGCTGCTGTTTCAGTTACTGGAAAAAATGAGAAGAGAGCAGAAATAGAAACAAATGGAAGAGAAATTTCTAACAAAGGTCAGGGAGAAGGTTTTATTTTTATCTTTCCACCTTTCCTTATTCAGACAATAAGCAGCCTGTGCCACCAGAAGGACCCTGTCCAGATCCACATCATTGGCCTGGTTCTATGCTGAAGTCCTGGAGGTCCTGGCATGGTGTGTTAAACACCCACCATTGCTTTCCCAGAACCTTCCTTTTCATCTCATACCTAACTGGGGAACAAGCAGATATCAAGCACAGGCTGCCTTGGCAGCACCCAGGGATCCCTCAGAGAAGCAGCACCCTTGGTTTGCCTGCACAACACTCACACCTAGTGAGGAAGATGAGGTGACATTTGATCTCTGCTGCAACTATTGGCTAACTTTCCCTGATTTCTGAAGGACCAGAAAGCTGCATTTCCTTGGCTGACACTTCTTGCATATGTGTTCCTTTGACTGCCATCTCCATACCCCGAGACGGGATGCTGAAGCCCAGGTGTTATCTTACTGTACCTCCACATGAAATACTAAATAAATGGAATACTAAAATCTGATGTTGTGAAAGATAGGACAGAAGTACAAACTATTGAGGACTCTGTCTCACTCTTACTCCCGGTCTGTGCTAGTCCTGGCAGCCAACTCAAAGGAGGCGCAGCCTGGGTAGAAGCAGGGCACTCGCAGCATGTTCCTGAGCTGCCTGGGACCAGAAACAGGGACATGCACAGGAGTAAGAGAAAAGCCAGCTCTGCCCTGGGGTGGCTTTGCTGTGCACGGCAGAGCCAAAGCCAGACATCCATGGTGGATCCTGTGCCACAGCACAGCCTGCTCATGGGATCCTGACCAGCAGCTACCACTGAAAGAGAATAAGAAAGTGTTGAGAGCATCTGAGTGAAGGACCTCTGTGCTCTCAGGAGTGCTGAGGGGTTAGCCTGTTTCTGGCTCATTCTGTGATAATGCAGCTTGTGTTTTTGATGCTTGCTTGCACTTAAGCCTTTTAATCACTTGTTCATTACGAAAAGGGTTTCAGGACACCTTGCTGAGAGGCAGCATCTCATATACCTCTGAGGAGAAAAAAAACCCACTTAGTCAAACACTCAAACCACTCAGATCCTAATGATAGAATAGTAATGAGGTTGAAGTGTATTATCGACTCAATGATAAACTAAGAGATCTGGCACCCATAACATGGGTTCACTCTTTAAGCTCCTTCGCTGGTTCCTGAAGGATATGTAAGATGCAACTGGTAGGGGCTGGAAATAGGTTTTTTTCTGTTGGGAACTAGACCAACTAAATTGCATTTTAAAAATGGTTTAATGATACAATGGAGGAGTGGTCCAAGGTGGTGGAAAAAACCCTAGACCTTCTTTGTGGAGATTCATGATGTAACAGAATCAGAAACTGAATTTACAGAGGGAAAAATCCTGATGAGATGCATATTATTTCCTATTTACCTCTGTGCACATCAGTCTTGGTGTGTAAATAGACACTCTTTAACTCATGCTAGAAGAACCAGTAGTTTTGGGTGGAAAGGGAGGTAAAGTCAATGACTAACTGCACTTTGTCCAAAGATATCCAGGACTCATACCGAGAGCTGAACCCTTCCTCAAGAAACCTCCTTTTGCCATTGCTAAATGCCATCACTGGCAAAACTGGAAAAAGTT
Source organism: Aphelocoma coerulescens (assembly GCF_041296385.1). Taxonomy (NCBI): domain Eukaryota; kingdom Metazoa; phylum Chordata; class Aves; order Passeriformes; family Corvidae; genus Aphelocoma; species Aphelocoma coerulescens. The sequence continues at coordinate 51,136,643 of NC_091015.1, read as the reverse complement.
CTCATAATCTAAGTCAGACCACCACTGTAATTGGAATAGATGCCAATGTTTGGGGTTTTTTCTGCAAAGCCATCAAAAATCGAATGCATCAGTCTTTTCCTGTTCTGTTCCTGGATCCTCACTGCTGAGCAGCTAAGATTTGAGTTGCCAGTCCCGCTCTTATTGCAGACTTTTCTCTGGCTGTGGTGAAATGGGGAGAGATGCCCATGACACCACACCTACATGAATATTGCCTTTGTGAGGAACTGATGCAGCTTTACATACTTATATACACAAACATATTGATTGGTAACATATAAAGCACAATCTAAAGCAATGCCCACCAAAGCAATTTGCAATTGTTTTAAAGGATTTTTTCTGACAGAGTGATTAATTTCTAATCCACACAGATGTAGGCCATTTAGTGTGTTTTACCTTAAAGAGTGCTCCTCAGCTTGGCCAAAAGGCAAATAGCTCTGCTGGAGGCCCAGGAAGCCTAGGAGTAAATCTGGGCTTTAAAATCTCCATCTCCTCAAATATAATGCTATTTTTGAGGTGAGCTCATCTCAAGTACATGGAAATCTAGCCCAGCTATTTCTGGGCCATCCAGACAGACAACATGCTGTGAAATAACAGTCTGGGGAAGCCATACAAGGAACAACTGAGGTGAGGGTGTCATATGAGCAGTGGCCAAGGTCTTCTGGCTTGTTCAAAAGACCTTGTGGGAATGGACTGAAGCTGAGTCAAGGGAGATTTAGATTGGATATTAGGAAAAGGTGCTTCATCCAGAGAGTGTCTGGGCACTGAAGCAGGTTCCTCAAGGAAGTGGTCACAGCACCAAGCCTGACAGTGCTCAAGGAGTGTTTGGACAATACACTCAGACACATGGTGTAATTCTTGGGGTGTCCTGTGCAGGGCAGGAAGTTGGAAAAGATGATTCTTGAGGGTTCCTTCCTGCTCAGGATATTCTGTGATCCTATGAAATCAAACCTGCATGAGTGCATAGGTGTCTGTTTAGGATGGAGGGCGATAGTCAGGAGGGGGTAGGTTCGATTGAAATTGAAAGACTCCCAGCACGAATCTAAAATTCTTATCATAACTGTAAAATGCTCAGATAACTGCATTTTTTCTAAAGAGGGTGTTTCATTTTTGCTCAGACTGTGTGGTTTCAGAGTCAAACAGACATTATGGAACTTTTTTCACTAGGGAAAAAAACACATTTCAATCAAACCCTACAAAAACAGGTGCCTTTGGAGCAGCTAATTTAAATCTGAGGCTTCAACTCAAGATCCCCAAATTTCAGTCTTAAAAGAGCAGATGTGTAAATATACCCTACTACCTCATTGTGGAGCATCAGCAGTGGCTCTCAGCAGCCCAGGATGGGCCTGATCGCCTGAAGAAATGCTGCTGCTTGTGGCAAAGCTCCTGTGGGAGGCCCAGGGAGCCAGGAGCATGGCTGGCATCCTGGCCAGGAGATGCCCTGCATGGTACCTGTGTTACTGGGCACCACTGGCAGCAGGGGCTGAGCACATTGGTAGCTGTCACACTAGTGCTTGTCTCCTGAGACATCCTCCCGGAAACATCACTGATGCCCCACAGCACCCTGTCATCTCTCATCTGGCATCTACATGTTGCAAAGCCCTGTCCAGTAGCAGAGGCATGACGTGTGTCCACATGCTATCCAGGTATCACAGGAGGCATTTCTCCAGGCAGTGGATGCCTCCTTCTTGGGTGTGTTGTTTCCCACCAGCTCCCGGCACTCCCTTTCCTTGTCTCAGCTCAGGCAGGTGCAGTGTTATTACAGCACAGTTCTGGGACACCTTATTGCTTGTTTTGAAAGCCTGGAACTAAATTTTTCAGATAAACACAACATTATTGTCATTAGCAACAAATACAACAGACAATATTTCATTCTTTGAAATTGAAAAGGCATCATCTTTTACTGGGGTGATTTTCTTCCCCTCTTAATCTCTTACATGTCTAAATACAAACCTCTCAAAATCACCTTTACCTGTTATGTAAATCACTTTAATAGAAGGGTTAAAAATGCTTCACACCATCATGATCTGTGGGCTAGGGTGCATTTCTCTCACACACCAATGTTCAGCTTTTGCCTACTCTCTGAGGTTCAGAGGTGGATAGCAGATGTAGACAATATTTTAAGGAAAAATATAAGTTAATAGGAAGAGTGGGGGTTTTATCAGTTTCTGTCCTCCTTGCTCTGCTGTAATTACTGTTATTAAAGATTTTTTTATTGTATGTTGTACGATTCTTCTTTCTTGTCCAGTGCAGATCTGGCAGATCCTGAAGGAGCCTGAGCCACCCATGGCTGTTCCTCCTGCAGTAGTGGGATTGTTATTCCCTGCAGGTCTGAACCGAGTGCCTGAACTGACACCATGCTCTTGCTGGTAACTTGAGGCACACTTTCTGTTTAAAAATTTGGATTAAAACTATCAGGTGTTATTATCCAGCCCCTTTGCTGGCATCAGGGTGTGTGCATGGGGAAGAGAGGACAGGGCACACTGCAGGAGCATGGGGAGCTGCTCAGACCACCCACTAGAGCAGTCTCCAGCCTCCAAGTCCCCCTTGTCCTAGACCTCCTTCCAAAATCATAGGTGATGGAAAACCCACAGCTCAAGTCTGCTTTATGGCTGATATGTTGCTGCTCTCTTTTTGTACAAAAAAAATTAGTGGAGCAATAACTTATGAGAAAATAGGATGATGAAATTTGGAGTGAAATCCCAGTTTAACTGAAGCCAGTGGGGTTTTTCTTCCTGCATAGCAGGAGTCCACATGTCAGCAGGGAAACAAAATAGAAGATGAGGAAGCAGTTAATTATTCTTGTGTTTTTCACTGTGATCAGTGGGCCAGGGACTCCCCTCCCAGCTTTCCCTTTGCAGCCACATTCCTCCCTTGCTGCTGGAGGCCTGTCATGCTTACAGACATGCAGACAAACCCCTAAGACGGGACCCTGCTGCCGGATGCTGCAGCCCAGCAAGGAATTTGTTTGTGAAGCAGATCGCTCAAACACCAGAGGAATTTTTACCTTCAGAGGCTGCTTTTCCATTTCTGGTCACCTGACATAAGATAACAGGAGAACAAGGGAAGGAAGAACTGTAAGGTAGATGTGCCTGGCACTAGGCACCGCTCGGTGCTCCGAGTGTTGGTGTAGCAGGAGATACCCACAGAGAATTCGTTCCCCCATCTGTTCCTCTGAAGATCGCTTTAAAAATTAACTTACTCTATTAAAAAGAAAATGTGATTGTTACAGTTAAGTGGCTGCACTGCTAGATATAGTTTGTCCTACCCCCCTCAAATTATATCCAAAAATGTACAATTAATAACACATTAACTTAGACAGAAATGAGTGAGAATAAGTTAAGATTTTGTTAAAAATACATTCTATTTTGTGTAATAAACAGATTTTTTTCCTGGCCTATAATGTTGCAGAAGAGATAATTCCTCCCTACAGCCCATTTCACACTTACCCAGTTTCAGACAGATTAGCAGAAATGACATGTCTTGCTCAACTCATCTGATTTTAGAAAGCACTCCTCCATCAAGTTACACTACGTTCAGATAATTATTCTATAAATATATTCTTAAACTAATCGTATGAATGGAGCAAAAATACAGCTACATCAGCTAGACACTCTCTGAGCTCAGCAGAGGATGCAGAGCACATGGAGCTGCCAGGATCCTTCCACTGGTGGAGGGAACGGACATCTGACAAGGTCAGTATTTATGCACAGTTCACATATAAGAGAATAATCATTAAAATCAAGGTAATACAAATAAAAATAGGTATTAATGTTTCAAAAAGCTCAAGGGAGACTTATAAACCCATTAATTTTTCATCAAGACTGAATCCATTGGAGCCCAGATCCTTCTTTCTAATAAATTCCGTTGTCAGACTCTGAGTTCTTTACTGCAAATGCTGACAGTGCTCTATCAGTACCCAGGTTAGGGTCTGCTACAGCAGGATTTTCCTTCTTTGTATTTAAATTGATCATGTAATAAAACCTGCTGCTTGAGCAGTGGGTCTTGCATCAATTAAACTATTTAGTTTATCTTTTTTTTATTCCACAGAGAAAAAAAATGGTACCGGTAGCATTTTTATTGTCTTCAGAGCTAATCTGGGATCAGTTCTCTTATGAGAAAAACACTGCCTGAAATGAGATGTGAGTTCTGCCTTGTTACACTCCAGAGCACAGAGCAGCATAGTAGCACTCCAGAGAGCCATTTTCCAAAACAGTTTCCTTGCAAGTATTACACCGATATCTTGGGCAAAGCAAAATGTAGAAACATCTTTGTGAAGTTATCAGTAAATTTGACCTTGGAACACTGAGTTATGTCTCTGTTTCACAGGATGTTTTCACCACCTTTGGGTAAATCCTACATGAAGGTTGCCAGTAATGCTTGTCCTGGCTGATGTGTTAAATCCTTCTCTAAAAGCTTCTTTGCAAGACATCACTGCAGTTCTGGGTTTCTAACTTCTCTGATAGCATTGCTGAGATATTGGTGGAAAAGCCACAAAGATACTAGGCCTGTTGGCATTGATCCTCGCCCTTCATTAGGTTTCCAACCTAACTTTCCACAAGATAAAAGAGGTCATAAAATCATAGGATGATTTGGGTTGGAAGAGACCTTAAAGACCATGTAGTTCCAGCTCCCTTGCCGTGGTCAGGGGCATCTCCCAATAGACCAGGTTGCTCAGAGCCCCCTCCAACCTGGCCTTGAACACTTCCAGGGATGGGGCATCCGCAGCTTCTCTGAGCCACCTATGCCAGTGCTGCACCAACCTTGTAGAGAAGAATTTCTTCCTAATAATCTAACCCTACCCTCTCTTAGTTGAAGTTATTCCCTCTTGTCCTGTTGCTACATGCCCTCACAAGAAATTTGTTTACAGCTCTCCTGAAGCCCCTTTAGGTATGGAAAGGTGCTCTAAGGTCTCCCTGGAGCCTTCTCTTCTCCAGGCTGAACAACAGCAACTCTCTCAGCCTGTATTTGTAGAAGAGGTGCTTCAGCTCTGATCAGCAGCCATTAGCAGTCAGAACAACGTTTCATTCTCCAAGCTGTAAACAGTCAGGAGTTTGTGACCATTCCTTTTCTGTTTCATGATTGTACCTCTGTGCCTGTGCATGGATTGCTATGCTTCGCTGGCTGGTTCATCTTAAATCCAGTTAGCTGGTTAAGATGGTGCAGGACTTCGTGGTAATGCCCTTTGCTTCAAGCAGTGTCTGTACTACAGGAAGGTGCAGTGGCTCACTGGTGGCTTCTGTGTGGCTTCTGTGGTGAGAAACTTAACCTCAGGGTTGCCTCACCAGTGATTCAGCTTGGGCAGCACCTGGAAGTTCAGCCTGGGAAGACATTTGGGAGCGAGTCTTCAACCGACCCAGTGCAAAAGCAAAGCTCAGTTAACTGCCCCAAAGGAGATCTGTGGTGAGACAGGCTTGGAGCCCACCTTCTTATACATTATAATACATTTGAAAAACATAGTACAGGTATTCTAAAGGGTATGTGAAAATTATTAGTACTCAGCTGATTCAGAAAATGTGCAGAGAATAACTCTAATAAAATCTATGACAAATAAAGATGCAAGGGATGAAAAATCCCTGTGAATTTTTAATCCAAGAAATAAAGAACATAGTGTTAATACAGCATAATTGTTTCATTAAATATTTAAAATATACCTTCCATATTTTCATATTTTAAATCCACTAAATTCATATTTTAACAAATATCTATTCAGTTTATAAACTTTTCGCACATTTTATAAATATTGCATACAGTCAGGAGAAACTTCCTCAATAAAAAGAACTTAATCCTTACGTATTCAGCCTCTTGATCAAACATTTCCCTTTTATGTCAGGATACATTTGTATAATTCATTATAATTTATAAATTTTCTACTTAGAGATAATGCAATTACAAATGTTTCTTGCAAATCTTTCTTACTGGCCTTACATACCATTTCATTTAAATATCATTCTATTATTTACAATTGCTTCATTTTAATAAGAAAAGATGCTCACAACCAATTATTTAATTGCATGGTGCTTTGCAACACACTATTCATCTCTTTCAAAACAATTTGCATTTTGTGTATTTGGAGCAGATATCAGAAAACATTATTGTAATTTTCTCAAATAACATTTTTGCAATGTCCCACTACTTGGGGCAAGAGCTGCTACAACAATGGAAATCAGCAGTCTCAGCAGCCTTACCAGGCTTGTATCCTTCTTTACTAGATGGAATAAGCATCCCACTGTAAGCAGAACTTTATCCAGCAACCGCTTTATGCCCCTGAAAACTGAGCTTAAAATGTTAATTTCGATGGGGCTTGTAAATGTGCCTTAATTTTTCTTGTTCCCAAAAGAGTAGGCAAATCCACCAGAAACTCTTGCTGTGAAGAAAAGCTTCTCAGCCCCACCCTATCTCAGTAAAGACATCCATACACTGCTCCTTTTTATTCTTTTTCTCTTTATTTTTTCCATTTTCTTCCTTTTTCTCATTTACACTTAATGAAAGTCCAGATTGTTCGAGGAGAAGAAAAGGAGCTGAACAATGAAATCATCCATAGGTAAACAGCATGTCTATGGTACAGCAACACCCTTCCAGAGAATTTTGGTGAGGGTTTTTTAATGCTGTGGTTTCGGGTTTTCCCCATTTCCACGTCATTAAACTTCATATGAAATAGTAGTTGTAGGAGGCCATCTAACATTGGCAGCAGAGGTGGTTTTTCTGCCTTGATGCTCTTTGAAACGTGAGTGTCAGTTTTTCATCTGATATAAAAATATCAGTATGGATGCAAGCATATTTTCTTAGACCAAGGGGATGTGCTCAGATCTCACTCCTGCAAATACCAAAGCAACTGGTCAACAGTATTATGCAAGATCTCCTAAATGAGTGTTTAATTTTGCATGGTTGTCTGAGCAATTGTTACCACTTCCTATGGGCATGTGGATTATGAAACATCTTTAATTATTTCACTATACGACTGAGGTTTTTTCCTACTTGACCCCTCCCTCACTAATTGCTCCTCAAAATCCTTCTTGTCCTCATCATCAATGCATGACTGTCTTATTTATTGCACACTTTTCACACCCTGCTCTGAAAGCAGAATTATTCATGCCGTCCTGGGCTTTGCTGCAGCATGTGGCATCAGCATTTCACAAACATTTAACTGAATCTCATGGTGCTTCTGGTGAGATGAATTATCAGTGGAGATGGTTATGCATAGAGAACCAAGACACACTGAGCAAACACTCCAAGCTACCCACTAAGTCAGGGTGGAGGGTTTGAAATGCTTAAGGCTTATCATTTCATAGTACATCATATTTTCTACAGCACTTTACGGGCTCAGAAAATAGCTTCTATTGATTTCAGATGCAACTGTGCATGCCAAGTACTCCTCCAACACCAATCCTGAGATTTCAAGCTGGGTACCACAACATGCAAATTGCTATCTCTGAATAGCTTGGTTCATGTGCCTTTCCACCAGCACGAAGGGATTCTGTGGCAGAAAACAAGGCTAGAGTGAGATTCTGGGTGGGGATTTGGCTGTGCCATAGAACAGGCCTTTGTCTGCTCACAGCACATTGCCATGTACAACCCATGTTCTGCTGATGTAAGAAATGAGATGCAGAGAACCACTCGTTTCACAGCTCTGGTCAATTCTGGAAGCAAACCCCCAGTGTGCACAGTGATGATCAGTTGCTTTCCACAGCCCAGCTGTCCTTTAGAAAACACAGGTTGGCCCCAAGATACTGTAGATGTACCACAGTAAAATGAGAGTTGTCCAGGCTGTCTTGGTTTTGGCAGCTTTCAATGTTTGAGACATTTACTTTACTAGTTTTAAGACAGCTACTTTTTCATGCAGTCTTCTGCGTCTTTTTTTCTGAGAAAGATATTAAAAAAATTAATGCCATCATTTAGCATCAGATAACATCCATGTGGTCAGTAGGACAAGTACTTAATAAGATGCATCCCACAATGGAGGGTTTTTTTTCATATTCTTGTACTTTAAACAAGTTTGGGTTGGGGATGGTAAAAAGCATGTCCTTGACACAAGTTCCTGGCTGCAAAAAAATTGTCAGCCCTCATCTTGAAGCTTTCAAATTTCAGATGAGAGATTTATGTTTTTCCCCAGCTTCATTCTGAGAAAAAAAGAGTGAGCAGTAAATATCCAGCACAGAAAACAATAATGCAAATATGTAACACTTTTCTATGTACAGAAAGAAATGTTTTATCACATAAAATACTGGCAAAAGGTAATGGCCCCAATGTCATCTGTAATTAGAATGGCTTCTACAGTCCTAAATAGTAATTTTAAATAATAATATTTTCCAAGTTATTTTGACTGATCAAATTAAGAGCAACAAGCAGGACTCTAGAAAGATCATTGAAGTAGTTGTAAGCTATTCAATATGCAATCCTGAGCCTGTAAGCGGGTGAGTGTGGCTCTGTTTGGTAGGGGAAGGCCAACGCCTTCCAGGAGCATCACCTCCAGGTGATCATTGAAATCCTTTTAATCTAATATTTCATGTTGCACCTTTCTTTATGCCTGTGGCTCTCTGGCCAACAGCATTAAGATAGATTTCCTGTAGATGCATGGCACAGACAGATACCAGCTTCATTGACGTGATCTGTCTTGCCTTCCTGGTCCCCTACTTTCATGCAGATTTGTGGAATCTACCTGCAAAACCTCTGGCAGATTTTGCTGGGAAAGGTTCAAAAGTTAAGCAGTGACGGCAAGTTGACATGATAAGGTCACATATGCTTCTATTAAGGACCTGGAGCTAGGAAGGTGTGTGCATATATGATCCCAATGTACAGAAGGGCACTGTATACAGAGCACAGCTGGAACAGCTGGAGCCATGCCAGTTGACATGAGCAGAAGATTTGGCATGTAATTTGTGTGGTGTGCACAGAGCCTGAATGGTTTCCTTTTCTTAAAGCAGTGCAACACTTGAAGTAGATTTCTAGGGCATAATTGCTGTAGCTACTGCATGTATTTATTATCTTTGCACAATAACTGAATCCAAAGCTTAATAGAATGGGATATCATTTCTTTCACAATAGTGATGTCTTGTTAAATTATTCACATTATTTATTTGACAGATACTAATAACCGTTATTTGGTATTCAAGAGGGAGGCAAAAATGGCTATTTGTTACATTCCTCCATTATCTAATATTCATAAAACCTATGTGATGCAAAATGCCTTTCTGATGGATGGCCATCTAGGCTGTGTTTACGTGTTTTATTTTATTAACAAAGAAAACAGCTACTGAAACTTATTTACAACTGTCCCCTGGTGCTCAGGACAGAAAACTTGATTTCTAATCACCGATCCTCCTTCTTCCACATTCAGAAAATATCCTGATTTGGACCATATCCCACTCTCACAGCATTCCTCGGCCTTTCCCTGTGTGACTGCCAGCCTGATCTCATGTCTGCTAAAATGTGGGCATGGGATTCGTGCTCTGACCCCTCCACACAGGGCTGTGATCCCTCAGGAGGTCTCACTGATCCCAGAGGTAAATTGATGCTGACATTTGCCTTCAGAGATGAAAACCTATTATATGAACATTGGCTGTGCTTTCCACCCCAGCCAATTGCCCACCAAGAAGCCAAGCCACTCATAGGCTCAATTCATATGACAGAATGGGCTGCAGGCAGGATTTATATTCCCATTGTCAGTTCCCATTGAGGCAAAGGGTATTTAAGTGTTTTAATAGACATTAGTCATGTAAATCCCCAGTTCATCAGTGGGAAAAAAGGACTCTGAAAATTGTTAAATCTGATTTTCCACACTTAATCTGCTGCTTCTATTACTATTCTTTTTTTTTTTTTTTCTTTTAAGAATGTTATTTTGTTTATTCAGATATAATGACCCAAATATATTCAGTTATGCAGAACAATGAAGGGAAATCAAGTGTCCTTGATTCCCTGACATGCTCCTATGGAAATAACTGATTAAATTGTTCAAAGCAACATATTTCCTCATTCTCCATTTTAATCATCATATTATATACCACTACTGTTCAAAGGCAAAACCAGAAATTTGTTTTTAAATGCACATCCAGCAGCTTCCTTGTTTGATTTAATCTTTTAAACCCCACAAACAAGTTTATCAGCTGATTCTATAACCTTGAGCAATGGTCTTTAATTAGGAAAGAGGACCAAACAAATCCCAAAAAAGAAGAACCATTCCAAGTTCCCTTTCCAGCACATCCCAATCAAGGCACAGGAGTCAGGCTGTCAGCTCAAAAATGAGAATTCCTCATATTTCCTTGAATATCTTAGATATTTATTTTACTTGAAGATAAGCCCAAACTAAATGGGTTTACAAGTAGGCTGCAGGTTGAGATTAGAGTTCAAAACCAATTTGGAAGACCTGGGATCTCTCCTCCAGCAGCAGACACAATCCAGTAAATACAAGAACAACATAGGAATACTGCAGTGTACAAGCAAAAGGTTGGTCAGGCAGCAGTGCTGCAGGGAAGGATGTGGGCCTGAAAGGGTTTTTTGACCCAAACATTAGCCCTGGCGGTGTGCTCTGGAACAGACGAGACTTGAAACCATCCCTCACAGAAGAGTCAAATCCAGTCTTGGATACTGCTTCTAAGCATCTACTGTATGTATTGTAGCTAAATATTTATTGGCAAGAACACACTTTTTTCTTTATTATTGCCTCTGTATAGCACATAGCACTATGGGGTTTGTGTTAAGCCAAGGCAGTCTGTCAGTGATGATATTTATTGACTCCACATCCCCAGTAGTAGCTCCAAGAAGACAGTGAGGTTTGCCCAGGTGGGGCATGAGCCACAGGGCAGGTGACTCTCCTCTTCCTCAGCCCCTGCAGAGCTCAATCCAGCTCACACACAAGGGTGAGAGCAAAACTTGGCTCATGTCATCAAAACTATGGCTACAGAGACACATCTGTGTGCTTTCCTAAATGATAAGCAGACACTTGGGTGAAAGACCTGTCATCACCTTTTGGGGAAGCCAAATAAACGGTGTCCAGAGGGTCATCCTCATCCACAGACCTACTAGCTCCTCTGAAGGGCTCTAACAGACCTCTGGTATCAATTCAACTTGTCTGTCTGGTCTTTTTTCATCACACTGCCTGACACTTTGCTTGGAATGGAAGGCAGACAGACAAGACTGTGGTTTCCCAAAGCTCTTTTTTTATTTAAAGAGAGTATCCTATTTGCCACCTCCATTTCCTGGCACATGACTGATGGAAGGCAGGGTTACACATGGTAGTCAGTAGTTTGGCAGTCCTGTAATTGAGTCTCCTTGGGAGCCCAGGCTGAACCACTGCTGGACCCAGCGATTTGTTGCTGTTTGTTTCATCAACTTGTTCTAAAGCCTCCTCTTCTGACAGTTCAGTCTTGAGGCCGTTTCGTGCTCATTTCCAGCTGGAAAAAGCTGTGGCATGGGAGGTCTCCTGAGGCTCCTCTCCAGCAAACACCAGCACAGAGATCTTGTCTGCCTCTGCTCTTATCCTCCTGTTACCTCTAAGTGCTCCCATTACCCCACAGTCATCTCTTGGCCCTATGTGTCTGCTGGCAAGTGGCCTCTGCCTCATGTAGTTGAAAATGGTTTTATTGTTGGGTTTTATGGCCAACAATGAAATTATTCCACAAAAATCCATTTAGGCTGCTTTTACTATGGGTTTCCACCTGTTTGCTCTTCTGCTTTCCCTGGTGTGGACACAACCTACGCTTAAATGCATTTTTCATAGTCTATCCAGCTGCTTACTTTCTGCCTGGTTTTATTTCTTTTTAAAACATTTTCTGATAACTGGAAATACCTTTACTGTGACCAGGTAGTAAGCTGCCTTTTGAGATAACCTCCTCACCACCTGCAAGCACTTTACCCTCTTGGCTGTTACTTCTGATTCCCTCCTAACAAGCTGCACAGCACCAGTTTCTTTTGAGCACCCAGGTGCTCTACAGGCTGCGTTGTTGCTGCACCTGGTGGACACCTCCACCAGACATGATACCCCACCTATCTGCTAAACAGTCTGAGGATGGGCACCACCACTTCCCACTGGCCTTCCTCCTTCGCTCTGCTGTAGTCCTTGGCAGGGGGTTTGGGGAAGAAGGGAGAAGACTCTGTTTCTTGTTTACTTCCCCTACTTTAATCCATCTGGTACGGACTCTGGGAAGTGAAGGACTCTTTTTTTCTGGAGGTGGGGGTGAAGACTCCTCTGGCCCTCTTCTCCATCACCTTGTCTCACTCAGCCAAAGCAAGGGAAGTGACCAAGGCTGCCCTACAGCACTGTCCTGCTCCTCCACAGCTCCACAACACCATGGCCCAACAATGAATGAGACAACAAACTGCACTGCCTGTGGAATCAACTCCACTGTGAAGTCTGTGGTCACAGCAAGCAATTACGTCTTCACAGCCTCTAATTTTGACTCCCGTAATGTCTTCTTTTATGATGCCTGCTCACTAAATATTAATCTTCAAAATGCAATGGCTCATCTCTTAATATGCATGTGACTGGACTCATGCCTGTGTGCAGGAGGGTTCAGCAGCTTCCTGTGCATTTCACAATGCAATAAAAAATCTGCTCCCTGCTCTTAATGACTCTGTGATTTATTGACTTGCCCATCTTTCCTCACTTCAGCTCACCAGGCTTTATTTATTCCTTTTGTACATCAATTGCGGGAAATAAACAGCACACATACAACCTTTGCAAGCAAACAAATGCATGATGGTGATAAAACAAAATCATCATTAAGAAAAGTCCTTCCTTGGAGGTATTCACATTCACTACTTTTTTGGCAGCTTGCATAACCAGGCCTACTAAACACTGAGTAATTATCCCTGCTTGGAATTTCTCCCTAATGCCATTATCTCTAACAACACTGCCAAAGATTTTGCTTCATGTACAGCCTTCACTGATCATGTAATCACAAATATATTCACAAAAGTTGTCTCCTGGATGCTGGAAGAAATGTCTTGGTGTAAATTACTGAAATTCAAAAAACTCAGCACAAAATTTCTCAAAACTTGTTCCCTCATTATCTCTTGTGGTCATCCACAAAGGAAACTATCCCTCTTTCCTTGACAAGAGCTGTGCTTCCCAGGTCTGATCCCAAACCACACTACCAATTTTTTTCCCTGAGACCCAGATGTCTCTGATTTCACAAGTCCTGCAAAGTCCCTCTAGATTTCTGGGAAACCATGTTTGTTCAAAGAGATCCTTCCCTGGGTGATGTGGACATGGTGCAATGCTCTCTGTGCTCAGTTTCCCTCTGGCTATTCCTGCTCTTCATGTATGCTGGTTAGTCTTGTGTGTAGGAGAAAGGGAATCAATAAAAGCTGTTAATCTATGCCCCTAGAATCCCTTTGCTTTCATAATGTAACAGACACTAAAAAAAAAAAGACCAAGATTAAGCAAGTGCCAGGACAACTGACTGAATGGGACCCTCAGCAAAGAATGGTCAAGCCAACTCCAAAATTGGAGGAGGAGGGATCTGTATCCTGAAAAAGACGTGGTGGCTTTGGGGACAAGCAGTGCAGGGTGAGGCGCAGTGAGATCACATGAGTGACAGGGCTGACACAGCCTCTGGTAAGTATGGGACAGCTGAGCAGAGGCTCACAGTGAGGCCTACACACACTTATCCTGGTTTCAGAGAGCCATCACCTGAGCAGAAGGGTTATTCCTATTAAGTGCTCTTTTATCCAAACTGCTCAGCCTCCTAGCTGATCAGGGCAGAGTACGGATGCAGGCAGATCAAAACCAGACAGCAAGCCAAAAGTAACCTGCAATCCCATCTTTCTTTCACAAAGTGCCTCAGGCTATTTGACAGATTTTGGCTGCAGAGGCACTGACCACAGCTAAACTGAACAAAAGCCTCTTGGGATACTTGGGATCCCTTGATTGTGGGATCAGCCAGAGGCACACTTAATCTTTGTGACTCTCTTTTGTTGAAGTCCTGCTCTGAGTGTACCACCCCAGCCACCTTCCCCCAGCTGCCCTTGTGTACACCACACTTCACCAATGATTCTAAAATGCTCAGAGGGACAAATAACATGTGGGTACACATGGGACAGTTCAGATGGCTTGCACTGGAGGGTCCTTTTCTGTAACGTACAACACACCAGAAGCAGCAAATGCCTGTTGCATCTAGAAAAAATATCTGCAGTCTGGGATGGGTCCTTCAGAGGAACCCAGGGACCCCAATGGCCAAGGATTAAACAGCTATTTATTAAGAAAAACAAACAACAAAACAACTAAGCACATCTGTATGCAGCACTGATGAAACTAAATTGGGAATAGCGAGTGTAATTCTGACATCCGTGTTCCCAGAAGTATTTGGAAAAAGTCAGCAAACATATAAGGAAGAGAGCTCCAAACCAACTGGACAACCTGAGGGCGATTCTCTGCTGGAAGGCTGGGAGTTCAATCTGTCTACCTCACCAGAAAGATGACTGAGGAATGATTTGATAGGCAGTAGCTTCTTCCTCTCTCAGGGAGGAAAACTATTGGGCATAAAAGAGCTCTTTTAACCTCATGGAGGAAAAGGACAGCAAATATGAAAGACTGGATGGTGAGATCAGACCTGTTTAACTGGAAATATGGCACACATTTTTAGCACTAGGGTTGATGGGCAGTGGGAGCAAACTGCCACAGAAAGTTATGGATTTCCTCACCCTTAATTATTTCAATGAATTATTAAAGTCTTTCTGAAACATGTGCTTCAGGCAAACATGAACATCCTGTGCTTCATACAGAGATTAAATGTGCTACACCGAGGGGCAGAGGAAGCAAGAAGAAATGAAAGTAGCCTTCTGGCTTTGGACACAACCACCAAGACTAACCTATTTCATGCTCTTAGGGGCCCTGATTGCCCCCTCAGAGGAGGAAGACAGATTTTTCTGGATGGTAGGTCAGATCTGGGGGCCTGCTTATTTCTTTTACAGGGGAGCTCTGATGACTCTACTCCGGGACTTACTTCTGTGCCTGAAGACCTTTGGCAGTACTGCAGAAGGTGGGAGATTCTTGCTTTTGTTTGCATTTCGGGTATTTGCAGAAATGTCTCTTCAATTAGCCTCCCCTTTTGACATGCGTCCAGTCAGCTGTCACTGTTTGAATTATTGCCTTCTGGATTTTATTTCCTTTCTTTTTCTACTAAATAATCCACCCTGCATATCTGCTTCTGTAAAACTAGCATTATTTCATAGGATTTTGCTGGCATTTGCTTGGTCTCCTAACCACCAACATGTGTTAAAACTGGTGTCCACAGGCTGCTGGCTGCTGTTGGATACACTCAACCAACACTAGCTGGCAGCACCACGTTTCCTGCGTGCATTGGCATGTTAGTCTATAAAGTTATTCATACCAAAGTGCATTTCTGCTGCTTAGTTGAAATCCTATCATCTTTACCCTTGCAGGGCTTTTCTTGGCTGAAGATGCAGTTGTTTTTGTCGTTTCCTTGCCAGGCACAACACAAAGGCCTTATTGATTATTCTTGCTGGAGCAAGAGAAGACACCAAGCAGAGTTTTGACTACCTGATAGGTTTCAGCTCATAAAAGACTTAGACTGATACCATTTTCAGCACAGTGGGAGCCAGGGCTGCTGAGAGCCTGGTTTAGTCATACTAGGTTTTAATTTTTTATTATTGCACCTACTACAATTCATCCATTGATAAAAATAGTTCTTTGTACACACACTTCCTGTCCTGTTATTTCCAGCTCTGGGAAATCAGTGTCCACAACTCTGTGAACTGGGAATTGCCCCTGGGAACACAACTTCCCTCTTTTGAAAGGCTGAGAAAGATGAAGCTGTTCTTCACCATGCAGATGAGGAACCTGGCAAAAAGTGTGCCACAGTGGGGGGCACAAGGCAGCGGACAACGCATGGATGCTCTCTGGGCTGAAACCCCAGAAAAAGCATCTCTCTTGTGCAGGAAAAGATGCTTTGCTCATCCTGAAAGCTCACCTGGGGACCCTTGCACTGCCTGGGCAGCTGGCATGTGCTGGGGACAACCTCAGCTGCAGAGCTCTGCTGCCTCTCAGGTGTTGTCCTGTACAACCTCCTGATCTATACACGAAATCCCCTTGGCTGAAGCTGGGTGGCATTTCTGAGCCAGGCAAACTTCTCTGGCCAGGACATCCACTTCCAGCTGAGCTGGTGAGGATGCAGGCCATAAGCATTTGCATTGTGCTGGTCCCTCAACACCTGCACAAGGATGGGTACAAGTCCTCTCCCACTGGAAGCAGAAGGGAAGAGGGAAGCTTCATGTACAGCAGTTGGGGCAATATATACCATGACCTGACCATTCTTCACCATTTGCTTTCTGGGATGTAGCCAAGTGAAAATACTGTAACTTGGAGCTGGGAATCACTGGTGTTAGCTCCAAACAAAAGGACAGACACAACAGGTCAGGAGGAGATCCCCATGGCTAATGGCAGAAGAGCAATATCGGGAAGTGCCTCTCCTTTAGACACAGCCTCCAGACACTGACAGCTCAGAGGGTACCTGAGGCTCAGCTGCTGCCTTCATATTTAACAGCCTTTGTGGGGACTTCTTCCCATCAATCTACTTTGCAATCTATGTCATTTTGGAGGCACCATTAAAAATTTCTCCTGCTGGAAAAGCTGCCACAGACATAATTCTTGCTTTGGAGGCAAACCATGCCACCAAGACTTTAAGCCATGGTATAAATTACAGCAACCTTTGGTCCTTCCAACGCAGCAGGTGGCAGAGGAAGAGGAAATTGAGACTCGTCTTTGACAACCACCTTTATTCCCTTTGCTGAGCCGCCTCCAGCTTTGGCTGACAGTCAAGCTCTGCAGCACAAAAATTCTGAGACCTTGTACATGTAGCTCACGCGAGCAGCTCTTCCTCCAGAAAAAGCCCCTTGTAAGCCAGGGAGCTGGCCCACAAGCAGGTTTTCTTTTCATCAGAAAAGGTTGCAGGTTCAGGCTCTAATTTGTTTGATAATTTTTTTATTGTGCTGGCCAACATACTAAAAAGAGATTTATTCATTAAAAGGACAACATCAGCATCTATTCCCTGTGCAAACAGATGAGAAAAAAAAAATCTGTAAACAGCAGAAGTAAGACAGAAAGCACAAAGAGCAGCATACTAAATTACCCTTGTCATGTGGGTCACTTTGGAGCATGTTTTTATTTTATTAAACAGCTCCTGCACAAAGTGTGTTTTGCCCAACTAAGGCATCATACATTGAATATTAAAATGATGCTGAGGCTTGTAAGTGCTGGGGGCAGGGGGAGAGTGGATACGCCCCTTTTATTCCTGGAGTTATTGTTTTATAAATGAAAGGTGCTGATGACACTGTGTGTACAACACAGATAGGGCATAAAAAAATCACTGCAGTGACTTGATAGGGATGATCTGTAGCTGAAAACCCAGTAATGCAGACAGTAGGTGAGGCAAATGTGCTGAAATGTCAGGATGTGGAATGCCAGGAGAACAACCCTTAAAATAGTTGCACCAAAAATAGCCTCTGTGGACAATAGGAGCGGGGTTTGCCTTCATTTATTTCTATTACCAGCTTCTTGACATGTTGTCCCTTGAGCACTCCTGGTCCCAGACAGAGCAGGAGGCACCCTTTTGTCCCATGCATATGTGCCACTGCTGCAGTTCCCGGATGGATGAGAGCACCCACCAAAAAGCAAAGTGTGCTGGGGCTGCCACAGCCAGGGGAGGAGACAGTCGCCTCGAGTGGCTGGCAAATACACCAGAGAAAACTACACCTCCCCAGAAGCTTCAGAGCAGCTCTCTGCAAATAGCAGCAAATCCTCTGACAGGGCCCAGAGGAAATAAATTGAATGGTGCCTTGTGAGCTGGCAGGGTCTGCACAAGAGCAGGAGACAAGCAGTGATGGTGCAGCTCTGGTGGGGAAGCAGGCTCCTACCCTCCACCATGCAGAGCACACCCCTATTCAATAACCTGAAAAAATCACCTCTTCCCAATATATCTTCTCTGCAAAGCTGGGCCAGTCATCAGGAACTGCAGGTGGTGCCCACACAGTCTTCATTTCTCTGGGCAAGAACTTAGCTGGCTCTGAAGGAAAAGCCATCACTCAAGGCTAAATCAGCACACAGCTTCTGGGTGACTCCAGACATGCTGAACAGTACCAGTGTGACCCAGCAAGGCTTAAAGGGAAGGATCTTTGGTTTCTTCAGGTTAAAAAGTTGAAAAACCAGGTGGGTAGGCAAGAACCAAGTCACCACGTGTCTGAGTGCGATGGTCTGAGGACTAGTTATGCCGGTCTTAGCTCTTGGTAAGAGGCACAACCCAAGGCAGGGAGGGGAAACCTCCAAAGAAAACAAAAACATAGGAGAAACTCGTATTTTGGCATGCAGTGAAGTACAGCTATGTCAGCAAAATTTCTTTTCCAATACATGCAGTGAACATAGGTGGGAATTCAGTGCTGGATTTGCAGCTGGCAGCTTACAATTCAGCGTGATGACTCAGGACTTTCAGCTGCTCTGCAGGCAAAGGCTGCTCAGACCTTACTCAGACAGAATTTCCATTTTCTGTGACAAGAGGCCATGTTTTGCTCTCCTAGTTCTTTTCCTGATAAAGCTAATATTGCTAACTCACAGTATTTCAGAGATTTTGTGTGCAGTCATCATGGCCCTGAAGAGTTGCCACCAGTGTTTGTTGGCATTATAGTCACCATTTCTGTTCTTAGAAGTGATGTTATCACACTTTTTCTGAAACCTATTATCTGATGCTGTATCTGCCAGATCTCCCTGGAATCAGAAGGTGAAACAGTCATTTACTCCTTCGTTCCTCTCCCTCAGGATGAGATATTAAAGGTGGCTCTTATTCCTGATTTTGGTTTTGTAACAGAGTCGTGGTGTATTTCTATGTACCCCCTGTGCAGCATCACGCTGTGCAGCTCCCAAGGGCCCAACCTCTCCTTGAAGCAGAGGGCTCCCAACACCTCCAGTGCTTTGCCTGCCTCCAGGTAACAGCAAAGATGGGAGTAAGATTTACATCTAGGTCAGGGGTAATTAGGTAACATGGGGTTTGGAATAAATGAAGCATAAACAAATCAGGTGTTGGAAAGTATGACACGAAAATAAATCTGAGTGAAGCTTTGACTCTTTCTAGAGTTGAGTGAACACAGACATTGAAGCACTTGGGAAGGTATAGGAAGGAGGCAGACTGTAGCCTTCAGAAGCATAAATCATAGACTGTATCTATCTTCTCCAGTCATTAGGAAAAAAGAATGAATGACAGAAAAAGAGAAAGGAGAGGAGGTCAACAGAGAAGGGTTAAAGGTTAATTTCCTGATTGCTGGGATATGAAAGGTAATGGCCCCAGATGCCTGTGAATTTCCTTTCAAAAGAGGCATCATCATTTAATGCACTCTTTTATTGCCCCTTTCACATCAGCTTCCTCGTGTTCCTAAACAGTCTTTTCTTCTGCTATTAAGCATAACATTTCACATACTGTGGACCTTGACGGTTTTGACATGCTAGGTGAGGGCACTAAATCTCCGAGAAACATAACCCACTCCTGCTGAAGGCAGCAGGAACTCTGCCACTGGTGGCTGTGGCAATGCGGAAGGTCCACTTCTGATGACTAATGGCATTAGTCACATTTTTACTGGAACCCCTTGTTTATGAACAATTCCAAAGCATTTGTTCAGACAGCTCAATTTAAATGCAAACATTGCAGCTTGTGTTCCATTTTATGATATCATGAGCTCCGGTTTATGTCACCTGTAGTCTGCAGGCTGCCCACTGCTCTCATTTTAAGTGGGGGATTTGCATTTTGGAGGGCAGGTGGCATACAAAGGACTCTTTCCTACAAACATTGCAACGTATGGAAAAGCAACAGAGGCAGTCTATGTGTTAAACCAAAGTTTTACAAGGTTGAAAGGTTACAAGGTGATGGTGGCTGTTGTGGTCCCTCCCTGGTCATTTTCTACTGTTAAATGAACGGGCAGACCCCTTGGAAATGATGAGAATCAACTCCTTAGATTCAGTCAATTCAACTCAGATACCCTACAGTAACAATAAACTAATTTTTTGCAGGCTCTTTTCTATGGACAATGGCCCAGCTGCATCATTCCCTGATGGAGGACTAAGGACACGACAAGGGATGTCCCCTGGGCCACTCTGCAGCTTTGTAGCCATATGTAGAAATCTCTCCCAGGGTTTCCTAGGTCCTGTTCCATCAAGGGTTGCCAGACCCACATCTGCTGCAAGAGGGTCCAAAAAAACTCCTTTCTGGAGTAGAGGGAGGGAAGGAGAGGGCTATCTCTTCCCCAAACCCCGTGGGAAACTGGCAAGCCTCTGAAGGTCTGAGCTGCAGTCTGCTGCTTTTAGCACTGCTATTACTACAAGAATGTGGCCCAATGTAGGTACTAGATGGGCAAATCATTTTTGCTATGCCTTGATCTCTCAGCTAAGTTCAGGGCCCCATTTTGTGTATGATTATTTTGTGGTCACCAGTGTCTAAGTCCTAAATAGACGTGGCAGAGCAAGTAAATATTGTATCCCTATTGCGGGGAAAAGGGCTGGTGGCTGACAGGAGAGCAAGGCAATGGTACCCGCAGCTCAGGGGAAGAATGTCGCGGCAGTTTTGGATGGTACAGTGCTGCAACCTTCCCAAAAGGCGTCTCCAGGAGGAAGCCTCTCGGTGCAGCCACCACACTTGCACACACAACACTGGATAGCTGGCACAGACAGTCCGACGCTGAATGAGCAGGAAGGGTCTTCACATGGGGTTCTACGGGAGAGATTTAATGCATCCCCACTCATGCATGGTTACAGAGAAGCAGGGGCAGAACAGTGGGGGGGTCTAGGGTTATGTAGGGGAGCGGAGAGAGCATCAGAACAATGATCTGAGGGCAAGGGGCGGTATAAAGGCGGGGCCAGGGTAAAGGAACCAATAGAGGAGCTGAGGGCGTATAAGGTAACAACGGGTGGAGCAGCCAACGGAGCCTACCAGGGGAGCAGAACTGGGGTACATTAACAGGACAGAACAGAGCATTCTGGGGGAAGCTTTTCAGTCACCATAAGCTGGAAAGGAACCTAGGACTTGCCCCACCATAGGACTCCTTTTGTTCCTTGTCCAGCAGGCCCACCGGCCTCCACACAAGAATAAAACCAAATCTACAAAGTGTGCCCCCAACACAACGACAAGCTCACCGCTCATCTTTGTAAGGCTTTTTGAGTCAAGCTCTGCTACGCAGACACAAGAGTCCACAGGACTATAATGGGTAAATGGGGTTTGCCAGCTTCTGACTGGGGTAATACAGCACTTATCCTGTTCTCGTGTACTGCAAATAAATCAGAGTTCACCTGCTGCTTTTAGGAGAGGAGCTTGAAGTGTCTGGGTAATCAGAAGGCAGCTCTGAACATGTTGTGAGGGTTGCCTGATGGCTGAGCTGCCACATCTGCCTGCCCCCAAAAGGATGTTAAATGCTGATCCAGTGCATGCAACTTACTTTTGTATACTCCATCTATGCCGAAACAGTGTTTTCACTTCAGCAGAGAGCTAGGCTCTACGTAAATGGGCCACTAAATGGAATTATGTGGTATTGGCATTTCTCAGAACATCAGACACGGATATTGCCATTTTTTGAGATGTGGGACGTAAAATGAATAGATTTCATACCATGACTTCCAAGCCTCCATACTAGGACTTCTGATCAACTGCCCTATTCAGCATAGTTATGGAAGTTATTTATGTTAAATAGATTAAAGGCTGAGCAACTTAGATTTTCTCTGAGTGATTCGTTGTTTCAGCTTCTTTTCTGTTAACATCTGTTTGCATTAGTGCGGAAATACCATACTTGCCTTCCCTTAAGATAAAAATTTACTTGTGGACTCAAGTTTATCTATTTCTTGTTAGAGTAGCAATGTCTTCTGGGGAGGGGCCAAAAAGGTTGGTTCTTTGTGGCCATTACTTAACAAAGCATTTAATTCTTTACACACCTGTTGAGGAAAAGTCTTTGGCAGAAGCAGTGAGAAAGACTCCAACTTCTCCCACAAAAATAATTTTAACACTTTTTAAGCCCAACTCTTTTCCCACTTAAGTCACCAGCCTAATTCCTAGAAATGTACCTTAAAAGCAATTTTATGTACTGTAAGTTGCAAGACTCAAAAGTAATCAATTCCTTCTGCTATTTGCAGCTTTGCTATTCATTGGCAATAGAGTTGGACTCATTGGAAACACTTCATAGCACTGTTTAAAGACTCAATTTTCTGTCTTATGTAATGTAACCTAATGTATTCAAAAGTAACTCTGAAAGTATTCTTCTATCGTAAGTATAATGGAAAGATTGCCACAGAAATTTGGGAAATCTATACAAATGTGATGACAAATTCTCTGTTTGACTCAGGCTGCTTAAGCATGCCTTCCCCCTCTCTCTCTGCCCACCCCGCCTCTTGGTCTGTGCTAGTGATGTATTAGTAGATTGGATCTTATTTTGAAACAATTACCAAAACCTCTTGTAATCTCTTGTAATCTTGTAATCTTACCTAAGAATCTCTTAGGTAAGGAGGGAGAAGCTACAGGTGTATTACACTCAAGCAGGGATGCAGCCCTTGCTCTTCAGTGCCTTTGCCAGGCTCTGAAGTCCCATGTCCCCACCACGGGCAAATGTTTAATTCTACTGGCTGTGCAACCTGGCTGGGAACACCTGGGCATGGGAAGGGGCAAAGAGCTGGCAAAGGGGTGTCTCAGTTGACGGTGAGCCAGAGGCTTTACCTGACTACTGCCAGGAGCAGAAGAGAGCAGAGGTTTATATTATACTTCTTTTGTAACCTGCTCCTCCTGAGCTTTGCTGCTTCTTAGTAGTGCTAAGGGTTTAGAGCATCTGTGCACCAGAAAGCTTTCCTAAATCAATAGTCTCCTGCAGCTACATAAATAGCTAACTGGAGCAAAGATGTTTATTTTTGAAGTGGGAGATGTTGCTCCTGCGACAATGTTTTATTATAATGATTTTGATCCTCAACCTGCAATCTTTACACCAAGACAAGACTCCCCTTGATTTCAGTGCAAGCTTTGTCTGACTAAGGATTTCAGAATTAGCTCTTAGCTTTTATTTTTATTGAAAAACAAGCCTGCACTTGACAAGGAAAAAACAGTAAGTAGATCATGTCAGAGAGACAAATTCCTATGAGAAATTTCTAGCAGGAAAAACACAGCTTTATGATTACATGGCAGTAAGCTGCAAGGTTAAAGCTTTAAGAGTTTTCTGGGAGAAAAAGATGCTAATGCACTAATGTGAAGGATACCTATTCCATGAGGGAAAAAAGGTGCAACCCAGCACATACCTCTGCTTCCTCTCTGTCAGAGACGACACAAATGAGTAGAGACTGCAACAAAGGTTGCAGTAATGAAATGAATAATAATAAAATACACATACTAAGAAAATATTTCTGTGAAAACTTAAAACATTCATGGAAATAAACACATTTTGATTTAAGGATTTGATCTGAAAAATACACATCAGTCTAGACATATGCCACCAAAAGGGCCCTGATCCCAAGGAGTATATATGCCTACAGAGGAGCGGCAGCTCTGCACCAGTGCACTTCCCCCCACGAGAACTACCTAAAAAGGTGCCATTTGCAGGGAGGAGCCACATGGCAACCAAACCCTGCAAAGATGGGGAGCACATAAATCTCTACAGCTAATAGTAATTGCAGAGACATGGAAATGGCAGCAGAGGGGCTGGGGTGTGCCTGCCCAGGGTGGGGGCTTGCCCACTAACCCTGCTGTGCGGTGCAGACAGGCAAGAGGAACCAGCACAACGGGGAGGGTACAGGTCAGGGGCACTGGGAATGGAACAGGCAAATGCAGCTCTGGAGCTTCACTCGGGATTTGTCCCCTGCCCCCAACCTCCGTGGACCCAAAAAAACCTAGGACAAAATGTTGGCAGGGTAGGGGCATCTGCTGGATGGTCTGGCAAACAGGATCAAATGGGGTGTTTGGATGAGTTTGGTGTTTGGGGGGTTTTTGGAGGGGGGAGTGCAGTTAGGAAGTCATGGGGTTTTTTATGTTTTAAACACAAAATTTCCTCTGGAAGCAGAGGGTTGTGAACGTGCCACTCAGCCCACAGCTGCTGACTGAGCCCTGGTATGTGCCTCAGTGCCCTGCTGATGCAGGTGGGTGCTCCCAGAAGTTCATCACAGTTCTTGTTTGTCCAAAAGTCTCATCTGACAGAAAACCAGGATGCAGGCACAGACACAGCAAGGTGGAATGTGGAGGTGTATTCTCCAGTGGGGTGGGGTGGTGAGATGCTACATTAAAGAGCAGCAGCCCCGTTGCCCAGAAGAGGGGTCAGGAGCCTGAATTAAGCAACTCAGTGTTCTCAGGCACCAGATTTCAGAGGTGGGGAGCAGTGGGGGTCACGTGTCAGCCAAGCCTGCTGCTTCTCCAGCACTCCGCGTGGGCAGCAGGCAGGAGACAAGGACCCTGGCAGGGCGGGTGTTCCCCCGCAGGAGGCTGCACCAAACACTAATCTTCGGAAGCGGAGGTTCACCAGCATCGCGCTGTAAAAGCGAGCTGTCAGCTCACCCTTACTGCAGGCTGAGAGTCCCTTTCAATGAGAATGTGCAGCCCTCTTGATCCTGCTTTTTCAGTAGAGAAAATCCCGGGGTCAGTGTGTTTAATGAAACTCATCCCACCATAGGCGTGGACCGCAGCCACTGTCCTCACGCCAGCAGAGCGCGCGGTGCGGGGGCACAGGCGGCTCCTCCCGCCGTGCCCCCCCCGCACAACCCCTCTGCCCACTTCAGAACGGCCTGGGCACGCTGGTTTCTATTCCCGCCGCTCGCCCGAGCCGCGGGTACCTCCGGCCACCGGAGAACTCACTGCGGAGGCGCTACCCAGCGATCGGTACCGACCCCGGGGGGAGGCGGGGCAGGGCAGGGCCCCCGCGGGAGCGGCACCTCCGACGGTGCGGGCCGGCGGATGCTGCACGGAGTCCCCCGCCGGCCGGGCGCGCGTCGGGATGGACGGGGATGGGGAAGGGGGTGTCAGGGACCCGGCGCTCCAGGACGGAGCCGCTCCCGATCCGCCCCGGGCCCCTTCCCGCGGCATTCCAGAGCTCCGCACGTCCCGCTCGCGGTGTGGCGTGGCGTGGCGTGGCGCGGTGCTCCCCCCGCCGCCCCCCGCGGCCGCCGCCCGGCGGGTCCCGCCCGGCTCCGCAGTGTCGGGGGCTGCCCCGTCACCTGATCGTCGCCGCGCGCGCGCGCTCACCGCACCGCCCCCCGCACCGTCCGTCCCCCCCTCCCCGCGAACGGGGGCGGGGGTGCCCGGTATATACGGCCCCGCCGCCCCCGCCCCTGCCTGCCTCCTGCAGTACGGGAGGCTGCGAGCCGCCGCCGCCGCCGCGCCGGGCCGGGCCCCGGCAGGTGGGCGAGCCGTGCCGAGCCGGGGCTGCTGCGGGGTGAGTGCGCGGGCGGCGGGAGCGGGGCTCCGGCCCCCCCATCCCATCCCCTCCCCTCCCCGTGGGGGGCGGGGAACCGGCGCCGCCGCCGCCGTGGGAAGATGCCGGGGGGCGGCGGCCGCGGGGGACTCGCCCGGGTCGTACCTGTTGCGGGGCTCGGGGGGCCGGGGGCGTGGGCGGCAGCGGGGGTGCGGGCTTCGGGAGGCCGGCGGTAGCCGCCCGGGGGTGCAGCCCCGCGGACCTGCGGCGGTCCGGCCGGCCGGGATGCGGAGGGGAGCGTCTCGTCTCGTCCTGCCCGCCCGGGGGTCGCGGTGCCGGTGCGGGCGGATGCTCGGCCGGGGCCGGGCACCTGCACTACGGCAGCCCGGGGGCAGAGCCCCTGCATGCCCCGGGCGCTTCCCGGAAAGTTTCTAGAACTCCTTAGGATGGGAAGTGGTATTAACAAAGCCCCGATCCCGGGGGCCGGGCTGCCGCGCCGCCGCCGCCCGGTGAGGATGTTCGCGTGGGGGGCTCGCCTTGGCCACCTGCCCTTCTCGCACCGCTGCGCGGGCTGGCGCGGAGGAGCCGCGCGTGGCCCTGCCTCGGCCAGCTGCCGTGCGGTGCGGGGCGATGCGGAGGCTGCTGCGGGCACGGCGCAGTCGGGGCTGTACGGCGAGGGGTGGCAGGACCTGCGTCCCTGAGAGCAGCTGCAGGGAAAAGGGCACTGCTGCACCTCCGTTGTTGGGGTGTGCGTTTCTGGTCTCAGTTGGGTTTGGGGTTTTGTGGGTTTTTTTAGTTAAAATCCCTCCAAACTTAGCGGGCATCACATTCTAGCCACTACGTAGCTCACGAGGAGCAAGCAAAAGCACAATTAATTACTTTAAGGTTTCGTTGGGAAATACAGTATATGAAAAAGCCCTCTTCTGATTGCTGATGTGTCGGGAGGAGCAGCCGCTCTCCAGGAGCGCGCTTTTGCCAGGCAGATTTTGGGATGCAGGCACTGGGCTAGCATGCGCAGGAAGGTTCCAGAACAGCGGTGCCGCCTGTTCCCCGGGCAAGGGAGCGCCCCAGAGCACCCACCTCTTCTAGGGACTGCGCGAGGGGAATGAGCAATCAGGCTTCCGCACCGACACAGCACATCTTGCTGTCACCCGGGAGGGGGGATGCCAAGGTAAAGCTTGAGCGCTGCGTGTTTGGGATGAGGAGAGCTCGGCTGCCCTCGTGCAGTCGTGGTTTGGTGACCAGGCTGTGGCTCGGTGCAGTTATTAGCAGGGAGCCACCAGGAAACGCCTTTGCTGTGCTGCTTCTACTGAAGAGGTTCTGAGAAATCCAGGTTGCTACATCCTGAAAGAAGTCTAAAACGGCCACAGCTGGTGATGCTCCCTTTTAGCAAGCCCTCTCCCTCCACAGCAGGGCACTAGCTCTCCTGGTAGCATATGCTGCAGGACGGGTTCTTTTCTCTTTTTAACAAACTAGACCAATTACACAAAATCAGCTGAGAGGGGTGACCTACTTGGACGGAGAAAAGGGAAAAAAGTGTTTGAGAAGGAGACCTTGATTTCAAACATCACCTTGCATGTCCTACCATTTGTCCTAACCAAGCAGGGTCGCTAACTCTGAAGGTGTGAACTACATGGCTTAAGGACTTGCCTTTTTTCCCCCCCCTTTCTTCTTCAGCGGGAAAGAAATAGTTACCCGTCAAGGGGCATTCCAGGTGTTTCTTAAACATTCTTGCATTATAGCTGCAGCATTAAGAGGTTAAAATACCTAGAACATTTCTCCTTACCCTGTCTCTCACACACAACGTTTAAAATTAGAACATCATTAGCAAAATTGTAGGTGGCTCTGGGGAAGTGGGGGATGTTTTTCAGTTGAAAGTCACAAAGCCAACAAATAACATCTTCACAAATACCTGGGTCTTGCAGGTCTTCAACATGGCTGGCACTGACACAGCTACCTTCCTGCATGCAGCTCAGTGCAACATGTAAGTACAAGAGGTCTTTCCATGAATTTTGTGTCTGTGTGTGTGTATTTTGGTAGATTAGTGGTTTCTTCCCCCCGCTTTAAATAGGTGGGTTGATTGCGACAAACAGTGAACGTAGCATATTGCAGATGTTTTTGGTTCTGGGGCATCATGGGTAATATCTGAAAGGCTCTGCTTTTCATACAAAAAAAAAAAAAATAGTAACTGGGAAAGAATTCACCTGTGTTTCCAGTGCTTGCATTATCAGCACCTATCCCCTGTTAAAGAATGACATATATTTCAAAAAATTTGTGAAAATATTATGGCCTTGCTTGAGCCATTAAAATGTTGGAAGGTAGGTACCCCAAGGATTCCATTAATACCACTCAACAGTAAAGGAGCAGATGAAAACTACAAAGGAAAATTAAGGTATGGTAACGAATTCAACTTATTTAATGTGGAAATGGTGTTTTTAATGTAATAAGAATAAAAACTGTCTTAGATGCGCGTTCAGAAGGGAAGAGTTTGCCACATTTCACCACAGGTTAAGTAATTGTGGGTTAATAGGATTCTGTCAAATACATTCTGGGAAATATTAGTGGAAGAAGTAAGGTTGCTTCTCAATATGCCTGCATTTTACCTTGAAAAGAAGTCCACATTTCTGATAACTCTTGTCACTGCATATAGGCATGATGGCTGTCTGGAGATGTAAGAGGGGTTTTAAAAAGATGCTGTGGAGAGGAGAAATAATGGGTGCTCGTAAAATCAGTTTTAGAAACAGAAGGAAGGGAAGAATTGGGCCTTCTCCCGAAAACTGTGCCCTACCTATTTTCCCTTTAATCCATCAAGCTAAGAGATGCCCCATTTTGACTTTTATTAGCATAATATTGCTGTTGGCCAGTCTTAGTCAGGCTTGCATTTTAAAAGATAGGTGAGGGGTTTAGTTGAACCGAGTGTATATAGAGAGACCTGGGAGAATGTTGTATTACTTTAAATTGTTTTGAAAACAGAAAATGTTTTCTGTACTCTAGCAGTGTCGTCAATATTCTCTCACAGTGTGTACTTGGTATTTCATGATAAGGTATGGCTGCCTCAAATCACGTAAATAGGGGTTAAGTAAATATGACATTCTTTCATGATAAACTTGTCATTTACTGTTCTTGGGAATGGTCAAATTCATGTGTTTATTGAAAATCTTGTAACTTGGATTTCATAAGTATAAAGTTTTAGCATTCTTTTCACATCCTTGCATTTGTGTGGTGTCAATACATATGTGTGGTACAAGGAGAGAAAAGAGTACTACTTACTTCATTGTATTTTACCCATTATATTTTATATGTCTTATGCAGATAGAGTGAGGTTGATGCAGGATGTGTGCGTGGAAAAATCCTCGTTCTGGAAATATATTTAGAATAAAAATTGACCAATATAGGCTTGCCTGGTTTTGGGGAGGAGTGGGTGCTCTGAAGAAGGGTTGGGTTTTTTCCTTCTGGTAATTAATTTTTAAAGAACTGGTTTTCTAGTTTAAGAAACCAGCAAGGGAGAGAGAGAGATGCAAGACATTATTACAAGAAAAGGTCAGTACTATCCTGTTCCTTCATTGTTTCATCCCTGTTTTTTTTTTTGTTTTTTTTTTCTCCTCGTGTCTGACCTGCCAAAAGATTATTTAGGAGGGGAGGGAAAGAACAGAGTGTGTTTATAAGGTAGACACATGTATCGGAGGGAATGCTTAATTAGGAAATTGTGATACAGCCCTACAGCCTAATGGAGTGAGAAGATGACAATTCTCAGCCAGCTGGGTGGGGCACAATGCAGTGCTAACTGTAAGCCTTTTGTCTAATAAAAATGCCCGAAACAAAGTGGTTGACTGGCAATCAGCATCCCACTTGACCTTTTCAAAGCCAGGAAAACAAAGTTAATGAATGTATCTCCCAGTTGCCACTCTGTATATCGGGATTTTTGTGCATTACTGGAGAGCCATGACTCTTGCAGCTTTGGTTCTTATCGCAGCATGGCTATTCAGAGTTTGAAAGATGATTTGTGAAATTTTGCCTGTTGAAATTATTAAAGCCTCGAGCGAAAGAAAAGCCCTGTATACAGCTGCTGAACTACTTTGCCTGACTGTTTTGAGGTTTTTTTTCTTGTCAGTGCAATGAATTAACTTCACCAGAGTTTCACAGGGTTGCTGGAAAACGCAAATCTTCCTGCTCCTAAGCTGTGCTTTAAGTCTCCTGTATTACTGAATAGTTGGAATTACTAGATAATTACAGCAAGCCCAGTGCATTATGTAAGTTAAATGTAGACATTGTTTAAAACTTTATTTTAATGAGGTAAGGCATTCCTAAATGCTCTTGCTAGAAAAATGATTTTGAGCTTTTTTTTTTAAATGCCGAAAATACTGCATGACTATTAAAGAATTTGTAGCATTTCGTAAGCAGGATACTGGCAATACGCTGTTGTTTTTTAATGCTCTAGAATGTAAATCAAGTCTAATAGTCCCAGATATGTGTAAGCAGCTATTTATGTGTTGCTAAATTTGAAACAGTATGAATTGTATAGCTTGTGCAAGACTCTGGTAAGCCTGCATCTATTGAAAATGGTGTACAAGAGTCTGTTCTGATGCAGATCATTAGCGTGAGGGGAATTTTATATGGTTGTGAGATACCTTGGAAACAGAACTAATATTTGTGCTGGTTTGTTAGTACATTAAATGCTTAATTACTTCCTTTGAGCACGATTGAGGAGATTCATTTACAAATTAATACTTGTTTTTAATGCTAGGTGACAGTATCACCACTGAAATGCAGAATTCTCCGTGGTTTACACTTTCTGTAGAGACAAACCATTTAATTTGCATGTATCAAAAAGAAAATGGTGGCTTCTCATCTCTCGGTGAAGACTGAATAGAAAACTGATGTGGTGATGTCTTAACACTGGGGCACTGTTTCGCAGAGAATAATGTATGCGCTGAACTGTCATCATAAAATTAGACAAACTTTTTAATGAGCAGTGAACATTTTAAGATGCAGTTCCTTTCTGCTGCACTTAATGTCTGAATGTTATAACGGGTGTCTGTGTTAATAGAAAACGTTCAGGCTTATGTATAGTGTCATAGATAAAACAGGGAACAGGCTAAAGAGGGGAAATGTAAGTGTTATCCAGGAACTGATGTTTCTTAGGCTTGCTGTAGGATATTCAGTAAGATGAAAAAGTATAAATGGTAAATGGTACATATTTATCATCTGAGCATTATTGATCTAGATGAATAGAAAACAAGTAAAAATCAGCATTTTAAATAGAACTTAAAAATGAATCTCTAAGACTTTGAAACCTGTAATCAATGTAAATTGGAGGGGAGGAGAAGGAAGGGATTGGGGGAACAGTTGCAGGCATAGAGCACATGTTCTACTTCTTCATCTTTGTCTAAGGAAATAGGTATCATGATGAAGAAAATAAAGCAACCACCTAAATTTACTGGATTTCAAATCAACTAGTAGCACTTCTGAATTTTACGGGATATTTCTGCAAATCAGTGTGTTGTGTCTGTGCTTTGTTGGAGCAGCAGACCTATTTGCAAAGCTGTTTGTCACACTGTCGTTTTTATTATAATAAGGCTTATATGGAAATACTCCTGCAATGCATCTAAAGAAGAGACAAATGGCAGCATTTATAGGAGGTGGCAGATTATACCACAGCGTGCGCATAGGGAGGAGGGGGTTGGTGTCGTTTGTCCCAGCCCCCTTACTAAAGAGGGACTGACATTACTTTGTTTAATTATGAGGCACGTTGCACTGGACTAATGTAAAGATTAACACAATAGGGCCCTTAACCTGGTTAAAGAGTCGGGGTCCTGCCCCAAGGTAAACAATGAATACGAGTTTGTTTGCCCAGCAGGTCTTACTGGGTGAAAAAATAGCTAGGAGACTGTTCTTTTTTCTTCTTAAACGTTTGTCTTGCATATGAATAAATTTAAATTAGGAGTGTTTTGAAAGAAGTTTGGCCTTTCTAATAAATCAAGAGACTTGGATTTTGTTGTTTTATTTCCACTGAAGGGCCTGATCCCATTTTAATATTTTTAAACTTTAAAAGCAAACTCATCAATTTCAAGATTAAAAAGATAAATGGTGACTACTTTAGCTGATATAAAGCCACAGTTGCTCTTGTAGACTCATGCTGTTCATCCTCTGTAGTAATTGTGGCCCTCTGTAATGCAGCTATTAATTCTTGCAAATTTGAAATTTAATTCTTCTTTATGCATAAAAGGGATAAACCTGAAAACGAAGGTAGAGATGAGGAAAAACTGTGTTTTTTCTCTTTGTGAAAGCCTGCTTTCCCTGCTGAATAGATTTAATTTCTGTCTTCCTTACATGAAGGATTTAAGTCCTGAAGGAAGATGCAGGCTTTATGTGCCAGAAGTTGCAAAGCTGAGCTCCAGTTCCTTGGCATGCTGACGGGTCACACTTCCCCCTGTGGACCTCACCTGGGGATGAATAAGTTTGGCTGAGTTTTTGCCTGCTCTTGATTCTGAAAATCTGTGTTTGTCTTGGAGGCTGACAGACAAGAAATTGTTAATTTTAAGGATTTATTAAAGTGTGAGCTTAAATTAGAATGCTTCTGAAAACAGATCTAGTCTAGATTTAGACTACAACTGGAAAAAAAAAAAGGTTGTAAATTATCATTTTGGTTAACTATCAAGGCAACAATGCCACGGACAGTTTTGAAGCCCACTGCAGGAAAATGGCTGCCTTCATTTTTCTTGGCTGGGCTTACAGCAGAGAGCTCTGCCCCAAGTCATCGCTGCTGGCTTGTGGTCCCATTAGCTCAGCTGAGGTGCACCTTGCACTCCTGGCATCCTCTGTTAGCACAGGCTCCGTGCTCTCACTCACACTGCCAGCAGGCTGTGGACTTTCATCCTGAGCAGCTTGACTCATCAAGACCTCTTAAAGCAAATATTAGCAAGGCAGAGACCAAAAGCACTACCAGGGGAATGGTGCTATTGACCGCAGTTGAGCTGAGGCGTTCCTGGCTGGCAGCCACGTTGTGGCTGTGCATCCCCTTCCCCTGGCATGGTGTCTTCCCAAGAGAGGAGGGTCTGCACCAGAAAAGAGTCTCTTACCACCTGCTTTTCAATTCAGAGTTAGCCAGCTTACCAGAACACAGTTAGTCTAGCCTAAAGAAAGAAAAATCTAGTACTCAGTGACTGATGCCACACGTGTCATGCAGCCGCTCAAAGGCGATCATCAGCCTCACTTGCCGGAGCAGGTACCAGTGCTTCGGCACTAGCTCTGCTTCAGTCACCATTGAGGGCTTGCAGGTTCACTGGAAGCCAGCAGAACACTTTTGGCATGCTGTGATAGGTATGGTATTGGTGAAGATGCTGGTGGCTGTACCTTTAAATCTGCTCTTGACTGATGCACAGGTCCAAGGGAGCCAAGGAAGGACCAGACAGAAGACTGGACAAACCCCTGGCACTCCTAGTGCGAGTTATGCCCTGCTTTGCCCCCACCCCAGTCTGATATGTTACTGGTTCTAAGAGCCATTGAGGACGGGCACAGCCTGTGGAACTTGGAACTGGTACTGGCAGGGCAAAGCTTGCTCCCAAAGGGGAGGATGGTGTTGCAGCTGATTTCAGAAGTATAAACTCATCAGGTCTTCCAGTGGGTTTTCAGCTAGGCTGTAAAAGTTTTTTCTTTTCTTTCAATGCTTCTTCTTTAAAAGTTAGAGGCACTGTGTGGTGTCTGATTCTAGGACTGAAGGCTGGATGTGCAGGGACTTAAAACGGCTCAATCTGTCACAGATGCCCAGCCTGACCTTGGACACATAGATAAGCTTCCCTCTAGCATTGCTTTTTCAGCAAAACTTGGGTAAGGTGGTAGAAATGATGTTTATTGACTTCTTCCAAGCGAGCTGTGAGGTCTAATATTTGTAAAGTTGTTTGTGATTCTTTGGGAAGAAGTGCAGTCTGCTTCTGGCTGGCACTCCTGCTTCCTAACCCACTTTGGTTAGGAGTGAGGTGGGAAGCATGGCTTGAATCTCCACTCCTCAAAACCTGTTCACCAGGGGCTCCTTCAGCAAACAGAGACAGATTTCCTGGATAAAGGGTTTGATCCCCAGAGTGCTTGAATGCATTATCCAGCTGGCTGTCAATATCAGAGCTGCTGAAATGGGGAGTGTACACGGTTGCGTGCAGCCTTCTTTTGGAGAATGGAAGATGCTTTTTTCCTTGTTTAGTGTTTTAAGTGAAAATGAAGTCTGCTGGCAAGAGAAGACTCAAAAGCACTGTGTGCTCTGTAGCCTGCAAAGGGGGCTTTGATACTGCTTGGAGCTGAGCAGCCGGAGCATGGATGGGATTTACTGCTGTGAGTGATGTGCCCTCTTCCCTCTGCAGTGTTCTCAGTGGGCAGGCTCCACATCTGCCTGTGACTTTTGCCCCTGGACAGCAGCACTTGCTGGATTATGGAGGCTGTCATTTATCATCACTGTCTCTGACTGTAAAAGACAGTCCAGCGCTCCTGACAAAGCGATGGGAGGATTGGGTATGGTCGAGAAACAGCTTGCAGGCTTTTTTAAGTAGGAAAGTGATTTCAGAGGAAG
This sequence comes from Aphelocoma coerulescens, assembly GCF_041296385.1. Lineage (NCBI taxonomy): Eukaryota > Metazoa > Chordata > Aves > Passeriformes > Corvidae > Aphelocoma > Aphelocoma coerulescens. The sequence goes on along the minus strand of NC_091015.1, from coordinate 51,102,709 downwards.
TAAAGGAGGTTGGGAGAGAGGTAAAGACTCCCAAAGACCTACAGCAACAACTTTACACTCACACAGAGTGTTGAAATTCGTGGGAAGAATGGAAAGTGGAAAAAATAAGTATGCCTGACCACAACCAGAGATAGGGATTATTTAAGAAAATAAAGAGTGGAAGGACTTGTATTCAGAAAGGTCAGAAGGATTAAGATTCCTTCCAGGGAAAGACGGTGGGAGGTGAGTTTTCTGAGAGGGAAGATGCAGCATATGTCAGAAAAGGGAACTGGTGGATCACCCAGGTGTTGCAGGGGACTCACCAGGGCTTGTAGGTGCACCAGGTACAGGGAACCTGGGAGCATCTTCTTGCTGTCCATGTGCCAGGAGGCTGGTGTCCAGCTGGGCAACAAATAGCGTGTTTGAGGGGTGCAAAGGTTGAATGGTAATGGGATTATCAGCACACTTGTATACTCTAAAAACTAACAAGTCCTGGTGCTTGCTAGTTCAGTTCTATTCCCACTAAAATCTGCTGGTTTTCTTCTTTTGGTTTCAGCAGGTACAGCTACTTTGCTGAAAAGGGGATAAACTGCCCAGGTTCAACATTAGATCTCTAAGAAAGGTGCTGAATATTCACATACCTGTTTATATTGAGAGCTGTGCTGCTCTGTACTGCTTTTTATTTTAGGGCTTGTTATCTATTCATGCAGTGCCAGTACTCTGGAGACCTCCTGCCTTTCCTTCAGATATGTTTTCAGCGACATAAAAGTGACTGTGTAAAGCCCATTTGCCTAAGTCTTGAGCAGGGTTGATGAGTTTAAAAGACAATCCAGCAGTGTCAGGAAAACGAGTTGAAGGCTCCACGAAAATTCAGCAAACACTTCCATCTGAGTGCAAATGGGCATCTAGCAGGGTGCAGTGTGCTGCACAGACAAGTGCATCGGGAAAGGTCTGCTGCTGTCTGGTAGCTGTACTGCCCCAGAGATACAGGCAGGACCTCTGGTCACTGCCACCAGCTGGGGGAGGGAAGCTGCTGATTTTGTGCCATGTGTGTCCAGTGCGTATAAATCCTTGTGAGGTCCAACTGAAAAGTGTGGCAACTCACAGCGGAGTAAGCCTGTGGAGTTGGGGGTGTGAGTCCCTCCTCCCATACTCCCATACTGTGATGCCTTCACCAGCAAGGTGCTTTAAAAGCCACTAATCTGCTGTCTCGTGGAAAGTGTGGGGTTTTTCATGGCAACTGTCAGATCCTGCCCAGTCATATCAGTGTCACATACTCTGCTGCCTGCCTGTTTCTCAGTGGCCATCCCAGTCTTGGTGACTTCCCTTCATGGCTCACCTCGTTCTTCCCTGGCTGCTGCTGTGCCTGCAGCAGGTCTGGGTGCTGTCACAGGCTGGCATCCCCATGCAGCGGTGATGCAAATAACAGATGGTGCAAGAAAATCCTGTCTTCAATGTGCCCCAGCAAAGGCACAGATGCAAGTTCAGGCTTCTCCTTAGGAGCAGGGATTTCTGGAAACACCTACCCCATTAGCAGCAGTGGTGGCAGCAGCAGTAGAAAGCTTTAGTAGGTACCTCCACCCACATCCTATTTCAAAATAGTAACAGGAACATTCAGCAGTTGGCAGTCTAAAGTGTCCAGGGATATACAGATTTTTTTTTTTAATTTTTTTTTTTTAAAGCTGGCTTTGCTGGTTATTCAAGAATCATGTGACCAGAAGTTAAAAGGGTTTTATTTTTCTGCATCTCGAAGGTTAAAGTGGCAACAGTTTCTTTGATTCTGCGTCAAACGGTTTTCTGTTTGACGCAGAATTCAGCCACAGCCCAAGAGCACCGCGGCTTCCCTTCGGTGGTGCATGCCTGGTGGATGATAACATATCAAATACCAAGGAACAGCTGAACAAAAGCTCTTTTTAAAACAAACAAAAAAAGTTCTAGACCAAACCTCACAGAGGCCATAGCACTGCTCATTCTTAAGCCGTTTTGGCCAGCTGGGCTAGGATTGGGAAGCACATTGGATGCATGTGCTCTTGTCAGGGAAACAGGAAAAAAAACGTAATCCCTCTACAGCTGCTTGCAAAGATAATCCAGGCTAAATCATACCATTCCTTACCTCCACCTGCCCTGAAACTTAGTGAAAGCTACCATTCCTGCTACTTTTATTAGGTCAGAAAGTGTAACTTTGATGCATCAGGAAATGCAGAGGGACAAGGCTGCCTTGTTGACTCTAAAGATGCTTAGGACCTACCCACTGGTATGGAGCCACCAAAACCACAGCCAAGTTGTTGCTACACCTCATGAGATGGTTGGTGGGGGCAATGTTAGAAGCTGTGGTGTTTGATTGCCTCCAGACTTTTTGGAATAGATAATTTAGCTGATGGAGGAGATTTTTTCTAACGGGCAGGAAAAGGGATGTTAGTTGCTTTGCAGGTACCAGTTTATGCATTGTCTGCATCTAGCTTTACATTGCTTGGGCATTTTGTAAATAGATCCAGTCAGGAATATGCCTGTTTATACAAATCTGCAAAAAACATGGTAGGTTTCTGTGTATTGTGTAGCCAGCCTGCAAGAGGTTTTGTTCTTGTATCTGGTTCTGGAGAGACCAGTGTGTGTGATTTGCAGTGCTGATGGGAATATAGGCAAAAAAAGGAAAGGCAGAAGGGTCTTTGTGCAGAGCAGGAGGAGTTCAACCTTGCAAACTGACAGCTGTTGGAGGATTTAAGGGGGTGTGATAGGGAACAGCACATGGTTTGGCAAATAGCTATTAGGGGTTAATGCCACCCAGAGTGTTTTGACCCCACAGGCAGGTGCCTGGGGCTGGTGGGTAGGGGGGGCCAGGCAAGGGGTTTCCCTCTTGTTTTAGCATTAGGTTTTGGGGTTTTTTGTTCGGTTGGTTGGGGTTTTTTTTTTTATTATTCTGCCCTCAAATCCTCTGGAGGCTGTGCCCTCCTGCTCCTGTGACTGGGTGAGCAGGGTGAGGCCCCTCATCCTCCAGCGTCATCCCAAGCAGGGCTAGGAGAGCCAGGTTGTGGAATGCTGAGGCATCCAGCTGAGGCATCCCAGCTCAGGGACTCCCTACACTGTGGAAAACGCAGCAGCACCCACAGTCCCCCTCGGTCCCTCAAAAGTCAACCCGCAGGGGATTAAAAAAAAAGGTGAAACCCAACGTAGTAATTCTAGAGAATGGCTATTATTTTATTATTGGGAAGAAATCGTCTCTCTGTGTGGGTAGGAAAAAGGAAAATGTGAGAAAGAGTGTGTTCTGTAAGGACGCAGGGTGTGGCTCAAGCATCAGTAACAAATGCTGGAAGAAAAAATGCTCTTTGTTCTGCAGTCAGGTGGGTTGACAACTATTCTCACCCATCCCTGGCATGCATAACACCCAATGCAATTAAAAGATCGAGGAAGGCTTGACATGCTGAAACTGCTGCAAGTGCAGCAAGCAGAGGGATTCAGCCTGGAATCTGCTTCTTTTTTTGCTTTTCAAACAATTAACTTCCAAAGGTTGTAGGTATCAAAATCAGCATATTTGTTTCATACTGCTGCATTGTTTTAATGTCAATGTTCTGTGTGTTTAATGCTTCGAATGGTAAGTTAAATCTGTCTAGCACTAAAATTTATACTGGCCTCCATGTGACTAGAATTGGACCAAAGTGTGCATTAAAGTGTATTAAAAACATGTACATCCATATACGTGTGCAGTACAGCAAATTGACTTGTAATGACAGTATCGCTAATTGGAAAATAATTTCAAAGCTATTCCTTTTAAACCACCCTTGTTTGTCTCACAGGTTTAACACTTTTTATTTTCCATTTATTTAACTTTAAAAAAATTACCTTCACTGTTGCTTTTAGATTGCTACAGGCTAAAACAGTATCTTGAGCTTAAAAAAATTCTATTATCCTGGTTTTTTATGCTTTGTTCATTCTGCTGTGGGTAGGTTTGATCCAGTGACTAAAATGCTGCTGTCTTTTCTCCCCCTAAGCATCGGAACTAAAACTTGGTCTCATTGCAGTTTCTGGCAAGAAGTGAAAATCTTGTGCAAGTGAAATACTATGAACTTGTTCATAGACAGGCAAGTGGGACTGACTGTGCAAAGCGATGAAAAGAAGATGTGACCAATATACATCTCTCTTTCCATTTAAAATAAATTCTTCTAAGGAATTCAGGGTCAGGAATTTGGGCAGTTACTTATTTTGTGTGCCTGTAGAAATATATATATAAATATATTTATATCTTCTAAAAATGTCTTATTTCTTTTTCTGGGAGGATGAGAAATCTACTTGCAAATTTACATCTTGTGACATTTCCTTACAACTGCACACTGGCATATGTACTGCTAGAGGCCAGCCCATCATTTCTTGGTAAAAAGAACCTTTCAGCTCGGTTACCTCCTGTAGAGAGCTAATTTTCCAGCAGTCAGGCTTGATCTGGATAAATAATTAGAGAGCGCGAGAGAGAGATGAAGATGATCACATCAGCGCTGTCTGTAATTCAGTTAATACAGCCAGACCCTGTGATTTTGCGTCTGCAGCGTACTTGCGTGGTCTCAAAAGCCACAGAGGCAAGCAGTCAACAAAGCCAATCGGTTACATTTGTCTTGGAAGAATTAGCGGCACTTTTCATTCATTTGTGGAAAGCCAGCAAACAGCTGCAGCATGCATCTGCAGCACAAGAAGGTGATTCTTGACACGTTCGCTCTCCCCAGCCTACCCCCACACATGCAAAAATTTCATCGTGCAATTAATGCTGGGGTATTTCCATCCTTAAGGATGGCTTTTTCTTTTCCTCTGCAGTTTGAGGCGTTGAGGTGTTTTTATATTTGAGTTTAAATTGGTATTTTGTGTAGCAGAGTAAAAGCTGACTTGGGTAAGTCAGCTACCGTTTTGGCATTTCTGGATTTTAATTTTAATTTTTTTTTTTAAAGCTGGTCAAAATTATCGGATAGCAATGCTAAAGTGCAGAGATGTGCCTGGCTGTCTGCAAAGCGGTAGCATTTCACATGACTCTTAACATCAGTGGAAGAGATCCAGTTAAAGCAAACTGCATTCTCCTACAGTCTTTGAGGGTATGTTTGTTACGGATGTGCATTTGTTCCTCTTGTGAACTGTGCTATAAAGGGGTTAAAAATACATCTTTGGTTCACTTTATTCCCAGTGGTAGCTCCATTGCATTTATACATGGATCAGATTAAAATAGGTCAATATCTTTTGTGGAAGGTCTTTTGACACTTTGGTGCATGACTGCAGTACACCTACCTTGAGGATGAATGGACCCGGAGGAAATCCAGGCATTAACAAAAACACAGCCTAGGGATACTTTAGGATCACATTCCTTTATTCATCAACTAAATCAAAGGCTTGACAGAAGATACTTTATCATGGAGTCAGTCTAAATAACACTTTTTCAGGTGACAGATAACTCCTGCTGAAGAAATAAACTATGTATTTGGGTTAGAAAAATAGGAACTTTGTGGGATTATGCTGTTCTTTATACTGCATCATTTTCATTGGAATACATGTATGTGCTCTAGCTGAAAAATTTCAGAACATTATTAAAAAGAAAATTGTGTATTCAGGAGTTGCCTTATGGCAGGAAGTCTTTGTCTGTCTGTTCGCTTTATTGCAGTTGTTTGCTGCTTTGTATCGATTTTGTCTACCAAATCAGTATATTGAGGATGACTGGGGAAGGCAGGGTGAAGGGAGAGGGTGCAGCTCTGCAGTTTGCAGGACCAAGAAGCTGTTTGCTGCCTCATGGTATGCAGGGTTTTTTGCTTCCTTTTTTTTTAATTACAAAACCACAAACAAACCTAACTTGGAATTTTGGAATTTCCATATTATAAAGAGGAAGAGGCTTCTTTTCGATATAATGGCGCCATTAACATCTATTAATAATGCAGACAGGGTAAGTAGCTGGAGTAGGAGCTCCCTGGGGGCCTCGTAAAACAGATGTGCACTATATCTTCCCGGATTTGATAGCTGCTGGGGTCGAGGGGGTCGCTGTGGTTCCCGTTTATTTCCTCTGGCAGCGGTTTTCTAATTTAAGCACCTCTGTCTCCTGGCTACAGTTGCCTGCTGTGCCGTGGAGGGGGTGTTCGCGCATTGTCATGCCTGCTGCCGGGAAAGGGGGCACGGCCACAGTTGCCCCTGCCTCGGTGCTGCCTCACGGCTCCGCTCGCTATCACCGGCATCTCCTCAGATGCATTTGCTGTTCGAGGTTCGCTGGAGACAGGCTCTTTTGTTGATCCCCCCCCCCAAAAAAAAAAAAAAAGAAATTAAGGTAAGTGTTTCCTCCTCTGTAAGATTTTTTTCTTTTATTTTCTGTCATGGGAAGGAAGAAATATTCCACCTTGCAAGAGCATGTAGTGTATCACTTGAGGTGCGGTCTGGCTCCTGGTGGGAAATGTAGTTGCTGTATCCCCTTTTTCAAGATTATGCTTCGCAGTTTTAATTGAATGTATTCACGGTGCTGCCTCTGAATAGATAGTGCTGTGTGTTCTTTCTGTAGCTGTCAGCATTTAACTCAGGGGGTGGGTTATACCAGAAGGACTTAAAAATATTTCTTTCTTCATGCTACCTCTTTAATTGCAGATTACTCTGCAAAAGCAGCGATAAAATATTAGTGGTCACAGTGTATGGCAAAAGGTCTTTATGAATGGTTCTGTATCAGATGTATTCCTATCATGCAGGTTTAGGGTTGCCTCCAGTCCAGTATGAGATGTGAACATCTGTCCTTGTGTGCACCTCCTTTGCAATGTAGTCTTCCTATTTGTATTTAAATGTAGAGGTATGCGCTCTGCTAGCTTGTCAAAGATATGCAGGGAGAAAAATCCTGGTATGAGGTCCAGATCCTTTTCAGCTGCTTCCACCCTCTGCATTATTCCAGTTAAAAGTTTAGAAATGTGCAGAAAGGTAGTGTAACTCCTTGGAAAGAAAGAGACAGAGCAGTTACTTCCCTGCTGTTTTTATTCTGCCATTACTATATATGCAAATGACCAACAGTATCTGACGGCCAGGAACACCACATTATATAGGGAAGCATGATGTCTGCTGTATACACTACCGTAAGCCCTTCAGCTGAGAATCAGGTTGCATCTGTTTTTTCAGCAAGATGAGGGTACACCAGGTAGAAGGAAACAACAGAGGTGTGAGCAGGTTGTTCTTGGAAGTGCTGCGTAAGCCAGTTTATGGGATTTCAGCAGACAGCCTTCTGAGTAGGATGGATGGACCTTACTCTTCCCCCACATTCATTGAAAACTTGAAGTACAACTTGCCTCTGACTTACCCCTTGCTGTACTGCATTCTTCTCTTTTCTATACCGAGACACTGTCCTTGTGTATGTGCACTGACAGAGCAGGTGCCTCACTTAAAATGGTACCGCGTGGTTTCGACTAGACCTGTGTTAAACTGGCATGTTAATAACTTGACTATCTGGCATAATTTAAAAGCATAAATATGTATAAGATTTATTCCTCAAATGTTTTCTTTCTCTAATGGCATCCAAAGCTAAGAGGTAGAAATTAAACTATTTTAAAAATATATGTGAAACTTGAAGGGGGGGAAAAAAGATTTACAGGTGAAACTGCACTTTTTGTAAAACTTTAGGTTTTTTCCCTTTTATTAGTCCATCCTATACTTGCAGACAGTTGTCTTTTTTAAATATATTGATTGTTCTTCTTATCTTTCTCATAGAATTGCAGTGTAATGCTAATATCATTTTGTCTTCAAATAGAAATGTGCAGATTTTATTAGTTAAATGTGTTTAATTTTAAAATGTGAACACTTTTGCAAATAACTTTTAAAAACAGAGCCATTTTTCTTGGGGAAATTTGCTGTCTGTTACTTCTGGTAATTTTGTTTGTGGAATAACACAGAACATTTGCCCCCTCATTACAGAAAAGGTCAATAAGGCTCATAACTGACAGGTTCAAAAGAACAATAAAATGCTCTGTGTTTTTAATCAGATACTTGAGTCAATGGTTTTTATTGATATTTTGCTAACTTATAGTCTGTTCAGTAAATTCTGTTATGAATGTATACATTATTTATATCATTGAGACCTTTCTTTGTGAAATTGGTGTGTGAAGCTATGACTGCTGTTAGTGCTCAATGAATCCTTTTCTCCTGGCTCTGTAAAACAACCCCTTCAGAATTAACTGAAGACCCAAACATTAACTAGCATAAGGAGAGATGGTAGGGCCAAGCTTTATGTTTTATAGTTTATACAGAAAACCAACAAACCTGAAACCATTTTTTTTTGTTTGTTTGTGGCATGAGCGGTTTATTTGGGCCCCTTTTGGATAATCAGTGGAAAATTTAACATCTGAAATGCTGTTCCTATGCATGTTTGGTGGCTTAATATTTAATGACTGATTGTGATTGAGATTATATATAATTCTTCTTTCTCCATGAAATGAAGTCAGACTATATGGATTTTGAGGTGTTAGTGTACATTTTAGTGTACATTTTCCCCTTATTTTTCTGCAAGGGGAAAATACACATACAGATACAATCAGTGATAGGAAATAAAAATTTTAATTACTTTTATAGTATGATTACCGTCTGGATAATCAAAGCATAATTTTTTTAAGGTAGAATAATAAACAAAGCTAGAAGCAAAATTGCCCGCTTAGGGAACTTTGCTGAATATAAAAATACATTGCCAGAATTCAGGCTTCCGCATTCTTTGGGAAACAAAGGAAAGATCCTCTTTCCTTTGTTAATGGTATTTATCATCTTTAACTCATTAGTCGCTGACGGCAGAGACGCAATGTTGGAGGGACTGGAAATGATCCACTGATAAAATTCCCGCAAGTTCCTTGAGGAATGCCTGTGTGCTGGTATTTTGCCGTTAAAATACACACAAAAGTACATAAGCTGCAGACGTTGCTCCTCTTTAATGCTCCTTAAAGAACATCGAATTTTTTATCTTGTGTTGATGTGTGTTTCATGCCTTCTAAATAAAGAAGAACAATTGCAGGATTCCTCTTTATCTGAACTTTGGGTGCGCCCTTGTGTAACATGGAAATGCTTTGTGAGGCACCCACAAGAAGGGAACAAAGTAGAAGGTAATATGGGGCTGCTTTATATGACAAGCTGTGATTTGGCCTCTGGTAAAAAAATATCACTATATTTTTGTCTGAGCCCTCTTAATTTCTTGAGAAGTTAACCTTTTGTAAGTGATTATCTACAAAGCAAGGTCAATTATGGGTTGATATAGACGAGTCTATAAAAATATATATAAATATATAGATCTTGTTCTTTTAAAATTATCTTGGTTTTCCTTTTTATTTACATGTTGAGGGAAAGGATGTATCCAAAATGTGAGGAATATTTTTTCCTTTACTTTAGGTGAGTATAGCAATTCTGCATAACATGTTCTTTGCTTTTTCCAAGTCCATTGAGTTCTCCTCTAAATTAATTTTAAAGAATTGTGTTTCAGTGGATGCTTCACTACATTGTCTTGCTTACATAAGGCTTATAAACCCACAAAGAATTTGCACCTTTTCTTTGTTCTGTTTATTTATTCCCATTAAATCGTATGTACATATTCCTTAAATTTTCTGTTTAAGTGAAAAATAATTATCCCTTCTAGTGACCCTTACATATTTGTGTGAGATCTTGCAAATCTCTAACCAGGATCTGTACTGTAGCTGCTTATGATAACTGCCAGCATATTGATGTGAGGGGAGGAGCAGAAATCTTAACAGCTCACACTCCAGACACCCACACTGATTGCAATAGAGGAAACTCTGCAGCAGCAAAACAGAATAGTAAATACAGAGTAAGAAATCGTGACAATGTGGCAAGTTATAATTACAAAAGGGCACTTACAACACGCTGAATGCTTTTTTTCTCTATATGATACATGTGAGATTTTTTGCATGGGGAAAATCCCCAGATTTGTCTGTTGTACTTTTTGTAATTGTATGTTTTGTGTCTCCTGACTTCTGATTGAGTGACCTCAAAAGCAGGGCTGCTGCTTCTCTGGACTGTGACTGGCTTCATACTCCTAAGAGTCAGGACCAGGTACAAAAAGAGGCAGCATTGGTGGTGAGAGCTGAAGAGCAGCAGTGATTCTCTGAGGATACAATTTCCTCCTTCTTCTTTCTCTTTTGCTCAAGTCAGATATACACAGTCTTACATCTATTTCTGTATGTACATGTGGCAGAGCGGCTGTGGTACCAAGGATGCGCAAGGACAGCTCTTCCAATGCCCCTTTTGAGTTTCCATGCGTGGGAATTTGAATTATGTCACCCAGATTGTTCCGTAGGGATAAGATTATTTGGATTGCAGAAGGAGATAAATTAGTTATCAAATGTGCCTGGGAAGATGGGAGGCTGCATTGGTGTACAGAATAGGAGACAAGTACTGATTAATTATGCTATAGAGCACACGTAGCTTATAAATGTGCGCATGATAAGTGTCCGTATCATACACCCTTGTCCACTTTATCCATGGACAACCCATTTGTCTCCCCGAGGACTGCTGCAAATATTCAAAACACCCATCCCTTTTGAAATAAAACCAGCCAATGTAGTGGGTTTTTTCTTTCTCTTCAGTGAAATAGTGAGTTCATCCCTGTTTGTTGTTCATAAAAAGTTTGAAAGTGATTGGCATGTTGTAAGCAGTCTGATCTGAAGGAGAGGGAGCAGGGACATCCAGGCTGGCTGTGGGGCACAGCCTTTGCCTCTGCAGGAGAAATGAGCACTGGGCTCTGTGTGAGAAAGGGTTGGGGACAGTTCTTTGGGTAGAGCCTCTGGTGTCCATTCCTTCCAAGGCCTCTGTTCCTTCCATGCTCTAATGGGAAGGGGAGCACTGTCTTTTGGGGTTGAAGGAATTAAGAAACCGTGACTTGGTACCAACTTGCCTTTCATGTCTGCATTTACTAAATTGCATTTTATTAAAAGGCAAAGTCTCTTTCCTGACACTAGCTGTGCTTGCTCTGACCTTCCCTCACAGACACCTGTTATCCCAAAGGTATGGTTTTCTTCCTTGAGGAAATAACATTGCTGTCCCCCCTCCTGCTTGTTTTATGCCCCAACAATTAATTTTCGTGAGAATCAAGGGATGATCTTTTTGTGTTTAGACCACGAACACCGCGTGGGGAGATTAAACTGCTGTGCATGACAATTATGTGTACATGAAACTCTTCATTAGCCTCCGTACTAAAGAAAGGAGAAAATAGATGTCAAAGAAAAATTTCTGCCCAGTTCTGCTTCCTCAGCAGATGAGTGGGAGTGTTGAAGTACCTCTTCTGACTCCGGAGCGGCAGCATGCAGGTTTTCAGGCAAACCTCATCCCCAGGGGTAGACGAACTGCAGCGTGGGAATATAGACAGGGACTGCAGCGTGCAACCAGGTGGTCCTGGTTGTGTGGCTGAACAAGTAGCTGGGGTACCTATTGAGTGAAGGAGGTGTCTCTGTGCCTGAGCATTTCCATGCATCTGCATGTCTTTTTCCATGAGCCTTTGCTACCTCTGAAATGAAGTAGCAGAGCCTGATCCTTCATGACACCGTGGCCCCCAGCAGAGGGGCTGGAAGGGCTCAGTGCGTGGTGAGAGAGCTGTTAATGTTGAGTCACTGCTAAGAGTCCACTGTGGCTGGCAAAGTGACACATCATTTTCTGCTTAAACAGTAGAGGTTTTTCTCAACACCTTGTGTGCTCCTTGCTCTGTTGGAGTTGAGCTTTGAACTGGTTTAAATTCATAAAACATCAAGGAATATGCAGATTTTTGTATCAAAAGTTGAATCCAAGAGGCTATTAAATACTATAAGTGCTCTATAATAGGCTTGATTAGTCTAATATTAACTCCAAGTGACACTTAAGTGACATCAACTGTGACAACAGAAGTGACATTTTTGAATTGCCTTATTTTTAGGGAGAGTGTTGATCATGGCTTTTTCAATTGTCACTGTGGCATAATGCTCATAGACCAATATATTTCTGGCAAGCGTGACGTGTCCCTTCTCTCCGGTGTTAGGGATGTGGACAGTGAGCCTTGCTGCTGCTCAGTAGGGTTCCTGCACTGACAATATGCATTTGTGTCAACAGAAAACCATGGATTTCTGCTAACCTATTCAGAATGAAAGGATTTCTCGAGAAATGTTTTTTGATTAGTTACCAGTAATGTTTACTGAGGCAAGGAAGAAGAAAAAGACCACCTTTGTGACTGGCAAGGCCTATGAGGCAATGGGTATAGCAATCTGAGTGTGTGGTAAAAGAGCATTAAGACTGCAGCATTCTTTCCTTTTTCCTCCTGGTCAGTAGACTCCATGTTGTTGATTCTGTTGTAGCTTTCCGAGGATAACAGTTCCAAGTACTTGGCATCTAGAGAGAGGCAGTTTTCACCACTGTCTATATCCTTGGTTCTGGTGCTCTGGCTCCCAGGCTGATACCAGATATAGAAAATGACCTTCTCTGCCTTTGCTAAGCCCTGCTTTAGATCTTGAAGGTTGTGTTGGCCTCAATCATACAGGCCAACAATATTCTTCGAGCTTATGTCCTGGCAGGCTTAAATCCCAACAGTCTAAGAAAGCAATCTCTAAAAGTGTGTGTCCCCTAATCAAGACCCAGTGACTGTAGGCAATTTTTTATTGAGGGAAAATCACAACAGTTCCAGAAATTTGGTTTTTTTGTAACGATTGTTTCACCTACATTTATAATCATGTAGAAGATGATAGACGCAGAATAATTCTAATAATGAAAGAGATGGTTTAACTAACTTCCAGTCTTGGTAGATTTCTGTGATTTTGGTGACCATTTCCCAAAAGATTCAATGCAGAATTTCTGGCTACTTTGTCCTGTAGGAAGTGCAACATGGATTGTAGATAAGCAGACTGAGGACTGTCATTGTCTCTGCTGATTGACTAGAAATAACCACATCCACTGTTTTATTACTCTGTTCTTTTCACCTAATAACTCTTAACTTTAAAGACCTTTGAGATACAGGATTGCACTTTTTCAGTCCATTTCCTGGACAATGGAGCCTTGGTCAGTTTGGCCGATAAATTCTACTGTAATATATGTCATAAGCCTGGGTAGGAACCTAATTAAATTTGCCTGTGCTTCCCTTTTGCTTCTTCCCTTCTTACAGTCATTGACTGGACTTTTATCCAATATCTCCCATACAGCTTGAAGGAATGCAGCTGTCTGTGCAGAACCTGTGCTGCAATACAGCACATATCCAGCTTTTCCCAGTGTACCCAGACGTGCATGCAATAACTTAGCTTCATATCCCGATCTTAAATACACTTTCTTGCTTGATGTATTTTCCACAAAGACCATTTTCAAACTAATAGTTTTTTTCTATACGTTCCTGCTCTATTTATTTTCCAGTGGGTTCATTGAAATTGGGCCTGTGATAAGTCTGTCACTTCAAAAAATCAGAGATTCTTGTCTGTTGTTCTCATGATTACATGAGATAAAATCTATTAAAGACATATTTACTACATATTTGATTTAATACAATTATTTGGTTTATGAAAATGAGGCTTTTTTTCACTTTTTGGGTTTTGCAGTCTTAAATTCTGACATATAACATTACCTCCTTCACTGCCATTGCTGATGGCAAAGTGTTTTATTCATAATTTAATATTTTCCATATAAGCATTCCAAAGGCTCCTTATCCTCAGTGCTTTGGATACAACAGGGTGGAATCTCCTGTGATTAACAAGGGCAGTATGTGTTGTTGCATGTTTCTCCAGTGACATTCCCTATGTTCATCTCACATGTTAGAGCTCTGAGGCTGATTATCCAAGAGTCACGGTCACAGTCGGTCTGCTTGAGTGTGATGTAAAGCCTATTTGTTTCTGCTGTGATATTCCAGAGGACCACTTACTGTGATAAAGTTGTCGTTTAAAAGTTGTTCCATGGCTACATACAGGTGAAAAATCACCTGTGCTGTGTGTCCTACTTTATTTGAAATGTTTTTCTTGCCTAATCAGTGAATTTATTCCATATGCTGATGTAAGACTCTTCTCTCCAGTTTCCACCACAGAACTGTGAAGCTTGAAACATCATTACAACTGGAAGAATTGTTATCTGCTAATTCCTGAAAATCTGTCTGCTATCCCGAAGTCAAGGGAATGTAGTTCATGCAAGATGAATCAAGAATAGGGAGTTTTTCATGTGGTATAACAGTGCAGTTGGTCGGGAGTCTTTAGTTTAGCTGTGTGTTGTTAGGTGGACACGGTATGTTCATCATTTGAGATCTTAAAGGATTTTGCATGCCGCTCTGCTTGTGTTCCCAGCAAAGACCATTAGATAACAGCAAAGTTCATGTGTTGGCTTGTTGGAGAGATAAGAGCACCTAGAGATGACTACCAACCCAGAAGAAGACTCTTGTGAATTCTGAATAATATTGAAGTTCCTAATTTCAGGACTGATCTGTGTTAGGATAACGAAAGGCCGCTGTTGGCTGGGTGACCAACAGGTGTAAGCTCTGTACTGTGTGTCCTTTTTACCCAATTTAAAAACCTCTTTTAAGCACTACCACCAAGGATCCTGCTTAATTGTTTTTGGTGGTTTTTTTAACTACATATAAAAGGAAGAAAGATAGGTCTGTCTACCTTTGAAATGGCACAAAGAAAGAGAGAGAGAAGTACGTGGATTAATGGTTACCTGGACTGGAACATATGCTAGGTGTTCAAATGAAGTGCTTGTCTGGTTATTTCTATTGATCAGGGCTCACAAAGGGTTTTCTGTTGCAGAAGTAGGTCTGAAAGACCTCTGATCATGCAGATGATCTTCTTAATATATCTGGTCAGTTTTCCTGGTTTTGCTTATACCTGAGAAAAGCCTGGAGGAAATGGCAGCAGACCTAGGCTCCATGGTCACACCCTAATACCTCACTTGCCAAACAAAGCAAACCCTTAATTACAAACTCAACCACATTAAAAAATTTGTTGAGGGCTGACATTTGTGCATGAATTAAATGTGTGATGGGTTTGTTGTGGAGGCATGAGGTTGTAATTAGGGCTTTATATGATACTGTAAAAGGAGATTAATGTATAATGTGTTTCCTTATCAGCGGGAGCCAGGAACCAGTTCCCTGTGACAGCATGGAGCTGGTCCCTGTCCCCAGATTTCTGCCATGCAGGCACAGGCTGTAGGAGCCTGTCTAAAGGGTTTCCATTAAGTAGAGTTTAAAAACACTGAGGAGGCAGAGGTTGGTAAGATGGGAGTTGGGAGTGCTTTTTGAGGTTAGTTCTAGGATTTCCTAATTAGCCAAAGTGGCAAAATGACTTCTGTCTGACCATCATATGGTGCCTGGCAGTGGCAAGGAGCTCCAGCTGGCTCTTGGGCCAGGCAGGAGCTCCATGAGGAAGCTGCAGGGAGGGACGCAACTGGGCAACTTCTAGTAAAGTCCACCTGTCTTTTTTTCTTCAGGGATCTGCTGTGGTTTCCAGATTTTGCTGCACTGCAGAGCTCACAGAAATTCCTGCTTCAACCCTAACCCATCACCAGCCAATTTTTCAAAGCAATTTGCTTGTACAGCCGTCTCCCCCTTCCCACACCCACGCAAAAGTTTTTAAAATTGTTTTCTTCTTGCTGCCTTCTCCCAGCTTCTCCCTGTACGAACTGAGCCACACAGCAAAGGTGGTTATGAAATCCTCTGCATATGGGCAGGATTGATGTTTTCGACATCTGTCCTCCACTGAGTTAAGTGCATCTGCAAGTCTTGCTTTTTTTGTCCAGCACAATGGCTAGGACAGGCCCAGCCCTCTGCATGCACTCTTTGCTATTCTTTCTCTCCTTCTTTGGGAAGCCCCCTGTTTCTCCATGGCGCTGACATAATTTCAGGATTCTTCAAAGCCACCCACGTGCGTACGTAAGCAGTTTGCTGAGCCGTGCATAATGTGGTCACTTGAATGCTTCTGGAATGCCTAGGTGTCATGTGAAGATAATGATCCATATAAATGCATTTCATAGCAAGAGCCTCATCTATAGATGGTGTGCGTGTAGGTTGCCTTAAATGTTGGAGCTGCTTTTGCGTTTTGTTCCTCTCTCCACTCCCTCAGCCTTAGATCCTTTTTTTCAGCTCTATATCTTTAAAAAGCTTTGCTTTTGTTAGCTGCATTAGAGATATTAATTGTGCTCACAGAAAGCCACAGTTAGGTGCATATGTATCAAAAGCCACTGTGCTCTTCATCTGGAGGAAAATTGCAGATTGTTTTTTTTTTAGAGATTTGAGTGGTTGGTTGCTGCTCAGTGGGAGAAGAAAGTACATTCTTTCTTTTTTGTGTGTTTGAGGAAAAATGTCATGTTTCCACACAAGGTTCATCCTGGGTCTGCAGCCCTCCAGAAAAGTTCTGTTCTTAAGTACTGAAGAAACAAAAAAATGTGGATTTACAAAACTATTATTATTAAAATCAGCTCCAAAATACATTTTTCTCTTTTTTTCTCAGTGAGGCAGCTAAGATACTTGACAGTTTTAGGTGTTGGCTAGTGAGGGGTGGAACTTCCTGTTCCTGTCTGTATCTATAAAAGCATGGCTTGTCTTTGATGTGCCAGAGCTTCATGGTCGAGTCATCCCCATGGCTCTCAGTCTTCTCACTCCAAGACTTTGCATCATCTTTCCTCCTGCTGCACAGCCCCGTCATTTCCTGCTGACACAGTGAATCATGCCCTTCAGATGCCTGAAGCTGGAGAGCAAATTTCTGCAATTAGTGAGCACAGAAAGTAATCCTGCCCTCGCCGTGGCCTTACGAAGACTGCAGTCTGACGTCATGATTCAGTTCTTGGACTGGAAAGAAATCAGATCTTTGCTTAACAGGGGCTGTGGATACTACCAGTGTGGTCTTGTTAGGACTTCTTTGATGCTTAATGTGAGATAGGACCAGCTCAAACACATTTTCAGTGTTTTCTTATTTTAGTCTCCATACTGAACTCCTGCGAAGCCTGTCTTGACTTGTGCCTTTAACCCTGTTTGTTCCTGAAGGCTGAGAGCTACTGTCTTCAAATCCCACATCTTTGGCATTCAGTGAGAACATGTTGCCTACAAGGCATGATGATGGGTCATTAGGTGTCATTAGTCTGGAAGTGCTTCATTTGAAGCATATTGCAAAAAACCACCTCAAATTAGACTAGTTCTTGGTTGGGAAATCCATGTGCCCTCTGACCTCATGTCAACAGGAGAGTTCAGTGAGTACTTACTTGTATGTTCTAAGAAAAATCTCACTACAGACTTGTGAACTGGAGAATAGGATAAGATTTAAAATAATCTCCGAAAGATATTTTCTCAGTGAAAGAGGAAAGAAAGTAATTCTTGATCCAAATAATCTTGCCTTCATTTTGAAAGAAAATAGCCTCTGAAAGTAAACCTACTGGTCACAAACTAATGCTTTCATAAAAGTTTAATTTAAAAAGAAAAAAAACCCCCACTATTAGCATAAATATGATCAGAAATGTGAACAGTAACTCAATTTAGAACACCATGTTAACATTATTAATCAAAATTCTGAAGACAGACTGCTGACAACACTGTGTGCAGCACATTAGGGAAACAACGAATAAGGCTTGTATTCTGAGATCATCTATATACTGCAAAGCCAGGATGTATCCATCATGCCACTAAATGTCATTTATTATCCATTGTAGAATAAACTCCTGAGTTTATTCTACAATACTTTTGCCCTGCAGGCTGCCAGGAAAAGCAAGAAAGCTTCTTAATGCTGTTCTTATTTGAAAACATTCATAATTTGGGATGGAAAGTACTGATAGAGCATCCCTATCAAAGTCTGTGGATGAAGAGGATGCACCCGAGAGAGTCCCTGCTACACAGCCAATTATTGGGTTTTCAGGAGAGTAAATGGATAAGCTTTTCTCATAGCCAAATAACCACCAAGGCGTTCTTCCTGGGCTTGTAGTTGCAGTGGCATGAAATCAGTTTGTAAATCACATCGCGTACCACAACGCTACCTCTAATGGTTATATGTATTCTAACTTCCAAATAATCTCTTCTCCAGAGTCTTCAAATAGTGCCTTACCTAGTCAAGCAAGACCTTTTTTAAGTGTTTCACTCTGTGAAGGGAAATCTGTGACAGAGTTTTGTGGCTCCTAAGCCGGTGGTTTTCCCTCTACCAGCTGACCCAGGAACACCAAGTTGCTGAAACATCCAGCCTTTCCTGCCTGGCAAACCCATCCAGAACAAACTGTTTGTTCTAGTACTGCAATATCAAATTTATAGCTTCTCCTTGGAAATAAATGTAGCACTGGAAAAAGGTGCCTGCCAGAGAGCAGTAATAGGACTTTGGTATCTTTCCCTGCCGAGGAGACAGGGAAACCATGCCAGCTTCTGCTAGCTTGTCATGCTCTAAAGAGACTGACAGGACAAGGATTTCATCTTCAAACAAGCAGGTTTTGGCTTCTCTGCCAAGGTTGCCACTGGTTTTAGAGGCAGGGCACCCATCCCCTGCAAGTGCAGTAATCATCCTGCCGCATATGATGAGCCACCAAAGAGCTGGTCTGTACTAGTGACTTTTGGGTTCAAGAATTGTGCCTTGCTAGGTAAAAGATGCTAAGTTGTCATCATGGGTTTTTTCCTTTACCAGTTCTGTATGACACATTTTAACATAATCTGTGTGAAAAACAATAGCTTTTGTCCTTCTTCTGTCTTGTGCCAGTATATTTATTATATCATTATTTATGTCATCAGACATGCTCCTCGTTTTCATTTTGGTCTGTGGATTCAGAACAGATTTCTGTGTCTTTTTGGATTTGCTGCTAATTCCTTTAATGTGCGAGTAAGACCACAAAATTCAGAGTAAATGTTGTTATCAATGAGCACTTGAAGGAAAACTTAAGAGACTTCCTTTCAGAACACCTTCAGGATCCCTGTAAGAGACATAGTATTTTGTACAGATATACAAAGATATTATTCAAATCGCTGATAAAGTAAATTAGTGAAGGATTCCTACCCGATTTGTCACATCCCCTGCAGTTTCCACATGTCACCTGCAAAAGGACAGGGCCTGAAGTTCAGCAAAGCATACTCAAGTAGGTGTGTTTGCAACTTCTGTCGCC
This sequence comes from Aphelocoma coerulescens, assembly GCF_041296385.1. Taxonomy (NCBI): domain Eukaryota; kingdom Metazoa; phylum Chordata; class Aves; order Passeriformes; family Corvidae; genus Aphelocoma; species Aphelocoma coerulescens. The sequence goes on along the minus strand of NC_091015.1, from coordinate 51,083,704 downwards.
AGTGTAGATGGTGGTACTCGATACCTTTGTTTGACTGTCTGGTTTAGCACTTGCAGTGGCAACGGACTTCCAAAAACCAGAGGTGGGAAACAAATGGCACAAAAAGCCTTGTGCACCAGTCAGTGTTTGATTGCAGCAAGAATATCTTTACAAGTTCAATTTTTATACACTTAATTAAGCAAATGGATCTTTCCTGTGAAGCAGATTCCGAGTCTGTATCCACTCCTGTTGAAGTCAGTTGGCCTTGGGGGCTGTGTCAGAAGAGATGAATGTGATGCAAAAGAGAGTGCTTGGGTTTACAGGGCAAAAACCTTGACATTAGCATTATCCCTACAGTTAAACCATAAGCAGTAATTTCTGTCAATTTTTGTCACTGCTGAAGAAGTCCCCAACAATGCAAAGGTTGCCTAAAAGTATGATATCTGCCTTCTTTGTAGTACACGTTGAGGTCCTAAATTCTTTAGATGGTTTTAAATTTGGGTTGAAATACTACTTGGCACTTGGACAAATATTTGAAATCTTGTTTTCACTTTACTTACATGTCGCTGAGCAAGGATTCAATGTCCCTTTTTACAGCCGGCCTCATCAATGTCACTTAGGTCAGAGCCCAGACATGTGGCCCCAGTATTACCTAGCTGGGACATCATTTTCGGCTGTTAAAGAAATGCAGAGTCTGAAATGAAGGAGGAGGTGGAAGGGACTGCAGGCTCTAGTCTATAATTGGGAATCTTTACTTTTATTAAAAAATATCTTAGCAGAAGCTTTGTTGTTCATCTTTCCTTATAAGTGGATATATTCTCATTGTCTGCTGTTAAGAGGAATATTTTTAACAGCTATTGAAAGGTCCTTGGGGTACATGTGTGTAATAATAATTTTTTACTTTTAAAGGAAATCATCTGTAAATCCCATTAGTTATCATTTTTCAATTTTCATCTTTCTAAGCGTGATTTAGCTTCAAGTGTTGCAGTTCTTAAATCTAATTAAAGAATCGCCTTTAGTTCCCATCAGAAAGTCGACCTACTGTAGATTGTTTGATTGAATGCTGGAGATGAAAAAATTAAAGCCTGTACCCAGTTCTGGTATGAAAGAACCATGGGGACATTCCTTGGGTGTGGAACGGGACTGAATGGGGCTGTTGTCCCACAGGAAGTGTAGGTCTGATCTCACGCCAGTGGGGCTACAGGAGGACCCAGTGGGACTAGCAGTGGGTAGATGGAGGAGGCACCATTCTCCTGATGCCTTCCTGGGAGGTGATCCCTGCCAAGGGGAGAGGGCCACAGAACCAGTCTCTACTCTGCCCCTTCAGCCAGGGTCCCGCTGGGCAGCCGTGATCCCTTTCCCCATCAGCACAGTGTGTGGCCTCCCCCTGCTGCTGCAGCCCCACTTTGTGCTCTGCAATATCCGATAGCAGCAACCATGGAAACCACTGCTGATGGTGGCTTACAAAAGAATTTGTTAATTAAAACATGTTTAAAATTATAATAAACTCACTATCTTAAATCCACCAGGGATATTGCAAACGGTATCCCACTCTGCCATCACTCTCCAAAGCTGGAATGCAGCTGGAGATGAAATGCCCCTTCGCATCCAGTTCTCATCTCCTGTTATCTTAGCAGACAGTCAGAAGGCATATATTAGTATTAATATATTAGTATTCTATAGCTGCAGCAGTGAGGGCTTGACCCAACCCTGTGGCCACCCACAAACTCTGTCCCCCAGTTGAGCAGTGCAGGGTTTGTCCCAGCCCTTGCTGGAGGAGGCTCTGCAGTGGAGACTTTCTCAAGAGGACAGGGAAGATAAAGGGGAGCAAGCAAGGAGACAATGAAGCTCAATAACGTGGAAAACAGGGCAGAACTACTGCAAAGAGAATGGGAGACTGAAGGTCAGACTAACTTCACAGTGACTGAAGGGAAATAAAAAGCTAAAATCTCATTGAAATTTGTGGGTGATTGAGCTGAGGAAATGCTACATGTTCTGAGTCCAGTGGGGGTCTCACGGGGAGTAACCAAGCCGTCTTTGTGGACTGGATTTGTGCTATGTGTGAATCCAAACATGGTTTGTTGCCTTGGCGTGCAGGAATCACATGGTGCAGGAGGGCTGTGAACCTGAGAAATCAGCAGTCTTTGCCAAAAACAGCTCTAAGCATCACTGAACCGGCACCTAGATATTGTTCTTTAAGAAAAGATGATGTCTTTTGCCATGTGGAACAAAAGCAGGGAAAAGTAGAAGCCAATAAGGAGCAGTCTTGGAGGCAGAAGAGTTAATGGAGTTCAAGTGTGAGTCCCTTGACTGACCTCTTCCCTAGGGCAATTAAAGGTGAGCCTGTGAGTAGAAGGGCAGAAGCACCAGCACTTCTGCAGGAGCTCTCTTCCAGCAGGGTTTGTGGCATGCAAGACTATGTAAACTGAGGAAAGGGTATTTGGCATTCTTATGTATGTATGGGCAAATGAGTTCAATCCCTCCTTTGTTTTAGGGCATCCAGAATAGAGAGTATTAATTTATTAGTGGGTTTTTTCAGCAAGACAATGAAAATCACCTTTTTAAAAATAATTATTAGTTTCCCTTATAAAAGACTATTAAAAAAGGGCTGTATTTAAACTTTTCCAAGGAAAATATTAACTTAGTCTAAGGTCAAGATTTCTCAAATTCTTATCCCTGTTACTTCATTATAATTCTTATCACAAATTGATTTTTTTCTCCCAGCAGAAATAATTGGTTCCGGCCAATAACAAACCCTCATCATCATTTCATTGGCTTGTATCTCGGGCAACACAAGAGACATTCTGTAATGGCTCAAAATATCCCTACTGGATAATGTAAGTAGACCACCAAATTAATCCAATTAAACTTTTTAACCTTTCAAAGTTAAAACCCAGGAATTTGAACACTGCCCACAAACAGAACTAAACATGCTCAAATCTTTTTGCTGTATGTCAATTTTCCATGTTATCATGCACTTAAATGGAAATGCAGTGATCTCTATGGGTTATTTCTGTTTACTACTGTCACCAATAATTAATTTTATGGTTCAAATAAAGGTATTAAAATAGTCAACTGCATCCCAGCAACATACCTGCAGTTAAACAGTATTACACCTCTGTGTGTTGAGGATTCAAACCAGTCAATTTGTAATTCGCTTCCTAACCTTCAGGAGGAACAAAAATGAACTGTACAGAGAAAGAAAAAGGACAGAAATTGTATTGGCCTGTCTTGCTGAGTAAAGTGATGGATAAAAAGTAATTCTGTGAACAGCATAACTTGTTTTATTGGGGAATGAAACAATATGCTTGGAAAATGGTTGCTCCCTCTCTGACATGGTTTTTCCACATCTGACACCTACCAGTGCCCCTCACAAAAGTGCTAACAGCAGCTAAAAGTTGCATTTCAAGCAACTCATTTCAGTTTCAAGCTGACTCATTTCAATAGGTGAACAAAATCCCTGGATCATCTGACAATGGCATGTAAAAAGTACATGGTTTTGTTTTTCCTTTGCTAGCAATGTGACGTAGAGGTACAAGGGTTTTTTTTCAGACCTTTCCCCTCCTCTTTTATGCAATGGGGCTGGTGAGTGACAGAAGAGAGCAGGGAGTTCCACAGCAATGCTCCGTGTCATTCAGACTGCTGCAGTCTGGTCCTGTCTTCTTCCCTGTAGAAATGAGGCTCTCCATCACTAGTATAATGTTCCCCAAAAGTGGAAAAAGTGTGTTTGTATCAGGTACAGGTGTGTGTTGCTCTCACTTGATTTTATGAAACTTAACAGAGTTTTTGATTACTTTTTCTAGCTTTTTGTGTTACTCAAGTCCTGTTCAGCAGTGCTGCTTCAGATAGGAGATACAGCAAAGAACTGTGTTGCTGCAGGCTCCAGGTAGAGGAGACTCCCTCAGCTCTGTGGCCTGAAGAAGAGTTTGCATTTTAAATTCACTGTAAAAGTCAAAAGGGGGGAGGGAAGAAAAAACCAACAACCCAGAAAAATTAAAAACCCTTTTTGCTAGCCATCAAGATGGTGTTTTGGGAAGAGCCATCCCTAAGCCCTCCACAGAGCTTCTGCCTCAAGCAGAGGTCTCATTTTCAGGCTCCTGGGGAGATGCTGAGCGGTTTGGTGGGAAAAGGTAGCTTTGTTGTGGACATTTGCTGGGTTGTTTCATATCAGTGGTTGGGGTCAGGTGCTGTGGTTTGCCTTCCAGCTGTGCTTGGCAATGGACACCAAGGATGGTGTGAGGGGCTGATGGTGAAAGGTGGAGTTCAGTACTTCTTCAGAGCAGTGCCTGTGGGTGAGGTGGCCCTACCAGTCTTTCCATGGCCATCAGTACTTGGCTCTCACTGGGAGACCATTCTTTTGTGGAGGGTGAAGTTCCATGAGGCAAGTGAAGAGGGTAGTGCTTAGGCTGCCCAACTCACTGCCCAAGCAGGGGATGACTCCTGAGGGGTGTCTTTCTGTAGTCTGAAAACTAGGTGGTAGCTGACAGTGACATACTTTTGCAAGATGACAAATTGCTGGATGTGAACAGTGTTACATGTATGATGCATGGATCAATCTTTTAAGGTAGCTGGTCCTGATAAGGGCATTTGTGTGTCCGCTTTGGGGTACAGCCCTTCAAGGAAAATATAAGGAAGCACACAGGTTAAACAAGAATGACAAGGTATTTAGGAAATAGGATGTGGGACAGCAAGTTGAAATAATGGAAGCTCTCATCAGGTGACCCTGTGTCATGTGTGACCCTGAAAGGTGTAAATACCTGCTGGAGAGAAGGAATAGCCTGTGATCTGTCTGCTGTGAGTCGGATAAAGAGCAGTAAGTTGCAGCAAGAAAAATGTAGGTTAGATTTTAGTAAAAAACTTTGAACCAGAGAAGGGAGAGAAGCACCAGAGAGTCTGCTTGCAGCAGTCCTGCACCAGGGGAGTTTGAGGAGAGCTGGATAAATGCTGGTCAGGAAGGGTTTAGATCACTGGTGTTGCTGACACGGGATGGGAGGAGGATCCCTATGGTTTCTTTGAGCCATGTGTTACCCTCATTTTCATTTTATGATAGTTAACATCGGAAAATTATCACTGCAGATGTGAAAAGTGGGAACATGCCTTGTGTCTGGCAACTGATCGGCACTACATGCACGTGTGAGGACGGAGGTGGGCGATGCGGGAAGGCAGCTCTCCCAACCTGCTCATCCCATTGCAGCAATTACAGAGTGCTGCATTAGTGGGTAGCTCTGCTCCTCTCAGAGATATCCCCTTCTTTGCATATAAATCATTTCTTAAACCTTTCCAACATTTTGATTATGGGATTTTTACTGATGGCTAAGTAGTGGCTTTGTATCTGATGTATGCTGCATAGAAATAATATCAGTGCATCTTCCAGCCTGGATTCTGCATTGCCTCGACGGGGGTTTTTGTCATGTGTCAGGTCACTAACATCACTTCAGTAGGGTTTTATAATTGCATTTAATATGTCACTTACTATGCACGCCTCATCTGATTTCTATGGCACTAATGAGATAATTTATCTTTGCTGGATAGCAGTCAGTTGTGTGTTGATAATGCATTTAATTTTACCAAGTTATAAAATCTTGGCTGATTTTAGAGAAGGGTCAGAGCCAAGATAATTTTGTATTTTAAAATACTTATCAACTTCAAGCCCTTAATGTTAGCTTTCTTTTTGTCTTTTCAGCTAGGGCTGCTTCATCCTGAATTTTATTCAGAGAATTCATACTTTTGTCATTTGAGTGATAAAGGAAACCATGAGAAATTCTGTGCTAATATTTATTAGCTGTTTAGGGCTCATTTGGGGAGGGGGAAGGTGGCAGGGAGACACAGCCAGTTTTCCAACTACCAAAACAGCAAGACTTCCAATCTTGCAGCAATGAAATCCCAGCAAACAAATTACTGTATGAGAGGAATATCTTCCACTAATTTCTTTTTTTTTTAATTTTGTTTTAATTTGTCAGGAATATCTGAAGCTGTGTTCTGTGAATTTAGCCTGATTAAGGGATACCATTTGTAGGAAGGGTTTTAGGTTTTAGCCACTTTTTCAAATACTGTATTTCACTCCTGTACAGCAGTTTTCTTGCGAAGTTAATTGCTCTTTTATTTTACAGCGACCCTGACTGTGTTTCATATGTGAAGAAAAGCGACATTTGGTTTTTCTAATTTAGAAGCAGAAAAGGGGTTGAAAGAGACAGCATTAGTACCTGATCTGCATGCTGAAAAAAGGTGCTTGTGTTAAATTACAGGCTGCTGAAGCTGGGGCCAAAGATAACGTTACGAGACTTTTAGAATAAATACGATTAATGGGACAACAGGGCTATCATTTGGGCCACCTCTTAAGTAGATACCATATTAATTTTCATGAGTAGGATTTCAGCATTTAAATCAAGTATGGTGCATGTGTGTGGTTTTTTAAAGCTTTCTTGTTTTTCCCTCATTTGGAGATGTTAAATGTCTAAAAATGTTCATGGTTTCCAAAGTCCACCCTGGCAGAATTTTTGGAAAAGGACGAGCCTCCACTTGTGTATTGTCTCTTTCCCTAGGTAAGATCTGTGAGATTTAGAATACAAGTTACATTTTGTAATGGAAAAAACCCTCTCCTGAGATGTGAAAAGAGTAGTCAATTAGAGAATGCTACCATGTTTTTTAAGGCTATGAAAAGGTAGGATAAAATGAGCACTCCGGCTCGTGCCGAGCTCCTTGGGAACAGCTGCCATGCAGGATTCTTCCTGAAAACCTTGTCCAAACAAATCATCATTTAAATACAGAGTTGTCACTTTACCAAAGCCTCACTCTTGCAAGATCTTTCACGTCTGTGTTTGAGATGGATGTATTGTACTATGGGAGCCTACAATACTTATTTCTGTAGTCTCTTTAGCTCTGTTCGGCACAAGGTGAATCAAAGCGTAGGGCAGCACTCCTGATCAGCTCCTGATCACTCCTGTTTCACAATGGCTCAGGGTTTGTCAAACCTGTGAAGAAATCTGGGGTACAGCAATGATGCTTCCCCTTGCATTGCCTTTCCAAGAATGGATACAGATTGTATAATTTTCCCACTATTTTTAAGACTGAGATAAAGGAAAAAATATCCTATCACAAAACCTAGAGGGTTCTTTTTAATGTTTTAAAAGCACAGACATGGCAGATACTGGGTGGACTGTGGTACCAGTGTGATGGATTGGCACAGTTCCTGTGTCTCCCATGGGGCCAGCAGAAGCATGTATTATTCTGACGTGCTATTTTGAGAGGAAAAAAAATCATTCAGATTCTTAAATCATCTTTTGTGAGCAAAGATCAGAAAAAAATTACTCCACCGGCAGACACAGACATATCAGGTTTTTGTACCCCTTAAAACGTTGCAGTGTGCTTTGTTCCCCACTTCATTGCCTCGACTGCAGTCTGCAGGACAGAGCACTGTGGATTCCTTGGGTATGTCTGATTTTGCACCAGCCTCCATCACATTTGTGTTTTGAAAATCAGTGTGTCTGTCATGTCTCTCCTGGGAAACAGCTGATTTCTTTGTTTTGGCAAACCAAAATAAAAGCTGAGAACAGTATAAGCACTTTCTTCAAACAGTGGTATGACCTGATATGCTGAGAGCTTTTGTTTATTCTGATGTCTCTGACCGAGATGTTAATCGCCATCTCTGAAGTGTAAATCAGTTAAAATGGCAAAAAAGAGAGACATTTGTCCTATCTAAAGAATGAAATACTGATTTTTATTTCTTTTCATAAGGGTCTGGAAAACCCTTAACTGTTAGCAAGATAAAATAGTTTGAAAAGCTTCCTAATATTTAACAAATGACCAAAAGCATAGAGAGTGTACTTTTTCCACTTTCAATGGGAAACAATGCCTTTTAAGCCTGTGGATTTGAAACAGTTTCTGCTTGTACTTACCTGCCGCTGGTAATCAATTGTGGGTTCAGTTCTAGCAACAGTTTGAGATGAAAGGAGGTGGACATCTGTCCTGCTTGGGGTCCCCTTCCAGACTGCTATCACGGGTGAGTTTGGGAGTCAGGTTTCACAGGGAGCAGGGACAAAGGCTGTTGTTCTTGGGTAATGTGCAAAGCGTTCTTTGTGTTTTCAAAACTCACTGGGGTTTTACTGAAATTTCTTTATTCTGGTATTGCGATTGCTGCCCAGTGCCATTTCACCAACCAGTCAGCAGAGCTGTGTTTGTTCACCATACAGGTTTTGCTGAGGTAGTACATCAGTTCTAAAACCCTAAATGTTGGTCCCTTTCTCAGCCCTCCTTGTGCAGAGAATAAAATAGGAAGTGCAGCTCCCCAATGCAACATCTTATCTCTGTCATCCAAGGGTGGACAAAGTGTGTTTGAAGGCATGGGCTCCCTCCTAGTCCACCTATTTCAAGCTGGTTTCCCTGCTGCAAAGCTGGCTGCCTTCCCCTCGGCTAAAATACGGTGCCTATTCAGGAACTGAGTTTGTAAAACCAGTCTTAATCTCTGCATGGGGTGTTAAACTGCTGTTAGCTTCACGAAGGGTCTGTCCCAAGAAGCACAGCAGATTGTAGTCCATTCTGTAGCACGTGCTGTCTTCTAGGCTCTCTCTTTTTAAGGCAACGAAACTGAACTTAAACACAAAGCAGGAACAGCTTGGCTTTTTGATTCCTATGCTGAAAGACTTCCTCATTTCAGGATCAAGGCAACTCTGGAAATTCCTACATCTTGAGCTGTTAAATGATGTAAAACCTCCAAAATGAATATACATGTGTGCAAAAGAATTACTGAAGTGCTGAAAGCAGCATAATTGTGTCACTCAATGCCTGAGCCCAAGTGAATAAATCCAGCCCCTGGATTCTTCCTGGCGGTTCTGAGCTGGCTGATGAGCGGATCTCGCTGTGACCATGCTGCTCACCCTCACGGGTCTGGCAGGGCTGGGGCTTGGGCATTTGCACTACAGGCCTTGCTCAGTCGAGGTGGGGGCTCTAATTTACATCTGATATTTGAAGGGACTGTCTGCAGGGAAGCCCTTCGGAGAAACACCAGGGTTGGGTCACATCTATTTCCACTCTCTGCTATCTTGGGTAAAGTGGCTTTCGACTGATGGATGTGATGCTTAATGGCAGTGGCGAATGCATACATATTTCCCAGGATCTCACTAGAGCAGGGGAAAAAAGCTAAAATGTAGTACTATGTCTTCAAAAGAATGTGGCCTCTGTCCTTTTTACTGACACAAATGTGGGCTTAGAAGGGAAACCTGCCGGATATTTCTCATCCCAGATACTAAGGTAGTCCTGTACAAGTAACAGACAAAGGCTCACATAACTGTTCACAGAGAGTCTCTCTGTACTTGGGATTAGACTCTTTTCTTCCTTCTTTTTTTTTAAAAAAAAAAAAAAACAAAACAGGCAAATGAATATTTTTATTAAACATCTTGATATTCCCTTATATTAGCTGAGTGAGTAGGTATTTTCATCTGGCTGGTCTGTGGCCAGTTTAAGAAGAGTCATCACATAAAGAATTTATCTGGGAACCACATTTAGCTCTTGAGTTGATAAATATAGAAGAATGTATGAATTTCCTGAAAATTGGTGCATGAAAAAATTAAGGGAGAATAGGAGGAAGTTCAGTTTTAATTTCTGGCAGGTCAAGGCATAGAATTACTTACTTGTATGTGTCTTGTTTTGTAGCATCAAAGACACATGAATATTTTTCCTTATCTGGAAAGGAAATGCCAGTCAAATTATCAGTTTGGGAATGAGATGTGCATTGAATTTTGACACCAGGGGCGGTCCAAGGAAAGGATTGGTATCATTTTGGTGCCAGGTGATATGGCTGTACCATAGTTTAGCAGCTGGCTTAGTGATCTCCAGGGTATGACTTTCTTCCACTCCATTGGCAGCATCCTCTTCCGAGGAAATCAGTGCGGACTCTTGCAAATAGCTTTGTCCTTTCTCCGATTGACTGTGCTCTTAATAATCAAAACGAGTTGCAGGCGTTCCATTAATTGTCCAGATAATTAGCTTTAGGCAATCTGGCATTTCATCTTTGTCTCTGACTTAATCTCAGCTAGTTTTTGTTCAGTTGCTGGCATGTGTAATTCCTCATCTATTTTGACATTTCTCTGTCACATTACCATTTGTCGTATTTCAGTTCCTCCGGACTCGAGCAAGCTTTGATCAGTCGTACTGGTCTGCAGCTTACTTATGCTACATAAAACGCCAATAGCTGTAACTTTTTGTGCCCGCTGGTTTGATAAATGTGCATTTTCTGCTCCTGACGTGTGCTCACAGCCTTAGCTGGCTTGCCTTGTCCGTCCCGTGGCGCCTCCACACAGGTTGTTAAAGCCTTCTGTATGAGTTCTCATTCCCTGGGTGCGTATGTGGTGTTTTAAACCTAATTTTTTTTTTTATTAATCCCTAGAAGGATGCCAGATGGTGAAATGCGAGGATACGCGATAGGGCTGCGTATGCAGACACACACGTTTTATTCCTCTGTGTGTGAACGCACAGGGTGATTCAGCATGATGGAAGGTTTTAATAGAAAATAAAGCTGCTTTTTTAAGTTATGCAGGTCACTTTATGTGAGGACTAAAAAACTCGATTTATTTGGCTCTATGCAGTGTATGACTTTATAGAGAAGCTGTAGAAATATCTGCTGTTGCTGATTGGGAGCAGTTACATTACTGTTCCCCAGAAGTTGGATGCCTTCTGCTGCTGGGTCCAGATGAGAAAGGAGAAGCTGTTATTCTGTGTTCATTTGGAAAACTGTGAACCTCCCAGTTAGTCACATTGGTCCCAAAGTGCTAGTCTGAAACGCTGCATGGGCATCAGGGGCTAGCTCTTAAATCTGTCACTGGTTCCCTGGGCATTGCACACTTTACATCTGGAACCAGTAACGAGGTGGAAAGATTTGGCAGCAAAAAAGAGGAAAACTTCTTTCTGCTAAGTAGATTTTTTTTCAATTTTTTTTTTTTTTAATTAGGTTTGAAACTGCTGAGAAATTCAAAATATTAGATCAATGTCGGGTGGAGAGGTGTTGCATGTGCAGAAGAAAACCAGAAGTGTGTTTCGTGTTTGAAAACTGAGGAGGAAATTTGCTCTATGTTTTACTGAATTTCCTATCTTCAGTTTCCTTTTAAAGGGGATACACTGCGGCTTCTTCCCTGAGGACAGAAGAAATTTCCCCTCGTCTTTGTTTTGTTGTTTTTTTCCTTTATAAGAACAACAGCTGTCAGGCAGAGAAAACTTTTCCAAGATACATGTGCTCTGAAGAGCTGTATATGCTCAAAGTGCTGTGCTTGGGACCTAACCAGGACCAAGCATCGCACATCCCAACCGTTGCACAGCTCCTTAAAGATCAGAAGGTGTTTTTCTCAATGATATCTCCAAATCTTGTGTCCATTTCTGTGTGGGAAACCTGCCTCGTGGTGCTTGTCTTTGAGGGAAAAGTCCAAAAGGCTTCAGAGCTGCAGTTTTGGCTGTGAAGTGTGAGGCTGTGGCTCAGCACTTCATCTTCAAAGACACTGGCTTCTCAGGAGAGGGGTCATGTGCAAACACCAGTTTGGGGGAGAATAACATATCGGGCATTGATTCTACATGCAAAGGACAGATAGCTAAATTTCTATCTTTGTGCACACGAGTCATCCTGCTTAAGTACATTGTCAAGTTGGAAACCAGGAAATCCATTACTTCATTTAAAACTAATTGCTGTATAAGTCCTCTAAGTGGAGTTTAAGTGCAGCTAGGCTTTTTAAAATATTCTAGTTCCCTTCGGACTGAGCATGCAGCTTTTTCTTTCTTTGTTTTTTTTCCTGCTGAACCTGATATGGTCTCTGCAGGGCAGGATGCTTTGTAATGGCTGGATTTTTCATGTTTAGGGTTCAGTTTCTGAAACACTGTGCTAAATTAGGTTTTTTAGCTTTTCGTAGAGTTAATTGAGTTCATACTTTGTTCCTCTTTATAAACAATTTCCTCTCCAAATAGAACAGTGCTTTATGGCGAGAGGCATTATTTTACATAGTCTTTTAGAGCTTAGTACAAACTGATCAAAAGTTGCAGGCTCTGAGATTTCACCAAAACTCATCTCTTTCACAATGAAAAATTTCTCACACACTTACATGGGGCTTTGTTTGACTGGTTTTAAAAAGCTCTGTTTTTCAAGGCCAAGCATACTGTTCTCTTGGTAAAAAGATTTACCGCCCGTGATGCAATAGGTAGGTTTCCCTAACTCATAGATTTTAAAGCCAGAAGGGGCTGTTAAATTATTTAGTCTGTGTGACACAAGCTATAAAATGTGATTTAAACTAGGTAGTTTCTGCAGTGAAGCTCCCAAGTGGAAGCAGAAGCTGTTTCAACCCCCTTGGCTGAAAAGGTATATCCTTCTTGGTCTGCTCTGGAGGAGCTGGAGCTCTCTTCGTGCTGACTGAAGGAAGGGAGACAGCCGAGGTTGCTTCTGTACTGTTTTGGTAAATACAATTTGCTTTTAATAAGGATGGCTTTAAGAGGTGTGAATCCTTCTAGTTATGGGTGACTCTTTCTCAGCCTCTTCACACATTTTGCAGCCGTGGGAGGAAGTATTTGAACACAAACATGATTTGGGATTTATGGAGACTGCTTGTGTGAGTAGAGTTATTCATTTGCAATGCTATTTGCCTGAATAAGCTCATGCATTACGCTTTGCCTTTTATTTTCCCTCCATGGATCCACTACCACCCTTCACCACGATGAGCTTGTGGGGAAGAGTACAAGCACACAGTGGGATTTGGGTTCAAGTTCCAGCTTCAGCCAGGCTGTTACGCCCTTGCCTTTCAACATCTGGGCTAAGAGCTTTTCTCTGATTTATTGCAGGTGTTTCTGAAATAAGAGGTGAGCCACTGCATCTCTGCCACATGTGCTGGCTGGAGATAGGCGTTTGTGCGAGATTACCTGAGAAATGGGTTAGGGAAACTTTAAAGCCGACAGCGCTAATCAGCATCCTGCATGCCCGGTCTATCGGGCGCATCAGATCCAAGGGAAGGACAGAAACACCGCGTGCAGGAAATAAGGGTCAGGAGTGACAGGTGGGGAGGAGGGAGAGAGACGGTTAAGAACCAGCCAGCAAGAAAATGGAAAGAGTCAGAAATGCATTTGCTGTGGCTGCCTGTCGAAAATCAGAAGCTGATGCATGCTTATAAAAGAAGCCATTTTTTGCTTTAAGACTTCAAATTCTAGATTGTTGCTGTTCGTTCTGCAGTGGTTGGGCAGAACGCAGCACAGTGAGGTCCCAGGCTGTGATTCTTTGGTTGTTGGCTCTGTGGTACTCTCCTAAATTACACCAGCAAATGCAATAGATTAGAGTAATAAGATACAATGCTGCATTTTTTTTTCTGGGTGCGACAACAACAATTTACCTTTAATCAAGAAGTTATGTCCTCCTGAAGTTTAATTTATAGGCTGTTTCCTAAAATTAGGAGCTTAAACCATTTCCTGCCAGTCTTACTCTGCACTACTTCTCCTAAATTATTTAAAGGTATTAAAAATGCATAGCACATATACTGTACCAAGTCTAATGAAAGAAAGGATTTATCTTGACTTTACATTGAATTACACATTAGCCATTATTTATTATTGCACTTTATTTCATTTTGGAAACAGAATTAACTCAGATGAATACTTTCGGATGGACACTACTCAGTAATCCCCCCATGTTATTTAATGGGTTTTGTAAATCTACACATAAATGTTTGCGAAGAAAGCTCATTTCCTATTTAAATTGAAATGGGCAGAGTCACCCCTTCACATTACAAGAATTTACCATGATAAAATGTAGTGTGTGTGTGTTGGGTTGTTGCTTTTTTTTAAAATCATGTGTCTACTTCTGTCTCCAGTCAGGGAAGAGGGAGTCAAATAAAAAATTAAGAAAAATCTCTTCTTCCTTGCCTCTCTCTGCCAGTCTCTTCTGCAATATATTTACCTTTTAAGGATATGAGAGTTTGCCTTGAAATTGTAGAAGAATGTCATGAGGAAGCTGCAACCTTGTTAAAATACCATGAAATTAAATGAGTCTTGTAAAAATGGATAGCTATTGTATGAGATTTGTCTGATAGTTGGAACCTTCCTTTGACTGGAGAGCTTAATAGGTTGGTAAATAGTAAAGCAATTCCACTGCTAATTGCACATGTATTAGCCTGGCTTGATACTGAAATACAATCTTGGAAAAACATATATATCAGTTACAGAGAGACATAATACTTCTCTCCTGATATTATCCATGCAGATGGAGGCAAAAGCTGGCAATGATGGGGACTGTGGCTGAAGGCCTCTGAGTTGTGGCTGACCTCTGGGGTTGTGCATCACACTGGTGGGAAGAGTGTTTCCATCCAGCACTTGTTCAAGAGGAAAAGAATTTAAACAACTGTTCACAACAAGGCAGTAGTTTTGCTCCTTAGGAGAAGGATACTGTATGAGTCTACAGTTGTCCAGATCTCTCTTCTGGGCTTCTGAGATGCCGTTTGTCAAAGGGCATCTTATGTCAAGGTTTTTTTCCACCTGTGACCAGGAGTGGGGTGATCCCTTTCCCAGCCTGCAGACCATCCAAAGCCCAGTCAGTTCCCACGTCTCTCATTCAGCATCTTCTGATGGTTGCTTGATTTGAGGGCTCAGACCCCCATTTGCTGTGGGATTCATCTCCTGCCCCCCTGATGTCATATTGTGTTCTCAGGCAGCTGAAGAAATGGTCTGTCTTGTGGCAACACATCCCCAGCCAGCACTGATGGTCTCCACCAAGAAAATCTTGGCCAAAACAAGGAGTGACCTTGTCAGTTTTGCCGGGTGCAGTAATTGCGCACATTTGCATAAATGCCGCTAACATGTGCTATTGCTTCTAGATGAGCGGGTCCTCACTTAACAGTAGCACAGTACCAAGCTATTAATTATAGGAGTCAGAGGAGAGGTACAGCTGCAGATCTGCCCCGTCAGGATTTATCAGGCTCCATTTTATAATCAATGGTTTATTTTTTAAACCATCACAAATGGGGCATGCGCTCTAGCCACGGCCGGCTGCAGCTCTGCTTGGATATTTCATCTGAATCAATGGAAGCAATCATCAGCTTTACATCAGGTATTGAACCTGTGCGGGTCCTTGAGTGATAAATGACTTTATTGTCTGGGTGGAATTGACTGGAGCTGATGTTTAAAGCTGGGGATGAGGGGAAAGGTGGTGAAAACATTGAGTTCCTACATAACTGGTGCTTTTGTGCTTTTTGTTTTCCTCGTTTTTCTTTTTTTCTCCTCTCTCTCCCTAGCTCCTGAAAAACAAATCAGTCTTTATCTCTGCATTGCTGAGACTGATGCAATGAAGGGAGAGACTAGTGATCTTGGGGTAAGAGGGAACATACTGGAAAGCAAAAGGGAAGGGGATTTGTCCTGCTTTGGATATGTTAAAATTCAAGGTAACAACCAGAAGCAGTGGCCACTGCACTGGTCTTGGCTCTGACCTCTTTGGAGCACACATCGCACACAAATGGTCCCAATGGGCTTTGGGGATGCCATGGGGTCCTTTGGCTTTTAAGGGCTGCTGCCAAAAAAAGACAAAGCAAACAAAATTGCATTTGAAGCAAAGCAGTCTCCGAACCCCTGGAAATCCCCCCTCAGCCCTTCTCATTAACACTGACCAGGCAGGGAGTTGACACTAAAGCTGTGTGATTTGCATGTTGCATGGGGTCTGTTACTGACTTAATGAGGTTTTATTGGATTAAAGGCCTTGCTGCCAGAACTAATTGCTCAATAGAATATACAGGTTTTTATAAACCTCCAAAACTAGCCTTTGTAAGATCTGCATTAATATATTTCACACCCATGTAAGTAATGGGTAATTCAGGCATGTTCCTATGTACTGCAAGGTAGAGGATTGCAGGGAGACATGTCTCCCTGTAAGACTGTGGCATCCCACAATGTTATACAAAAGAAAGGCTTGGGCCAGTGTGCCATAAAATTCTGTATTAAATAAGTATGTACAACCTGTATTTGCTAAATTATATCCATGATAGTTTTGTAGTCAGTCCATTGTCCTGAACATAGAAAGGGGTGGGGGAGTAATTTTGGTTTCACCTGGGAATAATGTGATCCTTTGCCTTTTCAAAACAGTTAAGTCTGAGTGGACTTCTGTATGGGCTGTGGTGGTGGTATTAGAAAAAAACATGAGGCATTGAATACAATGAACACATTGGAAGTGTATTCCTCACCATGCACTCATTTTCAGAAGTGTACACCAAACCTTAAACTAGCAAACGTAGCTACAGTCTGCACCATGTGGAAGCCAGGCTTATACTTCCAGTTCTGCTGCTGGCTGCCATTTGACATTGAGCAAGTCATTTAACATCAGCCTGGCTGTCTCCCCCTTTCTTGGGACTCGTTTGGTGATGCATAGCTGTAAACTTAAAATGTGGAGTGGCAACTTCCCTGAGTAGAAGCAGGGGAGAGAATTAATTTCCCACTGGAGCTCACAGTTGATGCTGCATGATGGGGTGGCACCAGGGAGTGGGAGGGAGATAGATAGACAGACAGATAGATAGATGGATACATGGCCATCTGGCAGCCCCAGCCCACTCCCTACATTTCTCTACAGCTTCCTCAGAAGTGCTGCCTGGACCATAAGAACTTGACCTGCAGGGTGGGAGACAAGGGTAGTTACATACTAAACCACACAGAGAGATAAATATTCACCTGTCATCTTGGGCAGCTGTTCCAAAAACCTGCTCCCAAAGGGCAGGATTTTCAAGGATTTGCACAGATAAAGGAAAAAATAAACAAACACCTGAATACATGTTTATCCAAGCAGCAAGTGTCAGCATAGAAACAGAAAAGTCTAAATATTCCTTTTCCTAGAGATCTGCTCCTGCCCATCAGTGGGTGGTCTGTTCTGGGGGGAACACCAGTGTAATGTGTGGGTGAGCAGGTCTGTTCCTGATGGCACAAGGCTTTTGGGGTGTATCCCTGAGAGCTGCAGCCTGAACACACATTTGCTCCTGACTGGACAGTCCCCTGGGAGCAGATGAGGACCCCATCAACATCGTTGAATGCCAGTGGCACCCCAGCAGTTGACATCCAGTCGAGGAAGCTTTCCCACAGCAGCCTCAGTCATCACGATGCTTCCTGCTCTTACACTGTCCAAAGTGTTCATAGCTGAAATTCAGCTCAGAGTAAGTCACGCTATCTGATTTATAAAAGGCAGAGCTGCTATTTTTCACTGTAAATGTACATCCCAGTCATTTCTGGTGCTGTGTTATGGTGAGAAGTTATGTACAAGGTGGAGTTTCTAACTGGTGACTAACGCAGTGATACCTTTCTTGTGTATGTTTACTCTTGATGTTTTCCCCTCCAGTACTACTAGCAATAAAAACTTGGTGAATGTGGGAAATATGTAGAGCTGCAGATGTTATATCTTCTTTTCACTGACCTATTTTCTGTATAAAAGAGGTCAAATCACATTAGGTTTTCACTATTGAGATCCTAGGGCTTCAAACATGAAAATTAAACTAATGTATGCTTATTTAAACACACTAAAACCTGCACTGATACATTTTCTTTTTTCTTTTTTTTTTTTTCATTAGAGAAGTTAATTATCTGAGCATAAAAGTGTTTGGTAAAAGATCGTAAATGGAAAATTAATCCTCTTTTAAACATTTTGTTTGACAGTAAGTTACGCAAAAAGGACGGATTGTTGCTTCAGAATTACTGTCTTGCTCCTCACTTTGGTATTAAATGCATTCAAATTTATACTAGCCAGTTCTTTGGTGTGCAATTTGTGTGCATGTTGATAGGGTTTCAAAAAGTGGTGGGTTGTTGTTTTTTTAACCCTCCGGGGACTTTTTATGTGCAAGCCAAGTGCTTCTGCACGCATGATAGAGCAATTTCTTCGCTCCGGAAAGTGCTACTAGATAGAAATACGATAGCAGAGCAAACATTGACTTCCTCAGAATTGTTCCTTGTTCAAATAGGGATACCATAACAAAATCTTACACGGGGTCAAAAGTGCTTGTCTCTGTACTGATGAAATCTCTCTCAACAATTTTTGGTAGGTTTCCAAACAGAGAGCATAGTTTACTGCAAGTTGGCACACAGTGTCGAAAAAAAGCTTATATAACCTTCTGATGTGGAAAATAACTTAATTTAAACCTCAAATAAATTACTAAGTATTTTTATAATTATTTAGGGCTTGTTCCCTAGCTAAAATAGATTGGTAGTGTTTGATTTTGGTCAGAGAACTCATACTGATTTACCCACTTAGGAAATCTGAAGCTTGATGGAGATGTTTTGGGTTTTTTGGGTTTTTTTTCGAAACAACTTCATCTCACTGGAACTGTTTAATGCAGTGCCAGCAGAGCCTGGAGAGTAAAGGTGCATATGTATAGTTATATGCAAACACACACGCATCCTTCTAAGAAGAGTGGATTAACAGTCATACAGACTTCTGTTGTACAGAAGCCTGTCATGAAAACTTGAACCCAAGCTAAGCTTATGTGCATATATGTAAAGCCCATTTCAAGAGCAGATTCACAGCACAGACCTATTTTAAGGGGATTAATAATCTATGAATAATACATATCCAAGACACACAGCAGCAGTGTGGGTTTGGAAACTGAGAAAACTTCCCAAGAGTTTTGGTGGAGGCTGTGTCCACACTGAAAATGGACTTATTGGGGCAGACCTTCTAACAGCAAAAACCAGCTCCAGGTCTTCTGGATTTGGAACAGGAACACTGATATAAAACAATGGAGCATCTAGTTCAATCTGTCTAGCATAGAGATCTATTAACATTGCATACAAGTAACAATTTCATACTAGCATTTTAAAGTATTGCTCCCTTCTTAAACCGTATGCTAATTTTCTTAAAGAGAGGTCTAATTGCTCTCTTTATATGCAACTCCAAGTCAAAAGCTTAATTTATCCCTCCAGTTGGATAATTAAATCATACAATGTTCATCTCTTGTGACTCTTCCTGTCCCAGAAATCTTAAATTCTTCTTCTCTAGCTGTCTTCCACAGAGCACAGCTCCTGACAAAGCTTTCACCTTTAATTTACTTGTGCCAGTAAGACAGCCGTTTGTCTCGATTCAGAAGTGAGGCTTCATTTTCCTTTACTTGAGTTTCCCTGTGTCTTTCTTTTCCTAGAAAAGAAACCCCATCTCTCCCACATGTGCCTTCTCCAGGCATTACAAAACAGGAATTTTTTTCCCTCCCTGTGACCTGGTTTTGCAAACCTGCAAGTATTTCCATTTAAATCAGCAGCCTGGCTTGTATGGTTGTGGTTTGGGAAACAGAAAGAGTACGGTTTGAGTCCTTGTGTAGTGTAGTTTGAGTATTACTGCTGGCGGGCAGTCAGAACTCAAGCTGCAAGGGTAAAGAAGATGATGATAATACCCTGCTGCAGGGAAGTCCTGAGAGTCACTGGTGCATTGCACCCCACAGGAGCAGGCTGCAGGAGTATAGGCTTGCATTGGAAAAATAAATTGAAGGTCTAAGAGTTCATGCTTGGTGAGGCATTTCTATTAGGATTCCTTCCTTTTTAAGGTTCAACATCCTGCTTCATTTCTTTACTTCAAAACAAAGAGTTTTTTGAAATCTCAGCTGTAGATCAATTAGACCTGGAAGTGAGCAGTCCTGCTGCAGTCAGGAGGACCATGCACATGTCAAAAATTAAGACCTCCTAGCAGCTTTGCTCCAAGATTTTGCAGGATTGCATCTGATAAGAGGGATCTCTGAATAATTTTCTTGTGGTGCACTTGCGGCTTTATAAGAAATGGTATGACAGGTAGTTTCAGAATGGCAATTCTGGTGTTGAAACATTGGTTCTGATATTATTTCTTGGGTGTAACAGTGCCTATACCTGAAATCATGTTAGCTTTGCTTAGCCATTATGCTCTGGGTGGAACAGCTGTGTCACTGCACGTTAAAGCAAAGGGTTGGTGAAGCAAGAGAAGCTGACCCTAAAAAAGCTAACTAAAGGACTGGCTTTGTGCTGTGCTTTGTATTAGGGTCCTGGTGTGCTCCC
The DNA here is from genome assembly GCF_041296385.1 of Aphelocoma coerulescens. NCBI lineage: Eukaryota > Metazoa > Chordata > Aves > Passeriformes > Corvidae > Aphelocoma > Aphelocoma coerulescens. The sequence continues at coordinate 51,063,736 of NC_091015.1, read as the reverse complement.
ACAGCGTAGCGTGCCTACCAGCACTGCTGACTGTCCTTTACTGGAACTGCAGATCAGCATCTCATACCTCCCCACTGATTTTAAAATGTTTTGTGTTTTCCAGTACATTTCGTTCATGTCACTATTCAGCACTGGTATTTAAACATCATTTCAAATGACTACACTGGTTTGGTAGGTGCTGAAGCACTGCTCGCCCTCCTTCTCCATCTTCCCCAGCATCAACCCTGTAGGATCCCCTGCATCTTCTGTCCTCCTCATGGCTGACTCAGGATGATACCCCAGGAATTCCTGATGGAAAAGCTGAGACATTCCTATAATTTAAATTAAATGTGCTTTGCACCCAAATGTACGCAAAGTACATTTATTTTGAGTCACGCAGCAGCCTAACTTGTGGTGCAGTGTCTGGTTGAAAAAAAAGCATCACTGCTCCTGATGGCATTTGTACTGTTGGCTCTCTCTGGCAAAGCTCTGCCTGCTTGGGCTTACATGGGACCAGAGAAGTGATGGAAATTTCACTCTCCCTGCAGCTGGCCAGAGAACAGATGTGGGAGTCATCACAGCTATGGATTTCTCTTCCCTTCCCTTTGATTTTGAAATAGCTCATTTGTCAGATTTCAGGTAAGGATCTTTGCTTGTGTGAGGGTTGTGGGTCCTTAAGCAAGCAGGTATGAGTGCAGATATGTTGCAGAGTACGTCCATTTTTTGTCTTGCAGTCCAGTGGTACCTACACAGGCATCACTAATGGTTCTTTTAAAGTGTTGTTTTAAAACCTGTAGAAGAGTGATGCTTAAAGAATAGAGTGCAGTTGAAAGAAGGCGCTGAATCGCCTGAACTACTTTCCAGAATAGTGCAGTACACCCTGCGGGTCAGCTTTAGTACCTACAAGTAGATTTTTTTGTGTGTGTGCATATTAACCTTGAGACAGTAAGGAGCCACGCAGGAGAAAGCACTGTGACATGAGGATAGTGATTTTGTCAGAGGTCTTGTGTGCATCTTGAAGGGTCTGGTCCTGAGATTACGCGGATTGCTGAAGTTGCACAGAGATATGGACAAGGAATCCCTTTGAACACTGACCTTTTGCTTTTCCCTTTTTAGTGATAAAATATTCAAGGGAGCAGAAAGTGACCCATTTTGTGCTCTGCCTGCCAAGCCAAGCAGAGGAAGAAGAGTACAGTGAGGGCCCAGGTGGAACCCAGTGAATGCAAATGATTTATGGAGTAGCTGTTTTAAGCACTTTGAATTACTTCTACCGTCATCCAGTAGAGTCTATTTATGGGGCTGAGCTTAAACACATTGCCCAGAACAAACGGATGGCATAGGCAGCTGTGGGACTGATACACACTCCAGCATCTCTCTTTGTCCCTCTGCTCACCGGGTATTTCCTAGGTATTTGCACAGGGAAGAGATCCCTTGCTTGGCAACCCCTTCACACGAGCTTGGCTTTTCCTCACTGCACCACAACTGAGCAGGCCAAGTTAGGTACTTGGTGCACCCTGAGCTCAGAAATGTTTTGCCAGCTTTAACAGGTTGTTTTTTTTGTTGGAGGCTGCAAAGGAAGGCAGTTCACCCGACCAAGCTGCAGAAGAGCAGGGAAGATCTTTCATGTGTCAGCTAGGCACGCAAGTGTGTGCTCTTCTGTCTGACCCAGAAGCATCTGTGGGCTCTGTCTATCTGAGGAGTGTCTGAGCACCTTTGGGCACCACAGCCACACCACACCATCGGTGTGGAAACATGGCAATCAGCTGGCTCAGAGAGAGAGAGGAGGCTGACCTGTCTAGCACAGTCTTTAATTTCAGAAAAGGTTCCAGGGTATGTCTGGTCATACACATTATCCCAAGGATTGTTTTAGACTAACTTTATGTAAAAGCTAATATTTCACTCCTCCTAGGTGCCAGAGGTTTCATCTGGGGTTAAACAAACAAGCAAGAACACCGGGATCAACCACCAAACCACCATCAGCTCCACATTTTATTCTATTTAAGGGGCACTAGGAAGATAGTTTGTGAAGTTGAACATCTTGGTGTACAGTGGAGCTTTTATAGGGCTTCAGCATCAGTAAGCAGCATGCTTCATAGTCCTGAGAGGCCTGAAGTACTTTTTCCACCCTAGTATGACTGTGCGAAGAACACGTGTACTACAAGTGATAGCAACAAGTCAGTCAAAGATAGGACACTTGGATGTGCTTTAAAGGACCTTGCCAGTATTCTGCCTCTATGCCAGAGTTCTTGTCCATTCTCACTCTGAAGGAGAGCTATTTCAGGGCATGTTCTTTATATTCCCTGCTGGTTTTTACCTTTTTTTTTCTTTTTATTAAGCTGTGTCCTATTTCTGTTTAATGCACTGAAGAGCATTACACTGATGATATACCTCCAGTTCCTTAGTGGCATCTTTAGGAAATGAAAAGTGATCAAATTCCCTTGTCAAGTAGGACGCTGACTTAGAGATTCCTCTTTTCTTAAAAATATAACCTAGAGATGAAACTTTTTAAAAACTTGCAACCCAGATAGTAATTATGTACATTTAAAATGTAAGCCGGGACAGTCCATCACACAAAGCCATTCACAAGCAAATAGTCCCCAAAACCCACAATTCTATCTTTTCTTCACAGGAGTTTAGGTCCTATACAGTAACCAATTTTATGAAATACAGTATGTCTGTTAACCAAGAGAACTGAACACTTCAGTTGCTTAGTAACTAATCCAATCCAAGGAGGAAATAAAAATAGCATACATAATTTTAGAACCTTTAGGACCTTTGCCAAGCAAAATATTCTCACCAGCAGCAGTCAGGTTTGTCATTTGAATGGGTTAGCTTAATAGGATAGATTCTATTTGTTTTATGTAGATAAATGGTCCTTGCTTTTCAAATCTGATTAATTACATATCCGGGCCATTAGGTCTTGTAGCTTCTGTACTCTTCCACAACTTTATTTAACTAAAAATACAACATAACTAAATATAATACAAATAAAAAAGGAAAACTGTTTTAGTTGCTGGCTTCTTTTTCAGTCTTAATCTGGTTAAAAAGCCAAAGACTGCAGTATAACTCAATAAATCATATTATATGGCCAGGAGGAATGTCGTAAGCATCTGCTTAATTCAAGTGTGGTTTTTTTCCTATGCTCATCTGTAAAGCTTGTTGAGAAGAAAAAGGATATTATTTTTATAAAAAGATATTATTGCCACCATTGGTGGAAATTGCCATATGGTACCATAGCTTACTCAAGCAAGGTAGGAAGAGTTTCTGTAAAATTATGTTTTAGCTGACAAAATATGACACCTGTTTTAAAATACGTCTTCAAAAATTCAACATTTGTCTATGTTTTTAGAGGCTTGCTCTGTTCGTGCACATTGCCCGTGCGTTTGACAAGTTTCATACACCAGACTTTTGCAAATTACAGCGATGGTCTGCATTTTTTTCCCCCACATTTTTATCAGCGTCGCCACTGGATGAAGGATTTGCAGGACTAAATTCTAACGTGTGTGAGTGGCATCGCCGAGGTTGGCTCTGTTGCCCTTATTCCTGAACAAGGCAGGCGGTTCAGGATCTGATGTTCGTGTAATGCCTGTGTCCTGCAGCAGTCATGGCACTTTGGGCTATCAAAACACATAGAGCACTCCTTGCACAGAACAATTTGAATACCGACTTCCGAGTACAGGAATGCTGATTTAATTCCCCGCTCCTCTGAAGCATGCATTTGGGAAGATGTCAGGTTTTCCTTAATCTCTCTCAGTTCAGTAAGTATTTTAATGTAGGGCGAAAAGCACGCAGAATCAGTGCTACATGGCTGGTACATTTTGCTCGATGAAGAACACATTTTTTTTAAATGTAGTGATTCAGCACTTCAGTGATTTTTCCTTCCACTTTAGGATTATCATCCTTTAGGGTAAAAAAGCTAAATATAACAAATACGTGCCTTGCATGGTAGTTTTAATACTTTTTGCTTAATGCTTTTTTTCTTTCTTTTTTTTTTTTTTTTTTGCCAGTGGAGTTTCAGACACTGCTATTCTTATTTTTGGCTTTTTAATTTATTAATACAGCTGACGGGATCGTCTGAAGGAAATTAAGATTGTTCATCATTTTGCGCTGAAAGAATTGTGTACCAAATCCAAGAGGAAGTTTCCTCTGAAACATCATTCTAATTAGTTTACGTGCCAGAAACCAGGAGAGATGTAGTAGGTACGTCCATGACAGAAGCAGAACCACAGAAATTACCCTGCAAGGCCATTGCTTGGTCCATGGGGCTGCCCAGGGGGAAATTTCTGAGCACAGCAGGAGACCTGGTGTGCTCCTCTGTGTTGGCATTTTGGGGTGAGATCCACAGGAAAGGAGCTCTTGCATGGAGCCAGTGTCCATTTTCTGCCCAGAGCTCCTGTTCGTTGCTGCCCTGGCTGCTTGCATAACCTTAGAGAGCTGCTTTAATGTTTGTATTTTATTGAGGATAAAAAAAATATGAGTGCCGTGGTGAAATGCAACTTGAAACACAACTGATGTTTTTCCCTAAAGAAGTTTAGAAATCATTGTGTTAATACCAGGATTTCTGGCCAAAATGTATTATGCAGTTAATTCAAGTAAATTGCAGTTACTCTGTAGCAAATAATTACCACCTGTTTCACATCTGTCTGAAATCCACTCAAAATACAGCAATCTAGTCATCATTCTTGTATTTATGTCATTTTATTATTTGCTGTTAGACTTCTATTTACTTACCCGATTCACAACAATTTTTTCATGCCTTCTGCACACAGAATGATGAATTTAATAACCTCCTTTGGATTTGTTTATAAAACCTTTCAAAATATGTTTGCAATGCATGACAGGGCTTCTGAAAAGCCGCAGACACCCAGTGGCCTGTTTCATCATGAACTGCAGTTGGGAGCGTGCCACTTGCTGCCCTTGGCCCTCAACGCCTCCGTTTCACCTTCAAAAACAGTCCACATTAACCTGTCACATGCGTGATCTCACGAGCATTTTCAGTCACATTTTGCTCTGTTAAGATGGGAGCTTCTAGGCTGCTTCCTCAAAGCATTGGTGTGCTTTGATATTAGATGGACAGCAAGGCAAATGAGGGGATTTTAGTAAGAATGATCACCTCCTGAAAGGGTGCCCAGGTACAATAGAAATCCAAAGGAAGGACAGGGAGAAAAGCCATATGTAGGCTGCTTTAAAGTACTCAAAACAGTCTGCAAGCGGGGCCTGGGCTTTTTGTGCTTTGTGCTGATCATTCTCACTCACAGCAAGACATGTTGTCGTAGTGGTTTCTTTCGATATTACACTTCACACAAAATGGCATGTGCAGGAAGGAGGGTGAGGGGTTAATTCCTTGCAGCACATCTAGGCCATCCCCTGAAATCACAGGAGCAAACCCAGCTGAGCGGTGAATCAGGCCACCCTGCCTCTCCAGGACAGGAATAGCAAGAATCAGAAATCTTGCCCTCAGCTGTGCTGGCATGAGGGGATGCAGAGGCAGGGCAAAGGGAAATACAGCCAGTCACTTGCCTCTGAGTTTCAGGTCTTTTCCATGACACCCAACTGGTACATACGGTTTTGCAGCTCCAATACTAAGAGCAAAACATGGTTCCCCATATACTTTCAGCCTGAGTTAGGGCGATTGGCCTCCCAAGAAGAGTTGCTGTGTTAACACCCCATCTCAGCCTAACTCCTAACTTAACTCCTTTTCATTTCTGTAGTACCTTCTTTACATTAACCTCTCTCATAACAGGAGCAGCGTTCCCCTCCACTAGAACCAATCCTGCTCAGTTGTGATGCAGTGCGTGTGCCCAGCATGATGTGGAAATGTGCAGATGAGGGAAACATGGAAGCACGTTTCTGTTCTAACATGCTTCCTTGGGAGGGAAGGGCAGCAATGGGCTGGATTCTCCAAATAATTGTTGAAGGTAGAAGAAAAATAAATTATAGCTAATAAAAGTTAAGCCTGGAGGATTCCAGGGGAATGAGTTACAAACTCAGCAGCACTATTGCACATCTTTATGATACCTCTCAAAACTGCCTGTCAAAATCTCCCATTAAGGAGCATTGCAGATTAGTAATTATGCGCATCTATTAACTAAGCATCCATTTTTTCTCTCAAATGCTTTGTAGCAGTATCTCTCCAAAGAAGCACATATCTCATCTAGGTGTCTGCTAGATGGCCATAACACCTCCCCAAGGGAGATGCCTCTGATAACACTATATTAAACACAGGGCTTGGTTTTGTCTCTTAAACCGCTATCACACAAGCCAGTGCACAAGGAAAGACACCTATTATAATTTTGTAGACAAACGCTAACAAAAGCTGCCTGCACACAGGCACACAGAGAAAAATTTAATGTTAACATTGCAGGAGGCTGTGGTGATGATTTATTGCTAGCTCTTCTGTGGAAGGGAAAAAAACCTTCTTATTTGTGCAAATAACCCCAGATTAGCTTTATTCCCAAGCATCCCATTTGCACACATGAGTATGTTTTGTCAGCCATGTCTTCAGGTACTGGTTTTCATCTTCAGCTACTTATGCTTGTTTGTGTTAAACAAATTAGTGTCATAATAACACACACCCCCATAGAGACATTAATATTGTATAGTAAGAATCCAAAATACATGGTGGTCTTGCTTTTTTTGTTGCAGGTTTGCTGTTCTGGTTTGTTTGGGTTTTCCCACCCCTCCCCCCCCCCCCCCCAAAAAAAAAAGCTTGATTAAACTCTTTTATGCTTAGTTTTCCTGATTATATTTTTTTCATTAATAGAGACCAAATATGAAAAGAACTAAGAGCAAAACTGGAGGCAGAGGATAATAAAATCTATTGCTATTAATTAAACTGAAATCCTCAAACATGCCTCCTTCCAACTTGCTATCTTCCAGATCGTAGATTGCTTCATTCTTTCAGTGACTACTGCTAGACAGACGCATCCTGTTCTGATGAAGGAGACCAGCTGGATTTAGGACTGTGACTTTGCGTTTGTGGTACAACTGACCATATGTGATTCTCTGTCAAGTCTGCAGCTTTAATGGGAAATCTCTGAAGTATTTCCACTTTGATTCATATTTTCTCAGTGGTTTGATAACAAAAGAGGAGATGGCTTTATGCAGCTGGCTTGCACTAACATAGGTTGTAGTGTGACTCTGCAAAGGAAAGGGAAGCTTTTGCATACTTATCCTTCGGAGTTGCTTTGAGCTGCTTCATTTGTTTGTTTGTTTGGGGGATTTTTTGAGGGGTTTTGGGGGGTTGGTGTTCGGTTGGTTGGTTTTGTTTGGTTGTTTGTTTGGGGGGTTTTTTTAGGAGAAAATAGCTGGGACCAGAAACCACATTTCATTCGGGATATAATTTTGAATTCTTATGCAGATCGTGGGTTTTATCTGGCTTCAACAGAACTGAATAATTCTGTTAATTGTTATTGTCTTCCTGCCGGCTTTGAGAAATGTGTGTCTCCAACCTCTCTGGGTCTGGCAACAGAAGGGTAGCTAGTTGTGAAAAAAGCATAACAAACAGCAGATAAAATTTAAAGGAGTTTGGGATCTTCTTTTCCTGAAGAATGATTTGCATTTACTGGTCTTCCAGACCTGAGAGCAGTACAGGTAGGGGCAAAGGACAGTGATGGTCACATGGATATGAAGGAAACGGGAATAGGAAAATTCCCTTCCTTTTGCACTCTATGCAAGTTTTACTTCGAACATGCAGTGAATTATCATTTGTAGTGGGCTACTTTCACCTGTGTTTTATCTGCTCCTCAGCTCTCTGGGCTTCAGGCAGAAAAGTCAAACGCCACAGAAAAATATCATCTTCTAAGATTTGCAGCCTCGAGGCAACTGGCGAGGCATCAAAACTTCCAAGTCAGCCAAGTGTCTGAAATCTCCTGTTAAACAGGCACACAGAGAAGGCATAGGTTAACACTCAGTACCCAGCCCTGGGCTTACCATTTGTCCTTTAGTGGAGTATGGACCACATTTGTATTTTACATGGCCAGTGAGTTGTGATGGGATTGTATCTTCTTTGCACCTTATCAAACACTGAATGTTTGAACAGTGCCTTAATTATAGTGATCAGTGTTGGCAAACAGCATCTTTACACCTTTCATCCGGACTTTCTTGATAAAGGAGGGGCAGAGAGGAGGCATCCTAAGAGTGACACACGTGTCCAAGCCACTCCCCACCTCACAGCTGTGGAAATCTCTCTCCTTCCACAGCTGTGGAAATCTTGCTGGTAGTGAGGCAAGATGCCCTTTGCTGCGGCTGGGAGGGAGGAAGAGTCGAGGCGCTGGCCACTCAAACACTCTTCCTGAAGTGTCCATCACGTCAGGTTAGAAGCCAGCACCACTGGTCCAGGTGCTATCCCTCTGTCATGCTGGGAACAGATAAATAGAGGTGAGAGGATTCAAAGCAATGATTTGTAACTTGGTTTTGCTGGCAATTCCTATGAACAGTGAACGGGCAATCTGGTAATGGGCTATAGATTTCCCAGATGAAAGCCTGCTTGTTACCACATAGATGTATTTTCCAATAAAGAAATTCTAAAATGGATGTGTTGGTATCCAATTCTTTATGAAAATCATATATATATATCCAAGTGAAGACTGCATTATTTGAGTCCACTTAAAGAAAATGGTACACTTAGGTTTTTTGTGGATATTTGAGATCCTTTTTCCTTTGAGGCAAAACTTTCATTTTTCTGGAGATAAAAGATGTTTAAATTTAAAAGGAGCAGTACAAAATAAAAATGATCAGCCTCTGTCCTGAAAGAGGCTGTACTGCAGCAGAGTATTTAGCAAGGACTGCATTTTTACCTGATGCAATGGTGGGATGCTGATGGGAAGAAGGTGCTTCCAGGTCTTCACAGGCCTTGCAGATGGGGCTGCAGTGTTGGCAATCAGGGAGATAATTACCACACCTGCATTTTATTTTAAAGTGCTATTATACTGACACTGTTCTCTATTGCTGTAAATCAGTTTCCTAAAATATATGGATGTTTTTTTCTCCTCTCAGACAAGTAATATTCAATATTTCTGAATATTTGATCATGTAAGCATTAGACCCTCTAAAGCAGCTTGTGTGAGGTACCATGGAGTGAGCTCTGTCATGAACAGTAGCAGTCTTGTCCTGCTGCTGTTTGCTTAATGGGGAAGAGGACGCTGACTTGTCTCAATATTACATTGAGCAAGCAAATCTTCATATTATTCCCTTAAATCAAAATGGGCAGCTGCACCCTAGACTAGTATGGTGCCTATCAGAAGTGTACATTTCATCTGAACATGTCCCAGAGACTGTTTATTTTCTCATTATAAAGAATATTCTGGCCCAGTGTAAATGTCAGTGAGCTCTGTGCACTTTGTCCAATGACACAGATGGATCCAAAACAGTAGAAAGAGGCAGGTGTGGGTCCTTGGAACTGCTGAAAAGCACTTTCCCTTTTTTGTTTTTTAAACACTGTGCACTTGATTCCCTCTGCCCACTAATTTGAGGCTTAGTCGGCCTCAGAAGGGCAGTAACTTTGCACACACCTCTTTCTCTGAGAGGGCAGGAAATTGCTTCATGAAGTGGATGATCTAGCAGGTTGTGCTGTGGGGGTGTTTGCTGTTTTTTTAATAAATATTTCCTTAGTCTGGATTTTGAACATCCCCATACACAGTAAGGAAAACATGAACAAGATGTCCTTCGTGACCAGATGTGTTGGCGGGAAGGAGTTTCCTATGAGCAAACCAGGCAGTGAACACAGAGACTCTGTGCTGTTCCATTAGGTTGTCTGCAATCAATGACACTTAGCAAGAGACAATGAAGCATCTGGAAGATTATTTTGAAGTACACATGTATTGTTTTGGTGAAAACATTGGAAAAAAAGCCAGAAAATCCTTTTGAATTTTGTCATGATCAAAGAGTCCTGCTATCAGGACATCCAAAGGCAATCCTGCAGTCCTCAATGTTAATGATTTACATTGATTACAAGGTGATTTTTCCAACAGAGAATAAGCTCACCTAAAAAAGCATCTTTCTGTGCATATAAAGCATGTACCAGCCTTTATGAAGAAATCAGCTGATTATTATTCTGCTACTGGCTTTTATTTTCTTTTACTCCCTCCCTTGCAGGAAGGCTGCATACAAATATAGCAATCGATTGAGAGGAGATGTTCTTCCTTTACGAGATTAATTACAAACACCGGGATGCTGTGTCTGGCCCATGTGTGTATGATTGATCTTGTAGGAGGAAATGCAATAGGAAACTAGTGCTTCCTTTTATCCAGTAAGCAAAGTTCAGAGATGTTTACATTCTGCTAGGTAAGCACAGCTGTCCAAAGATGTGAAGACGGATGGACTGTCCTGTCAGCACAAATTCGTGCCGAGGTAACAGGCTATGCTGTCTCTGCGGACCTCTCTCTCTGGCCAGGAGGCTGTAGGGCCAGAATCGTTCATTTAGCAAACAGCTTAATTGTTTCACATTTTAATTAGTGGGGAGATGCAGACAGAGTCAACGTACTTCAAGGGGCAGCAAGGGGAAGGTGTTGGTGGACCTCGCTGCTGGGGCTGGGGGTGAAGAGGAAGGCTCCTGGTGATGCCGAGCATGGGGCAGCCATCGCAGGGCAGCTGCTCGGAATTGCAAGCGTTTGTTCTCTAAAACCTGGCTGGTGTAAGGAGAGATCTGTGTATTCACTCACTGCGTGGAACTGTGGAAGCATCTGCATAAAGTGTAGCACTTTGCTGCCCTTGTTTCTATTTGTATATAAATATAATCTTAAACCTCTGGATTTGGCTCAGGGTCCTTCTGCAAAGGTTTGTTTTGTTCTTGGGCACAGGCTAGCACTTGTATTTAGGCTGAGAAGAAGTGTCAGAGGTGACAGATCCAGCTTAGTGTGACTCAGCTTTCTCCCTCACAGTATTTTAAATAATGGATGTGCTACTGCTGGTATTTAACTCCTGCCAGAGATGCTGAAATATATGGTGTCTTTAAAATACTGCTACAACATCGAATCTCTGCTCTGGCAGGGGAGGAGATCTCCACCTGGGATTGGTTTTCTCAAAAGGAAAAAGAAATCAGAGGAAGAGGGAAAGGGAGGAGGAAAAAAGCCTGAGCCATAATATCTTGTAAGAATGCCCTTCACCTGAGGCAGTGAAGCAGTCAGCTCTAGCAGTGTGTTGATGGAGAATCCTGAAATCGATGCTGCAGTCTGCGTTATATTTATACAAGCATATGCACTGCACTGATGACGAGGGAGAGAAAGGGCTGTTCCCTGCGTTAAAATAATTAGTGTAATAAATACAGCCTGGCAAGCGCCAGAGGAAGTAGGGATCCCTTTGTTCACATCTCGCCACTTAGAGCTGGGTAAGCAAGTCTTGTGGAGTTAACCTCAGAATTTACTCACCCTTTTATTCTCTGTCTAGAGCTCTTGAGCAGGACGTGCCGCTGATGCCAGACTTAACAAGCGACACTGGATCTCTTCTGCTTTAGAGTGCTGTTGAGGATTTTATGGGGATCTTTTCTTTTTCTTCTTTCTGTCCATGCAAATCCTGCCTGGTAAACGAGGATCCGTTTGCTGTTTAGCAGTCAGTTTGCTTGGCTTAACAAAGGTTATTGCAATAATTGATGTTCCTCTTCTAATAATTAATGTTAATGAGTCCACTAAACAGTAAACAAGACAACAAAGAACTGTTAATGAGACAGTCTTTACTCATTTGTTTAATCTTTTAGTAAGATAATGGGCGATAAATATGTCGCTATTCAGCCATCTTCAAGTCCTTAATGCATGGGGAGTGTTTTAAAAGGAGATTTGAGCTGATTTTTTACACTTGCATTTAGTAAATTCAGCTGACTGGGTAGGTGGGGCGCCTGAAAGAATTGGGAGACCTATATAATTAAGTGCCTTGACATTCTGCTTCTGAAGGACATTGGCAGATATCCAAATGCTATGTTCTGCTCTCAAACTATTTAATTGAAACCATACAAAAGGGAGGGGGTGGAGGGGCAAAAGAGAGGGGAGATCTTGGCAAAAACCTTATGTGCGGTTTTTCGCTATTGGATTGACCAGACAAGGCAACAAAGCTGATAAAACAGGATTAGCAAAATTGCATTGTTGGATATTATATGCTGTGTGACATGTACTACAGCAAGGGAATTTGGCAGGATTAACCTGCAGAGGATAAAGATGTACCAGACAAGAGGGCTGAATTAATAGACTGCTGTGACCAAAGCAAGAAATTCTATTTGCATGGGATATTAAGGGCGATAATAACCTTTCAGGGTGGGGTTGCAGTTAATGCCCCGAGTCTAGTGCTGACCCCACGCCCAAGTCCTGCTCACCCCCTGCAACTCAGTGTACAAAAACCAGCTCATTGGCATGGCTTCTTATTACTCTCTCCTGTTTCTTAGTATATATAGATATATATATATATATGTATATATGTATACACACACACAGAGAAATGCTAATTCCTAGGCAGGATTATCTGTGCTATTGGGTGGGTTTGTGTTGGCGGATTTTTTTCCCCCCAAACTGAGAAGTTCATTTTCCTATTTATAGGAGATGACTTTCTTCTCCTAATGCACTAGTGTTATCCTAAAGTAAATATTTGGGTTTGGTGGTTTTCCTCAGGGCTTCTTGACCCAGCTGGCCATGGGAGAATGCCATTTCTTCACTGTGTGTTCCTCAGCTGTTCAGGAGATTCTACACTTCCCTACGTGCAATCGAGCTGACATAGTAAAACAGCTTTCAGACCATGTAGTGCCAAAGAACATGAATGCTATTGCCAGTAGATGACTAAATAAAATCATATTAAGTTAAAGTGGGAGAATATTAATATTAAAAAACTTAGATGTACACTAAGACTCCATTGGACTATTTAACCAAGGGGGTAAAGAAGCAGAAAACCAACCTCTATCTCTGGTGTGTTAAGGGGAGAGAAAGTAGATTAAGCGTTCATTTCTCATTTGTACAACATATAATTCTGTTTTTTAACTTGAAAAGGCCTTTAAATTTGCTTCTTCCAGATTACAAGCAATGCATATATGGTAGTGTGCTTTTTTTAAGTAATCTGATATGCTTCAGCACAGATTGTATTAAAGGATTCAGAAGGATTTCAACAACCTTGAAAAAGGCTCATACCATTTGCTTTTCCTTTTCCCACGCACAGTACTAGCGGCAGACTTTAGTGTTCCCAGGGAACAGAGAATGTACTAAAAGTATTTGGCATTGATCTGTGTGTGACACAATGTGGTTCATCAAGTGTGCTCAGTGCCACCACAGACAGTGAAAGATCTGCGCTGGTGAGATGATTCCCCTTCATCCAGCATTAGCGTGTCACCATTGATCAGCACCAGCCACAACACAAGTTCAGCTTTCTGGTTCTTCCTTTTAGAGTTGAAGGCTGATGGGAATAATAGAAACATGTAAAATATAAATACTCTTTTTTTTTGTTTGTTTCAACATGTTAAAATTTTGGAAACTGCTCTTTAAATAAAAGCTCTGTTAGTACAACATGACTGGGACTTCACAAGTGTGTACACATGCACAGGTGTTAAGAAATTTAGTTCCATTTCCTACAGCAACTAGATTGCAGAACCTGTCTCTCTGGAATATTTTCTGCTAGTGCCTATGTTACTCACTTCTCTGCCCAGGGACTATACACATCTCCCTTCTCTGCAGGGGAAAGACAAGGCATGAAGTTTCCCTTGGATTAAATTGGGCAATGGGCATGGGGGGGGGGGGGGCGGGGATGCTTCCTATACCTCCAAATCCAACCCATTTCAGGAGAGCTATTAAAAACCAGCAGTTCTCCTTGGAGTTGTGCTAGGCTGCATACCACTTTCTTTCTATCCAATGTGCTGAAGGACTCCCTCAATGAGTCCTCATCCCAGGGATAGTCCTGAATTAACTCACAGAAACTCTGCCTTCTTCTGGAGCTTGGTTGCTGAGGAAGGTCTCTAATACACAAGATCAAGTTTATTATTTGCTTATTTTTCACAAGTGCCTAGATTAGTTAACCCAATAAGGAGTTGTTGGCAACCCCTTAAGAATGACCCAACCATGACAAGTGAGTCATTGTACCACTGGTGCAGCATTCTAAGGGGAATCTGGAAGAACCATATGTCTGTTTCCACCTCTTTTTGTCTGCTTGAAAAGCTGCAGGACCACCTGGAGCTGTGGCCTCGCCAAGACCGTTCCTGTAGTGCTGCAGCATTGCAACCCCGAGCCCTCGTGCTGCTCGAGAGACGCTGTGTGCATGCTGTGATGGTTGGCATGCTCACCGGTGTCAGTCCTGCACAGGCGAGGGCGATTTCTTTTTCCCTTGTGTCCCCGAATCTGTAACTCCTCTTGTGATTTTACAAGAAACTTGTTTTTCCTGGTCAGCAGCGGGTTGTGTTCCTTAGCTTCTGAGAGCTCCTGAGGGATGGGTGCCTTGGAGGGGAATGAAGGGCCTGCAGGCTCGGACATTTGTGGGGTGGGGAGAACATTCCTGAATGCCAATGCGCTGGGCAGCTTCTGGGAATGGACCACACGTGCTGCTGTCTCAGCCACCTCAGAGAAGTAGATAGGGTGTGGGTGTGAAGGTTCATGGCCGTGGTGCACTCAGGAAGCCAAGTGGTCCCTTGGGCACTGCTCTCCTTTTGACAATATCTTGGCACCCATGATAAAGCAGACTGCTTCTCCCATGTCTCTGAGGGCTTGGCTGAGTTTCTAGGTTGCTTCCCCCACCTTCCAGCCTCCAGCTCTCATGAGACAAGTGCAGGGAATGAGTTGCAGGAGTGTAATTGTACATGTTTGCAGCATTGTAACTGTACACGTTTGCAGCATTGCGCTGTAATGGCCACCTGTGCGAAGCCTTAGATCTTGAGTGCCGAGCCAGTTTGCCACTTCTGTTTCTTTGTTTTTTCTCTTGGAGGCATACACCCTTCACACGTTTGTATTTCAAACAGACAGGGGTATAAAACTCGTGGGATCGATGGATCTAACCCTGTCACTTTGCTTTCCAGCACTCGATGGTGTGGAAGATGGACTGCAGAGGAGAAGGACAGAGCGCAGAGGAGCCCAGGAGCAGGGAGCCTGGCCAGGTGCCCCCTCAGGTGCCGTGCAGCAGCTGGTGTTGTGAATCAGGCCGTCACCAGTTGGAGAACGGCTACTTCACAACACCAGGGTTGCACCGCACCACGGTTCGACCACCGGCTGGAGAGGAGCAGCGTTTCCTGTGGGCAGGAAGGGGACGTGGAGCACCTCCTGGCTGCTTCCACGCAAGCCCAGACCTGCAAAGGTAATCAGGTGCTCAACTCCTATTTAGGCACCAGCCTCCCACTGAAGTCTGAAATAGAAGTTAGGCCCCTAAATATCTCTGTGGGTCTGGCCCCGAAACCCTGCGTCGCTGTGCAGTGCAAAGCTTCAGTAGGCATAGGGCAGCACTGTCAGCAGTATGGTCACTGCCCGTTCACATGCCATATGAATGTTAAAGAACAGGTAGCTTTCATTAAGCTGTGGTATACAGGAAAAAAACCCCCTCTGCATGCTCCATGTGTGGTTCTCTCTGACAGTCGCATCTGTGGTCCTTGCCTGTGACTTGTTCTGATCCCTTCCCTATTTCAACACCCAACCACATATTCTCTGTAAAAGGTCCTATACATACCAGGAAGAAGTTGGACTCCTTGGTATTGATACCAAACCAGCCCTAGGTGTGCTGTGATGAATGAAAAATAAACGGTGGGGTCATCCAGAAGTGGTACTAACAACTGCAGTCCTTAAAATAGAGAAAACATTGCTAAAGCAGAGTGCCTCATAAATTCCTAAGTGTAGAAGGACAGCGAGGCACACTCAAACCAAGTGACCCTGTAATGTGTGCCATGCAGTTCAGATCTGAAGCACAGGCTCTTGTCTGATTCCTCTTTTGTACCACAACACCAGTGTGATGTTAGTTTGAGAGGAGTGGGTTACAGAAGAGTGCTTTCCATCCAAAACTGGGTCATGTACATGGAAGTTGGCACACAGCTGATGGCCACCGTATACAATCCCTTAAGTCAAACTGAAACGCTGCTCAGTTTTGATCTCAGAAAGCAGGCATGTGCTCTTGGTCTCAGGACAGGGTTTTCTCTGTTGGGTTTTCATTTCCTCCCACCCCTCAAGGTGGCTCTATGCTCTCAGGTGTGTCTGGCTGTTCCCTTGTATGATATAAACCACTAGATAGGTCTAAAGTGAAGAGTGGAGAAGTGCAGAGAGAAACGATTCAGGTAACATAGAACCAATGAAGGTTTTCTTGAAAATTTCCTTCATTATCCTAACCCATCTGACTGAAGATAGCAGTAAAAATTATTTAAATTCCATCCTGGATATATTATTGCTGGCAGGGAGATAGGGGTAGGGGAAAGTCAGGAAATACACAAGATCTGAAATAGTATGGGACAGCCTGGAAATGCAAATGAAAGGTGACAATAGTGGTTACATTGGACCCATCCTAATCTTTCTGTTCAGGTGGACTTCCATCACAAGTAGCCCTGAATTCCTCTTCTAGCAAAAAGTCAAATACCATGAACAATGTAAGAGGTGTATGGGAGGCTCATTCATACCTTAGGAGGGCAACCTGTGGAAGCAGGCTAGCATTGGCTTTTTGTCATTGATGAGAGGACAAGCTAGATCATGTTTCTTGTTCATGCATTGTGAATTTGTGAATCCAACATGCAAGAACACTGTTTTCAATTAAACTTGTTCTCTGCTAACACAAACTGTGTGCTCTGTGTAATCTCATTGTTTTTTATAACCTTGTTTCAAAGCTTGAAACTTTTCTCTGCAGAGTTTGTTTCATGGGGCAATGCACAAAATTCTTTAGAAACAGAAGTCATCAAGGAAATAGTCCCAACAACCCCTACATGCACGCACACCAATTTACATGAGCAGCTATTCATATATGGAATTAAACCCCATTTCATCTTTTATTGTGAGCCAGAAACCTGTTTGACCTATTCCGTTTCTGTCAGTAAATACACATAAACATTTGAAATATGTTAATGCTTAATATCCATTGCCAGGTGACCTGATAGACTATCTCCATACTTCTCCAAGTATGATATGTGGAGACAGGTCATTTTTAGCTCACTTTTTTTAAAGAATTTCATGGGAACATCCCACTTCAGAGGTACTTTTGGTATTTTGGTATTGTACTACAGCTCTACATCACCCTCTATGCTCTTCTAAAGTGATTTCCTAGCAAATTAATGCAGGCCATAATGTAGCACTGCTACTGAAAATAAAACACTCCTCCTTGTCACTGAGAAGCCTGATCATGTCATCTCCTGAGGTGGATTGCAGGTTGAATAGCTGACTGTCAGCTTCAGGTGATGGAACCAATTTCTGTTTGCTCTGTTCAGCAGCTGGCACGTGCTGAGGTGGACAAAGGTGAATGCACAAAATAAATAGTTCAATATAGGTTTTAAATTGTGTGTTATTCTTAATGAGCGCCTACAGTTCATCTTCATGTCAACCCCAGTCCTGGCTGCTAAGATGGAAAAATAGGTGCTCACCAGGTTTCTGGACAGCCCCTCAAAAGAGAGGCCTGTGCATTCTGTGGGTGAGTTTTCTGGTGCTTTACAGATCCTTTCTCCTACTTGTGTATTATCGTAAAGAAGGGGAAGTTTACCCTGCAAATATACCCCATTAGAATTGTTGAAAGGCCTGGTTTTATAACGTTAATAAAACACTGTGCTCAGCAATGGGAGGGGGAAAAAAGAGCAAAGTCTATCGAACCTGAAATGCTGGGCTGTAGTCTCTTGTGAAATTTTTTATGGGGTTTTTATTCCAAAAGTGGTTCTTATATCTAAGCAAATAGTATTTAATTTCACCCTTGAACCCTTTGGAATTTAAATATGATGGGTTTATTTTCTCAGCACATCCACGCTGTTCTTCAATTGTTTTGAATGGGTTTTTTGTTTCCTTCCTGGGCTCACCAGCAGCTCATGTACCACTTCAGAGACTAGCAGCCTTGTAAATTTTGTTCTCTTTTTCCCTACATACAACAGCCAAGCTGACAGGCACAGTAGGGCTCAGCATCTCTCACTTTCTGTGTTCGCATGCATGCTGCTTTGTTACTGTGGTGTTCCTCATGAAAAGTGCCATTAACAGATTTCCTCTTCATCTCTTTAATTGGGCTTTCTCTTTGGCAAGCAACTAATGTGAAATTAAAATGATATTTCAGGCAGCATTGCAAAGCAAACAGTAGGTGGGGCTGAATTTTGGTACCCACAAACCTGAGTCAGGTTTTATTTCAGTGCTATAAAAGCTTCACAGCAGGAGGGAGAAAATACAGAAAGAGTCTTCAGGCATCTTAACACAGTGAGAAAGAGGTGACACTAAGGAGGAGGAAGAGAGGCTGGTTCACAGCTACTGTTTTAAACAAGTGACCTGAAAAGCATATTAGGTATATTAGAAGGGTATTTTTAGAAAAATCAAGAGTTCTCACAGGATACAGTCAGGCCTCAAATGAGCACATAAAAGGGGCCAAAACATCCCCATTGGGCAGTGAAGTGGCACCACAAAGCATAAAAATCACTAGGCTAAACAACCAACGCTAAATGACTTTCACTCAAAGGTTGATGTAAACAACAGAACGGAGCAAGCAGTCTCTGAAGATCACATAAACTACTCAGAGAAATTTTATAACCTATCCTCTAAGGAGATTCTCTCTACTTAAAAGCCAAAGCAGCAGAGACTGCTGTGTCATACTCCTTGTCTTTATGTATATGGGAAATTCCAAAAATTATGATGCTTCTTTGACAAACAGTTGCCTCCTTCCTTAACAAGGCTAAGTACCTGTGCCTCAATAAATGAGTTTTTATGTTGCATTTGATTAGACCTAGTTCACCAACCATGCATTAGCAGGAAAGCACTGCCCACGCATGCAAGCTTAATGCACGCAGCTCTTGCCGTCAGAGACCATTTCGAAAAAGATGATGTGCAAAGCAATCCAGCCAGCTGCACTCTGATACCCACTTCACACCAGGAAAACTCCTCTACTCACCGGGACATGGTCTGGGTTTCAGGAGGGAGGCTGGCACCAGGTGCCCACCCTGTGCCACTGCAGCTTTGTCCCTGCTGCTGCTCTGTCTGCAGAGTCTGGGGCAGGGGCTTTGGATAGTCTGGTTCATTCCTGGTCTGGAATAGCACAAAAAAAGCAGAGCTGGGAAGATGTCTGAGGTCTATATTAGTACTTTGAATGTATGGTGTCTCCACAATTCAGCTAAAAATTTTGTCAGTTTGGGAAGAAAAGCTCAATTTTAGAGAACTCTGGCATATGCCAAAAACTCAACATCCCAATGTATTGCCCACCATATGCCTTCAGTGAAGTTGTTATTAAGATGACTAAACCTTAAATTCCTTCCTTTGCATAAGGGTCTCATTCCCTAAACTCTATTTACCCTGGTCTCTCTGCCACTGGGGATGTGTGGCTGTGGTAGCATGTGTCCCAGGGCTCTCCAGGAAAGCCAGCAGCTTCTCCACGTGAATAGAGCTATGGACTGAAGCAGCTGCTAACTCTGCAAATTGTGTTTCATTTCCAAAGCTCCAGCTGAATCTCACCACTGCAGATGCAAGATCTGGTGGAGGTCTGAGGAGGCAGAGCTTTGTGCTGGTTTTTGTAGGTGCCCACCAACCTCAGCTGAGACGGAGCAGGACAGTCTTCTGGAAAAGGTGCTGCTATCCCCATACACATCCCGCTGACAGTCCTATTCCTTGATAAATGGCAAATGGCTTAAGCCTTTTCAGGGGGTTTACATGACTATTTTTCACTATGTCAGAATAATGGTTTCCATAGTAACAGCCATGTGGACCAGCACATACCGTAACTCTGGAGATATGTTGCGGAAGACTCTTGGAGATTAAAAATCCCCAAATGCCCTGGGAACTGCTGCACATCCACAGGGTGTCACATGGGAGAGTACTCCTGCACTCCATAACCTCTCCCTTTGCTATATTTCAACACATCTAGTTTACTCCTTTATTGTTCCAAATAAACTTCTTGTTGTTCAACTGTGGGGACCTCCAGAGAGACCCGTCACACAATGACAGCATCTCCCATCTCAGCTGCAGTGTGTGATAAGTCTCTGGTGAGAAGTAGCAGCTCTTTTCCTCCAGGAATGGGGTTTGATCTCTTCCCACTTTCTGCTAGTCTAAACCCAAAAGTATTGAATCACATTCTGGAAGCTGTGTTGCTGTAAGAGCCCTCTAGTTTTATCACTCAAAATCATACTGTCTTCGAGCCTTGAATTCAAAATGGCAATGTCTCTGCTGCTTAATGACAAGGTAAGGGAAGCGGAGCTGGTGACTGCTCCCAACAGCACATGCAGAGGGAACAGCATCACTCATCCTGCCATGGGGAAGAAGTGTCTGCTGTTAGGAAAAAGAAACACAGAAACCCTCTCTGCCCACAGCAATGCAGCAGTGAGCATGCAGGCAGCTGCCTGTGTGGGAGGTGGTGCATGCCCCAGGGCCAGGGCAACCACAGTAAGGCTTCCACGCTCTGGACTGCATGGGTGGTTCGGTCCTGGGCAGCTTTGGGTGAAGTTGACTTCTTTTAACCCATGTGAAAGACAACCCACGTGGCTGGGGTTGGTTTTTTCCTTTATAAACAAAGGAGTTCTATTTGTGCTGGGGAAAAGGGGGACAGTCACCAAAAAGCCCCCCGCCCCTGCCAGGATAAGCAAGCAGATTCCCAAAGGCCAAATACCATTAACACTGATGCCTCCATCATCATAAAGCTGAGCTTCCCCCTCAGCCCTTGTCCTTGCCTGCCTCTGTCCCAGGCACATCACAAATTCAGGCACCTTCACCAGGGCTGCAGCTTCATTCACAATGAGCTGAAGATTTATTCTCTCCAAGACAAGACCCCGAAAAATACCAGATTGCAAAATACAGATGTTTATAGTGACTGAAATACTCAGTGACCAAGAAAACCCTCACATGAGCTTTCTTTTTTAATAAAGCAAACTGCCTTGTCATGTGAATTAATATCCCCGCAGCATGGCTCTGTCTATTTATTCCTTGCTGATGTTGTTTTTGATCACTGCTAGATGAAAATGAAATCTTGGATGCTTTAGGGCTGCTGTTAGGACAGATTCAATGAGATGAAAACGCATTTCAGGAAATACCAGGAAGCCAGTTTTTGTTTTAATTTCCAGGGACACACAGGGCTCCAATTCCCTGGAGTCAGGAGGAATTGCAATTGAAGAAAGGCACACTGAAAACACATTGAAAGTGTGTCCTTCCAATCCTCCAAAGCAAATGCCACTTAGAGGCATTGCTGTTATGCCTCTCAATCACAAACTCTTCCTTTTGAAGGCAACATTTTGTCAGTCCAAGTCCCTTTCTTCACAGGCTTTTTGAATATTAAATGGTCCCTGGGCACAGACAGAAGCCAGGGCTGTTGCACTCTGGCACACTTTCTACTCGCTGAACCCACAGCCTCTCCTTCTGTCTGTCAGTCCATTGGTCTGTCCCATCAGTTTTGTCTCCAGGTTCCTCAAAACCCCATTTCAGTGGCTGTTTCTCTGTCTTACCCATAGCCTCACAGGCAGGTCCCCAGCTGAAGGGGAGCACAGGGACTTCACCCTGCACTGAGGTCCTCTGCTGACTCTATCAGGGGGTAACTGCTTTTCTCTTTCTGAGTTCATGTCCCCACATCTCCAGCTGGGAAGTGTACCTGGTTAGGGAGGTGGTATGAACACCAGGTAACATTCTGTTACTCAACATTTGTAATTACACAACCAGCCTAAGGCAAATAGTGCCAGAACGGATGCTTTGCACTGTGTAAATCACTGCTTTTCACAATCTGTTTGGTTCAAACCCAAGACAAATCTGACTCTGCATCTGAAGAATCACGTCTCTTTGAATTTAGGCACATGACTGGTGTCCACCAAGCCTCATAGCTACATTTGATCAAGAAAAAAATAAAATACTTTCCCCCATATGTTTATAGAAAGAAAAATCTGTATTTGGAAACAGTTTGATAGAAAAAGTCAGACACTTTGTTATTGAATATAACCCAGATTAACAGTGACAGACTCTGGGATTTTCTCAGAGGAAAATAAAAATCCAAACCATTTCTAAATGACTTTTTTCTGACAAAAATAAGCATTAAGGCAGGGAGCAAAACTTTTGCCCACACTGACCTTTCCCTGCAGTGCAGTGGCAAGGGTCTGGATGCCCCGAGTCTCCTCCACAAGTGAGCAGGGTGGGCAGGCATGGCTCTCTCCTTCTGTCACTCCTGCTGTGCCAAGGGAGCTTAAAAGGCCAAGAAATTTGTCCCCTTTCAGATTTCCTTTCAGCATTTCCCCAGCTTTCTCTGTATAGGCATCGCACACAACACAGCAGGGTTATGACCCACAGCAGGGTTTTATAAACACTCACACAAGTAATAATAAAAAGCCCACACCATCCCCTTCTGGGTGTCTCACAGAAATGGATTTAAGACCCCATGGTCTTTAAATAATGTGCTAGGGACAGGACAGAGCCTACAGAGAGGCTGACCAAATCCCACCACTGCAAGATGGGGAGGAGACCTATGATGCTCTACAGCCCAAAACTGCCTCTCGGCCACCTGCTTCAGCATTTTGGCCCGATTTCACTCTTGATGCCTGCACCTCCCCAAAGACTTCCAGATTAGAGAAATAAACAAATTAAGTTTGCTGCCACATCAGCCCAAAAATCTCACAGCAAGGAAATGGTGCTTGGACCTGACATTACTAATGAAGCTGTCCACCATGTGTGAGGCTTGCTGGGTTGTCTTTTTATGTGCAGGTCAGCATCAGTCATCTGCAGTATAAATACAGTGATGCAAACATACCTGTGAAGTGATTCAGGAACTATGGAGTGAAAAAACTTACACCTTCCTCCCATCCAAAACTGTAGGTTGGGAGGGGAGGAGATAGCTGAGAAGAGTCCCAGTAACTTTGGAAAGCAAAAAAATATTTGTATGGTCTTTATTTTAATTACCCTGTGAGGAAGCACAGCAGCCTGGGTGAGTCACCTGGTATCCCACGGCAGGGTGTTGTTTTCAGCACAGTAAAATACAGCAGAACAAATACCAACCCACATGGGAGTTTCTGAAACTCTCCATCAAGTCTTTCCTCTTTCCCCAGATAACCCAAATTCTCTTACACGGCCACAGCAATTTCACCTTCATTTAGAACAGAAGATACTGAAATGGAAACTTGGGCGGGGGGGAAAAACCCTTCCAGACTGAAATCAAAACAAATCACTTTTTTTTGCATATTAATAAGTCTCCTGATTGAAAGTGTTCTAGCTGTTCAAGGAGGAATATAAACAGTAGATGCTGCTAATTTAAGACTGGCTAATTAAAAGCAAAATGAAAAAAATTACTCCCGTAGAAACAGCCGCATACAAAACACACTCACCCAGCACATTTCATCAAGCTCTGCTTATTATATCTGGGTTTAGAGAAACAATCCCATTGCTTTTTTACTCTCTTTCTGGGTTGGGTTTTCCCACTGCATGTTGCCTCCAGCACACTGCCCCTCTGCAGAGCCAGCAGCAGCAACCAGCAGGACCTGCAGGACATCCACAGCTGTGACCTATTTGGGGCTTTGACCAAGCTGTCACCAATGGCATGGGGCATTGAGTCAGGAGCACCCCTGCCTGTAAGAATTGACACCTGCCAAAGTGCCATCAGGAACTTGTCATGGGTGTGCTCTGTCCCCTTACCCAGCTCACTGGTAGAAACAGCCCCAGAAATGACCCCCTAACCACATCTCAGCAGTTTGGCTACAAGGATAGTGTGGGCTATTGTGGCAAAACCCCTGCCTGCTACAGCAGGGACAAATCTCATTCACCTCCATTCCCCTCCCCCTGGAGACCAAGGTAGTCATCTCAATGCAGCAAGCAATCTGGTCAGGCACAATCCTGCTTCCCCCCATAACTGATTACAAACCAGTCATAGAATCATAGAGTCATTAAGGTTGGAAAATAGCTCCAAGACTGAGTCCAACCTTTGGTGGAACACCACCATGTCAACTAAACCCTAGCACTAAGTGCCACATCCAGATGTTTACTGAACACTTCCAGGGATGGTGACTCCACCACTTTCCTGGGCAGCCCATTCTGATGCTTAATCACTTTTTCAGTGAAGAATTTTTTTCTGATGTCCAACCTAAACCTCCCCGGCACAGCTTGAGGACGTTTTTCCTTGTACTGTTTCTCATAACCTGGGAGTAAGAGGCCAATCCTATCTGGCTACAATCTCCTTTCAGGCAGTTCAAGGCAGCAATAAGGTCTCCCCTGAGCCTCCTCTTGTCCAGGCTAAACAATCCGAGCTCCCTCAGCTGCTCCTCATAGGACTCATGCTCCAGACCCTTCATCAGCTTTGTTGCCCTTCTCTGGGCACGCTCCAGCCCCTCAATGTCTTTCTTGCAGTGAGGGGCTCAGAACTGGACACAGGATTTGAGGTGTGCCCTCATCACTGCTGAGTACAGAAGGATAATCACTGCCCTGGTCCTGCTGGCCACACTATTTTTAATATAAGCCAGGATGCCACTGGCTTTCTTGGCCACCTGAGCACACACTGGCTCATGTTCAGCTGGCTGTAAACCAGCAACCCCAGGTACTTTTCCACTGGGCCACTTTCCAGCCACTCTTCCCCCAGCCTGCAGCAATTTCATTCGACAACAGCACATACAAACGATGCAAAAACTCGGTGAAAAAAATGAATGCAGACACAGTGTAGGAGGAAGGCAGGCTGTATCCCTCACTGCAGAGCACTGGCAGTGTCCAGCAGGAGTCAGGAGAGTGGGTGGCAGTGAGATGCCACTTTCCCCAAGCAGCAGTTTTGAAACAGATCTGTTGTAAGAAAAGCTGCTGCTGGGCTTTCAAAAACCCACCAAGAGCTTTACTTTAACAGCTCGGAAGCATAAGGCTTGGGCAGCACTGCTGCTTATGTTCACCGGTTTGAAATAGATGAGGGGAAGAGAGGCCCATAACGACAGGTTCTACCCAGACAGGGGGTACCTGCAGTCAGGCAGTGCCCATCCACAGCTGCTCTGTGAGGCAGCGGCCAGCCAGACCCATTTTCTTGTTACCCCCCTTCTCCCTGAAAAGGGCGTGGGCTCTGCAGCCCAAGCAGGGAGGAGAAATATCTCCATAAGTCTGCTGTCAATCAGCACATTACCACTGAAATGAGAAATGGAGTTCTGTTCTCCTTCTCTCCCTATTTTTTTCTTTTATGGTTATTTATTGTGTCTCTTTGAATTTGCATCCCAAGGGCTCTTGTATGACAGAATGTAATAGTATTAGTCACCGTTTTACACATTAGAGAACATAATATTTAGCATTCATAACAATTTCTAGCTTAAAAGTGCCACACAAACATTAAAATATACTGTATTTTCCCGTGTTTTTAAGAGATAACTTGTTCTTGCCTGAAGCTATCCAACTTCCCTTTTTATTATCCCTCACAAGAACTGAGGTGTTTCTGTCAGCACCTCTGTCACACAAGAGAATGCCAGTTTTATGGCCCCTCCCTCAGAGCAGCTCTGAACAAAAGGAACTTCCCTGGCTCCTTCTTCTCCCCATCCATTCACAGTTCCCCCACACCTGCCATATTCCTGGCTCCTGAAATCCAGCAGACAGCACCAGCAGCGGTCAATCATTCTTTACTTTGGCAGCTTGTCCTGCTGCCTGTATGATAAAAACTACAAGACATTCAATTTCTTTTTCCTTTTCTGCTGACGCTTTGCTCATGCTGCCAATAAGCTCATTCTCTGTCGGGCACTAGAGATGGGTGCTGTAACCCACCTCAGCGCCCCGTGGTTTGAAGCATGGCAGGGACCAGGGGCTTGCAGCAGGTACAGTGGAGGTCTGCAGAGCTCCTGGAGGTAATGATGAGGCTGTCCTGCATCATTCTGGGGATGAAAAGGACCTTATCCAATAAATCTGTTCCCTGAGAGGAATGCTGAATAGATCTAATGAAAAAGCAGTATCTATCATGTTTATGTGGCAATATCCAACTTGTTATACAGTCTGATAAATTTCACTTGTGTATTTCTGAGACCAGAAGAAATAAAATTTATATAATTAATGACATAATGTTTTACATGCTATGGCATTATATGACTTCTTAGTCCCATAGAGCAGCATATGAAAAGTGGTTAAGAATTTAAAATCTGTTCTCTTCAGATCAGTGATTTTTCTACCTGCAAAAGTCTGAAGTTTTTCAGGATCTATAAAGCTCCTCCAAGTGCTCTGCAAAAGAGTAGTAAGATAAATGAGCTTGTCTGTTACTCAGTACATGTCTGCATATATCACCTTTCCAAAGCACCTCTGCTTTTGGGATTCCCAAATCAAAAAACACCTCTTAATGTTATGCCTCAAAAACCATTTTTTGATCCTGTGCATAGCAGGTCTTAATCTTGCCTTCAATTTTACTGCCTCTAGACAACTGAGAAAGGAAGATTAAAAATACCGTCTCAGTTGGAGACATCACACAGGATTTGTATTCATTCCCCAACTGTGATTTGTAGTATGATGAATTCTCAAGAAATATCATAGCTTGGCAACTATATTCCTGAAAAAGAATAATTTGAGCTGGATAGGATCTCTCCTGGGTCATCTAGCCTGCTGCCCAGTAGTGATGGCTATGTTATGGCCTTGGTTGCACTGAAAGGTCTTCCATGAAAGAAAAACAACAAAAAGTCTGTCATGGTATGTATGTCACACACACACACTAGATTTGACAAACTGAAAATCCCAAATCTAAGAACAATGAAGCATATAAATATGCCAATTCAGGAGTCATAACAATCCACAGTTTCCACAAATTGCACACATTTTTCTTCCACCAGCCCCAGCTTTACACGCCTCATGCATTTTAATGCACACTTGCAATGCAAATGAGTTTCCAATAATTCCTGTTTGTCAGCTGAACAAAAACCAAAAGTCTCAACCAGAAAAAGTTTCTTCAGCCTCAACAGATGATGAGCTGTGTCTTCAGCTTCAGCCTCTGCAGGTGAGTCAGTGCCTGAGCTTTGGGAAGGACAGGGCTGGGATCCTGCTTTGGGAGGGGTGGAAAACTTGCAACGGGGAGTTTTTTCTCTCAAATTAAATTTCTTGTCTATGTGCAATTACCAGCTAAAATGAGTTCTGTAGGCCACTTTAAAGGGGACTAAAACGTTCTGCCTCTTGAACCACCAAAGAAGCACCCATAGTTTCTACAGTGTTCAGTGAACTTGTAGACATCTCAGCTGAACAGGAACCAGAGACCAGGGCTCATATAAGCCCATGGGATTCTGGGTTCTCACCTCCTTCCTTAGTGCAGGCAGCCAGCAGACTGGCCCTTCCCACACTATTTTATCTGATGTCTTCTGCTACTCCCTTAATCTTATTTCATGATGAGGGGGCAAAAAAAACTGTCAAGGCTTGTATTTCACCAAGGGCTTTGTAAAATCACTCATTTTGCAACAGATGTAAGCATGGATGGATTCAGTACAGCTTCTCAGCCACACATTAAAATCTCCCCAGTCTGATTATGGAGGCACCAAGTTTCATATATACATGTGCACACCCCTCCTCTTTTCCTGGTTGTCTGTAGGGACAGAGTCCTATGACATGTTGCCATTACCCTCCTGCATCTCCAGAGCTGAGCTACTGGCCAGAAGCTGCCCCAGTAAGGCTGGTATCCACTCTCAAACTCTCTCTTCTCCTGTCAGATTTAAAGACTGTCTTGTCAAATTATTATTTGTGTATTTGATCACCTCAAGGGGAAAATATGGGTATAGGAAGGAAAAGACACTTCTAAGTTAGTTTTGATTGACTACCGTGAAGTACTTGTCAGTGTGCACTGGTGTAAGTCACAGCAGCACCACTCCAGGGTGCAAACCAGTTGTGTTTGGGGTCTTCATGGGGCTCTACCTCTAAACCGGCAAAGTTGGAAGCTCTGTTTTGTAAGGTAACTCAGCCTGGACAAGTTGGGCTCGATGAGCCTGACATGCTTGAGCAGGAAAGCTGGGCTTGGTGACCTCCAGTGGTTCCTTCAAACCTTACCCATTCTGTGACATTGTGATATAAAAATGGTCTGGTGCAAATTTTGCACTGTATTCTCCCTGTTTAAACTGGATTTTATCACAACCCCTACTACACAGCTGTCTCCAGACTAACCAGCGGTCTTTGCTCCCAGGCTGGAGGAGATGTGGTGAAGCAAACTTTCTGTGCAAGCATCATTTCTAAATTCCTCCCAAACCTTTCTCGTTGCTCCAGTCACCCAGGAAGCTCCCAGGAGGCAATGTGATCACCTCGGCTCCAATTCATTTCTTCAGTAAAACAAAGAAAATAATTATGCTGAATACAGCCACATCCCATTGCTGTGAGAGTACGGAGGATCTCTGTGGAGAGGACCACTGGAGCTTGGATGTATGGAATCAGGTCCACTAATATGTGGGCCATGAAAAGATCACCTACATGAACTGTTCTCATCTTTGATTACACCTACCAAGTCTGTGGGATATGGACTTGACCCAGGGAACCAGAAGCCTATCACAAGGTCACTGTTTTGAACACTCTTACCAGCTGTGCTTGCACAGTCCTCCGCCAAAGTAGTCATGGGGTCCCTAACTTGCTGATACTTAGTTGTGTCATAGTTTAACCCCAGATGGCAACCAAGCATCACACAGCCCCCCACTCATCCTCAGTTCTGGTGGGATGGGGAGTAGAACTAGAAAAAAAGTAAAAACTCATGGGCTGAGATAGTAATAATAGAAATTAATAAGAATTGAAACAAAGTAAAATATAATAATAATAATAATAATAATAATAATAATAATAATAATAATAATGGTGATTATGTTGTTATTATTATTGTTACTATTTAATGAAAGCAGAAAAAAAAAACCAAGAAAAATAATCCCCAAGTAAAGCAAGTGATGTTTGATACACTACAGTTGTTCACCACCCACTGACTGATGTCCAGCTCATCTCTGAGCAGAGATTGGTACCTCCTGGCCAACTTCCCCCAGTTTATATACTGGGCATGATGTTTTGTGATATGGAATATCCCTTTGGCCACTTCTGATCAACAGTGCAGGCTATGTTCCTTCCCAGCTTCTTGTGCACCTCCTCATTGGCAGAGCATGGACAACTGAAAAGCCCTTGACTTAGTGTAAGCACTGCTCAGCAACAACCAAAACATCAGCGTGTTATCAACTTTATTCTCACACTGAATTCAAAACACAGCACTGTACCAGCTACTAAGAAGAAAATGAACTCTATCTCTGCTGAAACCAGGACAAGTTGGAGATCTTTAAAGTACTTAGTTTTTTGCAACAGGTCCTAAGTTCAATAGGGGACACAAATCTAAGACTTCTCCAGCTTTGGGACGGACATTTTCAAAAGGCTTACCTGGATGCCTGTATCCACTGGGTACCCAGTGCTCTCCATATTAACATTTGCAAATGATGCTTTGAGGTATTTCAGCTCTTTTAGGGCAGAGAGATTTCTCTGAAAAGCAAACCAAGTAGGCTGTGACACACTGCTCTGCCTCCTTCCTCAGCAGCTCTCTATAGAACCTGGATATTGCGCTTACAGGCAGCTGGTGAACTGCAGGCAGAAAGAACAGCCAGTTTTTAAGTTGCTGATTCTTATGCAAAAAGTGGGTGCATGGAGGCACCAAAGATCTAACATGAGGTTAAAACCAGGTCCTGACCTTGCCCTGGCACACAGCAGAAGCAGGTAATTCATGGGTTATTGTCAAGAGGCTTTGCTCCAGTGACACACTTAGAGAGCAGCTGTGAGCAGGTGAATCCTCCCCAGTGCGACACAGGCATCAGGGCTGTTCAGGTTTACACTGTACCTCTTAAAGAGATGGTAGAAACTGCTCAATTTCTGTTACTCTGCCCAACCCACAAACCTAAAATAGACTCTGGAAAAAGCCACAGCCTCGTGACCCCCTCTCATACAGACTGAATTAAAGATATAATTGAAGGTGCCCTATTGTCAAAGCTAAATGCCTATACATACTGTGTTTGGACAATGCAAAGAACACATAAAAGGCACTGAATGGCTTTAAAACTATATATACATGCCACCTGAAGAAGGAGGCATTCAACCAGAGCCTATTTATTCCCTGTGACCCAAAATCCAGATGCAGGGCTACTAACTGAGCAAACCAAACAGGAGAAGTAGGCAACAAAGAGAATTTGGAGTGACTGAAGATCAGAATGGGTAGAGAGATCACAAAATAAATAAGGAGATAAGGAGCAGACGTGAAGCAGAGACATCACACAGAGCATCAAATGAGCAATTGCCAGTGCGCAGCACATCCATCACAAACACATGGTACGTCACAGGGATCTCACAGGTGACATGGGGAAGCAGAAGAAAGCCCTGTACTGCTACAGGACCTGCTCCAGACAAGGGGTTGTCACTCCTCTGGCAGAAAATAGGACTATAGGTGAGGAAAGCAGGCCTATAGGTGAGTGTGAGTGGTCTCAGCCTGTTTCTGGGAGACAGTTAATTTAATGCTGCTCACAGCATAACTGCAGCAAGAATGCAGAATTTTAAGTGTCAAGTAAGTAAATTTGTATTAAAGTAACTGCAATTATACACAGCCTGCACTCACTCCCACGGGGGGCTGTGGCAGGTTTGTGATGGACTTCACTGGGAGCAGAATTAGGATGATAATCAATACAAGCACAGCCATCATTTTGCATTTTCTTGTAGCTGCCAAACCTACCATAGTAAAAAGCAAAGGGCTTTTTAGATTACAGAGCAAAGGCCTGCAGAGATTTCAGCTAGTCTCTGAATAATGGCATGTGATCAAGTCCTTTTGTGAACAAAAAAGAAGAGAATTTCCCAATACGTGCATGTAATTCCAAAGCTGTGATAAGTTATTTGTTTCACCGCTAGTAAGATCACTGCACAGTGTTCAGTGGAACAGAAGGTTTTGGCCAATCAATGGATTTTTGATTTCTCACCTCTCATCTAAATACTGGTTTGTGCCTCAACTGTGTCAACAGCAAATGTATCTCTGGTCTAACAAAAGAAAAACTAATTTTAGTGCTGTGAATAACTCACTGTGCTCAAAAATTAACCACTTCCTTCAATTACACGAACAACCAGGTAACTGAAAAAGTAATTCAAATTATTACAAATTTGATTGCTTTTTGAGGAAAAATAAAAAGGTAATAACAGAAAGAACAGCAGTTTGCTCATCCAAATGGCAGCGGGCCAGAGGGGATTAATGGGAGGCAAGCAGGGCTGCAGGTGGATACCAAAGGTTGCTCCATCAGTGCATCTGAAGTTGCGTCGGAAGAGAATGACTTGCTTAGCACCACTACCACAGAAAAGCTGAGGCTGAGACTGAAGGTGTGATTACACCGATGAGCGGCCAGTGCAAAATATAACCGTACCTTCCCAGGTAACTGCAGTGTTTTCCGTACTTCTGACCTGAAGATTATGAGGAAAATCCCCATTTGACTTCTCTGCCTGACTAACCTGAAGAAATAACAAGTTCTCTAAACAGAATTTATTTTCCAAATAATTAGCTTGACCTGCTTCAGGATGAGCCGGTGTTTGCCAGGGGGAGCAATACACAGGGCATGCTTTGGCTTTCAGGTGCTCCAGGAGGAGCTGAAAGACCTGGAGGAGCTTGAAATGGAGAAGAGGCTTTATCCAGCAGCAGGGCATGCAGAGACCTGGCCCCAGGCGGGGCTGAACTCCCTTTTGCACAGTGCTGGAATTAGAAAAATATTCCCATGCAAAAAGCGTCTCTTGTAGTGTCTATTGTAGAGATTGGCCAGGAGCAGGTGAAGATAGGGAGAGGACAGGGAAAAGACAGTAGGACAGTGGCAAAGAAAATCTTTACCTTAAGGTGCCATCTGCAAACTGTTCAAAAAGAAGAAAAGGAAGGTAATGATGATGACATGAGACTTTAGGCTGGGGAGTTAGCAGATTTTTTTACCTCTGCTCAAAGGAGCTGCCAACCTGCTCCCGGCTGCCCATTGGATGAACATGGGTGAGAAATCAGGGAGTGCACCTTCATGGTGGCCGTTCATGATGACAGCGAATAAAAGACAAAAAAGGGTATCCAGGTCCCTAATTTCTTACCAGTCCCAAGGGAATTACCCTGCATTGTAACAAGCAAAATCCTTTCACCAAGGGCTCTCAGGATTTTGGCAGTTTTCACAATCTTTGGGTTCCCTCTGTAGTCTTGGAGAGATATAGTCTCTTCACTGCAAAGTCTCCTCCATCAAATCTAGAGCAAACCATTCCTCTTTCCACTGCATCTCTAATTAGAGGAGCTCACTGCCCCCTTGGTTCCAGGGGGCAGAATGGGATGTGTCCTCCCTTGCTCCTGCACCTTCGAGAATTTCTCCCATGAAGACAGAGATGAGCAGAAAGAGTTCATGCTCACTTATTCTCTGACCCTGTGAGGATTCGGCACTGAGACAAAGGGCTGAGACACTTCCAAATTGTCCTGAACTTTCCTCCTCTACCAAAACAAATGCCAGCACCTGGAAAGGTGCACTTTTCTCCCCTCCCCACCTGCTTTCACCTGCATGCGGTCAGGAGGAAGGATATGGCTGAAAACTGGTTGCACAGTTCTCTTGGTAGGAAGTCCTGCTAATATTTAAATTGATCGTTGGGATTAAAAGGGTTTCAGTTCTCAGCACTTTGCTCTGTGTACACTCTCTTTTGACAACATGATGTCCTACTGAAGCTATTCTGCAAATCTTTTTGCTCTCTGTGTGGGAGGTGTGATGGGTAGATTTGGCTCTTGCCTTGTGCCCTCAGACAGGGCACAGGGATAAGGGAGGTCATAGCTGATCTCTGCCTCCCACTGGTTGCCCTGGGGTCAGCCAGATTAATGTTTGCATTTTGTTTGATTCATTCACCACACTATCAGCGTAACCCAAGACAACACGGGTGACATTTATTGTGAGCTGGCCCCTTTTTCATTAAGAATTGGCCTAAATCCACACACATTTAGTGGTAATTGCTAGGCAGGCAGCACAGAGCAAATACCTTTTATTTCAAATCCAAGACAAGTCAGTGCTGGCTGATAGTTTGTTGGCGCTTTCCTACATTAATTAAGTACCTCTCATCTAATATTACATGCGGTCTTTCTGAAAACCTCTAGTGAAAAGTCTATTTGTTAAAAGTGCCAGTTGAAGTCAAAACAACATCCAACATTGCAAATTAGGATTCCAGATTCCAGGATGAGATCTATTAGTCTTTCCCTGTTTAACTAATTAAAAACATGGAGGGACAAAATTTGTTTTGTCATTCTTCTGTCCGTAGGAGTCCTTACAGTAGCTAAGAAAAGAAAACAAAATTCCCTTCATTTATCTTAAGATATCGGCTGGCTTACCCATCTGTGAGCAAAGAATGTTTTTGCTTAGCTTGCTTAACTAAATGAATCTTGGTTCACTTGCTTGCAGCTGAAGACAAATTAGGCTGATTATACACGAAAGGGCATACAGCACATCTAGGAATTAAACTGCGACTGGGTATTTAGGATGAATGAAATGAATAGGCAGCAACAGCTTTGCGTGGCTCTGAACAATCAGCAGTCCCCTTCTCTTGCAATCTTTTTAAAGCACTTTCAAAATAATCCTCGGTGTTATTCTTGTGTGTAAGTCGCTGGTTTGCAAGTACGGATTTTTAAAGAAACAAAAAAATCCCCATGCAAACTTTTCCCCCCTTTGGAATGGGCAGCATTGCCGAGCTCAGCAGCTTGCTGCGACGCTGCCTTTCCCACTCAGCGGAGGAATTCCTGACATGCCACGCTGCCGGGCTGCTCCGTGCACAGAACGTAGAGGCAAGCAACAGCATCACCCCCTCCAGCAGTTTTATTTCCCACATCTCTTACTCCGTAGGACACTGCAGAATGTGGACTGTATCTGCTGCAAGTGCCTGACAGGTGGTATTTCACATTCACCACACTCGCTGGTATCGGGAGAAGGCTGAAATACTGAGTTCTTCACGTGTCGGTGGTTTTCAGTAATTAGCATATTTCAGCCCAAATCACAAACATCCTCCCTTGAAAAGAATGATAATCGGTGACAAAATCCATGGCATGCAGTTACATCAAATGCAAATTTGGGCTAATAAGATAGATGCTGGGCTGCACTAGGAGAATTATTTGCACCACTGTTAGCAAAAGGAATTTTTGCTAACGTTTCGGGCATAATGATTTTTGAGAGGACATTTCTAATTTTAGTGTTTATGTGATAAAAGTGGGGATTTGAAATACACTGATAAAAAAAAGTCTTATTGGACTGTTCTTGTGGCATACCACTGATCATCCCCTGTACAACTGCTTCTCAGTATGACCATGAAAGATCAATAAATCTGAAACAAACTGGAGATTTAGATGTCCAGCTCCTATTTGAAACACACATCCTCATTTGTTCTATTCCAGATACTTGCTGACATGCAGTAATTCCAGTTTTGCTCTCTCCCCTCACTGTGCATGTAAAAGGGAGGTTGGAGAGTGTCTCTGTTGTTTTTGAGCCAGCACAGGCTTAGGTTGATGCTAGCTCCTTTGCAGTGCTGGTTTTACAGCTCCGTGACCCGAGCAAGGGTTCAGGACCACGTTTGATCCCGTGATTGGTGTCAACAGGGGAAAGAAAAGCAATCCCTCTAGCAAGAGAAAACATACATTTCTTGAATAGTGGGTGTTGCCCATATACTGAAATCAGATGAAAACTGAAAGGCAAATATTTGTACCCAGATAGCACAAACCTGTCTTTTGAAAGCAATAGACAGTTTCTGGGGAAAGTGACAGAGGCTTGAACTGTACAGAACCCCAGTGAGGAAATTCCCTCAAACAAAGAACACTGCTAAGGTGTTTGGAGGTTGCTGATCAGAAGTTTTTCTACATTATGATCGTCTTCAGCTTTGAGGGACACCTTGGGTGCACATGGGCAACTGAAAGACAGAAATACTGCACTTGTGTTACCCACTATGACACAGGGAGCCCAAGCCAAGGCAATAGTGAACCCAGGTCCCAACAGTCTTGCTCACAATTTCAGCCAAGGCCAACATTTCTTCCCATCTCTTGTTTCCAAAGTGGGATTGTTCTTTCCATCTGTACTTGCTTTCCTGAGGCTTGGCCATCCTCTGTCCCTGACCATCCCTGCCTGTACTGCCATGGCCATCTTCCCTCCCCAGCATGCGATGACTCAGTCGCAATGGGTACGATACCTAAAGCCTCCAACACCTGCTATGTTTCCTACACTCCGTTTTAGCAGCATGGATAGTCATGGTAGGCTGACTCTGTCTTCTCATCTCAGCTGCCCTAGCACATATTCAGGCGCTGGAGATGCAAGAGAGCACTTTCCAGACCACAGGCACAAAATAATACCCAAAACTACTGCAACACCTGCAGACCCAGCCACTCCCTGTCTACGGAAATGTGATTCTCATCTCAGTAAGAAATCAGAACAAAAGTTTTCTTTCAAAGACTTTCTGACTACAAAAACACGGGAAGCAAATATAGCAAGTCAAATCCCCAGGCTGAGATAGCATTGTCAACACAAGGCAGGATATGGCATTTGGTGTAAACTGGAAGCCATCTTATTAAAAGCTGATAGGTGCTCATGAATATAAGTTAGCAGTTTACTTTTATCTAACAGGGTTTTTTTCCTCTGAAATGACAGGTTCCTGTTTTAGTATATAAACTTGGTTTTGATGTATTGGTGTAACATAAGACTTATCAAACATGGGGAAAACAAGACAAACCATCATAATATTGGGGGGTTTGCAACACAATTATTGAGCTTTCATGATATAAGCATCATAGTAAAATGATTAACTACATACAGGAGTGCACATCCAGCTTGCTTTTGAAAAATCACATTCCAAACACACACACACACACACACACACACACACACATATTTCTATAACAGCCATATAAATAGACACTCATATCCTAACTTACAAAACATACACTACTGGCAATAAGGGCGATAAACCCTTGTCTAACACTGAACTGCTTTGTCTCTTCCCTCACTACAATTCTCTACCATGTTGAAAACAATTTTGAATGTACTGCTGAATCCAGGCTCTGAAGTCTGCAGACTGTTAGATCACCGTGCTGTACCATCACCAAATGCCAGATTAAAGCGTACAGAGGCACCATATTACTCCATTATCAGAAAAGCACAAATACATCTTCTTTCAGGTATTATTTATACAGTTTTAAGAAGCTGAATTTCTTTCCAGAAAACACTGTTTGAGAATTTCCATCCTTAGAACACAGTAATGTCACTGGTACCTAAAAAAAAAAAAAAGACATAAATGTGGCAATTCATCTTAGAAATATTTTGTATATAATTACTAGCTTTTTAAAATTTAGGACCAAGTCACACCCATAAGATAATGTGAGCAATTTGTAAAACAACGGTGCTTTCTTGGTGTTATGAAAGACAAAATTTAATTTAAATCTTACATTACTGCTGAAATGCATTTAATGTAACAACAAAAAAGAAAATACCCTTAGCAATGTTAATAGCTGGTTTGCTTTAACAGCCATCAGTAACTGATCGTCACAACGACTTCATGTGGCTCTGAAAGCTGCAGTATCCCCAGAAGTCTACATGCAGGGAAATCTCAAAAAGTAGTCATACAGGGAGAAACTAGGATCAGAACAGAAGCAGCTGCAGAAGCTCCATTTCTTTTCCAGCCCTAGAGACATGCCAGTCCTCTTATCTGCAGCATCAATGCCATGTCAGTGAGAGCCCAGCAGCCCGGGGAGCTCGGGCTCCTGGGGCTCGGCATGTGTCAGGAAATTCCTCCTCTGCTGGCTGGGTTGCAGTGGCTGCATTGGCAGTAGGAGCAGCTCAGGGAAGGCAGGAGGGAGATGTGCTGCAGGGGTCTGGGGAGATGGGAAGCACCTGGGAATAATCCAAGTCACACTGGCCTTCTGCCTCATAGATGTTTGCAGGCGTTTCTGTGGAGAAATCCAATATATAGACAAACCAGGGAGTGGCTGTTTTCTATGACATGCAAAACCCAGCTGCATGGGATACATGTGAAATGAAACCTGCCTACTCATGATGGAATTGCAGTCTCAGTTCAGCTGCATAATTTTCCATTGCTGTCATATAAAGAATAGCATTTAAAACCTGACCTCTACCCTTTCAGTCATACAGGGCTTCCCCAGACAGATGACTAAACAATCACCCAGGTAAGAGGTTTCATGAGCACTTGGAAAGCTATCTTCATCTAGAAAAGACCTCTGTGCATATATATAAGCTGTGGCCAGAATTTTAAGTGATTCTTGAAAGATTAGTTGTCAATAATCTAAGATTTCTGATACAGAGTCTTCTCCACTGGAAAACATGGAGGCATTTATAAATTAATTTTTTTTTAAAGGTTGAAAATTGTGGAGATGGCATCACTGAGATATGCAATCAGCAGGGCAGATCGGTGTTATTAGCCAGAAGCACTGGATGCACCCACTGCTTTCACCATCCCAACCAGTGGGTGACTGGAAAGCCTCCCTGGAGAACTAGCTCACAGAAACACCAGCATGTTCCTCACGCAATGAACAGAAGAAGAAGAAAGACAGAATTTGCCCTTATTTTGACTAACATTTACCTGCATGTTGTGCATTCAGACATGAAGGGATGCCAAACCCCTCCCAAGCCCAGTGTTTGCATGTCCCTAACACTGAGCAGACACAACCTTGCTGATGTGTGAGCCACAACTGACAGTTTGTAAAAGCCCATTGCAAGGAACAGCAAGCCCTCCTGAAAACTTTTCCCAGGATAAAACTGAGTTTCCTACTTTTCTGCAGTGATTTTTGGGTTTGTGCATGCTGGTTGGTATTTCTCAGCTCTGTGTGAAACAGGACATAAATCCTGGGTTTCTTCTGCAGAAGCTGGAAAGCACAGACTGCTCACAACACTCATGACCAAATTTGCAGACTCATTCTTTTCCCAAACCGTTAAAAATATCGGGTTGCTAATTCCAATCTAACCAGCAAACCCTTCATCCAGGATTTCCTGGGAATGGCCAAGTGGTTTAGGATGCCCAGAAATCCTCTTTTTTAGGAGGTTCAAAAGCTAGGAAAAATAAATGTGTTAAACAAGGATTTTAAAGGAATAACTAAGGTGGTAGAAAACATGAGCCCAAAATGTTGGCTGTACCCACTATCCTCTAATATTTTCCCTTTCATATTATCAAAAGATCAAGTTCTTAAGCCTGCTGAACTCTGATGGCTAGGAAAACCTGAGCTCGAACAGAAGCTGCTAATGAGAGGCATTTCCTAAAGCTGCTTTAGCAGGTGTTTCCTGCTGAAATGAGGAGGGTCACGAATGGAAATCTCATTTGGAAAGTTTCTAACCCCGAGGATAATATTCAGTGGTGCTGCCACTCTCACTGCCATCTGCACTAGAAAGTGGTTCAGACTGAACTAGATAGCACTTGATCCCACTGAGTGAGCCCAATTGTTTGCATTCTTGCACAAATGTGTGAATGGCAGCCTTCCGGCGAAGCAAATGCTGGGTCTGCTCCCTTCAAAGGCTTTGCCAGTGATCCTTGCCCTGCTGGCTTCATCCTTAATTGGCCTACACGGTGGGGAGCAATTAAAAATAAATGGTAGCTTGCTGTGCTGCTGTAAGGGGAAGTTTTGCAACTCCAGGCATGAATGCAGCTACCTTAGTCCATGGCGTATGCCATGCACGGGGAATGGCACAAGAGAAAGGGGAGAGACCTGGCTATTCTAAGTGCCAAGGGAAAAAAAAAATCACACTGCTGTCTGCAATAAATCAGCATTAGCTTTACAATTAAAGGTTTGATTGTCTGGGGCTGGAGCATGTTTTCCCTTGTGTGTCTGTGGAGTGTGGGAATGGCATTTCCTATTATGCCTGTCATCCAGAAATGGGATTTTTCATACCATCTTCACAAGACAGTATACTGCCCTTCAATACAGTCTCACCAGAGAGAGAAGAATGGCTCTTATCTGCTTGGAAAAAAAAAAAAAATTAGGTTTCTTCAAATGAAACATCCAATACCAGAAGCCGTAAAACTAGTCATTAATGAAAGACAACTAATCTCAAAGAAAAGCAGTGTCCCATAACCGTGTCACGAGGCTCTCTGAAACGTTAGTCATAGGGGGGTAGTTTTGAACCAGCAATTAACTTGCCACAATCATCTGTATCAAGCAACGAAGTTTCTCAGATAATTTCCTACTACTTATTAATGAAAGTCTGTTATAAGGATGAACTGAAGAACACAATCATTTATGGAATTAAAACTTGAATTACAAATACGGATTTTTGCTACACAGCGACCCATATTTCCATGACATTCAGAAGTGGATTAAAGCACAAAAAATAAGGAGGAACTGAGAGTCACTTTATTTTCCTTTATTTCCTGAAGATATTTGCCACTGAAGGTGGTCAGCTTTACCCAGGAACTAACCAGGTAACTCATGTCAGCAACAGCCATTTTATAAACATGACATGTGTCATTTCGTAATGATGGGGTTGCACATCATCTTTGCATCTTGCTGCTTTACTACAAAGCATCTCTGTTCTTCTTGTACCATAAATGTGTGGCACCTTCAGGGATGTCTCTGTTTCATGGCGGAATAGAAAGGGATGAAGTCTGCCCTAGGAAAATCTCCAGGACATCCTTTTCTTTTATCTCTCTCTGTTGATACTAAGAGGCTAACAAAAGGCTTTACTCAGCTGATAGCCTGAAAAAATTGTGATGCAGTTTATAAGAGCTTAGCATCTCTGGAAAAAGCTACCACTGTTTTTAAGCAGATTCAGTGAGCATGGAATAGAACTAGTGTAGGACACACACTCCTTGTTACACTCGTTTTTATGCCCAGTGTTTAGGAAGAAAATCTAGACATACATTTAAAAATTATTTGTCCCATAGCTAACATGTCATACCCCACTGTCTCCAACACACATGTTGGAGTGGGACAGAAAGGTTTATTGGTTATGGCAGGGGAGCTGGGACTAGATGGCCTTTAAGGTCCATTCCAAGCCCTTAACATTTGAAGATTCTAGGATTCTATGTACCAGGGCAGTTCAAACTCTGTGATTATAGAGAGCTCCCCCCTCCCAGGAAATTACCTAAAAGAAGCAGTACAGAAAGATTTTTTTTTTCAGTAGATTTCATCCTCAGGAGGAAACAGGTTATATAAATTGGATTTCTGCATAAGAAGTATCTTGTGTCTTGTGCTGCAGTGTAGCAAACCATCTGAACTGCACTGACAGCATATGATTTACTCAACTGCTGAACTAGGACATTTGTGTGCAAGCAGATACATTTGCTTATTGTTTGTAGGCACCTCCAAAATTCACCTTCTCCAAACCTGCAAAATCTCAACAGCAGTAGGATGCTGTGGGGGTGGCAGATACTTTTCATGTTCTCTCCATAGAGGGCTGGAGAAGATAATGTAATTTCTAATTCTTCAACAAAGAAATGTCACTCATCCAAGGCACTCTCCTTTCAGTCCATTAATTCCTGATGCAGTTTCTAAAAGATAAAAAGTTCAAAATGAGGCAAATCTCTCTAAACCAGATCTGAGCACAGAAACAGTGAAGGGCCAGTTGCTTAGTGATAATCACAAAGGCAAAGAAGAAAATACTGCTCTATCTACATGGCCAGTGTGATGAAAAGGCCATGGCCTTGCAAGGGTAAAAACGTTGAGCTGGTTTGTTCTCTTGCTTGTGAAGATTTCTTATATGCTCATTCTACCTGATTATATTCAACATTGACAATCAGGTTTTTTGACCCCAGGATTAAAAAAAATTACTACTAAATAATACTAAGGGTTCTAATACATTGTTACCATGACCTTTGTAGTAAGGTCTTTAAAAATCAAGTGGTATTCCAAAGTACAGGGCAATTTACAGCGTTTTGCACATACTTTTTCTTCCTCCCACATACTTAAAATACAGCATTTAAGCACTATGAAACATGTTTAGATGAGGCACAAAAGATCCCAATGATATGAAGTCTGCCCTAAAAAGTTTGTCTGCTCAGACTATTAGACAAAATCTGTGAGAAGACTTTAATATTAAAAA
Source organism: Aphelocoma coerulescens (assembly GCF_041296385.1). Classification (NCBI taxonomy): domain Eukaryota; kingdom Metazoa; phylum Chordata; class Aves; order Passeriformes; family Corvidae; genus Aphelocoma; species Aphelocoma coerulescens. The sequence continues at coordinate 51,022,734 of NC_091015.1, read as the reverse complement.
AATTACTTTTGCTAGGGCTGGTCTTACCAGCCATGAGGTCACTTATTGAAGTCCTTTCCCCACTGCTCAGAACCTTTGATCCCCTAATAGTCACTACATGGGTCACAGACAAATGGTCCTCCATATGGCAGGAGTATATCACCAAAATAATTTCTGACTGTTGCCAGTGTCTTCCTGTTCAAGAAGCACAAGACAGAGCTTAGGGAAAACTCAAATTTTTTAGTGTTAATTCCTGACAACAGTGCTTGTGGTTACAGTAGCAAAAATGTGATTTTTAAAAAGCAAACCATAAATATTGCAGTTTTGCTACCTACCTGCTAAGTGCTTTTCACATTCACAAATCACTCCAAAATAGCAGAGTAGGAAGTGAGACAAGGATTTTTTTTTCTTTCTTTACCAAAATGTTCCATAATTCTTTAATCAAGAATGAAAGAGGAGCACTGCCCTGACCCATCTAAGAGGACTGACAAAATGAAGGTGCACATAATTTCTAGCCCCAGAAGTAAGCTGTATATTTATACAAATTACGCAAACCTTGAGGGAATACAATACAAAGCCAATAGTGCAAATGAACTAAAGAGCAACACAAACATAACGAAACTCCACAAGGGGAAATTCAGACTGTGCAGCACCTATGCACTTGTGTAAACAGGCCATTTCCATACTGCGTGGTGGCAATTTTCAGTGTCCCCGGATCCCTTTCCCTCAATAAACTTTGCATCTTAAGTTGCATCTCACAAAGTGCTGGAGAACAGCAGGTACCGGAACGAGGAGCTGTCAGTCCTGGACACATCCCTCGCTCATGGCCACCAGTGCAGCACCATCTGCTGGGAACACAGACACTTTGGACAAATCCTTCCAGCATCAGTGTTTGTCACCACCTGTCCTAAACACGACACACAGAGAAAATTTCCACCTCCCCACTTTTTTGCCCTTCTTACAAAGATGAAGTGATTAACCATCAAAGATGAAATGATTAACTAATCAGACTATTACTTGAGCAACTGGAAGCTCAGAGGACTTTGCAGAAGGCAATAGGGTACACAGCTGGCATTTTAGGGCCCTATTCAATAAGTCACTTTAATACAGTTACAGGTTAGTGATGCTAAAACGAAGCCAGGAACAGGAGGCAGGGCCCCTTGGACTGAACAATGTTTTTGGGTGTTCAACCCTTGTAAGGAGACTGGTTTCAGACATTCAAAAGTGAGACAGAAAAGACAAGGGTTAATTCAGCAGAAGGTGCTGCTAGGTGAGAGAGCTAAGCTAGTGAGTATAGCACTAGCCGAGTTATTATGTCAGAGTTAAATCTGTGGAAGAATCAGACACATTTTCACAGTCAAAACTAAGTTTCTTTATAAAGTAGGACACCAACATCTTTATTAGTTATGAAAAACACCATGCGTCCTCCCTACATTAACAACAAGAGCCAGCTGGAAAATTTTGGCAGGCTTTTATTTTTTCTCTCAGAAAAACATACCTTGGAGGAGTCTGAACCTTTGACAGAAATTAGAAAACTTTTACCCTGAAAAAATACTGCAGGACAGAATTTCTGCAACCTCAGAAGGGCTGGTTAAGGGTACAGGCAACACACTGAGGCAACTATACTGTTGCTGCTGTGGGAAAAACTTTGATTAGTCCTTCCTCAGGGATCTCCTCATTCCATCCTGTTGAGTGACATAGGCAGGGCCAGAAAGACATTAATGAAAAATGTCCAAATGTTTTGCTTACAGAAGGAAATACAGAGTGATACTCCTGGAGGTTTCAGTTTTGGGGGGGGGGACATTTTTGGCAAAACCTTAATTCCTGGATCTCCTTCAAAAGCAAACCAAAACCTCTGAAAGCAAAGGATCCCTTAGTATGATGCAGCTTAGAGTGAGTTGAACTAAATTATATTATCTTACGGTAGAGACTTTACACTGAGTAAAAGAGAGGAAAGACGTCCAGGAATTCTTGGTGGGGTGGTAGGCATTATTCAGTATCAGCTAACCAGTTATGCATGCTGTAAAGTGGTTCAAGATTAGAAAATATATCAGAGATTTAAAGACCAGAGGCACTTAGGAGAGCCAATCCATCCAGTTTGCTTAAAAAACTCTTCCACTTCTTTTGGTAACCCTGTGGACTCAGCTAGCACAGACAAGTCTGCTTGTGCGTTCAGACTTTCAGTGAGAATTAACTTTTTATTCACTGAGAATGTCATCATGGATTAACAATCAAGAAAGGGTCATCCATCATGTTTTTCAAATAAATTCTTCCTGTTTATCAATGTATCAAAATATTACTAGGTTTTCATCACCACCTGGTTACAGCTTTGCAAATTCACTACACCACGTCATCTGCTCCAGGATTGAATTTGCAAGCAGGGCAGCCATTCATTCCTGAAAAATCCAATCTACTACCCACAGCCTATATTTCTCCTAAAACGTTTTATGATTCTGAAAAACAATTTCTATCATGAGAATTTCATAAAATAGCTGGGAAATTTGAGTGTATAAATCCATATAAATACCTAACTGTAACAACCTCTGGCATTTTAATTCAACATAGTTTAGTTTCCTTCTCATAAAAATGGTTTCATTTCATAAATAGTACATTTTAACATATGAATTAATATAGTTTGGATATGAATGACAGTCCTGATTAATTCTTTTTTTTCCAACTATTTTTAGTAACAAAAAATGGACAGGAGGGAAGGTCACTGTGACCAGCAGTGTTCTGTGAATCCAGCTGGAGACTGCTCACAGCAGCTATTTACAGTTTCAGTAGACAAATCCACAAGCCCCAAGTATTTCTCAAGCGCTAAATCAATTAGTCAATATTTAAAGGCTATATATGATAAAATTCTTTGTTCAGTTGCCCCTGCAAATATTACCACTTTTATCTCACATGTTCAGGGCACAGCAGCAACTTGCAGGCTCCATCAGCTGACGCCTCACTCTGAGAATCAAAGACACCCAGAATAATGGTTTCTGACCCAAAAGCCTACAGTTTAAATGGCAGGCCTCCCCAAAAGGATGACATGAAGGGCTATCTGGAAGGGGATAACAAAAATGTATAGGTTGGGTGTCCCAGTGAATACTATTGCAGCGTATATAATTCCTTTTCAGAACAGTATCTCTTCTGCATCTCCATTTGACTAATGAGGCGTGCTGCTTTAGTTTGGTTTTTATAGCAAAAATAGGCTATATACTGTAGCCGTTTTATAGGCTATGTACTAACTCATATTATGTGGCTTGAAGCCTTCATGCATGGAGGAGCAGCAAGCAGACAAGAGAAAAGAAATGGCAGTTTCCTCACAGAGCATGCCAGGATTTCTCTTTCCATAGTCTCCTGCTTCTCTTGTTTCTTTTTCTTCTCCCAAAATGCAGAGGTTTGTATATGTGTGAAGCCTGGCTGTGGTGGCAGAGCACATACTCCACCTCATGGGGCCAGCATGCGCTGGTCAAGGAGGTTTACCTGTCACCCTGAAAGTGAAAAGCAGATGCAAAACCCAAGCTGAGCGTTCAAGCATGGAGAAGGTAAGGTTATAGCATGGTGAGATTTGAATACCAGCTCTCATTCACACTGGGGTGTGTCCTTAGCATCTATTCACACATAAAAGGAGAAGACCAAGAAAACCCATCACAGAGCTCTATGCAACTCCATGTGTAGCCTCTTGGCAGTGCAGTAGGTTCAGCTGCACCAACACATTCCCAAGTAAATGTAAGGACTCGGTGCAGCCCCTGAATTGTTTACAGTAACTTTCCCATCTCACTCCACAGAAAGCATTTATTCAGGGAAAGAGGAGAATGAGGGTATCAGAAAACAGGTCTCTGAAAAGCAAATGCTGTACATAGTGCCTCACTTTTTTAATGAGGCACAGATTTGTTAATTCACCTTTCTGTTTTAATAAATACAGCCTATAAAGTAAGGAAACGTATTCACAGAAGTCTGTAACTACTTCAAATGAAAGATGTTAGTTAAGAACATCCAAACAGATTCCCGATTGGAAATAATTTGTCCTTGGCTATACATACTAATTTCCTCAGCAGCCAGGAAAACAAGCTAACAGCCCCCAGGAAGACCACAATGCAGACTTACGTGACAAACCACTACCTGAAGATGAAGCGTAAATGTTATGGGTGGGTGGGGAAAAGACAAGGTACTGAGTGTATCCTGCACCACAGGAAGAGGTTTCAGTTCAGCATTTGCCCAGCCCTGATCACCTGAATCCCTGCCAGCATCATTCTTAGCCCACATAAAGCAAGTGACTGATTTCAGTTGTCTCAGACTGTTGAGCATGCAAAATGAATACAAATACCTGGCTTTTTTCAAGATTCGAAACAGAATAGGAAACTCAAACATAAGCAGCAAAGATAAATAACTATTTGCATGTTTACAAAAGCAACTTACATCATTCTAATGTAAATAAATATATTGTTTACATTTATTCATAATTTCACTACACAACATAAACTATATATATAAATTATTTTCCTGTAAATTCCCATGGACTAAGAAAGAGGCTCATTTTTTGGAACAGTCCTGAAAAACATTCAGATGCGCTACATATGGAAACATATTATTCCACAGAGGGATTAATACTGCTCTACAGCTTGTGTTCCCCAACTTTAGGAAATTCTCAGGAACAACATTTAGGGCCTTCTGGTCATAAAGCTCTGCCAGCAATTTTAACACCCATGGAAACTCTTTCCCCTCCATCAGGTCTTCTCACAAGCAAGATGCCCCCTGACACCCAGTCTTGCCTGAAACCCTGTTCAAGATCTTATAATCAGTAGCTCTGTAAGCAGTGGGGAAAGACCTGGTATGCGACATCTCTCTTTTCTGTGAATTCACTTGTGTTTAATAAAGGGTGAGCCTTTCTTTCCATGGATGATTTCTCATCTACATGAACGTCCATCTTCATGAAATATGCAGGAACTTAACAGCCCTGCTCTCTATCCCATGACAGTCAAATTTAGACAAAATTCTTCAATACATACTCAGAGACCAGGAAGGAATGACTGACATAAGCAGGCACACAAATAGTGAATGCAACACAATTGCTGCAGCCAAGAAGGAAACTGAGTGCCTTGCTGCTCTAACTTGTGCATTGGATGGTGACAACAACATTGCTATTCATTGAGAATTATCACTTTTTGCCTGCCTTTTTACAGGTGGGTAAGCATTTGAAAGAAAGGCTCCTGAGGTGCAAGGAAGGTACTTCTGCATAGATACTATAACATCAGAGAAGACCTGCTCTTCTTTGTTTCTGTACCCTGTGCTGTGTGAATACATAACCTCACTTCCTACCTGACCATCACACCATGATTAATGAAAAGCACCCCAATTTTCATCTTGAGCAACATGCCAAATGTTGTGAGTGTGAAACTACAGTTTTAATTATCATGAATTAAAGTCTTTAAACCATCCATGTACAGTCTCTGCTCAGAAAGTCTTCACATCTTCACAAAACTAGCACTTGAGATGGCTCATTCAATTGTCCTCAGCTGACTGATCCGGGGACCAGGAATGTAACTACTCACTTAAGAATTCTACCAATGTAATAGTAATAGTAATAGTAATAGTGATAGTAATAGTAATAGTAATAGTAATAGTAATAGTAATATTATGCAGAAAACCTACAGTGGAGCCATGACTCATAATGGGGTTTCAGAGCTATCGTGTTATATTATTAAAGGATGTTTTCTCTGTTTGGTATCAAAGGAATTGCTTTAGAAAGTGGCAAGGCTGAAGGGAAGTCCAGTAAATAATTCCCCCTGTAACAGTGAAACATCTAATTTCTTCAGTAATTACATATTTGTCTACACCAGCAAGCACGGAGACATTCTGATCAGCTCTCCACAGTAACAGAGTAGTTGTTTGCGGGAGAATGTCTCCAGAAATTACACTTTCCACAATTACTTATGTGCTTAGTCAGACCCACCAAGTGACAGCCAAGCCAAAGAGTGGACACTCTTGCAGTTAGCACAGCATGGAACCTGGGCCATCACAAACACATCAACAATCCTCATGCTGATTAGAAAAATATTTATCTAGGTGAAGAGGTGAAAAAGAAATTTTCTGACCCCAAATGCTGGCTAAGCAGTAGGACACAACAGGCAAGGAATATTTAGATTTTAAATGAAACTGTCTTCTCATACACAGAATGCAAATAGCTGAGATACCACTCAGAGGTTATGACCCCGCTACTCAGCCCACCAAAGTATGAAGATATGCAAGTGATGTCAATATTAAGCAAATAATTTATGCTGGATGCAAGTCCATGCTGAATGGGTGCCTTGCTTTGACTTAGCATCAATGAATTTTACTTCCAACCCCCACTACAGCACCTAGTATGTGCCTGGTTTATCTGAAGATCATTTTCTGTTGTTTTCAAATAGCATAGTTAATTACATGTGAAGAAGTAAGCAGATGAATGCAAATGCAGGTAAATATCCGATCTACTCTGCTCTTTCCTACACAGCAAGATGTTGCAGTCTTGTATATGTGAACCAATAATGTCAGCTTTCATGCAACTCCTCCCATAGATTACCCTGGATATGTCAGTGGGAAAATGTTCAGTGGTAGAGTCAGTATACATTCCAAAATGGCTGCATGCGGCTTTAGTTAGGGAAAGCTGTACAGTCAGTGCACTGCACAACAGTCAGCATGGTTTCATCAACTGTAAAAGGTACTTTCATATTACTAGAGAATAACACTGCCTCAAAAAAATATATACATATGTAAGTAGCAGACATTTCCTAGATCTGCAGCTCTAAAAACACAGAGTAACTGCAAATACACTCTTCAGGTCAAAACTATATATACAAATTATGTAATGTAGTGGGGGATGTGGAGTGACCTGATGCTTATGGACGAATCACCCAAGGAAGAAAAGACACAGCAGGCTGTTCTGAGGCTCCACACTCGGTATGTCAGCCACCTTGACACTACTAAGCAAAGATGTAAGGTCCTAATGGATGACCATGGCACAAGAAATTGAATGTAGAAGCCAGTCACTTTCAATGCCTAACAGCAAGATGAATTAGGTCTCAGATTGGGGTCCCAGTTTGCGATTGATCACTGTCACTATTCAAAGTTCAGGCTCTCTTTACTTTTCCTAGGAGCACTGCTAAAGATGACCCCCCACTGTTTCTTCAGTCAGTCTGAACCACAGGAAAGTTTTCTATTACTGTGTTTAGTCTTCACCACTCTTTTCTGTGGTTTTCTGAAGCAATTCGGGGTATTTTCGTCTGTGTTCTGTCTAGCACTGTTTTCCCTGATTATCTACTGGTTTACTGCATTCTATCTATACCTTACTGAACCCCTATAATTTCTAATCCTATGCCTTTTCTAGCTCTGATTTATTCAACTTTAATTTCCTCTTTTCCTTTCTCTTTTAACTGTCTCATCTAAAAATCACTTTTTATAATCTTTTTTTGGCACCAAGATGGAGGTGTCACATACTTGCTGGCGTCCAGATGCTTTCCTCATAACTCCATGTTTTTCACAGGGACTAGAAGTTGTTGATTCTAAAGACAGACTTAGCGGTAGGTACATGGTATGTATTATCTACGTGAAAGCAAAGATATGTTTTATTTAGAGAATTTTAAAATAAATTGAGACTGAATGTTGTCGTGATGCGATATTTTTATTGTATTTTCGTATGTTCTCTGTACCCCGATGGTTCATCCCTACCTTCCCTACTCCTATTCCCAGTTGGTTTGCCCCAGACCCAAGCTGCTCTCCCGGTGTTCCCTATGCGTTTGTTCTCCTCCCCTTGTTCTAGTCGGTTCCCCATCAATCACCCAAACCCCTCCCATTACTCCCGAAAGTTCTGTGCCTGTCACCAAAGCCCTCCCTAATTACCCCTATATGGTCACCTAGTCAATCCCCCGAGATCCTGGCTCCTCAGATACCTCCCCTCTTGGCAATCCCCTAAACCGCGACGCCCCATTGGGGCATGTGACCCCTTTCCCTCCACTCCTCGAGACTATTGGCCCCTAGGAGTGTCTATTCGTGTCCATATCCCTCCCCTAAGAGATCCCTATTGGTCCCCAGTTAAGCCATCCCCATTGTAACGCTTCCCTTTATAAGATGATTCCCGGAGCTGTTCTGGGCTTGTTCTCTGAGGAGACTCTTCAATAAGTGTGAATTATCTCCTGTGGCAAGCCTCCTCGCTACTTTTTATCCTCTCCCTCTTCTGGGCTGCTGACAGCCACTGTGCCTGGAGCTTCAGCCCCCCTGGACAGAGCTGAAGTCCAGAGGAGCAGCTTTAAAGCCAAGAGCCTCCGGCTGCTCCCCACTCCTGCCGCAAGCTGCAGGGGCTAGCAGAGCAGAGCAGCGAGTGGTCAGTGTGACAGAATGTGTAGTCCCCTACTTGACTAGTTAATCCTCTATTGCTTGTGTATTTTTTAAATTTCTACTTCCAGCTAGACAGCTAGTTTATTCTTAAACTCCTAGCAGCTGAAATATTAAAAAGAGCCATGAATGAAAGGGAGTAAAACAGAATACGAACCTTACACAGGAGTTCCCTTGTGGAACCTTAAAACCGATTAGTGCCACTTTCTGTAAGGTTCAGATCAGATGTGATCATCTGGAAAGTCAGTCTTCCAGAATAAATGTCAAGCACCACCATTACCCAAAGAAAAGGCAAATTATATAGATGACTTTCAAGGCTTGCAAAACCCAGTGTGAGAGGTCCTTGTCCCTCTTATGTCTATCCTTTGACAGAAACAGAATTGCCAGAGGGAAACACTGATTCTATACAATCAATAATCTTGATTTTCATGCTGTCACAATTCAGTAGTAAATTAGGAATCAGAGGATCTACCAAGAAATGCCAGATGGTTCGTTACAAAATACAGCAGCTTTCCTCCAATGACTCGTTTTAAACTGGTGGAAAGTGAAGTTACTTTAATCTGCCCCGTACAGTTCTATAATAAAAACAGACACTAAAATAAAGGTTGAGGTATCCAGCTACTCACTGGATTCACCTAGTCTGCCGCCACAAAGCCATGTAATCACTCACAATAAGTGTAATCACGCAGCAGTTTCACAAAATAGATCACGTATTTTCACCGAGGTATCTTCGCTCTCACCACCCTACTGGCCCTTGTCTCACAGAGTTCCCAGTGTCAGGGCAGACAAGGAAACAGCTGTCAGTATGGACTGGGTCAACACCTACACACAGGAGTACCAAGGACATGAGCTGACCACGAACATCGTACCTCAAGCCCAATACAAGGGCAGTTAGCAGCATTCTCATTAGACGCCATGTCAAAGGTGGCTCCTGACTCAAGAGCCTGGGAGTGAAAAGCAAAGGCAATTTTAGAGGGATATACATGAAGGGATTGAGAAAAAAACCAACTTTTAGCAATACATGTATTTCCAAAGCACCAGTGTATTTGAACAGAAAGCAGGGGATAAAGAAGTTACTTAAAATTATCACAAAAATATTTACTATCTCTGGGTTCTAACTTTGCAAAACCAATAGCTCAGAATTGTTAATAAATCCTTGGGGTTATAAAAGGATCATTTCTTACACATACTGGAATGAAACACTTTCCTGTTTCTTTTTAGCTGTATTACTTAAGGACTTAATTTGGTGTGTTTTGAGAATGTAACAGACTAGACATATTCTTCAGAGCTCAGTCTCAGTTATTACAGCACAGCCAAACTCTTTCCACCACGGTTTGCTAGAGATAACAAATCTCCCCCTCAGCCAAGCATGAAGATGCAAGCAGTGTAAAAAGAAGTGGTCCAGGGAGACATTTTTCTCATTGCCTCACAAAAAAATAGGTTCATTTTCAAGTTAATTCTTTCTAGTTCCCTAGCTAAAAAAAAGACAGTTTAATTCCTGTTGCTAGGTGAGTACATTAGCAAAGTCTAAAATACAGCCCAATAAAAAATTTATATGATTTGCTCACCTATGTAGCTGGATTATGTGTTTATAAATTTCAATCTTTCAAAAACTTTCGGAAGATTGCTCAAATGTATCATTGTTAGATCTGCAACCACAATTTCTCCACAGTAGCAATGTAAATTACATCAGTTGGGGAGCTAAGTGCACACACTCCTCTGAGGAAAAAAAAAATTATGGACTTCACATAAATGTAGTCACACAAGTTCCTTTTTCCCATTTCAAATTTGCCAGACATCTCTAAGTATACTGGTAATTCTGGGGAAAAAAAAGTATTTTAGGCACCACAATTCCCTTTTAACTTTCAGACACCTGGTACCTCATCTTTCTGTAACTGTCTTGAAGTGTCTAGAATAACAAGAAATCACTGAAACAAAGCAACAGATCAGCAAAAGCTGAATTAGTTCTAAAATTTAGATATGGCATTGAAATAGAGAACTATAAAACTCAAGAGGAACAAGCATTTATCTTTATTTCTAAACAAGATGTAATTTAAAAATAAAGTTTAAACATTTCGTAGCAGTATTACTAATTCAAATGTTGTTGAAATGTGAAAATAACTAATTTTTCATCCTTAAGCTGTTTATATGATTTTTGAAAGTTTTTTCCACTTTAATAACCTACAGTTTTAATAAACACTTGACACAGAATTTCTTTAAATATGCCTATATATTAAAATTCTCTTATCTTTCAAGTATTTTTAAAAGATGGTTAAATTGATCCACTTTGCAAGACAATGTTTATACCACCTCTTTTTAGCAGTATTGTAAACTGAATGCAATCTGTTTTTTAACATAATCCACAGCTGCTTCAAAATATCCTTTCTGAAGCTCTAGTGCTTTTTCAAAGTACTTTAATGAAGAATGCCTTTAATTAGTATTCATTTCAAGTAGATTTTTTATTCATTTCATAAAAATCTGGTCTGAGGAGAGTTCTCATCATTTTAAATAACTGACTAAATACTAAAATCCTAAAAATTAGAGTGAGCAGTAAGATAATTCATATGCCATTCTTCCAGATTTCCTTTACTTCTGCTTTTCAGCATATCTTCTTCATCTTTCTATCTTAAAAGACTCTGTTACACACTGAAGAAAGTTTCAAGTGGAAAGGTTAAATGGTTAAATTTCACCAGAGCTGAATGTTTTATGTAATACTGGCCTTGCAGAACACTGACAATGATAAATACTGTGCAGTTAACTCCCTTTTATTGGGTCCTTTCTGTCCCAAGGACCAGAAGCACAATACTGAGCCACAGGAGAAACTGCCTAAGAAATCTGTATTTTCTGCTTTGATTAGCTTTAGTTAGCCATTTCCTGACTTTTTACATTTAAGTATGTATGTGCAATCTAAAAAGACGATAAGCAGATTAAAGTTTAACCATTTCCCAGCCTTCCTGTTCTTTCTTTATCTATGGAGAGATTTTAGCAAAAATCCTATGTTCTCTGTCTTTATTTGGATTGAAATGTATTATCTCTACCTCTGGATGGAGAAACAGAGATAAAAGTGAGTTACATGGGCTGAAGTTACATAGTGAACCAATGCCCATTAGTAAAATACACCTTTCCAACTACTCTTTTACATCCCCAGAACTGCACATCTAGCAAGCTGTGACATTAAGTGCCTTATTTCTTTGCACAGATCCCAAACTAGGATGTATGAAATGTGAACACCAGAAAGCACTAAGCCATGGTGAAATGAATTTGAGGAAGGTACTTCATCCCTCAGAGACCACCTGAGGCAAAGAGAAAGGGACTGCTAGCAGGACACGGTCATTTACTAACCATGTGCAATTTTGCTTATTGCATTGTTGGCATTAGAGTACCAGCTTATTAAGTTTAATAATTTGGGATTTTCATAGCACCTGCCACTTAGATTCAGTCTTTGTACAACATTGATTTTTTAAGCTAACTTCTACATGTTCATATTATCACGCAGGGGATGGTCCTGAAGCTTTGGTGTTCTCCACCTGTGTTGAAACTATCACCCCATTCAAAGCCCGAACACCAACTTCCATTGTTTTCTGACTATATAATCTATTTGAGTGATTTTTCCCCCCGTAACTCAAGTCCTGAGAATCTGTATTATTTGAAATACAAAGCTGATGCCCTCAGCATGAGAGAGACATGGAGCTCTTAGAGGAAGTCCAGTGGACAGCTTTATAGCTGATCATGGAACTGGAGTATTACACAAGGAAAGGCTGAGGGAGCTGGGCCTGTTCAGCCTTGAGAAGAGATGACTGAGAGGGGACCTCATCAATGTCTGCCAGTATCTAAAGGGGGGGTGCCAAAAGGATGGAGGCAGGCTCTGCCTGGTGGTGCCAATCAACAGGACAAGAGGCAACGGCCAGAAACTGATGCACAGGAAGTTCCAGCTGAACATGAAAAGCTTCTTTATTGTGCAGACAACCACGCACTGGAACAGGTTGCCCTGAGACGGTGTGGAGTCTCCCTCACTGGAGACACTCCAGAACTGTCTGGACACAATCCTGTGCCATGTGCTCTGGGATGACCCTGCTTGAGCAAGGGTGTGGTCCCTTCTGACCTGACCCATTCTGTGATTCTCTGAAAGAACCGAATGGCCCCTCAGTGTCGGCGAGCTTCTGAAGCGCTGTGCTCGAAGGAAGGAATACTGCACCCCTGAGGTGGATGGAACACCCGACGAAATGGGCGAGCCTGGGTCTTTACCCACGCGACTCCGAGCTCGGGGCGAGCTGGGCGTTTGCTCACAGGCTCTGGCAGTTCCACACCGAAGCCCGTTACCTTGGGTGCCCCATGCCCCCCCGGCTACGGCTGTGCCCGGGCCCGGCACCTCCCCATAGCGCCTCGGGCGCCATGGGGCAGCACGACGGCTGCGCAGCGCAAATCGGCGCACGCCCGCCTGCCCGGGCGCTGCAAACACCGAGGCACGACCGCCCGGAGGAGCCGCGCTCGCTGTCCCCAGCGCTGGGGTTTAACCGTGCAGGCGGCACCGCTGGCCCGGCGAGAGGGCGAGCGTAGCCAGGCGGGTGTTCTCGCCGCCCCCCGCCTCTCCCCGCCGCGCCACGGAGCCGCCTCACGCCGCCAGACCACCATTGCCCGCCGGCGCGGCGGCAGCTCGGCGCTTTGGGCGGGCAGGGGGCGCTTGGACGAGGCGTCGAGGGACGGATCGGTAGACGAGGGTAGAGAGAGGAGAGAGAAAGGGTGGGAAAGTGGCGTGCGAGGCTGCAGGCAGCGGCCTTCTTGAGTCTGGAGAGGTGCGGGACTGCTTCCTTCACCGCCCTGCTCTGTGAGAGGTTGCTCCGGGTGTGTGTTTGGGGGTGGGAGGGGGGGTGTCAGGAAGGGCTTGTCGGTGGCCGTGGTTTTTCTCTGGGCGGCCTGGGCTCCCCTGGTTGTCCCCTGAAGCGGCAGCCTGGGAGGGGTTGTCCCCCGCTCCGGGTCGGGCCTGCAGCCACTGCGGGTGCCGGGCTAGCGGGATTGCAGCGAGAGGTGCGCTGGCGAGTGGGTTTTGTGGGTTCTGCTGCTGTCTCTGCGCCACCGAGATGGCGCGGTTGAGGTCAGGGAAAGTGGTGAGAGCCAGCGAGGTGAAGCCGGTTGATCCGGAGGTCACCAGCCCCGGCTCTTCTGGTGCAGGGTGTGAGGCAGGGGAAAAGCTGGTAGTGAGGCGGAGCCCTCGCCTGGCACCAAAGAGAAAGCCTGAGCAGCCCTTCCCTTCCGTTCCGCAACCTGCCAGGCTTTCCGGTGCTTCCTTTAAGCGTTTTGCTCCTCCTGTGCCCGAGCAGAAGGAGCAAGGTGAGAACAACCAGAAATTCCCAGGTAAAAAAACCAAGGGAATCCAGCACAGGAAGTCTCCCAGAAGAAGCAAGGGTGTAGCTTCACCAGTTTCAGACACAGCTGAGTGTGAAGATTGGCAAGCAGCAGCCACGGCTGCAGCAATGTGCTGGGAAGAGACTGTAAGAAGAGGGACAGGTCAAAGTCAACAGCTGTTCTTCTCAGGAGCTACTTTGCAGAATACGTTTTCAGCAGGGCTTGAAAGGAATGAACGTTGCACAGAAGACCTGAACCTCTCAGATTTTCAGGAGGGTTCAAGGAGCTCAGGAAAAGAAGGCAAATATTCCTGTATGGAAATAAAATTACAAGTCCCATCCTTGAAGGGGGAGATTGAGAGCACAGAGAGACACAGAATTTCCTGTTTTCCAGAACCAGAAGATCTGCAACCCAAAAAGGTCACATGGAGTACTGGAATGAAATGCACTGACTCCGGAATGACACAGGACATGCAAATCCTAGATCTTAAGAAGAATTTGGGGGCTCAGGAAATCATGCCTGAACCAAAACCTGAGGAAGAGGTTGATATACCAGAAAACTTGATTGGGTGTCCATTAGTCGGATCAAGAACGCTAGGGATACAAGAAAAAGAAAAGAGATGCTTGGGCAGGAAAAGGAGGAGATCAGTGGTGAAACCAAAAGTACGTGGTCCCAGAGAGAGGGGTAGTTCTGCCTTGCTAGAACAGCATACACTGTTTCCAGAGTCTAGGAAACAAGCTCTGAGTATGAGAAACAGAAATGCACTGCTGTCGCAGCGGCTACAGGGTCTGAGTGGACAAGAGCAGCCAACAACCAGAAGAAAGACGCAGAAGTGTTGCATGAAAGAAGAGCAGCAGAGCTCAAGCCATCAGAAAGGACCAGACAGCCCAGGGGAAAGTGGTAAGCACTGGTAGAGCTCCATTGTAGAAGTACAGGTACAGAATTTAGGCTCCTAAATTGGTCCTGCAGTAAGACCCCTTTAAAAACTGGCTGCTGAGTTAGTTTGAGAAAAGCTAGGGTGTGCTTTCCAGTACTGTGAATAACACCAGTCTTAGAAGAAGATTTTCAGAAACAGGAAAGGCTTTTCTTGGAGGAGGAAAGCAGCCTATTTAACACCAAGGAGAGGAGACCAGTTAGCCTTTTGAGGGGGTAGAGAGAGGGAGGGAGGGAGGAAAGGGGTATGGGCAGCAATAGGCAGGCCTTTGGTAAGAAGTGTTGGGAGTTTGTTTCCCCTAAAAGCATTCCCCATTTCTGCAGAGGTGGTGAGGCACAAGGAAGAAAGGAGGCAGTAGTTTCAGCAATGCCACAATAAAAGACAGTCAATTCTTCATTCATCTATTATCTGTTTATTTTTGAACATGTATCATGCTGTCTTGTTTCAATGTCTGCCTTTATAGGATGCTGGGGTTTGCTCTCAGAACTTTTTTGCTGCTATTTTCTGCAAAATCCCAAAAGATGCAGAAGCAATGATTGTGTTTTGATGTTTTAAGAGAATGTTGAGTCAAACTGGAACGATTCTGAAAGAGGAGTTCTAAAAGTCTCTTTTTTTTCCAGGATGATTGTCTAAAACCATCTTTTTACTTTCAAAGTGGGTACATTCAAATGACAAATATTTACTGTAGGTTATTAATATTTTATCTAAAAACCATATTCTGAAAAACTGAGGTATTAAAATTGTCTTACCTTGAAAAGGAATGTCTAAAAAAAGCAACGTTATACTAGCATCTTCTTGAGTTCATTCCCTAGTCTAAATTTTCAGATATACACTTTTTTACATAATCTGTATTTGCTTTCAAATAAAAAGTAGTAGTCTCTAAAAATGCAAGTCCTTCAGTTTTCCTGGATCTTCTTGATCAGTCTGATGCATTTGATTGGACTATGTCTCTGGAAGATACTCCTATGAATAAGTGTTCCTACTAGAATCTGCTGTGTAAACAAAAGATTTTAAGGCTGAGCCTGCAAACGGCATCTGCATTTTCTTGCTAGATTTGCTCTAATTTATTTCGACCTGTGTGGAATACACAACAAATACACAACTTCCAATGTCCTTATGACACCGTGTCTGTTCCTCTTTGCATTTGTTTCTGATACTACATCCTTTGTTACTGTAAGTCTCACAATAGTGTTCATTTAAAAAAAAATCATAGAACTTTACAGAAATATTTTAGCCTTATACAGTGTCATGTTCTTTAGCAGCCTTGAATGTTTGGGGGTTTTGGTTCTCTCTATAAAAGAGTTCAATAGGGTAGTCTTTTTCCTTAAAGTTTTCTTTAATGACACTTCTTTGGTTTTTTAATCAGCAGAGGAACAATTGAAAGCAGTTGAGCAGGACTCTGCTACTTTACAGTCTGTGAAGAAAGTTAAGACAAAGCAAAACAGGGCAGAAGATTCTCAGGAAAAGGAATCTCGCTATTCTCGATCTTCTGCAGTTTCTACTTCAGGTGGGACTGAAAGCAAGAACTTTCTGTGCCATGCTGTAACAAAAGAGCCTGGTGTGCAGTATAAAAAAAGGCAGCACAGATCTGGTCAAATCAAGCACTTGCAAAATTTAAGTGTGACTGCAGCTGAAAAAGTGATGAATACATCTGCAAAATGTGATGCTGAACATTGCAGTAGTGCCCTAAACCACTGTAGTGGCTTGCTCTGTGCAACAGGAAAGAATCCATTTGTGATGTTAGAGGACTGTAGTTACATCAATACATTAGTGAAGCCTTCAGCTAGTGGAACTACCAACAGTTATAAATTAAATGGATTCTTCCATGTAGCCCATGGTAGTGGAGATCTGAGTGGTAGAATTTGCAGCACTAGTAGAATGCAGAATAAGAGATCACTCATAAAAGGTGGTTTATCATCTAATAAAGAAAAGAGTGAAAATGAAGAAGGCTGTTTTTCAAGCTGCCTGAGTGAAAGCAGTAAGTGTTTAAGGGGGAAAAAGTGGAATACTGGTAGAAAGCCTAGAAAAAATATGAAAATCATGGAGGAAACTGCAGACATGGCTAGTAAATGGAAAAGGTGTGAGTTACAAACAGAAGCAGCAGTTGCCATGTCAAGCTCGTTTGCAGTTTCAGGACTAAATCATACTCTGTCAGCTTCATGTGATCATACATCAGATTTTCATACAGAAAAAAATACTCATGAAGTACAAACTGTATCAGCCTGGAGAAATAACAGTACCAAATTACTTGCATTTGAAACTGGCTTTAAGAAGACATCTGAGCTCTCTGTAATAGCAAAAGGAGAAAATTCAACCTGTGTGGCACGTTATGCAGCTGCTTCAGATAGCCTGAGAGTGTTACCTCACATCCATGATATTTCTGATTGTCACAAAAGCAAGACAGGAGGAAATTTGAACAAAGTTAATAAGAAATTGCTGCAGTTTACCTGTCAAAGAACAATACCCATGACTGGCAAAAAAGTTTGGCCTGTTGAATCTTGTGCCAGGACTTCTGAATGGTTTCTTAAAAATCTTGGGTCCATCTCTGAAGGAAAAAGACTTTTAAAGGCTGCTTGGGAGGATTCCTCTGATAAAAGCAGTGTTAAAGCTGTAGGACATAGTGAAGTGACTGGGAATTTGAGACAGTTGGATTTGCATACATCATTGGCAGACATTACAAAAGAAATTATGCATAAAAAGATTGATCCAAATATTGATTGTCATACTTCACTTGAAACACCAGAATCCTCTTCTGTGGATATTTATGAGACTTTGACAATGAACAATGAAAATGGGGAATCACCAGTTAATAGAGATAGAAGTGCTGTGGCTCTTAACCATGATGATGTGCAAGAAGTTAAAGCAACCTTGAATTTTACAGCAAAACAAAAAGATGAAAATGAAGGAGATGTAACAGAAAGAAACCTGTCTGTGGCAGTCCAGAATGGCACAACAGAACAAAAAGATGAAAATGAAGGAGATGTAACAGAAAGAAACCTGTCTGTGGCAGTCCAGAATGGCACAACAGAACAAAAAGATGAAAATGAAGGAGATGTAACAGAAAGAAACCTGTCTGTGGCAGTCCAGAATGGTACTTCTACAGATAATGCAAGCAGAATAAACTCCAGCCCTAAAGTATCGGTAGCGAACCAGACATTTGCTCATTTAAACCTTATTAAACCATTAACCTCTGGAAACCTTAAAAAATTCAAAATTCCTTTATGCAGAAACAAACTTGAATCCAAGAAATTGGAATCTGTCCATTCATTTGAAAGAAAAATTTGCAGTCCACTAGAGCTTCTTGAAAGTACTAGTGCTCCAGGAAGGCAGAAGACAGGTAAAGATACTTTCTTGGTGAGTTCTGAGCAGTGTCCTCTTCCTGTCATGAGTGATGCAACATCTCCACCTTCCATACAGAAAAAAACAGATGAGATTGACAGTAAGGAGTTCCAGCGTG
This sequence comes from Aphelocoma coerulescens, assembly GCF_041296385.1. Taxonomy (NCBI): domain Eukaryota; kingdom Metazoa; phylum Chordata; class Aves; order Passeriformes; family Corvidae; genus Aphelocoma; species Aphelocoma coerulescens. The sequence goes on along the minus strand of NC_091015.1, from coordinate 51,004,660 downwards.
ATGGCTCTGTAAAATTCTCTAATGAGATGTCTGTGCTCCCTGGAAGTTTTTCAGCATATCCACATCCTCTTCGTGATGGACAGCTGGAGTCATCTGTGCCTGATTTCTGTGGTACTGGATGTGTGCTGAAATCTAGTTTTCCTGGTCATTCTTGGAATGCAGTCGACCACCTTGTTGGATTAGAAATAAATGATGATAGAAAATCAAGAGGGAATTTTCCACAACACAGAAGTGAAAATTTACCAGATATCCTTGAAGCTTACAACCAAGACGTTCTTGTCATTGATGTGATTCAGAATGACCCTGACCTTTTTGGAACCAGTAATGAAGAGGAGTTTGCACCTGCATACTGTGAAAATTGTCCAGTGAAAGCATCCTCTGCAAACTGCATTACAGACACAAGGCAGTATATTAAGCCTGATTCTCCCGTTACCTCAGAAAAGACCTATTCAGTAGAGAATAGTTTTAGGTATGCATATAATTCATTTTTTTATCACAATATTCCTAAGTACTCTTATATCTATATACTTTGGTTGTAGTGATCAGGCTTCCTTAGAGAATTTCACTAATTTCTGTTGAAATTAATTTTTTATTTGGTATTAAGTGGCTAAGTTTGATTGAGCTATGACAGTATTCTGAATGCAGATAAATTAATTTGTTCTTCCTAAGAGCTGGGATAAACTCTGAGTTGTAGGACAAGGTAGTCCTAAAGGGCTTGTTTAAATGAAGTGAAGTGAATTATGAAAATAGAAACAAAGATAATTAAAAGTAATACTCTTAATCTGCTTGACTGGAGATAGCAGATACCCCTTTGAAGGCAGTTTTCTTAGTTGTAAAGTGGTATAATACTTAGAAATGTTTTACTTTTTAGGTGTATCTTATTCTTCTCTTGGATCTGTAAGAGTAAATGGTTCTCTCTACAGTAGTATTCTGTTCTGCCATTCCCCTTCCCTCCTTTTCTCCTATCCTGAGCCATATGAATATTTTTCAAATGTGTAATTTGGCTCAGGTGGTGTAAAGGTTTATAATCCTGCATCTTCATTCAGCAAGTTCCTGGTGTAAATCACTAGGTGTTAATGTATTACTGGGTTTTGAGATAATAATAAAAGTCACAGGAGGAGGAAAGGAAGTTTAAAGTAGAAACTAACTTTTGTAAATGAGGTAGTAGTTTTTCAGGGAATGGATGAACTACTGGATCTACTGTCCAGTCTGTTTTGTCTCTTAAGCTTTGATACTTGCGTTCAGTGAAAAAAGTTTTAAGATTGAGTTTTTCATTTTACCAAGAAAAACATAAGGTTTAAATAGAAATAATGCAAGATTTTTCTCTGAAGATTAGTTTTTTTATTGGGATGGGTATTCTAATTTTTTGTGTGTGGTCTTTCTAGGTGACTTTATGTTACCTGTATTTTAAGTAACACTTGAATTATTTTCAGGATTGTGTCACCTTATAACTGCATTCTTCTCTTTTTTTACTCGCTGTTCTCCTTATCCTTTCCTTTTCATTATGTGCAAAAGAGGAAGGAAATCTTTGAGGTGTTGAACACTTTTTTGAACATGAGACTATAAAATTTTCGGATGATAATAGAACAAAATTTCTGCTAAAACAAGCCTCTAGGGAACAGGGCAAGTCCGTATTAGGAGCATCCAACTTCTTGAGAAGCTGCTAGGCTGTATCATAGTAAATTCATTAGGAGTATTCATTTTGGGCACAGTGCGTGTGATACTGATGCCATGATGATTTTTTGCCTTTTCTTTTATACCCCTTTTATCGCTTTTTGTATTCTTAGTGGCTTTTAGCCTACATTCTTAGACTTACTTTGTTAAGCTAGGAGACTAAACATCTTAGAAGCCTCGTAGTTATGGATCAGAAAGCCTCAGACACCAAGGTCCTTTCCAGAACACGTTTTGTGAACTAAGATAGAACCACCCAGGGGAAGGCTCCTTGGGGAGGGGGGCTCACTCAAGCCTCTCACTGGGGAACCTCTGGTAGATATGCTAATTAGTAAGACCTATAAGGTTATACCCAATCTATCATGTTTGTGCATTGTGGGGTGCATTTCGGTGCATTCCACCTGGACCTGGTGCACCTAAGGATCCTTAAAATAAATACCGAGGTAAAATCCCTTTTTCCCTTCTAACCATGTTTGATTCTTGATTTTAAGACCAGGGAAAGGCATCAATACCTCATACACACTGTGTAACAAAATGAGTATTTACTGTATATTACCCAGGGTAATAATGGCAGTGGTTTCCAATTGACTGTTCAGACAACTCTTGCACAGAATGGGAAACCAGAACTTCTGAGCCCTCGTGTATTGGTTATGGTAATAAAGTTTGCTGTTTATCTAAATATTAACTGAAAATTTTGTTGGATCTTGTAAGTACTTTATAGGGGAGGACAAATACTCCCTTAATTAGTGATTACATTTAGAGTAACATTACAGATTATTAACTAGATGAACAATGAACTTGTTTGCAAGTTATACTAAAACTTGCTGATGAATTGTTTTGCCATTAGCCAAGGCAAATAAAAATGCGTGGTGATTCTTTCTTAGAATTTCCCCTTGATTTGCTAAAGAAACCGGCAAAATTTCTTACTTTGCTTTTTACTTTCTATAATTTGATGCAAAGATCATTAGATGGTGGTTAACCATAGCTGGTAGCAGTCAGGAACATATTAATGAACTGGAATATGAGAATATTGAAATAAGGCATAGACCTTAACACAGTTTTATCAGGTAATTTGTGATATCACCAGATAATATGAGATCATGGCCAGTTCGTGCTAATTTTTTTTGTTGTTGTTGACTTTTACCAAATACAGTTGGGACTTCAACAGGTTATTTCTCTGGTGCTTGCATTTTACATATAGAACAGTGCTGGTCACTTCCAGGCATCAGGAAAACATTCTGGCCTGAAGCCTGAATGGGGCAGTAGAACTCATTTTTCGTATATGCTTCTGTTTGTCATTTTCTGTTGCCTTGACTAGACAGCTTGCTGTCATTACACTTGGTGTTATTCACCAGGTACAAGCTTCTAAAATCTGTGATGATGATGTTTTATATATTCTGTATGTAACATTTAAATATGTATTTGTACCTTCTGATTCTAAGGAAAAATATTTTTTTCCCAACTTATCTTTGAAATCGATATCTTTCTATGAACAGTTGTTTTTGTTATTTTCTTTGAGATTCATTGTTATGCAAATTATCTTGAATATAAAATTACTATAAATCACATTTTTTAGAAACTGATGAATTGGCTCATTAGCACAGTGTTTCCTTGATTTGCTATGCAGAGAAATTTTCCCTTCTCGGTATTTTAGGCAAAAATTAGATGAGATAATGAGCTTTTACTGAAAATTTTGGGGTTTGGAATGTCTTGGTTTTACTTAAAATGTTTAGGCATATACCTGAAGGGATGAACATAAGAAAGCCAAAAGAGAAAGTTAAAAAGAGTCTTAAAACAGTGTGTTGGATTTAAGGATACTGTTCATGACTAAAAGTATTACTGAGAACTTTTGATTTTTTGTAACTAGTAGATTATTTTTGCTTTTGTGCAAGATGGAAATCTTAAATACATTTTCTGTTCAAAACAGATGCATGCAAGAATCTGGAGTGTCAAGTGATACTGAAAATTCCCATAACTTGGTGTTAAAAGGTAAGGGTCTCTGGAAGTTTTGGGTATGTAATTAAAAGAAGAAAGAAACCAAAAAGATGTTTTGTGGCAACACCAAAACTTTCTGCTTTCCACAAAAAAAAAAAAAAAAAAGGAACTTATCTGGTTTTGTATTATCTTTTTATTGTAACAGCAGTTTGTTTCCTCATGCATATAAATCACTATCTTTCAAAATGGCACAAGTCTGAGTCATACAGGGAACATCTTCTCTGTAGTACTTGTCTGTTGGTAGTACTGGTGGGTTGGGGTGGGGTGTTTGGTTTGGTTTTGGTTGTGGGTTTTTTACATTTCTACAATAGTTTAGGTGAAGAATTCTGTTAGTTGTTGAGATCGTAGTAAGGTACTGAGTTGTGCTTTGGAGTTTAGCTCACAGTTAGAGGTGGTTGTTCTCTTGTGTTCATCAGCACACAGAATTCTGTAATCAGGTATGTTTCCAGGTTGTCCTCTTGGGGTTTTTTGTGGATGCTATGCCCATTCCACTGAGACACTCTTTTGTTTCCAAAGGATGCCCTTTTCTAGTAAGATATGGTTACTTGTGACTTAGTGGAGTTTTTCTTCCTATTTAAAGCAGAACAGTCCAGCTAGGCAGCACATGAATGTGATTTGTTTTGTTTTCTACAGCTTGCATACCAGACCTACTGTGCAAGGTATACCTGGTGTGGAAGTTTCTATTACATAGATTGGAGGAAAAGGATTTTGACTTTGCATAGAGGCCTGTTACTGACCTAGTGGACAACACATGGAGTGCTGAGACTGGTTTTGGAGGTTCATGGTGTTCCCCTTTCTGGTATCAGTTTGTCAGCTTGTTATTAATCTGACATTATGTGTTGATTTTGCTTCAGGCTTGAAAGGTGTCTGTGACAGTCCCTCTTGTGTTGGTTTTCCACATTAATGTGTTATGTTCGTGTAGAAAGAGTGGTTTGGGCAGATAGTGCCTCCTGGAAAGAAGTGCCTAGTGACTGTTAGGGGAAGAGAAGATTCAAGCTTCAGGGATTAGAAGGCAGAATAAAAGGTAATTAGGTTTTAAGAGCTCAGATACCAAGAAATAAACACAAGTTCCCTGAGGAGAAGTAGAGAGGAAGTGCACAGTTAGGCCTCTGGTCATGTAAAGAGACATAGGGGCCTTTGCCATGGAATCTGCAATGCTAAGGTGATTGAAGCCAAACCTGGCAGCAAATTCTGTACTATTCATTAACTTCTGCGTTTTCTTTGCTGTTTTACTTCATGTTCTAGTGAAGTTTGAGGCTAAAAGTCTTTAGTTCTTTGTGTGGTGCTTAAAATAAAGAAAAATAAGTCCTTCTTCCCAGATCTGAGAAACAAGAGCACATCATAATCGTAGATGAATATGCACACAGTAACTTACGTTTAAGACATGACTTTTTAAAAAGACCTGCATAGAACAAAAGAAAGGTGCCTGGTTTTGCTAATTAATATTTATGTGTTCATTTAGAAATACGTGTTACTGCTTTGGTGTCGTGTGTTATGTAGTGAGGTCAAGGCTGCTTGCCTTAGTGGCTTCACCATTTAAGAAGGGGGAAAAGTACTACAGTAGAAGTGTTCTGGATGACATCAGTCCTATTCACCTTTCAAGTGGAAATCTTGTGTATGTTGTCTTCAACCAGATATGTCTTGTACTTGGTGATCACACAGAAAGACCACTGACTGTAAGAGAAAAGCCTTTCCAATACTAATCTGATTCTTTCTTCCTGTGTCTGGACAACACAGTGCAGTTGAAATTCATTCGTGTGATCCAGTAGTGATTTTCTTTTCTATGAAGAACTCTTCTGTTGTACATAAACGGCCATTTCAGGAAGTTGCAGCCAGGTGTATTCTTCATTTCCTATGGCATCTGCAAAGGGTGCTGAAATTTCCTGACACTGAATTCTTACTGAGTTTACTATATTACAGGAATTTGGAGTTTCTCAGAGCTGTCTATATTTAGTTCAGGGTTGCATCATGTCAGTATGATTAACTTATGCCTTTTTCTAACAAAGACTAAAGTCTTTTTGCTTAGCAAATTATCACACATATCTTCGACTGTGTTCTAATAAAAAAAGCTTAACTGAATTTGTTTCTAAAATACTGAATTCAATATTCTATAAATAAACCTGTTGTACTGTTCTACAGGGACCATTAAAGAGCATACAGCTTGGATAGAATTTTAATTGCAGATTCAGCCTAATATTTATTTGAAATGGTCCTGGCCTTAAGCGTGAAATACTTTTCCATATAAATTTCACATTTAGGAAGTCCTAGGAGTTGTTAAATGTCATTAGTTCTAAGCCGTTGTAATATTTAGGAAATAAAAGCTTTGTTGTCTTGTAGCATATGAAATATATAAAGCAAGGTGTTTCTACATTTTCAGCTGCAGATGTGAAAACCCACAACTCCTCCAGAGGAAGCAGTCCTTCGGGAGATGTTAGTGAGGACCTTCTTAAAGATAGGCAACAGAGCAAACTAGATGAACTTTTGAAGAGTTTTGATGTGGATGAAAAGGTACTGAGAAATTACACTTTCTCTCCTTCAATAGTTTAGGAAATTACAATCCACATAATTGGATAATTTTAATTACTAATGCTGTTTTGTCAACAAAATTTTAAATTTCCTGTAATAAAAAGAATACTAGTATTTCATAGATTAATATGTATTGACAATATAATCTTTGCTTAACAGAACTTGATTTTTTTTTATTGTCACCAATAACTAAGCTTCACATTTGAAATGAAACAGGATACTATTATGTCAGTTGTTGCAGTAATGCTGTATTCCTAATGGTATGAAAATTACTGTTCCAATGAACACCTATGAGTACTGCTTTGCATATGTAACATTTTTACATAACATACCTAGTTTTAAATGTTGCTGTTAAATGCCTCTCGCCACACAGTAACAGGATGGGGCAGTGTTGGCAAGCTGGGGAGCTGCACAGCCATCATGCACCCAAGAAGAATCATTCTGTGCTTCATTACTTGGGCAAAAGGGCCTTTACGTTAACATACGGACTTCTAGCTGTTCAGAGGGAACCATTTTCATGCTCACTAACTTTATCTGACCTTTCTACTTTCTCTGTCCTCCCTCCTCTAGATAATAAGTCTAGCTCTTTTAAGATTTGCTGAAGTTTTACACTATTTGCCTTTTTGATAAGGAATTGGAATTTACATCTCTTTGCCATTCATACATAGTTGCTGATAGCATTTACTGTTTTCCTACTTCAGGAGTGGCTAGTGGTTTTAACTGGATAAGTTAAAATGTAAAATTCACATGGTTAAAAATTGGTAAGTGATTGAGAAGTTAATCGAACAGCAGAGAATCAGTTTCCCTTTCAAAATCATTTAAAAGAAGAGAAACATTTCCTTTAGCAAATGGAATTGAGGCTGCTAACATGCAATTCACAAAGTTAACAGTGCTTTGTTTCCTGACCTTTTAGAGAGACAAAAAGGGTCTGTCAAATAGTACAGTTTGCTGATGGTGGGGTGCTTGTTGCAATATTGCCAGGTCAGTCAGTCCCACTTAGGTTGTTTCATAGTCTTGTTGCTTCGTAAAATCAGTGTGCTAGTGCTTGCTTTTCTGTGCTGTGTTGGACAGCAGAAAATATGTACAAATGACCTCACTCAACCCAAACTTAAACCACAAAATGCATACCCTACCTAAGCCCTACCTAAACCTGTTCTGTATGTGGGTAGAAAATACCTGCACACCTGCAGGGGGAATGCAATGGCAGAACACTTATTGCAGGTACTCTGCCATTTGGGGAGATTTTCAGATTTTTCTTTTTTACTGGTTTTTCGGGGTAATAATCCTGTGAGAAGGGCAAAAACTGGCCATGGAGAAAAGGCTAAAAATATTCGGGACCTGGTAAAATAAAGTTTGGAAATCTGATGAGAGTATATGCATCTCTCATTCTTTGGCTATCTTAAACTTGTGATAGAATATTAAGTCCTAAGTTACTTCATGAATAATGGATGAAACAAAGCCAGGATTTTATTACTACATTCTGTATTAGTCTTTTCACATTCTCTCCTCCAAATATGTTTCATGCTGTCTTTTTTCTCCATATCGTTGGGGATTTTTTAACTATCCATGATGGTGTACAGCTGAGCAAAAGGCTTAAATTCCTTCTCGGTTCAGTTTTAAATTTCATTAAACTTGATGAAATGACTTGTGGTTTTCCACACATCTGTCAGGCACAGTTAAAATTGGGCAGTGGGCCTAAAAATTGCTGAAATTATCACGGGAGCAAAGAAAAGTGAAGGCAGTCACATCACCTTTTTTTCCAATTAACAATCACTATTTTCAAGAACACGGAGTATAAGGGCAGTGCATCCGTTAACAAAGATGTTTTAAGAGTAACCCTACACACCAAATTACAGTTCCTACAGTTAAGACTGTCTTATCACACCTTGCAGTGTTCACTAACAGTTTTAAGTCTGGAGAGTAAAGCATAACAGGCTTAGTAGTGCTTTGCTGTACCTGAAGATAACTTTTCAATATCTTCACAGTTCAGGCTTGCAGATGGAGTGCCTGATGTTGAAGAAGAAAATAAGAGTGAAGCTGAAAAAAGGTACATATAGTGTGTCCTTCATGTAACCTGTGGTGTTCCCAATTATTATACAAATGAAATGTGATGTTGTTACCTAAATATCATCAGTATTTAATTCAATTTTCTATGTTACTGTAACTATGTGACAAAGAAAATAAATATGTGAAATAATATCATTTCACTCTACAAAGTACAGAACAAGTATAGTCATAGCCTGACAGGACAATAGGGCTTATTTTTTTTTTCTGACTGGTGACAAAATATATTCACTTCATTACAGTGTCTCACTTTTGCATCTCAGTGTTAATGTAGCATAAAATGCGTTTCTTGCCACAATAGTGCTTACCAGAACTTAACAAAACCAAAAAATAGTAATAAATAAATCATGAAGCTTTTATTTTTCTTTTCTGCTTATGAAAGAATTGAAAGATCTCATTCCGATTCAGGCTGACAAATATTTGTACAGCAGTAGAAAAAAGGTGCTTAAAAACATGTCACATGGAGTTATGGACATGCTTTACTGTTCTTCTGGCTTCAAGCTGTGTTTGCAGTGTTTATTGTACACATTGTTTATTAGTCTGATTTACAGAATCACAGAATCACTGAATAAGCTGAGTTGGAAGGGATCCGTAAGGATCATCAAGTCCTACTCCTGGCCCAGCACATCAGTCTGTGCCCAAGAGTACTGTCCAAATGCTTCTTGAATTCTCTCAGGCTTGGTGCTGTGACCACTTCCCTGGGGAGTCTGTTCAGTGCCTGACCACCCTCTGGGTGAAGAACCTTTTTCTAATATCCAACCTAAACCTCCCTGCACACAACTTCAGGCCATTCTCTTGGGTCCTGTCACTGGTCACCAGAGAGAAGAGATCAGTGCCTGCCCTTCCTCTTCCGCTGACAAGGAAGTTGTAACTGCAGTGAGGTCTCCCCTCAATCTCCCCTTCTCCAGGCTGAGCAGACCGAGTGACCCCAGCCACTCCTCATGGTTTCCCCTCAAGGCCCTTAACCATTTTTGTTGCCCTGCTCTGGACACTCTTTAACAGTTTAATAACCTTTTTACATTGTGGCTCCTAAAACTGCCCCCAGCACTCGAGGTGGGGCCGCCCCAGTGCAGAGCAGAGTGGGACAATCCCGTCCCTTGCCTGGCTGGCGAAGCTGTGCCTGATGCCCCCCAGGACAGGGTTGACCCTTCTGGCTGCCAGGTCACTGCTGACTCATGTTCAACTTGTCAATGACCAGGACCCCCAGGTCCCTTTCTGCAGTGCTGCTCTCCACCTTCTTGTTCCCTAGTCTGTTTGTACATGCAGGGTTGCCCCATTCCAGGTGCAGAATCCATCCCCTTCCCTTGTTGAACTTCAAATGGTGCATGATTGTCCGATCCTGAATTAGTGTCAGACTGAGAAATTTTCATTCATCAGCAATCCAGAAGTGGCAGAGAATTAGTTTTTGTGGGGAAGGTGTACTTAAGACGGAATCTTAAGTAATTAGAAGAGAAATAATGTATTTTAGAGTGTTGTGGTTTAGGAGCAGTAATCAGCAATTAGCTACTGCAAAAATTAACCCTGTCCTGGCTGGAACTAGGACACAGTAATCTTCAAAATAACCAATAAACCTTAGCTGACATAGAAGAGAGTACTGCTTTTTTTCCAACACCACTCACATTCTGCAACAGATTTGAATGTGCCAAAAGTCTGTTGGTGGAGAATACTGCATCTTTTTGTTAATCCACTAGAGAGCTCCAAGCTCCTCCTGCTATAAAATACCCATTTAAATTTACCTTAGTAGCATAAATAGTTCTTTATACTGTAGAATAAGTAGATTGTGCTGAATAAAATAGGTTTGTGCAAAGCAGTACTCTGTGTGGTTAGAGAAGAAGCCTTCATTTGGAGTTGAACTATTTTCTCTAGTTTTACTCAAAAATGTTACATTGCAAAGTTTTATCTAGAAGAAAACATAGTTGCTGTTCTTATTTAGCAAACTCCACTTCTAGTGATGCTGTTACTAAAAATAATGCTTGTAGAGCTATATAGGTTACAGTTCCTGGAAAATTTGTGTGTAGTTTCATGTCTAGATTAAAGAGCTCTGAAGGTAAACTGCTATGAAAATCCTGTTGTGTTAGATCTGAGCCTGGCATCCTGAGGAAGCCTAAGAAAATTTTACATGGTAACTTGAAATTTCTGAGTAACTGAAACTGCAGATTTTTTGTTCTCTCTGGAAACCAACCCAATGCACTGATGGGAATAAAGATCTTGAAAAATTTGGGTTTGTTAGATGGAATTTCGTCCTCTCTACTGTAGCATTTTTATTTCAAATTGCATTGAAAACATCCTGAAGTTCAGCAACTGTTTGAATTATCCTGGCTATGAGAAGTATTAAGTATCTTGAATCCCTCATAGGAGATAGCAACTCTGTTTCTGTCTGCAGAGGAGTAAGCAGGTTGAAATGTCCTTTGTACTGAAGCAGGATTCTTAATTGAAAGGGGGAAGGGGAGGGAGATCTCATGAAAGGGGACGATTTTTTTACCTGTGGCTTTGTTTCCAAATATGAAGGAGATGACTAAGTATTTTGCTAGCAATATTTTTAGCTTCTTTTTGAAAACGTCACATTTTAGTAGTTTAATTCTCTGGAATGTACATATTTGGGAATAAAAGCAGAACAGTCTTTAATTGGAGTTCCCCTTGAAATCACCTAAATCTTCTGTCCCGTAGTCAGTTTTTAGGAAAGAAAACAGTTGACTCTTCAAATGTAATTTGAAAAGCCTTGGGGCTTCCTCCTTTGGCAGATACTACATAACAAGACTACTGTAAATTAGATGCTTCTTCAGAGGTGACAGAAATCATCTCAGTCTTCTTGTCAGCATGGGGAGGGAGGAGGAGTGGTTCGCAGGTGCCTTTTCTACTTATTTATTGAATTTCATATAGTTACGCCTTAGGGCAGAATAATCTCAGCTAAAATCATAATCAGATTGGACCAGGCAAATGAGAGTAATGAAAGTAAAACTGTTGGGACTGCTAGCTGTTTAATTTACCACAGGTTTTGAAGTGTTGAGTAAATTGTTGAAGAAATTCGTATCTTTTATACACTTAATCCCTCTTTTTAGGCATGCAGTACATGAAAGAAACACCTGTTTAATTTGGTTAAACAAATTAATTGTAACAAATTTTTGGTTTTTAATACTCAACAGTGACTGTAAATACAAAGGGAACTGCGAATTGTTATCAGGATTGTCATTGAATGACCGAAAAATAAATCTCTTCAGTGAAGCTACAGAGATGAAATCCTGGACAAATGGTATTGTATGCTGTGTCGGTGAACCCTTCAGAATTTTTTTTTGTGCTTTATTTACCTATGAAATCTTAAGGACTGTTTTCAGTTCCTGAGGCTGTTGGCTGGAATTTTACTTTGCATATATAAAAGCAAAACTGAAAGCTCTCATGTGATAGGTTAGTGAGGGGTTTTGGGTTGGGGTTTTAGCAGAATTCTATTTGGTAGGATCAGATAGAAATAATTCTATCTTAATATTTATGCTTCTCAGATACTTTAGTGGCACAGCAGGGCCTGCATTCTTAGTAGTCTGACACATTGTGTTTGAGGTGCCTTATTAGCAAGTAACTTGTTTTCCTTTATTTGTGGTCAGAGAATGTGACTGCAGATTTGGTTGGTTGGTTGTTCTTAATAAAAATTGCTAAATGGTTTGCCTACGTTACTGAAGGTCAGAACTTTGTTGTTTATGCCAATGCAATTGTTTTTGAGGCATTCACTAGACTGGATCAAGGAAATTAACGTGGATTTAATAAATAGCACTTCATATTCACCCAGTATATTTTACACCTGGGACAGATACCTCCTTAGTATCTTTGCCACCAGAGAAATCATAATGGAACTGTAGCCACTGCACATAACAAATCTGACATTTAGCCTTACATAAATGCATGGTTTATTTGGCATACAAGATAGAGATAAAACAGGAATTGATTACTTACGGATAGATACTGCTATAGATTCTGTTTCTTTGCAACAGCTGCATTGGAAATCAATTTTTAGAATCAATGTTTTTAGAATTATTGATTAATATGGATGTGTATAAACATGGATTTCTTGAATTAAGATCAGTGATGGGGTTCTTGTTTAGTTTCAAGTTACACTGTCAGTCTGAGCTTGTAGAACAATTTTATCATGTCATTTAACAGTATTTTGAGGTAGTACAAGAAACACGGATGCTATAAAAAGCAACTTTGAATATGTCTTCAGACTTGAGTTGTTTGACCTGCTCATGTCTTTGGCCTTCTGAAGAGTTCTTCTGAGTCTTCCTTCTTAAAATCATTTCAAAGTTGCCAAAGCAAGAGTTTCTGTGCTAGGACAGGGAAGAACAGCCTTTTATTCCCAGACCTGTACAGGCAGGATTGGCTATTTCACTTTAGTGCCTGCTTCCCCACAAGTCTGATCTACAGTCTGCAGGAAGAGTACAAACACTTGAAAGGACCTGGTCAAAAACTGTGCTTGGGGATGGGAAGAATCTGGAGGAAAGATCAAATTCCCAATGGCATTTTTCCATAGGTAGTGGTTGGCTGTTTTCTCAGTCTTTTTCTTGTCACTAAGTGTATCCGATCCTGAATTGATCAATGGCCCACCATCACTTCCCAAGGTTTTACGATGTGACAGTACCTGACATTAAATATTCATTGTTCTACATTATGCTGTTCCTCCCTATCCTGTAATGGCCCTATCTGTTTAGAAAGACTTGCAAATTAGGAACCGAGTACCTAGTGCCAGTCTCTAGCAGAACATTTGTTACTGGATGCCCTTTAGTAGCTATAGTTTATCAGAAAGGGCTAAACACCCTGTCTTTTGAACACTCAGCTCTTTGAAGGAGCCAAATGGGAATCCTAGAAAGCAGGGCATTCAAAGGCTCTCATTTGTCTTTAGATACGGAGCTGAAAATTTGAACTTTTATCTTCCATTAACATTATTCATTTTTCAAAGAAAGAAAACTGTAATCAGTAATAATTAAAGTTCTAAAACCAAGTTTCATGGTTAAGAAACCAGTAACTTACATTGGGCTAAAGCTCACTACTGCACTGCTTAAAACATATGAGTATGAAAGTTTTTCTATCAGTTCTGAAAAAATAGCTTAAATTTAGGGCTAGTGATGTTGGAATGCAAAGATTACTGATAAAGTGGGTAGGTTTTTTTCCTTTTGAAATTAAACCTTCTAGATATTTTTATTCCTTTTCTTATCTCTGTAAGTTAGGGTAGGAACCTTGGATAAAATAGTGAATTTTTAATTTAAATGTGCTTACTCTTGAAGTTTGTGTAAAGTCTCACTTTCAGGATAATTAAGAAAACTGTAATTTAAATTACTGGCTTTAGACTGCATTAATCAAATTTTCATTAATAGTTGCTGTGACTTGAAGGAACTATAAATATAAAGGAAAATAAGATAAATGAGAGTGGTTTCAGTATGATTCGTTTTTATTATGTGACTTGCTGCCCTCATCCCAATTTTTAGGTTACAAATATTCAGGAAGAAGTACTTTACTGCCATTGAAGAATTGTGGAGATTTTGAGCCATGGAAGACAGAGAAAAATGCAATTGTGAGTTGTTAAATCTTTGATTTCTGATCCTTTGGCACTAAATTTCGTATGGCTATTCAGACAGTTCCCCATATATCAAGTCAGAAATTATGAATCTGTATATGTTTATGTTTTTATACCTTTAAAGATGTTATCACTGAGTAAATACCGTTTCTGAGAACAAAATCAGTGATGAAGGGACAGCTATTCATAGTGGAGTTTTCTTGATTTCTGTTGTTAGCTTAAGCAAAATCAAATAATGCTTTTTGCTTTATTGGTTTTTGTAGAACTGAAAAACAGACAAGGTTTCACATGCTTAGGACAGCCTGCTTTTATCCATGATGCTGGGCACTGAAAAAGGGTAAAGGAAATTAATGCCCCAGAATTCTCAGATGGTTACTCAGAGCCTTGCAGGATCTTGTCACCTTTCTCCTTCCTCTTTACTCATTGTCCATCTCATTTAGCAGTTCTTGCATTATCCCTGTTCGTGGTCTTCAAGACAGCCTTTTGTTGTGTTAGACACTAATGTGACATGACAAGGGATTGATCTTTGTGTCCTTTGAAAAGCTGTAAGTACAGTATAGAGATGAGGGTTGTTTCAGAGGCTTAATTATAGATCACATCTGCTGCTTTTGTTTATAATTTGTAGATATTTTGACATTCTAAAAAACAAAGAACATGTTTGCTTTCAGTAAATACTAGGTGGCTTCTTCTGCCTGTTTTAATTTTATTTTATTCCAGGCTTCTCATTCAGTCCAGCAGATCCTTGATGCACTTAACTTGCCCCGTAAATACTGCAGATATTATTTCATGACTTCACGTGGGTGTGAAAGAGCAAAGTGTTGGTTCTGTCATGTTCCTGGACAAGGGGAAGAAAAGGTAAAAAAATTTATTGAAGTAAGGAAAAAATTGTAAGTGTGAACACTTTTTAAAGCAAAATATCATTTCCTTTGTTCATTTATATGTGGAAAGGGAGCAAATTTCAGGGGTTGATGGATGAAAAAATTGTTCAGAAATTCTTCCTCTCAAGGTCTTCTGAAGTTTTTTTTAAACATGGTATAATTTTGAACTAGTAGATATTTTAAGAGAACATGCATCAACAAAAGAGCAAGAATTAGGCTGTACAAATACAGAGTAGCAGAATGGGCAGATTCTGAGACATTTCTATCCTGAGCATCAGGGACTTCAAGCAAACCTTTGCAAAGGCTTTTTATGCATTGTTAAAGCCAAAAGCCATCTATGGTATATTACTTCCTGCATGTTTTGTGCAACACGAGCATAGTTGTTCTAAAATGCTATAATCTCCTTAAATGGAGCAACAATTCTCATAATATTTGCAAGCAAAAATAGTTTTCCAGTGATAGGCAAATTAAATGTGTTTTCAAACCATTTAACAGAGACAGTATGATTTTAATGCTTCCAGGAACTGTGCAAGGCAAGCTAATTGTGCTGACATTATGTAGTAAGATTTTGAAATTGGCTGTATGAAAGTTTTGTAAGTTAACTGGAAGCAAACAAAAACATCGAAACAAGTAACCAATAACAAATGCCTAAACTTGTCCTCACAAGGTCTTACAAGACTTATATCTTACCTACCATCTTATTGGTATGAGTGCAATTTTATCACTAATGTCAGTAGGTAAAACATTTCAGAATTGAAATACAGAAAATAACTTGCAGTTAACCTGTTAGACATAATTGCTAAAAAAATATTAACATCTAAAGGAGCTTATCTGTCTTCCTGATATCTTAGATATACTGTGTCAGAATTTTAAAAATACATCAGTGTGATTTGGTTTTATTGTTCTTAATGTTTTCTCTTTTCCTTTATATATCTCAAGAAAAAAGCTGCTTTTCTTTTCTAATGCTTTCTAACCCCTTTGAAAATTTGTATGACATCTTAAAAATACTAAGATAATTTGAGACTAGTTCTGTATGGAACATCTTTCCTTTTTTCTCAAGTGTGATATATCTTTGGCAGGCTGTAGTGAATATTTGCAATTTTCAGCTGGCTTATCTAAGTTATTGTGGTTTGTAGTGCTTCATTATGTTACAGGCACATGAAAGAATTATTTGCCTAAAACTATTAAAAACCCATTCCATTTGATTTTACTTGTGGCGCAGCACTCCAGCACACTTTTAACAGTTCTGCCCACCAACCCTAGCCAAAGTTTCTTGGTAGTCTGAAAGTATACCTGGGTTTTGTTTGTTTGTGTATGTATTTATGTTTTTAGACCTGTCAATTTAAAAATGATAATAGGCCAAGTACCTCATGGTGGCACCAAAGTACATAAATGAAAAACAGGTAAAGAAGTGACAAAGGCATTTAATCTTGTACAGGAGGAATAAATCTCTTCAGGAACTGTTACGCAGACTGATAGTCCACTTGCTTAGAGCTGTGTTTTCAGTGATAATAGTTACCAGAGTTTTTGAAGAGAAATACCTTTCCACATAATGTATATTTTTTCTTTTTCTTTAAGTAACTGGTTGATGCTTTAAGGCATAACTTCCTAGTATATAACACTTTAAAGTTGTGGTTGATCACACAACACAGTAGTGCTTGAATTCATAAAAACATCATATGTTTTGAAAATGAGCATACTCTTGAGCTCAGCAAGTTATACAAGTTACCAATTTTTTGGCCTTTTTTTAGAAGATGCCTTTCATTTTCAGTGAAATCTGTTTTGTATTAGGTAAACAAAACTGTTAAGACTCTTTTAAATACTTGCCAAAGTAAAGGGAGGGTGGATATTAACAATATGAATCAGTGATGGAGGGAGGGTAAAGGAGATGAAGCTGGTCTCTTCTCAGTGGTCCCCAGTGAAAGGGCAAGAGGCAGTGAGCTTAATACAGGAAATTGTTTTGTTCAAATGACACTTCAAGAGTGTAGCACAGACAATCATTTCATGGTTAAATAAGTCATTTGAAAACATGTCTTTATGCAAGCTGTATTTCTCTTTGTGATTTTATTTTAGCTTTGTGCACCTTACTCATTAATTTTTTTGGACTCCTATCCATTAAAGAAATTTTTATTTTTTGTGGCTTCATATTCTCCTATTTCTTAATCTTATGAACCTCTTAACTGGAAACAAAATGGATATAAAATAGGATGATTTCTGCCTTCATTAGTGTTGTCTTAAACTTTGGGACCTTGAGTATATGCTTCTGTTGTGGTGGACTTTGGTTTTGTTTTTTTAAGGTGGCTTCCTAAAGAAATGAGATTCTGCACTGCCTTTTGTTACTGTCTCTGTCCGCCACAAAACGACCTTTGAACCTTTTGGTCAGTTTCAGCCACATTGAATGGAGAGTGTGCATCTCAAAGCTTCCACAGCTTACAGAAACTTCGTGTAAGAACGATCCTGCTTTTGATCTCACTGAGATAAAGGCTGCACTATGGGAGTTTCTCCCTTATTAAACAATAGAGTGGGCACTGACAGGAGATGCTGAAGTATTTACTGAATTCCTGTGCTTGTTCTTCTGAATAAGCACATCTGTGTTACTGTAGTAGGACCATGTTTTACTGGAGATTTGGTTGGTTGATTGTATAAGATAGAGCGGCCTTTACTATGGTTTTTATTAAATTGTCATGTTAAATGAGTCATGGAATCAACTGATAGATGACAGAATAGTGTGATTTACACTGCCTTTTGAAAATAGGAATCATCTCTTTCATGTACCTTCATTCAAAATCTATTACAGCTAACTCTAAATTTAAAGATTCTTACATTTCTGTAGTCTGTGGGTGCAGTTACACCTTTGAAAATTGGAACAACTAAATCAACTGAAGCCTTCTAGAAGGTGTAAATGAATAACACATTTAGTTTCTTTTATTAATGTATTACAGCATGTCCCATGATTAAATACAAGTGGGTTGTCCAAGCAATTTCACTAATACTTGGAACAGTCAGAGCTCCAGATGCAATCTTGGCTTTTTTTGGGAGTCAGTCCAAAGAAGGAGAAAAACAAATTCCAAAAGAAAGCAAACTGATTTCCATACTATAAGCATGTGCTGAAATTTTTTCTGGAAATGCCCTCAGCCACCTGGGAGTATAGATTTGGATTAAATGAGTTAACCTGTTCTCAAGTGACACTTCACATATATTAATGATCAAAAATTTGACATGATTTTCTGAAAGGTATATCTTGGACTATAGTTCAACATTACAATACTGCTTCAAAATAAAAACAGTAAGATTTATTTATACTTAGGTGTTTTCGTATTCTTTGGCTTGATGATCTGAACAGGTTAATGGTTTTAAAAAAAGAAAGATGTCTTGGCCATAAACCAGTGTCTTCTGTTTTGATGACAATTCATTTACTGTATAATGAACTTCATGAGTGAATCCTGTGTTATTTTGAAGTTGCATATAAAAATTACCTGATTCAGTTCTGTAATACCATGACATTTAGGGCATTTTTTGTCTCTTGATGTTTAACTATTTAACAAAATTGTATTAAATATGACCGATGTACATTGTTGTGCAGAAAGACTGTAAACGCTCCAGAAGTGACACAGACTTTCTAAAAAGGGGGTGGAGGTTTTCCCTAACTTGGAATTCTAAGATGTAATATCAGTAGTCTTTATTTCTTCATCTGCAGAGATGGAGCAAAACATAAGTATCACAAAGCTGACAGCTTAAGATGTTAAGACAAGAATGTTCCAATATCAAATAACATTAAAATACCTAGGTGTGGTTTGTTTTTTTTTTTTTTGGTCAAGTCAGTCTGTAGTGAAACGGTTCATTAAATGAAGTTAGTTCTGAGTTTTTTGTTCTGTGTCCTTATGAGTGATTCTTTGTGACAAATCAGTGTTACCATCTTCATTTCTGGATGATTTTTTGACTTCTTAGTTGGTACATGAATGTAACTTTTACTTACCATGTTTCACTTTCACATTTTTGCTTCCCTTTCTTCGTTTATAGTCTGCCACATTTATACTAATTCTGAATTGACTGCATTTTCAAATTCTTTTTTTGTTTGTTTGCTATGAGTATATACACACATACAAATATTTATGGTCCCAGCAGCTTCTTTCCCAAACATTTATCTGCATTATTTTTCTGTTAGATTTGCTGGCCTTTTGAAAGAGCCTTTGCCTACAGACCCCATTACCTTTGTACATCATTTGTCAGTATGTATGGCTTAAATAGAAGCAATGTAAAGCTCATTATATAATAGAACTCATGTTTGTGGGTAGTTCTTTTGTTTGGCATAAACTGAGGTTACATTTTACTATTTTTTTTTTTTAACAGATTTGCATGGCAATTCTTAGGACATACATTAGTATCAAAGAATCAGGTCTCCTAAAACGTGCAGGTATGGTATAGTAGTAGCTGCTGATGTATCTTTGATACTTAGCTTATTTAAAGCAAATTAAATAGTCTGTCAAGAGAGAAATGGTTGCCTCTTCAGTAGTGAATAAAAAGTTCTTACTTCAAATGAAAGAATACATTCAATCCGTCTGTTTTCATGGTTCAGTTTCCCAGTAACGCTAGAAATTTAGATATGCACTTGCCTGGGGAGGTTGTTAGAAATCTTATTTCCACATAAAATGAACCTAACCTAACTAACTAGACTTGGGAGTAGAAATATGTAAATGGGGCAGGGAGGAGGTTTAACAGAACCCAAATTTTATTAAGGTGCTTTTGAACACCCTGGCCAAACATCAAAAACTGAAAAATTTGAGAATGGAAGCTCTTGAAATTAAGTGTTGCTACTGTACCCACCCCAAACAGCTTTAGTTTAGTCCTTACACCATATATGCAAACAATTTTGATTAACGCATTTTAGGGACTGCAGTTCGTTCAGATCCTTCTGAGCTTTTGAGTTCAGTTAGAAAGGGCTTTTATTTTGTTTCTACTCTGAAGTGATTCCTTTTATACCAGTCCTGAGCATTCTTTTAAGTTTTTGAAAGCTTCTTAGAGTGTAGCAGAATGAGAACGGGGAATTCAGTTGCACCCTGTGCTGCAGTGTTCCCGTGCTGAGCACGAGTGTTTTAATGTGGGTAACACTGGCTACCAGCAAGCTACAGGATGTGTTTATCAAGGAAGGGTAGCACTGGAACAGGTTCTAAGACCATCCACTGTAACACTGCACTTCACTTCCTGGAGCTTCCTGTATGGAAAGGCCTTACTACCTTGATGCACATACCAAATCTAACCAGGGTTTGTGCGTTCTTCTTGTGCTGCCCCAAATCAGCTAAGCTTTCTTGGAACCTTCAGGGCTTACAGTGCTCAGCTCAGTGATACAGCATATTTCAGAATAGTCAGTCTGGTTGTGGTAAGGTTAACACTGTATTCAGACTGGATGCTTTCACCCATATTTCTCCATATCCCTGTCCCTAAGATTTTGGACAATTAAGTGTTGTTACACTGTGTCTAAAATGTAAGGAAATAACTTGTTTAAATAGTTGCCATCAGTTAACTCCAAAGTGAAATTCAATTTAATTGCTTTTGCAGTCCAAATATTTGTGCAGTACTACAAAGAAGTTACTCCTGGTGCGGATTTTGCTTCTGAAGTGCTGAATGGTCTTCTTGTTTCATTGCTCAACAACTGTTTGTTGCAGGAAGTATTTCAGATATTGAATGCAATTGTACAGATCAAGACACTGGTAGGTGACTTTGTAGTATTTTTTAAACCTTAGTTTCATAATTTTAGTTTTTTATGTACTATGCCATTTGTAGTAATAGGTTTGTTTTTACTCTGGTACTCAAATCTTGGGAGAGGGGAGTAATTCAGAATACCCTATTATAAAATCTCTAAGCTTTGTAATTGAACAGAGTTGCAAAACTGATTGTGCCTTTTTTGTCTATATTAGCCAGCTGTAGATGTTCTTCTGAAAGTTTTTGAGCATGTGGCTTCTTTGAATAGAAGAAAAGCTGTGCCTGCATTAATCAGTACCTTTTGTAAGGTATGAGTTTTGTTTGTTCTACTGCTGCTTGTTGGAATTTCTGAAATACATTGCCTGTTTTAAAACTCAAACATATCAATTGAAAAAACAATACTGAAATAATATTAAATGTGTTACTACGAGAAGCTGAATTTGTGGTATCAGTTTTCATTTATTCCTTCGTTTTTCACTGAGTTTCACTGTGATGTTTTTCCCAGTGTTGTTTGCCACTTACTTCTGAAGATATGTTAAGTCATCACAATTTCTTTTCTTACCTTGTTTGATATTACAGCTCATTGATGCTGGTATGTACCTTGAGTTAGAACATTTTGACTACATTATTAAGTTACTCCACCAATTGCAAGTTTCCAGTTGGGAAATGAGTTCTGTTTTGAACATAAAATCCAGGTATGTCTTTAAGGAGCTATTCTAGTTATAGCTGTCTAGTTCCTTCTTCAGCATCTATTTTTATAAATGTATGTGAAATCTGTAAGATGTTTTGGATGAAAATGCTATCATATCATGCTTAATTGTATTTTAAAGCACTGTCAATCTACTGTGTTTCAAAGATCAAGGATTGTTAAATCAAAACTTAGATTCTGACCTCAATTATTAGTTTTTTCCGTATCAGTCATCATTGTACAATCTGCTGCCAGCTGTGATACAAAGTTTATATAGCTAGCCAAATTAGAAACATCATGGTTTAATATATCATTTAGGCCCACATAAGCAAACAGTACTTCTAGGCATAAGAGGATTAGTTATAATAAGAAGTAGTTTTCTAGTTTCCTTTACAGTGTGACTACATAAACATTTGTGCCAACACTGCTAGGGAGGAGGGTCATTTTTGAGTATTGCTGGAATATGCTGGGCAAAATGTCAAATCTGTTCCAAAACTGCTGGTACTTCCCATCGCTTGAACAAGATTGGATCCTTTTTCTTTTTTGTATCGTCTGCATCATACACACACACACACACACACAAGTTGAGAAACGAAATTTTGATTCATAAACATACCTTTGATTCTTAGAGCAAACCAAATATGCAGCATCTGCTGTCTGAAAACAAGTCACCACAGTTCCAACTGAAAGCACTGTAGAAATTACTTGCTACTTTTTCCTACTCTTCTCATACAGTACTTTCAGCCATGGATCTCACTGTTTTACTAGTGCAACCTACCACACACATTGGAGGTAATTTTTATCACTTCTTTTATCAGGAATCTGCTTCACAAAGGCATGACCTCTTGCAGGTTGCCTCAGTATGTATGTGTGCTCAGCCGAAGGTGAGAAATGATCTGTATCTATGAAGACTGAGCAGCTGTGCTGCTTCAGTTACATGTGTTGGCACATTGTTCTGTAGGTTATGTATCTCTTCATGATAGCATCTCACTGGGAAGATGAATCCATTGTTTCAGTAGCAGCACCAGAATGAAGCATTGTGCTCCTAGGTTCTTGAAGGTAGCACTTGTCATTTTATGTCAGACATACAGACAACGCAGTTCTGCGTTTACTTGGTGGACTGCAAGTCTTATTTGTACCTTTTCAGTTGCATTCCTACTGAGGGAAGGGAATATATTTTGTGAAAATAGCTCTGCTCAGTTATTTGTTTAATTCATGCACTAACTTCCCTTGGCAAGATTTTAAATTAGTGTTTTCAGTGTGCATTACACATTTGTGTAATGTGAAGCAAAAAGGATCAAAAATCACATCAGTTCATTGTTTGTATGTTATTATTTGCTGTTCACCTTCTGCTAGTTCAACAGGATGTGTTAAAATTTAAGTATTCTTTTTTTTTCATATGGAAGAATTAAGGAAAGATATTTTGAAAAGACGTGGATTTTTGACTTCAATTTGGCAGTGGCTGAAATTCAGGTACAGTATGTGCATTCTTCATTACTTCTTTTAAACCTACAAGAAATAGCAATTTCTACACCTTTTTAAATTAGTGGGCTTTATTGTTAAGTATAGTGAGCTTATAGATAAAATACATCTATGCAAAGCCATGTTTGGGAAGGCTTTGCATTGGGAAGGCTTTCTCATGCAGGAGAAAACTCTCAAGGGCCTTTCTGTAATGTCAGTATTTCAATTTACATACTTGTAGTTTTTGTCTTCGTTTTGCATCAAATTCAAAGATTTTGTAACTTCAGGCATTTATTTCCTCTGCTTTACATTTGTTGTGCTTGTAATTGGTAGTGGTACATCATTCACCAAAAATTTATTTAATACATTATTTAGCAGATAGAATTCATATCTAGTATAAAAAAACACAATTGTAAAAGCTGCAATTGACAACATTGACCAGATATTTTAAAGAATAAGAAAATATTGTAAAACATTATTTGGACACTTGAGTCTTTCATATTCAAGGTCAGATTACTCATTATGCACAATTGTAATATAGTTTACATATTATCACACATCCTGTGCAGATCCAGAGATTGAAATATAAAAAGGGAAAAAACTGGACTGATTTTTTACTCCTTTAACACCGAAGTCATCAAGTGATCTGGGAAGCAAAAGACTAATTCATATAGAAAATAACCATAAATTCAGCATGCATCATGGGGAAAAAACCCCAAACCTGAATAAATGCAAGTTCCTAAATAGGATGAATAAGTTATGAGCTTTCTCAACTGGGGTCATGACGTGAAAAAAGGAATTTCATTTCTTGAGGGACAGAAGTAATTAGCAGTCCATGCAAATTTGGCAACATGTAACTGCCATATGAACATGAAGGTTCTTGGCAGTAGCGTTTCATCTCCATTTTTTTCTCCTTTGAGTCCTATCCCAGGTACATATCTCAAATTTCAATGTATTTTTTGTTTGGTTTTCTGGAAGCAGGTTTACTTACATTTATCCTTTGCCTTCTTTACAGCATTGCAAGGAGAAAAGGGATTGGACCAAGCTGGGAGCTTTGTATCTTAATGCAAGAACTGGATGTGAACATTTTGATGATCTTCAGAAATTATTTTTATCTATTGCTGAAATTCTAACCAAAGATGCTGATTCAGACAGACCAGGAGTCCCTTTTTGTGATTTTGCTGATGCAGGTAAAATTAAAATGCAAGAAGTGCTTTTTGTAGAGTTTTTAAAAGATATTAGAAATTAATTCATATCATTTTCTGCTTATTAGTTAATTTTATGTTACAATATTCTGAATGTTTTGAGGTGCAAATACAATCAACTGTAGTGTTCAGTAGAAGCTATTTTCCAGTAGAAGTAAAGTGCATAGCTGCTTACACTTAAAGTCAAGGAAGGCACTGAAGGAGGAGCAGTAGTTTTGTGAAATCAAAAAGAGAACTCAGAATTCATGATCTTTTAATAAAAATGGTCTATGCTCAGGACAAAGGCAAATGTATTTAAGTATTGTCATGTGAAGTGTCACACTGTTAATAGCATAAAAAAGCTTTAGTGCTGTAAATATATATGTATATTATATAAATATATAAATATAAATAGCTGTGTATTTTAAAACACATTGAACAGGTTACATCATGTATACAATTTGTACTTTTTTTTAGTAAATTGGATTTTTAGAATTATTTTATTCTCTAAAGAACCAATGGTTTCTGCAAGGGCTGGGTGCTCAAGAACCCAGTGTTTTAATAGTTGTGGCAGGTTTTCTTGCTTCTTTGCTCTCTATGCCCCTTCATCTGCATATCTGTATCATTCTTCCTGATAAGTTTGCAGATTGCTGAGGCTTGGTGAAGTGTTAGTGGGATATTAAATCATTTTATAAAGGATTACTTAGATATTTTTCAACCTGTGTTATCTACTAAAACATAGTGAATATTTATTCCAGATATGTGACATATGCTTTCTGACCACAGACTTTCATACTATAAAAAAGCTGTCAGAGCTTCCAGTCGGGACACAGGGAGAAGATTTTGTTGGAGCTTGGAACTTAGTCTGTCTTCCCTAGTGCAGTGGTCTCCTAACTGATAAGCACCTCCATCAGTAAAAAGTTTTTGAGCACCCACAGTTTATTTATTTATATATTATATACAAGTGCTACTACACCAATATATTAAATTCATTATAAACCATACACAAAAATAGGAATTACAAGTAAGAGATAAATATTAAATAAACACTACATTTTAAAGTATTTTACTTATTTTTATTTTCAAATAATACAAAAAAAATTTCCTTCCCACAGCTGAATGGATTGTTGTGCTCACACCCTACTTTGAGACCACTGCTCTGAAATACTAACAGTGCTTCCAAAGAGGTTGTGATTACTTAGTTCTGCAATTACCAAAATTTCTTTGTGGTGTCAGAAAATGTAAAGCTTACTTTACAAATAATGATGTTACTAAATTATGCCATTACATGTCCAAGAATTTTGTGGATGACTTAGACTGCTATGGAATATTGTCTGAAAAAACTAGTTATTTACCCTACTTCTGGTGTTAAGACTTAGGAAGTTGCTACTTTCAATGGAAAATATTTCAGAACATGTATTTAGTATTTTCACAATGACTGTGTTTTTGAAATGTGTGATTTCTTTAAAACTGCATTTACATGTTAAAAAAAAAGAAAATTAAAAAGCCTTTTTGGTTTTCATTCCAGTAATGAAAAATTCACACCATAATGAAGCAGACAGACTTTTCATTGGAAGGACTGGGATAAGCGTAATGTATTCGTATCACAAAGTACTGCAGTGGGTAAAGGTATGCAGGGCTAGAGGAACCTGTCTGGAAGAAAAAGAATTAGTTATTTCTCTTCTGGATATTAAACAGTGTTTCTCTAGTGGAATGACTGGGTGTGCCACCTGCCTCCCAGTTGTCTTAGTACTTCCTAATTGTCAGCTGGACCAAAGCATTTTATTATGCCTTTCTGAGCAGTGGTCTTCTACAGAGCCCATCATAACTTGGTCTTGCAACCTAGAAACTGATCGCTCATGTTCATCTTGTGATTTTTCTGAGCTGAGGTTGAATCTGAGCAAAGAGACGGGTCTTCCTGAAATTCTGGGGTGAGGTGCTGATGGGATTGTTTCCCAGAAATGTCACTTTCTTCCGCCTGGCAATCATGCTGCATTCTGAGATCTCCAACTCAAGTGATATTTAGAGAAGGTTGGGCAATTTCCTGCACTTGGTGCTTCTGCATCTGACCTCAAATGGAACAGATTAAGGCCAGGAAGACAGAAAAGCAACGTATCAAGGCTGCACTTGGTGAACTGCTTAGTCTCCAGAACACTGCTGGAAGTTCTTTTCTTCCACTGAATCTAAGTTTCTAAGTTCTGTGAATCTTGCAAAACTCAGACATCACAAAGAAATACCTTTACAATCATATCTTTGCTGTCAAATACTACACAGGGCCAGGGCTAAGAGACTAGACTTTTGACTGGATGTTTTACATTCCTTAGGCCTCAGGCAGTATTGGTCATAATTTCACTGCAGCAAGATCCATTTCAATGTTAAATTTGTCTTTTCTTCCTGGAAGGAACCAGTGCGTACCAAACCAGATCTCTAACAGAAAGCAACATGACAAGTGACAGCATAAGAAATTATATAAACCACCAGTGATTTTAGAGTGCGTTTTGGTCAGTGATCACATTCTGAACTTGGGCCTGATCCTTTCAGCTACTAATTAGGCTGTACTGGGATGTTCCTCTTCCCATATAAGATGATTTCTACAATGAATTTCTATGAATGGAAGCAAATGCTCTCATCCCCTTTTGTCCCTTGAGGTTTTGGGTTGGCTTTTTTATGAGTTATCATCAGGGAACCCTTTCTGGTTCGCATCAAGGAATTAAATTGTCTTTTGTACGATTGTCTCTAGAGGATGACCTTCAGGAATTCTGTTATGTAAAAAACCTGTGCACTGCTCAGTCTGTTTCCAGGGTCAAACCGAGTCCCAGGAGATATTTGATAGAGGTGCTTAGTCTAGCAGCACGATACCTGTTCTGATGAATCATTAATTTTGCAGCATTGGCTTCTTGAGTTGAATGGTCTTTGGCAGGTCCCTGTCAAGCTACAGCACACTGTGGTACTGTTTAAGAGTAAAAGGAAGGAGAGAGGGTCTTTGCATTAGCAGTTTACTAATACTGCGCTATAACTTTTTAAGCATTTTTGTTCCACAAAACTTAGCAGTTAGAACAGTTAAGATACTCCTGACCACAGAAGAGAGAATCTAAATTCTTGGCATTGATGTGTGTTAGTGCTCACATGCCCACTGAGGAATTTAGTTTGGCTTGGGGTTTGGCTGTCTTCAGCATATGTTTGTGTGCCTTCACACATTTTAGCTGTTTTCCAGATCCATCTTAAGGGAGAGCCTGATCTTAGATTGCACAACTCCTGATATTTCAAGGAGATTCATTTTCATGTCCTAATTTCAGAGGTGCAAGGTGTGAAAAGCATGTGTAGTGTCATTCTTGTACAACATGAGTTACTAAAAGTAGATGCTTCTTATGATACTACAATTTCTTTCATGTCTAGAGCAAAAGATCTTTGTTTCTTTGAGAGTGTTTTGTTAGGCCTCAAACCTACTTCTTAAGAGATAACTGACAAGATCCTCAAACAGTGTTGTAGACAACCTGTGTTGACCATATCAGAGTGTGAATGAGGCTCTGCTCTGAATGATTTTTATCAGAACTGGCAGATCCCAAATTGATCCCTGCTTCAGGGAGCTGTCATTCTTACCTCTCTCTACCAGTTTCACTCCATTATGTGTATCAGATAAATCCCTAATCCTGTGGTTATGGGCTAGTATCAACTTGATACCGTGTCTTTATTGCTCCAAATGTGGTCCAGAAAGTAAGGTAGTAATGGCTTTGCTGTTCCTGCTCTGCCCAAATTAATTTTGGCTTTAGGACATGCCTTGTGCTGTTTTATGAATATGTTGAACTGCCTGAAACTCAAAATGTTTTTCCTTCAAGAATGTCAAACCCCTTTATTGCAGAGCTTTGGTGATTAGTGGCTCTTGGGGGTAAAATATATATGCTCCTTGGTCCTGAAGAGAATATTCTTTGCAAGAGGCAAGGAAAGTTCATAAAACAGATGTACTTCAAAAAAACATGCAACATGAATATGTCTTGTATGGAGGCAGCTCTTCAAGCAACTCTAGACTGCTTTCTGGATATTTACTTGTAGAGAATTCTGTAACATCAGTGCTCCTTTGGCAGCTGTTTCATCCACTTCCTATTTCAGGTTTTTCTTGAAAGACATTGCTATGGTTTATTTTTACTCAGCTTTTTAATATTTCAGAGAATTGGTCAGAGGTTCTAGTCCAGTTAAGGAGCTCATTCCACAACTGCATTTTAATTGAGTGCCCTTCCTTTAAGGATCATTTTTCTGCTTATAGCTGCATACTTTCCATCTTTCTATAAATACCACTTCCTAGTGGCCCCTTCTTTTCCTGAAGGGTGGAATAGACACAGATCCTCCTTAATTTTGTATTTCATTTCTGGTTTGCCCTTAAATTTCAAGTTTCACCTGAGTCTTTCTGGTATGTAATTTTCTCCTTGAGCCACATACATCTATAGTTTAATGGGTTCTTTACACCTTAGATGTTAACTGAAGTTAATGTTAATATTTTTTATGGGTTATGCTGAAATAAATGATTGCAGATACCTGTAGGCCTTCAAAAGTGTCCAATTTTGAGCACATACCAGTTCATAGTGTATAAAGCATTTTTAAAAAATGAGCTTATTAATAAGTAACTTTCTGTCAACTTCTCTGTTCTCCTAAACCTCTCTTTCCCTCTGCCTCCATGGCCCTTGCTCTGCCACCACAGTGCATGCTCACACACGACCACAGTTTTTAATAAGCCACCTCCTCATTGATGCACCCACTAAGCAAGAGCTGAAACACATCTGGTTTGGAGTTTTGTCTTTGTTGCTTGACTAGCAAGGTGCAGCCAGGCAGGACAAGTATTGAATTCTGCCTGGCCCTGCTCTGCTGGAGACATGATTTTGATACCACACCTTGACTCGATCATCCTCTTTTTTAGATTCAGATCTTAATTGAGACTGCTGCTTTTCTTCCATTTTTGACTGAAAGGGACAGCCAAAAAGTTGTTAAGATGAAGTTTCTCTAGAAAACCAGTCTAAATATCGATCTGGAATCCAGTGATAAAGTTGTTGGTTATTACAGTGTTGGCCTGTTAGGCCCAGCTTCTTCCAGTTTATTGTCCTGCTGCATACAATCATCAGTGTTTTCTTTGACTTATGCTGGAGTAATTATTTCAGTTTAACAATTACATCTCTGCTGCAAAATGGAAATTCTCTGTATGATATTTTAGAATTTCGTAGATTGTGTAGTACTGAATGGAATCAAAATTAAAAATATTAATAAACCAAAGTAAGAAAATACAAATTAATTACAAAGTATATAATGTCAGTACAGTATTTTTAATATAATAGAAATAATGTTATGGGTAATAGTGTCTTGGGAACTCTTTGACAAGAGGTTGGTAGAGTTTTTTTGTCTACATAGTAAACAAAACTAAACTCTTCATTAGAAGTTTTACTATACTTCACCCCTGACTTAGTTTGGATAACTGAACTGATACCTATAAACATGTAAACTGAATTAAATCTACTCTATTTTATGTAAATATACTCCGTGTTCATTGATGTAATTGCTTTCTCTGACCTTCCCCCTTTCCCTTCTCCCTCTTATACTAGGGAAGGAAGGTTTTGAATAAACTGCATGAGCTACAGATACATTTTACACTCTTGAAAGGACTTGTAGGTTCAGCGAGGTCAGCATCGAGATGTCAGATTGTTAATAAAGCTGCAGAAATCTTTCTTCATTCTGGCAATTTGGATGGAGCAACAAGGGTATTGAGAGGTAAGCTTGTCTTACAGTTTTTACCTAAATTTGAACAGTCACATTTGAATTTGTCACTTCTATGACAGGTTTCAGATAAAAGTTACAAGTTGGTCTGTGTTACTAAATACAGTTAATAATACTGGGGCAACAAAGGAAATGTGATCCATTTAGTATTAGGTTAGTATTCTTCTTGAAATGTATAAGAAGTATTACAACTAATGCCTGATTTTTTTCAGAAGTTTTCACAGTATTCTGCTATCAACACCATTCTACCCACAAATCTGCATGAGGGAGGAGTGCAACTTGGAAAATGACCCTGTCCCATGTAGTTTTCCTTTGAACCAGGGGACATTCTGTGTCAAAAAAAATTCTGGCTTGGGTAGAAGCAACATTCCTTTGCACCTCACAGTATCCCCATTTGATATAATTGCTTTAGAACAGTATCATATTTCTGCAATTATTACACATGGCTTTTCGGAATTCTGATCTGCTGAAAAGAGAAGAAATTCAGAAGTATAAAGAATAGAATGTACCCTATAAAGTGATATTGAGGTTGTAAATTTGCTATTCAGTTTTATAGCTGTACATATATGCATATCTATATATCCCTATCTATATACTGACAGACCATTTTACTGCAGTGATATTTCACAAAAGGAGTGATTTACAATATAAAGGTTCAGAGAATCAGTCTGAGGAGTACTGGTCATAAGGAACAAATTATTAATAACTCGAGCTGCACTTTCTGTACAATTCAGAAATCTGTGTCATGGTACAGTTTACAGTACATTCTTAATGGCCAAAAGTCTCAACATCCAGAAGTTCCAGTTCCTAGAAATAACACTGCACTGTTGTTTGCCACAGAGTCAGAGTGGATCACAGATGCACCATTGTGGCCCTGTGATAAAATGGACATCCTCAATCGACATAATCTGTTGTGTGCAATAATGCACAAATACTTGAGGAAGAGTTTGTACAGGCAGGCATTTGAAGTTCTGCAGAACTTACCAGGTTTGCAGAAAAATTCTGGTAAGTAAAGAAAAGGATTTTATTATTATTTTATTTTAGCTCTGTGTCAAGAGCTAAAAATTTAACAGGTGATTCTGTGCTGTTCTTGTTGTGTTTTCTAGCTAAAATTTGTTGAAGAAGTAAGATGGGTTTATACAGGCCTGTTTCTTTTGTTGTGCTCTGCTGTTCTTGCTGCACATGTGCACACACACTTGGATGGATGTGCACACAGACCTGTCCTCTTTTGCTCAGTTACACAGGGCAACAGGAAGTACTCATTAAATTTTTAAGGATCATACACAGTCTATACAGTGAGATAAAATAGGGATATTTTAGTTTTATTTTATCTTAATTTCAGATGAATGAAGTGGGGATCTTTTTCTTTAACTGAGCTAGCCAGCGTAAGTGTCTCTTACATACTATGTCAAGAACTGAGTGCTCTTTCAGGCTCAATTTATCTGACAAATTTTGGATAAGTACTTCAAAATGAGATACAGTTACTTAGGCTCCACTGAGGAAGCCTCATCTGATTCCTGTGTGTAGGACTCGGTCTACAGCCAGTGTATGCTTTTAGGTATGTTAGGAGAGATTGGTTGGAGGACCTTCTACTTAGAGGATCTAGTTCTTTGAGTTATGAGGTGAATACAAGGCTGCTCCGTCCTGCCAAAAAGGAGATGGTTCAGAGTAAAAGTAGAAGCAGAAAACCAAGGGGATTTTTATTGGTGGAAATCTTAAATCTAGAGATCAGGTGAAGATTCTATTTATAGGCTTGAGCAAGTGAATGTATTTTTATCTGATTCTCTTGGTTTTGGCAGCAAATTATTACTTGAACCTTAACACTTCTCCATCACAATGTGAATGAACTACTGTATGAGAAGACTTTTGATGAATAAAGCATTCATGTTAGTCCAACCTTGTCCCAGCTTGCTGATAGAGGCAAAAGTTCTGATTTAGGTACTGATTGATAAAAAATCCTTCAACTAGATTTGCATTTGAATTAATTCAGCTGTTAACATCCTTAATTTCATTTCAGATATTGTAGATGCTTCTCAATACAGCTGCCTTTTTAACAAGCTGATAAATGCCTGTTTTGAGAACAAGAACCTCGGGGTCTCATCTTCTGCAGTAGACTTCATGCTTTCCAAAAAAATTGCTATTGATTTTTTTTTACTTAGAAGATTAATCACAGCTTTGGGAAGAAGTTCTTTATGGTATAAAGCTAGGACCTATTACAAAAGTAAGTTGCTTCTTAAACAATATCCTCCCCTTACATTCTTTGGATAATGTGCTCATAACAGCTCAGTCTGTTGGGGAGAAATGAGTAAGAAGAAAAACAGTACTTTCTGTGTCACTCTCGGGAGTTTATTTGAAACCAAAATACTTATTAGGAAATGGTGAGTTGAAAATAAGAATCAGTGCATACTACCTGGCATGAAATAAGTGTAATAATGATAAAATTAGTTTTTACATTCAGTTTCAGAATTTCAGATATGTGAACCCTGAAATGATTGAAAAGTGCATCATCTTTACTTTTTCTTCTAGGCAAATTAGATTTCCTGATACTTCTAGAAGTATAACCGCTATTTCCGTGGTGGTAATATTATTAATATTTAAGATTTGAGAAGTCTGGCTCATTAGTTTATCCTACCTATAAGAAAATTCCTTTCAACTAAAAGCTAATAGTCTGTAATTGTTTTCAGCTCCCCGTTTCTGAGCTAAGTTAATACTGGGTGTGCCACTCTGCCTAGGGTCCTTCCATATTGTCACATTATTTACTGTTTGATTCTGTCTTAGAATTGTTGAGGTTAGCAGACTTCTTAAA
The DNA here is from genome assembly GCF_041296385.1 of Aphelocoma coerulescens. Taxonomy (NCBI): domain Eukaryota; kingdom Metazoa; phylum Chordata; class Aves; order Passeriformes; family Corvidae; genus Aphelocoma; species Aphelocoma coerulescens. The sequence continues at coordinate 50,972,373 of NC_091015.1, read as the reverse complement.
GAGTCCATCCTTTCTGGGATGGATACTTGGTTTTGTTAACATTAAAATGATTGGTTTTCCTCATCTCTTTTGGGTTTTTTCCCCTGAAATGCTGTATAGGTTGGGTTGCTGGGATCACATGACAGAAGACAGGGGAACAAAGCAGGAGATGCTGTTCAGATGTTCCCTCACTTTAACCATGATTAGCAGCTTCTGTCTGACCTGCCTAAATTGTTCTTGTTATTAAATTATTACACACTTGGTGTCCCCAGACTTCTGACAGAGCTTTTTAATCATAGCTGATAATACTCACTGAAAAAAAAAAACCAACAAACATTTTACAACAGTGAATATTATGTGTGAATACTGTGTGCTGTGTTCTCAAATCAGGCCATTTCATAGATGAAATAGTAAAATGCATTAGGGATTTGGGGTTGGGGTTTTTCCACATTTAGTCACACAGAAGAAAACAGATCTATATTCAGTTTTGGTAATCCTAGTTCCTCGTGTTTCTGCATTTGCTCTCAGATGCTTTATCGCTGGGTTGCTACCCAGAGCTGCAGGGAAATTTATATCACAAACTTCTGAAGATTCCATCTTACCTGTCTGAAGTTGAGATGCTGTTGACCATTGAAATATTTCTTGTTTCAAATGCCAGTGATATTCAAAGTCTGAGGACTACTAGTCAGACTCTTCAAATAATACTGAAAAGGTTCGTTGTCAGACACGTACCATTTTGATTGTATTTGTTCAGGTGATCGTGTAAGTAATAGTTCTTATTTTCCTTATCCTTCCCAAAGAATATATCTCTTAATTTTGTTCCTTGGGTAAGTGAGAAGTTTTTTATCTCTTGTTTCCATGTGTATGCTATTGTATGTCTGTTTCCTTGGAGTAAGTTCTGCTCTTGCAAAAAATGTAGGCATGTTACTTAGACACAGCCTTGTTCCAAAAGTGATTACATGCCAAAACTGAGAAAACCTTATGGATCCAAGCATGTTCATGAATTCTTGCTATATCCAGTTCATTAAATGGCTTGCATTCCTTTAATGAGTTTTCCAACCGAGAGACATTTTTTCATGAAATGTGCTGTGAATATTGCAGAGCTACTTTGCACTGGCGTTAAAGCCTGTTACTTTTCATTACCATTAAATATGTTGAAAATATACTTTCTGTAACTTCTTAATTCTTCAGAATAATAATCTAATCTGTCTAGAAATTAACATAATGTTTATTAGTGAAGTGAATACGAGGCATTATTTTAATATTTTTGTAATCTTCCTGCCAGTATAAAGTGTCAGGCAAGTGACACAGGGCCTGTATGATACCTAATATTTGATTGTTAAAATTCCCTTACAGATCTGAAGATCAGACAGTTCAGAATAACAGTGCCTACCATGTGGCAGTGGAGAGGCTGATCCAAGCGGCTCGTTTATCTGATCCAAAGCTTTTTCTTAAGCATATGACAATGAATGTTAATATGGAAGAAGTTTACAGCCTGGAGCATTCATCTGCTCTGAAATGGCTTCAGGAGAATATGAAATGGGCTGAGAAGGTCTGGCTGTTTCAGTAGTTATTAAATAGTTCCCACTGTGTTCAAACGGTGCTTTACTGATTTACAGCAAGGTTTCAAACTCAGGTTTTGTTTATAAATACTATATTGATGATAATGCAGATAATAGCACAGAAAGAGTAATTTTTTCCCTAACTATATAAACTGTCACACTGACTTTATATTTGTTTTGCAATGGCATCACCAGATAATGAGGAAGTTGCAGCCTCAGAACCTACATTCTCTTTTTGTACAAAGAATTAGCACTTAGCTTGTTTCTCCCAGCAGGTAATCAAATAAGTATAGTATAAGCATAGATAAAAGTATAGGTCAGTGGATTGGTTGAGTGCATTTACTGTTCTTGAGTGAGACGTTTTTCACATTCATTCACAGTCTGTAGAAGTAATACATGTGTTCTTTTGTCTGCCTCACAGTAACTTGTGAGGTTACTGTCCTAACTGTTTGCACCTTAGATCTTAATTTCTTTACTCCAAAAGCCCAATGAAAAGCACTGAGAATAAAATAACTTCAAAATCACTTGAGACATGCCTGACTTAGGATACCTTTCTTCACAGAACTGAGAGCCTACACATTGCTCACAGCTGAAGGTTTGCTTGACAATTTAATTAGATATTTATTTGATAAAAATGTAATTAGATAATAGCTTGTGTATGGTTTCACATTTGTATGTATGGATATTTCCACTGAAAAGGAAAACTTGCTTTCTCCATTGATTGTGCTCGTAGAGAGACGTCAGTTTGCCCATCATTTAGGTTCTGCTAACTGCATGATGAGATGGAGACTTTAGCATGCTTGTTCCACCATTCCTGGTTCTGCTTTTTTTCCACCTGAAAATCCTGAACTACATTCAAAGCATGAGTTGCTTAAGGCACACTCTGCAGCCTGAGTAAGAAGAACAAAACATTTACTATCAGAAAACATCACATGGCAAAACAACACGGCCTCTGTCAAAGCTGATACTTACTGAGCTCACCACTTTTGTAGTGTTGTTAGTTTAGACCTCCAGTACCAACCTTCACAACCCTGCCAATAATACAGCTCTTTTGGTCCTGTTCTCCATCCTTTTTAAAGCCTTTTGTTCTGAACACTTTGGCTCTTTTGGATATAGAAATTAATGAGTTTTTAGGCTGTTCCATCGTGGATGGTGGCATAGGACCTCAGTGTTTGACAAATGTCTCTCCTTTGCAGTAGTATAAGTCTGTTTCCCAGTTCCTGCAGCATTATTTCAGGTGTCCTTTGCAGCTCTAAATTATGAAAGCCATCATGATCTTAGTACTGGAGGGTTGTGTGGAGGGTTTTGGTGTCAGTGGTTTTTCTCTTTGGGGGAGGTTGCCACTCCAGTCTTGGGGTTTATGCCATTAATCTGATGTCATGAATCTGATTGTCAGTTGTTAGATTCCTGATGTCTTCAGGGCCAGGTCCTGACCTTTTTCAATACCACTTCTCATCCAGTCTGTTTAGGGAGTTGCTGCTGGAAGAGAGAGGATTGAATCTGATGACCACCAAGATCACTAGTTTCCTCCTGTGCTACCTGTACAGAAAAATGCAAGGATAGAGGCTCTTGTCTTTTCACAGGGTATCATTCTTCTGCAGGGATCATCTGCCTACCTTGTAAAAAATGGTAGATTCCGTACCAGTGGTACCAGATGGCATTTCTGTAGAAGCCATTCACCTCAGTCTTAGAGTACAGTTGGCACTGGTTCAAACAAATTTTGGGTTCCACCCCTTTGTATTCACAAAGATGGCTCTGCCATTTTTAAGGGTATCCAGGTGGTCAAATCCAACTGGATTCTACTGATTTTGCTTCCCAGTAGCTGAAAGACTGGGTAAGAAGTAACCAGGTTTCAGATGAGGGATCTAAACTGATGCTCTTGCAGCCACTCTGGTGTTAGTGAAAAGAGCAATTTTGGAAGGTTCCAGCAAACTAGAACTGGTAGTAAGATACTAAGTAATTTTTCCTAATTACTTCTTGTAAGATCCTTTGTGGCTTAATCTCCCTTGGAATTAGACAGAGGCTGTCTGACCGTCAGCTAAATCCCATGTTTCTGTGAGCAGTACCCAATGTGGCTAATAGTGCGTTTGACAGACACAGAAGGACAAAATTTTCTTTGTAATCTGTATGGCTTCAAAACTTGGGATGTTCTAGAGACAGCAGAGTTTTTTCCTCTGTAAGTAACCTTGAATTTTCACTTGGATCATCCCCAGAACAAAACTCCAAATGTTACTTTATTTTTCAGACAGAGGTTAATCATTGACCTTCAAGCTTAACTTGGAACTGTGTAAAATTTTTGCAATGTTTTGGCTCCATCTCCTGAGTATCATCTTCAGCTGATAGGATGTAATCTCAGTCATGTTTTATATTAACAAAGCAAGTTGCCCACATCATTGCTCAGAAGTTTTGTTGCAATGGAGGCTTCTGATGTTTCTGTCAATACATTGTTTCTCCCTGTATCCACATGATAAACCAGTAGGCAATTTAAACAACTTTGATGTTAAGTCCTGTATTGTGTTCTGTCTGGGTCCACATGAAATACAATGCAAATCTTGTCATTTGGATGTGTACCAAAAGGCCAGAAAGGTTTCTTGAGTAACATTTTCAGTGTTTTGGTAACAGAAATTCCATGTGCCAAACAGGACAAAACTCCAGTGTGGAATGGAAACAAGCCTGGAAAGATGGAAAAAATATCCTGAAGAATAAAGTTAAGTACAACAGAGGCAATGCAGTTTTGCAGAGCCAGCCACTCAGTAGACAATATCCATATTTTTGCTTTCTCCCAGTATAAGTTAAGCTGAAAGAACTTCCATGTTTGACATTAAGCAACTTATTTGATATAATTTTTCATACAGGAAATAAAATGTATGTTTACCTGTTTGCAGAGAGAGATGGAAAAATGTGCAAATAAAACCTTCCCTGTGCTGTGCTCAGTAGCTTGGAGTAGACAACGCTGTGCTCCTTCAGTATGTTGTTAGATACGTGAGAAATTCCCTCTGTGAAAATCTTCAGTTTTCACTGATTACACACTATGCTCTTGGAAAGATTATTTTTGTTGGGTATGGACAGTTTCTTGTAACTAAAACAGAATAATGTGGTTTGGAAGACTTACCACAATTTTATTTCAAAGTATTGATAATTTTGAGAGTTTCAAAGTATGGGATGGAGGTGAGAATATGGAAATAGGAGCTTGAAAGTTTTATGGTGTTTATTATAAAGAGCAATGGGGGGGAAGGGGAGGAGCATTTTGGAGGAGCTGTTAAGTTGTTAATAAACGTTTTTTATTACTTACATACATAAAGCATTCAAAATATCTGTGAGTCTGTATTGTCATTAAATTATTTAATTCTATTCAGATTCCTGTAATGCATATGCAGGAAGATAGGCAAGCAGCAAAGTAGCTGTGGAGAGTTTAATATCTTGTAACTACTACACGAATCTAGAGTAATACGGTGCATGAGGAGGTTAAGAAAGTATGAAATCAGTCAGAGTCTATGGAGTTCTTCACCACACCAGAGCACGCAATGTAGCAAATGCTCATGAATAAATTGGGCTGAAACTTCCAGCTGTGGAGATGGCCAGCTTCCAGCTTTAACTGGAAGTGGAGGCTACAGCCAGGGTTACAGGCTGTGCTTAGTTCACTGAAGAATTCAAATGGATGTTAGTGTGGATTTCACTTGAGGAGAAATAGTAAAATGAAATGTCCCTGCTGTAGTAGTAGAAGTTTAATTACTAGTCTCAATGCCATACTCCTCAGCTTAGTAAAATTTAGCCACAGAAAAAGCAATTACTCACTTTTTTTGTCCTTTCACATTCTCCAGATGCATCTTGCATCTTTGTGGTTTAAATGGAGGGGTTTTTTTGCAAATCCCAGCTCTACATTTTTCAGTCTTAACTCCTGCATAACTTTTTTTTCTGAAATTACTAGAATGATGTGTAATATCAGAAATGAATGCTGACATGATTGTCTCAGAGTTCTAGACCATTGCATGTGATGAGATTGGAGAAACTGATCCTATTTTTTGACCTTCCACAGACCAAGGACCAAAAGAGAAACACATGAGCAAGGAGAAAACAGTTTCAATTGTGACTTGTAGCAACTTAGAATTAAGAATAAAGAATGTTTAAAATCCTCTGTTAGGGTATAAGACATCAAAATACAAACTTTTTCAGATGATAATTTTATCTGGTATAAAACAAGCTTTTCATTTGGAAATCTATGCCACTCTTGCTGAGCTAGTGGGATGTGCCCTGCGTATGGATAGGGAATGTTGTGACTTGATAAAGCCACAGTAGTACTCCCCTCAGCACAATAAACGTTGAGACTTGGCTAAAAAGCAGGAATTAGTTCCTCTGCTGGGGCAGGAGGGGGGGCTCTGAAAATGTGTACCCTAAGCAGTGGAGCTGGTATCTGGCAGTGGCACTTGCTGATGACCTCTCCCAATTTATTTCATTCCTCAACGAGTTAAAGTAAATTCCAGGTGAAACGAACAGCACACTTTTCTGTTGAACCAATTAAATTTATTTTTTCATTTGCATAATTGTCCAACCAATTTGTTTACATAACTGATTGGCTTCTATGGGGAAGCAAGAAACACACTGCACGTCATAGAAATTATGAAAATCCCCCAAGGGCTGTGAGACTGTTAACTTGTTTTAAAGCTTCACTGAACTACAGATAGTTCCTAAACCTTGTGAGTTCTCTTTTTAACCTTTTCTGGCTGGAAATGCAATAGATCGCATGCAAATAACTCCAATCCCTAACAGTTAATCTCCTTTTGTTCTCAAACACTGGCAGCAATAGACATTTTTGCTCTGAGCTTCCATGTCCATGCATTTTGACACCAACTACCTTGGAGGAAAAATAGATGTATAAATGTATGTGTACATCGAGCATTACTAACATAAGACAAGTCGTAAGCTGTGTCAGGGGAAGTTTAGTTTGGACGATAGGAAGAGTTTTTTCACGGAAAGGGTGACTAGACTTCGGAATAGGCTGCCTAAAGAGGTGGTGGAGTCACCGTCCCTGAAGCTGTTTAAGGAAAGACTGGATGTGGCACTCAGTGCCATGGTCTAGTGGCCGGGTGGTGTTCGGTCACAGGTTGGACTCGATGGTCTCATAGGTCTTTTCCAATCTAAGTGATTCAGTGTAACTCCAGGAAAGTAGCTCTTGGATTCCCCTCGGGACTGCAGAGCTCATGTCTGGTTCTTCGCCTACTTGGTGTTTTCTTTCTGCAGAACAAAAGGCGACGTGAAGCGCAGGCAAGCATTTGGCTAAATTGCTCCCATCATCTCTGCAAAAGGGTAGGCATTTCTTGTGTCGAGTTTTCCCTTCTGTATCCCTGAGGAACCGCTGCAGGCGTCTCGGGTCTGACGGCCGCAGCAGCCCCTGAACTGCGCAGAGCTCGCTTCCCTCAGGCGGCCCTGAGGGGCGGGGTCTGCGGGGCGCGCGGCTGACGCCGGGGCCGAGGCCCGGGTGGGAGGAGCCCCGCCCGCCCCGAGCGGCCGCTCAGCGGAGGAGCCACCAGGGGGCGGGAGCGCAGGCGCGCGCCGGCCCCGCCCCCGGCTCCGGCCCCGCCCCCGGCGGGAATCCCCCGGGCCCGCCCCCTCCGGGGCCGTCGGCGGGGGCGATGGGGCCGAGGCCCGGCGGGTGCCGTCCGGCCGCGGCGGTAAGCGGGGCCGGGCTGGGGACCTCGGCGCGCCTCTCCGCGAGGGGAGGGCATGAGGAAAGGAAGCGCGGCCCACCGCCCACCTGCGCGGGGGGTCCGCTCGGACGGTGGCCGAAGGACGGTGCGCGGCCGAGCCGGGGGGTGGAGGAGTCTGCTTTGAAACCGGCCGGGCTGCGTCGCTCGGTGCCCGCTGGCGGGGCGGGGGCCGGGGGCTGCCTCTGCGCTGGCACGCGCGTGGCGGTACGTGCGCGCGGGCACGCGCGGCCCCGGGTCTCGGCCGAGCTCAGCTCGGTTCGGCGCTGCCCGGCCCGGCCCGGCTCGGCCCGGCTCGGCCCGGCATCGGCGGCTCCTTATCGCACGCCTTGTTCCTGAGGGTGCGAAAGGCCCGTGAGCCGGATCGCGGTCAGCTCTGCCGCCCTCTGGGAAGACCTTGCCTTTAGTGGATCTTAAAGCGAATTCTACCAGGGCTCTGTTTTCAGTAGTTAAAACTGTTAATGGTCGGACCACTGCAGCTTATTTGCTTTCAAGCAGTAAGCGAGTCACGTTTTCCCGAGCTTATTTTCTGAGCGCTGTCATCTTGTTGATTTTCACGCTGTTTTCTCCGTGCTGCCTCAAGTGTAGGTAAACACCTGAAATAGACGAGCGGGCTGAGGGGGAGGTGGCAGCGATGTGCGACGTCGTGGTGCCAAAGGCTTCTGCAACATAATTCATATTTTGTTATGTTTCAGTGGGTTTGTCTTTGAGGTGGGGGGCAGGTGAAATTTAGTCTAAACCAGGAGGTTTTGTTTTTCAGTTAAGCGGCGTACCAATTTCCAAGCAGTTAATAGAGCATTTAAAGCAAGAAACAATGATGCTTTTGTCTGGTTATATAAAGTGTCACCGCGGATTAAGCGAGATTGTTGAGTTTTTTCCATCCTCTACCCAAATACCTGAAGCTAAACTTACAGTGAGGGAAAACTGTTTTTATGACCAGAGATCTTGTTAATGTATTTAACTTAATTTATGATTAGGACTGTTGTTATAGACAGTGAAAGTGATATGGTTGCTGTTTTGCCCACCTAGCTGAAAATCAGAAAACAAAAATTATCGAATGTTTTAGGGCTATTTTAGCTCAGTATTTTTTTCCTCCCACTATCTGCCTCTAGTAAAAATTTAGGTTCTTGGTTAAGTATATTTGTATTAGTAATATGCACTTCTGAAACTTCAAGTGCTTTGCAAAGTAAGCATAGGAAGTGTCATGCCATGTTGGAACACGGATGATGTTTCTCTGATAGCTGTTCATCTCAGGTGCTTTAAAACAGCATACACAGCAGGCATGTTATTCTGAAAAGTGCAAAGCATATTTTAAAAAAAAGATTGAAAACGTTGCCAATAGGGAGCTTACCTCATAATCTCTAATAATTAGCTGTATATTTGCACTCTGACATGCCAAGTGGTTTGTCTCCTGTTGAAAAACTCTCGCCTACAGTTGCCTAGTGCAGAAGTTACTGGTAAGAATTGCTAATTCATTTTTATGAATGTCAGCAAACCTTTGAGAAAGATTCCCAGGCACTGTTGTATGACAGTGATTTTCCCTCTGGTTTTATATTACCCTCCCATAAAGTAGTTGGCACATGTGTTTTAAAGTATTAATATTTGTTTGAGTGTAGGACTTACTAAAAATCTACATGAAATTCCATGTGTTAATGCTTAAAGCTTCTATTTTTTTGCTTTTAAAATTCTTAGGAGTTCTTTTTCCCTAACTGGAGTACCTTTAAATCAAGATATCAAATCAAGATATGGTAACAACTCTTAATATTGGCAAGACTCACTGTTAGTAGAGGAAACAGAAAGGTTCTTACACAAAGCTTTAGGTTTTATATTTGGTTGCTCAATTTTATATTACTGTTGTGACTTTAAAAGTTATCAGCTAGTGTTTAGAAAATGCACTGGTAAGTAACAGGGGAAAATACCCATGTCCATTTCTGAAAGGGATTTTCTTCTCCTTTTTTTGAAGTGAGTTAGTGGATGGCTGAAATTTGGCTCAACTACTGAGTTGCTGAAATGTTTTGCTGCTTGAGAACCGTGAGAAGGTATGGCATGTTATGGACCTAATTTACCTTTAGCATATGTTTCAGTGTTTGCTTATGACTTGCATATTTGTGAAACTGGTTTGGTATTTTTGTTTCGTGCTTATTTCTTTGACATTCTCATCTTTACAGCTTGAAGCTTTCAGCAGAGCATCCACAGTTGATAATCCTCCAAAACCATATGCCTGTCCTCAAGTGAGACATTAAAAAGGCTCTCAACAAAACAAGGGTTTTTAAATGGCTTAATTATGAGAAATATGAATATGATATTCAATGTATTATTGCATTATTGAGTTATTAAAGCTTAGTGTTTCAAAATGTGTGAATATGTCTGTAACTATGAACTTAATGTAACAGAGCTTTTCAGTGCCAAAGCTCTACGCCAAAAAGTTGAACTTTGGAGAGATGTGAAGAAAAAGAAAGCTGAAGGGAATTATTTAACCAATAAATTAAATCAGTCTTAGAGTGTGATTGCATAATGTGTTCTAGTGGAGATTGTGTTTCATGTCTTTCATGGAGACACTGTCCTCAAAGTGGTTGTGACCTTGGTTTTAATACAAAGCCTTTCTCTGCTCTTCAGATCTAAATGAAGCTCTTGGAACAATCTTTGCTCCTTGTGAGTGAAGCCATAAACATCTTTCTTGCATTTTCTCTCTCTAAATCCATTTTAATTCACTTACTTTGTCACTTCAGTTAAAAGATGCCTCAGAGTTCTGTCTTTCACCTTCAGTGAATGAATTCTTCCTTCTGTCACGCAGACTAATTTTGGCCTTTGAGCATTTCTCTTTTAAGCAAGTTCAAAATAGACTTTTGGCTGGATTCCTGAGCCTTCCTACTAGCATGACAGTGTTGTTTAGATACAAAACAAGGGAACTAAAGTTAGCCATCCTTGGCCATTTTTCATGTAGAATAACAGATGGAACTTTATAATTAATAAACTCAGAAGTATGATTAATGGCTTCCAGTTATGGTGAAACTTTTTTTCTGAACTACTGGAAACATGCGGTGTAGCTTGAGAGTGGATGTGGGAAATGGTGTACAAATAAGGTGAACAGAGAACTGAGCTCCTCTTCCTTCTAGCAGCTTGGTCTAGGAGGATGTGAATTTCTTGCATGGCAGTAAACTGCAATTAGAATGGTAACTGGTTAGTTTACTTTTTTCCTTTGCTGGAATTATTTTTTCCTTTTACTATTTTGTGTCCACTTGCTACCCAAAAAAGAGAAAAATTTGCTAATTTTTTTTCTCAGCAAGACAATTATTTTGGTGTTTCCAGAACCAGAATGGTAAAGCATCTGACCAAGTGGACTTTTATCCAGAGTTCTTTGCTCCCTGTCTTGCCTAGTCTAGTAGAGGTGTTCTTCCTGCATCACTGAGCAACTGTGACATGCTTTTGTCTTTAAGAGCTTTCACTCTCCCTAAAAACATTATATTGCTGTGGTATTTCACCATCTCCTGCAGGTTTGAGTAGGATCATGGGCTGTAGTCATGACTAGTCTTAGTCTTAGAGTCTCTGAGATGCAGCCAACAAGGAAGTAGAAGTGTTTGCCAGTAATATATTTTAACTTTTTTTATTGAAGTCGTAGCAGATTTGGAATTCCATCAGCCTTATACCATGGTTTGTTGTCCCACTTTTCTACAATAACTTCTGTTTTCAGCAAGCTGACTTTTAAGACCTGGTAATTAAATATTTGCCCACCTCTTAGGCAGAAAGCATTAGTCTTACCTGCTTTCATGTTTCTAACTGAAGAGCTGGGAAGGTTGACAGAAAAAAGGTAAACTAAGGGTCACTGCTTCTGCTTGACAACTCAAATGTTGTCATTTATCATTTTCCAAAATAAAACATTCTGCATATTGTCTGAGGACAAATTTGGGGATTTTTTGGATTTTTTTAAATTAATGACAGCAGTCAGGAAAGTCTCACATGTTTCTGTGTCCAGGATGATTGTTTGGTCTAGGATGCTGGACAAATAGCTCTCCGTAGAACAGTCCTGCAAACTATTATTAATACAGTTACTAGTTCTATGTGAATTGGAAGCAGCTTTGTCTCTAATCTGCTGTATATTTTCCTGTTTAGGGGTTGCAGTTTGAATGATACTGTGAGGAGTGGAACGGCGTTGTACTGCTTAACAGAGCAGAGTCCCTGCCCTTATGATTTGCAAACTAAAATTAATGTTAATCACAGAAAGAGGCATGTTGAATTTGTTAGCTTGTGAAATCAGCTGAAGGAGAAACCTGTTGTATATTTTCCAGTTCACATTTTCTTGCTGCTTTTGTGTATACTCTCTTGGTACTTAGTTTGCTAAACCTGAATATTACCTTTGAGCTATGGCAGGATATTTTGGTGGTCTGTAATGAACGACTTGGTTTCTCTTTCCATTTCAGTCTTCTGTTACACAAGTGTACTTGTTACAGAACTGTTGTTCAATTTCCACATAATTGCAGGTATTCAATAATTTGCACTTTCTGAATTTCCTAGAACTTCTTCAACTTAACTTTTCCTTCTGATCTTAGGTAAAACAGTTTTCTTCTCCTACCATTAATTTTCTTTAAGTCCTTGTTTCTCGTAATTTGGTGAAGATGAAAGGACAAAAATTATTGTCTTTTTACTTGATGTTTTCTATAAAAGAGTATGTTTGGGAAAGTAGATTTTTTTTTTTTTCATGGACACAAGTATGGAACTCACAAACTAATGCAGAACTTTTTTTCACTTAATTGGGTTTATTATTCCTGGGTAAAATTTAAGATTCTTTTGGTACTGCTTGGAAAATACTGTGTTTGGCTTTTTAACTTGGAGGTTCAAAGATATATAAGAGTTGACTTTTAAAAGCAGCTTCAGCAATGTCTATGAAAAATACTACTAAAGCCAGTATTTGCAGTTTGAACTGCTTGACTGGGGAATTTTTATGTGAGGCATATTTGAGAAAGGAGAGAGAAGTTACCATACTTATTTACATGTTTTATTAAACCATTAGCATCCACCATCCTTCAAACCTGTTGGATTGCTGCTGTGAAAACACAGCTTTGTTAATCCCAAGGGGAAAGATCTAGAACTCAGACTCCTAATTTAAATTCTCCAGTTTTAAATTATTATACTTGCAACTATGAATGTTTGCTCCATTCTTTCCCATTTTAATGTAATTATATCAGTTTGTCACTTGATTGGTAGCATAATGCATAAACATTTTACTGCTTTGTTAGGTTATGTCTGGACAAGATATCGCTGCAATGTGTTCTTCAGTCAAGAACTTTGTCAGGCGCTGATGCCATCAATGCTCTCAGACCTTTCTATTTTGCTGTACATCCAGATTTCTTTGGCCAGCATCCCAAAGAGAGGGTAAAAATACTTTAGTATGCTTTCTTTGTAAATATTTCATATATCAAGGATGGAAATTTTCTAGTTTTCCTGCTGCCAGGGAGACAAAAGTAATGTTAGAATTTAATACTGTTGCTACCAGAGAACAAAAAGATGCACTTCCTTAATTTTTAGCAAGGATGGGTCCCTTAAAAGTTCATTATTTGTTAATCATATTTTCTAATTGTTATAAAGATAATACTGAATCCTTCCAGGCTAATTTATAATACTTGTTACTTTATCCCTTTGAAATGCTGTGCATTATATTTGAATAAATTAATTTCTTTAAGCTTGAAACCCAGTGCATTTTGGAATGCACACAAATGTACAAGTATGTACACCATACAAATTTATTTGTGCAAGGTAATTACAAATGCTGAGAATATGAGCTGTATCACTACTTGTTAAAAGCAACTGGAATTTTGTGAAACTTAATTCTGCATGTAAGATTAAAAAGGTTTAGATGAAAAATGGCCTAATTCATCATCTGTAATTTTTGTTTGTTTTTGTTTTAAAACAGGAAGTAAATGAAAACTCTCTGAAGAGGCTAAATGGCTACTTGGAGAACCTACAGAAACCAGGATTTCGTTCCTTTAAGCCAACTCAGCTTACCTTTTATGTAAGAGAAAGAGAACCAAACTCTTCTAATGTTCAGGAATCCTTCAGTGCTTCAGGTGCTTTTATATGGTGTAGAATGTATCTTCCTGTATTTAAATTCCTTCAGACCATTGCTTAGCCTTGTGCAGTCGTAATAACTTCGCAACTGAATAAAATCCTGTCAAACTGTGAAAATCTGTATTAGATCAGGCAGGTGGGACCATCCCAAGTAATTAAACATCTTAAGCTTTATAAAGTCTTGAAAGAATGAGACATTACAGTGTTGAGGTCAAGTTACAGTATAAGGAAGTAAAAAAGTGGATGTAAATGATAATATTTTTGCTTTTAATACCATTACCATGTTTAAGTGGAGCAACGTTGGGTCCTTGTCCTCATTGCAGTTCATGTGTAGCACATAATGTCAGGGCACTTGTAGAACTTACTCTCTAAGCAGCTGTATAACATCTGAAGCTCCAATTTACTTCATTGTCTCTTATCTTTGAGAATACAAAAAATATTGCCGAATTTGAAATGTTGCTATTGATTAACTTTATTGTACATATTTGTCTCCAGTACCAATATGCCTTACCTAACAGAAGAGTTTTACATTCTATATCCTGGCAGTCAAAACACTGCAAATTGTGAGGTGTCCTTGTGCTAGGAAACAAAATCATGCTGTTTTTTAAGAAAATAGTAGTGTTATGTCTGGTCTGCTTAACATAATATTTGAACTGGAAGCTGTCTTCTGCTCTTGAGTCAAAAGCTTGCTTTCTAACAAGGAAGTTAGGCCCAGTAGCTAAGTGATGGGACATAGTTAAACTGCATGTGAATTTTGCAGTGAGTATTGAAATAACAGTATCATCATAATTTCCAACTATCTGTGCCTTGTTTAGGTTCTTGTGTAAGAGGAAAGAACTGGGAATGCATTTTAAATAATTTTAATTAAATAATACTTGTTTTTTACAGGGTTTCGAGCAGTCAGTTTTACATTACATACTAGGGATCTCCTGAGCACAGTATTAGATATTCTCAACTCCTGCAGTTTATCTACAGAGCATGTTCAGAGTTTGAATGTGAACGCTCAGCCCCACAAGGAAGCAAAAAGCACGGTAAACAGACCTATCAAATGGGATAAGACCTATTACTCCTTTACTGGATTCAAGGATCCTGAGGAGGAACTAGAGCAAGCCCAGAGAGTGGAAACAACTTTAATGTATGTAATGCTTTCATTGAACTGAAATTTTGTAATCTAAATTGGTCTTATTCTAATGCTGAGTTTTTTAAAGGTGGGCAATAAACATTCTGAACAATACAAAACTTTATCAGCCAACATGTTATTTGGCCATGCTTTTTATAATTAGAGTTCACATGAGCTCCTGGGACAACTACAGTGCCAGCAAAGCTGAAACATTCTTGTCTCTTTGCCCACCATTCATGTTTGGTCAATCTAGTTTTGGTTGATCCTGTTTTTCAGATTTGTGGAATATTGGTGGCAATTCAAAAGAAAACAGAGGTTCCACTTGCTCCAGATAGCTCCTTACCTCTTACAGGAATTCTGTAACACAAACCTATATGACTGTTAACTTTATTGTTCCTATTTCATTATCACATTCTGTTGAGGGTGGGAGATAATACATGAAAACTAAGGTTAAAAGGTTTTAATAGACATGGTATCTTAGTGTTGGGCTTCTCATTTGTTGTTCAGCAGGAAAACCTTAATATTTAAGTCAATGTAGTTACAAATGCTGAACTTGCATTACATGTAGCATGTTATGTAGTAAAGTTGGTGGTTTAAAAAAAATTTGTATGTGATCATTTTGGGACACAGGCATTTTGGGGCCTTGAAAATCTTTTTGTGACAATGAGTTTTAGGTGCCATTTGAAATGAATGCGGAGCTGTGCTGGAAGGATCTTCAGAGCAAAGTATACCCCTTGTCCTGCATTCCACCTTACAAAACTACTGTAATATGCACATTTATTAAACAGTTAACTGAGATTTAACGTACTCAAGAATATTTTTACTTATTTTTACACATTTACAAGGAATGCCACGGACAGTTATGTATTAACAGTCTCGTTTTAATACATAGACAGCTGGCATCAGGCCTCCCTTTTTACTTGAGTTTGAATTTTTTTGTTTCAAGTTCAAATGAGAATGGAACTATTTGTTTGTAAAAGAGTATGAAAATAAGTTTATACTATGAACAAAGGCTAAATCTCTTAAATAGTAATCTTTTCCTAGAAACAGAATTATCTACTGAAATTTTAGATGTACTCAATGAGTCATGTTTGTCTGGTTGTGATTATTGGCAAAAAAACTATAAAACTTTGACCTGTTCAATCCATGCTCATGTCAGCTCCGTAAAAGTTACCTAACTTAGCCCTTTAGTACCACCTCTCATATTTGATAGTCTACTATGATCACTTTGGTTGGGGTTTTCTTGTTAGGTTTTGTTGTGTTTGGGTTCGTTTGGGTTTTTTTTAAAGGCAGATTTGTGGAAACTTCTTTAATTCAACCACAGAGTTCTGAAGATGTCCCTTGAAGTCACACTGATCTGTTGGTTTATGCCTTTTACACACACATCCAAGTCTTACAGTTCTAACGTTGTCAGTGGTTTTGATTTAGTTTGATTCCTTAGTCCCCTCCAAAGACATTAAGTGCCAGGGTTTCCTCTGTAGATATCTTAGGGTGAAGCATTTAGCAATTTCATCTTCTCTATTTTTAAAAAATCCCTTTACCTGATAATTTGACTTGAAACACATTAGCAGTAATTGAGTTACCTCTACTGTTTACATGGTAGATCATACAGCAGCATGCTTCTACTGTTGAGTATTTTTCCTTGTCTTCCAGATCCTGGCTCGATGATAATGAAGCAAGTGCAGTAAAAAAGCTGAAAAAGAGTTTGCCGCTTAGAAAAGAATTAGAACGTTTAAAAATTGAACTTTCTCATGAACTCCAGCTCTCAGATATCAGGTAATTAATTAGATCAGTTGTACTTGGATTAAGACAGTCAAAGCAAGGAAGTGTTGTCTAATACTACGCTATGAACTTTAAAAGCTTATTTCAGCAAAACAGCTATATTTCATATTTGAAGATGTGTTACTGCACTGAGTATTTTTCTAGAGGAATTCTATTGGGACAAAAGTTTCCTGTTACAGTCTGCTCCGAGCGACCTCCTATTTGTAACTGAAAGTGTAGGCTCCAGCTGAGGCAGACACAGAAACGGAGCTAGTGTGTATGTGTTAGTTTGGATGTTTTGCTGGTTAAAACTGCATTTTCGGAATTCGAGTTAATATCTACAAAGGTAACTAGGCTAGCAGTGAAATGCAACTTTCACATGGTACATAACGAGATCCTGTGAATGCTTAATAAAAATGTTCTTTCTTCTAGTGTTTAGTTTCTCACTCTCCAGAGGAGGAGGAGATTCGTTTGTTTGAAAGATCTGATTGCAGTTGGAGATCTTGATTCTTCAGAATATTTTCCAGAAAATAATTTGCTATCTTTTTTTAAATTTTGTGCCTTTGAGGATGTTGGGAAATGAGATATTCAGGGTGGGGGAAGTGGCAGCGAAGGTATTCACAAATGGAAAAATAAACTTTGGGAGATTATTTCAAGGGCTAGTCTGTTAGGTTCTATTTTTTTAACCAGGAAAGAGAGAGTTGGAGCTTCTAAAATCATGCTTTTGTCCTTTCACCCTTCAAAAGACCCTGGTTTCCTTTAAGCTGAAGCCAGGCTTTTTGAACACAATTTCTAATGCTCTGTAACTGTGCTGTGGTGAAGGTTTTTAACATTCTGAAACAGTCTTCAGTATTAAACGCGTAGGTTTGATTTTATTCATGGCTTATATTAATTTTCTTAAATAGTTTGTGCTTCTGAAATACATTAAAATTATTGTGTTCCATGAAGAGTTATTAATCTTCCATGAGTTACACTGTTAGAATTCAGGAAAGAATGTGAGTGCCGGAAACCTGACAAGCCACTATCTTAATAGGACACTATTACTTCTGATTCTGGACCCTCAAGCTAGTGTTCACAGAGATCTGAAAAATGACTGGGTCACTGGCTTTATTCCATGTATAAGTTTAGGACAGCTGAAGAAATGGCCACCTTTTTCCACTCCTGTCTGGTGCTGCTGAAAGCAAAGTGATATTGCTAGGTAACTAAATAGTTATTTGCATTACTTGTATTAGATTAAATTGCCTCACATGTGCTGTGGCATAGTGCCATTCTCTGCAACCCAAAGAGTGAGGTTTTGCCAGTTAGGTTTCCCTAAATGAAATTATGTGGGTGACCCTAGCCAGCAGCTGAGTACTTACACAGCCACTTGCTCATACACCCCCTGTGGGATGGGAGGAAAAGAATAGAAAGAGCACAAGCAAGAAAATATGTGAATTAAAGTAGAAGTTTAATAGCTGAAGTGGAGCAAAGCACAGTTCAAGCAAAGCAAAAGGAGGAATTAATTCTCTGTTCCCCATTGACAGGCAGGTGTTTAGTCCCTTCTGGACAGTTGGGCCTCAGTGGGCCTCAGCGGGCCTCAGCATGTGTAATGTTTACTTGGGGAGACAAACACCATAACCATGAGGGTTCACCTTCCTTCTCCTTTCCCTGAGCATTTATTGTTGAACATGACATATGGTCTGGAATATCCCTTTGGTTAGTTGGAGTAACCCATCCTGGCTGTGTCCCCTCCCAGCATCTTGTCCACCCCCGCCTATTTGCTGATGGTGGGGGGCAGGGTGGGAAGAAAAAGAGAAGACCTGGACACTGTGACAGCACTGCACAATAGCCAAAATACTGATGTTTTATGATCACTGTTAGAGTAAAAAATATAAAATATGGGTGTTATGAAGAAAATTAACTCAATTCCTCACAGACACAGTACAATAAAGGAATGGGAATTTTCCACTTTGAGACAGTTTTATATCAACGAAATGTCTGTAAAAAGGTATATTTTCCCAATACACTGGGACAACGTCACAATTTAGATGCTTTTTGAAATTTGTTTAGCAATCTGTCTGATCAGTCTGTAATGAAAAAGATGCCAAAACTATGTGTATTAAAGCCAGCAAGGTAACACCTGGCTCCTGTATGGTTTAACAAAAATTACTCCACTGTAAAATATGAATAATACATAGCAACTTTCCATTGGAATCACCGTAATGTTTTGGGCTAGGAACCAAAAAGAAAAGAAAAGAAGACAGTGTCCTTACATACTGTATTTGCTTCTCTGGACAAACATTACGCAGTGTCCAAACAAACTGCATGCTCCATGACCAAACCAAATACTGGCTTGTCTGCTGCTGTTCTCTTACTAACCCCCTTCTTACTGGGGGAGAGATTTACGTCTGTCTGCCTGGTTTTATATTTATTTTTTCTGGTGTTTTTTTTCTTTGTTTGCTTTTTGGGACTCACTTTGAGAAGCACTGTAATTTTATTTAGGCTTTCTATCAGTTCAAATAGCATATGACTTGGACAGCTTTTGAGTAGCCTTTGCTTTTATTACTTTTGGGGTGCTATTCTGCTTGTGTTAAAAGGCTTTGAGCTGCATCTTAACTTCTGTGATTTTTTTTTTTAAATAATATTGAGGATTAAATGCTTTCAATTACATTTTCATTTAGGTGGCAGAGAAGCTGGGGTATTGCTCACCGCTGTAGCCAGCTACACAGTCTGGGTCGATTGGTCCAACAGCGACCTGAAGTATTAAAGAATGTTAAAGGTATTTCTGTTGCTTGATTCATATATCCTGATATAGTATCGATTCAGAAATGACCATGGGTCTTCTGTTGCAAGGGATTCTTTTTACAAATTCTTTTGATAACTGCAAAAACAAACTTGTCAGGCTTACTGAAAAGCTGGTGAGAACTTACATTTTGAGCTGCTGGGTATTTTTTAAAGTGACCTTTCCTTAGAGTTTATTCACTGCACTCAGCTTCTAGTTTACTTCTTAATAAATGCAAGTGGAGTCTGTTGAAGGCACCAGACTTAATATTAGCAATGAAAGTAAAAAATGTAAACTGAACCTCTGAAAGGGTAGAGATAGCAATAGATTGTAGCCCATGGTGAATTCAAGACAAAAATGTAAGTCTCTAACCCTAGCAAGGACTTACTAGAATACCTTTAAAATTGTACTGCTTTCTTTTCTCATGTGTGTTCCATAAAATAACTGTATTAAAGTTGGTATTTTCTCAGGAAAAACTAAAATATTCTGTAAACCTGACCTACCATTCTTTTCATACATCTGTTTGACCTGTGGCAGTAGCTGTTTCCTCTAATTGTAATTCCACGTTTTATGCCTGTCTCCAGATACTCAGTTTTGAGTGACTTTCATTTGAGGGTTCACCTAATCCTTTGCCAAAAGACAGAGTGGGTAGGACAATAAGTAATAGTTTCAAATTGTATCTGATTTCAAATTAGTTCTTTACCTGAGCATGCTAAAGATTCAAAGCGTTAGAGAAGTCTGTCTTGTGAACCTGTTGTAGTCTCCATCTTTGAAGATATTTAATAATGCACTGGATAAGTACCTGTCAGTAATTATACAAGTACAGTTAATGTTGCCTTTGGGTACAAGGTTGAACTAGATGCCTTGAAGTCAGTGTTGCTGCTTCTTTGGGGTTTTGGAAAACTGATTTCTGAGAGCAAGAGCTTCTACTTAACCCTTGTCTTGTAGATTAATACATCACACTGAAGACTTTTGTGGAAGCTTATTTTGATAAATAGTTGACTGTGCTATTACCCTAAAGAATTCTTGACCATCTTTGTACTCAGCTTAAAAAAACATACTCAGACTCAAAACTGATTTATCCCCCTAAAAATCCATCTGGAATTAGCGCTTTATGTTGTCTCTGTTTTTAAAAAGAATGAAAACATAACGTGCAAGTGTTTCTTATAGCTTGCATGTTGCAGAGAGTTGTGAAGTAGAGTTGAATGGCCTTATTAATAGTTCTTTGACCAACTTTTACCTTGTATATGCTTCAAGCATATAGCGTGTGTTTCCTGCTTCATACAGGATTCATACAGATTATTTGGATATCCTCTCTGATGAGATTTTCTCATATTTTAAAATAGTCATCAGAAAAAAGTCCGAGTAAGTAAAATTCTATCAAGTTCAAACAGAGAGAAGGCAAATGCTGGGTCAGGTTTGTATGAAAAAAATTCTTAAACTGGACTTTTCAAGAATCTCTTTCAAAATTTTGAGAATAACAGAAGCATCTACTCAGCATGTGTTTGTGCTGCAGAAATGTGCTGCTTGTGACATGTTAGCAGCATAGTTAAGTCTTCAGTAATTGTAGGAATGACTGCAGTAACCCAAATTAGTAAAGAACTTTGTTCAATCTCTAGGACGCACGGTGGTATTTACAGATCGCTCAGGTATGAGTGCAGCAGGTCACATAATGCTGGGGACCATGGATGTTCACCATCACTGGACCAAAGTAAGAAGATTTCAAAGTAAATGATAACACTCCTTGTTGTGACATCCTTTTTTAAACTATAACAAAAATTAATAGGTGCAGATAACCAATGAGTAATTTAAAGCAAACACTTAGCTAATGTGTTTAGCATGATGGTGTACACTGCATTCTAAATTTAATCCTGTGTATGCTGTTACTAACAAGAGTCTTTGCTAGATCTTTGCTGCTGCTTTCATTAATAAGTCAGTACTACTTCTGATTAGATGTAAAGAAAATGAATTAGTTGTGCACTGTTCCAGTCTGTGCAGTGAGTCCTGGCAGAATACTTTATGATCCATAAAGAGCTCATTCCCATGAAGAGCTAATGGATTTTATTCCAATCTTTTGTAAATATGAGATTTAAAGGAAGTTGTGAACTGATGATTTCAGTCAATGACTACTAACCAGCCCTACCACTCCATCTTGTTCTTTTAGGCAGCTGATGTGGATGTTGCAGAATTTTATCTTTAGTGACTATGCCCGTTCTGCTGCTGCTTGTGTAAAGTTCAGAGTGATAAGATTTCTGACATCCTAAATGATAGTGTTGTATGCAAAGGACCAAAAACTAAATATGTGGCAATATCAACATGTCACTTCAGGAATTTTTCTTTAATCTTGGTTACAGAAACATTACTGATAAAGCTATGAAAAAATGTTTCTTTGTAAAGGAGATTATTGGTGGAATTTCATAGTTGGGAATTTCACCCTGCTAGAATATCAGAATATTCTATTTCTGTATTCCAATCAGTGAATAAAATGAAAAGTTAACACTCAATCTTCTTTTTCTGGTGGTATTTTGAATTTTTGCCTATGTATGTTTTACTGAGGGGGGAAAACAAACTGTGGCTTGTTAGTGTGAATGATTTACTAAGAACTTAAATTGAGAATCTGGAATTCAATAGAAAACTTTCTGGGATTTGAGAATGTTGACAGTCATTGGAATAAAGGTGTTCTGATTAATACTAAAATAAACACTAACTTCCTTGAAAAGATAAATGCTTCATCTTTCTAACCTTTGCTGCAGGTTTTTCCAAAGGGGTCATAAAGCCACACAAAATGCCATGCAGATAGAACAATGTGTGTAGTTAGTTGTGGTGATGGTATTTGCTTGGGAAGACAAAAGAGAGGTATATATTTGAACCTGAAATCAAAGGCTTTTTATTTTGAAATGCACTAAAGATCATGTGAAATGTTACACAGAAAGTCAGTGAAAATTTTGATGAGGTGGATGAGTCAGTTGGTTTTTAGAGAGCATGTTTGTCCAATTCTACCCCATTTTAGAAAGCAATCCTAAGTGCTATTACTTTTTGTTACTAATTACTAGAAGAAGGAAGCGGTAGAATACTGTCCAAGTCAGTCTGTAGAATGCTTGGTCAGAGGTACAATATTTAAAGGATTTTTGCTGGTTTTCTCTGTAACAAATGCAAATGCTGACCCAACTGTTACTGTGCCAAAAGCTGTTCTACTATCAGAACTATCTACTATCTATCCTGCTGCTCTCCTGGGTTTCTAAAGAGATAGTTCTGAAATCACTTGACTTGTTCCAGCAGCACAGCGGCTGTTTTTTTATGAAAAACTACTTTAAAATAACAACAGAGTGGATGGTAGGTAGTGACTACTCTATTAGGAATAGCTCTACCACTATAACTGTAGTGATAAATGTTCTGTATAGGTGTCAGATTATGTATTTTTTGTTTATGTGAAACTATTAATTTCTGAATATCTAGAGGACATCCATCCATGGTTTTATGTCCTTTTGGTGCCTTTATGTTATAAATATGGGAAATACTTAGAAGCTTGTTCCATTATATCCTATCCCAAAACACATATACTTTATTTTTCTCATCTTTGGTATTCTTTGATTTTAATTTTTCCCCCATGTTTGCATTGTTAAGTGTCTCTTTTATAGTTTCTTGTTATTTTTTTAATTTATTAAAGCTAACTTTTAAGCTCTGTAACATAGAAAATGTTTGTTCATGTGTATGCACAGATTTTTGAGAGACTGCCAAATTATTATATGCTTCAAAAAAAGCTCCTGCTTTTGGAAGATCGGATAAGCCAACTTCTGGGAGGCATCCAAGTAATATATATTGAAGAGCTGCAACCTCTGTTGACTCTAGAAGAGTACTATGAGACTCTCAACTCTTTCTATAATAAACTACGTGACAGCAGACTACCTTTTCATCCTCGCAGTCTGCGAGGCTTGCAAATGATTCTGGAAAGGTAGGTATTTGCTGGGAAAGTTGATTTCTTTTAGAGCAATTACTCTTTTCTTTTTTTTGTTACACTGCTTATTGCTCTCACTAAGAAGAAAAGTAATATAATCTCAGATTTTCATTATGTCAAAGTCTTTTTGTTTCTGAAGGATTTAAGTGCATTTTTATGGGTTAAGAAGGAATCAGACTGAAGAAAATCCTGCTTAATTTCATTCAAATTGGGCTCAAAGTTCTGTCTATTTTACAGTGTTATGCTGGGTTAAATCAAAAGTTTTGTGGTGTCGTGTTGGTATTTATATTTTTTGAGTATTCTTGCCAGTTGCTTTTGAAATGTAATTTTAAAAAAGCATTACCTACTGTATTTCTCTAGTGTCATGAACCAAGCCCGATAATTTTTTACCAATTATTCTGATTATGATTAGTTTATATTCTTTAGATTTTTTTCTGAAAGTAATTTACATAAATAGATAAATAGTTGCATTCAAAAATTATACCTTTTTCTTTACTTCCATCATGTTTCATTAGTGACAGATATGCACCAAGCTTACATGAATTTGGACACTTTATGATCCCAACGGTCTGTGATCCAGCAGCTCTTCAGTGGTTTATTTTTGCCAAAGCACAGGAAGCAAGAGAGAATTTGAAAAGAAAGGAGGAGTAAGTGTTCGTGTGACTCGATACATTTAGCCCTTTAAAAATCTTTGCATGTCCTGTTTTTTATTTGGAGAAGGAGGAGAATTTTAAAGAATGTATTCATACTGTTTTGGTGGAAAAACCCCTTTTGTTTCTAAAATAGAGCTCTACCCATCAGCTTTACTAAGTAAAGAATTACAACATTAGTGAATGCAAACAGTTACTAGAAAATACCCTCTTTCACCTTGTAGAGACAATTGTACTTCATTCAGAAGTAAAATACCTTTGCTTACAAGACAAAATTGCATAATATGTTTTACGATTAGTTCCCCATCTAAGAGGTGGAAAACACCTTCTCAATGAATAAGAAAAGCAAGGATTTTTATTAATGTTAATTAAAATGTGACAAAAAAGCAGTGAAATCTAAACTAAAAATAACTGAGACCAACTAGAGAATCATTATTTCTAGTTATTGGTCACTTAGTTGAGAAAAATATTAGTTTGTACCTAACAAGGCAAAGAAAAAAAATCGGGGAAGAATGATGAGTGAAACACCTTGTGGGTATTCTCTCACAGGTGCGAGTGAAATGAGAGAGTTTACAATAGGGAGTCACAGCACCATACTTAATATTAGGGCCATGCTTTGTATCCATCAGAACTGTAAATCTGATTCTTGACCTTGTACACTGCATGTGTCCTTGAGGATGAAGTAGAGATACTGGGGTTGTTAAGTGGGTGGTACTTGTCCTTTCAGAGGTTGTTTCTGCAAGTTTATTTTTCTGCTTTGGAAAGTTTTTAATGAGCTGTTGAACTATCACACTGTCACAAGTGTATACATGATGTATAGATCCAGATCTGTTTTTGTGAAGTTATTTTAGGCATGAGTTGTTGAAAGCACTATGGTTTTAGCTCTGTTAAGACCTCATTATTTGGAAAGATATGTTTTGCAGGTGGACTTCAGTAAACATGATTTGTTGGAATTTTTCAACAACCCTAGTCCATCTTGGAAATTAGATTTTTGCCATATAAATTGCAACTACTGAATAGCTCTCTATGTAGCTGTCCACATGTGACAGCTGGGAAAGTATTGTCTGTAGATTTTGGGAGGGATGTTGTAGGAGATGTATGCATTTGCATCTGGGTAACTCACTCTCCAAAAAACCTCACACTACCACACTTCATAAAGACACTGATCCAGGAAAACTGTGCCCTCAGAGTACAAGCAGCTGTGTTGTAAGAATGTAAGAGCCAAGATGCGTATCTTGTGTGCTGGATGATTGCTGGTTTGTATGAAATAGTAAACAACTGTACTGGGTCACAGTGTTTGTCCCCATCATCCATTAGCTTAAGGAGAGGCTTTATGGATTGAGCAAAAAATGGGGTGGGTTTTTTTTACTCCATACTCCTTCCCAGTTTCTGTCTGACTGCACTTGAGAAAATACTTGAAGCTGGAAACATTATTTCATGTTAACAGCATTCAATCGACCTTTTTATTTCCCCTCCCTCTTAATTGTCTTATTTTTTGAGCCAATTTGCATTTTGTGGCTCCAAATATCCAATGGCAACAAATTGCATATTTGAGCCACATATGGCATGTGTATATGAAAGAGGGAGGAAGTGTTCTGTGATTTATAGACCCACAGCCTGATGATTTCATTTGTCATTCTTTTGTTCTTGTGTGATAGGAAATACAAAACAGTCATTCTCTATCACCTCTGGGTTTTTTTGTAGCTGTGTCATATTTCCTTTTACTTGTCTTTTATCGAAGCTGAAAACTCCTTTTCCACTTAATGCTTCCTTGGACAGAACTCATTCTGTTCTTCTGATTTTCCTTAGCCTCGTGTGGCGGTTAAAAAGGCCCTAAGATAAAGGAGAATTGTTGCGGTGAACTGCAGCAGAAAATATTTTGAGATGGACTGGCTGTACTTTGCACATGGACTTGAATATTCTACATGCAGTAAACAGCATAGAATGGCTGGAATTCCAACCTGAATGCTCAAGGAAGTCCAAATTCTGCTGCTCTAGAAAGTTCTGTTATCTGTGTGGATAATGTCAAGTCTTCTAGTAATGCAGGATTCTCCTTCCCATGCTTCTGTAAAGTATCAGGTTTGTGTGACAATAAAGCTGTAAACCTTCCTGTGGAAGTGGCTGAAAACAAACCTGCAGTTCTCCAGCTAACTGGAATTCCTTTGAGGGAGCCTAAGATTTCACAGAACAGGAAAGCTTGGTGCCTAGGTATTTGGGAATGCACTCGGGAAGGTCATGTGGAAATGTTCCATAGAGAGGACAGGCTCGCTCTGGTTAACTCACTGGCTCAGCTCACTGCTGACTGCCAGAGTGGGCTGGGCTCTTGTGCAGTGATCTGAGTGCCTCAGCAGAGCTCAGTGCCATGCAAGTACACAGAGGCACAGAGGTCCCATCCTGAGCTCTGGAGAGAGTGGTGGCAAGGCCCTACAGTAGCGTTTTCATGTGAGGCAAATGGTCTCAGTAGCTGTCATGCTTAGCTTGGGCTGGTTAACGTCCCAGTGGTGCTGCTGCTTTGTAGCTCCTCCCCTGTCTAGCACAAGGTCTGTGTTGTAGGGCAGCAGTGGTGCTGTGTCTGCAGCCAGGCTGGCTTGGAAATGCAGCTGTGTTCATGTGGCACAGTGCCTGAGCTAGTGGGGCTGGCTGAACCTGAGCTGTCTCTTCATTAGTTGATCAGTCACAGCTCCAGTGACTTAATTAAATCTACACATTAACTTTGCTTCTGAGTAGTTTGAGTTTGCCACGTGGTGTCTTACTTCTGTGGAGTGAGGAAAAAGTCATCCGTAAGCTTCAGATTCAAAATTCATAGAATCATTTAGGTTGGAAAAGACCTTTAAGATCATTGGGTCCAAGCAGATCAACAAAATTCTGCAATTGGGAAGTTACTAGCACACTTGATATGCATCAGTTTACTGTACTTATCAGTTGTTGGTTTTGATGACATACAGAGTACTGGTGTAACTAAGAGTAATTATAAAGATGATTTTGTGCGTAAAATTAAACTTTCAATGTTATTTAGGTATTTTCATTCCTTACATTAAAAAGGGACCCTTACAAGATTTTTATTTTTGTGTTTTTCCCAGTTACTTAGTGAGCAAAAAGATGTTGCGGCACAGGCTTCAAAATGTGACTCCATGGGCATGCAGTGCCCATAGTCATGGAAGAATGTTCACTCTGACTTCTGAGATAGACACATGCAACAACCTGCACAAAAATCTCAGCTCTACCATAGCTGTACATGAATTGACACCTTTGTTTACATGCATATAATCTACTTACTTCAGTATTTCTTGTTTGAATAGATATTTAGTATACATTGAAATGCATATTTTAAGGTGGGGGTTTTAAGAGATGAAGTTGTAATTTTGTCGCTGTGTGTTGTCTCCATTTGCTAGGATGATGATTACAGAGAAAGAGCTCATCGATACTTCCACGGAAAGATTTTCTTTGGATCGGCTGTATAAGGAACCCAGTGTTTCCAGTGCACAGATGATAGATTGTTGTAAGCGGCTGCTGGAGGAATCGTTGCCCTACCTACAAGGCATGCACCTTTGCATTTCCCATTTCTACTCTGTGCTGCAGGATGGAGACCTGTGTATACCTTGGAACTGGAAAAACTGAGGGATGTATCTGATAATCAGATAAATTGTTTTATTTTCTGTAAGAGGTTATAAATATGAATGTTTTTAAGAGTAAATTATTTAAATCTGTATTTTGATATCAGTATTCAGCTCACAAATTTTCTTCCGGCTGCTGCTGAGGAAGGATTGCAGTCCTAGACAATTTGCACAATGCACAGTATTGGTAGTCCTGGGAAAGACATCTGTACATTATTCATACTACTGTAGGAGTCCCAGTGTATGGTTACAGTTGTGAAACCACATTTTTGTAGTGAATTCTGAAAATACATTAAATTGCAAGTCTGCAAAAATGTGCATGTGTATTTTTAATATACATGAATATTGCCGGATAGATCATGTTAAATAAAGAGTGTGCTACTCCAGCCGGACATTACATGCCGTCTTAAGGGGTTCATTGAAGGCAGAAGTTAAGTACAGAAGTTATCTGGTGGCAATGCTGGCATTTCATATTGCTGCTTATCACTGAATTAGAAAAAAAAACAAGGGAAAAAACAGAATATTTCTCCTTTGCAGAAGAAAGCAGTACATTGGTGTCTACAGCAGAATTTCACATTCTGGTCCAACATTGTTGCCTTAGAATTCCAGAATATGCCAGTTATACTGTCTGTGGTTACTTTAAAGCAGACGTCAATCTCTTTTTGTTTTCCGGCATTTGCTCCATAAATACAGACAATCCTCTTTACTTACACTATACCAGATTGCAAATCCCATACACAACCCTTAAAACCTGAGTAGTTTAATGTGACATCTATGGGAAGGAAGCACTGATCTGTGTGGGATTGTCTGCAAGAGTAAGTACTTCTCAGTAAGAACAAGGAGTTTGCAGTATGGCAAACACGTGGATCCTTACTGGTACTTTATTCTTTGGAAAAAAATGGAATAATGTGTGAAAGCATGTCAACACTTTTTCATTGTAATACATGCCAAGATGCATTTTGGTATTTGGATTACTACTTCGCAAAATATCATTTGAGAAAGACCAACTGCTTAACATTTCTGAATTTGAATTTTCCATAACTGGCAAAAAGAAAAGGAATTGTCAAATGCTTACTTGCCTTGTATTTTTATTTGTATTGAGCAGGGAAATTGGTGTTGTTCTCTGTTTTCTCCTGTTAGAAGGCTCAGTATCAAGTTGTTTATTAAGATGTCAACTTAAAGCAAAAACCCCTACTGTGATCTCAGAAAGGACTGTTCTAAAACGTCAGGACAGAAGCTGTGACTTCCTCAGGCCTGCAATCCAGGGGATTTACCAGCAATGCCTGGAGAGGTTTTGAAGATCAATTGACCGTTTCTTCTAAGTTAACTTCCATGGCACATGACCTCCCTCAGTCCATCTAGCACTGGTGATACTCTGTGTCCCAGCTGTGCTAAACTAGTGAGCCAGTCCCACCCACTGTAGCTTAGCAATATTCCCTCATTCAGCTCTTTGAAGTAGGATATCTTTGGGAATAAAAAGACTGTAGTGGGTTTTTTCTTGCGTGAGTTGAATGACTCCTTCTGGAGCTTGAGGGAGGAAGCAGCTGTCCACTTTGACTGTAGAGGAGATGATAAAAGGTCTGAGGGAAGGTGAGTGGATGCAAACAAGCCACATGCGATCCTCTGAGGACTGACACCAATGTCACTGAAAGCAGTGACTGCACCTTCTCTTCGTGGCACAGAACAGACAACTGAAACTGGCGGGAGAAGAAGATATAAAGAGCCTGTATGAAATAGAGTATGGGATGTTTCCACAAGTAATGGAGACCCTGACCTGGAATGGGAGTTGGAGAAGGCAAAGCTTGACAAGGGGAACTGGGGCTGAGCTTAAAAGTAGAAGCAGTGAAGTAGTTGCTGTAAAACATTTCTAGTCTGGGATGCATCTGAAGATTCTCACCATTCCTTCTAAGGGAAAACAGCCAAAATCCTCTGGCAGAATGTGTCAGCCCTCAAAGGGTGGCATGGCAGCTTGCTTGCCTGATGGTTTCCTTCAGGCTAGGGTCTTGGGTCTGTGCAATTAACCAGAGTTCCGGTCCTGCTACCCTCCCACCAGGGAGGTGGTTAGCTCACATGCCATGGGGGTGAGCCTCCCCTCCTCTGTTTGGTTTTGTTTTCCTGAGTTTTGAAGGAGATGCATTTTACAATCTCTAAAACTGCTCAGAAGTTGAGCAATATAAAAATGAAGGTTGAGTATAGGTCAGTAATTCAGCAGTGTAAGGTCTGTCTCAACAGTGTTATTTTACAGTGCACTTTCTGTAAGTCGGTTTTGCTGCTGAATGATCAAGTTGCCTTTACAAACATATGGGCCTCTTTACATTCTTTAAGATACTTAGGAAAACAGTGGGGTAAAAAGGTGCATGTTGTAGGTGTTTATTTGGTCATGTTTGATTTATTTTGAAGACTATCACCAAAGTAACAGAATTATCCATTTAGGTGAATATATATGGGTTAAATCTGTCAGAATTACATTTTGATTTCTAACATTTTATATATGGCAGGGGAAAAAAAAGGGGTTAGAACTCTGAAAATCTTTTGCCACTATGGCAGGGTGGAAACAGATAATGATTTGAAACTCTTGTGTTTTTAAATAGTGCAGAACACCTCAAATTCAACAGACAGTGTGGTCACCTTATTGTGGAAATAGATTTGAATGATTACTAACATCTACTGTAGTTTTATCCAGTACAAAGTCCTGCTTGCTCTGTGACCAACAACTAAAAACGTTCCATATGAAGTTTCAAGAAGCATCCTCCGTAAAAACAAATCCTAATATTAAATTAGGTGGATTTGGTGTCTTGCTGTTTTAATCATTATTGTTTGGCTTAGATTTGAGGTTTTCTACTGTTCGGAAATTTGCAGCATACATTTGAAAGGTAAGTAAGAAACCCTACCACTGATCAAAGAATTGAAATGTGTGTTGGTTATCCGTCATGAGTCAATAAACCGTGATGCCCAGATCGTGTCATTCAGCCTCTGAGAGTGGTTTAGTATTTTAGTGCAGCTGCCAGAAGGAAATTCAATGCTAAAATAAAAGAGATGGGGGCTTGAGACAAAATTTATCACCTTAACAAGTTATTTTGATGCTGTTTAATATTGTGTCCTTGAGATGCAGGTACTGGCAAACAATATTTTCCATTTTGTCAGGTGTTGGCATAACATTTTGCAGTATCAGTTGTTTGTGAATTCCAGTGTTACAGAACTCCTGCCTATGTTTTAACAGCTGTGTATGAAAATTGCATGAAATTGCATGCAATAATGCGCATTTTGTTGTTGTTCTTACGGCTATTAACTGCTGGGATACGGTCTCCAGCACCAGCAGGCTTGTATTCATGTTTTGTAAGACATTCAAAGGTTGATAATGAATCTTGAAGAAGACTTAAAAAGGAAAAGTCTTCCAGAAGACTAGAGCTGATGTATCAAAGCATATCCAAAATTCATCAGAACTCTTAATGGAAAATGTAAATCTCATCTGGTTTGTGTACATGACTGCTAGAAAAATCTTTCTGAGGAAACTGAAATTTTTAAACTTAGTAATTTCCAGTTGTCTTTCTGAAAATATATAGTCTTTGTCTGAAAAATGTTGTCTCTGTGACTCCCTGGACATATTCATGTATGGTATGTGTGTAGTATATGTATACAAAGATGAGACTCCTAGTATTTCTTTATAAGCTTAACATTATGCAAATTTTTAATAGAAAAGCGCAGGAGGTTTTGTTGGGTATTTTTTATAAAAAAGGTAGCCTAACTGAGAAAGAGAAAACAGCTGTAAATACAGTAAAAATGTTAATTTTAAACGTTGAGAGAGAAAGGTGATCCTTTTCAGCTACATATAAATACTAGAGTAATTTGACTTTAAAATACAAGATTAAAAGCTGGGGTCTCAATTCTGTGCATGGAAAAAATGTCTAGGTATCCCCCTGGAAAGCCCTGTTAAAACTGCAGTATGTACTGATGTAATGAGGAAATAATCTTGTTTTGCAGTTTGTCCTTCTCAGCTACATATTCCTTACACAATTGCTTAAATGCTGAATAATTTAGTACTTCATTTTTGCTAAATCCTCTGATGGGGCGCTGCATCTAAGTAGCCAGACTGATTGATTGTGATCTCAGCAATGTCTTTTAAGACGAAAAACCTTTAGAAGATATTTTATTTAGTAGAGCTGAAATTTAATATTTTCTTGCCAGCTTTTATATTCTGAAAGGGTCTCTTCTGTGATCTTCTATTTCCATAGCTTTTGGCTATTGTGTGGCTCCATATTTTAGTTAATGATTTTTAACCCTTTTGCTTTTCTTAACATATTTACCAAAAGAGCACAGGTTTAAATGTCTGTGCTGTGAACTGTGATAACTACAGACCCCCCCAACATGCCCGAAATTGAGCTGCTTATCCTCTTTGTAAACTTCTCTTAGATTTTAACAGATAGTAAGATTTCAGAAAAGTGAGAGTGACCCAAGTTTGTGCCAAATGTAAAGGCTGCAATGGCAACATGGAACGGTTTTTAACACTGAGATTAAATAAAAAGAGCAGGGTTAATTTTCTTCTTATTTAGTACCAATATCCCTACCTAGCTGCTCAGGACAGCACAAGGCAATTTACTGTAGATTAAGATACCAGTCAGCTTTAATTTGTTTTTCATTGCTTCTCTTTCATCATCTCCTTTGTCATTTGATTTTTATATGTTGCAGGGACATAGCTGAGTAGTCAGCTAATGCCTGTGGTAGCTGTGTGCACCCTCTCTCTGTAATGGGATATTCTGGGACCATTTACTAAAAGCAGCAATCGGATGGGAACCTGATGTCCTCCCTCAAGACTGCTCTGTGATCTGGCGGCCACAGTTCAAGATCAAGGCGTTTCCTTGATAGTGCTTTGTCCAGCCCACACGTTATTTTACCCATCAGGTTTGTCATGCTCCTGGGAACTTGTCATTTGGAGTTGGTTTTTTTTTAATGGGATGTTTCAAGTTCATCTTGAGTCAGTGGGTTGTAGTTGTAGACTGAGTTTTTGAATCCTGCTTGTGTTATAATCCAAGGACATGGTAACATCTGTTTTCAGCTTGCATTGATTTCAGACAGTCCATTGAGACAGAGCTGTAACTTCTACACAGTGCTAAAAAAAAAGAGTAAATGCAAATCCTTCAATTTCACACAATTAAAATTGTGATAAAGTACTTAACAAGGAGCCCTAGATATAACTTTAATTTGATTTCTCTCACCAATTGGCAGCTAGGGCAGTGTTGTACAGAGACTGTATGATTTGGGGCTCACCCTGTGAAAGGGACATCTCAGAGAAGCCGAGCTACCAAGGGTGAGCCAATGTCTTCATCAGGACTGCCTGTGGAGCCCCAGGGGAGGACACCTGATCACAGCAACCTCCCGGGTGGAGTGACCTGAGGAGCCCTGCTTATCTAAAAAATAGATAAATAAATTAAAATAACCGCAGAAACAAAAGTGAGGAAGGGCCTTTCTTAAACTACTACCGGGGTTTGTATCAGTGCAGACAGAATTAACAGCTTACAGCATTTTGAGCCAATTCTCTGATTCAATTTTGCACAATTCAAATAAGGGAAGATTCCTGGAGGATGATGTTGCTGTCTTTGAAACAGACAATCCCTCCAGCCAGGTGATGTTTAAACACAGGGCCATTAGTGTATTGCATGATCAGATGCACATTCCTCTCTGTTTAACCTTTGAGCTTGCTAGACCTTTCTCTAAAGGTCACAAAGTGTTAATCTAGATGTGACTAACCACAAAGGTTTTAGTAACAGGGAATCTTGCCTTGGTCAGTATTTGTGTGATGTCTGGGATAGCTCGGTCTCTTGCACTCTGTATTACCACAAACAAAAAAAACCAAATTAATAAATCAGAATTTAAAAGCCCATATGACTGCAAATGTTTCTTCACTGCTCAGGCCTTTGTTGTCCTGGCATGACAGACTTTGAAGGGAAAATAAGCTGTGCTGTAAATTGAGGGATATATATGCATTCTGGTTTAAGCCAGAAATCTGTGCTTCATTTTGAGATGTGGGAAAAGTGGGTGGGACAAGAGGCCCTGCAGGTCTAAACCCCTCATGGCCAAAGTCAGGACTTAAAAAAAAAATAACATATATTGTACAGTTCTTTCCCTTTTTACTGGGTACAGAAACCATAACTGTAACCTTCTGGCAGGAGCCACATTTCATCTACACTTTATGCTCTGGCCTAAAAATGAGGAAAAGGAACAACCAAGTTTAGGGTTGCTTCAGCTTGGCACTTACCTCCTTCCTAATGCAGTTTGTCGTGGCCAGCACTGAGCAGCTTTAAAGTACAGGTTCCAGCTGAGATTCCTAATTATAATTTAGTAGCATATCCCTAGCTGGGTGGCAGGGGAAAGCCATAGAGACCTTATTGCGTGTGCAGGTATCTTCAGATGTCTTCAAGGAGTCCTAACGGACCTTCTCAGCTCAAGGGTGTCTCTAAGAAGCCTTGAAATTTAATCATGTCTTTATTTGAAAAATCTCTTGAAGATACTCTCTCATCCAAGTAAAGCTGTGTACGTCTGTATAGTGAGCACAGTATATCATATCTGGTTGGGACTAGAAGTTTCTTTTGGAGAAGGAAGAAACCTCTCTGTTCTGGCTAGGTACCTGTGTACTGAATTCCTCCTTCATCGGGTTAGTCTTGGTAGGTACAAATCACAGACAGGTTTATTCTGAATGCCTGTGTTCAAAAGCAGTTAAGAAGAGAACAGTAAGAGATTGGGTGTTGAGCACATTCCTGTTTTCCTTCCTCTCCTCCATTTGCCATTTCAAGGATTAGTGAGGCTTCTCCACCTTGAGCATAGACCATTGGTTGTGATGGTGAGAGTTTGCCAAGAAATTGCAAACTAGGGTTTCCAAAACTGCTTTCTGCTTCTGACAAAACAAAAGCTTTGCTGGGCACAGGCACTGTGTCGTAAACCCTCATGCTCCATCATAGCCCCACAACATGTAGTCTACCCGCATTCCAGTATGTTCTTGCATGCTGCTCACCTCGCTGGTAAACTGTAAAGGTTCTATACAAATACTGAGTCATCCATGGCACAGGGTACTTGGTAACTCCTCTGTTCTTTTTTGGTTTAAAGTTTGTGCTGATTTTGTCATTCCCTCATTGTTCCCTTCTTTTATTATGTTCATTTATTCCAAAGATAAACCAGCCTTTCTTGAGTTAATATTAGGTGAAACACAATTATGTAGTGATTAATGGAGGCCTAGGTGCAATTAGCAATTACTTTAAATGGCCTGGATTTCCTAATGATTACATTGTTCTCTACAAATTTATTCTGCAGACAACTTATTATACTGAATTTTTCTTGGATAATAAATTTGTGAAACATTTTGCAGCATCACCCTGAGGCACTAACAGAAATTGCCTCCTCACTGATAAATAATTTAGATGGGTAAGATCTTGTGCAGACCCTGTACACTCAAAAGGCCTCATCAGTTCCCAGCTTCTGGGGGGAAAAGGTGACCACAAAAGCAAGGAGAATTGCACTGGAAAATTTGAGCATTCACCATGGTGCACTATTAAAGTCATGGAACGCGTAGGTAAGAGGCACAAACAGACGATATCTGAAAAATAACTTGGAGTAGCTGTAAGCTGTGCTAATGTTTCCCTTTCTGCTTTATTTGTCTTTGTACACCTCCTGCTAGCCAGGTTATAATCTTGGGATTATTCTTTATATGATAAGTATATTTATAATGAGTATTTGTGTCCTATAGCTTTAACCATAGCATAGGTTATTAAAAATTAATTTAATGGTCCTCTAGGATCCAACTCTGGAGGTAGCAAACAAGCATCTCGGTTATATATTGTCTTCAATTATTCATTAAGAACTATGAGGAGATTTTCTAGAACCTACCTCTAGCGAAGCTCAGAGCTGTTCTAACGCCAACAACAAAGCTCTGCTACTTAGTTTAACAAAATTGGACATGATTTCCCTGTTGGATTTCTCTGTTTGAGCTGTGTAATACTTTATCACATTTAATAAAGTTTATTACAAACGTGACTTGGTACAACAAAAATCCTCATGGTGAGGCTAAAGCATCATTTGATTTTGAATGGACATTTCGCCAGCAAGAATTTTAATATATCACCATGCATGTGACCATAATAAATAGTTGAACACACACAAAGCTTCGGTAAGAATAATTTTCTTGTACACTGGAGCCATTTTCTCAGCAGTTTGCATTCCCAGTTCCATTTCTTCTATCCTCAGTGTTATTCTGGTTTGGACTTTGTAGTTGTTGCTGATTCTTTTTTGGTAAAGCAAAGCTGTTTCCCTCAAATACTGCCAGTGCTGCATCCTCGCTGCAGGAAAGGGTCTCATTCCACTTTGTGCACCAGATGTACAGGTGCACGAATGTACAAGGGTCTGTAGGAAGAGTGTATCCAGGAAAATCTCAACATTTTGAGAGCCAGAGTTTAATTTAGGGTGCTAAAATAGCGTAATGTCTTGTCTGAATAGTTGTTCCAGTATTTTGTTTTCTTCTTGGTTGTTCTATTTTCTTAAACATACACTCTTAGCCACAAGTGAACTTTTAAAAGTTTATTAACTATTGCAGAAGTGGGTTTCCAGTGGAGAATTGCACCAGAGTTACTGTAAGCCAAATGTACAATTCAAATGCTGTCAATTTTGTGATGCCGAGCCCTTGTGTGGCTTCAGTGAAGTTTTCTCATTTACATGACAGCTAATGTGTTTTATAATATTTCCCCTTTCCTGAAGGATTGCATAGCATTTCTGTAAGCCCTGCTGGAAGTCTTGCATCCAGAAATTACTGTGGAAACAATAGTGAACCTAGTGTTCTGGAATTCTTTGTAGATTTTTAATTCCTGCTATAAACAGGTCAAATGCACAGATTTTGTGAAAAGTATTTTTTTCCCTTAATATCCTATTTTGAAAGGAAGAGCTTGCTTTGTCCTGTAATTTTACTGCCCTAACAGGAGGGCACAACACAAGGGAGAAGATAGATTGGTACATTCTTCAGCACGGTTATAATTGAACTTTCAACAAAAACAATGTGACACTTCCCTCCCACTGTAAAAATGTTCTGAAGAGAACCATACCATGAGCTTCACACTGACAAACTCATTTGACTGCATTTTCATCATGCAGGGATGTGGCTTTCCTGCAGGATGCCTCTTGGAGAAAGGTCCTGTCCATGTGCATTCCCAGTGATGTGCTGCTTCCATTAAGTTACACTTTAAGGAACACCTAGGCCAGTCCTCTCGTTTCATTTCCAGGCATTCTGTTTTACAAAAAGCTGTATCCTCAGCTAAATTTCCAGCAAACAAAAGATGGGTGATGGTATTATATGATCCAGCAGCTCGGAACAATTCAGCAGTCTCCAGCTCGGAGGGGAGGGCTGTGAGCACATGAGCTGTGCTGGAACCATGGGGACCCCCAGTTCTGCTCCCTGGCATGACCTCCACTCACGTGGCAAGAGGAACATTCTGGTGTCCTTGTGAGAGAAGATCCATGCATATTACTGGATTTCTCCATCCACATCATCTCTGCCGTCTCTGGAATCAGCATGAACCAGAGTTTGAAGAACCCGTTGGTCCACACAGAAAGATCAAGAAAGCAAAGGCACTGCCAGCAGTTTCTGACCATCCTCCAGGTCATGAGCTCCAGGGAGCACTTGGTCCTGTGATGTGCCTACAGTGGAGACCAGGTAAGGATCAGAGTCTGCCTGCAGGCCCTGCAAAGGCCTGGGTGAAAGGAGAATGGTTCAGTTCTCCCTACAACAGTTTGTTTGCTGGTCCCCTTCAGACAGGCTGGGATGTCATAAGGGACGTGAGGGACAGTGCTATGTTCTTGTCACATTGGTCATCAGCAATTAGTGCTGCATCTGATGTTGCATCTGCTGCTGCTGCTGTGGGTCACAGGCCAGCCATGCCTGGGGAGTGCAGGGACCTGCACTGGGCGGGGATGTGTTTGGTAAGGTGAGGGGCTGGATGGTGCAAAACCTCTCCCCAAGAGCCAGTACTCCCCACGTGAGGGAAAACGCTAATCCTCTGTGGGGAGCCCAGCCAGGAGAGCTGGAGGCTACCTGGAGATTGTGCAAAGAACACCACGGGCAGGGAGAGCATGGCTGTGGGCAGGAAGGCTGCAGGCTTTGCACCCCACTGTGTGAGCATGAGAGCTGTGCTGAGGCTGAGGGCTGCGGACCAGCACCAGGGATGTTGATTCTTTCTAGAGTGATCCAGGACATGTAGGGTGGCTGGGCTACTCCTGCTCACCTGCTTGTAAAAAAACATGTCAGTCTCCTGGAAATGCTTCTTTCTGATGGAAATGCTTAGGTATGGTATAGGATAACTGTGAGAACTGTAGTCATCCTGGTATGGAGGGGTCACATCTATAAAAATCCCCACCCCAAGCTCTATGAACGTGCCTGCTCATGGGGCAGAGGTGGGTGAACAGGCTTCTCCCATTTGCTCACATTTTATCTCCAGAGGTTTGCCTTATCTCCAGGTCTTACGGCTGCTTTTCCTTCCTGAGTACAGGCACTGATAGTTAGCAAGCAGCATCCCTAAAGTGCTGCCAGTGGAGAATAGAAGTGTTCCAGAGGAAGTGTGCTGTTACAGCAAAGCTGGCCATGAGACTCCGCCACATCCCACCCACTGCCTGTCAGGCACCCCTCAGGATGGGCTGAATGCCCACCTCTCCATCAGCACCACGTGCTGCCCTCCTCCAACACAAGGCAGCAGTTCCTCAGCGCTCACTAAGGCACAACGCTCTGTTCCCAATGCCCTCATGCTCTGCCACTGCCACTTTTCCCCAGGGACACAGCCAGGCCCCTCAGCTCCAGACCCTTAAGTTGCAGTGCAGGACATGCTGTTTAGGGCTCCACTGGCCAGTAAAATTAATTATATTCGGTCTTTTTTTTATAGCACATTCAAAGACAGAGATATCCAGGTTATTTGTGTATCTTGAGGGTTGCATTCAGTCTCTCTGTCCAGGTGAAGTCTTTGGGTCTTGTTTTTCATACAAAACAGAAAATGTATATTTTTAACTTGGCTATTTAAATGATAAATCTATGATGAGGTGTGGTCTAATGCAGAATGAATCTCTCAAATGTTTTAACAAAGGAGAGTAGGGCATGTGGGACCTGGAGCTCTGTCCTGCCAGAGGAGCAGCCCCGCCAGCGCGATGAAAGATATTCCACTGGGAGATTTCTGACACATGCTGCCCCTACATTTCTGGTATTTATTATAGAGGGAAGGGAAGAAAAAAGCTCAAGGGAAAACAAAAATCTAGGTCTGCCTCAGGTTATTATAAACTGAGAATTGATAGGCAGGCTCAATTGCCTGTTGCTAAGCAGCCAAGAGAATTGGTTGACCATACCCTGGGCCTTTTAAAGAAAAAACACAAAGCAGAAAGCTTTGTGTGTGTGTGTATGTGTGTGCATTTGGTATATGAAATAACATGAAAATATCACATTGGAATACAGGCACCCAGTATTTTTTTTTTGTTGAATGTTTGTGAGATGCTGCTGCATGGGTGATATGAAACAAGTCAGGCCTTGGGTGGGCAGGATAATCTTTGCTTTAAAATAAAAAGAGAGAGAGGGATTCTACCATACAGACAGACCAAGCAGCACTTTCTTAGTGCTTCCCCATGGAAGACTACCTTTAGGGAATGATCTCACATCCCCTGGAAAGCTGAACGCTGACGATCACAGGAAGTGGTTCCTGGGGAGCCAAGTACGCCCCTCTCCCAGCCACTATCACCAAAGTGGCCTTAAGCATTATTTTTTTCCAAATGCCCATGTATAAAACAGCACAAAGTACTGGAGAGCCCCCAGCCCTTATTCTCACCACTGCTGTTCCCAGCTTGCTTTTGGAAGCTGGGAAAGGCAAGATGCAAAACTCGTACTGGATGAAGTCGCACTAGGTCTCGGGGAGAGAAGGGAAAGCCCAGCCTCACTGGGGATACCCACTATGCTTCTGGCTTTCCAGGCAGCTGAAGTGGGAGACAAACTGTGTCTGCCTGGCAAAACAGTCTGCCAGAAGGTTATGGGGGTTTTTTGTTATTTTCTTATTGTTCAGACAAGCTAAAATGGTAAAATAAAATAGACTTTATACTTGGTGAAGAGAATGTTGACTTAGGAACCAGCTTTGCTCTCACCACCCATGATTATTTCACACCCTTTTCCTTGTTTCTTCAAGTGTGATTTGGCCTGTCTTAAAGATAAAAACCCAAAGCCTAACTTGGTTTGCAATAATCAGTCTCAAAGTTGGCAATTTCTGTGTTCTGACTCTGACATCCCCAAGTCCCTCCTCCACTCCAGTACCTTCCCAGCAGCCCCTCACTCATCAGCAGCACCCAGAGGGTTATATCAATTAGAACAGGTCTGCAGCAACCTCACTGCTTTGCACCAAACCATGTCTTCCCCCACCACCCAGAGCGAATCCCCTTGGAAGCTGCTCACTATGGAGTATTGCTCCCTGTGCAAACCATCTGTAGCATGTGCTCCTCCTCCTCACACATGCCAAGCAGACCTATGTCTGCAGGGGTTTTGGGGTGCTGAAAACACCCTGGTACCATCCCTGGCTCACTCAGTGTGCGTGGGCACATGGGGCCATCGCTGCAATGTGCAAACACGGGGCAGGCACAAGGAGGGAACACAGCGGAGCTGCGCCATCAGGCAGGGTCAGCCCACCCCTGCTCCCCCTCCTTCCCCGAGCACGGGCCTAAAAATAGACGTAATCAGGCTTCAAAAAGGAAAAGAAATGGAAAGGTCAAGTGTCATGACCTTAGACATGCTCTGAGGCTGCTTTTCTCCTCGCGTAGCTCGCCCTCGCTGGGCCCCCCGACGGCGTTTCCGGACCAGAAGCAGCCGGGGCGCGCGCCCTGGGCACGGCCATCAGCTGTGGCCTCTGATCGGGGGGTTCTTCCTTTTTATCCTTCCCATCCGCCTTCCTGCCGCCTGAAACTGACTCCTTCCTTGCCTGGGGAAAAGCACCGGTGGGCGCCCAGGGCTCCATCCCTGTCTCCTTGCTGCAGTCACCTCACAAGGCCAACCCCCTCCACTGGGTCACCTGCCAGAGCCACACTGATTTTGGGGTGCTTGAGCCCCACCCTGTAACAGGTGGGTACAGGGAGGCATCCAGAGTTTTCCTTTCATGAGCCCACAAGTCTTGGCTTTCCATGGCTGGCCCACATGGCTGCGCTGCTGTCTTTGATTTTGTGCCCATCATAACAGAATAAAGCAGCACATTTCATGCTGGGAACTCAAGACCTGGAGCAGGGAAGGTAGAGGATATTGCATCTTTGCAATTACATTCTCATTTTTCCCAACTGGTGAGAAATCCCTCCATCCTCTGCTTTTTCCTTGCCCAAATAACATCTGAAAAACTTTGGTAATTTTTTTCTGCATATGTGCTCAGTGCAGGTATGAGTCAGGACTCACACTTTGCCTTCTCTTTCCTTTTGGTGCAGTGAGGAGCACACAGTCCACCCTCTGGATCCAACCAAAGATCCACAGAGACCATCTTCTGCCTCTGCCAGCGCCAAGTCTGCCCTGGCAGTCTGCATTTATGAATGTTGCAGAAGTCACTATATTTCATTGTTCATCAGTGCATATGGGGCTGGCATGGAAACAAAACCCTTTCCTGTGCTTTCCATTTGCAGATTTTCATGTTTCCTACTGGGAGTATTTTACTCAATGGTTTAATTTTTATTGCAGCAGGAAAATGTAATCGTGCAGCAAAACCAATCCGTGGGTGCTTTCAGCTCAGAGCATCCTAGGGGCAGACAAAATCTGCACCATGTCCTGGCCTGCAGATGCAGGAGTTGGCAAAGCACAAATACTGCAAGCAAAGCTCCCATAACACATTTATTCTGCAGAAAGCAGAGGGGGCAGGATTTGGGTTTCTGGGGCTGCCATGCAGCTGCTCCTTCCTCTCCAGGGCTGGGGGCAAAAGGGCAAAAAAATGACATGTTAAATAAACCCTGGCATTTCTGAGGTGTGAATGGTTATTCTAACTGCCTGAAATATTCAGCAATGTAGCACTTTGTCTTTAGTATTTTACTTGTCCCCTCAGTTTGTCCTTGTCCCCTCCTTTTATCCTATAAAGCTCCCACCTCCATGTTCCCAGTGCTTCCTTCTGGCTTGCCTGTGCCTCAGCCTTCCTCCCACATCCTGCATCCCTGGGATCCTTCCTTATAAAGCACAGCAGAGGATTTCAAAGCCAGTTGTCTCTATACCAATCCACCCAACCTTGCCCAAAATAACCGTGGCACAGAGAGGTGGTGGCTGTCACACAGAAAACAAGTGTTTTCCAGGAGCCACCATTTGCTGCGTGCACACGCTTTGCACAAGCTGTCCTGCCATCAGCTAATATCCTGGATGGATGCATGGGGATCTACAGCAGATATTTATTTAAAATCCAAAAGGTTGATACTAGAAAATCACTCCAAAGGGTATATTCAGAATAATACTCCCTTTTCCTTAATTGAGAAGATTTATCCATTAAACAGGCATGTTTCTCTGCTTTAAAATGTTCATTACTTCTGCAGTTTTCTGCTTCTGTATGTCGTAAATCTATTCTGGGCACCTGGCTTCCTCTGTAATGATGTGTGGAAAACCTGGTGCATGTCATGTTATTTACTACTGGTTATTTCCTTCATCTGCAATACCAGGATCTGCCATCCGAGGTGAGATTTGCCTCAGGATCCTTAAAAATTTTAGCTCAGAATATAAATCAGAGAACTACTTTAAAAAAAAAAGTTAGAACCGAGCCCTTCCAATAGGAAGTTTCCTTGACCTAGATGGGATCTCATGCCAGCTGATGAAAAAGTTTTCATGGGAGACTGGCTCAGCCTGGCCAGTGGTGCCAAGTGGTACCTGAAGACATCAGGTGGTGCATGAGCCCTTGGCCCTCCTGGTTGAGCACAGGGAAGTTCATGGCCATTAGGATCTTCAAACCTGTAAGATGTACTCAGGCAGCAGGGACCTCTGCTCACAGTCCAAAAGGATGTGTGTGGGCCACCATCTCCAAAACATCCTACGTGACCCACTGGAGGAAGGGTGAGGCAGTGTTGTGACACTGCAGGTTTAATGCACTCGCACCCCTCTGACCTGCATTTTGTAAAATGGGATCCATTGGTTATTTTTTTTTGTCCTTCACACTGGTCAATTCTTGCTACAACCATAGATGCCAACACACCTCCCCCTCGCTTTGCCAGATGCACCTTTGGGACATCAGAATTAAAAATACTTAGTGCCAGACCACATGCAGCCCCAGGGAAGGATGTGGGAGCTCAGGGGTGCCATTCCCATGGGACTCACACAGACTGTGCCTCAGCTGACAGGGACATTGTCACCAAGATGCCTGTGGGCTCCCGGGAGCCCCCAGGGACAGCAGTGCCCCAAAGGCTCTGACAACTGGTTTTTATGGACTTCAGCACTGCATGTCCTGGCTTAAAGCACCCTGGCACAGCAGCCCCACGCTGCTGGCAAGCAGAGAATGCTATTTTGGGGATTGAAACCTTGCTCTTACCAAGCTGTGGGGGCTGTCAAGGCTCACTCTTCCCACTGGGGTTGTGAGGAGTTGTCCACTGAACTGTGTCTTGTCAGCCACATGACTGCTGAAATGAGTGGGGCTGTGTTAGTGCTGGAAGTCACAGGATTACCTCGTGTCAGGTCAAAAAAAATCTGTGAATTTTTATTAGCACAGATTGAAGTTTCTCCTGAAAGTTGATGAAAACTTTTCCCAAAAACTGACTTGCTTGTGCAAGGAAAACTTGCTCCTATATCCACCTAAGCTGAGCATCTTCAGCAGCTTGAACAGGCTCACCAAGCTGAGCTGAGGAGGCTGAACACAAACCTTGTGATGTGCAGTGTGACCTCTCCAAGCAGACAAGAGTTGTGCTGGTGAGCTGAGTTCTGGATGTTTTTCTTGAGGTTTTT
The DNA here is from genome assembly GCF_041296385.1 of Aphelocoma coerulescens. Taxonomy (NCBI): domain Eukaryota; kingdom Metazoa; phylum Chordata; class Aves; order Passeriformes; family Corvidae; genus Aphelocoma; species Aphelocoma coerulescens. The sequence continues at coordinate 50,929,275 of NC_091015.1, read as the reverse complement.
TACAAAGCTTTGGCTGACAATGGCCATTTACCCACAGCAGCAGCACTGCAGAGTGCATGGCAGGGGAACAAGAACATGGGCAGTGTGCAATGAATTGGGCTCTGGTCCATGAAGTGCATGCCCACAGCACGATCTGATGCAAAACCTGTGCCAGGACCTCTGACACATTCAACAGAAGCCCAACATGCTTGTGCCCCGTCTGCTTCGGGGTTCTGCTCTGAGTGCCACAATTACATGCAGGCAGGGTCTGTGGCCTGAGCCATGAGTTGTCTTGGTGTATCCTTTAGCTCAGCTCAGGGTCTGTACCATGAGATTGTCCCACCTTCTCTTACTCGTCCTATGAACAAAAATGTGTGTTGGAAGTGAAACCTCCCTGAGAGAAGCCTGGTTTAGACAAGACTGAAAATACTGAGGGATAATCACACTGGCTAAAGGAGAATGGGGCTTACTTCAAAACATTTCTTGTGAAAAACACTGATTCCTCATGGCATTTTTGCATAAACTCCTAAAGCTCCACCATGTTCCCAAAGTGAGAATTTTGCTTCAGCTCTCCTTGAGAAACTTCATATGCCAGCAGCCAAGTGGTGCTGCACAGAGCATGGCTCTTGCTGTGGCAGATGGAATTCAATTACTTAATGTGTCACAGCCATGATTTTCAGGCTCCTGCTGCCTCACATCTCGAGCAGGAGGAGGGTCAAGAGCCATCAGCCTGGGTGCAGCTTCTCTACTCTGTTTGCACTTGTAGAGCAGAAAATGAAAAGCAAATCCCCAGGGCCAGAGGTTTCTCCGAGGTTGTGTCTCCACAAAAAGCAGTTGAACTCCTCCTGGCTTGTCAATCCTGCCCCTCATCCTTCTGTGAGAGGACAGCACTGGTTACCTGAAACCACACGACAGTGGAAGAACCTGCTCTTTTAAGGTACAGTTCCTCAGGACTTGGCACCTTTGCTAGAACTGGGAGCCAAAGCAGGGTCATCACGCTCCGGCTGTTTGACACGGACACATTTGTAACAAATACTGCCTCCAAGGTGTCTTCAATTCAGCAGGCAGATGGACAGATGTTAACAAAAGCTTTTTAATTACCCTTTGGGAAATACTGATGAATTATCAGGAAGAAACTTAGATGGGCAATTCTCAGAAGGTGAGGAGCAGCTCCCAAGCACGGTAGCAGATAAGCCTTGCTGAGCTGTTCAAAGTCAACTGGGGTTAAAAAGTGAATACCACATAGCAGAAAGTAAAAGAATTATGACAGTGGGTCAGATCTGGCGTGTCTCCTCATCCCAAACCTCCCTCTAGCAACAACAAGTAGCAGATGTTCAAGGAAAGATGAGAAATGGAGGAAAAGTGATATCCTTGTGTGTTCTCCTGGTTTTCAGCACACAGTGGTTTTGGCAAATCTCTAAGTCCCAGGGGTAAATCATATATGAAATCTTTTATAATTCTTATTTCTGTGATGCATGACTATGAGATTTTTGTCCTGAATCCACATGAGCTCATTCAGCCACTGAACTGGCTTTTCAGAAAGACAGCATTATTGCAATATCCTGATGCTCTCTGCGGCGTTCCACATGACTGCTGCGGAAGGGCAGCCTGTCAGGCTGTCTAAATCCAGCCAAGAAGCCTACCAGCTACCACTCAACAAGTCATCAGCTCCAGATTCCCAGTAGTTACATTAATGGTTGCAGCTCAGACCACAGGGGGAATGGTGTGTCTCCCTCTGTGGAGCAAGAGCAAGGCCACAGCATTGGTTGCTCAGCCCTCCGGGGCTTTAGGGCCATTAAAGTCTGCCAGGACGGCTGCAGATTTCTGTGCAGCCTGGTGGAATATCCCAAAGGTTTTGTGTAGAAAGGAAATGTGTAAAAACACTGGGGAGAACATTTTGTCTGTGCAGGGGGCTCTACCCATGTTCAAGTGGATGGGTTTTGAAAAAGACAGTGAAGAGGCAAAAGCCTTTTTTCTCAAGAAAATGCTTCATTTCAGCTCCAGACTTTGCACAGCAGAGGACAGGGTGGGGTTGTAAGTTGTAACCTCAAGCAGCTCCCATCCCTGTGCCCTAAGGGTGCCCTGGGGCACACCCCCAGGCATCAGCCACCTCAAGGTTCTTGGAGAGGCAGAGGGCTGTGGGTCAGGGAGAGGACATGGTCACTCCGAGGGGCAGTCGCAGGCTGTAACCCACACCGGAGACTGCCTGCTTCCTTGGGCTGAGCTGGTGGTAGGAGAAAAAGGGAAAACTTGGGGCAGCCTAATCCAGCATTAAAGTCCTCACTAATTCTCTCCTTCCTGAGGACACCTGAGCCGCGGACCTGGTGCGTGGGGGCCGGCGGCTGCTGTCCCAGTTGGCTTGAGCAGCTGCAGCCATCTGCAGTACTTGCCTCCAGCAAGGTGCAGTTTCTGCAGGATGGATGCCCCAGGGCTGGATTTCTGCTCCTCAGGAGTCACCCCAATTGGGGCGAGAGAGGGATGAAGCTTTCTGGACAAAAGGAGGGGGAATATATTGCATAAATAGCCCTGGTGTCAGGTGGGAGATGCTAAACCTGTGTGTCTCCCCAGCAGCAATGTTTGGGAGGAGGGAGAAGGGGTTTCATGGAGCAGAGCTCTCCCCTTACTGCAGTAGTCTGAGCTGCTGGGAGCCAGGATGCTGTTGGAAACTCAGCAAAGGGCAGGCAGAGAGAAGACAGGGAAGTCCTGTCCCACGGGGTGAATAGGGCAGGTGCTGCTGTAAGCAGTTCACGCGCAGATTTTGCCCCCAGTTTCTGCCAACGATAAGGAAAACTGACAGGTCTGTGAAAAGGTGAGATAAAGCAGCAACCTTCTGTGAATTTGTGGCTTTGCAGCTTTGCATCTTTACAATGTGGTGATGGACACACTCAGATCCAACAGTAATATCAACTGACCTGAAAAAAATCAGATTGATGCAAAACCTAAAAAGGAGAAAAGATACAAGGACAACACAATTTGCATTTCCCTGTCCTCTTGGGTTGTTAGACCCACTGAGGCTGAAGGAACTTTCAAAACACATAAACAAATCAAATAACTAAAAATAACACCAAATGATTAACTCACCCAGCTGTATATTCACAAGGGATGCTTACTTTTAAAATAAAAGGATTGGATTTTTTAAATCTTTGTTATGTTGCTTAAGTACACCATAGGCTGTGGCGAGCAGACATATCTATATCCTTCATCAGCTTTGCTTTCTACCCCGCACGCTGATAGTTTTTTTCTCCTTATCTTTATTTGCTACTGCTTGGAGAATGAACTCAGTTCAAGGGCCAGAGGAGCTTTCTGGTTCTTCTGCCCTCACTCAAAGCAGCTGGGCAGTGCATGAACATGCATCTAAGGGCTGTCATCAGCCCAAGGGGCAGAGGGTGAGATCCAGCCTGGAGGATGCCGGTGTAGGGCAAGGAAGGTGAGAAGGGCATGGAAGTAATTCTCACAAGTTACAGCTCTACTGCAGGATTGCTGAGTGCTCTCAGGGGAGGTCCCAGGCCAAGTGTTGGGCCACAGTCCCACATCTGTAAAATTGGGACAATATTTTCAAAGCTTACACGGCATTCAAGAAGGTTGTGACTATGAATGGTCATGAAAAGCTCCACCATGGCAGAGTTGTGGTCCTTATAAGGGCTGCTGTCTCTCACTTGAGAGAAAAGGCTTAATTCAAATAAGCTGTCCCCATTGGTATCAAAATTGTTATCACCATTCCTCTTTTGGCTGTCTTGGTGCAATCATCTTTTTAGAACTAAAACTGCATTTTAAAGATTTAAACTGCAATTTGACCTCCATGGCTCAGCCAGATTCCATGAAAATAAAGGTTGGAGCTTGCTTTTGATTTTCTTCTCACAGTCCTGGCTACAACTGGTCTTGAAAATATAAATACCAGTTATCAGCATTCAAACAAAAATGACTCAGAGGAAAAATGGTGCCATTATTTGGAAGCCACAGCACAAACTGCTGGCTACCCCCCTTCAGAGCGATAAAACATGGATAGTTTCAGTGAAGAAGCAAAATTAGTGCCTGAGTTTCCTACCCCTGACTGCTATTCCAGACTGCAGTTTAATTCAGCTGTTTATGTGAAGATGCCCTATTGGGATAAGGCAGTGAATCTATCCAATGTTGCGGAGATGAATGCCTTTATTCTTCCTGAAATAAAAATGGTGTCACGGGAACTCTCATGTCTCCCCACAGACAGAAGCTTGATTTACAATGCTGTCTGAGGGATCACATCACTAGAAGCACATATTACTTCCTAGCTTGGTGCTGGGGTGTTGACAGAAGGCAATAAAGTGTCCTCAGCCATGACGTGCAGTGAGATGTTGTGTTCCCAAGTGCCGCTCAGCACCCAGGCACCTGTGCTGTGGCAAGGGACAACCAGGCTCTTCAGTCCCTGGACCATGATGGCAGATTTGCACCCCTTCTCTGGAGATATTTTTCTATCCAAATCAGTATAAGCATGGCTTTGTAAAGAGCTAATGAACTTGAAACATCCCCGTTGCAGCATTTACTAGGCTCGGGTTTTGACAGTGTAATTTATATTTCCCCATCCACACTGCTATTTTCAGACATGGTTAGTACAAGTATTTCAAGTGTAAAGATCCTTGGTAAGCAGAAACTTCCCCATAGTTTATCTATTATTTGAACCATCCCTTGAAACATGTTTGCATTATGGTGTCAGCAACCTCCAGCTGACATCACTGGACATCACGGACACCCACCACACCCCTGAGGAGGGCTGGAATCTGGGCCACTGGAAAACACAGCTGGCTGCTCCTGCCATCAACTGGGAAAGATGCAACAGCAGGCACCATCTGCTACTGCACGACCATCCTGACCCAGCAAGGAGCTACAAAATCCCCAGGGGTCATTTGTTATTTGCATGGTCCCCACAGAGTTTCTCGATGTGGGGAGAGAAAGAGAAGCATTTTGTGGTTAAGGAGAATGTAATAGGGGGAGTGTGCAGAGGAGCAAGGCTTCGCTGGCTGGAGTGGGATTGCCCTGAGCAGAGCAGGTCTGTGCCCAGAAGTGGAGAACAGCCCACATGTGGCCCACTTGGAGCAGCAGTGTGGGATGAAAAGCACTGCTGTTAGCAGTTTGTGACAGCCCAGCCTTTAGAAAACAGCCAGCCTGGGGGAATGGAGTGTGCCATGTGACTAGGTACATGTGCAGAGGGAGTGACATTTTCACTGAAGTTGCTAAAACATTATTTTTGAGCCTGGCTTGATGTCCTGCCTCTCCCACTGCCCAGTGTGTTTAGGAGAGGCAGGCAACAGGCAAGCAGGGCATTGCTTTAACAAACACTTGGCCATGAGGAAAAAATGAGCTCTAGCCACAACCTGAAAATCTCACTGCACTGAAGTCACTACCAGGAGTAAGGCTGTCTCACCACCACCACCACACAACATGCTTGCCTTTCTTCCCTGAGAGCCCATGTCCTTTGGAATAAACCCCTTCTCTGCTCCTGTAGCCATTCCCAATCTCCTCGTGGGAATTTGCTGTGTTGAACACCATCTTGGGGCTAACTTTCTGGCACAGCATTTCAGGGTTGGCTCTGCTCTGCGATGGCTTGCTCAGGTCTCCTCCAGTGATGTTTTCTAGACAGTAAGTGAGCTGAATAGACAAACTGTCCTGAAAAAAAAAGGTACTATTCAGTGATTTGCTGTCTTTTCAACAAAGGCAAGAAGTAAATAAAATAAATAAATAGGCATACTTATGAAGCCACTGATCTGAGAGGGAAGAAGCTGAGCTGATGGAAGAATGATGACTCCACAAGCATTTATGATGCAAAAAGTTTAAATGGCATGGCACTGGTTCCTCAGCAAAATCTGGTTCAATTGCTGCACTGCACAAATCCCTGTGTTGGTGGGCACAGGCCTGTATTACTGCTGACCATTCCTGCAAGTGGGGAAAACTGCTGGGCAACAATCTCCTGGGTTTGTCTGCAGCCGGGCTAAGGGACAGCTTTTGTGCCCCTATGCAGCATTGCTTGGGCCACCGGAAAGAAAGGGCAGCTTTTCCTCCAGGTCTGGTCCCAAGAACAGCTTCTGAGCCCAATCCCAGAAACAACTCCATGTGAAGCATGCTGGCAGAGGCTGAGGAGGCAGACTCCCCTCTTGCACTCCTACAACTGCTGCTGCTGAAATACAACCCTAGTTTTAAATCAGCTGCAGTGAAACGGAAGGCTTTGAGAAAACAAACTCCTTCCAAACACATCCTTAACTTCATTTCCTCTGGTGGCCCTCTTTCTTTCTGGGCTAGGTTTCATGGGTCACTTTGTATTTTAGGTTTTTTTTCTTCTTCTTCTAATTTTAATTCTTGTCCCACCAGGGGTTGTTCTTTCATAGCATCCCAACCACGAATTCTCAGATGGCAATGAGAGCTGAGACAGGGACTTGCCTGTGTTCTCTCTGCTTTTTTTCTTTCCTCTTTTTTGCTAGGTTTTAAGCTGAGGTCTTAAGATATCCCATATTTTATTCATTTAAGAGGATTCTTTTACACCACATGAAAAGTAGATTGTCTACCCAGTCTGTAATCACGCTAAAAAGATTTAAACCAATAATAAATACAGCTTTTTTCCTAAAATATTTTTTCCACTAAACACCACTTCCATTGAAATGCAGCCATTTGAGCACTATTTGTTTATCTATCATGTTTTCAAACCCACAGTTGGATCATCCTTATCAATAGTCATTTCTTACAAAAACAGCAATGTTCAACACCCTAAAAAGGGGTAGGGTTAAGATTCACTTACCTGAGGAGTTCAGCTGGAGCAAAACTTGGCAGAACTGGCACAGTTTCTGGATCAGACCCAGAGGATGAAGGCAAGGGATGGGCTGTGGGCTTTGTGGCTGGTTCACACAAGCATGCAGACCATTCTAGACATGATTAAGGTGGTGTTTGTTACTCTAAGGCAGTGGATTAAATTATTTTTGCCAAAAAATCTGTTCTTAAGTGCAGTACTCCCAGCCCACAGCAGCTCCACTGAAATGTCACTGGCTGGGATTGCAGCTAAATCTGACAGATTTTCATCTCCTCTTCCCTTTCTCTTCTTGGCAGAAAAAGGTCAGGTTTGCATCATGCAAACCAGCCCTGAAGCACTTCTGGCTCCATCTTGGTAGGATTTCCTCGGGACAAAGCTAGCGGGTGGAGAAACCATGCTCCCTGATATTTGTAGCAGAGAGAGAAAGGTTCCAAAGCCCTTTCCCTTCCTGTCCCCTGCACAGCAGCAACAAGCCCTGACCTTCCCTCTGGCTTCCCCAGGCCTCTGCCACTCCTCCATGTGTGTGTGATTTTTATTAAAACAAAAACAAAAGCAGAAAACCACACCAGTTTTCAAGGCCTTCCCAGTGTTAGGAGTCACAGAACAATAGACTCACAGAAACACAGACTCACAGATTCATTGAATGGCTTGGGTTGGAAGGGACCTTTAAAGGTCATCTAGTTCCAAACTCCCTGTAATGATCAGGGACATCTTCAACTAGATCAGGACTCTCAGAGACCCCATCCAACCCTAACCATGAATGTTTCCAGGGATGGGGCATCCATGGCCTCTCTGGGCCACCTGTGCCAGTATCTCACCACCCCGACTGTAAGAAACCTTACTCCTTCCTTACAGCCAGTCTAAGCCGTCCCATCTTCGGTGTGCACCCATCACCCGCTGCGTTATCGCGACAGGCGCTGCTAAGAAGCGGGTGCCGCTGTCCCTCCGCCGCGCGGTGCCGCCCAGCCCGCGGCGCTGTCCCGTCCCGGTGCCGCCCCGTGCCGCTGGGTGCCGCTCGAGCCCCGCCGAACCCGCCGAGCCCGGGCGGGCGCTGCCGCTGCCGGGACCCCCGGCCCCCCGCCCCTCCGCCGGCAGCCCCGCCGCCTTGGGCCCCCCGGCCCCGCTCCCCTCGGCACGGAGCGCCCAGGGGCGGCAGCGGTGCGGGGACGCGTCCCGGCGGGAGCGGCGCTGGCCGGGAGCATCGCCGGGGCCGCGCCGTGTGCTCGCTGTTCGCATCTCGGGTTCCCGCCGCCGGAGCGAGCCCGAGCTCTCCGCAATCGCCTGTTCCGTGGCGGGAGTCGCGATCTCCCAGCCCCGCCGCCGGGGAAGTAGACGAGGGGCTCTGCCCAAAGACCTGCAGCGGGGGTCCCCGTTTTCCCATCGTTTTCCCATCGGAAACGCAGGCGACGGCACGTGCCGAAGCTCCACCAGGGTTGTGCGCAATGCGAGGCTGGAGACCCTCAGACCAAACCTTTGTGATAGCACCCAGGAGCTTTACTCCTGCTGTAGTCAACGAAAATCCGACACGCTAACAGCTTCGTGGATCTGGGTGTTAGAAGGTAAAAGATCAAGGGAAGTAGGCTAACGCAGGTTTTGGAGCTTTTCGTTTGGCAGCTACATTTTATGGCATATTTTCGTAAAGTGAGTTCAGTTTGTCCCTCTGCTAACACAAGCTACTGCATTTTTTGGTTGTTTTTTTTTTTTTTTTTTTTTTTTTTTTTTATTGAACAGAATGAACTTTTAGATGGAAAACACTGGATTGTGTAGCATGAGGATAATACTCTAAATGAACATATTTTCATTTTACTAGTGGATGTTTATTTTAAGCTGGCAAAGAGCAGATGGGCAACTATCAGCAAGTACAGGATAGTGGCAAGAGCAGCTGGACAATGCATTAGCTCATCTCTATTTAAAAGTACCTAATTAGGACTTCAATACCAGAAGTCACTTGAAAATGGAAAACAAGTTCTGACTACCAACATAAAACAAATTTCCCTGTGTTCATCACTGGGGAAGTTCAGCAACCAGCTTTACTCATGGACTTTTCAGTCTGTTTAGAATATTTATACTGACAGTTTCCAAAGAAAAGAAGAAACAGGACGTGGGAACAACTCAGTAAACACAGACTTCAGATGTAACATCTACTGAAAAATTCATTAAGTACCTACCTATCAGTTTGACCCCAGGCCCATTAATCCCAGAGTGAAAGGTCAGACAACCCAAGAGGGTGTGGGCTTTCAGAGAGGTCTTTCTTCTTGGTCCACATGGTTTCCTCACAAAGGAAGCCCCCATCCCGCACATGCACAGCAGCAATGTCCCTGTGTGGCTTTTATATCCGTTGGAGATTGATGGACCTAGATATCCACTGACTTGTGGCCATTAAGCTGAGATACCTTTCTGTGTGGCTGCCAACTATGCTCAGTCAGAGGAATTTCTCCTGGAAATGTGTACATTGAGGGAGTGTGGATTGTATGGGATTTTAGTTGCTATAGGATTAACCTTTACTCAGCCTGTAGGCTGGGGAGGAGGATTTAAGTGATGTGCTGGAAAATGTCCCCTGGAGATACTAATCTTTTCCCCTTCTTTCTTATTTCATTTCAAGCCTTCTTCAGGAAATTGCTTGTGGTTTAAAACTGAGATGTCTGATGTACCAGCAAATACATCTCCCAGGGGCCCAAATCTGCATTTCACACACAAAAACCACTTTAGCCAGCTCAGGTGTCTGTCAAAGCACCAGCGTGTAAACCCAGGCAATGAAAAGATGCAGAGAATGGAGAAACATGCTCCTGGAGCCATGGCACATGAAAGAGCCCATCTTTGGGACTCAGCACGAGCTCTTAAAACCAGGATAATGTACAACAGAAACAATTTGAACAGCCAAGGAAAAAACAGTGATTTACCTGAATGAAAAACTGTTGAAGGTTAGGTATGTCTTTTCTTGAGCAAGGTCTGCAAAGGTTGGGCATGACCTGGTGTTGTTCGGATGGCTTGAGTTTCTAAAGGCTGGGTTTCCAATATAGTCTGAATACAGCCTGAGTGGGAGTTTGGCCATTTATTGCCCTGGGAATATAAATCAGACCAGGGACTATGCCCAAACTGTGCGTTCTTGTAGGGTAATCATGAACATGAAAAAGGTTTACGTGCTTCAAAACTGAGCAGCCAGTAGTTAGCATGGCAGGCCAAAGAGCATTTATTATCCCAAATCCTGCAGCGAGCTGTAAAGGTTTCAGTTGTATCCAAAACATATCATTAGGCCCTTTCATGATTTTTGGTAATCAGAATCTTCCCAAATATCTCTGAGCATTTTCATTACTTTGTAAAATTTCCCCAAATAGTTTAGGCAAATTATTTTCAGCAGATGGCTTGTTATGAATAGCTTGTGAATTTTTCACTTTGACATCTGTACTGTGTTTACTGGGTGGTTTAATCAGTTCCTGGGCTGAATGACTGAAATGTTTGCAAGGGAGCAAAAATGAGCACAGGATGCTAAATAAGAAACAGTGCATTTCAAGGACAAACATATTCAGCTGACTGTTTTCACAAACACTTTCAGAGATTTCCAGCAATCGCTGGCTACCCTGTGGATTCTGGATGCTGTGATATATCTATGCGTGCAAACCAAACTCACACAGCTCAAAGGATAATTGTGAACCTCTTCTCAATTTCGAGCAGTCATGTTGTATGGTCAGAACCCACCAGCAGAATTTTTGCTCCAAGTAGTTGTATTTTAACCACTGCCCAATCCTGACTGTCTCCACTCTGATGTGGAGGCAGTCTAACATTGTTATGTCCAAACTACGCTTATCTCCTTGCTTTGTCTTCCTCAAAATAACACTGGAAGATAAGGTACACTCTTTCTTTGATCACTAACCTCCAGCTCGTGAACATTGACCACAAAGGATAAGTACACATTGAACAGAAGTCCTAATGATCAGCACATGGTTACAGTTTCAAGGAATGGGAAGATTAAAACAAAAAAAAAAAAAAAAAAAAAAAACAAAAAAAAAAAACCACAAACCAAAAAAAAACCCCAAACATGAGGGAGGCTGAAAAGGAGGGGGAAAAAAAGGCTAGTACAAAAAATTTCAAATATCTTCAATAGAGCAAGACCATAAACAAACATACATTTGCTGATGAGAATTAGCATTCTCTTGCTCTGTAGTGTCCCCTCCTACCTAAAGGTAGTTGAATCTGTAAGAAAATTGCAGTAGTGGGGAGAAAACCACCAGGACAAGGATTGTCTCTGTTGTCAGTTATATGGCATGTGGTATAAAGAGGTCCTAGCGAGGCCATCATGCAAATATTAAATAAAAATAGCACTGGGAGGAGTGGCAGGAGGTTGTGAGACTGCAGCACCAGTGGCAAAGCCATCTGCAGCAGCGCAGGCTGCATCACGCTCCAGGCTCCAGCCGTGCCTTTTCTCACACCAGATGCTGCTGCACCCACCACCTCGGCTCACCCCCAAGTCCCCGGCATGTCTGGCACGCTATGGCTGGCCTCAGGTTTCTTGAAAGGCTTGTGATTTTCTGCCCTGAGTTGCCATCCAAATGGTAAGTAATAAACACTTTAATAATTCATAACCAGTCAGTAATATCTTAAATAATTTAACAAACAATTTGTCATCTTTCCTTGTGATAGAAGATGCTGGCTGCAGAAAGACTGAGCAAGGTTTCATGTCCACCTCAGCCCTCCCCAGGAGTGAGCTTTGCCCCTGCCTGAGCTCAGCCAGGTGGGTGCAGCCTGCAGGGGAGCAATGGGAGCCTACCCTGACCTCAGGGAGTGGTGAGCACTGACCCACTGGTCAGAGGAACAGGAGGAGCCACACACACAGCCTTCTCCTGTAATGGGTGGCTATACTCAGAGCTGTATTTCTGGAGCTGCTTTCCTACCCACTGCCCGTGGTGCTGAGACACTCAGTTCCCATCTCATGTTTCCTGCTTTCTTCCAGTTAAGCATCCAGCTTCTCTGCACAACAGCACAGACCCTGGAAGTTCCAGCTCCTGCTATGTCTCCCAGGCTGTTAAAGGATCACAGCAGGCCTAAGGCAGGCTGGCGAGTCAAATGGCCCTTCATTCCCACACAGTTTAATCAGCAAGTCCCAACAAGGTGGATGTTATCTCCCAAAAGCATGGAGAAGACCTTGGAGCTATACTTAGTTCAGAGAACCACTTCAGAAGATAAAACCCCAAGAGAAATAAGAGACAAAACACACTTAAGTCAAAACCAGTAGTTTTACCTGTTTAGACTGTAGCACAGACTGCAGCATAACCCTGGCATCAGGCTAAACAGAAACAGCATCAGTGAAGCCAGCCAAGCTCTCCAGGTGCTTGAAATTATACAAGTGCTTAAGAATGTAACTGAGAAAAGCACATAAGGAACACAAGTGGTGTCAGCCTGAGCATAATGAATATATAATAAATCCTACAGAAGCACTCATTTTATTATGTTTCAAAAGAGGTCTGTGCTCTTATTTGCAAGCGGTTCCAATCCTGATAATGGATGTGATCCCCTGCACACAGGCGTTCTTGGAAAAGAAGTTGCATTGACTCCAGTGAAGTTACGCTGGCAGAAAATGTGGTTTCCTGAAAATTAGCTGTGTCTAAGTATATATTTTCATTTAAGACTAGCAGGCCACCCCACTATTAAAAGCATTTAAGACAACCCCAGCTTTACAGTGAGCACCCAGCTAGAGCAAACAGGCAGCCAGCCCAGTGGAGCACTGGGAGAAGGATGGCAAGGGGAGCAGGACAGAGCATCAAAGGGCAGCACTGCCCAAAAACTACACCAGAAGGAAGTGCAGCCCATTCCCACCATCCCTGAGGGTGAGAGCTCAGACATGTTACAGGGCTTGCTCCCAGGAAATGGTCTAGCTGAAAAAAGTAGGGGAATCTCCAGTAGCACCTGTCTTACCCAGCAAACACCTCTGCAGCTAATTGGCAGGGCACATTTTTAAAAGCACCAAAGCAGGGCTTAGGAGCTTTGCCCACCCCTCAGAAAGTGTAAACTTCTAAGCATTAAATCACTTTAAAAATTTCCTCCAGGAATTAAAACTCAGTTTCGTGACTCATGACATGAGGCTGCTGTTTCTAAACCTTTTTAATGGCAACCCCAGGATAAGGGAGAGCAGAGGGAAACAAGCCTTTCCTTGCATGGGAGGGTTCTTGTCCACTGTAGGGAGTTCCCTCACCAGAAGATGATTTTGCCATGATCCAGCTGATCCTGGGGATCCAATGGCTCCTGGAAACAGTCCCAGCCCAGCAGGAAACAGCTGTAGATGGCAAGCAGCTAGTCTGAAGCAGTCCTGGGGATTTCTTTGAACCAAAGGACTTGGACTTTGTTCTGTAATGCTTTTTCCATAATGAGAGACATGTAAACTATCTCTCATAGTGGGTAGGATGTGTGTCAGCAGTGGCTTGGTGCTGTCATTTGCCAACAAAGAGAGCATCTTCAGGAATTTCTAAATGACCTCACAAATGTATGTCCTTACTTACAGGTCTGCTTACCCACAAACACTAACACAGCACTAATTCACTCCTTGGAAGTTCTCTCCTAGCCCTCAGTTCCTGCTGTCTTTCTCCAGCCCTGCTATTTCTTCTTTGATAGATTTTATTGTGCTCAGGAGAATCCCAACATTGCAGTCACTGTGTGTCCCGACAGTCACTCCCATTTGGTGGCTGCAATAGTATTTGACTTCTTTTTTAAGTGATCTTTCCTTTGCTTTACAGGTTTTCCCCCTCAATAACCCCAGAACCCTTTTTGAAAATATACAAGCCAACACAGTTGGTGGATGTCAGGAAAACTGTCAGTGACTGTACGGGCAGAAATCAGCCTTCTGGGAGAGGCAATACATTATTCATCATCTTCCGAAGATCATCTAGAGGTCGGGTTATTTTGGCCTCAAGATGGCTGAGATATGCACTCGGCTTTGTGGGCTGGCCACGCTCCCTGTGCCTGGAAGCCTGTGGTATTACGCAAGGCACTTGCATCAGAAACCTGAAAAGCAGAGAGGGCTTCATAGCTTTGCAGATCACCAGGATCAGATAGCTCTCCACGGGCTTTTGGAGACACCCTCAGGTCTGAGAGAGTCAGCACTTCAGGCTTTGCACAAAGGTAAGAGCTTTTCTGTTTTGTTGGTAAGAACTACAGGTTTAGCAGTTTCTCACATCATTTTGGGATCTGCACAATCAGAGAATAAAAGTTCAAAACTTCATCCTAAAAGACAAATTTTTGCTTTCGGTTCAGAGCAGCTACCTGCCAGGGCCAGCATGGCAGGGTGCCCAAGGGCAATCAAGGCAGTGTAGATGCTGCCTCAACCCTCAGCTCCTGCTGTCAGGCATCCTGAGATGCCCAGTTTCCTAGGGGTGTTCTGGGAGTTTTGTTTTGACAATCATGGAGTCAATCATCCCCATGTCATGCCTTTGGTCAATATTCAAAGTATCTTTGGAAGCTGTTTAATATTATGGGAAGTTTAAAGCATTTCTCTCTTTAAAACAAAATATAATTAGCCAGTTAGGTGAAAGCTTTTAGGGTCCTATATATAGCTACATCAAGAAAAGATGTAAAATCAGTTTAAAAAAATAGAGGTTTTCCATGTCGGGGATTTAAAAAAAATTAGTGAGAAGCAATCAGTTCCCACACTACCAAAGAGAAATACTGTTTGCATCCAGGAAGTACAAAGAATTCCCTCATACCTCCAGAAATAACACAGTATTCCCCACCTGCTCTGATGCTGCTTTTGTTTTCACTGTTGAAATAGCCACATCAGAAGGGCTTGAACTGGACCAGATCCTCATGTCCGAAGTTGTGCCTCTCATTCAACTCTACAATATACATGCAATTAAAAGGATTAACAAGTACCAGCAGAAATGTAAACACATCAGGGGACTAACTATATTTCTTCAACCTGAGGAACACAATATAGTGATTTTTTCAATTGTTTGAAAATAGACTGTAACACCATGGGTTATTTATTGGTGAAACTGCAAAAGTTCTGCAACTGTAATTGCAGTTATAAACTGTGACTGTCCTGTGTTGTCCCCCACAAGGAGCATTTGGGCTGTGTTTTCCAGGCTGCACAATGCTCACTGAGGTGCTGAGCATGGTGGCTTCTCTAGCAGCTCCCACTCTGCACAGAGACCTTCACTTGCTGCTTTTATCATACTTGAAGGCTGCTTTGTACATCCGTCAGCTTCAGCCAGGTCTGTGTTTGATCTGCCGATCGATGCTCAATGTGAGAGCTGCCTTTGGGGAAAAAAAAAAGGCAGAAAGGAGAATCTGGGGAAGGACCAGATGGTCAGACTCAATTCAGTGCAAGTCCTGAGGGACACTTTGTCTACCTCATGAAGGACAGGAGAGTGACTATGAATAGCCAGCATGGGTTGTCCAAGGGTGAAGTGTGCCCCTGACCAGCCTGCCTGCCCTCCTGATGGAATATGTGCCCTGCTCTGCAGGGGTGAGGAGGGCAGTGGATGTCTCCTTCCTTGGCTTTAGCAAGGCTTTCACCATAGCATCCCTGTAGCCAAACTGAGGTGGTATGGGCTGCATGGATGGACTAGAAAGCAGGTGAAAAACTGTCTGGATGCTTAGCTTCTGGAGGGAGTGGTCACAGATTCAGAGACCATCAGGCAGTCCATAAGTGAGTTTTGGGGTCAATACTGAGGCCATAATTGGTTTACACCAGTGTCACCCAACCTGCACACTGGGGAATAGCACCTCCTCAACAAGCTGAGAGACAATGTCAAAGCAGGAGAAGGTCAATAGCCTGGAGACCAGGGCTGCAGTTCAGGACCTGGACAAGATAGAGAAATGGGGCAACAGGGACCCCACGAAGTTCAGCATGGACAGACGCAAAGTCCTGCACCTCATCTAGAATAAGTGCCTGCACCAGTGGGGACCTACTGGGGACCTGGGCACCACCTCTGCAAAAAAGGACCTGAGGGTCCCTGTGAGCAATGGCCTGAACGTGAGACAGCAGCGTGAAGGCTAATTCCAGACTGGATTGGATCAGCAAGTGCATAACCAGCAGGTGAAGGAAAGTGGTTCTTTCCTTGTTTCCAGCAGCAGCAAGATTGGACCTGTGCTACTGTGTCCTGTTTGGGCTTCCCAGTGCAAGAGAGAGATGAATATAGGAAGGAAGTGCAGCAGAGGAGCACTAAGATGGTTAGAAGACTGGGGTGTGATGTGTAAAGAACAGGTAACAGAACTGGGTTAATTTAGCCTGAGAAGATTGGGAGGACAAGAGGCAGCAGTCAGGAATTGCAGCAAGGAAAATCCCACCTGGATGAAAGGAAAAACCTTTGTTGTGATGGCTGTGTCAGACACGAGAGCAGGGAAATATGGAGGCTGGGGAACCTCCACCCCTGAAGATTTCAAAACCACCCTGGTAGCATTTTCTGTGCCTGCTACCAGTGCAACAGTCACTCTCACAGGGGCTACAAGAAATAAACATTTTTACCTGACTTATTTTTAAATGCCTACCAGAAGAGTGAAAAAAAGTACCATTTACTCAGTGAAGACTTGAACGTCTTTTAGGAACAGAGATGCTGTGACTGGCCCACGGGCAGTGTAAGGGCAGGAAGGTGAGTGCCTGGGGCTGTGGCAACACTCAGTCTCATCACTGTGGTATGGGACTCCAAATGGTTGAGAAAGCTGCTATGGCCACAGTTCAGTTGGAATTTGGCCTGGAGTGAAGTCAACAAGAAAGAAAAAAAGCCTCTTAACATCAAAGCTTTCCTTTCAGGGTCAATTTACACCCTCAAATTGTCTGTTGTCTGAGTCAATCTAACAGCTCACTGCTGAACAGGGAAGGTTTACTTACCTCCAAGGACCCCGACCCCCTCGTGCTCCAGCTCCCCATCCCACCACCTCCTCTGCTCAAGCACTCATCAGACCCTGCTGTCAGCTGCCTGGGGTGTCCACAGATGAGCAGCAAAGAGCAGGAGCTGGAGGGAAGGAGCAGGACTTGCCCCTTTCTGATGTGTTGAGCTGTTAGATTGGCTCAGCCACCTCCTGTCACCTCCTGCCAAAGGGCTGGGTGGGAGGGAGAAGGAGCTGACGGAGCTGTCTGGCTGCAAAAGAAAATGCTACCACTGGAAATGCACAGGACCAAATTTCCCTAACCTAGTGCTGGCAAGGTCACTTGAAGAGGCTCATTGTGGAAGAGATTCCCTGATGTAGTGGCAGCAGAGAGAGCAGTGGTCCTCTCTGGGTGCTCACCCTCTCACGCCACTGGCAATGGCAGGACAGGCACTGGCTGCTCTGCTTGGTCTCTGCACAGGGGACTGCAGGGTGCATTTACCACTCACAGAGGGGAGGTCACTAGCTCTGTCCCCTCAAGTGCCCACAAGGCCAAAACAATTCCCAGGAGGATGTTTTTCCTTCATCTGCCCAAGGCCAAGGAAGCAGGCTATCTAATATTGCCTGGCACGGAGTCTGGTGAGGGGAGATTACTGACTAACCACTTATTTTTACGTAAAATAAGCTAGCAACATGCTAGCAGTCAGATTGTCTTTCTGCTTCATGCATCCTACCACTGCTGCAAATCAATCAGTCAAAAGTTTCCTGGCTTGGTCTCCAAATCACTTATCTTTGATTTTTTCTAGTTCCACTGTATAGTCCATCGTGTCTTGAGGCCACGGGACAAAAGCCAGGAGTCCTACAGTGCAACTGCTCTCTTAATTCCTTGGGTGTCTTCCCTGCTGATACATAGCAGAGATTGGCAACTAATCTATATATAGTACAGCACTGCAGCTGAGACACAATGCCTGCATTCAGCGTGCATACATGATGATGTCAGCAATGGCTGTTTAATTGCATCATGGGAAGTGAAGGGAGAAAAGAATTGGAAGAAAAAAAAATTAGAAAGGGGGCCCCTGGCCCCTCCACTTTACATAATTTCCTTCACCGCCAGATGGGAACGCATGGGAATGCTGGCCCTGCATCTTGGGAGCTCCCTCCCCAAAGCCTGGCATCGCCACATCTGTTTCCCTGATTTCCTACACTTCTGATCTTCTTCACCTGCCCTGCACCCCACCACCTTGGGCGAGCTTCCTGAGATGCTGCTACCGCCATTTGATTTGGCTTCCTGAGCCTCGCTCCCTCCTTCCTTATTTTTACTTCTCCAGCTTGCAGTAGCATCCAGAGACCTGTAGTTGTGAAACTCCCTGGAAGGGTAGGGTCTGCAGAGACCACACAAGCCCCCTGGCTGCTTTTATTTAAATAAAGGA
This sequence comes from Aphelocoma coerulescens, assembly GCF_041296385.1. Taxonomy (NCBI): domain Eukaryota; kingdom Metazoa; phylum Chordata; class Aves; order Passeriformes; family Corvidae; genus Aphelocoma; species Aphelocoma coerulescens. The sequence continues at coordinate 50,911,299 of NC_091015.1, read as the reverse complement.
GCATCTGTACTGCCAGGCAGTGGTTCACGAAAGGGGTTGTCTGGCTCAGCACCACTCCACTGCTCTGCAGCTAGCGAACACAAGATATACAAACTTCTCTTCCCAGCAGACATCCATCACCGTAAATGTACGTGGGTTTTATTTGAAAGGAGAGACAACACCCTCCCTGCTTTAGTACAGAAAAAAAGGGAAAAGATCCTCAGAGAGAGCATTCCCCTCTCTAAGACCTACAGTGTCAGCCAAATCAACAGCTTTAAAACTTCCCTGAATGGCTGCCTACCCTATAAAGTTCCCGCTCCTGCAAACAGGACCTGTGGTATCCTCCATTTCAAGAAAACTTCCCTTTGTCTTATCCCCCAGCCTATTTATAGCTGCTGTGGTGGAGGTATATTGGGAAGGCTTTACACCAGCAGGCTCAGGGCCCTTCTGTGCACAGCAAGGAGGCACCATGCAAAGGGACATTTAATAGCCTCCAAGAAACGTGCAGCTCCTTGGGCTCATTTTCTGGGAGGAGACTCTCACCCATAGTGTTTTAGCTGCCTTTTTTCCCAGTGGCATGCAACAGGGGCTTTGGGCTGTGACGCAACTCATCAGCTGTTTTTGTAGGTCCACTTTTATGAAGGACTGTAGGGATGCCATTGGGGTCTCATGTAGGAGAGGAGGCAGCTGCCTGCTCCCACTGCCAGAGAGAGCCAGCCAGGCCAAGAACTTCTCCCTTCTAAGCTCCCTGATGGAGCAGTGAGGAGGGGAATAACCTCTACACAGGTCACTTCTTGTTCCCAGAGTCTATGCAGAGAAGCCAAGATAGGAGACTCCAGCCAAGACAGGAGACTCCTACCTCTTGCATGTCCTGTGACTACACATCAGCTTCAACCAGTAACCTGAGCCTGGAGGAATGGCATACTGCAAGATAGCAGAAGCTTCCACGGAGTCCACCTTACAGCTTTCCCTACAGGAAACACAATTATAACCACAATAAATACTCATATGAACCAGAAAGTTTGATTAGCACCCTGCCTGGCTGCTTGCTCATTCATTCACTCTCATAAAGGAGCACATTACCTTTGTATGTACTGTCCCTGACCAGTGGTGGTTTTAACATATAAACCCTAAACATTTCAGGTCCAAATTACCTCCAAGCATGTTTCCTGCTAAGGACAATGCAGAAATAGCACCGCTTTTCTCTCTCAGCATTCAATTTATACCTGTCTTGATCAGAGTGACTTCAGGAGAGAGCAGCACCCGAATGTGGGTTAGGATTAGTGCTGCATGTGAAATCATCACATGCATGCCACTGGATGAGGGTCACAGTTTGCCAGTGCTCAGGGAATTACACTGCATGGCCCTGAGGGAGAAGAGATCTGTCCACACTCCCCAGGGAATAATGATGAGGAGGCAGAAGGGGAGAGGCAGTGCTTGGGTGCAGATGGCCTTAAGATGTAGAAGATGTAGGTGACCTTCACAACCATCCAAAGAGATGGAAGGTACTGTTGTCCCTCTGAACACAACTGCACAAGCACTTCACCCTTCCCGGCACAAGGTCAGCCATGGCAGTGCTGCAGCGTGCTAGGGGACACTCACATGTCCCAGTTTGGGGGCTGGTAATGAATAGCTGAGGGTGCCAGGCTTCCCAGCTCCCACCGCCAGATCTGAAGGGGAACAGCTGCCTGCTCCCAGAGTTTACACAGCTGTGGGGAAGCATTACCAGCTGACAAGCCACTCTCCCTTAAGCGTCAGTGCACACCACCTCTTGCTGTTAGAAGCACTTCCCCAGCCGAGTAAAAGGATCTTGTGGATGTGAACAGGAGTGAAGGTAAGGTGAACTTTTGAATTACAGCCAAGTTAACTGTGCGGAGAGGATAAATGCGGAGCAAGGTATCGGAGCAGAAGCAGTGTCAGGAAACAGGAGGCTAACAACAAAACTTTTGCAGTTATTAGCCCATAATGTTGGCACTTGCTTTCTACCTCCAGCTGCTCAGAGCTTGCATTTCTTGACCTGCAGAGCATGTTTGCAAGGTATGTCTGTTTTGCCAAGCTTCTCCTGAAAGGGAAAAGTGATCTGATGGGACATTTTGTTGAAGGTGAGTTTGAGAACCTTTAAGACTACTCCAGCATCAGTTTTCACACCCCGTCAGTGAAGTCACTTCTTGTGATTGAGACATGGATTTAGACCATTCTTAATGGTAGGCACTGCATTTGAAAGCTGTTTAGAACAGAATCAGGGTGAGAAGAACCAGACATTTGCATCTTTTGGCCTTGAGCCCATCCTTGGGGGGCAATAGTTGAGCTGTCATCATCAAAGATTAAAGCCAACACAGGTACTTAGTCTAACAAGAAATCTGATTGAACAGATGGTGAATAGAGAGAGATTTAAGAAGTCTGGAAGAGGAAACTGGTTTTAGAGATGCAGTCATTGGGAGGTAAAGGTGCTAAAAGTCCTTGTGATGCTAAATCCCACTATGTGGTTAGAAATGGATGATTTTCAGCCAGAATTTCTGAAAAGAAGAAATTAATCAGAATGCATGGGAAAAAGAAAAAAAGAAAGGTCATTTAGTTTTGTCTCAAATGCCCACTGTGCAGTAGGAAAGCTAGAGCAAGGCCTAAACATAAAGGTGCTCTTGGAGACATTACAATAAAGTGAAAAAACCCAAAACTTTCTATAGCACATTGAAAAACGACATCCTTGCATGAGTTGCCTGCAGAGCTTAGTGCTGTAAAGCAAGACAGTAGGTGTTTGCTTTTTTCTGGGACTAGACTAAAGCCGGTAGTGTCTCTGGGGTTAAAAGTAATGTCAGCTGTTTGAGTGCAAGGTCTCTGCTGCTCAAGCCAGCCCTTGAAGTCTGTAGAGATGCAAAATGCCTACCAACAAGATCCATAGATTTCACTTGCACATGTGCATAGAGGAGGCTCTCTCTGCTCCCCTCTGGAACCCATCACACCCTAACAAGCACATCTTTAAACTCAAGGTGACCCTGCTGTAGGGGAGATGGATGGGTGGAGGAGGGGGTGTCAAGAGCTTGAATTAATATGCTGAGCAAGCCAGTTTCCAATGATTTATACCATAGGGACAACACTTACTGCTTCTTTGCTCCCTAAGCCTCCACCCTGCTCAAGATCCAGCATACCATACAGGAAGCTCAGCAACACATGCAGAAAGTTGAGCTTACTACTGTACTTACTAATGGATCCAATGACAGATATATGGTTGAGCAAGAGTCAGTGTGCAGGAGCAGGCATGGCAAATTTGGAATCTGAGGCAAATTTAGAAGTTTGTGCTCGCAAGAGGAAAAATGAGGGAAGGAGAAAAAAAACCAGCACAAATCAGAGCTAAAGTGGCTGAACTTAAGTGGCACAGTTGTGCATGGAGAACAGTTGTGGTGAAAACCAAAAAAAAATATGGATATTCCTCTGAGTATAATGAATAAGTCACTAACAGCGAGTTAAAACCAACAACAAAACCTTCCTCTTTCATTTATCTGGTGCTATTTGACAAATGTGGAATCTCCAAAGGCTACGCCAGCATCAAGATCTTGCTAAAGACTTTCCTTGTGACAGACCTGTTGGAAGTGCTCTTTTTGTACACTGATTTACTAGATGAATTATTGAGCAGGGGAGGCAAAGATCCGAGCAGGTTGTAATGCCATGTCTCTTGTCTCTTTGTGAACAGCTAAACAAGGAAGGGGATTCTCTGGTGCATCAGGGAGAGTTTTAGATCTTGGTAATCCCTAGAAAAGACTGCGCAGAATTTGAAGTGATGAGCCACTCTCTTGGCTTTTTATGTCTGTGGTATAGCAATATGGGAGTTGGAAATGTTTTCTGGGTCCTTAGGTGCGAAACAGCACCAACGATAACAGGAGCTCAGACCTCTCTGTTTATCATTACCTGGGCATGTTCAGGGACTTGCAGCTTCTCAGTGACTCCTGCTCACAAGACCTGCTGAGCTCTGGGCTTGCAACACTGCCTTGGTGCTCAGCACAGCAGGGCAACCCGCACCAGACTGCTGAACCACTTCACACAGGCAGTACAGGGGAGAGCTCTTTCTGTGAATGTTTGCCTCTAAAATTACAGTAAAATGTCCCCAAACTCAATTACTCTACCTGGTTCTCTTTAACAAATCTTTTAACCTCCAGACCCCTGGGTTTTTCAGCTGTATTGCTTTTGGCAGGAACACCATTCTGTTTGTTCTGTAGTGCTGCTGGCAGAAAGCAGATGCTTTACTTCAAGAAAACGGAGCTTCCAAGTGGAAATCACGTCCCGATATTCTAAGCAGATGCTAGAGAATGACTCAGGTGCAGTCTTCTGCCCTAATGTCCTATTTTCCACTAAAATTTAAGGGGAAAAAAGAAAAAAAAAAAGAATTTTTAATGCATCCTTTAGCTGCAGTGGCTGGGCAGTTAGTCAAGGACAGACAAATGTTGCCAAATAGAGATTTTTCAACTAGTAGAAGCTGGCCTGGATCTTCAGAGCTATTTTGATTCTTGTTAAGTGTGTCTGAAGATCTAGCCAGTCATGCCCAAGTTATAGCATTGTTAGGATGTTTTAAGGGTTAATGTTTTAACACAGTTCTGATGTGATCATGACACAGTTATGATTTCAACACGGTTTAAAAGGTGGGCTTGCCTTTAGTACAAACCACATCGTTTCAAATTCAGACCAGCAACAGCAAATGAATGGAGGACAAAAGAAAGATGAGAGAAATGGGTTGAAAAAGACTGGAAAAAAAGGGGATAAAATGTGAGAAACCTCAGCAGGGTGACACAAAGGAGAACCAGCAGAATGCAGAGAAATGTCTCAGACGCTCACGTAAGCAGGGAGATTTCATTTATTTGGCACAGAGGGACAATAGCCCGGCTAACCAGGATAGCTATTGTTCTTTTGTTTTTAAGAAACAAAAAGGGAAAATGCGAAGCACTAGCTTCCCAGGCGAAAATCATAAAAATAAGTTCTCATCCTGCTGTCCAACAAGGAATGAGAAGCCTCCTGCACTTCACCTATCGCCCCCACGCTGTTATTCACTCACTTGTTTGTCAGCTTAGAAAACAAATGAAATATATTGAGGCCTCGGTCTGAGGAGAGCTGAGGGTGTTTTTATAGCAGAACAAGTTAATTGAATCGAAAACCATTGAGTCAATGCACTAAGCAGAAAAATGCACGGTGCTATCTGCTGTGTAGTTGAGCACACAAGTGCTCCAGCAGCCAGTATTTCAGAAGGATTATAATACCGGTGTGTTCCCTTTAGCTTTGTTACAGCATTTTTCATAGTGGAGACAGAAAGCCATCCACAATTGGAGGAAGCCTCAAAATGTTGCATTCCTTCGGTGGTGGTGGTGGAGGGAGAAGAAAAGGAGGACTTTGATTCAGCAAGACAGAGGTTCTCCAATATGAGGGTGACAGCTGGAGAATAAGGACCCACTGTTCAGGGACAGTGAATTGCTTATAGCCTTTTACAAGCTCGGGGAGGGTGTAAGCTGTGAACGAGCCTTGGGAGCTTTGGCACAAACACAGTGGATCCTGTCAGCAAAAAAGACCTTCCACAGCACCTAGGTAGCGTCGTGAGCCTGTTAAGGACCATTTAAAGCATCGACGTGCAGAATTGCCCCCTTCAGCCGGTTTGCTGGAAAGCAAACAGCTGTCACTGAGGGAGGCAGGGTGTCAGATATGCCTGGAGACACACATCTGGGAATTTCTGACCAATTAAAATATTTCTGAACACAAAAGATGACAGTTTCTATTGAGGGAACTGGTCGAAAGCGTTATCTGGGAGACCCAAACAGATCAATCATGCGCTTCTTGCTCGGGGAGTTCCTGCTTTTCACAACTAACTGACTTCACTGGGGAAAGGACAAGCTCTGCAGCATCATAACTCTCTGCAGCAACCACAGGACAAACAAACAGAACTGGGGCAAGGCTCAATGATTTTTTAACCTGATGGTCAAAGCTGTGGTGGATTTCACCTGCATGCTCAAATGTGAAAATATGGATTTGTAATATAAAGAACACAACCCCAGAGCCAAATCCTTCCGTTATACATAAGGCAAGTTCTCAGTAGAATATACTACTGAGGGGCATAATAAATATTCATGCTTGTTTACAACTTAATGCATGTGTGTTGCCCCATGGACTTCATCAGCGATTCCCATTGCTTGATCTTGCATACGGATGTTAGCACTCCTGAGTTTCTCAGTTCTCTGAAGGGCTTTTGGAGAGAGCTCTCCACAGGCATGGCTTGAACTGTGTTTAGTACCTGTCAGTAGAAGACAAAAGGCATTTTTAAATAGACAATTTAAGTTAGCATTATTTGCATGTCTAAGGCCTAAATAACATTAGTTGTTTGTACATCCAAGGTCTAAACAAAGGAGAAACATAAATGAATATGTTTTAATAACCAGTTTTCCTGTTCTGTGGTGGTTCTGTGGTGGAAAATTTATTATCATTACTGAACAGTAATTTGAGTTTATTTTGCTTATTTACAGATGCTTTAATTCACTAATCTGTATATTTACCCATTTTTATTCCTTTTCCTATTTTGTTGACTTTCCAATCCCTAAGCCAGTTCCACGTTATAAAATTTCTCAGCATTCCCAGTTTCCTTGTTGAGGGTGCAATGCCATGCGTCCTCTCTTGCTACCACAAGCCCCGCTAACCAAGACAGTGGCCACTCGGTCGTGCTGCAGAGCCAAAACTTTCCACCCACACGTTGCTGGTGGCGCGGCGTTTCATTAGAAACAAAATGATTGTTGCGAATTTTTATTTAAGTGTGGTCTCGCAGCAGCGCAAATGGCATCCCCGCTAATTTTTGCTAAATTCATCGCGTCACTTTGAAGGAGAGGAAGCGCCTCAGCGAACCCCCCCGGGCTCGCCCGCCCGGGCATGGCAGACCCGGCGGCAACCGCAAGAGCGCGGAGAGGAGCCGGTCACCCCTAGACTGGGCGTCAGAAAACAATTACTCGAGAGACTTAATGTTTAAAGCTGCATTAACGCCTCGGTGCTTTCAAAGAACGGCCCCGAAGCCCCGCTCGCATCCCAGACCCAAAAAGGGCGCGAGGGTCTGGCGACCGCCCGAACCCCGACGCGTCAGACCCAGGGTGGGAGGGGGGTCCCCGGCGCTGAAACCGGCGGTATTAAAAAATGGGGGTGGGCGGAGGGGGCTGGATGCGGGCGGATGGGGGCAGGTCGGGCCGGAGGAGGGCGAATGTTTCCTGCCCGCCGCCGCCGCCCCCCGGCCGCCCCCCGCAGCCGGGCGGAAGTCAGCCCGCGCCGTCGGAGCTTAAAAGGCTCCCGCACGCCGCGCCGCCCCAGTGCCGGCGGCCGCAGCGGGGCCGGAGCCAGCGCCGCCGCCAGCCCCGCGCCCCCCGCCCCCCCGGGGCCGCCCTCCGCACCCCGCCAGGCGGGGAAGGCGCCCGGCGCGATGGCTCTCCCCGGATCCCACGCCGCCTGGGACGGTGCTGCCGCATCAGTGAGTAATTCCTGTTAATTCACCCCCCGGGGCCGGTGGGCTCCGGCTCGGCAGATCGCGGGGGAGGCGGGCGTTTTGGTTATCGCTGCTTTCCCCCCCCCGCCCTCCGCCCCTCCTCTAGCCTCTTCTTCGGGTTTTATATTATTTTTGTTTTCTCAATAAAACACCACGCGAAGAGGCGAGATGACAAAGGAAATGTGATCCTAGGCGCTGCAGGGGCTCAGAGCGAGCGAGAACCGGAGAGGAGGAGGAGGAGGAGGGGGCGAGCGTAGCGCTCTCGGATAGCATTGCACAGCGGCTCCAATTTGTGCGAGCGAATATAATACACCCCCCATGAATAATTCAGGGCGGCCGGCCGGGACCTGCCGCTGCTCCTCTGCCCGGCCGCCGCAGCCTCTGCGAGCCGCGCCGAGCCCGCCGCACTGACCGGCCGGCAGCAGCCGCCCGAGCCGCCGGGTACCGCGTGTGGCGGGGCTGCTGCGGGCTCGGCGCTGCCCTCCGCGGGAAGCCCCGCGTAAAGGAAGGCGTCCGGCGGGAGTCGGGACTCGGAGAGGCGAGAGAGAGGACTGCCCTTCTTGGCCGCCCTCGGAGCCCTTTTATTCTTCCCATCTCCTCCTTCTCCTCCGCGTCCCGCCAGCGTGAGTCTCTGCCGGTGGGGTGGGCACCAACACCGCCCTCCATCCCCACCCCCCCAGTCATGCGGTGGTGGAGCAGGCGTCGGCGGGGGAAGACTGGAGCCGGAGAAGTCTGCCTGGCCACTGTGTTTCAGTGCCTCTCTCTCTCCTAGAGCTGCTCTGGATTGCAAAAGTGGAGGGGGGAACTGAAACGAAATTTCCCCTTCCCCCCCGACAAGCACAGGTTTAAAGGAAAAGAGGAAAAAACCCAACGCCCCAAGAAGAAAGAGCGAAACTTGAGTTAAGCCCCTGCTGCCCCCCACCCGCCCGGCCGAGAGGGACTTGCACTGCCGCCCCGACCCGGTTCTACGGCCGTGGGAACCGGAGCCGAGCCCCCACGGACAGAGTTCGGTCCCCGCTGGATGCGGCGGGGATCGGGCGGTCGGCGCCCATGCACTTTCCGTTTAGGAAGAAGACAAGTAACCAAACCACGTTGTCAAACTGCTGACCCAAGGGGGAGATGAGAAGACTGTGTGAGGTATTGACCGATCCGGGAATCGATACAATTTGTCTAATGCAACGGGGGATCGGGGGTTAAGTACATGAGAGGGAAGAGAGGATCCATTTGCTGAGGGAGAACGGGACAGCTACACCTTGATACCAAAAATACTCCCCCCTCCCCGCAGCAGCCAGCCCGGCAGCAGCGAGGTACGAGAGGACCCAGCTCCCTGCAGACCGCCGGATCGATGACACCATATTTGCAAAACCGGCCCATCGATCCCACTTGGCAAAACGACTGATCGATGCCAGCTTGCTCGTAAGCTGCTTGCAGAACTACCTTCTCCCCGCGCCTCTGTTTTTCCGCCCACGCCTTTTTTTTTTTTTTTTAATTGTTTTTTTTTTGAGGAAGGAGAGACACGTTTTTGCCCCCCATCGGGGAGTCAGGCCCGTCGCAAATGGCTTCGTTTCCCGAGTCCGACTTCCAGATCTGCCCGCTGTGCAAGGAGATGTGCGGCTCGCCGGCTCCCCTGTCGTCCAACTCCTCCACCTCCTCGTCCTCCTCGCAGACCTCCAGCTCCTCCGGGGGTGGCGGCGGCTCCTCCTGCGGGGGCCCGCCGCGGCGGCTCCACGTCCTGCCCTGCCTGCACGCCTTCTGCCGCCAGTGCCTGGAGGCGCAGCGGCACCCCGGCGCGGGGGACGCGCTCAAGCTGCGCTGCCCCATCTGCGACCAGAAGGTGGTGATCTCGGAGCCCTCGGGCATGGACGCACTGCCCTCCTCCAACTTCCTCCTCAGCAACCTGCTGGACGTCGTCGTCGTGGCCGCCGCCGCCGACGAGCAGAAGAACGGCCGTGCCGCCGGGGCCGGCCCCGCCGCGGGCTCGAGCGCCGGCGGCGGCGGCGGCAACAACCGGCACCACGGCCGCCCGCCGCCGGGGCCGTCCCGCGCCGCCGGCTCCTCGCCCGCCGCCGCCGCCTCGGCCGCGCCCTCCTCGACGTCGTCGTCGTCCTCCTCCTCGGGCGGCGGCGGCGGCTCGGCGGCGCTCCTGCTGCGGCGGCCCCACAGCCGGCAGGGCGAGCCCCGCTGCAGCTCCTGCGACGAGGGCAACGCCGCCAGCTCCCGCTGCCTCGACTGCCAGGAGCACCTGTGCGACAACTGCGTGCGGGCGCACCAGCGCGTCCGCCTCACCAAGGACCACTTCATCGAGCGCTTCGCCGCCGGCTCCGCCGCCGCCGGTCCCGCCGCGCCGCTCGCCCTCAGCCCGCCCTACCCCGCCTCGCCGTACAACATCCTCTCCGTCTTCCCCGACCGGGCCAGCTACTGCCAGCACCACGACGACGAGGTGAGCGCGATGCGCGGCGAGGGAGGGAGGGAAGGGGCGGCCGCGCTCCCGCCCCTGGCCGGCGCCAGAGGGCCCCCGCCCGCATCGCCGGGGACCGGCCGCGGCGCTTCTGCCGCCCCGCGGGGCTGGGGACGGGGGGCAGGGCCGGTGCGGGGCGCGGGAGCCGCTGGCTCACCGGGGGAGGGCGTGCGGCGAAGCGCCGCAGCCCGGGAGGAGGAGGTGAGCCGGGGGCCCTTCCGCGAGGTGCGGGACACGCTGTCCCCGGAGGCGGCTGGCGGAGCCCCGGTCTGCCCGGGGGTGAGCGGTTTGTAGTGGGGGCATTGGGCTGCTGCGGGCGCTGTGCCCCTTAGAGGAAGCTCCTCGGGCGCGTACCGAGGGGTGGCGAGGCCGTGGAGATGCAAGAGAAAAAAGTTTGGGGCCCCCCAGAGCCCCAATGCTGAGTTAAACTGTTTTGGGGAGTCTGCTTTGTACGACCGTGTTCGGTGTGTAACCCACTGGAGAAAGAAAAACGAATAAATAGGGAAGGAAGATAACTGTGTTGAGGAAAGGACACCTTTTTGATTATTTATTTATAAGTAAATAAAAGGTAGCGAAAAAGTTAGGAGATATATTCACGCTTGCATATGCCAGCTACATCTCCTGCCGCTGGTCAACATTTTATCTGCTTCTGTGGTGGCAAACATCTACTGATGCAAAAACAGGAACTTGCTTTATGTGGTGTTAATTTAAAACGCTTTGGCTTCGCAAGTTTTGATTCTGGTGACTCTAAGTATTGTTTCACAGATCTTAAGAGGCAGTGGCTTCTTCAAAATGTACTGAAAGTGTCTTAAGTTTCACTGGGATAGTTTCTTGCTGTGATAGCTTGAAACTTGATTTTGCGTTTGAAGCTGGAAAATGGCGATCTGCTGACTTTCCCCTTTTGCTCTGGGGGTCAGCGCAGGGGGATTTTGCTGGAATTTTCCAGTAACCAGCGTTGGAGGTAGTTTCCTCCCAGGATGAAATTGGACAGCACAACAAGGGGCTTCAGGGAAAACCTGCCTGAGGACAGGGATAGTACAAGAGTTTCCTGTGGGATGCTTGCTTAACTGATACATGAAGGCATTTAGCCTAGGGAAATGTGGTGATGCCTTCAGTTTTCAGGGACACTTTTTCTATCTCCTCTAATGTTGTTATAGCTATGAAATAGTTCTAGAAAGGTCAGGTGTTGTGTTTCTTGAAGTTGCTAGTGTCAGAGGACAGAATGTATGAATTCTGTGGAAAAAGAAAGACCTTAAAATGACATTTGAGGGACATGAAGTGTGCTTGAGGAACAATCAAGTTTTTAACAAAAAAAACCCAAAACAACCCAGAAACGTTATGGCAGCTGGGCTGCTTACAGCTCTTTATGGTATCTCAGTGTCTCCCTAAGAGTGGGCTTCCTAAAGCACGTGTGTAATACTGAATGCTAGGCTAAAATAAGGCATGATGTTCTTAAGACGCTAAAAAAAGCCATCTTTCTGCATTCATTTTGGAGTGTAACTTTGGTCTTGTGGTACAGGCTAGAAAGCTTCTAGTTTTTGTGTTCTCACTAGGGTGAGTAGTTTTACACACTTCTTTTTGAAGTGTGTAAAATAAAACAGTTGAGGGCTTTTGGCCATAGCATAGAATATCCAGCTTCTAACGTGATATATTCTCCATCATTTAGTAAAAGAGTAGCTGGGATAGGAGCTTCAAGGTATTTTGTGGACTTAAAAGCTTAAATTGCAAATGGAACAAAGGTATTCTAGCCTTGCTTAAACTGTACGGCTTTTCTAGAAGTAACTTCTGAAAAAGCTTAATTTATTTTACATAAATAATTTTACTTTCAACAGTGTACTCTGAAAAGAGTACATCTCTTAAAGGATTGGGTTTGGGTGTTCCTGTATCCTGTAGACCTAGAAATTGTTTTAAAACAAGTAAGCATTTTCAAGCCTTCAGCGCCTGTTGAGAAAGGCTTTTATTCTGCAAATTAATGATCTACTACTGTTCTTAATTAGTGCATTTTGGTGGCTCCTTAATGCAGGTGTGCCTGATCAGTATTTGCAAGTATTTATCACTCAAGGGGACTTGTTTGGGAGAGACTGACTGTTGGGAACAGTTTATCCTGTAAATCTTTCTCACTTTGGCTAAAAACAAGTTTTTTTTCTGAGAAAGGGTGGCTGCAAAACTGTGAGGGTTATTGCTTGTTTAAGAATGCTATTTACAGCCTCATAAAAGGTACGATAATAGAAAGGCAGCCTTCCAGGAGAGTACTTAGTGCATCACTTAAGTACTTTGTTTGGCTAATAGTGTAAAAACAAACCTAAAATGCAAGGCAGGAATGGTAGCCTGAAACCTTAATATTAGTAGTTAAAAACTCTGGTTCTGCTCAGTATGTGAGAAAAGCTGGTGAGCAGGATATTCCCTCAGATTAATTCATGCAGGCATAGGCAGATCTCATCTGTAAGGTGCTGGAAGAGTAGTTCTCTTAAATGCAGAGTTCTCCTTCACCAGGGTACACCCTCCTCACCCTCTTTGAGATAAGTTATAAGGAGTTTGACCCCATCTCTGAGGGTTTTCTGCACAAAAGTTGCTGGTTCCCTTATTCTGTGCCTCCTTGCCTAGAACATGATGCTCCTGTCCTAATATTGCTACTCATTTGTTACCTTTGGTCCTCTTCCTCTCTGGTGTTTCTGTCCCTCCTTCTGGGAATCACTGTCCATTCCCCATAATTTTTCCTCATTCCACCTCCGTTTTGAGACTCCCTCGAGTGAGAAGGGAAATAGTACCGTGGGTGGTTACTTACTGGGTGTTCCAAGTCTCAAAACAAGACTACACATACACATTTGCCAGACAAGATCAGTGTAGTTGCTCATCCTCTTAATGCAGAGAAATGCAGATTTCAGCTCTTAACTGGGATGTCTGGCATAGTGTCTTTTTAGTCGAGATGGTTCTGGTCTCAGTTGAGCTGTTGACTCTGGTTGTGTGCTATGAGTATGTAGCAGTCTCTGTAACAGAGAATATTGACTGTTACAGTAGTGGCAAACATTAAAGAGAACCCCGAACACTGCTTTTAGGGTGGCAATGCCTGCAGATACTACAGTGATGCATGAAAGAAAGTGAATAAAAGTGTTGGGGGGTGGGGGGGAAGCAAAAGCCAAATCTTTGTCATAGAGCTGCTGTTGAAACCCAGTCTGGTGGTTTACCACTGGGAACCTCACAATCTGATGTAAAATGCTATCATGGCAGCAGGGAAATGCTTAATCTCAGATGTTTCAAAGCATTCTACAAAAGTAACGGTGTTGCAACCCTGATAATTTTCTTTTGTCTGGCAGTGTTTGTTGTATGGACAGAACTATCAATGCTACTGTAGCAACTAGATGTTATTGCTAAAAAATCAACTAGAATAGGACTTGAAAAAGATTTTACTTTAGTTTTACCCATAATTAAATCAAATATCCTACCTGATATGTCAATGTGTTCTTGGTTGTTTCATGTCTGACTGAAAGAGCACCTCTATTTTTCTTTTCTTGGAAGTCTTAATAGTCTGCGAACGAAACCACGCTCTTAGAAAATGTTGGAACAGCTGTAGGACACTTGGCTTGTACTGAAACTCTCTGGATTCAAGTAAGTTTGCAGAAAGTGGAAAATGCCACAAGTTGCAAGTTAAATAACTGGGGTTTCATTTATGCCAGAGCTCAGCTGCTGTGTGCTTTAATATCATTTCATGATAACAGTGGCGGATGGTCCTCCAAACACTTCAATAACAGACTTCTAACACTTTCTAGGGAAAGTGTGGAGTTGCCAAATTCAGTCAGCTTAACAGTGTGTGACCCTTCTAGTTCTCATATTGCTCTACAGATTCCATTTTAGAAGTGGCTCATGGACTACCAAAACATACAAGACAAAACCCTGTAGCGCCACAGCTCCCTCCATTGCAAGAAAGGATTTTAAAGGTCTTTCTCCCTTGCCCTTACACACACTGTTCCTTCATTTTCCTTGCATCAGTTCTGTCTTTGGTCAGGTTCTTAACTGATCAGCCTACTTTACAAACTCCGAAGTTTTTTGCCATATCAGTGAGTTGCAATGGTTCATGGGGCTATTGGAGCATGTGGACAAGACTCACTAAAATTAAATTGCTATGTTGAATTCTGGGGCTGCATGTATTCCTGGATTTCCTATCTTTTCAGATTACAAATAAAATGCATTCCTTCTTATTGTCTTACAGACTGTAAAAAATGCAATTTTTGGAGGATGGTGCATGTATAGGGGAAAACATTCAACTGCATATCTGTCAGTTGAACTGAAAGCTACTTATCTGGTAACTTGGCTAAATTTGCTGATTGAATTTGTCTAAGCTGCTCTAATGTAGGGTAAAGCTGTGGTTTCACAAAAGGGAGCAAGCTGTCTTAACATCTCATGGCTACTCAGAATAGGGCATCTCACTTCCTCTTCTGTTCTCACCAGGCTAGGCTGTGTGCACTCAGGAGATGCTTCTGTGAGCCCATTTAACGCACTTACCATGACAGAAAACTTTTTTCCCTTTTTCTACCACTGGTATAAGTTTATTTTAATTGCAGGCTAAACTGGTATGAGGGGAAAGGAGGAATAGAGTCATTAGACAGCAATGGTAGGTTAAACGGGGTTGCTTTTGTGTATTGGCTTTCCATGCTGCCAAATGCTGAGCTTTGCTCTGTGGTGCTCTCAGTGCCATCCACCCACACGTCTTGCCAAAGCAGTTGGCTGATGCAGAGGGAGTATGCCCCTGTTCCCAGTTCCAGTTCTGCATCTCTTGCTCAAGGGTTATTTATATGAAACTGCAGTGTGTGATACAGGCTATTGCTGTTTCTCTTTCTAATGATTAAGGTTTTTGCCGCCTGACAAAATGATTAAGGATTTTAGGAGTGCATCCTGAGGCAGTAGTCTTAAAATGTGATCCTTGTGCACAAGCTAGAGAAATTCATACTTCCAGGGTACGTAAGAAACTGCATGTAGTTCTTTGTACTCATGCAGCCTTCATTTATCATACTTACTGTGTCTTTTCTCTTCTGATATCAAATGCACATACAGGTGCCCATCTGAATGCAATGCTTCAGATTAGGTTACTGACAGTTGTGTTTTCCTTTTGAATTTTTTTCCTGATGAAGAAAGCAGGGTAGTGAGTTATTTTGTTCATATATGATTTATGGAATGTGGATTTAACATCCTTAGGATGATAAGGGATTGGAATAATCTCTATAAATTCACAATATTTTTTAATTTACAAATACTGTTCAGCTATCAGCTGTTAAACCTCTTGGATTACTCTGCCTTCCCTTCCCTTTAGATGCCTCCATCACATCTTTAGGTCCTGGCTCTTCCCTGCATGCAGAAGTCTTTTTATTTAACTCCTTCTCTTTAGTAAGAGAATGAAAACTTTGGGTTTTAAACAGCTTTGATACCATACTGGACAGAATCCAAACCCCCCCTGCTGTGCTGTGACTGGTGTTGAAATCCACTCAACATTTCAGGGTAAATGCAGCAAAGTTGTCAGGTTTTTCTCCTGGTGATAATGATATTGTTACACTACTGGCTTAATTAAACATGACTTCAGACAATTTCCAGTGAGTAAAAACTGGAAGAAGCAGAAATGCCTTGGATGTTCAGGCACCTTTCATGGACTATTTTTACTTAGAGCATGTATTTGTAAAACAAAGAGTGTTGCTGTATGTAAGAATATTAATGCTTGCAGGCTGCAGCATAGACCTCTGAGGTTAACAGTGACTTTTTCTGAGAACATACCACTGGAGATGTGCATACAGTAAATAGGCATGAAACTAGGCTACTGTATACCTGTAATTTTTTAATTACAGTTTTGTTTAAAAGCGATTTCTTGAAGTGTCTCGTAAATGGGAGAGAAGGTCTAGCTGAATTTTTGCTCCCATTTAGTGATGAAATCTTGCATCTCATGTGTAGCAGTTTTTCCTTTCAGCTAAATCTTCAGAGCATGTAAACATGCTTCCTAGACCATGCTTCCTTAAAGGAAAAACTACTTAGTTCCTCTGTTTTAAAGTCGAGGAGGTATCATTCCTCTTTCAATACTGTCTTGACCCAGTCTCTTCCTAGTTTTCCTCCCATACTCCCTTCCTTCCTGCAAAGTTGTTGGTGTCTTTCCATGAGACAAAGACTCATGATGTGTTGAGGGCATAGATCTTAAGCTGCACGAACAATGCACTGAGTGCAAGACCAATGTTACCACAGATAAGATTTCACAGAAGGGCTTTATTGTCTTCATCTGTAATCCACTTTCAGTAGAGCAGTTACAAATATAATCTTGGATCATAATTATGTAGTACATAATTTTTACTAATGCTTTTAACCTACCATTTGAAGTCTTAAATTAAAGTGTGGAAATATTGGATGGGACTGGGACTGGCTACTGCTTGGCAATACAAGTACTGGTTAATGTAATGAATGGATCTCCCTGATCCTAAAATATATTGGGCATATTGACTTTGTTTCAGCTGTTCTCCTCACAGGCTCAGCTGCAGCTCCTTCCATGGGTTGTCTTCTCCTTTCCCTGGCTGTGCTTGAAGAAGGGCTCTGTGGGTGGGATGGGTTTGGTCCTTGTAACAAATTAAGTTTGTGCATCCAAATCAAGTCACAGAAATGGAAGAAAAACCTGTTGACGAATTGGAGCAATACTATCTGCCAACTTCTACCTTGAGTACAAAACCTTCTTTACTATGTAATGTCACCTCAGACATTATTTTATCTTTGCCCTAACATCTTAAAGAAGAGAAAGTTTATGTGGCAAAGACAGTAGTGTGCTTCTTTTCTAAAGTTCTTTTGACTCTAAGCTACTTGTTTCTTCCTCTGCTATCAACCCTCAACAAAATAAATTCTTTTCAGGTTTAGAGTCCATAGCTGCTAATCTTTTTTTAGCAACTAAAAATGTTGGCCCGCTTTGAATGCTCTAGCTGTATAGCACAGTATGAAAAGGAATAAAACGCAGTACCCACGGATGAGGCTCATGAATATATGTTCTGTGTTGCTCAGGCATCTTGGATATGTGTGCAATACTGACACAAGAATTAATTCATAGTTACATGTTAAGCTCTAAGAAATAAGAGCTCCATTCCTCTTATTTCTCTTGAGTGTGTAATATGCATTTCTAAAACCCCAGATGGTGAACTTGTTGGATAGGATGATGACTAGTTAGCAGTTTCCTTCATATGTGGTTGAAATATTTTTGAAGTGACTAAGACTTGAACTGGAAACTTCAAATGCTTATTGTTTTATGGTTCTGCATGCTTTGTGCTGTATGCCTCTGCACTGGTGCTGACTTGGAGAAAATGGATTACCTCCCGGCAGCAGGGAAGTGACTTGAGGCAAGCTCTTAACCTGTTGGGCTGGCAATGGGTGCGAGTCACTTTTCAGAGTTGAATACTTAAAATTCTGGGGACTCTGAGGTATGCTTTGAATGCTATAGAGGAAATTATCTCTACTGAAGAAACACGTGTATTGTCTTAAACTCATCTCTGAAGTGGACAGATTAACCCAACCAAAGGCTACGGCTGTCACCTCAGCAGGTATGTTTTACTCCTGTTTGTTACTACAGTATTATCTCTGAAGATCACACAAGCAATCACCGAGGCTGCTCTCATACCAGTGCTTTCCAGGGATGTGAGAATAGCAAATGCTCACCCTTGAATCTGTGTTGTGGGGAAGAAGGGTTCTTTAGTGAGCTAAAGGTAATAGCTAAACGTGTGTTGTATCATTTTCACTCTAATGTTGGTTAGTCTCCACGCGTAACCAAAATATTTAAAGGTGTTCCGTCAAGTTTGCTAAACTGTATCTTTTTCATTTGTTTGTTTGTATTATATGCCCACCCCATACATTTTGTGGCTAGTCAGTGTTGTTATAGACTACCATCTACTGCAAATATTTTCTTTTGCTAGGCAAAGTATTGTGAATGTGCAGAACTACCAAATTCTGTGTTTGTCTGGATTAAAAGGCTGGCAGGGATCTCAAATTCTGCAATCAAACTTCAGCGGAGTTCTCGGATGGTAGTACTGGAGCTTGTTGTTGTATCTTCCCCATGTCCCATGTTGTCTTGGGTTTTGTGGATTCTGTTTGAATGTGTAGGTACTTGCTGTCCAGAGTGGCTGACATATGCTAAAAAACTAATTTTATACAGCCTTTTATTCAGCTCCTCTTGGTTAACAAAAGGCAAACTATTATTTAGGGTAAAATGTCAGCTATCAAACTTCAAATCCTCCCCTTTTCCTTCCCTCTTCACTTCAGTGGTTCTTTTTACTCAGCTATTCACACTGTCATCTTATTGTAGAAAATAAAAATCCCTAGCCTTAAATATTGGGTGCAAGCAAAGCTTGAAAGCTGTCTGCATTATGGATGCCCTTAAGCTTTGTAATCCAACCTGGTGCTGCATCAGGGAGTAGAGAAATGCTGCTGTCTTGTGTTAGGGTTGGTAGTGTGCTCTGTGAATCACCAGTGAGTACTGGTTTCCTGACAAGGTTACTATTGCTGGTCTTCTGTAACCTTGAATGATGCCATGTCAGGTGGTGGAGGGTGTAAGGGAATGTGATTAGGTAGCTCCTGGGGTCTTCCTGCTGCTGTGTCTTGCTGTGCTTTGGAAGTCAACTGTATGGTTCCTGGATGTTTTAGTAAGTGTATGTATCTGTGAGGCAGAGTGGGTCTGTTACTTTGAGGAAGAACTTTCTTAGGGCATGGAAAGAAGGAGCATCATGCCTCCAAGCCTTCTTTTTTCCCTTTAAAAGTAGGGCTGGTAAAGGGTTAAATTCCAGCCCCCTGCAGCACACCCCGCCCCCACCGCTATATATGGTGTGCCCAAAGGCACTGGAGATTTAATACATTGAAGTTGGAGCGTGAAGGGGGTCTGCAGCCTGCTAGACAAAGTCACTCAAATTTCAAGAATACTTGATCCATACAAGGATGTTACTTGAGAAAGGCAGCATGGCTTCTCTGTTAAGAAACCGGTTGCCGAATGAGCCGGCTGAGTGTCCCAAACACGGCTTTTGTGGCTAGATGAGCAAATTGGAAACCAGATTTTCTTTAATTGGTGACTGACTGATCAGCAAGCCAGCTAAAGTTGTTGTGAGAACCAGTCTCCCTTCAGAGAAGTGGTTATTTGTAGGGGAAAAGGAAAATGGTTGTTTCTCCCACTGAAGTGCTTGCAAGTTGTGGACGCTATTGTGAAGATGATACAAAAGAGCTTAGTTGAATTGAATACTAGACTAAAATAATGGAAAATAATTTCCCCAGGCTAGTTAATGGAGAAGCAGCTACAGTGTTGCAACTGTGTCCCAATAGTATATATTTGGTGTTAACTTTTAACAAAAGGCTTTTAAATGGATGGACAAATATTTTGGGAAGAAAGGAGGGACAGTTTATGGAAGAAAAAAAAAGACAAAATTATTATAATAAAAAAATTGGTACTGGAAAGATCAGGCAGTGGTCTGGAGTAGATTCTACCCTGAAAGAAATAACAACCAAACTAGCAACAATAACAAAACATCAGGGAATTGGAAAGGATGAAGTACAAAAGAATTCCTAGAACACTGAGGTCCCAGTATTTCTAGTGCTGCTCTTGTATGTACTAAGATGGTAATGGGAGTAAAATTTAATACACTCCTTGCTTCTTCCCCTCTTGTACTTAATACAATTGTCAGTGAGGGGGTGGATGTAATAATCTCTGCCTCCCCCAATATTATGAAAGCATTGATAAGATTAGAATTAAGAATTGGATTAGAGTTATAAATGGTGGCTGTTGACAGTTCCAAAAGGTAACTACATGCCCTTTCTTAGCATGAAAGTGCTGTTTTCTTTCTCTGTTCTAGACAACATGTATTTTAATTGACAATATTTCATGGTAGCTCTTGTGCTCTTCTAGCATTACTAATTTTTTCAAGGGCTCTGAGCCTCTTGCTAGATAACTGATGTATGGCCCTTGAGCTTTCTGCCCATGAAGCATGCATTACCCTGAGTGGTGGTTGGTGGGACAGTTCATAGGGAGGTTCATAGTGGGCAATCTAAGCAGGCTGGGCTAAGTGGAAGCAAGGCTGAAGTGTCTTGAGCTGGCTTTTACTACATAGCTGGCAATTTGCTGGAGGGCTGTCCACTCCAAGCCTCCAGACACTCCTGAGAGGTGCTTTTTCTGTTTGTATGCACTTCCCAATGCATACAAATTTGATAAACTTCCTAAGTTTTAGACAATTGTGACTTGTCAAAACAGACTTTATCTTCGTGTTATTGCTTTTCTGGCAAAGGCGGTGTTATCCCATCTTTGCATCTTGTCAAAAGTAGTTCATTGTGTACCTCTGAATCTGAACTCTTCCTCAGTAGCAGCTGTGTCAAGTCAGCCCAATTTCTTTGTCCCTTACCAAAACAAGTGGTAAATCTCTAAGGCAATGTTCCTCCCAACCTGAAGGGGTACATGTGGGCCCCTCATTCCAAGTGGTTTATTCTTCAAATAATATTTCCAGGGAGCAGTTGTACGCCTTCATTGCATATATTGTTACATATTGGTACATGGTTAGTGCATGTTGATACCTTCTAGTAACAATTGAAAATTCTTTATGATTTAGGAAGCTACATCTTCTAGACAACTACTAGAGAGATTTTGCAGGAAGTTCTGAAGCACTGCAGTTACAATTAATATAACGTGTACATTTTGTTTCCCCTTGTAGGAGACTTTGGCATTGACTTGGATATAGGTAAGGTCAGCATGTCTTTGCAAAGACTGGAGTAGTTGGATTCTGTGGCTGGCCACTTGAGCTTGTAGTGGCATACTTGGGCTTGGCTTAGATCCAGAGGCTCTTCTTTCACTGGAACGCTTCCTTGTCAGTCCTTTCGTTAGTTTTCCTATGCCTCTGAGCCAGTGAAGCGAGTTCAAGTAGTACGTGATTACTGATAGTCTTTACTAGTGCTCCTATCTTGGTCTTTTGGCAACGATGCCAAAAAACTTTATACACTGAGAGGACAAATAGGAGAACCATAATTTAAAAGTGCAGGTGTTAACATGAGCTTACTTTAACAAACTGCAACAAAAAAAAATCAACTTGAGCTGTTTTTTAAATGTTTCATTTTCATATCTCAGTCCTTAGATGCAAGCAATTAACTTATTTTTCTTCAAAGAGTACCATAATTTTTATAGTTGTAGAAGTTATTTAGGGTGTTAAACTACTTATAGCTTTATTTTAATTGGTTTCCAATTGCTTGTCTAGCTGCAGAAACTTTGTGAGGAGGAGTTACTCAGCTGCCTCATTTGGCAACCAGTTTCTTAGAGTGAAGTCACACCTTTCAGTTAACATCCTTGTAAATACAATTCATAGCATTTTTATTCTGTATGTGATATCACTTCTGACACCTGTTCTTAATGCCAGCCTATGCCAGTCAGTAGAGAACAGGGGCTGCAAAGGAGCTGATGAAACTCCTCAATGGTGTGGACCGAAGATGTATGGAAGGTCCCTTTCTCTTGTCCAAACCTGTTCATCTCATTTCCTTCCTCAGCTCTGCCTTAAACTTTGAAGTTGAACAACATGGATGCTTTGAATGAATTTTTGGTGAAAGCCATAGTTGTGCTTGTCATTATAAAGCATTCTTGTGACTAAGCATCTCTTAAATTTAAACAACTTTTAAATTGTTGTGTTTTTTGCTAGTGCAAGTCACTGTGTGAATATGGAACAAGTGTTCATTCCTCGCAGTAATACACTTTATCTGTTGCCATTCATTTGCCTTCATTATATAGTGTCAGTGTGTGTATGTAAACATCATTTTTATATAGTATTTATGAGGGTTTGGCTAGCATAGTAAGACCAACTTATTTTCTCCTAAATGAAAGATAAATCTTGACAGTTAATCAATCTAGGAATAATGTATTGGACCAGTACCCTGTCAGAACTGCTGTTTTGTCTTCACCAATGTTCAATACAGCTGTTTCAGGAAAACAGAAAGAAAAGGTGTTCAGTATTTGTTTTAGAGTAGCTGGTGTACAGTGTGTCCTTCTGATTTAATTTTTAAATTATCATGGGGAAGCCTTGACAGTGTCCTGTCTTACATTATTTTAATATTGGTTTTCTAATATAAGCAACAAAAAATCATGGTCTCAACTGAAAATATCATACAATCCATGAAATTCAATATCATCTTGTCTACAGGAGAACATAGTATTTTCATCAATGTGTTTATTGTTTGAATTTTAAATTCATTTTAACACCATCCAGGGAGGAAACATAAAAGGAAACACTTTTCACTAGCTAGGGGATAAATTGGAAAGAGGAAGTGTTGCATATCAAAACAAAGACCAAAATAAAAAATAGAATAGTGATACCTTCCAGCTAAGATTACTTTATGCTATCCAAATGTGCTATCAGCAGGTGAGAGACTCACTGACATGGAATGCTGTCTTGGGAAATCTTGTTTGTTTCATTCAGATATTCCTCAGCATATGAGAACACAGTGTTAACCTTATTGCAGAATTCAGATAGATTTGTATATGGCTTACCTGGGGATGGAAAGCAAACAAACTACTTGGGATAATGAGTACCTCCCTCATTATAACTCTATTCTATTGTCACTTTTGTGCAGTTTATTCTTCCCTTTGAGAACAATTATCTCATTATATGTAGTGGCATATGATTTTACTCCAAAG
The DNA here is from genome assembly GCF_041296385.1 of Aphelocoma coerulescens. Lineage (NCBI taxonomy): Eukaryota > Metazoa > Chordata > Aves > Passeriformes > Corvidae > Aphelocoma > Aphelocoma coerulescens. The sequence goes on along the minus strand of NC_091015.1, from coordinate 50,888,718 downwards.
CTTCCTGGTATTAATTTTCCTCAAGGTGTGTGTAAAGAAATAGTTGACACCTGTGTTAGTAGATTCAGATTTTGGATGTAGATGGGCAGTTTTCCATTTGGCCCCTGTGGCAAAGATACTTTGACAGACAGCTATGTAAACTCTTGCTGAAGGAGGGAGGTAGTAAGGGGAAGTAATCCAAGGTGACTGACACAGCTCTAAATCTAGCAACTTGCACATACTCTAATAAAGTAGCACAAGTTTTTTGAGCAGCATGATGTGAAATGATATAAAATGCTACACTTATTATCAAAGAAAGGAAACTCCTCTTCGGAAACCCCTGTCTAACCCAGGAAAACTGATGCTAGTTGTTCGCTAAGGAGCAAATGGCTGTTGTTGGAAGATACTTTCCTAGATCAGGAAGACTCAGAATATCGTGGTGTGTGGGTTGTTTTTCCACATTTCATGTATCTGTTTTTCTCCAGGCAGGGGAGACATTCTTGTCAAATACGTATGCCATGGCTCCTTTTCTGCTAAAACTAGGTGAAAATGCTTTCAGAATGAAAGAGCTTTGTAAATCGAAGTTTAAACAAACAAAAAGAAACAAAACCAGCCAAAACAAATTCTCAAAACACCCAGCTCTCATGTGGTCAAAGAAGCCACTTCTTGGAGTAAGCTGACTTGTTTCATGTTTGATCCCATATGGAGTTACGGAGGGAAACCATTCCTCGAGTGCTTTTGTTAAATAAAGCTGTTGCCATGAATTAAGCAACACTGCCCTGGAATGTTTCTGATCATGGTCTTGCAGAGCTTGTGACCTTTGCACTGAACATGTGAACTGAAACTTCATCTTCCAGTGTTCAATAACCATGTTAAAAATTCAGAGGTGAGGCAGTCTTGGGATTTCCTTAGGCTAGCTTAAATGCCAAGTGAAATTTAAGTACTGATTTATACAGTTATTCTTCCCTTTTTTTTTTTTTTTTGGTAAGTCTAAGCTACAATTTTTAATATAACCCTGAAAATTCTTTATCAATTAAGAATACCTCCACGATTGCATAGTGTCTTAAAATGCTTTCATTTATAGGAGCCTACTAAAGCATTAAATACTGCCATCTTCTTGTCTAGATGTGTTCAATTACTCTAATTAGAATGTTTGTAGTAGTGTACTACTGCTTCTTAAGGCAATTGCTTTGACCAATAACTGGTTGTAGTGCTTGCAGAGGATGTTCAGTTTTAACTGGGCTGCAGCTCAAAGGGGGAGAGAAGCAGTTTAAAAACTTTGCCTCTTGCAGTCCATCACTTTGATGCCACTGGACTTCCTACCCAAATAGAATGCTATAAACAATTAAGTGTTTGTCCTGTTTACCAGGTAGAAACACTGCCACCTCTTGGCTATGCACTATCCTGACCTTTCTGAACAACCTTATTGTTTCTTGTGATGTTTTCTGGTGCAGTGTTTCTGAATAATTAGGAGGTGGTGTAGTGAAAGCCTTAATACACCATGCTGTAGAATTGAGATTTTTATGGCAGCCCTAGTAATTGTGGATTCTACCCTGGAACAAAAACATGGAGTATTACTTGGTCAAGTGACTTTCAACTCTGACCCATTGCAGTATACATCCCTTAGAAATATACTAAGTTAAGGTAGACTTCTGCCCTTGCTAAATTAGCTGACCACACAATTTGGCAGCAGTGCTGGCATCTGAAAGTAATGTCTGGCACAAAAGGGATTCAGCCTTTGTGCCGTTAAAAGGGACCGACAAAGTATTTTCTACTGATCTTTTTTTATTTGATTTTGGTCAAAACTATGTTGATCAAATGCTGAATTCTGCATTTGGGGGAAAAAAGGCTTTGTTAGGTTCTGACAATGTTTCCAATATCAGTTTTAGTGAAGCTGGCTTGAGGAGTAGTCTAAAATATTGCAGCTTCAGGATTCCCTATATTGTGGGGGGTTATAATAATTAACCCTTAATTCCATAACACTTCCCAGTCGGGAGGGAAGTTATGCTTCTACCTGAAAGCCTTTTCTTGCTGTAACCAGCTTTGTCTTTTTCTATAAACATCCAGTGTTTTGCTGGCCGTATGTTTGTCTGGTTGTGCAGTGAACTTCATTCTCAAAAACAGGTACAGAAGGGTAACTTCTTCAACAGTTAACCTGCCACAAACTAAATGAGCCTTAAGGAACACCCCTAATGCTGGCTTTTACTCTAACAAGCCAGTCCAATGAGGGCTGGGAAGAACTCCTACTTAAAACCTGCCCATGTGAGAGGGAAGTCTGATGTGCCATTTCTCAGAGAACTTTTCCTGTAGAAAATCCTGGTGCAAAGCAGTGACATCCATAGCCCAAAGAGCTGTAATACCAGTTAGTGCAATCCCCACCTCAAGCAGCAAGTTTTGGTGGAATATGGAAACTTGAGAGAGAGACAAGGTGCTTACAGAACGTGAGAGGACTTCAGTGGCTGAGTGGGATTGTCAGGATGCTAACAACATCCTGACTCCTATATTAGCAACTGGAATTAATTTCTGGTGGACGTGTAACTTAAGCTCCATAATGGTGATAAAGGATCTGGGTTTCCAGCATCTGTTCGTAAGTTGCAGCTCAAAACCCTTTCTCAAAGGTAGTCTCCTTCCTACACCCCCTACCCCAGCCCCTTCAGGTGTGGGGGTGGGAGGTCATGGTGGGGAAGCAGCTTTCCACTGTTGTATCCCTGTTCTGTGCACATCTCAAAAATGAGGCAGGTGTAAATCCAATTTCCTGTGAATGAACTTTCAAATATAACTTCTGAGATGGTGTTTTGGAGTCTCTTGTGGGAGAGACTTTATAGAGAAGAACCTGAATGACTGGCCTAAGAAAGAGAGTAATGAAGAGCTTGGCTTCCTCATCAGTAGGAGAGGAGGGGTGTCTGGGGTGCCAGTCAGTACTCCAGTGGCTCTTATTTCATATGAATAAATACCTTATTAAAAAAAAAAGACACAAACTCTGGTATTACTGCAGTACAGACTGGAAAATAAGCTGCAGAGCTTTAAAGACCTTCTGTAGCCATAGCAAATAAAGCTTCACTGTGCAGGCTATATGCTTCCTTCTTGCAGATTTAAGTGAAGTAACAGAAAAGGATGACAGTTACTATACAAGCTTTAAGCCTTCTTGTTTGGCTTCATGAATCAAGGTTTAGAACTGCTGAAATGTCATTCTTGGATTTAAATGACAAGTAATTTGATAGTATAGAAGTTACTGAAATGTTTTTGTTTAGCAGAAAACCCTCTATGTTGTGTTTAGTTTTGATGGCTTGCAGATTAAAGGTGTATTGTGCTGCTCCTGCGGCATTAATGAAAATACTATTTAGTGCCTATTTTTCAGCATCATTAGTGCAGAGTTAGTCACACTGTATAAGCAGTAATGGTGGATTTTTAAAATGGAGGCCTGCTGGAGGGAGGAAGGATTGGCAAATATGATGTATCTAAAAATTATTGGAAAACAGTAATTTTCAGAAGTGTTTCTGTAGTGGCAGATTCATTAGGATAAAATGTTAACTGAATAGTTTTGGCTAATTTGTGATGAAAGTGAATAGATAATGGAAATTTCAGAATTGCTGTCGGCTATTATGATGGCTGATGGCTAAGTATTTTGAATGGAAGAAAAAAAACGTACCTTAAGGATTTTTTTCAGCCTTTTTGACAAAGCTTAAGAGTTTTTAACATCTCAAAACATGTTTGACCTCCCCACCCTTAAGCCATTTTGACACTCTTTACCATTGCATTTCAACAGGAAAGAAAGATCCTTTTTATAGCCAAATGGCTTCCTCCTTCTCTTCTCCCTCTTTTCCCCTCCATCCCCCACCCCAGAGAGCCTTTCTAGTGCTCAGACTTCAGCTGCTGCCTGGATACTGGCTACATCTGTCTTGTTTAGATGGTCCTAAGAAAAAACAGCATTGACTGTGACCGGAGGGCCAACAACAAGATATGTTTCTTTTCAAATTTGAAAGGAAGCCCTGCACTTGCTTCTGCCTGTTTCTCTAAACTCTTTTTAAATCAATCATGGCTGGTGCTGGTAAATGCCTCCTCTCCCCTCCCTCCCTGAAATGGTCAAAATCCAAAACATTTGAAAAAAGTCTAACGAGTTAAATATGGTGGTGTTCACAAGGCTGATTCCCCTCCTACAGCTTCTAGTTTGATAAAATAAACTCTTTATGGGCTCTTGCTTTGAGACAGCCATTGGGAAAAGTTTCAAAGAGAATAGTGTGACTCTAGGTGGAATTTGGAGGTTTGCAAGTCCATAAATACACTGATGGCAGACTGGACTTTTGTACTTGCATTAAAAGGGGCACCATTAAAAACTGATTTTGGACCTAAGCAGTGCTTGATGTTTTGTAGTGAAAAAGATGGTGAATGTCAGGGAAAGAGGAGTAATTATGTGGGGCAGATGGAGGACTGAGTAGTTCCTATTTTGGGGGGAATCATCTGATACTTTTAGAGTGAAGGATTAAGGCTGGAACAATGACAATCTTTGCCAGTCAAGAATGCAGTTACAAAAATGTGGGGTGGTGGTTCTGGTTTTTAAAGGTTCATCAGCTGGGTGGGGGGAAGCCATGCAACTTGATCCTGTTCATAAAATTCAGCTATAGCTGAAATGGATTTGCCGATGTGACAATATCTTGTTACACACAAAATAGGAGGAGACTGTGTTAGTGCATGAGAACATGCTGATGTTTTTGCATCACAACCTATGTGTGTCTGGCTGGAGGTGCTAACTTTTGGTTAGTAGTGCTTTTACCACCCCCCACACGGGAAAATGCATCTTTATAATGAACTGCAGGGAACAGAGGAGAAACAAATCGCAGAAGAAATTGCTCTTTTAAGTGTTCCTATTATCCCTTCATTAAATAATGGTTGCTACTACTTTTACTGGTTTAAGAACTTATTAGCCATTTCATTTTTAATAGGCTTATACTGCAGTGAATAGTTTTACGCATGAGCTCTATTTAATTGTTAGCTGTGATGTTTTTAGTCATGAAAATAAGTATATAAGAGATGCAACCTAAGTATTTGGCATGTTACTGGTGTGACTTGGGTGTCCAAGAACCCAGTCCTTTAAATTTTGTGAAAATGTTGCTGGAGTGAGATTTTCTGTTTCATTTCAGCATTTCCTCTGTAGTTAGTGCTTGAACTTTGGAATCCACTTTCCTGGCTTTTGTGTGGGGAGGCACAGCAAAATGGATGTTTGCGCTGAACTCAGCACGTGCTCTGAGCTTCAGATAACAATTATTTGGCTTTTTAACATCCTTGTGTTTGGCATGTTGAGCCAGCCGCACGGGGCTGTCCTGTGTATTCACACACAAGGAGCAGGTCGGTTCACTGGAGCTTTAATTTCCATTAACTTCGTGTTGCTGTAGACTGACTTACGGTTCTGTGCAGAGATGCACAGAACCTTATCCAGCTCTGAGGTGGCTTCAGCTTGTGTTCTGGAACAAAGATTCTGAAGTTTGGTTCTTAGATGTGTTGTAAGGACAGTCTCTACCTCAAAGCAGTCTCTCATAACACATGCTGCAGGATTTGGTGTAGAATGGGTAGCTTACTCCTAGAACAAAAGGAGTACTTTAAAAATGTGTTTCCTTGTGAAAAGCTGGATTAAATAGGAAAACAGATTTGCAAAAAGTGAATTTAATAACTGACTCAATTTCTTCCAGACTTGAAGGGGTAGATTTCAATTTAATTCACTGATTTAATAAAAATTAGTGGCCTGACATCTGTTGGCTCTCAGCAGACCTTAGAGAGGTCACAAACTGGTATAGGCTGTGCCTGTGGGTTTAACAGTGTTGGCACAAGCTGGCATGTACACTAGCTAGATTTTGTCTTCAGCCAAGAGAGCTGTGGAGACCTCTGAGTCCAAACACTCTCAGTAAACTGTAGCTTTGTTTTCAGACTTCTCTTGAGAGGTGTGGAGTTCCCTGTCTGAAACGACCTGCTAATGCCCAAAGACCTCCCTGATATGAAACTCATGTCCCATTTTACAGCCTGTGTCTTTCCCCTGCAGAAAAAATGGGGACCTGGAGATTAATGTATTAATGATCAGCCCTTACTTCAATTTTCAGTTTGCTAAAAGCTGAGGAATTTTGAGTTTGTCATATCACGCTGTCAGGATTGGTCTCACTGCCAAAACCCTGCGCTTGGCCCATGCGTAGCTCTGCGTGCAGCCCTGTTCGTCTGGCATGGGGTGGGAGGATAAATATTCACTGCACACAGGAGTAGTGTGCAACTGGGGGGAACACTGAGGGCATTAACAATACTCTGTGTCAGCGCTAATATGAATCTGCCATCACTGGAAGCTGAAGTTTGGCCTCTCCAGCCTGGGCTGAATGCCTCCAGCTCCTCAAAATGGAGGCTGTTTGCTGATACAAAGGCAATCAGCGATGCTGCTGCTGTTGCCGGAGGGCGTTCCCTCCCCACCACTCAGCTCCTTCAGGCGCTGGTTCTGCGGTGGCCCCAGCGAGCGAAGGGCAACGCTGCTGCTGCTGCTCTGCCGGGGAGGAGGGGCACGCCGGCCCCTCTCCTCTCTGCCCGGCTCTTCCTGCCACTGCCTGGTACATCAGCACCAGCTTTTACACCTGTAGCTGTACTCCTGTCACTCTCCCAACATCAGCACAACAGGCTGTATTAGCGAACTGAGCTGACTGATGAGCAACTTAATCCTTTATAGACCATGGACAAGTTTTCAGGGTAGTTTTCAGATTGGTTCTGTGGTGGCACTACTTGGTGCTGATGCTTGCTTGTCTAAACTGGGAGGATGCTTGAAAGGGAGGTGGCTCTGGAAGAGGTGGGTTTGCTTGGGTCAGCCTTGAAGCCCTTGTGAAACCTCTGCTGTGTATTTGTGAACGCAAGTCTGAGGTTGTACTGGGTGCTGCATCATGGAACAGATAAATGCTTCATGTAAGTTCAGAATCTTTTTGGAAGTAGAGCTGATTTCCCCTAACAGCATCCACAGTGCAGCCCTGGGGATTTGTAATTCTTCCTAAACTAGAGAAATGGTGTGGGTTGGGATAATTACCTGAAATTTGGAGTCTCTTCAGATTGAATAGCTTCTGCTCAATACCATGAGACCACAGTACTAAACCACTCTTTCTTGCAGTAAACCCTGAACCATGTGCACCTTCAAGTCCAAAGTATTGCCTGCAGTGAATTTCCTAGATTTTTTTCTTCAGCACATTTAACTGTACCACTAACAGAAGAGCAGTCTTTATCAGAAGAGACACTGGTCTACTGCATGAGTTGAACACAAAATCAGTGTGAAATCTAATAGAGGGCTCTTGCCTTTTTCCTCAGTTTACCAAGGCCTCCTGTAAATACCATCTTACAGTGGAGCTCTTTACACTTTGACTTGTTAAGTTGTAATCCTTTAGCTTTCAGATTTCCTGCTTGTGTCTGGCACCACAACTTTTCACCTGTCTTCTAATTCAGTACTTGGGGTTTTTTTTTTGAATGTGGCTTTAATGAACAAATATAACTTCGGGTAAAGGGAAGAATATTAATGTACAGTGTAACTGGGGCTTCTGTTCACTGTAAGGGTCTTTTGACCTGCTTATTAGTGGGGGCATTGTTCTGGTAAGCCATTCCAGGACCCATCCTGCCAGTCTTCTGCACAGGATTAATCATTTCCTCTTGACCTCCTGCTCTCTTTTCCTAACATGTTGCATTGATCAGAATCCTTAACTCGCAAGTTTGCTCCTGTTTTTTAAAGAACGGGAGGAAAAGGAGGGGGGAAGGAATGCAAAGAAATTAGATATAATGTCTGCTGTTAACATTCTTAGTAAGCTTTATTCCTTTTTTTCCTGCTTGACTCCTCCCTTCTCCCAAGAAAAGAAATCCCTTCCTGAGATGTATTAGCTCCAGATCTCAAGCATCTTGAGTGCCTCTGTTTCACTGGAATTACTTTTTTTGAGCATGCAGCTTCCTGCAAGATCAGCTCTGCTTAGAAAGGTCACATTTAAACCTTTACCTAGCTGAGGCTTTCAGCTACTGATCTACCAGATTAGAGCACTTTATTAATCTTTATCTGCAGTATTCCCATCATAGGTAAGGCAGCATCAAGAATACTGCATGTGACTCTTAATTCCCCTCTAGTTTTTTTTAATGCCAGCAGAGGGGAAGGTATTTATGGGATCATGTGGGGTACCTCCTAGTAGAGAAAGCTCCATGCTTGTCTTTACTTACAACATCTTTGTTATGCCTTTAAGGGAGCTGTTGACTTTAGGGTACAATGGTCTGCTGCCAGCCAGTCCCAGATTATATCAGTAACAGAAAGGAGGACTTGTTCTGTTCAAATCACCCACGGGCCCCTGTATTCCCCTACTACCGTTTGCTGGCAGCTCAGCCAGACTTCACAGGAGTAGACCTCTCTAGACTTCAAATTTTACTTCTGCATGACCTAATTGTTCCAGCCCACTTGTGTCCAAGTGTGGTCTGGTTTTGAGAAGGCTGCTGCAGCTTGTGCTTCCTTTTCTAAGGTGTTAACAGCAGCTCCAAGGGAGAGAGTTAAGCTGAAGAAAGGCAATGGGATAAAAGCAGAGGTCTGTTTCCTGTTCTCACAGAACCTTTCTGTGAGGCTGTATGTCAGAGGTAGTCTTCCACTCTTAGCCCTTGCTTAAGACTTCATCTCCTGGAAATAAATCATTTAACCTGCCTTGTATCTCTGAACAGTGATGCTGGCTGATAAGCTGTTCTAGGTGCAATGGCCTTGCTCAGATTAGAGGAATGCTAGATGTCTGTACCCGTTCCCAGGAGTACTTTGTGCTACGCTGGGCTACCTGGGGATTCATCTTTGTACCTCAGTTGAGGCTCGGAGTGGCTCCAAAGGTCACTGAGCCGTGTGACTGACATGCACAGATTACTGAATAGCAGAAATGGCAAAGCTAGAAGTAGACCACGAGCTGGAAATTAAAACTGGGTATAGTTGTCCTATCAAAAGCGAACAGATTGGAAGCTCTAGTGGTAAATTAATAGTCCTGTAGAGTGAGAGATCTGACTTAGCCCATCCACCAAGCCCATGGCATGTGAGCATGAGACACAATAGCCCTTTGTTCCTGAAGCTGTGGGAATTACTAGATTTTGTTAACTGCTGGTTTTGGAGGAATCTCCAAATTCCATTTTGTTTCCTGCCCTGAGGTAGAGTTGTGGGACTGTAACAAAACTGATGGCTACTAATGTCTTCTTACTTCCCAGAGATGCCTGTTAGGACCAAGCAAAAAGGCCACATCACAAAGCAGCATTTTGCCGCTTTCTGTGCATCACAAAGAAATTGGGGGCAAGAATTCAGAGATAATAGAGGATACCTCCTAGTAGAGAAAGCTCCATGTTAGTCTTTACTGGCATCATTTTTGCAATGTTGTTAGGCAAGGCCTTTCACAAGAACATCTCTGTGGAAGTGGAAGTGGGCCTGTTGTCTGCTTGGTAATAGAGCAAAACAAATCACCTGCACTGAAGGCGGGTTCAAGCTGATAGCTCTGGCACTATGCATGGGAGGGCTGGGGCTGGGTGGAGGTAGCCGGCATTTTTCCTGCTTCTCCTCTCAGAAGATCCTGTGGGTTGGGGGTGCTTTCAGCCATGCCCAAGACCTTGCACTAAGTAGTTGTTTTTAGCTGCTCTTGGCCACCACACCCGAACATCTAGGCTATTGTCCCTGGGTGCTGCTGCTGGCTGTTGTGCTCCCCTAGCATCTGGCTCTAGTGATAAGGGACAGTAGCAAAGATGAGGAGGAATGTGCAGTCACAGAAGGGGGCCTCTTATTTGCCCCTGGTCCAACTCCAAAGGTCTGTGTTCCTTTTCCCCAAGCTTCCTTGTGGAAGGCTGCAAGGTCCCTTATTGCCATTGGTTGATATCAATTGCCATTGGGCCCCTTCAGTTGGGGTGTGGAAGGGGGTAGTTGCATAACAGTCTTCTCTTTTTATGTGTTATCTTGATGGACTGTCTTGGCAGTTACTAGCCTGTTCAATCAGAAAAGTCTACTGACTTTTTTCTAAAGCTTCAGCTGTGTGGGCATACATACCACCATTTTAACCACTGAGACTACATGCTTGCAAAAAAACCCTGAAAAACCATTACAATGGTGATTCTCCAGGAGTTTCTTGTGAATAGTTCCAAGATGCAAGATGTAAATTTGAAGTCCTGGCTCCAGTTCCATTTACACAGATGAGAACTGAGATCTAATGGAAGATTTTTTTTTTTAATTCTAGTATAAGCAGAGATGATATTTTTCATTTTCACATGTCAGTCAGAATAGGGCTGAGGCAAAATCAGGGCCTATCAGTTACATATGTGTGGTTCACATCTTGTTTCGCTCCCATGCCATCTTCTCCTGAAGGGCATGTGACTGACTACCTGAAGTGCTAGTCCAGCATTTGGCTGCTTGTTCTGGTCCAGAGAGTACACCTGAACCCCTGAAGAACTCTAGGCTATTGTCAAGTCTCACTTCTAGCTCAAACAAGAAACAGAACTCTCTTTTCAGGAAAGAAGGTGTCCAAGTAGCTGGACACTACTTTATTATTAAAACAATAAAACTTATTTTATAAGTTTTTGTGGCAGAAGCTGTGTCGGTTCAGTATCCCAATTCCAGAAATTATCCAGTCTGAAACCAATGCAATTTGGCAACTGGCCTGTTTGTATGAGAACTGTTTTTTTTAAAACTAGAGATGTGAGGAATAGGTATTTCTAGTAAGGCCTCTTAAGCTTTGTACATCTTTACTCAAAGTGTGGTGATGCACTGGGACAGATTGCCCAGAGAAATTGTGGATGCCCCATTCCTGCAGTGTTCAAGGCCTGGTTGGATGGGGCCCTGAGCAACCTGTCCTAGTGGAAGTTGTGTCCCTGCTCATGGCAGGGGGATTGGAGCTAGGTGGTCTTTATGGTCCCTTCCAACCCAAACTATTCTGTGGTCTTGTACTCCTCTTGGAACCATGGAAGGTAGTACAGCAACAACCATGAGTTAACTAAAGTAGCTTGCAGACCTGATACAAGCTTTGATTTTCTCTTTTGGAGGGAAATTGTACAGTGGTAGAGCCTATCCACTGTCTAGGAAACAGTGGGTACATGCAAGCTGCATGAAGTGAGGGTAATACTTCCATGGTGTCTCAGCAGTGAATTTGAGTTGGTGTTAGTGTGAGTAAACCAGAACACTAACCAAGGAAAAAAAAATCAGTTCTATTTTTCTCAGAATGGTCTTGATGAGAAATGTGTGTCTTCTGTAATAGAAGGCTTCTGGTTACTTGTTTTGCTCCTTCAGTGCTACCTGATTTGGGTGCAGAAAGGATTAAGATTGGTGCCATCTGTATGTATTGATTTGCCAAGTAGATGAATTTTGAAGTGGCTTTCTCTAAGAAATTACCAATGTGGTCTTTCAGTGTCCTATTGGTAGTAGGTGTTATTAAAGCAGATTTAAATATTCTTTTACTCGTTTGAGTGTTAGAATGTTATGCTCTTTGAAGAGAGAAGTCTAACAGACTGGTTAGCTCTGTGACCTGTATGTCGCAGTCTTATCTATATATAGTTCAAAATGTGCTATAATTGTATTGTCTGCGTGATCACAAACCTTTCCTAGAAAGAAAGGATGTGGGAAGAGAGGTGGTTCTGCTTATCCTCATTCACTAAGGTACCTGTTAAAGGTGGTGTGCTTTTCACCTTGCTGATGAAAATAGTGACTGCATATGAAAGAACCCTGACCAGCACGTCCACGTGGCTTACGGCACAGGGAGGTATTTTACTGAAGTTATTAGTGCCAAATTGCAATTCTCTGAAAACATTCCTCCTCCCCCTTCCTCATCAGAGGTTGTGGGTGTACAACTCAGTCCATGCCTAAAGTCTCTGCTGTAGTTTAGTTTCTCACATGAAGAGCTGGCAGTGAGTAATCCTGACATAGGATGAGGAGGGGAGCTCTCTATGTTCTATTTGGAAAACTTGTGCTGTTGTCACAAAGGAAAACAACATCTTATAATTGTATTGCCCTTGCAATAAAGTGTGGGTTGTGTGACCCTTTTAGATTAAAGAAATTGCTTGAAGTTGCTTAAATAGGCGTTGAAATGTCTTAAATCCACGTAGGAGTACCTAAACAGCTGATTGCACACAAACTGGCTTTCCCTGTGTGTGCATGTGCTCAGCTGCTAATGGAGGCTCAAACGTGCTCTTCAAATGCCCCTTGGTGCTCTTCAAATGCCCCTTGGTTGGTCGGAAGCCCCTTTGATACCTGTACTGCCCTTTGCCAAGCAGCAATAAAACCAAACCCTTTCTAGGAACTTGGAAGCAGCCAGACCAGAACTCTGCACGTACAATGCCAACATTCAGCTGAGCAGTTTATAAGGACCAGTAAGAAACTCTTAGCAGAGGGCAGTAGCAGATGAAGTTTAAGATCAGGGAAGTTAGAGAAAGAAAGCAGAGGCCAGTTTCTTACTTTGTCTGTCTTTCCTGCCTCAGTAAAAAAGTAGTAGGGATACAGGTAGACTAAAAGCATTGTTCTGGGTCCTTCTTCATCTGAAGAAGCATGAGCTCTATCTGAGATGTATTGTTTTTATAATAAAGAACTAAGTAAACTGCTTTAAAATGTAATTTCTGAAAACTTAACTCATTCCAGGAAAGAAATACAATATTCTAGTATTCTCTGCAGTTAATTAATTATGTTCTTAAATTCTGATTGTTCTCACTGCTATATGATTGAAAGACACTTGAATGATTCAAATGCTTGAGTGTCTTCTCCTTAAAGCTTGATAATTTAATATTCATTATTTGCACTTACAGATTTACAGTGTAAATTTGGTTTAGAGAAATTAAAGTTAGTTTAATCTTTGCCTGCAAGACCTTAAACTCCTCCTTCCTACCCACCCCTTTCAAGGATAATATTCCACTGTGCCAGATTGCCCATATTGCCACCAGAAAATTGCTTGGACCACTTCTTACAAAATCAAAGGTCAACTCCATGCCTTGGTGGCAGCTGGGAAACTAATGATTTAATGCTGCTTTGACCTTTGGCTTCCTAGTCCGTTTGAGTCTGACCCAATGTTTTAATTTTCCAATACTGCTGGGCAGTTGGCTTTTGTCTGTTTCCAGATGTAACTTGCATATTGAGGCCTGTTACTGAAGTGAGAACAAAACAACAGAACATCTCAGCCTGCAAGGGGAAGGAAAAATAACAGCACCTACTTCTTATGCTACAAAATACAGCTGTCTGATGACACTGATGCTTCTGCAACTAACAAGGTCAGATTTAGAATAACAAAACGTGAATATTTGTCCCAACATTCACATCTAGATTTAAAGTACGTTAAGAGCGGTCTTAGTAAAATGCTGCTTTTTTACGTGTCTGTAAAAAAGTAACTGAGTAAAAACAGTAGCTGTTTCCCCTCTGTTCTGCCCTTAATCTCTCAAAATAAGTATTTCTTTTTTTCACTGGAATAAAAGTCAATGTTTGTTCTGATACTGGGAAATACAGAAAAAATAAGCAGTTGGTTGTTGAAAATGCACATGCTTGCCGTGGGTTAAGGAATTGAAAGAAAGTGTAAAGTGAGATGGAAACCCGTGGTGATGTACCCCGTACCCCTTCATTGAGATTGGGAAGTTCCTTTTTTTCTTTCCCCCTACGAAAAAAAAAAAAAAAAAATAGCAGCACCGCTCGAGAGTGTTTTGTTACGGATTTTTGGTGTATACACAATGTGAATATTGCATTAGGTTTTTGCAATACCGGTAATTTTGTGACAATTGCCAGTATAGTTTGCATTTGCTGTTAATGGTGTGATAATGGTGGGGAAAGCACCCTGAGGTGATTCGTCTTTTCTTAATGAAAAGACTGCTGATTGTTTGGGAAGCTCCCCCTTGAGTACTGATGCATATGGAAGCTCCCCCTTGAGTACTGATGCATATGGAAGGCCCTCTTTGCCTGAAAGTGCAAATGCCTTGTTTTGCCCGGTCTGTGTGCCCAACACAAGCACCAATTGGACTCGATTCCTGACTTAACTACTCGGCAGCTCTCAAAGGTCAGCTCATACCCGGGCCCGTGTGTGAGGTTGGTTTTGCAGAGCAGATGGGCTCCTAAAACTTTTATGGTTTCCAGTCAAATCACCTCAAGCTGTAATCTCATTAAATCTGAAGTGAATCAGTGGGTCTGGTTATTACTTGAAAGCAGTGTTACAGGAAGTGATGTTCCTGATGCAGTAGGTCTGTCTCGGCACTAAGCTACCAGAGGTACTTGCCTGTGTGTGGCTCTGGAAGCTGCTTCCTTACTCTGATAGCAAAGGTGGTGTGCGGTGTGCAAAAAGTTAACCTTTTGGTAGAGGACAAAGGTAGAAATGCAGCTTTTCCTGAAACTGTAATTGTGTTTGCTTTGGGAGTTTAAATTCTCCCTTGCACTCTTGATCACACACACCCATTGCGCTGTTTCAGTGCTCATTTGTGTCTTAAAATAAATTAACAACTAATTTAGGAAACCAGCACGGTGCTTAGTGCTGTGCACAGTTGCTGATAGAACTGCATGACAGCATTGTCCAAAAGCCTGACCTTCTTCTTTTTAAATTCAGTATAACTGTCTTTGGGAGAAAACAGTACATAAAAGAATCTTCTGGAGGAAGGCAGGTAGCTTAATTGAAACTCATTTGACCAAGCAAAGTTGACTCTAGTTATTGTCTTATGCTTGGAAATCTGGTTAAGCATGTTTTGTCCTTCTGCCTGGGCTGCAGAAAGGCTTTTTCATCTTTAGAGAGAATAAACCAAGTCTATGACCTCCTCATACTTGCTTCTTAGCAAACAGGGGACATGTAGGACTAGTTTGGCAATATGTAAAAAATTAATGATCATGGCATAACACACAAGACTTGTGTACACAAGAGCATTCATAAAACACAACCTGCTGATTGTGCAAAGATAATAAAATTTCTTCTGCCTTGCCTACCCACTTCCTCCCTCATGATATGTGTGTGGTGTATGAGACCATACCTTGTGTTAACCCAGTCTTTTGGCTAGTTCATGTACCTTAACTGCATCAAAGTCCTGCTGATCCTTGTCAGAAATAGCCTGTTCCTAATTTAGGTGTTTATGGTGCACTTTAAGAATGTCTTCTTCCTTAGAATTTTATATAACAAGACAGTGAAGATAAGGATTTTTCTGTTGTTTGTACTAAGACTAATGTGTATTTTTCTTTTCAAGAATTGGGCAAGGGTTTAACCTTCTTAGCCACCCCTTCCCTCTTCTTTCTTCCTTTGGTAAAGTGAATCACATTCAAATCTTCCCCTCTAGTTCAGCCTGGATAGCTTTTCTTCCCTTCACTGATGATTGAGCAAGCCTTCTATATTTACATTTATCCTGATTTAAAGCTTGAACAAGGCTACAGTTAAAGTTTGGGATAAGGCTAACTTGCCTGCACAATGTAGAAGCAATCTAAAGCTGGTGGAATGTGAAACGGTGGATGCTGCTATTGAAAAGGCTGGTGCTTTCACTGAGGGATTCAAGGTATTTAAGCATTTTAAAAATTCAGAATGCTTTTAAATTCTTAAAAGGGTCCTTGAAATATAGCGCTGAACCATGACAGGGTGGCATCAAACCACTAAAGTTTGGTTAGACCAAAGCTGTAATGCTCTACAGCAGAATCGTTTTGGTGTTTGTAGGAATGCCACACTGTATACTTGCCCTGTGGGAGCACCATGGAATGGATTAAAATAGTGCCTATCAATCATAACTTAAACCTTGACTGGGATAGAAGATTGTCCTCGTTCTCCCAAAACTGAAGCTACTACTCAATAATGGCATCTATGGCACAGTGACAAAGTGGAGTTATTAGTGCTATTATCTGTAAGCACCTCCAATCTATCCTGCAGTTTGAAGGAGTAGTGGTCATGCTGTCAATTTCCATTTAATTGAATATTCATCCTGGAAAGCTTATGACTTTCCAGCATTCTCACATTCAGAAGGAAAGCATTCTGAAGTCCTCCCCATGAGGAAAAAGGCTATTAGAGTAGGACACTGTGCAGCTCTTAAATCTATGACAGAATTGCAGAAAGTACATTTTCAGGGATTTTTAAAAAAGTTCCCATAATCAGCAAAGACCACTTGGGGGAAGGGGGGTTTTAAACTTGTTTGTACCTGTATTTTAGCACTTGGAAATAAGTATGAGGTGGGTAGGTAATTAATTCAGAGCTCTGAAAGTTGGAGGTTTTGCTTTTGCTCTGTTGTCAGCGAGGTAAACAGGGATAACTAAAGACACACTTAAGTCCTGGTGGACAATTTAAATTTTCATATATAAATAAAGATTCTCTCATTTTATGTTAATGACTTGTTAAGAAAGTTTCTGTTGTTCATGGCGACAGAGAAAAAAATTATTCTGTGCAAACACTTTTGACTTCCTGGAACAGCTCTTCTTATTCTTAGATGTCTTTCCTTTATGATTTACAGTACCTTTTTTGGCAGTAACTACAGAGCTGTGTAATTATATGATAGATGGACAAGAACTTACTCATTCACTCACGAGGGATTAAAGAGTAACCTGCAGTAGTGTTTGTTATATGATTATTGAAATGCCCTGTGGCTGTTAAGACAGCTAGGTCTTCCAAAACAAACATTAAATACTAGAGTTCAGTTGGAAGTAATAGTGCACTAGCACCCATTGGATAACACTTCCATGAGGAGTCTTTCATAAAATGTGATTTGTATAATCCTCCTTAAAATTAAGAGGAGTTGTAACAACCGCATTAATCTGACAAATGCAGTCTGACATTCTACTACAAGCAGCGAAGCTTTGCTCCTCAGGGACAACATTGTTTCTCTGAATAAAATACTCCAGCATATGTGCCAAGCCCTATGCTGGGAGCAGATAATGATTATTTTTGACATGGATGGTACAATTTGATGGTGTTAGCTAAGGAATACACTGTAATAATACACTGTCAGAAACTACTGCCTGGATCTGGAGCAAACCAATTTTATCTTTTCTTTTAATGCCATCCAAATTTGGTTTTGCTTAATTAAGATTCCTCATTTATGAGGAATCCCAAATGCAACCTCAACATGTTGTAATTTTTCTTCCTGCTCTGAAACATGTGCACTTAAGCTAGTAAAAATTTTACACTTGCATATTTTTGGTGTGTGAGTGTTTAAAAGGACGATGGTATAGGGGTAGAACTTGAATACTTTTTGAAGATACCTTCCAAATGTTCATGTTGGCTGTTTTGGTGAAGAAAGAAGTTCCCTTAAAGGCCCTATTCTATAAGGACTTCATATGTGGGTATGTAGTTGTAAAAATAGTGTTTGGGACAGAGTAAGGCAGAGGAGGTGAGGCAAAGAACAGAGTGGGCCAATTCAGTGCTGCTTTTGTGCTTTCTACAAAAGCTGTTCCATATAAGCAGTGACTAAAAACATTGCAGTATAAAACACTTGGAATGGGTTTATATGTCAGTTTTCCCAGACAACCGTCTTGCCTGTATTTCCTAATAAAAGGCTGTAGTTGGTCATATTCACTTTGACCTGAGTTTGATGTACATATGGCACTGGTAGTAACTGGACTTGCTTAATAGGAATGGATTGTTTCACAATTAAAGAAGAAAAAATTTAACAGTTCCTGCTGTGGGGGTTCAGTACCATGGCTGTTTGTGTTACAGCTTTTCTCTGAAGACAGAGATTCAAGGCAGAAGTGGGAGGAGCAGTGCAACTGTGCTGTTCCCATTAGATATCAGGGCTGCAGCAGTACCCAGTGCCTCATGCTGGGGTGGGACGGGGAGAAGGAGAGGAGAAAAGGATGGCACTTTCTACCCCTCCCCAGTCTGCTTCACGCACTTGGCCAACTGGATAGTTTACCACTGAGAACGTAGGGAGGAGGAATTCCTTCCTATAGTATCCCAGGTGGTCAGCTTATGCCCTAATTGGGTACATTTCTTTTGTTCTTTGCTTTTACTCCATGTAGAAACAGAACCATAGCAATTCTATGGAAGTTTAAGCTAAGTTTAAACGTGATAGAGGTATTTAATGTTTTGCATATGTAAGAGTCATTGCAAGCAGCCTAATCCTCCTTCAGTAATTGCTGTGCTATCTCTTTAGGGATATTCACTCCCATAATACTGGGTTACTCTCTGAAGAGCTGATACTGGAAAGCAGGGGAGGAGGGACAGTGTCTTGTACAAGTTCTGTGGACTGATTTTGCTTACCAGGCTGTTACTCAAACTGGAATTACCAGAGTCTAGTAGTGGTGGTGTTAGATATCAGAATTGCTTCGCTTTGCTGAATGTGTGCTAACAACCCTCTTTGTTAAAAGGGCTTTGAGATTGGTTAGTCTACAAGTTGATGCATTTTTCTTTCATCCTAACACAAATACTCCTTTTAAAAAAGTATATGGAGAAGCTTTTTTTAAATTATGTAGAGATGATGTAATGTTACTAAAATTACTTAAAATGAATAATCTGTGTGGAGACAACCTCCCCCAAGTATGTGCATTTGAAGATCAGAACTTAAACATGTTGAGCTGTTGCCTATTGCTGGTTTTATGTTCATGTTACTTCCATGTAAAAACTACTTTATCTGAAATTTATAACTTTTTGAGCACTGTTCTCTACTAATTGTTTTGACTCTGGGTTCTTGTGCTTTTCCCCTGTGATTGTCAGTAAGGCCACATAAGCAAGGGGTCAGAATTCGTGCTTGCTTAGTTTTCTAGTACTTAGTTTTCCAGTATTCTCTAGCTTCTGCAGTTTGACTTAGAGCTTCAACTGTGGGAGTTTTCAAATACATCCTTTTAATCTTTTTTTTCTCTTATTGCAAATGAGGACTAGATGACGTAATTGAAGCATTACACGGTGTGAAAGAATAAGTCCAAACTCATGTTCTGAAGAAATATTTTTCTGAACCAAGATGTCTAGTACTGCTTAAACAACAAAAAACAAAACAAACAAACAAAAAAATCCACCCAAAAAAACACCACCAAAAAACCCCCCCAAAAAACCCCCAGCACAACACCCCAAAATCCTCACACAAAATAAAACTAAAAAAAAAAATCAAAAAAAACGCCAAGGTAGAACCTATCACAAAGTTCCAATAGATAAAGCAGCAGTTCATCTGGATAAATGTGTTCTTTCTCCTCATACTCAGTTTTTCCCTAGCAGTTGAGCATTATGAATTTAAGATGTCTAGTCTGATAGGCTTCCTGACCCCCCAGAGAAGCCCTCTAACAATAATTAATGGGAATCAGTTGCATCAAAGTGAATTTTGTTAGGTAGTGGTGGATTGACTACAGACTAGCTGTATAAGAAAATCAACCCTATCAAGCCCTGTTTGTGTTGGGATCAGGGAAGTCTCTCTGTCAAACGGCACACAGCCCATTTGCTTAACATGTTGTTTTCCAATTGGTTTGTCCTCGGCATGAGGACTAGCTGCCCTTGAGTGAAATCTGGGAGCTTTAGGGTTGTTTGTTTCTCTTCCCACTCCCTTCCCCCATCAAATCAAAAAAGAATAAGTTTTGTCTCCAGTATATTAAGAGACAAGAACTTTTTTATTTATTTGCAAGACATTTAATGGCATCCTTGGTGTCAGATTTCCATGTGAAGATCAAACAGTTGCCAAGGACCTGAACAGAGATAGTGTTCTGTGCAGTGGTGTAGGAACAGCATGGGGTTGAGGAATATGGATTTTAAGAGGTGAGGTCTGTAGTGGTGGTAGTCACAGAGATGATACAGGAGCCTTGAGAGTACCCTGACTCTTAGTCTAACATTTCTGTGCATAGAAGGAAAAATTTCAAATGCTCTTACACTGAGCTGTGTGGGAAAGGGAAGATGTTACATAAGGTGTTTGTAGGGATGTTAATGTTTGGTTCTCTCTAAAATACAAAGTGCCTTGTGCAATAGCAAAGAAGTTGTCAACCTGTTGCTGTTTACAGCATCACTGAAATCGTTGCCCAGCTTTGGCTCAGAACTTTAAGACACTCTGGTTTTCAGAGAGCTGAAGAGTATACTGACTCTCAGTGGAGGACTTGGCAGGGACTCACAGCAGTGCCTCGGACAGATGGACTTGAAAGTAGAACTGTGTCCTGACCCACTCTGTCAGCCACCACAGCAGGCTATTAGCTTGCATACTTGAGCTGTTGAATATTTAGATCCACCCACTGTCCCCTGTGCCAAGACCACCCTGCTGCTACTCATGTCATGCAGATTTGGCACAGAAGCTGCATTTAAACAGCTAATGAGTTGCATGTTGAAGCACAGGCTGGTCTCCCCTATTGAAATCCATGAAAGAGCTGTGACTTATCTTGGGCTGAGTAATCTACTCGCTACTGATACCATTGCGTCTTTCTCTAGACTGGCTACTTTACCTGCTTCAGTTTTGAAATAGATGCTGTGACTTTTAAAAAACTATATATATATAAAAATATATATATAATTTTTTTTTTTTTTTACCCCAAACAACTTATTAAAGGAAAATTGCTGAATATAGACTTGCTGTTCGGTAGTAATTAAACAATAGTCCACTGTGGGATAATTATACCTGCATCACCTCAGTATTAACATTAAAAGAGCATTAAGCCTTGCTTATCCCTATTTAGGAAGAATTAGACCAATGAGTTAAGTTGGAAGCAAGATGCCCTTTCCAGTCTATCAATAACTGGAATCTC
Organism: Aphelocoma coerulescens; assembly: GCF_041296385.1. Taxonomy (NCBI): domain Eukaryota; kingdom Metazoa; phylum Chordata; class Aves; order Passeriformes; family Corvidae; genus Aphelocoma; species Aphelocoma coerulescens. The sequence goes on along the minus strand of NC_091015.1, from coordinate 50,868,131 downwards.
TGAGGTGGTGCATTAGATTAGCTGACTGAGTTACCTTGCACCCAAGAGCTTTAGAAAGCTCTTGAAAGCTGATGGGATGGGCAAAGTCCAGTGACTGATGTGTTGCTCCCTCCATAATCAGAGTGGATCAATGGGGGCGTAGTGCATCTGGCAGAGGTGCTGCCCAGAGAAATGCTTGGGATGCTGCAGTTCCAAGGGAGTGCCTAGAACCAGAAGCTGCAGTCATCACATGAAGTTTCATTTATAAGATTTTAACTTAAACCACAGAGGATGCAATCTCATAGCAGGCTGGAGCCAGCAAACCCTTAAAACAGCTTTGTCAAAGGTGTGACTTCCTGTCTCCTGGCCGGTTGGCAGCCTGTTGTCACACCATTTCAGTGCTCATGTGGCCTTCAGAGTGAAGTGGAATTTGATTGTCACTTCTACCTCAAATCCATTTAAATTTGCAAATGCTGTTTGTATTGGCAAAGACAGTAAATGGTCTCTGCTCCACTCCCAGCTGACTGTTAATACCTACTGGGTGTTCTAAAAGTGATTAATGTTCTGCTCTGCGTCTTTCAAAAAACTTTGCTTTTAATCTGGATGATTTGACTGACTCAATGCTGTCACCGCTCTAAAATATGTAGCTGTTTTTACCGGCTTCGTGATATCACAGCAGGATGGACGAAGGTAAACATTAGGAATTTTAAGAGTATAGTAGTCTGTTTGATTTACCAGCCTGTTTAACTCAACTCCAGTTGGATACTGTTCTCTTCCAGTTAGAACTTGAGACGAATGCTATCAATGAGAAGATTTACACTGATTTCCAGCTGTGAGGTTGGCAAAGTACCAGATAGTTGTCATCAAATGTCTCTATGCCCTTAATTATGGGTTCTTCCCCCTTCCTTATGCTGTTCCTACTGATCTTCTGATCCCAGCCTCAGCTGATAAAAATAGTTTATTCAAAAATGAATTTCATGCTTTTTGTAAAGATTCCCAAATCTTTTCACTGAGACTGGAGGAGCATGAAGGGGAGGGAGATTAGGAGCAAGGAGGCAGGGGAGGTTTAGGGCTTCCTCACAGAGCAGCTGTCAGTTTAACTGTGAAGTGAAATGACAGCCTTGAGCTGTATGTGGTTTCACATTTGGGGTTTTATTTGTGAGCTGCCTTCCCCTTCATGTGCTGGGCCAAGAGATACCTGTGTGGCTGAGAAACAAGGAGCAGAACCCAGTGGAGCATCTGGGGAAGGACAGGTATTAACACTAGTGCTGGGGAAAAAAGTGTGTGGAATTGCAGCTTTATTTCCTATAAACAGACTTGTATGAGCCAAGTCATCTGCTAGCTGGGCTTTTATTATTCCAGGTGGGGTAAGGAAATCAAGGTGAATTTAACAGAAGGGGGCTGAGTGATCCTCTTGCACTTGATGAATTTCTAAACAGACCAAAACACACCTCTGTTCATGCAAGCGGCAAAGGAAGGTAATGGTAAACTAATGTCACTGTTGCCACTTGGTACAGCTACCTGTGCATGCTGCATGCCCAGTGTGAGGTAGGGCTGTAACACTTCAAAGTGCCCGTGCTTCTCTAGAAATTTTGTTATCAGAACATTGAGTTAAATTCAAGAAGTAACTCTTGTCTGCTGTGGAGACCTTCTGGAGCTGGTGTACAGTTTTCCATTACCACTGGATGCAGTGAGGAAGATTGGTGTTGAGCCAGTCTCTTCACCAGAGCATCAAGTTGAAATACAAGTTCTAGGAGGAATTTGATCATTAACTGGTAGGGAGAAACATGAGGGTTTTAAGTATCTTTGAATGCAAAATGTTTAAGGTGTACTGGGAAAATGCCGTAGTTCTGATGTGTATCATGTGATTTGCTCATGTCTTCAGTCTTTATATTTAGCACTCACATTTCAAATTAAGGTTCCTGAAATACAACTTTCATCATGGTGTGAAGCAAGTTACTTGTCATGAATTGCCATTGAAGTGGAAACTAAGAACTAGCTTCCTACAGAGTAAAAATATTACCTATTTTGGCAACAATTATCTGTATCAAACTCTACACCGCTCAGGATGACTAGTTCATTTGTATACTGTTTCAAAAAAAAAAAAGGAAATAATTGCTTCATGCAGGGAAGCAGCTTTTTTCTCCAGGGAGGGAGGGAAGAAAAAAACAAAACAAACAAACAAACAAAAAAAAAACCCACACACACAAAAAAAAACCCACCACCACAGAAAGCCCCAAACAAACAAAAAAAACCACCACCAAAAAAAACCCCCAAAACCATAACAGTGCTGAGGAAATAGGACCAAAATTCCTTGGAAAATTGCTTTATACTAAACTTGGTCATCTAAGCCTTACACACTACCTAACAAAGCCACTGGTGTTTGAGTTACTGTCAAGGGAACTTGATAATAAAACACCTTTAGTAATGGAAAACTTTCAACTGACTGGTAAGTCAGTTTAAATGGTAAGTATGATTTTTTTTTTTTTAAATCATAAAATCAACCTACATTAACTTACAAGTGCCATACTGAAACTTTTCCAAAAGTAGAAACTAAGAGGCTACTGTTTTGTCTGTAGACTTTTTTATTGTTGGTTAAGGTAACAGGGTAGATTTTTAGAGCATCAGACTTGTATTTTAAGAATAAGGTGGCCTTATGTGCTGCTGCCTTGTACAAATTCTTAACACTGTAGGGTTAAATAAAATCCTTGCAAGACACTGAAACGTCATGACAGAAAACAAATTTTGAACGTGATTAGATTCCCCATGCTTTATTGTCCATTTGCATGTACATGTGCTCTGAAAATGAGAGAAACGAAGTGTTTGCAAGCTGGGAGGAGACAGCACTGTGAGTATTGCAGAAAGAACATTTATTTAAACACAGTGTAAGGATAAGCCTCCTCAGATGCTGTTTCTGCTGAATTCTCCTCTGTCATGGTGCCTACTACATTCCATTGCTTTTGTCTGGGCTTGGTATTTGGGAAATTTTGGTGAGGGCTGGAAGGTGGGGGGGGGGACACGCTGGAAGCTGGTCAGCAGTAAGGAGAGAAGGGCTGGTGTGGGAATTGTGGAGTGGGGTCAGGGTTTAACTTTAGTGGCCATTCATCAGATGATGATTGATTGCTGTGCAGTCCCGGGGGACGTTTAACAACATCTCCGCCCATCCCCCTGCCCCCTTTGAAAGCAGATGGACCAAAAAATGGGGAGAGCGACACCCAGGAATTCCTGCTGTTGTAAAATGTTTTTACGGTGCACTGTACAGCCTTTCCTGAAGCAATCACATTTATGGCCTTGCTGTTGTATTTCTTGGGCTGCTGTGGCTGTAAAAGATGAATAGCCCTGTAACATGGTTCACTGATTCTGTTTAAATTGAAGTAGGCTCCCTTTATTGTTTTGTGTCTAAAATTGTATGCCACCAATTCAGGAAATATTTCCTGTTTGGGAAATAATCAACCCATAGCTGATTTATTTTAAAATAAATCACTTTTAACTATCTATAAAACTAGTCCCCTCTTCCTTCTGATTTCTCTCTTCATTTAATTCTGGTGGAAATTCTAAAATACTAATTAATGCAGTGGAACAGTTTTTAAAAAGAAATAAAAGCTCCTAAACTTGCTTATTAATCTTTTTCCCCTTACTGGATAGGGTGTTGTAGGGCACCAGTTTTTGTCTTAAAAGTGTTGTTTGTACTTAATTACTTGATAATTACTACGGAAAGAAACAATTAATTAAATGCAATTTACACAGAGTGTAAATTTCTTTGAAATGAGAAATCTCTGCTTTCATACTTCTTTCCTTGCTGCCCATCAGAACATTAGTGTGGTTTAGGAAAACCAGCAATGTTTGAAGATGTTTGCTTATAAACCAGTTTTTCCTAGCTTTGGGTAAATAGTGAAATTAACAGGACAATAGTTAATTTACAGCTTGATGGATCATGTTCTGCCTCTTCAGAGGGGGGAAAAGTCCTAAAAATTTCCTATAGGTACTGCTTTGCTTTTTTGTTTTGGTGGGGGTTTGGGGTTTTTTGGTGGTGGTGTGGAATTTTTTTTTTTTACCTGAGTGTAAGTTGATGTCCACTAAGGAAGACTTAGTATTACTCTTCCCTTCTCTCCTACTACTCCTGCCTGTTCCAGACCAGTCTTCTTATATGTCCTATAATGAGCAAAGAAAGGAGCATTACAATGCTACAATAACAGTGAACTGAAATGTGGGGTGGCCATCTCACATTGCTGAAACTGGAAGAAGAGGGGCTCTGCCAGCGCTTTAGGTGCGCTGTGTGTGTATCAGTTCTGAAAGGAGAACACAGCTGTGCATTGTCTTACACCTATCCTCAGTATGAATTTTTTTTCCAGGGAGTTGCTTGTTTGAGGGATGGGGGGGAAAGGGGAGATCTGGCTCCCCCCGACCCCCCTCTATTTAGAAACAGGCATAGAAACTTAATCTAGCAGTACATGACCTTTGTGGCCATGACCTAGGGACTGGGATGTGAGCAGGCTTGAGCTTAACAATAAACTCCTGGCTGTGGCTGCAAGCACGGGCGGATTGGATGCTGTGCCCAAGCTCCGTCAGCCCAGCTGGCACAGCCCCCCTCCCTCACTGTTGTGCCCTGCACAGCTGAGGACTTTGCAGCTTTATTCTCTGGGAGCATGCCCCCTTTGCTGGGTAGAGCTGATGTACAGCCTGCTGGGTGCTGCTGATAAGTGTGTGTGAGACTGACCACAGGAGGAGAACTGCCCTTGTAGCCCTGACAAGTTTGGGGGTTCTGTTGTAGTCTTTGTGTCCAGAAAGGAGTTTCTGGGGAGTTTCTAGTTCATCTGGAAGCTGGCTGACTCCTTCATTTCTCTGGTGGCTAGCTTTCCTCCCCACGGAGAACACTAGGGATTGTGCATTCATGCTTGTCTCCTCTGTGTACTTAAGGTAAAGTGTAATGACGGAGATCATTACAGCACTATCTACTTCTTTTTGCCCAAGTCTGCTAACTCTTTTGCTCTCAGTTTTAAATCTAGGTTGTTTTAACCTTTTTTATTTGTTTGTTTGACTAAGAAACAAGTAAGGCCTTACCAATGACTCTGTAGTATTTACCCAAGACCTTCCCCCGCTGTGTCCTGTGTATTCTTCCAAAATGAGAATATGGCTCTCGTCACTCTTCATTCTAAATTCAGGAGTGATGTTTCCCGCCACATTTTGGTGGGTGGCAAGAGGTAACTGAACAGTTTAAGCTTGGTTTTTTCTTTGGCTTGAAAGGCTGGGTGACTCTTTTACTCAGTGGAAGTTGTTACCTTGTAGCAGGAGTGGACTAAGCTTTTCCTTCTGGTATTGACTGTTGTGGAGGACTAGTAACAGATTTAACTTGCTTCTGGTCTTCTGTTCGTATGGTCACCATTTTCCTTTCAGCTGCTCTGCTTGACTGAGGCCCCAAATCCCTGCTGTATGTTTTTAAAGTATATCAGATTCATATGACTTAACTTGATACCTTGTCTTGGTTTTCATTCTCTCTCTCAACTTCTCAGTTGTTTAAGTGGAGTTATTTAGCAACATGTAATAAACATTCCCTGTAATTTCAACAGAAAAATGACAGAACTGTATGTGCAAGTGAACATTGTATACATATTTAGACAACTGCAGTGTAAGGACAAGGATCCCTCTAGTTGAGGTGGATGATGTGTTTGAACAATGCATTTCATAGCTAAGGCATTTTTTTACTTACAAAAATGGGAGTCTGAGACACTGCTTGAGGATTTAGTGTTTGAACAGAAGCAAATAGAAGTCTGTTCCAGTTTCCCTACAGCAAAACTTAATTTCAAAAGAGAAGGGCAGATTTTAGTAAAATCTGACACGTGCGCATGAACACACACATACCCCTTTGAGAAATTAATCCATATACCACTTCAGCTGTTGTGCTTATAGGAGCTTAAAGTGTCACTTTATGCAGCTCAGGCAATCCAAGGGAATCACCTGTCCTGTCCTTCCCCTTGCTTTTGAGGGAGAAGGGAAAGGGGGATGTTATGCACCATATCACGAGCTGTTAGCTGGAGTCGGGAGTGGCTGGATGACAGCTGGGAGAAGACAGGCATATCAAACACTTGTCCAATCTTTGTTCTACTCTTGCTCCTTTCTGTGAGGTAGGCTTCAAATATCTGGTGATGAAAAAGTTGTTCATGGTATGAAACCTCGTGCCATTGTACTCTTCCATGGTAATACAGATTTTCTGTTATTATTATTACACTCTAAGAAAAATAATGTATGTAGTTAAGAGTAAGACTTGAATACAGAACTTTCTTGTGTTGGACTGTTGTGCTCCTTTATTTGCATCTTTGGAAACAAAAACTTAAGACAGCTGATTTCTGCTCCCCTCTAAGAGAAAGCACGCTTCCACGAAAGTTGCTATTTCTGTGTGTTACTTCCCTCTAGTGGATGGAATGGGAGCGGCTACGGGTGATGAATGGATCCAGCTTTCTAGGCTAACATCTTGGTGTAAGATTGTGATTTGAATATAGCGTTTGGAAGTGCTTTGTGAACAGAACGGAGATTTAGTGGTTACCCACAGGTCACTGTAGCATTCAAACGCTCTGATGGGCATGATAAAGTTCCAGTCTTGTTTTCCAGCTCAAGCATCACTAGCATAGAAAACACTGTTGTAGCAAAGGTTTTTTGCTTTGTTGTTGGGAGTGGCAGGGGAGAGTTTTGCCAAACATTTTCGCTGCCCTGAACGTAAGGAATTTGCATATTTTGAAATGAGAGGATGGTTTTTAGCATGCATGGTTTGTTTTCCCCTTATGAGGAGTGGGTGTGCTGGTGTTGCAGCTCTCCAGTGTATTGATTATTGAATGAACCACTTAAGAGAATGTGGTGTTTGTATTTGCAGGAAAAGTCTTCACCTGAAACTTGCCATAGATGCCATCTCCAATCTGTAAGTGTTGGCAGATGGCTTCCGCTCTTAAAGAGGAGCTGATGTGGACACTCTTCCTAGTATTGTATTGCAAAGAAAACAATGACACTTCCATCTAACTGTTAGGGCATGGTTTGGAGCTTACTGGGAAGGATAGCTCTTCCTCTGTGGAGAAGCTATTGTGAAGTCTTTGCCTGTTGCTACTGCCTCTAACCATCTCCTTTATAGTTGAGCTTTTGGATATATATATTTTTTTTAAACATCCTGGCTCTGTTTTCTTTTTAATTCTGCTTTTATGTAGTGAGAAATATATCTATTTTTCCTTCTAGGTACTGCATTTCTACTGTGATACCTGTTCTGTCCCCATATGTCGGGAATGTACCATGGGACGACATGTGGGTCACAGCTTTATCTACCTCCAAGATGCCCTACAGGATTCCAGGACTCTCACCATTCAGCTCCTGGCAGATGCTCAGCAAGGACGACAGGCTATTCAAGTAAGATACTCCCAACTTAAGTACTTTATTTCCCCCTCCTTCTTCTCTCCCCTCCCCCCCCAGCTTGTCTGTTACAGGGCAAGGTGTCAAGGCAAAAAGCTTTCTGCTTCTGCTGTCAGTCTTCTCACCCCTTCTGTTTTCTCAGATCTCTGACAGAAGTGGCAGTGGAGCTGAAAATAAAGTGCTGCTATATAGTTTTGCATTCTTGCAGCATAATCCTGTGATGTAAATCACAATATATATGAAGCTCTGTACAAATACACTTGAGTGTGAAGCATTTCAAGAAAGCTCAGATCTTGTATAGCAGTGCCAAACCTGGTTTTGTTTTTATGACTGAGACTTACTTTGGGCATCATCCTGCCTGTATAGCACCTAGCACTCTACTTACCTTTGGATCTTCTTGTCTCCAGGGCTGCCACCAAATACAAAATACTAATCAGCTGCTGGATTAGTGTGAAATTTCTTAACCTGCATGTGCAGAGGATCTAGAGCTGTCTCCATGTGAGGATTGCTCTGCACACAGAGATGCACACTCTGCCTGCAACTGTGTTCTACCTCAGCTGTGGTTTATAGCGCAAATAGCAATACCTGGCAGCGACCAGAAAGAAGGTAGCACAGTGCTTCAAACTAGAGAAGGAATTTTCATAGGGAACTAAACTGCAGTGATATGTAGATGCTTACTTTTGCTGAGTATACCTAGTGGTAGGTTTGCTATGGTATTAGCAGTAGTTTTGTCTATAGGGAGACTTTGGGTGGGGAGAGCATAGTGGGAAGCTTCACTCCACACCTCCTGCCACGTGGTTTTGTTAGTGTCATGTTCTAAATTTGAGTTTGGTGTTGCAAAACTCAACACTATGTACTTTAACTACAAAGGTTTTTTTTTGTTTTTTTGAGTAAACATTTGCAGAATGTCATGGATAGGGAGTAAAGTTACTTTGTGAATTGGGTGAGCTTTCTGGGCACATGCAGGGTACAAACAATAATTAAAATAACAATAATTAAGATAAAATTAAAATAATTTAAATTAATTTAATTAAAATAATTAAATAAAAAATTAAAAGGCTCATTGTCCTTCCTCTGCTGCTTGTTTTGAGTAAATGAGGGAATTAAACTTGTTCTGTGAAACAAGAACAACAAATTAGTCTCTCATTAAGTCTTTGCACCAGTGGAATGATAATAGTTTATATTGGTATAGATAGTAAACAGTTGTTGACAGCTCCCCTCTGCTTCTGATGTTAACTTGTTACACCAGCATAGTAAACATCAGATTTTTGGAGCTGGATGGCTAACTTTAAACTCCACCTTCAGACAGAATCCTGGAAAACATAGCATCTTCCAAGATTTGTTTTAAACTAGGTTATAAAGCTCTTCAGCAGTATCCATACTGAAATGTTTCGCACATCCCCAAATTGACAAGAAGGAAGGAATTATACTAGTTTAAAGACCATCACTGGTGCAGTGTTTTGAATTTCTCCAGCCTGTCCTAGACAAGGACTTGCCTGTTAGTAGTTAAATTACTGCTTTTGACCTTCAGGGCTCTTAATCATCTAACTGGTACAGCTAAATCATCTAAGGACTTTTTTGGAGTAGAAACTAGCAGGAGATCATGGAGCACCACTCTGCTACTATTGCATAAATGCTTTTGTGCCTGATTTTGTTCCCACTGAGTTCACTTTGCTCATTCCTCCTATTTATTCTCTGGCTTTTAAGCTGAAGGCTCCTGCCATTGTGGTCAGCTGATTGTTACTTGATGGTGCAGGTAAAAGTTGCATGGCACAGGCTATGCTCATGTAACTCGACAAGCAGCTCTACTGAACTTAGCTTGTGCAGCTTTGCCCTGGTCTGGCTACAGCCCATCCAGGTTAAGAGGCTGTCTTGGAAGCATTACCTGAGCAGCTTGTGTAAAGATCTGTAAAATGAACCATGTTTTCAAGAGCTGAGTTGTTTCATTAGTTTAGTGGGGTTTTTAATCTGCAGCACTGCACAGAAGAAGGGTAGTGAGCAAACAGATCAGTGAGAAAGCTGACGGGGTTGGAAATCTGTTTGTGCTTGTGGAGGAATGGGAAGATTGTTCAGCTCAAGCCAGCTACTCCTGAAGCAACATCAGCAGCAACTAGAAGAGCGTGTGATGCTGTTAAAAACAGAGTTGCTCAACTCAAAAGTTTTCATGGAGCAGAGCTTTCCTTGTTCTTGGGGGACACTATGGCTATATGTTTATCCTAGGGAAGAGATAGCATGTCAACATGAATTTAAAACAAAGTCTAAAATAAGTAGTCTCTAAATTAAAAGAAATTGGCTTGAATGGTTTTCTTAAAAGTATGGGAATATAATTAAATGCCAGTACAAGCTGTAATATAAGGAACACAAGACTGGAGCTCTAAGAGGCTTGCAAAGTAATACCTTGTAGTAGCACTTCTTAGTGAGACTGATTCCTACTGCTGTACAAGAAACTCTTTCTTAATAGGCTCTGAAAGTGATAGCTCCCCTGACAGGAGATGTTGAGGGTGGATGAGAAGGGGTAGTTGAGAGTAAATGGGAAAAGGTGGAATTTGAAGGGCGTTGCAGGAGAGAGGAAATCAAGCCATGAGTCAACTGGCTGGAGAGTATCTGGTTAACCAAAGTTGAAGGCTTTTAGGAAGAAATGTTTATTTAAGCTCTTCCTGTGGCTTTGGAGGAAAGATTGTTTTTCAGACTTAAAAAAAATGCTGTGAGTTGGGATACATTTCAGCCTCTTGATCCAGTGAAGCCTGATGTAGTCTATCACTCCAGAAGAGTCCAAACCTCACTTTTCAAGGAAGTTGAAGTCCTCTGCAAGAAATAGCAAGCCTAAGAGCAAGAGGTTTGCTTTGTTTTTCTCAGTGAAATTTCTGCAGCAATGGACAGCTTTCCCTGCTTCCTTGTGCTATGATGGTCCTGGCCTGCATTTCTAAGCCTGTCTCTAACATGAGAACTTGTGCCTGTGTGGTGAACTAATCCAGCTGAAAGGGTAGCCTTTCTGTGGGTTTACTTTTTGTCTGGGTCAGCCCCCTGGCTGGTTGACTGCACTGCTACAAGGACTGTTGATGGTGCCAGGGAATGGAGCAGAAACATCCAACTCGGTTGCTGGTAGGACTCTTCCTTATTTCAGTGGAAAGCTATACTCCTAGCTGGGATACTTTTCCAGTCTTTTCAGAGACTCAGATTGATTCACAGGGTGATGTGAAAGCCAAAGTTGACACTGGATAAATGGTGTGGGAGGAATCAAGACTGCTGCCTTTCTACATGGGGAGCGTGTCTCTCTGCCTTGTTTTACCTCATGAAAGTGCACACTTAGCTGTCTTCTTTCAGAATTTTTTCCAAGGACTAGGTCACAAACTGAACGTAAATCTGTTATGATGAAAGATAGATGGCTTCTTCAAAATGTCACGTTCTTAAAATACATCTATACGTGTGTAACTGTATATATGTATGTATGTAGGCATGTAATCTAATGCACTTGCATAACAGTAAAGCACTGAGTTCTCCTGTTCATTTAGGGTCAGTTTCCAGGTGGACATGTTAAAATATATTTTAATTTGTTCGTCTCAGGTGTCTTAAAAAGTGGGTTTATTGGAAAACAAAATAAATTCTTTCTCAGCTGAGCCTGTAGTTGGTTTTGCTGGGGTGTTTGACCATGCAAGCTTCTCACTGCCCCACCTCACCAGTGAGACTGGCCATGTGCAGAACATAGCGGGAGCTGCTCTCTTATCTACTGTCATGAAAGGCTTAGGAGCTTCCCTCCTGAATTTGTGGGGGAAGTGGTATGAAATAGATTAACACCTTTATGAGGGGTGAGGGGTTACTGTAAGGAACTCAACTAGCCAGAGAAGGAAGCTGATGTATTGCCCTGAGCCTCTGCCCTTCAGTGGGAGCTTCCCTGTGGGTTGCCATATGGATCTGTGCTGCTGGGAGGTCGATACCTGAGAAGGATGGCACTGCTATGCTGCAAGGGATCGTTTTGGGGTTGTCACATTGAGTTAGCTCAGGCAGCCTTGTGGATGGCTTTGAAGTCAGGCTTGCAGGTTTGAGAATCAGAAATGAAGCTTTGTCAACAAAATGGAGTCAACTGTGCTTTTTCTAAAGCTGGGATTTATATCAAGAGACTGAATTTCTTTGTACTTGTAGTTACTGTTTTGTGTGGTATTTCAGTGAGTTCCTGAGTGCAGCATATAAGCAGATGGTTATTGGGGAAGATGGATTTGACATGTGTCACTGTCCAAAACTACTGTTCTGCCTAGAACTGTAGGCAAAAAGTCTGTTCTTGCAGTACAAACCAAAATGATTGTTTAGTTGTATCTGGCATGAGTTGACCTGGCCTCTAGCCCTCCCTCCATCAAAGCTTCTTTTAAAATTATCTTTGTGAGGAACTTCAAGTGAGAATGTTTTAGTGTTTTACACACATTAGACTGAAGCCTTTAAATTGGTCCAGCTACTGTGATTTGTACTATGGCTGCACCAGTATTACTGCAAATTCACTGCTAAAGTTGTTAGTTGTAGTACCTGTCACTGCAACTGTGTAGGGTCTTACAGTTCATTTTTCTAGTGTAAGAACATTAGGAAGTTTGTATCCAGTTCTTGATGCTGGAGAAAGCAAACTGTTACGTCCTGGTTGTTTTATCCCGCTTTGAAACAGTGATAAGTAACTGGAAAAGTTCAGTGAAACAAGACCACTGTATCTTTTTGTGACCTTAAGGAACTGAAAATGAACCACTTATGGCTGGAACACCTTCCATTTAGTGGAAGAGGGCTTACTTGAGACATACAAAAAAGTTTCCTTCAGGACTTTTTGTATTTACTATGCTTGTAAAAGCCAAAGAGGAGTTTGTCAGAGAAGAAGCATCTCAGCTGCTTTTTCCCCGCTAAGTAGGGTTAACTTAGTCTTAAGTTCCTTAATGGTTAAAGCATAAATTCTCCATACTGAAGTAGGAAAGTGTATGTTTAATATTCTTTATTCAATACCTGTGATCCATTCACCCCTGAAATACTGAAGAATTCCTCAGTAGAACCAAAATTTGCTTTTAAGTTTGAATTTTCTCTCCAGAGGGTTTGCACCTTCATTGGAAAACTTGAGATTGGGAAACTTAAATATCAAAATTAATGCCTGAAAAATTATACCTCCCTCCCATCTTTGGACGAATGGATGGACGGAATAAAAAAATCCTAGAGACCTTTTCAAATATGTTCATGCAAGCCACCATTGATGTGTTGCAGTGCAGTTACCATAAGCAGCCTTCATGCATCTCATGGTGCTGCCACTGTGGTGTGTTGAGCTGCAGTTGGATAAATTCCTGGACTGAATTGGTGTAACATGCATCTAACAACATGGCTCAGCATCTGGATTATCAGACCCTGCTGTTTCAGAGAGCTGAGTTAGCATCTTCAAATATCTGTGTGCTTTGTGGACCTAGCTGTGGACATATTGATTTAATTTGAGTATCAGACAGCGGAAACCACGCAGTGAGGGCATCAGCACCTCTGTAGTTGCTCTTCAGAACACAAGCTTTGTAGCAGTTTTTCTTTCTCCCAGAGCATTGTATGCTTTTGATCATATTTTTTTCATTTAAAAAAGCAGCACTAGTGAAAACTTGGGGAGTCTAGAACATCAAATATTCCATAGGAATATTTAAGTTAAGTAAACATGGAATGATATAAAGTTTTTTATAACTTGAGGCTCTAGTTCCTATTGTTCAACAGACGACAGGAAATACAAAAAATTGCTGAGTGCTACCATTCTACAAAATGGCAAGTCCTGATTTGGGCACCTCTGTAGTCAGCACAGATATCCTGAAGCATGGCCAAGTTCTGTAATGCTGCTACCTTGCTACTTCTGACTCTTGCACGTTTCCTCATAGGTTCGTGTTGCACCATCAGTTGCTGTAGCCACTGTAGCAAGATCATGACTAGTTTTTCCCTCAGATGGTGAAATGTACATAAGAGGGAGCTCACAGAAGTGTCCACCTAAAGGGAGCTTGCAAAGGACGCCCAGTTTCCGATACGACTTTGCCCTTCACCTTTTACTCAAAACCGAAATGCGCTGCTAGCAATAGCTAGTGATGGGTGTCTGCATTGCTTTCCTTCACGTTTGTCTGCCTCACTGGAAGCTGCGTGTGCAGTTTCCTGGTGTGGTGGCCCTCTGGAATGTATCACCTGCACAAGGACTGTTGCACTTCAGTTTTGCTCTTGAGGAATTGGAAGTACCAGTTTCAACCCTAAAGTTTTAAAGATACACTGTAAAGTCATCTACTTGTTTTTAACAAACACAAGACACTGGTGACATCTCTAATAGAATGGGGACTGGTATTGGCCATCTTCAGACCCCTGAGAAGCCACAAGTGGAGAGGTACAGCAGCAACTAAATTATGTACTGCATTGTCCAACAGCAGGAAACAAAACAGTTGTTCTCCATCTCAAATTCAGTAACCCAGCATAATTCTTGGCTAAACACAGGCCTTGTCTTCTGTCTCCCAAGTGTGTGAACTGGTTGACCATCTAACTGACTAGCACTAGAAAAATTATGACATACCATGAGGAGAGAGCATCATAAAAGCTGTTTTTCTTTACAATTATTTGTTGTTAAAAAGATTGTGTGGTGTCTGAGCAGAACAAGAAATGCTGCTGCTTAACAGGCTTCCTAAAAAGCTGACCTCTCCAAGTTCCGCACAGGAAATGCCTGCAGAACAGCAGGAGTGAGTTTTCATGGCAGAACTCTGACATCTTACAGTAATCAAAGTGAACAAGGGCTTTCCATGTGAAGAAGAATCCCAAAAGTTGTGCTTAATGCTCTTGGCTTTTGCTTCAGATGTAGATAACTTGCCTATTGCTATTCCCCCCATCATAATTCTGCATGTTTGATGCTGGTTAGCCTTCCTAGGCTGTTGTAGCTTATTTGGGCAGAGTGCAGGATCCTCTGAATTTTACCAAAACTTCACCAGTATCCTGGATATTAGTCTTAGCATTTTGGGCATCCCTCACTGATCTGAGCTTGGGCAAGTAAAAATAAGTCCAGATGATGAGATGTGTAGTTGGTAGACAACCTTGTGCTATTGTTATTTGCCCTACCATATCTGGTACCTACAGCTGAAAGATCACAGCATCCACAGGGAATTGCTACCTCTCCTGCTACAATGGAGTTCTTGAAAGGTGGACTCTGGTTTTAGTGGGGGTTAATGAGGAAGCTGGGATTGCTCCTATCTCTAAGGTATAAAAAGGGATGCATATTACATAGATCATGCTTCTAAATTGGTACTGCTGTACAAAAGGCAAAAATAAGTGAATCAAGGCTTTTATGCTTTCACAGACATCATTGTTAAAATTGGAATATGAGTGGATAGTTTCCCTAACACTTCTCAAGGAGATACCTCTTTCTCTTTGCTAGAGAAGGAAGGTGTTTTGCTGTACTTGATGGCAATCTAGGTCTGTTTTGGAAGAAATGCATGCTTTTTCCCTACAGTAGGGCAGGTTCTGTATTTGAATGGCAAAGAAGAGATGGAGGCACAGTATTGTTATGTGTGGCCTTTTCCAGCTAGGTCTGAGGCCTACTGGCTTTTATGAAGCCTTAATCCATGGCCAATTGTGACTTCATGTCTGCTTCACGAAGTGTTGTAATGAGATTTTCATTTTTTGTCAAATTCGCCTGCCAGAAACTTTGTGAGAGGGCAGGTCAGGTCAGCCTCCAGTGGGACTGGGATATGTAGGCTGTCTATGAGTTTGAAGACATTCCCTGTTAAAACTGTAGTGAAGGTGACTCTGGGATCTCACGAAAGAGGAAGAGCTGAAAGACCTGTTCCTCTTACTGAATCCTGGGCTGCAGGCTGGCTGTCAAGTAGCACTCCTGTTTTCCCAGACAGTTTGCAGGAGAATTCTTTGGAGTAAAGATGGAAATGTTGTCTTGTCTGATTTTGTTGGGGTTGTCTTCAACTTGTCTCCAGAGAGCAATCAGGTGGCCAAGTTAGTCTCATTTTTCTTTCAGAAAAGGATCTCCTATGTGACCTGAAAGAATAAGTCTAATTCAGACTAGTTGTCTTAAAATAACTTACCTGGAATGAAAATGTCCACGTAACACTATATTTAAATTTTTATGTTTTAGCATTCCAGCTGTTGGCATAAACTAGAAGCTGCTGAACTGAGAATTCAAAAATACTAACAACTATTGAGTGAAAGATGACAAAGTACTGTCTGACTTTCTAGATGATGCTGGGTCACATTGGGTAGTTCATAGATTGGTACATCCTCATATGTAGAATTAAACTGAGGGTATCCTCCAGGAGGTTCTGAATCTACAATAAAGCCTTTAAATTACTTTTTTGCTGACTTCAATAAGCCTGCATTTCTGAAGAAAAAAAAGTGTTTCTTAATGTTCAGAGGGAACCACTGTTTCAGTTTGTGCCCATTCCCTCTGGTCCTGTCACACGGCACCGCTGGAACGACCCTGGCTCTGCCCTCTCAGTGCCCTCCCTTCAAGTATTTGTATAAATTGGTAAGAACCCCTCTTTTTTAGGCTGAATACCTTCACATGCCATCATTTTGTTTTAGAATTTTGTGACTAATAAGTTAGTCTTTTTTTAACCTCTTTGAGGTTCACAGGCTCATCTGTTGGTTCACTGTATGACAAAAGTGTTGAAAAATCGTTAACCATTGCTATTGAACCTTTTCCACTGGGACCTGTGATCCTTCAGATTTGCCTGGTCTTTGTTTTTATGCCCCTTTCTGTAATATTTTGTGAAAATTTGGAGTAGTTTAGGAAGGATTTTTTGAGGAAACCATTTTTAATTTGAGGGGGGAAAGGAGACATGCTCCTTTGGTGTGCATTCTGCAGAATGCTACTACAGAATGTTTTTAAAATACTAGCATTGCAAGGTTAAAATAATTTGGTCTCTACCCAAGGTGTGAATAGCTATATGAATGCTTTTTACTGATAACCATTTGTTTTTTGGTTTTTCTTTTAAAATTGATTAACTTTATGCTATGTTAGGGGTATTTTCTGTGCAGCTCAGACACATAGACAACGCAGTCTATTCCCTACACTGTCATTTCTTACTAGAAGCAGACCCATCACAACAACAGTCTGAACCATTTTGAGGGAGTAGAAAAATTGGGTTCTCTACGTGTAAGAAAACAGGAGTGTGAATTTCTGTGCTAGTCTCTTGTTCACTATACTAGCTGCCTGCTGGAATTGCACAGAGAATTTAGTGCTGTGGCATTGATGCAAGGCACAATGAAGGTGTAAACTCCATGTAATAGATGTATGTAAACAATCCTGTCAGTTTTTAGGCTGCAATGTATGAAATGGGTGAAGGCCTAGTAAGAAACTAAGAGTTGTCACTTTATGCCTTCACCTGAAGGCGTAGTGAAATGTAAGCAGCAGTCCTCTGATGCATTTTTAATTGGTTTGGTCGAGCCTAAAGTGTGTTTGTCTTTTTTTCTCCCTAGCTGAGTATTGAACAGGCCCAGGCTGTGGCAGAGCAAGTCGAGATGAAAGCAAAGGTGGTGCAGTCTGAAGTCAAAGTAGTGACCACTAGACATAAGAAGGCCTTGGAAGAGCGGGAGTGTGAGCTGCTCTGGAAGGTATGCACCCTTACATTTGTGGCTTGTACTGCTGACAAGTGATTCTCAAACTGAAAAAATACTTAAACTACTACACAGCCAGATTCTGATATCCAAGGAAAATTGCAGGTTTCCTTAATGGGAGCTGCTGGTGGGGTTTTTGCAGGGGTTGCTGCATCCTCAGAGCAGCGCAGCCCCACACGCGGGCTGGGCGCTCCCCCTGCTGGCCCAGCAGCTGCCCCGAGAGGAGATCCGCTCCGTAAACAATGTCTTCAAAATATCTTTATGTGCTGCTCTAGAATTAGGTGCATGGTATAATCAGTTTCCCGATCTGCTTCTCATAAAGGACAGGAGCAAAGCTGTATATCCCATCCATTTTTTTTTTTTTTTTTTTTTAGAAAGACTAGCAGAAATTCTATGAGACCAACTTTCATTGTCCCCATCCCTAAAAACCTTTACTCTTAATCAAGGTAGCATCCTCCCTCTAATTATTTTTTTAGAACTAGTATAAGAAAAGAGTACTCTCCAGCAAGAATTTTTGCACAATCCTGAACTGATGGGCTCGTTTCAGCCACAATGCATGTGTGGTATTTTGAGAGGAGGAAAGGAAGTAACAG
Organism: Aphelocoma coerulescens; assembly: GCF_041296385.1. Lineage (NCBI taxonomy): Eukaryota > Metazoa > Chordata > Aves > Passeriformes > Corvidae > Aphelocoma > Aphelocoma coerulescens. The sequence continues at coordinate 50,850,588 of NC_091015.1, read as the reverse complement.
GCAAGTTTCTTATTCCAGAAAAGTAACTTAATGGTCATGGCTCTTCTCTGCTTGTTTAGCACAGATTAGTTTGGATTGGCCATTTGCATCCCACTTGTAGAATTGAACAGGAACACACTCTCACCTGTAGGATTAGGACTTTTAGATCACCAAGTCAAGCTGACTTGTCCGATGACCCCATGACTGCTATAGTGCCAAAAGGGAGCAATAATGCTTGGTCAAGATGGGAAAGGTTTATGAGTAAACTGAGACTGCTCCTATAACAAGCAGTGGCACCAGAGAGTGCAGCTGGAAACCAGGTGCTGTGTGGCTGCTGCCTGTACCACAGAGCTGGGCAGGATGCATGTACGTGTGCTTGGCGAGGCACGTGCTGCCCAGAAGCAGTGCCATTCTGCTAGGGCATTTCTCCCCTCTTCTCCAGCAACATGAATTGGAACAGTAATTTCCTGGTTTAATATCTGTTGCCAGCAAAATGACCACTCTGGTAGAGGTTTATTGTATAGAACTGCTCTAGCTACAGTGAGACTCATCCCCTGCAAGAGAAGCTTTGTTTTCTTTTGTAAGTGTCACTAGCAAGATTAAAAATGCACTTTATATAGTTAGTGTACTCCGAAGGCTGCTTTTTCTGAGGTTTTGGATTGAGGGAGATGAGTTCACTTTTCACTGTTAACCTTCCCCAGGAAGCTTGGCAGCTCTCTCTTTTAAGGTATTCCTAGTACAGGAGGAGTAAGAGCTGCCCCTAAGCTCTTTTTATCCCATGATGCTGTACAAATGCACTTTTTGGGAATATCTGCAGCGAGAGCAAGTTCTCTTCAAGTTAGAAAACATTATTTTAAGAAGAAAATATGGTGATAAATTATTTTAGCAAAACAAACTGAGTTGAACAAGCTCTTGGATCAAGTATGCTAATAAACAATTTTGTATACCAGAGCTGAGTCAAAGGATTAAGCTGAGACCTAAGTTAGATCAATTTGTCTTGGACATCTATTGGAAGAAACATCTCTAATTCTTTTTTTACAGTTTGGTAAAACCTGCATACCTCAACTTACAGCATGTTTGTACATATGTTATGTAGTCAGTGTCTAACCCCAAGGGGTGTTTAGACATTGAGTCTTCCTTTGTTAAAATGCATTTCAGTTATTGTTCTGCAGCCAAGCAGGTATTCAGACATCAGGAAATGTCTTTGCTTTATTGTTGCAAAAGTACATGTCACATTAGCTTTAAAATGCAGGTGTCTTTGTCAGATAGTCCAAAGTGCTTTTTCACATGTAAAGGTAGACACAGACATATATAGATGAGTTACAAAACAACCATTTTTGCAGCAATTTCAGTCCCTCAAGCAGGGACTGGCAGCAACCTTCTGTGTTATTTGAAGTGACGTTTACAAAGCATCCTGTTTTAAAGCACGAGCTCAGCATGACCGCCAGTATTTACAAGAAAGTATTAAAATAATTGGACCCTAAAAATCCCTGGAGATAGATGTCTGGTATTATCCAGTCACATGAAGACAGTTCTGGGCGAAGGGGAATGACAGGAGCCCATGTGCATTAGCTGATGCTGACTATCAGCCTCAGCTCTGTGGGACAACAACCCACCTTCTGAAATTGGTCTCAGTTCTGGTTAGTGAAGCCTCAGTCTCTGCTCTTCTTGAGAGGCTGCAATAACCTCTGTCTTCCCTGGGGGCTAAATGGAGGTGTGCCTGTGGATGATCTGTCAAGTACCTTGCAACTAGAAAACAGAATACCATTTGGGGAAGCAAATAATTACTAGTAAGCAAGTGATTCTTGCTTTCAAATGTCACTCTGATGCAGCAGATCTGCAGGGTAGGAATGTATGGTTTTGCCTGGAGGGTAGGAGAGACTAATAATCCTAAATTTGGATAAATAATTAGTTTTCCTTGTTTCTTCTTGTCTACATCGTGGCTTTTGGATGTTTGTTCTGCAGCTGTGTGTCAACATGCCGTAACAACTCTCCAACTGGCTTTGATGTAGAAGGGAGACTGGAGGAAATCTGTGTTCTGGTCTGTCTTTCCTGATGTAAGTGTGCTTTTCTCTCCCCCGTTTCCTACAAGGTGGAAAAGATTCGCCAAGTCAAGGCCAAGTCACTCTACTTGCAAGTTGAAAAGTTACGTCAGAACCTAAACAAGCTGGATAACACCATTAGTGCTGTACAGCAGGTCCTGGAGGAGGGTCGTACCATGGATATTCTTCTGGCTCGGGACCGCATGCTGGCTCAGGTGCAGGAGCTGAAGAACGTCAGAGGCCTTCTCCAGCCACAGGAAGATGACAGGATCATGTTCACCCCTCCTGACCAGGCATTGTATATGGCCATTAAATCTATGGGCTTTGTCAGCAGCGGGGCTTTTGCTCCCTTGACCAAAGCCACGGGGGAAGGTCTCAAGCGTGCTCTGCAGGGCAAGGTGGCCTCTTTCACTGTGATCGGCTACGACCACGATGGGGAGCCTCGCCTTTCAGGGGGTGACATGATCTCTGCAGTGGTCATGGGCCCAGATGGAAACCTTTTTGGGGCAGACGTCAGCGATCAGCAGAACGGAACCTACCTGGTCAGCTACCGTCCCCAGCTGGAGGGAGAGCACCTGGTGTCCGTGATGATGTGCAACCAACACATTGAGAACAGCCCCTTCAAAGTGGTGGTGAAGTCTGGGCGCAGCTACATTGGTATCGGGCTGCCGGGGCTGTCCTTCGGCAGCGAGGGAGACAGCGATGGCAAGCTCTGCCGCCCCTGGGGGGTCAGCGTCGACAAAGAGGGCTACATCATTGTCGCCGACCGCAGTAACAACCGCATCCAGGTGTTCAAGCCATGCGGGACCTTCCATCACAAGTTTGGCACGCTGGGCTCCCGGCCGGGCCAGTTCGATCGCCCTGCCGGCGTGGCCTGTGACATTTCGCGTAGGATCGTCGTGGCCGACAAGGACAATCATCGCATCCAGATCTTCACGTTTGAGGGGCAGTTCATTCTGAAGTTTGGGGAGAAAGGAACAAAGAACGGGCAATTCAATTATCCATGGGATGTGGCTGTCAACGCAGAGGGCAAGATCCTGGTCTCTGACACGAGGAACCATCGCGTTCAGCTGTTTGGGCCCGACGGTGTGTTCCTTAACAAGTATGGCTTCGAAGGGGCACTCTGGAAGCACTTTGATTCCCCCAGAGGTGTGACATTCAATCACGAGGGCCACTTGGTAGTGACAGACTTCAACAACCATCGCCTCCTGGTCATACATCCAGATTGCCAGTCAGCACGCTTCCTGGGCTCCGAGGGCACCGGGAACGGCCAATTCCTGCGCCCGCAGGGAGTGGCCGTGGATCAGGAAGGGCGCATCATTGTGGCCGACTCCAGGAACCACCGGGTGCAGATATTCGAGTCCAATGGTAGCTTTTTATGCAAATTTGGCACTCAGGGAAGCGGCTTTGGTCAGATGGACCGTCCTTCAGGTATAGCTGTCACCCCTGATGGAATGATTGTTGTGGTCGACTTTGGAAACAATCGAATTCTCGTCTTCTAATCTGTGTTTGAATTAGGAAGAAACTGTCTCAGGGAAATTCTTCTAAGAGAAAATGAAAAAAATACAACGTTAATTCAAACCTACCTCATCTTTAATTTTTTTACAGATGAATGTACTTACCTTTTCTGCAGGGAGTGAGCCTGTAAAATTGAATTCTATCTACCTCATTGTCCTCCCTTCCCTCCCCGGTTTCTTGCCCCATCCCCACATACTCATAGTTCAGAACGTTTTACCTCTTTCCCCCCGATGGGGTTTCATGCACAAACAAGTGTTGCTGTGCACATTAGGTGGTTTGTGTGGTGAGTTCTGTTAGACTAAATGGAGAAAATGGTAGTAGGTGTTTGTAGAGAATTTGTGTTCTTGACCATTCTGCAGTTCTGTGGGTGGGGACATGGGAGGGAGGGCCATTTGTTGTTGGTTTGGTTTTTTTGTTGGTTTTTTTTTTTTTAAATTGCTGCTGCAGCAGAGAACTTTTTCCTGTTCTCCTCTTTATACCTCAGTGTGTTTGATTTACTGGCGAGCACAGCATCTTGTTCCCAGACAGCTTTGAACGTTTTGTGAAAGTGAGTGGGAGTCACTCGCCAGGAAGAGCAAGTTTGCATCTTTTTTGGCATTTCTCTGTATTTTTTTACTAAAACACAGTAATTTAACAGCACAAAGTGAAGCTGATGAAAATGCACAAAAATTCTTTAAGTTTAAACCAAATTGTTCATTTTAGTGGCTTAGTGCGGTCATTGTAAAGTTAAGATAAAAAGCAAGGCTTCCTTTAATGTATCCTGTCGTTGAGAATTTCATTTTTACCCCTTTTCACCTGAAAGCTAAATTAGTTTGAAAAAAGTTACTGTTTCTTTTTATCAGTGCCCCTAATCTGGGAAACAGAAGAGGTTACAAGGAGCACTGAAACAGGGAAAATCAAACCCTTTTGATTTACTTTCTTGTGAAATGACTAGTGTTTTTTTGCCCCTCCCCATAGAATGACTTTAAGGGAATAACGTTTGATTTTGTTAGAACAGAAGTGGTACCTTTTTCCAAAAGTAAGAAATAAGCACAGCTTTGGAGATTCAGGGTGTGTTTTGGAGAAGTCAACAGTTGTTTTGCTTTGTTTTGTTTTGGGTTTTTTGTTTAGAGAGGATTGCAATAACTCTATCAGTGATGAGGTTTTGGTTGTTGTTTTTTTTTTTTTTTTTTTTCATCTTCTGGCTTCCCCAAAGAGCTGGACTGAAGATTTTGAGAATATCTTCTGTAGCTTTTAGGGTAGGTGGGGTGGGCCTGTAACTCCCTGCTGCAGGATCTCTGGCTACAGATCCAAGTGAAGAATTACCAGTACCAGCTAAAGGCAAACTGCATCGAGGTGAAACTTTGCTGCTTTTTTCCCAGGGCAGTACCAAAGAATTCTGTGTAAAATTAATGTATATGATCCTTAAAAGCTTGGAGGCAGGGGAAGTTTGCCCTTTAGGGGATATAAAAACAGGTGTTCTGAGAAGCAGAAACTTTTGGGGAGAATAGAGATCTCTTTAGCAAAATGTGACTTTGAATCCCTGGAAGGATTTGGTTTTATTCTTCGATTTCTTGCATTCTGGTTTAGCTGTTCATGCAGATATGGTCTCTACAGACCTGTAGCTTCACCCTTTGGTGTTGGCAAAGGAGAATTGTTTAAAGTGGGAAACAGAGGGCTCTTCTGCAATGCAAAAACTCATGTGTCAGTACTCTTGGGTTTGGAAGTGCCATGGGATTTACCTTACTGTTTGCAAGAGATCTCTGAAATGTAAACATGGTCATTGTTGAAAAGTCTGAAGAGCCTTAACCATCCTCCAAGGAAAGGGTTCATCTCTCTGCCAGCCACCATGCACAAAAGTGACCTGAGGTTGAAAGGCTCTTTACAAGTTCGTGAGAAATCACAAGGTGCACTTTCCTTCTTGCTGCTTTTCCCCTCCAAGGAGTGTTAACTTTCTGGGTTTTGTAGAAATACCGATGATGTGTGCAGATAGAGAGAGCTGCCACTTTAGAGGAGGCTTAAACTAAAGGACCAGAAAGAGACAAGAAAGATTCATGAGATGGCAAAACCTCTTTCAAAAGAAGGATGAGGAAAAACACCTAAGTTAAATGGGATAAAACAACTGTGCTCCCTTTCAGCCAAAGCCTCAAGGAAGCAGACTCTTCAAAGCAGTGTGTTTCAGTTAGGCTTAATCTTAGGATGGCATGGTTTAAAAACAGTCTTGAAAGGATAATCTTTTATACAGATGTCTGTCATTAAATTTCTGTGGCCACACAAAATGTGTATGAGAGAGAGCTAGTTTACCTTCAAGTTTTGCAAGTTCTGCCTGTGTACACGCCTCCCTTCTTGGGGGTGGCCTACAGTTGTGACAGATGTCCATGGTTGTCTTGTATTATTCAGCCCAAGAATTATTTGCAACTTGGGCTGTGAAAACTAATAGCCTGCAAGATGTAGATACCAAAGAAAACTGGTTTTAAAAGCTTTAATGTTTTGTCTGCAGTGTCCTTGCATTTATCCTATCATGTCTTAATGAAAATGCCAGGTCTCTTAATACTTTGACCAGAGTGGCTGACAGTGTTGAAGTGTCCTAGAAATGCTCTTGTGCTTAAATGCTTGTGGGGTTTGCCCTTCTCTGCAGCTAGAAGGGAGTTGTTTTTCCAGGCATTAAAAAAAAGTGAAGTCTGCAGTCAGGATTGTGTTGAACTGGAGGAACGTTTTGCCCCCCCAGGCTGCACCGTGTGGAAGGTGACAGACACTGAAGCTGCCCTTTGCTGTTTTGAATGGAGCCATTGCACAACCCCCCAGCTTAGTCAGGAAGAGGAATGACTTGAACTCTTTTTAAGTTACTGTCTATTTAACTCATAATTTAGTGGGATTTGCTTGCAAACCGAACCTGGAGTGTTTGACCTCATGTGTTGGGGAGCTTTTTCGTTTTAAAAACACTACTATTTAGCTACCCTAAAGAATTCCTTATCTTTGTGATAGATAGTGCTAAGCACACTTGGTCTCATTGAAAAGTGGTAGTGTAGCTTATAAAATGGAGTGTTTTATATGCAATGAAAAAAAGTAGTGCTAATATACAATGCCAACATCAGATGCCCCATAGGGGCTTATTAAAAAGTAATATACTTAAATGAGATTCAAAGCTTGCTCTGCTTTTCCATGCATGTTCTCAGGTTAATGCCCCAGTATGACAACATGCATGCATGGAGAGAGGAAAAGCAAGGCTTGGAAGCTGGATTGCAAACCAAACAAGCATTCAGAGTAACCTTCTTAACTAGGGGAAATGGCCTGGAGAAAGGTAAAGTGAGTGTGTGCCTCTCCGTTGGGGAACAGCAAATGTGGGTGACAGAGCTGTCTTCTGCTAGAACTCCCAAAGGATTTTCTCTATGCCGTGTTAAACCAGTGGCTCTCTGCAAACCTTTTGCTTGACAAAATGTTATCAGCAATCAGTGTGGCTGGTTTGGGTGTTCAGCATATAAAGCAATCTTGTCCTTTCTTAGAATTATTTAAGCAGGAATTTTAGTAGCAAGCTGAAGCAGATTCAGTACTTGATATAATGCAGGTCCTTCAGATAACTCACTCCTTTTTATTTAGTACCTTTTAAATATAACTTATTTAAGGAAGTCCATAAACCTTAAAGTTTTAAAGAAAGCAAGGGAAGGAAGATAACACCTGAAAACTAATGCATGTTAGGGCCAGACATAACCAACTTGGGAGAAAGAACAAGTCACTTGGATGTGGCATTCCCTTGGAATTGAAGGAGAGTGGGCCCAGTCTGTTATGTTACAGTTAAACCAAAATTAATTTCTGAAGAGAGCAGGTTTATAGGCTCATCTTGCCATAACTTTGATCATAAGATTTATTTGTTCAGTTCTAGTTTAAAAAAATATTGTGCCAAAGTTTTGTTTATTTTTTAAAGGAGTGTAAGCCAAATGGTGCCAAAAGGTAATAGGGTATTTTAAAGTAGAGATATTTAGACAAACAGTTTGGAACTGTATAAAAAAGGAACACTGGTACTTGCGTTAGACAAATATTGTACCTTTGGTCTCTTGGGAGTTTGAAACCGTTTGCTGTGGTACAAAATGCACAACTAGAGATGCCACTATCTTTTGCTTGAAGTTCTACCTCACTTTGCAGAAGTAAATCATCTACCTCGATTTAGCATCAGACAGGTTTGGGAAATAGTTGAGAATCTGCCTGGGGGGAGGATTCATCCTGCCTGTTGGAAAAGCATTTTAATTGAAACAGAGATACTAAGTGTGTACTATGTGGTGACTGCTTGCTTTTGTTTGCTTTTGTTTTTGCTGCCTGCCTATGGAGATATTAAGCTGCCCTCTCTAGAGAATCTGTAAATAAAACCAAATGTTCAGGCAAACTGGACTGAGACCTGAAATGCTTTTGAGTTTGTTCTGGTTTCACTACGAGGTATGGAAGTGTAAACTTTTGTTCAGTATTATGACACTACTGGCTGATGTGACATATTTCATGTTCATTTGCAGTGTTCTTATGTCCCTAAGACCTTTAGGTCTTCTCTCTACAAGAGAAAAACTTTTATGCATGCCTACCAATGTGTCCTGTTTGGGAAGACTGGTGTTATGATTGCTGTAAACACAATGCTATACCAAATGCTTGAAGGGAATAAGGTCCTGATTTTTTATTTTATTGACTTGGTGATTGTATTAGTATCTTGCTTGACTCAATGGGATTTTTTCCACCATGACAAAGCAATCAAGTTCCTATTCCTGGAGGGCAGCTTAGGTTCAGACATACTCAGGAGAGGCAGTTTAAAACCAGTGTCTTGGGGTTTTAGGCAAGTTTAGTAGTGATGTGCAACATACCCCCTGTTTTACCTGTGGAGTAAAGTTGCAGAAGCACATTTTCAGACTACTCTGTTGGGGGAAAAAAAAATCCTTTTTCCTCCCCAGTTCATATTGAGGGGTGGCAGAAGTGGGTACAGGAGACCCCTAATAACAATAGGCTGTGTTGGGTTTGGTAAATGTTATGGTGGGAAATGTACATTGATGTCTCTAAGTGATCTTACGGGTTAACAAGCCAGACTGGCATCTTTTTCCATCATTGTTCAACCAATAATGGTTCTAAAAATGCTTTGTGTACCTGCATGGTCTTAGACCTTCTATTAATGATTGTATCAACTTACAAACTCAGGTAGATAATTTTTTTAAGCTCTTTTCATGGAGCCTTACTGACTGAATGTTAAGTGTCTGTGTACTGATGTAGTTAAGTAACTTCCTTTTGAACTACCAAACTAGTTTAAAAAAAAAAAGTCCTTTTATAGGTTTGTAGAGTACTTTTCAGACAATGTAGTAGTTTTTCCTTCAGAGGGAGAGATGTCTGTTTCTGGGTTTTGTTTTTAGGTTTGGTTGGTTGTTTTGGTTGTTTTTTTTTTTTCCTAAAATGACTAGGAGGTTTTTAACTAGTTTGTAAGGTTTGCTTAGTCACCTGAGTTGGTGGGGGTTTCTTACATCTGTGACTCTTGTTTGTACTGTGCATTACCTGTCATGCCCTGCTCACTTCGTGCACAGGTCCTTGGAGGAGCTGAGGGTGTTGAACACTTGCCTGAGATTTAACTCAAATAGAAATAGCAAGCCTGGAACAAAATGAAGCTCAGCCCCATGAAAGCAATGTCAAACATGCATTTTTTTTCTCTCCCCCCCCCCCAGTTAATTGGCTGTAGATGTATGCCCCATCTTACAAAATTTTAACTAATGATTTATAAGTTGCACTGCCTTGGTGCAAGTTTGCATTGGGATCCAGGCTGATCTTGCAATTCTTTGGATGTTGGGCATCTTGAGTTGATTTGGTTTTTTAGTTTCCTCTTCTGTTATTTCTTTTCTACTTTAGTTGACTAATCATGCTGCTCTCCTAACAATAATAAAGTATCTCAGGAGGACAGACAGTGCTCTGCTTTTAATGAGCTGCTCAGAGCTTTTGTATCTAATTGAAAATGAGCCAGGCTGTGACAAGAATTGCCATGCTCCAAAAAGGGCATCACATTTCTACTTGGACAAAAAGTGATATAATTTTTGTCAGATGTTGAGTACTGCAGAGAAGAAAGCATGACAGGTTATGTGCAAACTTTTACATAGAATAAGTGAAAAAAATGTTAGAACCCTTGTGTTAATGGAGGCTTCTGAATGTATCTTTGTGGTCCATAGGGAAGGCTGAAGGATGTAGCAAGGAGACGATGTATCAGCTACTGGCAGCCTTAAAACAAAGTCAGTGTCTCTCTGGACTTTAAAATGTTCCTATGCAGTTTATTTTATTTTTGTTTAATCAAATAAATGTGAGGTTTTTTCATGGCAACTCTGTGTGTGTGTTTCTGTACTACCCAGAAAAAGTCTTCTCTTCTATGAGGATGCAAAAAAGAAAAAGCCCCTCTTTATTGTCTGTGCTGTTAGAAAAAAGTCCTCATTGTCATGGCTGGAGGAAAGAGTTGTGATATTGAACTCACTGCTTCAAATGCCATGCTTTTTTCCCAATATTTTGCCAGAAAGTTTCTGGTTTAACTTTTTCAGGTCTGTTTCTAGGTTTCCATTCCTTCACCTTGGCAACTAAAACAATGCTTCTTCTGCATGGCAGTGTAAAGCAAAGCCACCAGAACATTCAGTAGGTGTCTCTGGCATCTTACAGGGCAGGCTGTCAACAAAAGCTGGGTGAGTGGAAAGCTGCCCTCTTTCTTCACTACCTTGGAAAATGTTTAAAAAGAAATGGTGAGCATAGGAAGATGCTCTTTAAGGAAGGTTTGAGAATTAAAGTCGCTGACTAAATTCCCAGTATGGGTAGCAGTGGAGGTGGATTCCAGGCTCTGGAAGTGCTGGCTGCTTTAGCTTTTCAAAGCCAAGATGCCTTCTGGGCCTGTACAACTGTAGGGCTCTCAGCACCATGCTGTGCTCTTCATCAAAATCCTTCACCAGGCCATTGCTTTCTTCCTGCTGGAGCAGCTGGCAGCATGTCAGCAGTACAGAGCTCATTTCAAGTGGGAGGGAGGGAGAGAGAGAGAGAAGGCCCTGTGGAGGTGGGGACAAAGTCTGCCCAGGTGACCTTGTCCAGCTTCCTCTATTACTCTATATTCCTTTGACTCCTGTGTGCCCTCTTCCTGAAGACAGCAGGAACCCAGCAGCTCACTGAACACCAGGAGCTGGCTTAGGACGCTGCTGAATGAGTGCTGTTCTTGCACCAGGGCCATGGGCGGAGCTAAAGGCTCTGACGAGAGAGAACAGCAGTGGTGCAGGACCATGGTGCAGGACCATGGTGCAGGAACAGTGCTGAGGTAGCGACAAGGCTTATGGTGTGTGGTGGGGAAAAAAGGGAATGCACCCTCTTTTTCTTACTGTGGGAATAAGCCAGTGCATGGCTGCAGAGGAAGATCCTGGAGGTAAGGGGAGGGTGGGGGGATAGGGACAGGCGCCCTTTCCTTCAGGAAGTGGCCCAAACCAAACTGATAAGCATTATTGCATTTACTAACTTAGCCCACTGCTGAGCCTGGGCTGCTCATGCTCCCCCTTTTTCTATCGAAGGACAGTTCACAGTTTTACTTGACCTTCACTTCTTTCTTAACAGAGACTAAAAGCAACTGACGGAAAAGGGACTGGAGGGAGAAGCCAGGTCCTTGGCTGCTGCCTCCCTTGATGTGTTTCGATACTTATTTTTTCTTTTCTGTTAATAGTGAACGATGGAAGCTGAAAGCCGTCACCAGCACTCATCCATCCCTCTGTGCGAGACAGTGCCACGGGCGGGGGGGAAGCGGCAGAGCTGCTGTGGGGGCTGAGCCGCCTCAGGGCACAGGAGCAGGCAGGGGCAGGGAGAGCCGGGGCCGAAGGCTGCGGCTCACGTGCAAATGCGGCTGCGATAAGATGTGCCTTATCTGGGAAACAACTGCATCCGTCATCGAGCCCGGGCACGGCGAGAGCATCTTTTGCATGTGAATGCCCCGCATTCCTGGGGGGGCGGGGAAGGGCGGGGAGGAATCTTCTCTATTCAGGGCCCGGGACCACACAGGGAGCATCTCGAACCTTTTGTATTTAATCAGTCAATCTACTTTGACGTAAAGGATGTATCCGCTCCCTTTCTTCCGTCTTTCAGAAAGGTGATGGCTACCTACTTTTTCCTGATACTTCTTTTATTCCTAATGTTTCTAAACTGTTTGCCCCTACCTGAGGCCAGGGGTGCTTTGCACCTCCTGCAGTGATAGAAAAGTTCCTGGAAAAGGCAGCTACGGGGTTGTTATTCTGAAAGGACTGAAAAGCAGCGCAGAGGCAGAGTGCAGGTCTCAAGCTTGCTGCTGTACTGCTTCCTGCTGGAGACACACTCCACAACTCGCACATTGTTTAATACACTTGCTGTTGTTTCTGTCCGCTGGTTTCTGTAAGATGGCAGAGACAAACCCGGGGCTGTCCTGCTGCCGCCTTCTCCTGGACACTGCATTACCTCACGCTCACGTTACTGAGAGCAGAAGCTGCAGGCCCCACAGCCCAGTGCTGCTTGGAAAAGTGACCTTGGTGCTGGCTGGAGGCAAATTACAACAGCAGCAGCACAGGGAGGTAAGGTGGAAGCTCAGCTCTGTGCTGGAGATTATTAGGATAGTTGAAACGGCACAAAACAGCTCTGGAGGGACTGTGAGGAGAAGTGCTGGGCTCCTTGCTGGGCTCCAATTATCTTATGCCTGCATTAAGTCCCAAGGTAGGATGGCCCCTCCTCTCCTGTGCTCCCAATAAGTAACCCAGAGGAGGGTCCTTCATTATGCTGCCATCTTCGTTTGAGTAAAAGGCAGATTTTTTTTTTTGAAAGAAAGAAATATTCCTCTACAGTGGAAACTAGATTTAAAAACTACCAAAACCCAACAAAAAAAAAAAGGAAAAAAAAACCTCCCACCAAAACCACCCCATAACTAACAACAACAAAATGAACAAACAAAAAAAAAACCCACACAAAAAAACCCAAAAGCAACGAAACAAACAAAAAAACCAAAAACAAAAAAAACCCCCCAAACAAACAAAAAAAAAAGCCCAAATAAAACCCAACCTTTTCCTTATAGCCAGGCACACACTTCCACTGTACCTGCACCATTACATGTTGCTGCTGGGCAAAGGAAAACCAGGGAGAGGAAAAAAAATCCAAACCAAAATAAAAGGCCAACAGAACCAGGTTCCCTCTTCTTTGAGGAAGAGCATGGCTCTCATATGTGTCAAACCAGCAGCCAACACAACAGTTCAACTGCTATTTCAGCAGGACTTAAGTTCAGGGAAATGGTTCTCTCCACTCACTGCTCTCCTCTCTATTCTATTCAAAAAGAGCTGAATTACGCACTTGGACAACCTTTTTTTTTTGGTAAATAAACTACCACTCCCATTCAAAGCAGCTACCAACCTCCCATCATTCATGCAATAACCTTTACAAACAAGTTTTTGGTTTACATCTTTTATTAAAAATTTACATAAACAAACACACTCCAGCAATTTGGGTATTCAGGTGTCCTAGGTTAAAAAAATATACAAAATCCCAAGCCCTCATGATCAGGGCAGCAGCAGGTTAAAGCACAACCTCACTTCCTTTGAACAGTGGTGAAAGCTGGCATCTGAATGGGCTGGATTGAGTGGACTGGCTGGAAAACAGGCTTTTTCCGCATGTCAGAGAGTGTTTTCACAGAAGGGAGCAGCTGGTTCCTCTTGATGATCTGCAATGCCAGCTGTGTGTTACCTACAAGACAAGTTTCAATTAAAAAAACCCAAAATACCATTTTATAACACATGAATTACTGTTCAGGGACAGAGCTGATGAGCCAGCCCTGGGCCCAGGCCAGGTACACCAGCAGTCCTTCCTCTCCCGTGAAATGCTGACATGGCCAGGAAAAGCAGTAGACAACAGTAAATTTGAAGAAAATAGTTTTGATTGAGTCCACCTATCCTTAACTGAAGACATGAAGCTTTTACCTCTGGAGCTGGAAGATGCCAAAGCACCTTCTAGTTTCCCAAAGGACACAAAATGCCCTCACACTGTGACACTGCAGGCAGTAATGCAAATGCCAAGGGAACAAAACATGTTTTTAAAAGAAATATGATTTTCAACCGTATATATGGCCCATCAAATAACCACCAATATAAATGGAAAACTTAGTCTTCGTTAAAAATTAAACTTGTAAAATTACAGGAGAAAAGACACTGAGTTCTGAGGACAGTGTTTCTCCCGCATACTTTTTTCCACTGAAGTTTTTGTTTCAGAGGAGCTGCACCATTTTGTTGTCATTTATAGAACAAAAAATGTCTTTAGCCTGTTTCAGTTATATACTTGGAAGGAGGTGAGGGATGTAAATCCCACTTCCTACTCTCTTCTGCTCTGTACATCTTTGTTGCAGAAATAAAGGTTCCCAGAATTCTAATTTAGAGACATCTTTGTAAGAAAAGCTTTGCAGAAGTCTCAATTCCAAATGCAAATGCTCAAATCCTCCGCCTGCCTGCAATGCAACATCACTGAAGGGGAACAGGCACACAGAACATTTCACAACACTTGGATATTAAGTGCCCCTCAAGGGGCACAGGTCCACAACCAAGACAGCTTCAACCAGCAGCTGCACGAGGTCTGCTCACACTGCAGAATTCAAGTGCAACTTTTCCAGTTTCCCATTATGCAGAGCCTTTCCCTCATACAAACAGTGAACCTTCAAAAGGAAGCATTTTGGAAGAGACAGTTAACATTATTACAAGCTTTGCTGCCATACTTGCTACACAGGCCTTGACAAGGCTTCTTTGGGAAACCTGGATTGTGGTTGCCTTTTAATGGAGAAAGCTTTCCAAACCCCCTTTTTAGTATAAACTTCATCAAGGGTTTCACTGAGCCTATCTGAGACCGCTGACTTCTGCACGAAGTATAGAAAACTTCAGCTCAGGAAATGAGTGTTTAGGAAGTCTGGAGTGTGTGAGAACAGAGTGGCAATAAACTATGGAAGTGAAGGTGCACATGCATGGATCTACAGCAGTGTAAAATGGAGCCAAGGCAGGGCCTAAAGGGTGTCCTTCAAAATACTGGCACAACGCTATATGGAGTACGAATGATGACTACTGCCCTCCTCCCTTTGTATCCCAAATTTAGGTTGATGGAACATTTCCCAACTTACCATTCTGTAATTCAAGATACACAGCCAGAAGGATGGCCTCTGGAGGGATCTCTTTGGGGTGGATCAGTGAAGCAGCCTTATTGAAAAAGAAGAGGGTGGGGAGAAAAAGTGCTTAAGAGAAAGATCCAGCACAAACAAAGTGCCCCTTGACAAGATTGCTACCGCCATCTTAGGGAACAAAACTAACTAAGAACTTAACTAAATAATTAACTAAGATCACGTTTTTTTCAAACTAATACATTCCATCAGGTTTAAGCATGCAAGGAGAGACTACAAGATTCTCTACATAGCAAGATTGTTTCACACTAATTAGCAGGACCATCTGCCGTGTGCTTATGTTCATATGGATCTGTAATTCTTGGGCCAGACTAGTGTGCTTTCCTGGTGAGGTGACAGGTGAAGGTAACCTCCACTGCTCCAGAGTTCAGCATCAAAGTTAACAACGATCATTCATTAGCTTTCCATATACAACCATTTTTCAGCTATGAAGTCAATGAATTTATTGTAGATGCAGAGCCCCACTATATTTTACATCCATGGCTGGCCTTGGACTCCTTTGGGCTTTACACAGGTGTTACAGAGCCCAAGCACAGACACCTGCCTCATCATAAGAAGCCTCAGGAAGAAAAAGAACCAGGCAACTGCCCTAAGTAGCTGAGAGCCTCAAGGATTTGAATCTGTTCACATACACAACTACTGTGAAATAATTTGGAAGCTGCTGTTTCAGTTGGTAGTTCAACAATGCATCCAAGTAGTCTTCCTGACAGACAGGAATGGCTGCAAAAAGAAACATCATGACAGAAAGAGACGGGTCCCAGCCATGAGAAGGACCAAGTGACGTGACACAGGCTAAGTGGAGACAGCATTTCAAAAGCAGTACTTGAGAATTCTTGGGACAAAAGGCAGACAAGGAACAGAACTGCAGTTTGTTCTCACAGCTCTAAAGATAATAGTTCTGATGGTGAGTTATTAAATGACTAGGGAAAAAGCCTTCTCTGAAATATAACAACTACTACTAGACCATTAAAAAGACCACAAAAAACCCCAAATAAACCAGCAATCTTAGAAAACATGAAAAGGCTTCCTTAGTCACCTTCCACTGTTCTGATATGACCTAAGGAAAACAAAATGCTGCCTATAGTGGTACTGAACTTTTTACACAAGTAAGAAATTTGGAATTCTTCATTTTGTTTCTAATAGAGACTGTTTCATAAAGACAGAAGAAAACCACCATTTCCTCAGAGTCTGCAAATAAACTTGGGCTGTGAAATCACCAGAATTTGCTGTGATCTAAATGGCCCTTTTAAGGAAGTACATTTGTCCCTAAAGGTGCCTTGAAGATTTGTTTTTCATACCTGATGAAGACACTTTCGAGCTTTGTCATATTCACTCCTCAAGCAGTAAGCACTTCCAAGGTTAAATAACATCATTGTTCGTGCAGATGTGACTGAACTGGGGTAACACTGTGGTGTCTGCTTGCCAGCTGCAATGAAAAAAAAGTAAAAATCTTTTTTTTCTTACACTTCTATTCCAACTGGCCAAGTAAGTTCTTGTACTCTGCTGAATACAGTGGCTGGTACTTACAAGACTCCATTGCCTCATTCTCTCCTTTGTCAGACCCTGCAAAGAAAAAAAAACCCAAAAACAAACCCCGTCATATTCTGTGACCTTTTTTAAAGGTTATTAAAAAAATAATACAAAGATACAAATTTTCCGCTTTCTTCATGGTCTGACATTAAAGAGGGAAAACAGATCAGTTTGCTCAAGAGTTTATGTCATTTAAGACTTCCTATCTTCAGTGTTGTGCTTTTAGATTTGCAGATGAGTATAGGGAAGTTAAACTGCAGACCTGTCACTGGAATCAGAGCTCTGCAGACTTCACTATACAGATGGGTTCTGAAGTACTTTCCTCTTACAGAATACACACTCTCACCAAGAAGACTAAGATACAGATTAACTAAGTTCTCCCCAGTCCTGTATCACACTAAGGTAGATTCCAACACAAAACCTGGTTTAAGACCAAAAAGGTGAAAGAGATGGTATGAAACCCAAACTTAACCATAACAGCACATTTAACAAAAGCAGCTTTCCAAAGTTTCCTTCAAACAAGTCAGAATACCACAATATACAGTCCTATTGATGATACAGAATTAACCATTTCAGAGGAATGACAAACAGGGAAAAGACACACCAAACACAAAGGAGGAACTGAAGCCAGGAAAATAAAAACACAACAACAAACCCACAAACAACACTCTCCCCCACCCTGCAATAACCTACAGGTCTTAAAACAAAATGTCTTAATCATCATTATATTTGTGTCTAGAAAGTTACAGCAGGAAGGCAGCTGAAAGCATAACCAGTTATAATGAAGTGTGGATGCATTAACCTTGATCCTGCTCATTTGAAGAGATCCCAAGGGAAACATCAGTGACATTCTCAGGGTTCAAGTGAGTGATGGCATCAGATATTCTGTCTAGAGAGATGAGAGCTTCTGCTGCATACAAATGCCCGAGAAACCTACAACAGCGAAGGGTTAGGGTACAAATGTCAGCACAGTAATCCCCACAGTTTGTTATGTGAGTCAAGCAATGCAGTTTTTAATGTGAGCACATGGGAACTATTACTGGGAACACTTGCATGGAAATTAACTTGCTCATAAGGTATTGTCATAATACCCAGTTCTACCATTTACTGCTTTTAGGCACCAAAGTTATAAAAAAACCCAACACCTGAATAATGACAATTCATCCATGCACAGGAATTACCATTCCACAGTGAAGTACCTTGGTGTGGCTTTATTCACAGAATTAAGAAAAGCCATCCCAGAATATTAATATATCTACAATTTAAGTGTTACATGACTTTACATTCAATAAAAATGTATTTTCCTGGGACCAAGATACACACCTCTTTGTCTTTGCAAAAAACCTGTCATTTAGCATTTCCTTCATTACATAATGGTAACACAAAATTATGTGTTACCTTGCAAACTCCTCAAAGATCCTGCTAATACAATGACTGTGCAAAAGCATGAGCTCCTGCAGTAGTTTCAAGAACAGGAGGCAAAGAATTTAATTGGCATGGACCAGTTTAGAGCATGGTGCCAGCATACAAAAATAAGCATGAGTTACCTTTGCTTTCCACAAGTACATTACCAGTTTTGAAAACTGTTAGTACTGTAAAAACCTCTGCTATATTTTATCCTGTGCGTTAAATGCACAAAGTCAGAAGGATGGGGCTAAAGTTGCCCTTTTTGAATTTGTAGAGCTGTATGAGAACTGGGGAGTAGAAAAAGAATGCACTTTGAATATCCTTCAAAAAAGTACAGTGCCAAATGAGAGGTGAACAAGAGAAACTGAAGAATGGAACCTTATATAAGCAGCAGTCGCAGCTGAAGTGACAAGTCCTGCACACACAAGATCTGGTACCCTGAGTGACCGAGCAAACCTTCCCCTCTGAGGCTGTAGTTTCATAAGTGACCTTTCAGCAGCGTGGGTTTGGGCTACCCACAGCTGCACATCCTTGCCCCTTGTGCTGGGCCAACACAAGCACATGCAACCCTACAGTGAATCACAAGAGAGACCTAATGGTCCTGCTGCTGCATGGGACCCATAGCTGGAGAAACAGCAACAGAAGCAGCAATAGATTCCAAGCTATGTGGAATTCATGCACAAAGGAGGGAATTCATGTTCCTGCATGTCAATGGACACTTAGGGCTTCAACAAGAACAGGAGCAGGCCAAGCAATTCTTTGCATCAGATACAGAATTGGCAAGCAACTACAGACACTGGAAGCTCCAACTCAGAACTCTCCAGCAAAAAAACAGGGCTGAGAGAGAAAAAATGACCCCATCAGACTTACTTAAGAGACCCTGACAGCTTTGGTTGCTGTAGAAGTTTATCTGCATGATTCAATGCCATAAGATTATCCCCCAAAGCCAGAGCCACATAAGCACTACACGCAAGGATCGAGCACCTGGAAGGAAACAGACAAAAAAAAGGGGAGGGGGAGAAGCCATTATGTTAAATTGAGAATTCTGTGATTCCAAATACACTTGTTAAATTTTCTTTCTTGTTTAGTGCTAAAGAAATAAATCAAACTTTCAATAATGACTTCCCATCTAACTATGAAGTAAATGAGTTAGTGTTAATTATTTATGGACTCAATTGTTCTACCAGTATAAACCAAGGATCACCATTGCGTGCTCAGTAAGATCTTGCAGTTTTCATCATAAACAACAGACTAAAAAAAGATGGACTTCACCATGTGTCATTTTTCTCATGGACAGTTTCCCTTTCTCACACTCTTGTTATTGGTCTTGCCTTGGACTCTCACTTGTACTCCTCTGCCCTCACCTTCTGTTGTAGAGAAGAGTAGCAGATTTCTAGATTTCTGTAAGACACAATCTACAGACACACAGTAGCTATCAATTAAGCTGTAATGTATTTCACTCTTCTATTGTACAATGTCTGCACACAGGGAGACAAAACACTGGAGAATTTGGCATTTCCAGTTTTGTGTTCAGTTGAGAGCTGTAACCCAGTGCCAAGACTCTGACTGATCCATGGCATTTTGTTGCCATCACAGACTTGCTTATCTTTCCAAAACCAAAAATATCTGGCAGTTCATCTAATGAAATCTGAACTACTCACATTTTCCATCTTCAAACAATAACCCCACGTCAGGATGCCATCATTAGGCCAAGGTTCACACTTTGTAATAGCTCCCCCCCATACTAAACACTGTTCTTGGGGATATTTTCCACTTGGTAAAACATCATTCAGTGCAGGCTGCCTTGTCCTCAGGGCACAAGCCTCTGCCCATGATGCCCTGCTGTGAGCAGGACTCTGTTCTTCTCCAGGGAGGACAAGTGGATGCTCTGAGTGGGGTCGCACGTTGGGAGCGATGGGAGGAGAGCCGTCGGCTCTCCCGCTGGTAGGCGGGCTATTATTGCGCCAACCTTCTGGCAACTGTCAAGCCCACTTTCGGTCCAGCAGTAAGTCATGTAATTCATGGCAGGACCTGGGGTGCCTTTATTCCCCTTTCCCAGGAGGCATGCTCCTTAATTATGCACAAGCAGGATAAGAAACTTCTCCAGTGTTTCCCCCTACCCCCCACTTCCTCTCCACCGTGCCCAGATGTCACATCAAATCAGAACACATACAAAAGGTTGAGAGAGGGAGAGGAAAGCTTCCCCAGCTCAACTCCCAAACCTAAAATATTTCTGAAAGGTTGTGACTGGGGAGGGGGATGGAATGGGGAAACAAAATTTTTTGTAATAACAGCCTGCTTCTAACTAACCTTTTTTTGTTTCTGCCTCAAGGAAGTACACTTTTAAATCAGTAGAGATGCCGAGTGTCAGCAGCAAAATACCCTTAGACAGGTATTCAGTCAGGGCCTGCAGAGTTGGTTGCTACTGCCCTTTACAGCAATGTGTCTTACACTTCCCACAACTTTCTTAAAGCCTATTTTTATTTCTGCAAGTGTAAATTCAAACACAAGACGTGCTCCAATCACACAACAGGATGAAACCTACTCCTCTGCTCTAAGGACTAGTCACTGTTTGGGCCACGTAAGAGCTAGCAAAAGCCTTCCGCAACAGCCATCTGAAGAGGAAAACATACAGGTTTCTTCCCCTGCAGTTGTGTCCTTGCACTTGGATCCATTGTTGAGTTGGCTGAACCAAATGCTCAGGAGAGCTGACAGCCAACCGGAGCAGAAGAATTGCACCACAAGGGAAAAGACAAACTAGTTTTTCACCCCAGTCAGGATTCTGACAAAACTCCACAGGTCGCCTTTGAGCACGGCAGACTTCCAGCATCACCGAGCCTCCGCATGCCCTAAATAAAACTGCCTTTGCACTAGGAAAAAGAAAAATGTTTTTTTAAACTGCCAGATTATGTCAAACAGCCTCTTGTGTAGGTTTAGGCAACAAGATTTGTCAGCCCACACAGACTGCAAGTTTATGGAACCCAAACTCCGTTTCTGACTTGCCTTATTTCTCAGGGAAATGGCAAGTCAGAGCAAATACAGTTCTTCAAAACTTAGTATGAAGGCACCAAAAATGATGCTTCAAAACCATCAAGAGAACATCTCTAATCTGAAATAATTTCAAATAGCTAAGCCCAACAATGGATACAAACTATTTACTTTTTATGTTTCAACACAGGCAAACAATACAAAATATGAAGAAATACAGAATGCAGACTGAGCTTACTCCAAAGGGAACTTCAGCACCAGCAAAGGGGAGATGGGGAAGAACTACACAGTGGCTAAGAAGTGAGGGAGAAGAGAGTGAAACAGCTGTGGGTGATAATCATTGTAAGTTTCTAGTATTGTGACAGGGTCAAACAGACCACTAAAACCTTTAAATGGGTAACTGAGGCAAAACTGGGTGTGGAGAAAATGAATGATCAAATTATTCCTTTATCTGCTTTGAGGGGAAAAACTAAGGTTCTCACACAAAGACCTTCAATCTAGGGAGAATGACTACAACAAGGTCTGTTGCTGTCCATCTCAACTTTTACAATAAAATCCACAAAATTTTCCAAATGTAGCACTGTGGTCTACCAGAATTTCTTTACTCTAGATGCATCCTAACAGTGTTAGGTTGTGGTGTGTGGAACATTGAACAGGCTGAGAGCAGAGCAGGGGAATTGGCTTGTCCAAGGATAAGAAGCAGCGAGGAAAATTGTTTAGAAGAAACTTAGAAGAAAAATCTGGAGTTTCTACTTCCAATGCATAAATTCTTAGCAGTGATTGGTCTCCTCAGACTTCTGCTTGTTGCTTTGAAAACCTTGCAGTTGAATTACTGCTTATTATGAGAATGGTCCACTCAACCAATTTGTGTACAAGCACCAAGCAATATATAGGACATGTAAACCTTTTCTAGATTATATTTTTAGCTTTTAAAAACTGTTCAGGGGCAAAGGTCAGTCAGGCATTTTGAACTCTTACAAGGATGTGCAACTGTATAAAATCATCCAAGAAAAGCATTCACAGTTCCTGTTCAGTTCTAGAAGCAGGTTTTTCAGTCCAGTGACTTAGCAGGAAAAAACTGAACACTTATTCCTTAGGATAATCCTTGACAACATCCAGAATTATTTTTCTTGATTTTCCCCGACTCAGCAAGAATTTCCATTTTCTCACTTAGCTCCTTAGTGAGCAAGGCTACAGGAACACACTATTTACAATATAAATATACAAGATTACTATTTGAGTGTAACGTATTTTGCTTTTCAAAACTATCTTCAGAAGCTTAGAAACAGTTTCAGCAGAAACACTTTCTAGGAATGTGTAGTCCTCTAGATTAAACCAAAGCAGGTAGTAGGAGAGAAAAAAATTTTTTTTTTAAATCAATGCTTTTCCTTTCCTTATATGAATGAAGTTCTTTACCAGAAGCAGCTCACTGCTTGCTGAACTGCTAAGTTTTTCCTGACATGTTGTCAGATTTCATCAGTAGATAACAACAGCTGATTGTGAAAGAAAAGACTACGCATTAAAAGAAAAAAAATCACAAAGTGACACCACATAATTTTGACATGTGGCAGCCACATTTTCAACAGTCAGGAGGAGAAAAAGCCCACAAAACCCACAAGCAACCCACATCACTGTTTTCAATCCAGTGTGTTTCATT
Organism: Aphelocoma coerulescens; assembly: GCF_041296385.1. Classification (NCBI taxonomy): domain Eukaryota; kingdom Metazoa; phylum Chordata; class Aves; order Passeriformes; family Corvidae; genus Aphelocoma; species Aphelocoma coerulescens. The sequence goes on along the minus strand of NC_091015.1, from coordinate 50,828,297 downwards.
TGGAGTAGCGCACTCTTGTACCACTTCAGAATAAATAACTGACGTCGCCTCACAGATTCCTCCTAAAGTGCTTTTCAATGAGTACAAGAAGATTTGCTACACGTAGTGGAGCAAAGGAAAGGTTAAGCTGGTCATTATGAAACATAGGTTACCTGGGGTTAGGCTGAAACAGAGTGTTTACCTAAGAGTTCAAGTAGGAAATTACTGTATGCTTTGCCCATAATGGAAACTTAAAACAGATTTCTTTTTTCTAAACAGGTGCAAGCTTTATAGTAAGAGATTTTCAACAGGCTGGAAGCCACCTGAAACAAGTAACATTGCCAGTAAATGGTAATCTTGTTGGGGAGAAGTAAAGAGGCTCCAGACAATATGATACTTATTTACACACACGTGAGTTATTCTATCTGGAGAACACTCAGACTCCTGAACAAGCAGTTTAAGGATCTTTGAGAACACATAAGGAATCTACAGTGAAATTTTACCTATGGTTTTGCATTGGGAGGAAGTCAAATGCCTGGACAGAGGCATTTTTACTTCCTATTTTATGCAAACTATGGATTTATTCTGGCTGAAAGGAACACCATTCTCATCAGTAAAAGCAGCTATGCTGCTTTCCACTTTCATTTTTTTTTTTCCATCCAATAAGCAGATAATGTGGGGACTGAATTCCAAACTAGTCTTATCATGGCTTTAAAAGGAAAAGGCACATACAGTAATTTCCATCCCTTTCTACCAATGTCAACAGCCATTGTCAGGTTTTTAGCTTTCTCTTATGGGACTTGGTATTTTCAGCTTTGCTCGATATGTAATGCCAAACTTACAATAGTGGGATCAAACAGACTGATCTACCTAAATTGAAATTCTGGATGATTTCTATTTGTTCAGATTCAAAGCTCAGAAGAAAGGAAGCACACACATTTGAAAAACAGATTACCAGTTACAATTCAACATCCCAAGTGCCTATAAAAAAACCTAGGAATCACAATTAAGGAAGAGGCTTATTTAGTGGTGAATATTTTATATTATTTACTTGCCTTAAATTCTCTAATTCCTGTTTCTTCAAAGGCGAAGAAGGAGGAGCTGCAATGAATTTATCCCCTTCATGACTTTTATTGCTAGAATAAAAACAGTGTATTATTATAATATGTAATTTAAAAATGGTCAGTGTATTTATTCACTCCATTTAAAATAACATAAAAAATTCTGCAGCCTAAAAGAGAGGAAATTGAAGTTATTCAGAGATTGAGGCACATGCTCTTATCCTAACCATTCTATTTGAGAAGGAAGAAGTGGGACACTTGCTGGAAAGGATTTGACTGACAGACCAAACAACCCACACCATTCTTCACAGCCTTGAGCTATTTTTGAAGTTCAGTGTAGGATAAGCATTTTTAACTGGAGGGACACAGAATTTGCTGCATTTGTAGCTTCTCTTCTTTTAGCCTGTAAGAAAAGCAGTAAACTAGTTTTCTCTCTAGACATCTTGAAAAGTAGTTACATAAACATTCTAGAAAGATAACCCACAAAGTGCTACAGTTTCCTTTATACTTCTAGCTACCCTTTATTACAAAATGTCCTTTTTTTTCTTTTTTTTTTTCCCCCAAATAAAATTCCACTTTCTTAAAATTACACCCTGTTTTTTTGGGGGAGCATTTGGGGAGTATTCATTCTATTTAAGAAGTATGAAACTTCACCCTCCAATAAGCTGAAAGAACCTCCTGGAATGAAAACTGAAGAGACAGCTAATGGCTGTATCTTGGTAGTGAGAGACACCAAGGTCTAAAACAAGATTTAAAAGAAAATTCAGAATTGAAACTGAGTCTGTCCACTTAACGAGAACTTTTTAATTTACCAGTTTCATATCTATTACAAATAGGTAAGATAATTCCAACATTCAAAACATAGAGCAAAAAACTCCAAGGAAATTCATACTCAATACTGCTGTAGAGTATATACTTCATGCCTTTACCAAAAATTAGATTAAAAAAATACCCTTAGCCACTGAAAGTATTTGCTGTTTTCTTGTGAATAAGAGAAGAATCTGCCTTAAGAGTCAGCTTGCTCAATTAGTGGGATTTGCTTTAAAACCATCCTGTTCAATTAGTGTGATTTTCTTCAAATGCCTTGTATGTTCTACTGTTCCCTCACAGAGGTTCCCTTGTCCGAAGGAACAAATCCTTAGAGAACCTTTCAGAATGTGACACACAAATTCAAGAACAGCCTCCTTTGTTGTGGATATTTTGAAATTGGCAGTGGCTACTGGGAGATATGAGGGAGTCCTTTCTTTAGCTTTTCTTCAGCTGAAGAAGCATCTGGTTTTGAAAGCAGAAGGTAGCAAAGGATCATACAGGGCATGTTTTCCTTTCCTCACTCCTACAAAAATAAACAAAAAACACCCGAACACAAAACAAAAAAGGAGGTCTTGTCTGAGTAAGGGCCACCATTCTGTTTTCATCACTGCCCCTCAGTGAGCCCCAAAAGCTTAAAATTGAACTCCCATTTAAACCAGAGAAGCTTCATCTCAATGGGCTGCATATACACTTGCCAGAGGAGTTAGATCACAATCTCCAACCTCAGTAAAGAAAAAAGGAAAAAAAACCATAAGCAAACAGCCAAACAAAAAAACCCAACAACCACCCCCTCCCCTCTCCAACTTTTATAAGTCACATGGTCACTTGACAAGATAGACTGTAATTGGAAAAATAGAATTACAGAGAACAGCTTTCAAATATTGTTGTAACAGTAACAGCCACTAACCCCTAGCCACAGTCCATCTGTAGGCAACCCCACAACATCTGAGGATGCACCTTGTGCCTACACAACACAGTGTGTGTGCAGTAAATCCTGCCTTCTGACAAATGGATCTTATCTTCTTAACAATCATCTGTACTCAGGTCGGACAAAACCAGTGTGTTTTTTCATTACTCTCTAAGCAGTTCAAGTTCTACCACAGACACTTTTTCCAGATGAGTTATTGTAACATTTCCCCTCAAAATGGTCTTTAATGAAAGTGCAGACTATGATCAAAAGTTACTCTTCAAAAGGAAGTCCAGAATGTATGAGATGATGCAATAAATTAAACCTCCTTCCTTTACCATGCACTGTCTGCAAATTACTTTTTCTGAAACTTTAATGACAAAAAAAAAGTTTTTCTTAAACTCTCTTCTGCAAAATATGATTTATTAAGCAATAGCTCCATGCTGGTTTCCTACTTCACTTTCTAAATCTAGTTTCCCATTTTAAAGCAAACACAACAAAGCATACTAAGACTGATGAATGTCAAATTTGATAACGGGGAAATGTTTACAACTGAGTTGCCAGACATTCATATATATATTGAATCAAGTACACAGCGCACGTGCACACACACACAAAATCACTGTAACATGTGAAACTTCACTTACAATTAGAGAAATACCAATATGCACAGCAGGAGGGTGTGGGAAAACACAACATTTGCAGCACAGAAAAAAAGACGGCCAAGGGAAAAAATAATTTCAGTGTCTAATTTAATAAAAGTTTTTAGGGACAGGAGGAATCAACTCAGTATTTTATTCTTAAATTAAAACAAGCAGCTAAACTATTTCTTTGAATAGTCCAACACTATTAAGAGGATTTACAAATATGTTCTATTTTTCTGCTAGTCAAACAGGGTAAGTAACAGACACAGACTGTCAGCCCAGGGTTACTCTGGACAAAAAGAAAGGTTTATATTCAATTGTTTACCTGCACGCTTCACTGCTTTCACTGTTTTCTGTATTTCCCCCCAGCTGATTACTAGTTTTAGATCCATTTTCCTGCTTTGGCTCCTGTTGATCTTCTGGCAGCAGCAGCAAGGCATTTCTTAGACAAATTGCTGCAAACTCCATGCTGGCTACAGGTATTGCTGAGGACTGCCCATCACTTAAAGAGACAAAGAAGTTGACCAATAAGAAGCAATCCTACTAAATTGAAAATAAAAGCAGAGCTCCAGAAATATCTGAATGCAGAGAAAATTTCACCCTAAAAATGTTAAATAATGTTTTAATATACCAAGTTTAATTTATGAGGAGGTAGTATCTTGTTATTTTTACATATTGAAAGTACACCATGATGCCCAATTAGATTCAACCACATAATTTCTTGATTTCTTGATTTCACTTCCTGAAGTTTCATGGCAGAGCGACTAGATTCTTCCTGCATTTTTCTAAAGTGGATAAGTGAAAATATATATATATTAAGTGAGAAAAAGAGGACAGATTTAGCTATCTGAAAATATAAATTTCAGATAAATAAATTTTAAGCTTTAATGCTCATCTTAGTTACCATAAACACACAGTTAAGCCCTCTGCTGGCCATCACAGAGGAGACACAAAATTATGTTTAAGACTGACCAAGCATTTTAGCATGCCTCTCTCTTCACTACATGAATAAACAGTTATTCCACAACGGTTTAAAAACCTCTGATAAACAGATATATATCCTTAACAAAGGTATAAAAACCAAATAAATAACCCATGGAAAACATACTCACTTATAAACAACATTCTGTATGGACTGGGATGCTAGGACTATCTTACGGTGGTAGCCTTGACCTACTATAGATTGCACAATTCCCTTTTTGCTGGGAAGACCTTTAGTCTCTTGTTCAGATGTCTAAAAGGAAAAAGGAAAAAAAAAGAGCTTAAATATCAAGGCTATTGAATGAGAGCTTGACAAAATAAGTGAAGGCTGAAAGAAGACCTTGAACCCTGCTAAAATATAAGAATAACGGACACAGCTTTAAATCTAAAGTACGACGAAGGATCAGGGATCTTCTATTGTCTTTGTGCTGCAGAGGGGTTTTACTGCAGACTGTGTAAGCACAGATTAGTTCTGACAGCTTGTCTGATAGCCTACTGACCTAGTTTCTCCTCTGTTTTGAAAGCAAAAGAACAATGAACCAAGTCATATTAAAAGAACTGACAGGATATCTAAAAAGAAATAATTTGATCTGCCAAATAACATTCAGACTTGGCACTGTAACGCTTGCCATCTTCTCTCTCTGCTTACACAGCACTCAAAATGCTCTGTGGAAAAGCTGCTCTCAAACTGTTCCATGGGGAGCAGACAGCTGAACAACAACATACGCAAAGATACATTAAATTAACTTGTTTAATGGATTTTTGGGTATGCAGACACATTCTGTGGGTCAAATAAACTTAAAGTACCCTAATTGTGAGTCCCAAGAATTATTTCTACACTGTATTTACTGGGCTTTGTTTGGCTGTTTTACCATGAGCCACCTTAACTTCACTGGTAAGTTAAGTCAGTGACAAAGAGTTGCAGTTGTAAGGAAAAACTTATCCTAAATCTGGACTTTCAATAGCTATCACTTTCCAAAAAATTTATCAGAATCTATTGTAAAAATACTGACATAGTAGCATTTACTGCCACATAACAAATACATACACTGAGTTTGGATATGAAGCGCATATTTCAAAAAAGGTGTTCAAAATGCCGGTGTTTAAAAGGGAATCTTCTCCCATTTACATTTTATGAACTAAAATACTAAAGTGGGTGAAAATTAGTTTCAGTGAAATTGCTTTTCTGCATGGTGTTCAGAGCATAATATGAATCCATACTTAGATATAAAGGAATATTATTGCAAATTGAGTTGTGAGGTCAAATTAAACACACTATTGACTTTAAGGCCTTACTTATCATGTTGAAAATCTAACAATTTAAAGACACTTACTCTTTGCCTTTAATATTAATGGCATCCAAAGTTAATTTTTTGCTTCCAAGATTACAAATTTAGGGAATAACAAGCTGGTTTTTTGACATGAATTCAAGCTCTCTGGTACACCACACGTCATCCAAACTGTAGCAGGAAGAAAACCTCAGGAGCCTGGCATAATCTACTACTTTGCCTAGTCTGCAGTAAATAGGGAAGTGCCCATAAGGATCCGTATTTCCCTTTTCCAGACTGCTAAATACTGCCCTTCTAAATGGAATCCCAGCTTTGTGTTTTTGCCACAAAACCTAAGCTAATCAACTCTCTCATACTCAGCTTTTCACTAGAGATGATCAGATGTGTCTTCTTTATCTATGTGTGACTTCAACCCAGTAGGATTGATACAGAGAATTGCAAAATTAATATGAAGAAACTTCCTGTATTTGTTCTTCCTGCATTTGATGTGCTTTCTAAAACTCAGGCAATCAGACAAGTAGCACATACAGAATCACAGTCAGTCCAGTTTTGACCCAACACTCTTGAATCTTCAGTGCTCTGCCTCTGAAATGGGTATAGAAGCAAACTTCTGCTATAAAGTTGTGAGTATCTTAAGTTTTCTGAAATAGAGATACCAAAATATTGAGTACTACTCAAATTCCCAAGGGAGAAGTTCTGAATTTTGTATTTGGAAGTATTTGGATAGTGTGTGCAGTAAATAAATGTACTGAGGCCCCCCAGAGAGGAAAAACAGAGAATTCAGAGGGGGGGGTGGGGGAAGAGAGTAAATATAGCTACTTGTTCAATTCATCCTGCACATCCTGTGTAAGGAGTGAAATGGGCATACTGTGGAAATAACTGCATAGAATCATGCAATTACAGATTACATCATCACTCCCCCACACTTAAGGGGTGAATTACAGTTTTACAGGGAATCAAGTATACCTTAATTTCACAGATGTACTATTTAGGTGCAGTATTTTCTTAAAAGAGCAAATGATCCTGTTCTCAGCCCTCTGAATTTTATCATTTGTATTTATCCTATTCATATATGGATCAACAGGGTGAAAACAAGATGCCCCAGAGGACATGCAACATGCCTGCCATGAGCAGGTTTCCACCCACTTTGCCAGGAGAAGAAGGTGAAGACTTAGCAGTTAAGAGATTCAGCTCCCCAGCAGCTGTGATCCCAACAGCTTCAGGATAGAGAAGGCTGATCTCTGCTTCCACAGCCTCTGTCACTTTCAAGCTACCCGCACTACAAAGTCTCATCCTTCTCAATCTTTAGTGGCAAATGAGTGAGGAAACAATAAAACTTTAGATGAGCTTTGGCTGCATGAAGAGAAAAAGATCACATGCAAAGAGTTCCCCTTACCTGATGCAGCTCCAGATTAAACACATAAAAATACATATACACAAAAAATAATTAATCTGGATTTATAGAGGTGTTACAACATCAGGCCTTCAAAATACACAGCTTAACTCTAGGTATTAATTCTACCTTTCTGTAACCACATGCCATTCTTTAGAAGATTTTTCAAAAGTTACTTACCCCTTTATTGGCAGCAATGCAGCATTCTGCTATTCTCAGCCACAGACGAGGGTTTGAGTGATACACCTGGACTGCCTCAATCAGGCATTCAAAGGCAGCTAAGGGCCTCCCAATATGCAAGAGCTGAATTCCACAGTTATAGAGCAACTCATATCGTTTGTTAGTCAGTAGTGTACACATGGGTCTCCCCGAAAATTTTTTACCTGCAGAAAAGGATTACATCATATTGGATATGCAGCTCAGGAGAGCATAAAACTCTGAGGAAGACAGAAGATGTGAGAGACACCCCAAAGCTACCAAAACCCCCTTTCATTGCTGAAATCCACTAGCCTCCCTCTGCAAATAAATTCCTTTCACATCAAAACTGATTTCAAAGACAAATTAATTGTATTCTTAATAAAGATTGAAGTATATTAAATACTAACCTCATATGTTCCTTATCACACAAGCTAAGTGTTATACAAGAATACTGAATCCCAGATTTGTGAGAATACACATCTACACACATTCTAGAGAATACAGATTGCAGAAGAAAACCACTTTGCTGTTAACAAGCATAAAACGCTTTCTGTCTTCACATTAATACCTAAGGCTGCACTTAGGTCCAGGGGAGAAATAGAAAAAACAATAAAATGCCTGATAGTAAGTAGACTTTAAAGAAAACAAGAAATGTGAACAACTATAACTTCATCAAGAAATGATGAAGACTGAGTGATGAGGCCCTCTATGGTCAGATAGGAGAGGTCTCACATTCACAAGCCCTGGTCCTGCTATCTGGGACAACAAAGAAGGGCATAAACAATCCAGGAGACTCCTGGAATGTGTTTATGATAACTTCCAAGTGTTGGAGGAGCCACTGAGAAGAGGTGCTATGCTGGACCTTGTTCTCACCAACAAGGAGGGGCTGGTCGGGACTGTGAAACAGTGAAGTTAAAGATCCTTAGAAGTATGCATAGCAAGCTCACTACACTGGACTTCAGGAGAGCAGACTTTGGCACCTTTGGGGGTCTGATTGGTACAATACCACGGAATAAAGCCCTGAATGGAAGAGGAGCCCAAGAAAGCTGATTAATATTCAATGATTATCTCTTTCAAGCTCAGGAGTGATGCATCCCAACAAAGAAGTCAGGCAAAAATGCCAGGAGGCATTTGCCAGGAGCTCCTGGACAAATTCAAATACAAAAAGAAAGCCTACAAAGGGTGGAAGCAAGGACCAGTAACCTGGGAGGAATACAGAGAAACTGAGAAACCAGGGATCAGGTTAGAAAGCTAAGTCTTGACAGGATTAAATCTGATCAGGGATGTCAAGAGCAACAACAAAAGCTTCTATAGGTATGTTGGTGATAAATGTTGATGTTGGAAGACTAGGGAAAGTGTGCGGCCCCCTCCACAAGGAAACAGGGGACCTGGTTACCCAGAATATGGAGAACACATCCTTCATGCCCTGATGATTCTACACAGTGTCAGCAGGACTAGAAATAACCTATACAAAATAGGTCACAAAAACTTTATTTTGTCATATCTCCCTAACTGATGGACCAAGTCTACAAATGAGAGAGAAGTAATTGTCCCAGCACCACGGTACATCAAGAAAAGCAAAAAAATAAAGAACATATTTAATCATCACCATGTATTTCTGGCAACAACAACTACATTCTTACATCAGGTTATCATCAAAGTTCTCACCCTTCTTCCCTGTCCTCCACAAAGAGACGGATGGGGAATTTTGCTGATAATTACTCAAACCTTCTGTCCTCTATTTCCTTGATTTGCCCACCCCTCTTCCACCATCTGTTTGAATCTCCTGCTTACCTGGATCCGAGCTGCCCGTTCCTAGCTGTGCACATGCATTATCATTTTCTTGCAAGGCTTTTTTAAAGTAAAAAATTCCTAAATTGTGCTTTCCCATTGCAAAGTGGATGCAGCCAAGATTGTTCCAGAACATACACCTTAAGCATTCACCTGACAGAACAAAAGACCATTTTCAGAAAGTGAAAGTTGTTGCCAAGCCCATGAAATGCTCCAACCACTCTCTCATGGGTCAGCATATTATGTCAGTCTATTAAACATGCTTTTCAGTGAGATGTTCACAGATGATGGTGTTATTTATATATGTATATATGTGCCAACCTAACCATACAAGCGGGAAATGCACTCTTCTTTCTAAATATATGTTCAGGTAACACTGTAAGAGGTCCTTTCTAAATAATAAAGGACAAAAAAATTAAACTTTTCACTTATCTGCTGGTGACTAAAGTTTTACACGGATAATAAAGAAAAAAGAAAAAAAAAACCCACCCTAAAAATCCAAATAACCAGACCATTAGCAAATTAAACAGACATTATTTCAGTCATAGCCTAGGAAGACCACTAAGTTAACATTATACTGTGCAAAAAAGGTAATGCAAAAAAGTGACGTGACTGTAAAGTTTTCAAAAAAATTTTAAGTCATAAAGAGAATTTTAAGCCCATAAATTGCCAGAAAGGTCTCAGTTCTAGATCTAGTAAGTTGCCTTTTGTTTCATTTCTTGATTAAGAGATTCAATTATGAGCCTTGCAAATAGAACACACCTTCACAAATTCATTTTTATGGACAATCACAGCCTTGTGTAGAAGAATGTTCAATGAAAAACACCACAGTGTTATATGAAAGAGCGTAAGAAGGAAGGTGAAACACATCCTACATATAAACCCATGACTTTCAGGGCTGACTCTGTTAAGTCATCATTAATGTCCTTAAAATTAATATAAACAGTAGTCCTACCAACTAGTTCTATTATACTAGACACTGAAGTACCTGCAAGGATGAAGGGTTTTTATTTTACCTGTTTTCATGAAGCCTGGATGTTCAGCAATGTTGGCACTGTTTAAAAGTTTGACAGCTTTACGGTAATTGCCTCTCAAATATTCAAAATTGCTCTTAAGAAAGAGAGAAGGAGCTGACTGTGAAGGAGAAAACAATAGTTAGTTATCTCTTGGTTGATGATTTCTACTGCTAGTGTTAAATCACTTCACAAACCTGCTTCTTCTGCCACTTTAAAAATAAATGGGTTTAGGCCATAATACTTTCAAGAACTCTGTCATGGAAATGGCTAAAGGCAGAGGATCTCTAACCTGTCTTCTAATACCTTCCTCCCCACACTTCCCCTCCCTGCAGAGCTCCTCCTAGGCTGTAATCTTACCTGGTCTGCCAATAGAGACCTCATGATCTAGAAGGTTTTCTGTTAAACTTGCTTTCCAGCAAGACATAAGCCTCCCAAAAATATCAACAAAAAGAAAAAAAACAACCCCAAAAAATGCCCACATATACCAGAATTAATCTTTTATGAACTGGTTTAAACCACCAATTACATTAAAGTTTGTAATATGCATAACATCTATAGTAAACTAAAACTTGTTTCATTTCAATTATAAAGAATGCTGAGCCTGTTTATTATGTAGTGTTTCACTGTTATTTTGGCACCACAAAGTGCATTTTTTTAGCAACTGAAAACAGCACAAATAAGAAAATTCTACATTAATTACATCAGCAGAGAGATTACAAACCAAACTGACTACCTAAAGCATTACTTCATGCATCCACCCTCAATTAGATGGTTTTTCGTAAAGAACATTAGCAAATTCAGTTTTAAGATAGAGAATGTATCTATATTTGAAAAACAATAGTCTTAAGAATACTTACATTCCCAGCTGTATTCATAACAGACTTGATCTCCCTTTTGCATGCTTTTAGTGACTTCATCTGGATATAGGCTCTCACCTTATACTGTTAAATAATTAAATTTGTTAAATAATATACAATAATTTCTGCAGGTTTGCAAGACAAACTGTATCTAGATATTTACTGCAGAATATTTTATGTACGTCTTTTTAAAATAGGTAATAAAAAGCTGCTCAAAAAGTCTTCATAAAAAAATCTATCCAGACTCAAAACACCACATTTATATGGCTTGTACTTACAATAAGCAGATAAACATTTTGTTCAATGGCCAACAGCTGCTCTACATTCAAACACAGATATGAGCACTCAAAATGACAAACTGATTAAAATAACCTAACATCTTCATCCCAGACATTTACCTACTAAACTGAAAACAACAGTAAGCGAATGCTAATAGGGAACTCTGATTCTTCACATATTTTTCAATGTAAAAGCACAGTAAAAAAACCTCAGCTGATTTACTGTTGGAGGTTGAACAGACAAATTCAATGCAGAGAACTACCATGTAAAGAAATTATTTTAAGATGCAGGTATTGAAATGGGGGGAAGGGGGAGCTGTTAGGTCAGTTTTTCCTGTACATGGATCTTACAAAAAGGAAGACTTAGATAAATTCGTTGTTTTGTTTTACACCAAGGAGAGAGAAAGCATCATAATTTGGGCTGAACTAGTTTTGAAGGAGATGGCACTCAGATTTTAAAAAACCTTGAAGTAATGTTCTTGTAAAAATAATATGCAGACCCTTACCTGATGTATCTTAGATTTAGCAACTTCTATTAAAGCTCCACTTTCAGCTTTTTGATTCGAGGAATCTTTATTGGTATTATTACCTGACTGTCAAACAAAATAAGGAAGTTTTACTGTTAGCCACCTTTTAAATTCAGTTGACAGATTCAACTCACATGAAAAAAAAAACGTATTAAATAGTATTTCACAGTATTTAATATCAAAATACACACATCCCACCAGAAACTAACATGAGTTTAACAATTAAAATCCACAAACCACACCAGCCTGTGAAGAGCTGAATTCTGTACTAACATTAGTGTTTCATTATGTTGCTCTGCAGTTAAGAAGAATTCTTTTGCCTAGAAGGATGACATGCACATTCTGGAGTACCTTTTTAATATTTTCATTGGTAGAATTACTATACACTTAAAGAGAATATTTTATCTTAAGTGTGACATTCCATCAACAGGAAACCACTGAAATGCCTTCTCTTCACTCTCAAACCACTACTGATTCTACTGATTTTTCCAAAAGGCACATGAAAGATTCCATTTGAAAGTATGCCTCATACTTTCAGATACTATATGAAAAAGATACTTCATTTCCCATTCTATGCTATGCAATTGCAGTTCCTCTGACACTGACTTCCCTTTCAAACTTAGGGTCTCATATGGTCATAAGCAAAGACAAACAATATTTGACTCTGGAGACAACTGTCTTTCCAATGTCTCTGACTGAAGAAAGACATCTTAGCTCCCTGGAGTAAAGAAAAAAAGGTGAAAGAGAGGGAATAAACAGCTGCTGTACACAATTAACTCAGTTACTAACATATTTAAGCTGCTGTCTAAAGTTACAGGTGATCCAACATAGTTTTATAATTCAAAAGTCTTAAAACACTAATTTTGGGTTGAGCTAAAGCACACTGTTGGAACTCTGGATTCTGAGAATTTCAGCCTTTCAGTGCTGAGAGGCAGTGATCCTCAGAAACACACTGTATTCGATCCAAAACCCTGGGAAAAGTTTCCTAAATTGAGTGATAACACTGAGGTTGTTGCTGTGTAATTAAAAGTTATGTCACTGGGTGAAATACATAGAAATGTAGAAAATTAGGTTTTGAACATATAGGTAAGAATAGGTTACAACATGGAGGATTTTGGGTGTGGATTTTTGTTTTCTTCCTTCTCCTTCTTCTTCACAAACCTGAATGTTCTGTCATTGGGTCAAAAGTTCCGCACTGCAGAACTTGAAAAGTTAGTAATTGGATTTTAAGTAAAAACATATCTCATTATTGGCTAGTTTAGACTTCAAAAAGCTTGGAAAAGTAAAACTCACGGCCATTTTCCACCCTTCCAACAAAGAGGCACTCTCTGTGCAGCTGTGTTACTGATAAGATATAATAAACAACTAAGTCTGAGCAAGAATACTCGCTCTCCTATGTCTCAATTCAAACTCTGAGTTAAAAGAACTCAGGATGAAAAAGCAAAAGAAGAAAAAGTAATACATATTTCTGATAAAGATTTAGTGGCATTTGTATTACTTTAAGCTTACCTCATTTTTTCCATTCTTGCTGTTATTGTTGCCCTGTGAAATCATTTTTTCCAGAACCGCGAGCAGATGCAAGGCTTTCTCAGCTTGGTAAGTTAACAGGTATAAGTCTACAAGCAAGAAGCACACAGCCTGGGCAAACTTCTCTTCTGTGAAAAGCAAAGAAGAAAAAAATATTTTGCAGCTCTAATATCAATCCCTCCAAACACAGTTGGAAAAAAAAATTACTATAAAGCGCCATCTATGCAACATTATGAGAAAAATCAATCTATTATGTACGAAAAAATAATGCAGCCATCTCCAACCCACAGCTAAGTACATACACTGAAAAGAAAGCTCATTCATTCAAATGGCATCAGCATAAAAGCACAGACTAAACACAGCTTAACAAGTATTTCATGTTCATAGGTTTTGAGAACTGGTCTAAGCAGATCAGCAGCAAAGATACAGCATCTGAACAGACAGAGCCATATGCAGATGTAGAATCCCACAGAACTCAAAAAGATTCTGTACAAGCACACCTCTGCTTGGCTGACTTCACAGAGTAAATCCCAACTATGCATGTTGAAAACTGGGAGGAATTGAAGGAGAAACAGAGTAGCATTTACTTCATTTACTGAGACACACATACATATATCCTTCAGCCTTCTCACTTCTAAAATTTAACAAGGATTATGAAATTATTTCATATAAGTATGGCAATTCCACTGCACAAGGTATCATAGGTCATAAAAGCTGCAGACTTCATATTCAGATATGAGCACATACAATTGTGTATTACCTAATATAGGTATATTAAAATGAGTGCCCTGAAAAACAGACACCCCCCTGTGAAGTTGCATGATGACTCAAAACATTAGATTTTAAATAATTGCATTTGCTTGTCCGTATTATTTACATAAATACCTTCTCAAGTTGAAAAAATCCATTTCAGTTCCATTGCACTTGTCTGCTAAAACTCTCTGAAGTACCTTCCCCCAAATTTGTTTGCTGTCCTTGATACAAGTAAAACATATTCTTCATTCCAAATCCTACCTAATTTCTTAAAACCATATTAGACAAATTACAAATCACTCATCTGATAGTGAAAAAGATTGAATTGCCTTTCTGTAGTTCTTGCATGAAAAAGATTCTTCTTTGTGCCTACATACCAAAAGGCTCTATGAACTGGTACAGCTTCTCCCCAACTGATATAGCCTCAGTATACTGACGCAGATGGTACAGGATAACAGCTTGATTGTAGTACAGCATACTGTTCTCAACATCATCCAAACCATCCATTTCTTCAACAACAGAGTGAACCTGAAAAAACCCCACTCATTTCATTAAACTTTCATTACCTATGATTTTAGAGTACCAGGTATTTAAAAAAAAACAACTCCAAAGGTAAGAATTTCTCTAGAGGTAGATTATAATTCACTGACCTAATAAACTTCATTGTTGCTGCACATAAATACAGAAAAAAAACATACAATGAAATAGAAAGTTGTCAATTGAGTAGTAAAGTAATACTTTCACTTTTTTATTATTTCACAAACTATTCCAGGTTAAGGAACTTTCTACTGAAAGAACATAGCAGGTCCTTCTGTTGTTAAAATCTCAGACCAATTTCAACAACAGTTAAAAACACAACTACAAAAACTGTCCTACAAGATTAAATTGCCTCAGATGTTTAAAAGTAATGTTACTTTCTTATTTTATTAAATCTAAGGGACAAGGGACAGAAGTTTTACTCCTACTCCACTGAAAGATTCCGCCACCATTAAAAGTACTCACAATCAAGTACCATGTCAATATGGTTGCATTACCTGGTTTTTCAGCTGGTTAAGGGTTTGTCTCAAATTGTCTGTGGTAGTCTGGTTACTTTTACAGAACTCTGCAACAGCAGTATTCAAAGTTATTTTGTAGTCATCTTTGTTTATGTCTTGAAGGGTATTTAGGTGTTGTAAACAAGCATCATAGTTTCCAGCCTGTAAATTGCACATACCAGAAACATGCATTAGAAGATACAGTCTCCTTTATCAAAACAAGTGAACTAAATGTCTATACACACACTTCATTATTTATGCAGATTAACATGGATGAGAAGCAAGTCTAAATGTTGAAGCCATATCCAAATTTCAAAAATAATTTGGAGTAAGGACAAATTAAGTAGCTGATTATTATTAACAGATGTTTCCATGAAAAGCGTTATTCTCATTTCTCTTATCATATTAAGTTTTGAGATTCTGTTTCCTCAGTTTTCATAATTTTTCCCCATTTCATTAACATTAGCAGCTGCCGTTGCTTACACAAGTTCCAGCCCAACATTTTATGCTCATTCTTCAGTTGATCTGGATATACAGTGATTTACAATTTGATCTATGGGAGCTAGCTCAGGAGAGATTGCAAAAAGAAAGTGTCACTTTCCCAGAACAGGTTTAAAAAACATTTTTACAAGCTTTAGCTGTTGGATGAAGTATTCAATCACCTAAGAACACCTAAACAGAAAGTAGGAGCCAAGCACGATGCTCCACTGAGGTGTGATTTAATAGAAAAATCCCTTTCTTTGACCTCAGGAATAAACAAGGACTTGAGAGTCACACACCTCTGCTGCTTTCAGTTTTTCTCTTTTCTGTGTTGGTACAGGAGAAATTTACTGACATCAAGGAATGAAAGAGAACTCCTGACTCTTTCAACTACATCAAGTTGATGCTTCACTTAAGATGATGCTTCACTTTCAACTGCTCAATTTCTACACAGGAATAATCACATTCACCTCTTCCATATCAGAGTTACTTCCAGTCTGGTCAGACAGATAAGCAGATGCATTTCCAGCTCTGTCAATGGTTCACACCTAAAAGCTAAGCTCTTGAATACCACCCCTCCACTTACTCCTCCTCTTCAGGTGCTGTTCCACTGAGCTTCTCCTGGGCTCCTGAGTAACTTCATATTAAGGGCAGAATACAACAGAGAAGAGCTCTGGGGTCCTTCTGCTCTTCCCAAGAAAGTTGCCATTCTGCAGCTACTTTCCACAGAACCATTCCAGTTCCTTCAGTCTCCCATGAAAGCAGAGTTACACAACACAGAGAGATGTAGCAGGACATTGACACATTTTCACAACTCTAAGCATCAACAGCATGGATTGCCTTGTGATCATGTGCACAACACAGGGACTTGCAACTCAGCTGCTGGCATGCTCTTTAGTTGAGACAGTTCATCTCCCAGTGATTCCCCCCCTCCTGTGCTCACACTTGGAGCATCTCTTCAACAGGAGCTTTCAGATCACAGCAGCAAGGCTTCTAACCATGGCTGGACTACAAACCTTGAACCTTTAAATGCTCAGCTTATTTTGTGATGTTCTTCATCAGCTAACAGTCCTTTATGCCACTCTACTAGACAGGATCTAAAATATAATACCCAATTTTATAGGAATTCTATCAAGACAAACTGGATGTGTAATATGACAAAGCAGCAGGCAAGGCAGTCCACAATGCTATTTGGAGCTACTCAATAACACGAAAATTCCCGAACAAGGCACCAAATTAATTCTGCTCACATCTGTTGCCACCTCACTCCATGAATTCAGAGAGTTCTTAAAGCAAGAAAAAACATTACAAGACAAACCAGATACACTAGACCAGTAATGATGAAGTCATTAGCAGATCAAAAGTATTTTAGGCATTCAGATGTGTGGGCAAGGTGGAAAAGAAATTACTCTCTCATGTGTCTTCAGTTCTCAGGATCAAATGCCAACAATAAAAATGTTATTGAAAAAGAGCAGTTGAGCTAGACAGCTTTCAAGAAGACATCAGTGAACATCAGCTGTAGTCAGTGTAAGAACCAACTGCATGCACTCCATGTAACAACATGAGTGAAACATTGAAGCAAGAATCTCAAAAGCCGGAACTTAAATTCTTCCCTAACCTATTTCACAAATTCAAAACTGAATTTAAAGAAAGGCATTTTGGAGACAGAGATACAATAACTGAAAGGAAAAGCAATTACATTTCTTGTCATACCACATAAAATTAGGAGACAATACAAAGAAAGAAAGGAACTGAAAGACCTGGTACCTGAACTTTAACACACAATAAAAAAAATCTTCCAAGAAACACAAAATGAGTAAATACTGCCTATAGGTGTTATGCATTCAGAAATACGTTTTCATGTAAAGTGACAGAGCATTATACAACACTTTTTTGTGAAAGAATATAGCATGATGCTAAAACACAAAAGGATTTGCTGTTTTTTAAATACACGTGGTTCCTTTAAACACTAACACAACATTTTTAGCTCGATGTCAGTAACTCTTCAGAGAGATCACGCATTTCCAACGTTGATGCAGAATAGCAGCCTGCTTCTTCCAATTAATTCATCATATAGCTTTTAAGGTTACTAAGTTTTGAGAATCAAGATTAAAAGTGCTCCTGGTTCAAGTATCCTGTTCGGTCTTCTCGCATCACAGCAGATAGAAAATGCATGTGCTGTCTTTATAACGTAACTAGTGCTACTTTTAAACATCCTCTCAATGTATTTGCAACTGTATTAAGAAAACAGGAAAAACAATTACACAAGCCCATTTAGCAGTAATGTGGTAACTAAGAAGTCTCAGAGTTTGACTTTGTCTTACCTGAAAAGCTTGTAATGCACTGCTTGACAATTCCTTCTCCTGATCAGTAATCCCAGAAGTACCCGCTCCTTCATGTTTCTCAGTACCTTGATCTGTAAAGACAGAAGGTTACAACAAAGTTTGCAAGTGTGGTGACTGCTGTGCAGCTTAAAATCTTTGTTTCTTCCAGTTCTCAAGGTCTTCCTGCCAGTAAATAATTTTCCAGATAACTGTAGCAGTGTCTCTACTACACTATCTATATCCCAACTTACATCTCCTACCACAATATCCCAAGTTATTCTGTACTCCTAGTGAATTCCTCTCCATAAAATGTAAATTACAGTGCTCACTGAATAACCAAAGTCCCGTAAGTTAACAGACAACCTCTACATTTTAGATTTCTCTTTAAAGTTGCACTCATACACTACGATTCTTATTTTGCTCAAAAGTCAGCAGTGAAGGCCATGTATCATAAAATATGTACAACAATGGGTTAGATGAAAACCCACACAAAATCCTGCATACTGCTTCCTAAACAGCAAGAAAGGGATACTCCAGGGTGCAACAAAAGCCAGAGTAAAGACCAGAACTGCCACACAGCTCCCGACTTTGGAAGAATATCTCCCTAAATAAGAGGCTGCAATTGAAACATCATTGTTCATAATCATTGACAGACCTGATATACTTTTTAAAAAAACCTCTCTATACTTTTGTATTCTTCAATGTACTCCATCAAATGCTGTCTGGTGACTATATGGCAAGGCACAAGCAAATGCTGACTGTTCACTTTTTCAGCCTCACTCCAAATCTTACTGATCTTCCTTTGAATCACCTCTCTTCCAATTGTGAGCAGGAGCAGTTTATTCTCCATCTTCCTCACTTTTATTTTTCCCAGAATCTTCTCCAGTTCTATTATACCCTTTCCAGATTAAGACAAGAACAACATGTAGCAACTATGATGGTAGCCCCTTTATGCACTTATATAACAATGTAATAAGGTTTTGTCTTCAATTTTTTACATAGGAATCCTATGATTTGTTTCAGTCACTATTGAGCATATTTTTCAGAAAGAAGTCTACTAAATCCTTTTGTCATCATGTAATTAAGAATTCAGTGAAGTTGCATGAAAAAGCACAGTACAGACATGCCATGTCAAAGAATCTGAAAAAAACCCCCACTAAGCCCTTCCTTGTGCTGAACACAAACTACTGAGGAAAAATAAAATAACCACACAACCACCACACCAGACAGAGCATTTCTAGGAGCATTAATTAATGTGCTAGAACATACCAAAATCATTTCATGTTTTTGAAACAAAGACTTTATAAACCAGCAATGGTTTCCACTTCTGCAGAAGATTATTTCTTGAATTTCACAGTGGAAGATCTGCTCTAACATACATTTTGCTATCTTAATAGACTATGTAGGCTTTGTAAACTCAACATCTGCTTTATCTTCCCTATATTGCAGAGATATAATGCAAACTCTGCTAATTTTGTTTTCACTTTGAACAAATGAAAACACTTAGCTGTGAGCTCCTGGCAAAATCCATTCCCCATGATCACCAATATATCTGGATCTTCTACTACTGACCATGAAAATTTACAAATATAGGACAAACAATCGTCGTAAGGGACAGTCAAACCTCAGAAGATCCATCAATTAACATCCTCAGTAAGAACAAAACAGACTTATCAATCTATTAAGTTTGTGCCTGTTGCTGGGAATTAGTGAGATTCCTTCCCCCTGCAGTAACACTACTGCCCCCTACAATAACACATTTGAGCAAGAATCGTAAATATTTGGTTGTGACTTTCATCCTGCATTAAGATGTCAACAAAGATGAGATTTTAAAACTTCAACAAATCTTACACTCACAAGAGTAATCCACTGTCATTTAGATAAAATTCAGGGTTCCACAATTTCAGTACTTTGGAGGGATGGATCCTCAGGGGCCTACACCTGCTATGAAATCTGATTGCATAAGGCATTGATCAACACCACTTGCACTGCCTTGTCCTTGAAAAGAAAAGGCAAAAGAGAAATTTAAACCACAAAAAAGCTCAGACCATTTTTGATGTGCCAAAGGCTTTCCACAGCAGAAGAGGAAAAGAACACGAAGCACCTCTGCTTCAAGCTAAATATAGCATAGATCTGATTCCAGCTCTAAACCTTGTGATTATACAGATGAACCGAAAGCTCTCACTCTCCAGGGATCTCTAGAACAGCAGCAAATAAGCAAATGCATCTTCCCTCAAACTTTCACGTTAACAGTGGCGTTATCTGCTTTATTTGCTCACCATGCCTGACAGATTGTGCTGGTAAAGGTAACCACAGTGCAAAGCCTTGAGACTCTAAAGCTTTTGAAGCTGATAACACTCAGTCTGATCAGGTTCTTCACATACAGGTTTATCTAGCAGAGAGCCATCAACTACCACATGCATTACTGCCTTTGTATGCAGGTTTGTAGGACCAGTGCCTCAAAGGAAGTCTGAATTCTGAAGTAAAATGTCTTCAATGAAGTGACAGATAAACCAAGAGACACTTGACTAAGGTCTGCAATAAAAACTACATTTACATAGCTTCGCTGATGTAATTGCTAAGGAAAAATCAGGACAGGTCTTCAAATTTCCCTGTCTCTCTAAGCTTGTTGGTACATTAAAAAAACACGAACAAACACAAAACATAAAATGAAACTGGGGACTACATCAAGCAAAACCAGAGCTGTCCCAGTAATCCGATAAACTGCACCTACTACCACTCAGTAAACAAAGCAGGTTTGTAAAACCTGAATTGGAAGCTTATCAAGAAAACAAAACTAAAGTCCTGCGGATGTAGTTCACAGAGTAGCTCCTTCCTTTGAAAAAAGTCCAGCAAAACCAGTTTGGCTACTCTCTACCCTTTTTGTCCAAACACATCTGAAACTTGTTAAAGACCTAAAAGCCACTCCAGTCTAATGTAATACTGTTATTCTTGTTTAGACTGGGATCTACTGCTTCAGCTGATCTTTGTTATCAAGAGATCCCTCCAAGAGGAGTCACCTGAAAGCTGTCTGGCACAACATACTGAATAGAATTCCCACCAATCCCACTGATGTGGCGGTGCAGGGGAAAGTGCTCCTGTTCTCTTGGCTGCAAATGGCTATCCCAGTGCTTGCAAATAAAACTGTTACCTCCATGTTCTTTGAAGCATTTGAAAGTGAAACAGGTAGGAAAATTGTTCCCTGGCAAAAGACACAACATGCCACTTGCCCACTTGGGCCCCTGTGACCTTTGGCATTCTTGCAGAAGCACATGGTGTGGGTAACACATCACACCTGTCACCTCCAACATGCTCCCATCCATAGAGCAGCCATAATTATCAGCTGAAATATCCAGGGCAGTGCAGATTCTCTACTTCGCAAGTGAGAGAACTTGATTTATCTCTGTAACTTGTATTTAACCTGTTTGTTTAACTTTTCATTCATCCAACCTCCACAAGTACAGACCAAGTCTAAAACTAAAACTTGTGGAGGCTCATGATGAGGGGCAAAAGGGGCAACGTGGAAAAGGATGTAAAAATCAACTGCTCAGATTTTGACCTGGAGAAAGCTGCTGCACTAAGTTGGAAGTTAAAGAATCAAGCCAGGAATTATCTTCCTAGTTATTGATCCTGGGGCTGAGCAGCAGAAACACTATGTCACAGAGGCTGGTTTGCTTTGTACAAGCAGGAAGATGCTCTTGCTGGAGAAGGTACATCATGGTGGACAGCAGAACTTCAGGAAAACTGGCTCTATGAGAGGAGAACAAGGAAAAGTATGAGACTGCCACCTGAAAAGGAAGATTGCTCTCCTTGTGGGCTTGCTGCCAGAATTTCATAAAAGCAGCAAGAAGTCACATCTTCCACATACACGTACCTGAAGACACCTGAGAGCGACTGCAATCATTATCCTTCTCATACCTGCTCTCTGTTTCTCCAAGGACTGCTTTTCCTGAGCTCTCTTGTTCTTACACCCTGCGAATTAGATCTTGCATGAACTGTGCTGTTAAACACCAGAGCACCTCTGGAAATATTTTTCACTTCCAAACTCTACAGGCAGAGGGAAAAGGAGAGGAATCTATCAAGTGACTCTTGCTCCAAAAGAATTTTGAAGGGTATGAAGCCCAGGCAGTGTCCAGCCATTACAAGATAGCAGTTTGTGGCACCAAGACTTACATTTTAATTTTTGTATTAAGCCCTTCACTACCAGTATGGATATAATAGGCTTCTTTGCTGTGCAATGAAAAGCAAACACTTCTCAATGGAAAGCTACCTCTAGCTCCCTGCTATGAGCAAGTGCAGCATGTAGAATATCTTGCCATAGCTCACATCTTTGATTCATTTGGCACAGACTTTTAAGAAAGTAAAACTGAAAAGTTCCATCAACACTTCAAAGAACATCAACAAAAAATATTAAAAACTTGACGCCAATTTTTTTTCTTTTAGTTTAGCAGTCACTTACAGTTCTTATAAATAAACACATGATAGTTTAGTAAACATTACTCAGTACAGTATACTTATTTTCCCTGTATTTTTTTCCAGGTACTGAGGCGTTTCATATTTAGCATCCAGAGAAAAAAAATTGCTTTAGGTGATTTTAAATAATGCTCCCACCATATAAAAACAACTAGAAAAAAAGGTGACCAGAAACAGGACCTGAGGGAACGGCATGAAGCTGTGTAGGGGAGGTTTAGGTTGGATATTAGGAAAAGGTTCTTCATTCAGAGGGTGTTTGGGCACTGGGATGGGTTCCCCACTTGGCACCAAGCCTGACAGAGTTCAAGAAAAACTCTCACAGGCACATGGTGTGATTCTTAGAGATGTCCTGTGTAGGGCCAGGAACTGGAATTTGCTAATCTTTATCAGTCCCTTCCAATGCAGGATATCCTACACTTCTATTAAGTAGAATTATACAATTCTATAAGTAAGCCTTTCCTCCACATTGTCCTCTTCTCCTTCCCCCGTGAGCTGCCATCTGATGGAATGACCTTTCCTGCAATGAAGACTTCTTGCACGATGGGGAGTTGAATAGGAAGTGGACAAGCAGTAGTTCATCAGTGCTACACAGCAACTGTATTTAAGATTTATTCTGTCTGTTTATCAGAATACAGCTTATTTTTTAGTCTCAGTGATTTCTCTCTGCAGTGTCTTTCCAGGCCCGAGTTCAGTGAGGACCCACTCATCCCCTGAAACCAAAGCAGCACTCCTGCGGGAATCAGTCTGAACTCCAGCGATTAAGCAGCACCACCAAGAGTTATAACCTCCCTCATACCTTTTGCATGCCCCAGTTTAACAAATTAACCCATAAGTTCGACTTCTGTAGAGGTTATCAAGCTCTAGGAGACCCCCCCGGCCCCCCCGCCCCCGCCAGTACGTCCATAGGGCCCTCCCCACCGGCCAGGAAGGGGCAGCAGCTCAGCGCCGCTTGCCGAGGGCACAGAGGGCCCCGTCCGCACCCGGCCCAGCCGGTGACCCGGCAGGTGCCACAGGGGCCCTCACAGCAGCCCCCGCGCCCGCCGGACAGGGGGCACTACCTCCCCGGCGGAAGGACACGGCACACAGCAGGGCAGGCGGCCGTTCCTCCCGGCGCTCACCGCCACCCGCGCGGGCGCGTGTCCCTCCGCGCCGGGCGGCGCAGGCCCGGGGCGGGCACGGCGGGGCCGCGGCCTCCCCGCCCGCACTCACCCGCAGCCTTGTCCGCCGCCATCTCCGCCTCGGACGCAGCTCCGCGCGGGACCGCGCAGCCCGAGCGCCCCGGTAGTTGCCGAGAGTCCCCCGCGCGCTGCGCTGCGCCACAGGCGCTGCCCGACGGCCGCCACCAACCGGCCGCTCCCCCGGCCCTACTTTGCCGCCGCCGCTGCCCTGCGCGCGCCGGACCCGCCCCGCCGGTTGCGCCGCCCGCCCCGATTCGCCCGCCGCTTCCGGGTTCCCGGCGCGCCCGCGACGTCCGGTCGTTGCCGGGGCACCGCGGATGTGACGCCAGGACGCCGCGGGGGGCAGGGGCAGGTGAGCGGGGCGGGGCCGCCATGCTGCCGTGTGAGGGTCGGGCGGGCGGTCCTGCCCGGTCCTCCTGCGGCACGGAGCTCACTGGCAGCTGCCGGCCGCTGTCTCGAACGGGTTTTGTCCGTTCTGCCTCTTTCAGACGTGCCAGCCCTTATCAATGTGTGTAAATATCGAAAGGTAGGGTGCTAGGAGGATGGAACCAGGCTCTGTTCGGTGGTGCCAACCAGTAGGACAAGAGGCAACAGGCGGAAACTCGTCCATGGAAAGTTTCACCTGAACATGGAGATGATCTTCGTTACTGTGCAGGCGACCAAGCACTGGAACAGGTTGCCCAGAGAGGCTGTGGAGTCTCCCTCACTGGAGATATTCAAGAGCCAGCTGGACACAATCCTGTGCCATGTGCTCTGGGATGGCCCTGCTCGAGCAGGGGGGTTGGAGCAGATGACCCCACTGTGGTCCCAACCTGACGCATTATGTGATCTTCTCCGGAGCAATAGCGGTGACCTGGAGGCTTCCCTTCAATACGTTCTGTAGTTTATGTGGATTATCAGGCCTCAGGCCGTCTCTCTAACGTGTTGTTAAAGTGCTTCTCACCATACTAATTAATGGTGATAAATGCCCGAAGCAGGTTTGGTGCTTGCATCCCGCATTCCTTCCTCAGTGGCTGTTTGGGCACTGGAGACCCGAAGCCTGGGCAGAGGGACAAAAACCTCATCAGACTGAAGACCCTAATTAGTCTTTGTTATGGTCATCATTATATTTCTCATTAACGTAATAGGCATGGGATAAATGGCACTGGCATAGTCATGAATACTAAAGATTCTTAAACGTTTGTATCCAGTTCCAGGCCCCTCAATTCCAGAAGGACATAAAGGTGCTGGAGTGGGTCCAGAGAACGGCAGCGAAGCTAGTGAAGGGTCTAAGGGATAATGAGGAGCGGCTGAGGGAACCAGGATTGTTTAGCCTGGAGAAAAGGAGGCTCAGGGGTGACCTTGTCACTCTCTGCAATTGCCTGAAAGGAGGGCATAGTGAGGTGAAGGTCAGGTTCTTTTCCTGGGCGGCCAGTGACAGGACAAGAGGACATAGCCTCAAGCTGTGCCAGGGGAGGTCGGGCATCAGGAGGAATTTCTTCATGGAAAGAGCAATTAAACATTAGAATGGATTGCCTAGGGAGGTGGTGGAGTCGCTGCCCCTGGAGGTGTTTAAGGAAAGACTGGACATGGCACTCAGTGCCATGGTGTGGCTGACACAGTGGTGTTCGGTCATAGGCTGGACTCCATCTCAGAGGGCTTTTCCAACCTAATGGATTCTGTGATTGTGTGATTACTTGGATCTGCTATACATAGTATTTAAGCATTCACGTTTGCTAGTATCTTGGTAGGCTCTGCAGCCACTTCTTGTTCTGACTCTTGGACATGGACTCTGGGGATGAGTGCAGAGGAGCCAGATAGGGAGTTCTCTTTCAAACCCTCATAGTTATACAGTGGGAGGTGGGATGAGGTTAGAAGGCACCCCAGAGGTGTCTCACCTCAAGCACCAAAAGGCTCCCTGTGTCTCCATCCCTTAAAGTCAAGCTCCAGAGACACAGCATCAGTTACCCTTCATTGCCATCATCGATGTGCACTGTGTGCTTCTTCTGTGTCACTGTGGGGTTCCTGTCAGACACTGCTTCCACAGTGATAGTTGTTATCTGTTGATATGGGAACACATCTATTATTTCTCCAGACATGGTTCTCCAAGATTTCCCCCTCCCCCATTCTTCCTAATTTATTCCTGTTAAACATCACCTTGTTTTTCTACTTGTGACAGCAAGTGTAGATACACTCAATTCTGATTAAGAGATTTTAGCTTGTACAGTTTTTGCCTTGTTGCCAGCAGACACTTGTCAAGAGAGCCCAGAGTGTCTCACGCACACTGCACCTATGGCATGCCTCTTGCATGTTAGAGAAAGGTTTAAGGAGGAAATTTGTCCTTGGGGAAGTCGACAGCAAAAGGGATTTAGTGGAAGCAGGATTTCTTAGCAGTCTTCTTGCAGTGGCCTCCAGCAAGTGTTCTCCCTAACTCTGCTGTCAGGCACCTCAGAGAGGTCGGGTTTGTAGGTAAGGAAAGATTTAACACAGGGATACAGTTGGGAAGAAACACCCTTTAACACATACCAGCTCTGAACACCTTTAAATCACAGCTTTTATTGAGCCAGGCCCTGTAACGTAAGGGATTCTGAAAATGATCATATTATTTCAGGAATTTGAAGAGCAGGATGATTCTTTCTGTTTTGTAATTGAAGTTCTGAATATTCCAAATTATGTCTAATAACTTACTATTTATCACCTCTTCTCCAATTCATCTTCACTCAACTCTGATCTTCAGAATTTCTTTTAGACACATATATATGAAAGAATCACATAATCCTTATTCTTAAATACCTTGTTCCAAGTCTCTGGATTTGTGGTATCTTCTTTTCTAAGAAAGAGCTGTTGGACGAGACCCGTATGTATTTGAAAACATCTGCAAGTAAAGTTGTAAGTAAAGTCCTAATGTGTATATATTTAACACTGTAATTATTTATTTATGTTGCCATTCTATTTATTTATATGTGCACATATATGTAAAAACCATGCTGTTTTGGTAAGAAATAAAACCTATAAAGGGAAGAGCAACTGTGCTGCAAGTGTAACTGCATGTTCTGATTTTATCAAAACAAGAAAGTCACCAAAAATCTACGCTAGTGACCAAGCTGGAATGCCTGATGTGGACCTGATGTGGATGTAGGTGTCCCTCTCTCCCAGGCTTGGTCCAGTGTTTATTGCCAGTACCTGAGCAGGAGCCTGCTTGTTCCAGAGCATGTCACATCAGGATGGGCACCGCAGTGAATTTGCTGTTCCCTACTGTAGCTTTTCTTTAACGATCTTGTCAAAACCTCTTTAGCTTCAAGTGTGGCAGCCCTGGTATCCAGCTGCTCCTCTTCCACATCATGACATCTAGAGGACAGTAGTAAGAGTTTGCTTTATCCATCATGCCATGATTTTGCCACAGGACTTGCTTACCTGAGGGGTACACACAGCAAGCTTTGCTATAACTTCCATCATTATTTTGCCATGTTTGTGGCTTGTAGTTCCAAAATAATTTCTCTTTTTCCATTTCTAGGGGACAGACAAAGCAATTTTTGTCAGCTGGCCTTTTTTTTCAGCATGGATGATCTTAAAAAGGAACTTAACACTCAATTGCTTATGTGGGTTGAGGTTACTGAAGGAAAGGAAGAGACCTGCCCTTTATTACAATTCAAGCACACAGTTATGCAATCAAAAATGTTGACATTTTTCCTTCAAAAATACTGTGGTAGCATCACTACTTTCCTCTAAGGACAGAGGAGCAGGTTTCTTGCATAATTGTTTCTTATATTACACAATTGTTTCTATGTTACACAAGTTTCTTGTATAATTTGCATTCTGCTTGGGATCTCTGGTCTCAGGGAGGCAAGCACGCCATCTGCTGTGGAAGATACAGAATAAAATCAAGTACCATTTGGCAGAATAAAAAAGTGTGGGGAAAAAAAACCAAACCCTACTCCTAAAAAATTACCTCTCCTGGAATTTTGGTTTTTCAGGAAAGAAATGACCACAATTCAGGCTTTTAAAACAAATCTCATTCTGAAGAAAACAAACATGATACAGCGATGGGCAGATTTTCTAGGTTTCTTTAGCCCATTTCTAAACTAAATCATTAGAAGCCCAAAGGAGCCAATTGTAATTTGTAATTTCAAGGAGAGTGGGGGGAAATTTCAGGAGGAATAAGACCTATCTGCTCTCAGACAGAGTAGTCCCAGTGTCTCATTCCTGCCTTGTACAGTACCTTCCTTTAGCAGACTAGATAAGAAGAAGTAGGCCAGGGTTTTCTTTCTGATTTGGCTGCACAAAGCAAACTTTTCAAGGCTCTATTTTAAGACCTTGGAGACCCAAACCCAGCAATACAGCCATCACCTACCTGGCCTTGCAGCTGTAATGAGATGTAGATAACCTCTCCACTGATCATACCAGCAAGACCTGGCTAGCAGAGGAGAAAATCAGGATTTGTGGCATCCCCAATCACTGCCAGACTATGGAAGAGAGAGAAGAGTATGGCCAGCTCCAAAGGGAACTGTGGAGGTTACAATTCTTTTGCCAGATTCCACAGTATGGAAATCTCAGAGGCCCTTTGTTTGCCTAGTATATTCCAAAAGAGAATTTAATAGAATAAATGCTTTCTGTGTTATTAATAGAGCTCCCTCTTCTTTGCCACTTTGTTTAATGGCTTTTACCCCCTAGGTGGCACTGTACAATAAAGCAAGGCATGTTTACATACGGAATGATCATTCACAGTGAGTCATTAAGGTTGGAAAAGACCTCCAAGGTCAACCTGTGGCCGAACACCACCAAGTCAACTAAACCATAGCACTAACTGCCACATCCAGCCGTTTATTGAACATTTCCGGGATGGTGAATCCAGCACCTGGAGCAACAGGTCATTCCAATGCTTGACAACCCTTTCAGTGAAAAAATTCTTCCTGATGTCCAACCTGAACCTCCCCTGGTGCAGCTTGAGGCCATTTCCTCTTACCCTCTCACTGGCTGCCTGGGAGAAGAGGCTGATCTCCATCTGGCTACTGCCTCCTTTCAGATGGTTGCAGAGTGATAAGGTCCCCC
This sequence comes from Aphelocoma coerulescens, assembly GCF_041296385.1. Lineage (NCBI taxonomy): Eukaryota > Metazoa > Chordata > Aves > Passeriformes > Corvidae > Aphelocoma > Aphelocoma coerulescens. The sequence continues at coordinate 50,799,769 of NC_091015.1, read as the reverse complement.
CTGAGCCTCTTCTTCTCCAGGATAAACATCCCCAGCTTCTTCATCTGCTCCCCATAGGACTTGTGCTCCAGACCCTTCACCAGCTTCATTGCCCTTCTCTGGACACACTCCAGCCCCTCAATGTCTTTCTTGCAGTGAGGTGCCCAAGACTAAACACAGAACTTGAGGTGCCGAGCGCAGGGGGATGGATGATCACTGCCCTGGTCTTGCTGGCCACACTATTTCTTTTACAGGCCAGGATGCCATTGGCTTTCTTGGCCACCTGAGCACATGCTGGCTCATGTTCAGCTGGCCAGATACTTTTCTGCTGGGCCAGTGGAGTTCTTGTTTACAATGTAAACTAGCGTAAGTATGTTGAATGTAGCTATTAGTCTCAGCTTGGTAATCCTCTTTTTCTGAATCTGTCTCTCAAAGTCAATAAAACATACTGCTGTGAATCTCATTTAAATACAGTATTTTTACTTTCAGAGTGCTATGGAATGTGTTTTCTGGAAAATTATTGTGCATTGCATGTATTTGTTCTGTCTGTGCACAGTGAATAAACCAGCAGAGGCTGTGCTTACTTTAACAAGTCATTCAGAGCAGCAGGAGCAGAGTGACAGCTGTAAACTTTAGGGGCTGAGGTTCCTCACATCTCCAGTATATTCTCACACAGAAGTTATTTTGCATCTGGTGGGAATTGGCCCAATACTACACATCATCATCACCTATTTTGAAACTCCCTGACATAAAGCTCTCCCACAAAACTTCCTCTACCATGGGACCTCTAAGAAGCATCAAGTTTCACTTTCACCTGTCTCACGTAGGTATGCTTCACACCAGTCTCCACTATATGCATAAAAACTTCATAGGCAGAAGGAAGCTCTCTAATTTTTCTCACTCCTCCAGTTTCTGAGTGACACTGTTTTACTTGTTTCATATGCTGCTCTTCACTCTGATGCTGGAACATGGATTGCTTGGTGGCACAGGGGAGGAGAAATAGCCTTTGTCCTCCAGGCACTGTAGCAGTGCCAGGAAAACACCTTGAGTATGGCCTTCTTACCCCTTGCTTTCACACAGAAAAAAAAGAGATATCTTTCTGACAGTGTTTACCACTGTGACAACTTTCTTCACAGTCAAATAGAGATGCTGAGCCTGGGAGACAAGCTTAGACAGACAGGACATCACCAGTAGTGGGATGTGGAAAGAGAATAAGTGAGTGCAAAACTTCTGAGAGCAAGGGGCTATCATTGAGAAACAGGGAACTGTGGAGCATAAGGGATGTAGAGGAATGACGCCACAACATCCTCAATAAATTTCTGTAATTCCCTTTTGAGAAGAGGTGCTATGGTTTTCCTCACATTATAGTACCTGTTAAATAACTTCATCATGTGCCTTCTCTTTGCTCATTCAAGATCTCCTCTGATTTTCCTTGTATATGGTATTATGAGTTGTCTCTCCATTTGGCTCTCACAATAGCATCACTATTTTTTTCTGTTAATGGGTTTAAGTCCAGAGATCATCCAAATTGTGCCATGTAAGGCTTTTCTAGGATAAGAAACAAAATAGGGTTTTATATAATCTTCTTAATTTTTCTCTTCTGGTGTCATCCAGAAGAAATCTGCACAGGCATTTACAATTACTCTGGCAAACAAAGAGGTTGTGGGAGGAGAACTATTCATGTATCACCATACATTTTGGGTTGTTTACCTTCCTGTAGAGAAGGCTAGCACAAATCTTACAGAACTTTGGTTTCCAGTTCAACTCTCAAATTGACAGAAGCACCTTTATTTCAATGAAAGTGTACTAAGGCCTGATCCATAATTTGCAGAGGGGCAAAATTTCCAGTGTTACCCAGTTAGGAGTAAAAGGTCTCTAAAACATTTTGTGATTACATCAGTGCATTCTAGTGCAAGCAGGAATTGATTTATTCGTAACAGGAGGATGTCTCCATACATATGTGTTTATGTCCAATGTGTTAAGAACTACTTTATGCCCTTTTACATTACAGAGCCTTGACCCTTCTTGAGATGCAGAACTAGAAAACAAACGTACCTGTGTTGAAACAGAAGCTTTGAGGAACCGTTGGTTCTTCCAGGCCAGCCTTAAGGATTCTTCCTGTGCTGATACGCACACTTTGTAGCAAAGTCTAATACTGAATGTCTTTGGTTTGCAACAGATAGGAGGCTGGAGCTTATTAGGAAATTATGTTACATCTCCAGGCACTGAAAAAGTAAATTCTTACTAATGACTTGTTTATTGTAGTTGTTATTCTCAGCATTTCTTTAGACATTCAGGAATAGATTATTTCTCTCTTGAGAAGTATAAAGCAAATTTTTGCACTAAAGATACAAATTATTTTGTTGATAAAGCCTGCATGAGATGGTGCAAAAGCAAAAAAAATGCGTTCAGTACAGTTTTTCTACCTTCACAGTGTGTAGTAGAATTTTTAGGTATGTTCTCATTATTCTTCCTTAATTTTTTAAACTCTCATAGGCATTTGAGTAAATTTAAAGTATTTTTTCCTACAAAACTTTTAGGAACTTAGAAACATAAGACCATCACACAATTTGTTGAAAGACGTTAAGTTTATAGTGATGGAGTTGATTTTTTAAGAAATAGGAGGGGGTTTTACCTATTATTTGCCTAAAATTATAGGCCTCTCTAAAACTTGCATCTCAATGCCTTCATACTGCACATATGCAGATCATACAGAGATATCCCATTTTTTTTGCTTGTTTGTTGTGAAGAGCAAGAGGAAATACCCTGTTGGCAGCTACCATTGTTCTCTGTGTGAGTCTGTGAGGTTCTGAGTCAGTCTCCAAGTCAAAACCTCAGGTTTTAATGATACATCATTAAGTACAAAGGGTTTTTAAATTAAATTTTAACTTGCTGTGTTCCATCCCAGGAATAAAATACTGCATGTGATCCTGAATGAATGCAGGACAAAATCCTAACCCATATGTTTTATTTATAAAGATTAATGTAGATACAAAAATGCTGCTAGTGAGGATTTTCTTGCTATTTTCTAAGTCCGTGAGAGACTTTTCTCTCTCACAGAAGAGGTAGCAGGGAATGTAAACAACCAAGCCACCTGCAACCTTGAAAAGTCTTGTTTATGGTAGAGTAGGAAAATATTTTGACAATGGATGTTTTAGGATTTTAGCCAATCACCCCCAAGGGGTGGCTGATCCTTTGTCCAATTAGACTATGAAGAAAAAAGTCTATAAAAGAGTTTGTAAAATAATTAAATAAATCAATCTTGCTGCACAATTCCTGCCTGCTGGATCTTCTCTCCTCCTCCTCCTCCCTACGGCTGCGGGACACGGTGATGTACCCTAGGACCCAGGCCTGCAGTAATAGATTAATGTAGACATTATTTCATTTCAATAATTCATGTTGACTCTTGAAGTTCCAAATATATTTGACTGTAGTAGTAATTTTAGCTATTTTAGCTTCTTTCTATCTGTCCTTCCTGCCTAATCTAAGTCAGTTGTAAATGCACGTGGCTTCAAAGGAAGGAGGAAAAAAGCATAATGAAAATAGTCAATGTGCTCCAAAATGTTAAAAAGATGGAAAACTATTTAAAGAACAAAACATGTCTCAGGAGCTCAAGAATCACTGTGGACTGACATATGGTAATCATATGTCAGCATATGCCTGTGCTGCTTCTCCAGCATATCTCCATTTGCTAAATTCTATTTGTGTCCAAAGTTGTAGCAAGAAGATCAAGTTTCAATGCAGTTAGAAAAATGTACAAGCATGATGATATGTTTAATTTTTCTTTTTTTAATTTTTCAGAACCAATCCCGCATATTTTTATTCTTCCTTGTTCCTTTTTCTGATTTCAGAGACTATCCTGACACTTACATTCTCAGTGTCAGGAAAGATGGGACTAACTCCAAGATTAACAAATATCTCTTTAAGTTGTGGTGGGGAAAAGATTCAAAAGATGCAGTGCATAGAAACATGTAGAATAAGAAGAGGGGAAACAGTTTCAGTTTCCTGCTCTAAATCTAGTAATTTAATAACCTAACCACTGAGTCATTGTGTGTATTTTTTTTCTGGTTTCCAGAACAAAGAAATCCCATTCTGAACCAAAGAAATCTTCCTTTGGAAAATTTTGCTGAAGTTAATGTAATTTTAGTTTCAATTAAATAGAAAGATTATAAAAGTGCTGGGAAATTTCAGCTGCAAACTAGCTGTGAGATATGAGCTAACCCCAATTCTCACATTGTTTCCTAACAAACATTATTTCCTCCATCCCAAAGTTGAGGATAGATGTTTGTTTTAGTTTTAGCATACATGTTAAAGCTAATAAACTACATATTTGACTCTTCTGGCTACTAGAAAAGTAGGCTATTGGGAGCTGCAAATAATGTTGACAATTAACAGTGGCAATACTGAATATTGCATATGGGTCTAAGGTTTTTTCCATTACTCCAGTGTAAATGGAAAGCATTTTACTTAAGGATACTGCATGATAGGGAAATAGCTTAGAGCAAGAAAAGATTCCAAGGGTAACACAGTGTTGTTTGAGGTACACGGATAAAGTAAATGGAGCACATATTTCCTTTCTATCTGGAAATACGCAGTGAAGAATTTCAATTTCCAGTCAGACGGCCAGGGAACGGATTCTCCTCTGAAGATAAACCCAAAATAACTTTGCCAAACGAATGTCTCTGGATTGACACTGCTATACTCCAGATGAGAAATTCCCCCACATTGCTGAGCTGCAAGCATGGATGAACACAGCAGTCTGGTGAAGCAGTCATTTAATCATTCAGTTCCATTAAATGTGACATAGGATAGCTACATGTGTCAAGAGCTAGAATGAGGCAAGCTACTTTTTACATGCACAGGTCCTAGGATTAGAAAACCACCACGATTTCTGCCTGAGCGTTGTTGCACTGAAATCTCCTGGAGGTTTTTATCATAACCCAGTGCTGTGGTGGTGGTTGAAGAGAGGCTGTGCAATGGTAACTGCAGTTTCTGCTTCACTGCATTACCTTGTAATGACATTAGCACATATTTTACATTCTGTGAGGGGAATGCTTCCCTCCTTCTCCCCGCCGCTTAGAAACAGTGAAGAGATGAGATCTGACACTTGAAAATGCTGTAGCGCTGTGACCTCGCCGGGGTATAAGATGGTCTTAGTGGAGGCAGAAAATTCAGATGCCTGAAGTACTTTTGCTTCATCCAGCTGGTGTCCTACTGTCTACAAAGCTGCTTCCAGACAGCAGTGCTTTGTTATTCACTTGACTTTACTAGCCCTTGTCAGCGTTAATTGGATTTGTGACATGGTCAGATGTTTATTTCTTGATTCTGTTGTCCCTTGCCTTACAGGACACATATGCCAGGGGAAACTACAGAATATCTAGCAAATACTAAACTATGAAGACATATATAGACATGCTGTCCAAGTTTTTACGAGCTAAAACTTAAAGAAATGGGGGCGTAAAATATTTTTTCCTCTAATTTATGACAATATTGTAACTCAGCACTGATTTATCATAATAATTAATGCAGTTATAAAACTTTTTGTTTAAATATATCCAGAGCTCTCCAGACAGTCAAATGTCACATTCATTAATGTGGCCATGTATAAATGCCCAACTAAACATTATTGTAGCTGTATGTTGTTTTGGAGAAGAACGCACATAAATCACATAATTACAAGGTTACACTTCTGGTAAAATCTCTTAGCATATTAAGTATTTGCAAAACTTACTCTCTTCATGAAAGCCACTGGCTACAGTAATAATTTTATTATACCTTCCTTTTGTTTTGTATATGAGATTATAATCTCGGGCTGTATAGTAGTTGTTCTACAACTCACTTTCTAAATCTTTGCTACTATTACTGAGGTAGTATTTTGTAAATGTTTTTAAATACAATGAAAAAAGTGTTTATCAAGTTATTGATACCTCTAAATTATTTAAATCAAAAACCAAAAAAAGAAGAGGACTTAATTTACAACTGCTACAAAGAGCATGAGTTTTGGCACTGAATCCCAGAGAAGGTTTTATTCTGAAATGCAGCCTCCCTGCTTACAGAAATTTTGGTTGGATGAGAGGCCCACACGTGGTCTTAGAGAACAGATAAACACACACACACAGAGTCAGAGACTGAAAATAGTTCATGCCTCAAACATTGATATAAAATTTTGCTCATTATAAAGAAGCTACAGCCGAAGAAGCCTCCCTGAAGAGTGGGACTTTGAACTGAAAGTCAAACTGCTGGGTAAATAAAGGGAAACACATTGTTCAGTCATCTCAGGCTGAGGGAAAGGTGTGCATCCACAAAAGGCCAAAGCCACCAGCTGCAACTATCCCCAGCTGAGTTTGGGGTGGGGGAGAGCACAGCTCACAGAAGCCAGGTTTGCACAGACTCCCCCCAGCCGGGGGGGAGGAGGAGGTTTTGGGTGCATGGTGTAACCTCTGGTGAGAGGCAATAAACACCCATCCTCCGATTGCACAAACTGGCCCAGCTGTGGAACCCCCAACCCCAAAGGCCACATCCACGGGACTTTCCCATGAGAGGCTTGGCCCACAGGGCTGCACGTGGTGCAGCAGACCCAGAGTCTGCTGTGAGAGACTGAGCCCACCCCAGGGGGACACGGCCGGACATGCCCACCCAGCCTGAGCATGTACACCCATGGGACTCTGTGCCTTCCGGGGGGACCTTCACCACCAAGAGACCAGCTGGAGAGGATCAATGAACGTCACTGGGATCCACGGAGTGGTGCTACTTTCCTTATTCTGTCTCTGTCACACTTTCTGTCCCCCCACCTATCTTCTCCTTCTTTCTTTCTTCCTCTCTCTCATATTTACTGTCAAATTAAACCCTTACTATTGTCGCTGGCATATGGTCTCGTCTGCACCTTAATTTGGGCAGAGGCATTTCTAAGAACCTTGAAACTGGATCATAACACACACACACACCCCCCACTCTGGAAGTCACAGTGGATGCAGTCTTTTCTTCAGGCTTGAAACAAGAGTAAATCAAACATGGCTTTGTGTACAGAGTGTACAGAAATACCTGAACATTCATTCATATGTCAGCATGAGCTAAATTTCAGAGACATTATATGATGGTAGGAGCAGGGAGAGAGAGAGAGACAGATTGACAAAGCAGTTAAGCATGGGCTTAACTTTAAGTTTATATCCAAATCCTCATGAAGTCACCAGCTATGCAGTTGGAGCTATGCCAGGATGTAGCTGAAGATGTGACCATCATAGTCTGCTTTATTTAAGCATGTTGCTACTAAGTTTGTAAGCAGAAATGGAGTTAGGCAGCTACTGATAATCTGTAAGTGTTGTGAAAAACATGTTGGCAAAATTTTTATATTGGCTAATGCAGGAGAGTAATAAAATCAAAGAGAAACTACTTGTCATCACATCAGCAAGAAACAGTGTGTATGAGTTATTTCTATTTCATTCTAATTTTATTATTAACAGACCCCCAGTGTTTTCAATACACATAAAGCTGGAATAGCACAGGGGCAAATCAATCCAGCTTGGTTTCATTTTGGACAGCTATTTGGAAGCATCTGGAAAATGCACAAGGCTAACCTCCACTCCAACGTATTGTACTAGCTGAGAAACAGGAGAGGAATTTTTTTTTTTTTAAATTATAGTTCTTCCACCTTTTGTACTGATTTTGACAGGCCATCGTTCCATTAAATAAGGCAGTGTTTGGTCCTTCAGTTCTTGCACTGTTAGATAACACTGTATAAGCCAAAAGACTATCCACCTAGACTCTGAAACCGTTCCTCTACCTCACTAGGAACATCAGGAATGGGCTTACTACCTTTAGTGGGGCAGTATGAAGGTATGAAGTAAAATCACTAAGAAAATTTGCTGAAAGAGTTACTAAGCTGGACAAATTTTATCAGAATGTCATCTTCTATAGTATCACTGTTTCTATTTGCCAAAGTAATTACACAATTTTCTTATGCTCTACTGTATTATGTTAATTAAAAAGTCTTCATTAAATTTCCTTGAGGGCAATCATAAAAAAGGTGTCATCTCCAGACAACGGTCTATAAAATATTTGGTGTATCACAGGTCCTTCATTACATCTGCATGTATCGTTCAATATCATTATTTAGCTTCAATAAAGCTGAGATTTATTTATTTATTTATTTATTTATATGGCATCTAGTAGCAATCTACAAGCAATAGCTGGAGCAGAAAAAGTAGTTCTTCTCCAACCCTGCCTGTTATTGTGGAAATGATTTATTTTTGGAGTAGAGCTCCATTAGGAAAGATAAGTTTTCTAGCAAGCTATTCAAAATGCAGTAAAATATTAAAGAATTATCAGGAAAAGAAAGAAAAATTGCTTTGTATACTTTTATTATTTATTAACCTGAGCTGGCACTCACTTTTATACAAAGAGTTGCTCCATGCTCTTAAACTGTACTTTTCTCAGCCCTACGAAGATAGGATAAAAACTACTAAGGCCAATAACCATGTACACACCAACATAAAACTTAGCAGCTTTTATTCACTCTTACAGTTCTTTCACAACACATTATTAATGCCAAGGTTGTATCAACTACCATGAATATTTCACTGATTTAAAAATCACATGTTAGCCCACAAGATATTGCTGATGTCTGATTGAATCTCAAATAAGCTTAGATATTATTAGGAAAAAAAAGAATGTCTGTTAAGATAAAAGGAAAGCACAAAACCTCAACAAATCCTAATGCTGTGTTGTCAGAAGCCAAATTCCAACTTGAAAAGCAACATTCCTCTAGACATGCTGTTGCATTTTGTGCCATTTCTTCATGAACCTTCCTCAGAAGCAGGCCTGCTACAAAGTGATGTGTTAAAGGCACACATCCCTGTTCTAAGGTACAAGGCCTTCCTTAGTGACAGAAGTAGGATGTCCACTTACAAAACAATTTCTTAAAGAACTACTAACAGCTGGCACAAGACAAAACATTTCCAGGCCTGGAAGTTCCTTAGCTTCCAGCCCTGCCAGGAGGCAGGAGGCACAGCACATCACCCCAGGGAGATGGGGACCCTTTGGGAGAAAGTCCATCTGGACACCTGCTCAGGAGCCTGCAGCCCTGCAAGTGGTGCCAGCCCTGACGCAGAGGCAGCTGCAGCTCTTGGAAGGCTGGGTCACCTGCCAAGTGGATGGGTAGAGAGCTGGCAGGCAACCAGCATGTTTCTGGCAAAAATCTGACAAGCTTGGGTTCCACAAAATTTCTCTTTTATAACATGAGAATGCTACTTTCTCTCCACAACAAAACACTAAATAGTTTATGTTAGGAAGTGCATTTGTACAAGGACATTTTCTCCCTCCAAAAATTTGTGTTGAGTAAAATTTAACTTGACAGTTTGTTGTGAAGTTCAGATAAAACCAAACATTAAGCAATATATACCTAATTAGAAAAATTAGTATTGAAATAAATAGAGCCATACAATCTACCTGGTATGTCAGTTGCTTGAGTAGTGCAATACAGGGCACTGTAGAAATTCTGCAATTAGTTCTAAGAACACTGAAGTATCACAAGCAATGTATTTGCTAACCCATGGCACTTGCTCAGGCAGACCAGGGCCACATGCAGGCAGACATTGACTGCAATAAGGGGTTAAAATGTAACTCTCCCAAGTTTTTGTTGACTTCCCTTAGCTAGAAATAGTAAAAGGATAATGTGATTTCCTGTTATAGCTCAGTATGAAGTTGTCTCAGCACAAGTTTTAATCTGTATTGTAGACATAAATTAGCACATATTAATGTTAATGGAGTTATATTGCTTATTGTGTCTGAGCTAGAACCTTCAGCTTGGGTTGTGCAGCTTGCTTACATATTTAGAAGGGCAGGAAAATCTACAGCCCTCCTACTGCCAAACAGCATAATAATTAAGTAATTAACCAGCAACTACTTAGCTCTTGAACTAGCTAAGCTAAAGAATCCTAGCAGCCTTTCTGTGTAAAATATTTTTGGGGATTGAAGGCTGAATCCACACTGATGAATCCAATATTCCTTCTGCACTTGTGTCAGTGCTTTACACTCTGACAGGGTGGCTGGCAAGCCACAACCCAAGTTCATATTATTCAATATTCTTATATTGCTTTACAGTTAGGAGTTCACTATAAAGAATGCTGACAGTTGTCCCTTGTGAGTACCTACATTTCACTGCATTTGTTTTTCAATATTCCCCCTTCAGCTTGAAACAAATGCAGGTTTCATGCACCCAGCTAAGTATTAATTAGCCTGACACCTATCACTTGGGGGGAAAATAACTTTATGCTATGTTACATTCCTTCAGCTCTTACAAGTTCGAGTACCAGTTTCAGCTGTTATGCACAGTTGAACTTCTGCTTTTTTTGTGCAGGTACCTAAGTAATCTGTTAAGGAAGGTAGGAATCACTGTAGCAAAGAATCACTGTCCCATTCTGTCCTTTGACAGCAAGAAAACACCAGCATGTATATATCCTTTTGCAACCAGGAATTTCTGTTGTACCAGTACAAGACTTCCAAAAGAAAAGATCTAGCAAAAGACAACGAAAAGTGCAAAGCCTTGTCTCAAAGTTTCCATTTTATATAGTACACAATTTAACTTCCTTGATGAAGGAAGGTGGTGAAGGTCAACTCTTCTTCCTTGACAGCCAGCAGGAATAGAGGTAGTCAGTACACATTTTAATGTGCTGCAGTCTTGTGCACTCTCTGGAGCGTCGAGAGAAACTGTGCATTCCCTGTAAGGCTTCCACTATGATGAATCTCATCTCTTTGGCTGCCTTCCCAATAATACCTAGTAGCATCCAGCATACATGCTCATACTGTATTAGAATATAACAATTTTGTAAATGTGGAAAAGAGACTTTTCTGAAGTCAATGACTGCAGCTAGAAAAACCATATCAAACAGGACTGCAGACCCCTTGTGTAAGTCACAGCCTTTTCTTCAGAGAAGGGCACCTCCATTTCATGAATTGATATTAAGCTGAATTTCTTTTTCTACCTTGTATGTTCCTGGACACTGACATTTTTCACGAGACAAAGCAAATGGTGATCCTCTATGGGCTGTAAGGGAAAACAGCTCCTAGTTAGAACTGGGGTATTGAGAGCACTTGGTCAACCCAACTTCATAGAAGGTTTAAGTACCTCCAGACTGTATCACATCTGTCAAAGCAGCAGCAAATACAACACAAAATGTAGAGCAGGTCCAATTTTTAGTGTGTCAGTAGAATCAGCCTGCAGTTATTTTTAACTGCCTTGGAAAGCTTAGCAGGCAGATACAGTTAATCCTTTAAAGGATTTGCAGGTATTCATAGCTTAATAAGTAAGTATAGTGGATTAAGCCAATAGAAGATTGTAGACAGTCAAAGACGACCTTTACATGCAAACATTCAAAAAATAAAGAGAACAGTTTCTTTTACATAGTTCTTTCCTGACAATCACCCTCAACTGTATGTTGAGGTCAGTATGTGCCAGAATCCCGGGCAGTGAAATATGAAATAAAAATGTTAGTCATTCATGTTAACACTTGTGATATTTAAGTTAACAGAAAGCAGTGAGTTTCTGTTGTCTTCTATTTCCATTATCCTATAAATGCTTTGAAAAGCAGAACTGCTTTCATGAATTAATGTGAATCTACTTATGTAATAAATAAATAATAAAACTAAAATGGTAAAATTCATTTTAGGAAGAAGAAAAAAGGCTGAATTATTTTTATAGGTCAGATTTTACATTGCTTGTATTCTCTTTCAGGATTCACTTACATAGGTTCAACTGAGAGGTGTCGGCCTTCAATATATTCATAAACAATGTAGAAAAGAACACACATAATAAGACAAAGGGAAAAAAGTCAGATGACACAAAACTATGAGGCTGAGGAAATCTAGGGCTGGTTATGAAAAGCTTTGGAGGTGGTTCAATACTGAATGGGTGATAAAATGCCAGAGGCTATTCAGTGTCATTAAGCACAATGCACATCAAGAAGGGAAGAGAAAATACATGTATATGTATGTACATGGGTTGTCAGTATCACCAGGAAAGAAATCTGAAAATATCTGGTGCTTAAAGGAACAAACAAACCTGGGATTTATTTAAAAATTAACAGAGAAAACATGAAAAATCTGCCCTGTAAACACTCAGGACACAGACACATCATGAATACTATATGGAGTTTCAGTCATTCCATTATCAAAAAGGTTATAATAGAATTAGAAAAATATCTAGAGAAGAAATGAGAGCAATGTACTAAATCATGAATTTTATTAAAAAGGTGTGCTGGGAATAGTTATTCACTAGTTTTCACAATATAAATATTGGAAGGCATACATTTTTTTTTTTTTTGTAATAATAAACCAAACTTACTTTCATTAGATATTGAGAGGCACAAATGGTACATGGATCAAAAAAATCATGAGTTCATTGATTCAGCAGTTCTATTCAGTAGGTCAGCAGTAACTACTAAACAAAAGAGTCTCCTAGTCACTGAAGGCCTGAAGAGCATGTTGGAAAAACCACTAAGCACAACTGCCTCCAGACAATTTTTCCATAAGTATCTACTAACTAGCTTAGGTAGACTTTTCATTTGGCTGAATTCAGCAGTTCTCAGGTCCTCATGACTAGAATGACTGAAATCATATTGTTTGGCATATTGTTACAAGAAATTTGGCCAAGAGCTCTCTGGTTCTATCACTTCTATTCAAAAATAATCATGATAAAGTTGCTTCATTAACTACAACTGAAGCAGCCTAATTCCCTACACATTTTTAAGGTTATATACTCTGACTACCAGGAAAACCACTGCTCTAACACCTCAACTGTGTTAACTGAAATATAGTTGAAATAAATGTAGATAAGAGATACATGAAAGGTAAGAGCAGAATATTGTTCCACAAGGTTATAATTTGGACCCTGCTCTTCCCAGATGATTCAATAGTAGGACATACTGTTGACTCTGATGCTTGAACAGAATTGTGAGACATAGGAACATAGGACTGAAAAGGAACTCCAGAATCACTGCAAGCACTCAACTCTTACACTTGCAGTTGTATCACCTAATTTTTTTCTGAAACTGACCAAAGCCCCTTTTGTAACTACTCGATCAGACGGCAGTGTCAAAGTGTCTCTCCCCTGACAGAAAATTCTCTTTGATTTTGAGACTCAGTATATTCCTAGTCAGTCGATGACTTATGCTCTTCTACTAACACAGCCCCTTGGTTTAACTCTCTGATGGTACATTCAGAGAAGGAAATCATATCATCTGTTAATACTCATTTAGCTTGGCTCATCGAGGCAAGCTCTTTTGCAGCACATCTCTCCTACCATGGTATGCAATGTGAAGAGGTCCCAGCTGGCTGTGATACCAGGCCAGTCAGTGCAGACACTGCAGACATTCTACACCCGCATGCCCCAGTCCCAAGAGCTGTGCAGAGAGGTTAGCACATTCCTCTCAGGCCAATGTGCCCTGTCACCAAGACAGCCAATCCTCCTCAACCTGTATTCAGAGCCAAACTAACGTGGCTGCACTAATTCACTTCTGGAGATAGGTTAGTGGTGGTTAGATCAATTATTTATATACTATACTTCCCTGTGTAGTGTAATTACACTCCTAGTCTCATACTGTACACTTCTAATCCCATGGATCACCAAGCTCTTTCTCCTCACTAACTCTGTACTGATTTGCCTTTCTGGAATGCAGAATTTCCACGGAACAGACTCCAGTCTTTCCATACATCTCAAAGTCTATGATAATCTTTGACATGCAAACTGAAAAGATTTTCAGTGTTTGCACTGATGGCTTTGCTGGAATGCTGAGCCCTACGAGTCACTACAATGACTCTGAAGCTTAGTGAGAACTCTATTATGAGAATGACATCACTTCTTATCATTTAGGAAGAAACAATTTCTTAATATAGTAGTGGCAGATAACTGACATCACCATCACCAAGTTCCCAAGAGATGCCTGAGAAGGGAAGAAATGCAATTAAACAGTAGGAAATAAAGATTGACAGAACACTTGACAATGGTTCTACACTTTTTAAGAGCAGTCTATCTTAGTTTCTCGCAATCCAATCTTTCCCCTGTACAATCCAATTTGCTTAGGTAACCTGGACATCTTTCAGTCCTCATGGTTTCTCTGGCTCTGTTCCACACTGCAGATTTGTTGCTGCAAGTCACTCCTACTAACAGACACTGCACAGAGAACATAGTTTCAGGAAGTCTGCCACTTATCTCACTGAGTGCTTCACTGTCATATCAGCACTTTTTCTGAATTCAGGAAGGGCAGGGGTCTAGGACTGGGGATAAGAGAAATTCTATCCTGACACAAGCATGAAGGAAGGTCCAGCACAAAATCAACATAAACCTTAAAAAAGTATATGAGGGCATAAAAGGGCTCCAAAACACGGGGGTACCATAGGAAGAGCTGTATCACAGGCAAATGAAACATAGTATCACGGAATCACTTCTGTGGGAAAAGACTTCCAAGATCACTGCGTCCAACCATTTACCTAACACTGACGACACTAAATCATGTCCCAAAGTGCCACAACATGAGAAGCTCCTGGACCTTAATGGCCTAGAGTGACTTGGTGGGTGGGAGCATGAAGGGCATTCATGATTTATAGATGAGTAAGAAAGGGGCTGTGAAAGACAAAGTAGCTTAAGCGAAAGGACACACTGAAAAACATTTAAAAATGAAGATTTTATTTCTTTTAAATGTGTGGCCTTCTGCAGAAATTTACATTTAGTTATGGAATATCACCATATCATAGCTGTGTACGCATATTTATTCTCATGAAAGGAAGCAAAATATTACTGAAGTTGAATATGCAGCCAATATGTATTTACCCCAATAAGAAACCATATAACGTTTACCTTAAGGTAATTTATACTCTAACACATTTTGAAAATCTGTAACACATATCTCAAATCAGACTATGTACTTAAAAAGATCTGTGTTTGCTTAGCAAAGGAAGCAGGACAGTGGTACTTCCTCACTCCCATTCTACCATCCTAATGTCCTATTGCCACTCTACCTGGCTCCTGTGTTCCTCACACATTGAAGAAATGAATGAATACGAGGAAGCAGCCTGCAGGAAACGGTCTGTGCTTGACTATCCTTTCATGCTCATTTTGCTTTGTGGCAATACCTCTGGCTTAACAGGGGTTTCACTTGATTTAGCTCAAGTCAAGGGAAGAATTAGCCCCATGATGTGCTTCACACCCAATGAGCCCATATACCTACCCAACATGGACTTAACATTCCTGACTAACCTGAATGCCTGTCCAAAGGCAAAACAAAGCAACTGGAGATTTCAGATGCAATCCGAATGTAATGTGATGTGAGCCAGACAAATGCTTCAACTGATCTTGATCCCTTTCCAAAACATGGAACACTGCATCAATAAATATCAATACTCATTTTGAAACCTTCAGAGTACTTAGCTAAAATACTTTCATTGTATTCATACAGTCAAGTGTTAGCAAATTTTCATCTTAAAGATAGATGCTGCATTGTCAGTTTGCAGAGAATTTACAGAAAAAAAATAAACCAAACACAGGAACCCCCAATGACAAACAGAGGACTAGACAACTATAAACTTTTTGGGGAAGAAAAACCCCTGATTTTCTTAGAAAACATGTAATGTTGAATAAACCAAGAATTTTTCTTTCCTTTCCTTGGTACTTTTACTCACTCAGGTATTCTTGCTGTGCATCAGTTTCATAGAACAGTACTTCCCTGAATTAGGATTTGATCCTTTATCCTGTCAGGATTCTTACCAAAGTAATGAGAAATTGTTTTTATAATCTGCAAGATGAAAGATTTATTCCTTTCTTATGAGTAAATAAATTTATTTTAAAAAATCAGTTAATCCTCAGCTACATCCATAGACCTGCTCCCATCATACAGAGATTAGGAATTAAACAGAGGCCTTTCCCTGGAGTGTAGTATCACTGAGCAAAGGGCAGGGATAAGAACCTGGGAGGGTGCCATGAACGGGACAAGAACAGAGCATCTGTTCCTGTGTGGATTTTTCTCTCCTCCCACACATTAAAGGGAGAGATGCATATGAAGTGTGTACAGTGTTCATTTTTAACCTGTCAGGCAAAGGGCTATGATGGCTCTGTCCCATTGCTCTGTTTATCTCAAGGACAGCTACAAACGCCTGATGCTGAGATCTGATGTTCTCCACTCATGCCATGGTACCCCCCTCCCTATTCTTTATATGTTGCCTTGTATATTAAAAATGTGTCTCAACAATACATATTCTTGGCACCCTGCAGGCAGTTCTGCTCATTGTTTTTGTGCATCACATCTCTTAATACAACATAAGGATAGATCTCACCAGGACTTAAATAAAAGCCAACCCCCTCCCCAAACAATCAGGCCTCCTTCCATGCTAAAGAACCTTCATAATTCTGTTTACTGAATATATTATTTCTTTTAGGTTTGCTTTCAAGCGAGAACTCTCAAGTCTCATTGCCAGTATTTTGCCTCTCATCATATTAATAACTTGTTTTGGTTTTCTGTTAGACATCCTAAGACATTTTAAGGCTATTCCAAGGCAGTTCTTCATATTGCCAATCTTTGTTTATTTTCTTTTTGGGCTATGTTTTTCTATCAATTCATAGAGAGTACAGTACAGGTTAGTCATACATTCATAACTTGATTATACTAACCAAAGTCATCCATTTATGCAGTTCTGAGGAGGAGGGTGATTTTACCAGGCAATTTTATTGAAAAGGACATCATCCTCACCAAAGATATAATTCACAGCAAGAGTAACATGGAAAAGAATATCCTCCTCCAACATATGAAACAACATACCACTACGTTAAAATAGTAATTTCTAACCCAGTAGTTTAAGGAAGTACATTTATGTATTTTTGAACTCCCTAGGGCTTCAAAGACTAGGCTGTGAAAGGGAAAAAATGAGGAAATCATATTTATCACTCTTATTTTGCAGTAAATGGAAGATATCTTACATTATTATTCCCGCTGAAGACAGAGCAAATACAAAATTCTTCACAGATACCTTGAGACAAAATAAATGAAGTAGCTACCACACCACAAACACAGACCCTTGTTTTATGTTAGCCTATCCAAGTAGCTGTGCCATCTGGCAACCAAAAAGTTACTAAAAAGAAAAACAGCTACTTGAGAAACAGTCATTCAGTTCCCTGTGGTAAAGAACTCACCAAAAAAGCAGAATTGCAAATAAAACACAAGGAAGTGCCTGCTGCTGACTACCTCTACAGTAATCTGAAAAATTACTCATTCACGTATATTTTTTCTGAATAAACAGTATTGTATTAAAGAACCAACCAAACAAACATACAAAACAAAACAAACAAACCAAGCAACCTGAGATATTTCTCTCTTTGAAGAAATTATCCTGCTCAAACCAATGGAACAATTGTACTTACACCACATGGCCCTGAAAGAGCTGAATGTGCCTTGGGAGGGAATATACCTGGTCTCCCAATGGAAAACAAGGGCACTCAGATCTTGGCTGATCAGACCCTCCACAGTTATCTCCTATAAATACATAGTAAGCACATATTTTTAATCATCAACGAGAAATGTAAAGCACATTTTAAATCCCACTGATTCCAAGTAAATTTAAAGGTGCACTTAAACATACATTTAAGATGCTCTGGGAACAAATTTAGATTAAAGAAATAAAACATTGTCTATGTGAAATAAAACAGTTTTGGTCTCCTTTGCAGCAGACCACAATACACTGCTTCACAGTTAGTTAGCCCTGCACATTCTTAAAAATTTACAGGGCAGTATGTTGAAAATAAATTTAGAAGTAAGTGGTATATTGCTGCATGGTCTGCAGAGCTTATATTACCAACCAGCACACACCATGACTGGATGAATAACGAGATTTATACTTAGTCAAGTGGAAAACAGAAATGTGATTCACAAAATTGGTCATAGTCTAGTATTTCTTATGGATTAATCCCAGTAAGGTTCCTGAGACATGTTCGTCATTCTTAAGTATTATCTATACAGTTTATATTAACAAATTTCAGCATACAGATTAAAATATTGATTCTGTGCTGAAGTAATCCATTTGCAAATTGTGCTATTGCAACCAACTAGCCTGGGAAGCCATACAGTATTTTTTCATTTGTTGACAGAATAACTTGAATGTTGTAAACAAGATCAGTAATTCACTTTCAAGATTAAGTTTCAGATGACTGGCTGCTAATATGAGAAAAAAGCGTTCAAAAATCATTACCAACTTCATGAATGCTTTCTGAATATTAACTGCACACAAATTCTGATCAGCAAATAATGGAAAATCACCCAGTCCTTCTCTTTTGAAGGTTTCGTTTTATATTTCTGAATACATTACAGCCAAAGGCAACAAAACATCTTTTTGGAAATTTTATGTATTCTGCTTCTTCATTTCTGCCTTTTCAAAGGGAAGCTTTTTGCACAGCAAACTACAAGTATGTATTGAGCACAGTGACCTTTATAATTTTGATTTCAACAACAAGGTCAACGCTGCTAAGAAGCCAGTTTTGCCTTAAAGGCAAAAGTCTCTCTAAGAACCCAAAATGCATCTTTTAAATGTAATTGTACTACAACAACTCATTTCCATAGGCTTATGAAAAAAAAGCCTTCTAAATTTGCAACCAATTTTATAGTATTTGGCCACTGACAATAGATGCAGACAGGGAAGCTGGACCATTACTTTTTGAATTTCATACACTGCTAACTCAGACAGAAGTTTTTATGTGAAGAGAGACAGGCAACAAGGAGCCCCCTATCAAGAACAAGCACAGCATAGTCAAAACACATCAGAAAGTGAAAAGGCACAGAATGTGAGAGAAACCAAGACTCCATTCCTGGGAGCACCAACCAGCTGTGCACAGGAGGTGTCTTTCCCTGTTGGTGCCTCCTTGGTCAGCACAGCACAGCTGACACAGCTGACTCCCTCCCAG
Organism: Aphelocoma coerulescens; assembly: GCF_041296385.1. Taxonomy (NCBI): domain Eukaryota; kingdom Metazoa; phylum Chordata; class Aves; order Passeriformes; family Corvidae; genus Aphelocoma; species Aphelocoma coerulescens. The sequence continues at coordinate 50,780,856 of NC_091015.1, read as the reverse complement.
GGCCTGCACCGCCCCAGGGCAGTTCACAGAGGGATGGAGACCTTGCCTGTATTAGGAGATTACATTATTTCACTAGCAAGATGCTGCTGCAGTTTACCCTTAAGTATGTGTCTAGTTAAGCTGTTGGCAGTGCTGTTTCCAGTTAAAACTGTTGCAACAATCGTCAGCTGAAAAAATGTTCATAGTTGACAGACCTGTTTCTTCATTACCTTTGTATTGTATAGTCATACCTATCTCTGCAAGTGTAACAGCCACTGAGTATAGCATAGTATCAAATCAAAAAGTTAACTTTAACTTCAAAATTTACAATTTGATGGTAGGAAAGACCTTATATTTCATGTCCTTGGCTAAATAGCTACAGGTTGGGTGAGGTAGGAGAAAACGGGGCTTTTATGTTTGCTAGGCATCATTAACATCCATTCCTGTTCACAGCTACATTTTGGAAAATGCTACATGGAATGGTTGTTCCTATATATTCACAAGATCATTTTGCCAGACAGAAACTTATTTCATAGGGTAGGAAAGGAAAGAATGTATTACTGATTTCCCCCCTGCTTTCCTACGGTTGCTTCATTACAACTTTCCTAAATTTCCTCTTCCTATTGATGCCTTAGGTTTTAACCTTTATATTTTTCAAATTTTGTACTGCTTGGTGTGTGACTCCGAAGTTTCTTGTAGCCTGTTAATTTCTGCTCTTTCATGCTAGGTAGACGTAACAAAGCCCCTCTGGCCCTGCTTTCCAAGGACACCAAGGCTGTCCTAGCTCAAAAGTATAAACCAAAGAGCCTTGAAAAGGGGGGTAAGCTGTGGGGAAAACTGAAGCTTTAATTGGAGAATTAACCCTGCTATGCAAATGAACCAAACCTATAAAAGAGTGAAGAACTCATGACCTGGGATGCATCTTGGGGTCCATTTTGAGAATAGCTTCAGGCTCCCCAGGGTGTACCTCTGAAGGCCTTTCAAATAAATACCTCTTTGAATCCTTTACTCCTGTCTAGCCTCTGTTTCTAGGAGACCTCTCAAGGCATCACTATCATGCTGTACAGCTAACTGTATGAAAAATTTAATTGAGATACTCTATCAGCACACTGCAGTTGATGAAGGCATGCTTCTCTCAACGTTTCTACTTCCATCCTCATTTTTTTGTAACCTAACCTGAGAGTATGATGACCAAGCATTTCCATTTTCACTTTCTCCTCTGCAGCTCCTGAGACAGAAATTCAGAAGGGGCAGAATAGGAGGGGGAGGGATGCCTTCTGCTAAAGGTAGAAAAAACACACCACACAACCATCATCAAAACTTCATGTGTGACAATCTGGTAAGTGAATCCTCAGGGAATTTTAACTATACACATCCCTTCACAGGTACACTGCAAAATCCTCCACGGCAAGAGGATGAGGCAATGAAAGCCACCTTAAAAAGACTCCAGAATGAATGGATATCAGGGGAAGGAGGAGGGGAGAAAGAAAGAGGTGGTCTTTCTTTCACTGTGAATAATCCTTGCTAGCTTTATAATCACCAGGTTATTGTTTCCAGATAGCAACATTAGCCTCTATAAAAGTAAAAAAGCAGGAAAATTGCACCATCTTTTCTCAATATCAGTATATTCCTAATGCAGCACAAAGCAACAAGCTTTTATTATCATTCTTCCTTGTAGTCTTTTATTTTCTACTACTTTCACATATTTAAATATTACTTCTGCCATCTACATTCTAGTTTCAAAAAAGTCCTAGGGTTATATTATTTACATATCTCAATTGAATATAGTTCACATATGAACAATATGACAAGGAACATAATTTAAAATAACAAGCAACATGAAGTAGTTTAAAACTCTCGTTACTTTCAGTGCCTCTGCAAGTGAGGTGTTTAAAGCTAATTAATAAAATTTCTGTGATTTTCCACTTTTTAAAAAAGTTTCACAAAAATCTAAAAACCACACACCAGGATAAATAGCAATCCATTTCTCATATTATATTAAAAGCAATGTTATCCCTTTTGATTGAAGTAGGTGGCTGAACTTCGGACTCTTAGAAGTGGTTTCTTTTAGGAAATGCATTCCAGAATCTGTTGGGGCTCTTTGTGTGTTTTTCCCTTTCTCTTAGAACATCAGCTCAACCTGCAGCTGAGCTGATCTGTTTACTGTCACTGAAAAGGCATTCCCATCCCACTCTTTCCAAAATCAAACTTTACCTTTCTTCTCCCCTTACTCTCTAGTCAGTTCTGTTCCCCACCTGTTGTACGGGCTCTGCCACTTGTCAAACACTTTCCACAAGCTGACTCAGCTCACTAAATTGGAAGTGTTATTCAGCCATTCCAGTAACCAATTTTTCTGTCATTTTCGTAATTTAAATCAGTTGACCCAACAGTGACAAATACCAGAGATAATAGGTGAGGGCAGTTTGCAGCAGGTCATAAGGAGGCCTTGCAGGGTCATGCAGAAAGTGTTTTTTCCTGGCACCTTTTCAGCAGCATTCCTCTATTCAGTGGTTCCTGTTTACCGGATAATGCATCAACAGCAAAACGTTGCCAGACTTCTGCACCTACATTCTGTCCACAACAAAATACTTCTGATCAATAACTGTGCATCTGTTGTGACAGACACCTCTAATTCAGCATATGGCTACCGTGGTTTCACTTATTTTATACCTGAAGAACCTGAACGAAATACACTTTCATGAATAGTGACCTACATGTTACAACATCTGATCGCTACTAAAACAACAAGCACGTGAAAGAAACGTCTGTATTTTGGGTTGCAAAGCAACAGAAAGCCATTAAGAGAAACACATGGCTAAAAAAACAGATTTTTTTTCCTGTTTCAAAATACTACTTAAAATTAGTGTTTTCCGGGAAAAATAAAATCAACACAGAAGCAAGAAAAATAAAAGTACAAACTGCTGGCACACGTAAGTCGCTAATACAGCCAATACCTTTCCGTATACCCAGTCTCTGGGAACGTGCATCCTTTGTTTGAAAGAGAGGACACAAGGAAACGTCCCCTGCGTTAGGTTTTCCCTGAGTTCCGCTGAAGGGACAAAACTCACCCACTGAACTCTTACAGAATTTACAGCCATTCATGTGTTACCCTAGGAAACATATAAAGAGAGGGCTGGCACACTTGCTTGCTTCTTCTGGGACTTCCAGCCACAGCCGAGCTGTTCAAATGATGGTGATGTGACCCATCCTTTCCGAGTTCTCAAGCGATACTCGTGAACGAAGACCAATTAACGAGGCCTCTTGGAGAGGATGGCCACCCTGTCCTCCCCAAAAGGCACATCTTGCCCTTGAGCCGCACTTACTTCTCTTGGATGCGAGGCGCTTCCTTCAGGGCTGGGGCTACCCGGGGAGCAAGCGGCACAGCGCAGCCCCCTGCCCACAGCAACACCTCGCACAGGAAGGCGACTTTGGAGGCAGCGCAGCCGAGCCGAGAGCCGCTCGCTGATGTGCGGGGCGGCTGCGGGAGGCGGCTGAGGGGAGCGGCCGTGCCGGTGCCCCCGCCCCGGCCCCGCCCCCGCCCCCCCAACATCCGGGTCCCCGCCGGCGCCGCGGCGCCGCCGCCCGCTCCGCGTCCCGGGGAGGTGGCGGGGCAGGGGAGGGAGGAGGAGGCAGCAGCGAAGATGGCGGCGGCGGTGGGGAGAGCCGGCTCCTTCGGCTCCTCTTCTTCTTCCGGGCTTGGCTCGGCTGCCGGCTTTTCCTCTGCTTCCTCTGCCGCCTCTGCGGCCACGGCCAACAACAACAACGCGGAGCTGCGGGCGGGCGGCGATGAGGACGATGGGCAGAACCTCTGGTGAGTGCCCGCCCCGCCCCGCGGACCCAGGCGCGCTGGCCGCCGCCGCCGCCGCCCTCGGAGCGCCTCGGTGCCCTGCGGGGGGCGAGGGGAAGGGGGCTGGATAATCCCCCCGCCCCCGCTGCCGCTCAGTCCCTCTCAGTCACTGATGGGGGAGGGGGGGGGGGGGGCACCTCCCCTTGGCAGTGGCAGCTCCTACCCTGCCCCCCGCCCCTCATGCCGTAGCCCCCTCTCTCCCCCCCCATCCCCAGGAGATGGCGAGGGTGGGGACCGGGAGGAAGCGGGAGACCCTTCTTAAGCGCTGTCGTCTCTCCGCGCCAGGTCCTGCATCCTCAGCGAGGTGTCCACGCGCTCCCGCTCTAAGCTGCCTTCGGGGAAGAACGTCCTCTTGCTGGGTGAGGAAAGCATCCTGATCCTTCTGCCTTCCCCTCCGCACACTGGCTGAGGAAAGCATCCCGATCCTTCTCCCATCCCCGCCGCACGCAGGCTGGCTCCTGAGCCCTCTCTTGGGCGCCTGGAGCTTCCCTTGTTTAGAGCCCCAAGGGAAGGGAGGGGTGATGGGTGGCAAGGCGCTGTCTTAACCCTCCCGCTTCCTCCCTTGCATGGCTTTGCTTCATTTTGGAGATGCAGTATCCACAGATGCTTTAGATACGCCCCTCATCGTAGGTACCTCGCCATAATACCCTCACAGTCCTTCCCCCACCCTGGCTCCATAGCTGGAGAAGGCTTGGATGGGGAGCTTTTATTGTCTGTCTCCCCCGTGAGCGTTGGCTTCGGGGGACGTGCGGCTCCCGAGCCCTCCCTCGCTGGAGCCGGCGGTGCCGCTTGCCGGCGCTTGCGGTGTGTCATGCGGGCACAAAAACTGCTTCCGTGGCCCGAGCGGCATCAATGACGGTGCTGCCTGCGGGCCGGAGGGCGGGGAGGGCCGTATGGGCGTGCGGGCTCTGCCCTGCCCACTCGCACCCAGCGTGGCGGCACCAGCGGCAGCGCTGCCGCCCCGGGATCTCCACCCAGGGCCTTAGTCCAGCCTGGCCCTCGACAAGGTGAGAGGTACGGAAGGGGACTTTGATAGGGCGGTAATGAGACACCCAGCTGCAATTCACTGTTGAGGGAAAGAAGGAAAATGATACGTCAAAATCAAAAGCTTCATAGAGGAGAGAGAGAAATGGATGCTCTCAAGTGTGTGTGTATGAATATATTATCGCTATTATTATTAGTGTGGTGGGTTTCTTGGTTTTTTTGGGGTTTTTTGTTTGTTTGTTTTTTTCTGAAAGACTATTAAATACTATTACCAGTAGGCAACATAATGAATCCAAGTGTATGGATTTAGAACTAGCTGCCGCTTCCACTCCTTTTGCCAACCTCTCTGTCCCCAGAAAGAGCCGTGTTAATATTTGAAAACAGGGTTAAAACTCAGTAAAGACATTAATGCAGACTCTGTGCACACTACGGTTCTGCGTAGTCTTGTGGTTTATACCCTCTTGAGGTTTTTCGAGTTAGGCTTTTTTTCCTTTCCATAATCCTAAAGCAATCACTGTGATCCTTTTCTTCCTGTTTTGATAAGCTGAGTGGTTACTTAAAACTGACTGAGAAGGAGAAAACTGCAAGGATGATAGGATGGTCTTCTGAAGCTCTTACAAGACTTACTACCCTTTAATTTGTTGCTTTGTATGTTATGTAATTAAGTAGGATATTGAGATTGGAAGTTGCAGTGATATTAAACAACGGAAAGGTTTCATAACAATTGACAGCTTTTTATGTGACACTTTGAAACTAAATTGGATGATTGTCCTTGTTGAAGTTGGAAGATTCTTCTTCAAGCTGTGATCCTTGTCAAGAAGATTACACTCTTTGTTTTTCCTCTCTCTTCGTAGTCAGGTAATCCTTAGTGCTCAGTAACTGGAGACTGCTTCCTTCAGAGCTAGAAAGCGTATCATAGATTGTTTTCAAATGCTCACTTAGTTTGTGCTATTCAACCTGTTGTATATAATTTTTTTTTTACCATTTATGTGCAGCTTATAGAATGAGTGAATGTAATACCTTTTTTCCTTTATTTGACTGATGCATTTTTTTAAAAATGTGCAGATTTGTAGAAGAAATTCCAATCCTTACTTAGAAATTGTGTTTTCTAGAAGGCCTTGGTCCTTCAGGGACCAGGGGGGAAAAAACCCCTAAACTTGGCATGTATTTAGGAAAAGGACATCAGATCTGAGGACTGGCCAGTGAGGACCACAGCCATGTTTTTTATGAGAATACCTAATCTTTGTTGACTTGTAAGTCATGATGCTGCTCCTGAAGCACACTGGTACAAGAAAAGGAGAGGTCTTATGTATTCTGTATTGGACAGATTCAGTATGTGAAGTTCTGTCTGTTTGGATTCTTGAGCTGTGTGTTTGCACTTTCTCTGTTATCTCATATTTCCTCTATGTTCAAGCTTTGTTCCTTTAGATAGTTTTGTAGTAACTTCTGTTACGAACACAGATCACTTCTTGCCATGATTATTTCCAGCTTCTTTATACTTTCAGTACTTTTAAGCAAAAGGTGTAAAGCTGACCAGTATCTTGATGGTTTTCACTCAATTTGTGGCAGGCAAATATTTGCTGTAGAAACAGTCATATTGGTCAAAATTTTCCAGATGAAATATGATTTATAGTAACAAATGAGTCCTTATTTTCAATACAAACTGCATTAAAAAAAAATCCTTAAGCCTCCTACATCTCATGACCCCACCCAGAAAAACCAACTGGAAAAACCCACCATGCAGTGTTCTTTTGTTTGCTAGGACAGGTTTTCTAATTTGCCTACAGCATTTATATTTTTCAAATAGTGCATATAGTTGTATGCCTAGTTGTTCTGGGAACCTGTCTGTGTCTGGCATGCTAATTCTGCTATTTCAGTATTTATTTTTAGCTGTGTTAACATCTCATTTTTAAGAACCTGGAGAGCAGTTGGAGTTAACATAGACATAACTAAAGGAGATTGGAATGCCAAATGTTAATCTCTAGATATGGCACATAGTTTTGTGAAGTGAAGGTTAACATATGATGTTGGTAATAATTTGCTCAAAATCAGCCCAAAATTAATTATCTTACAGTTTTACTTCTCCAAAGTTGTTTCACTTGCAGACATTTTTTCAATAACTATTTTTCTTTAAGCTCTGATTTGTACCGCATGTGGCATGAAAGCTTCTTATCTTTCTGTTCTTGTATGAGCAAATAAAAGCACAAGCCTTTCTAAACTTTACTGTAAGTCCCTTATGCTCTGATTCCTAGGTAGTTTTGTCATAGTGGCTACAGTTATCTTGTTTAGCAGACTATACCAGGAGAAAATGTAAAATGTACATGCCTTCTTAAGGAAGTCAGGTGCTCTCATTGACATTTCTAGCTACTTTTTGCAGATAGCAAAAGCAGTGTGTTTTTGTTGCTCTTGCTTCATTTTTTTTTTTTCCTTCTTCTCCTGGACTGTCTTCTGCTCACTTGTGTAATAAAGGTAGTTGATCACAGGAGATGGTTTTTGTGATGAGAAAACTGATGTGTATAACTGGGAGCTCTCTTGTTCATTCCCTTTCTGATATATCAGCGAGTGGAGTAGAGGGGGGCAGCTGACAACTCACCACTGCAGATTATGGATGGAATCCACAGTGCTGTAGAATGTGTGAAGGCTTGGATTCAGAGACCTGAACTAATCATTTATCCAATAAACTGCAGCATGCATTCAAGCAGTAATGTTCAAAGTCATTCCAGGATGCACCAGAAACAGGCTCCCAGCTGGCAAGTGGATTGAATAGTTGTTTTCTATCTGGCTTTGTATTTTATACATTGCTCTGTCTCTGAAGCACAGTATATTCTTTGCCCACAATTTTTACAATTTCAAACCATCCGGAGACACTCGTATGTCCCTCTGTGTCTGTCTTGCACAGTAGTGCTTCTACTGAATCACTAATGGGTGTGGGTTTTTTATGCATTTTACTCCACTTGATGATAAAAGCTTTGAGTTTAATGGGCAGTGGGAATTTAACTGCCTCATGTCCACATTTTCTCTTTATCCCAGACATCTCACTTCCCAGGGCTAGGCCTGTTTGTTTGAATCTTGGAGCTGTGCTCCTGTCCAGTGGCTGTAAGGGTGCTTGGGAAGAAGCACAATCCACAGCTAATTTAGAGGTACACTTTTCTGTGTGTATGTGCACCATTTTCTGCTATAACAGCCATTCCCAATATATCTTCACATCTTAGCTTGCTGCTTTCTTCTAGTACACCTGTTGAATATAAAGAACTTGAAAATGAAGTTTTGATACAGCAAATTTTTGTGAGGATGTAAAAACTGCTTAATTAAAGTTGTACTCAACAGTATAAAAATTAGCTTTCCATTTTATTTTTTCCTGTTCAAATAGCTGACAGCTTCACTGTTATAATTTAATCATAGAAACTGATAAAATACTGCTTGTTCATACTGCCATATATATTCATACATACAATACTATTAATCTCCAATATTTTAAATTCATGAGTACTGCAGAAGTTAACTCAGAGGGGTTCTTTTCATCCTCTTCTTGCAACTAATTCACCTTCTGCAGGCAATGAAAGCCTCCCAAATGTAGTCAAATTGCGTTTAGGTCAGCAGAGTTATGCTTCTAAAGTGTCAATTGTTTTGATGGGGCATTGGCCTAGATAAAATTCTAATTGCTTGTTTTGTAGATACATTTTTTTAGTATTAAGTAGTACTTCTTTGTTGTGTCCTTCCTGCTCTAATACCCTGCCAAAAATCCAGAATTACATGGATGCTGTGTAGTAGAAGTCACTTAGAACAGCATGTAAAGTTCTGAAATTGTTGAATTGCATTTATTTAAGTTAGTCTCTTCATTGTCAGAAGTGCTGCTGGTTACTGGATCTATCTCAGAAATAGCTCCAAAGGTGAAGAACAGTGAAAGGAATTGTGCTGCTGTGTTCTCCAGGCAGGTTAGTGGCAGGAGTACCAATAAAGGTGTCCTGTGGATAGTAACATGGGATTAGTCTATTTTGGTAGTGAACCTGGATAAAATACACTAGACAACTTCCTGCTATGTTAAAGGAGAAGGATTGAGATAGGAGTGGATACTGTTCATAGTCACTGTAGAAGTCTCTGCAATATTTGCCTTTCTCTGACTGTGGGTCTCTCCAAGCACAGGTAACGCTTACTGCTGTACCTGTTTCCACAGTCAGGCCGTGTATTCTTGTGGTGCAGGAGATGGCAAAATATTTGCTGGAAGAGTTGTCTACAATCTGCTTTCTGTCATGTTGAAAGGCAGAAGTGAAATTAAGGTGCTCCTCAGAGAAGTTATTTAATTTTTCAGTGCCACAAATATACTGTGTGAATTGTGTGTGAGGGGAAAGACTTACCTGGCAGAGTAAAACAAACTTGGAGGAGAAGAAAACTTTTATTCAATGAGTAAACGAAAATTTAGTGACAAGTTATTTGTAGTCTTGTTATGGCCTACTTCCTGTGAAGTTCCATATTGGTTTGAGGGATTGTCGAGAAGGCTCTCATCAGCATAATTAATTTTGTTCTTTAGTTCTCTGTAAGCAAACTAGATTTGGCTTACTCTGATTATTTTGGTCTTGTTCTGTAAAAGGCATTCTTCAATTAGTATAGAATGTATAAACAAGCCTCTTTCACTAATATGCAGCTGTAGAAAAGGCAGTTATTAGCTTGTGACAAGTATTTTATCTTGAAAATAGTTATAGTACACATGTGCTTGGTTCTAGTAGGAGGATCATTATGTCTCTACACCACTGTATCAGGTTCAGACATTCCATGTGGTGTGGAATAGTGATTGCTCTGGGATTCTGGGAAGGCATCTTAACCCCACTCAATAACTCATGTTTAGACTTGATGGCTTTATTCTATCATTTTTAAGCAAGATAGATTTTTTTCTATTAATAAAAATATTCAATATTTTTATGTTACAGATACTAGATGCTCTGAATTGTTCTACCCAGAAGCTGTCTTTTGCATTATAAAAAGTATAAAGCTAATTCATGAAAGTATTCTTGGCGGTGTGCAGAAGATGTTGATTAGGACCATTACTTCTAGTTTTGCTTGGCCTTGTTTGAACACGTTCTTTTAGAGATGAGTTGTAGAATTCCCATATCAACCTGAATTTTAATTGATGGGTTTAAAATGCTAAAGAAAAACTCCCATCAAGGAAACACTAGGATTATAGATTACAAACAAGTAAGGGCATCCAGGGTTTTTCAAAGAACTGTTGAAAAAGAATCAGAGTCGTGGATCAAAGTGGGGCAAGCTACCAATATTGATGACACAAAAGAAATGTTTACTTCTTTCTTCTTTGCCTTGACATATTAAACACACTGGACATTTTACAATGGAGAAACAATTTAAACAGGCAGTCAAAGCTCATGTCTGTCCTGGAGATAACACATTGATTGCTCTTCCATGTACACATTTCTGTGACAAGTAAGAAATGTCTTGTTATAGGACCAGTGAAATTCTACTTCTGTTTTCATTTTCTAAACTGAAAGAAATGTGGAAATAGCATCAGTAGTAAATAATTTGAATTTTAAAATGTTAATTGAAAGTTTGAAAAGTCCGAAGTTCTCTTGAACAGAGAGCCTAAGTCCTCTCTAATGTAATAGTTTATGGCTGAACAGCTGATGTAGCAGGACATAGATAAGTGCCTGTTGGCCTGCATTTGCAGAAGGAGATTCATTCACTTCATTGCCCCACCCTTCCTGTCTGGGGATGACCATTCTGTTAAATTCTGTATTGTGGCAGATCATGTAGTGAATCTTGATTTTCTGCTCAGTAAACATGCTTTTTGCCTGGAGTAGTGAGAAGGGAGGAGGCTGGGAAAAGGGTTTCTATTATTACAGTTTCCTATATGTTTGGGGGCAGCAACAAGAAGGATGTTGTCAAAATCTGTTGTGTGGACAGAGTAGCACCTTGGACAGGGGAGCTTTCACAACCCCAAACTCAAGCTCTTCAAAGGAGTGAAATAGTAGCAGTGTGTGGATAAAAATGCAACAGCGTTTGTTTAGTTGAGTATAAGACTTTCCATTTCGTTAACAAGACAGTGAAATACTGTGTGTAAGCAGATTGGTTTGGCTTTGTTTCAATTGCTTCCTAGCCTGACTTTTGTGCAAAATTAAATCTGTTGTTTCTCTTTTACTCATGTTCAGCTTTGCTGTATAGCACTGCTTGCTAGAAACATCACTTCTGTTTCTTCACTGTTGTATTAATGTGTGAGTGCAGTTTGGTATAATGGAGAACTTTTGTTCTTTAGTATTTTCTCTGGAAAAGGAGGCCTTTTTATGTTATTTCCAAAAGAAGGATGTGAAATCTACCTGATTTTTATTCTACGTTGAAATACTATATCAAAAATGCTATGTCAGAAATGTTTTGCTCCATGAGCTTATATGTGGAAGTCTGTTGTTAATTTGGTTATCCCACAGTTGGAAATAAAGAAGAAGCTACAGGATTTTCCATTTTAAAATTCTGAAATGAAGTGGAGGATGATGATAATTCTTTTTGAAGATGCATAAGGCTCTTTTTTATATATTGCTTCAGTAGCACTTGAAAAAAAATTCTGTTTCATAATATTAATACGCAGTGATGTTTGAACCTAGGGAATATGAAATTTTCCTTTTGTCTGAAACTAAGCAGTGTTACTTTTTTGTATACTATAGAGATATCCAGAGACAAAAAACGGTAAATATGTTAAATGTGTTAAAGTTTGTAATTTGAAAAGCCATATATTGTGTGTATATATGTGTATTGTGATTGATGTTTTTTCTAAACATATATACTTTTATGTATGTCCCAGGTAGCAATTAATGCTAATTGTATTAGTATGTTGTGCATTGTCCATCAAACCTCCAACAGCTAATAGACTTTAATTTCCTCACATCTATTTCCCTCTCCTCTTAGGGGGAGAGAAGATTCTGAACATACTAAAGGCATTACAATAAAATGTTTGAGTTTCGAGAACTCTTAAAAGTTAGCACTTAGAATTAATTTGATAACAAGATTTCTAATAATTACCTAGGAGTTTTAGATAAACACTGGTTTAAGATTTTGTTTTGATATTCTTGCTGAAGGGTAGCTACAAAGCAAAAATCTGCTACTGCTCTTTCCTAGCATAACTCATTATATTCAAAGTGTCTTGACTTTTCAAGTGGTTTTTATTGAATAGGTTGGGAAAAAACAAAAACATGGATACAAATACATTTGCAATTGTCATGATTTCAAAAGGTGTGTGCAACATACTACACATAGAAAGTAGAGGTAGATGAAACCTCAAGTCTTAGCATGTTGGGTTACACTAATGTGGGGTTGGACAAGCTGACCTTTAAAGGTCCCTTCCAACCCAAACTGCTCTTTTATGATTCTATGTTCTCTTGGCCAAGACAGTTAACTTTTCCTCACTTTTTATGATCAATTGTTTGAGCAAAAAGGAGGAGGTCCTCGTGTCATAAACGATAGTCCTGTTTTTACTTCCTCACAGCTTTTTAAATAATACTGACTCTAATTTGGCTTAAATATGTCAAGAAGTCTGGTTCTCCTATGGAGTACGGCACATTTGGCTAGGCAGCTATCTTGTACCCTGCAAGTAGGTCATCCTGTTTGTAAACTAGTTGGTTTACATATTACTAACTTCAGACTTCACTGGTGCATCATTCTGGCTTTCCCTAGTGAAAGATGAGCGTTGCTCTCTGCATGCAGTAACTTGTACAGCACTGTTATGTATGTCAGCCATTCACCTGCCTGATCCTGATGTTTTGAAATGGGTGAATATTTGCTAAGGAGAAGAGAGTAGAAGGCTTCTTCATGGAACAGATTAAATTCAAGTAGTTCTGTGACGGAAAGCTGAAATTACTACTGTGTGTGCATATGTGTCCAGAGGTACTAATTTTACATCAAATCAACTTGTCTTGTGCTCTACTGGTAAAACTTCTTTCAGCGTACAGGGGAAAATAAAATTCCAGCTCTTATTTTGCCATAAGCTATTAATTTAACAGTATTGAACTCCAATTTATTTTAGGCATTTGGAAATACGGGGGTGGAGAGGAAATGACATAACACAGAGCCATGACAAGTAAGGGGCTTATGGGATGTATATTTCAAGTTTGCCTATATTGCATAGCATGAGCACTTTGTAACAATAGTTGTCTAGATATTAGCATCTGTGTAAGCATGTTTTAGTTTAGACTGTGTCAGTGTATCTTTTATCAAGTGCAGAACTTTTTACAACAGCAGGTATTTTTTAGACTTGATGTAGCTACTTTAAGAACTGGGAGATACACTTCACAGGAGATACTAAAGTTTCCCAAATTCAAGCAAGTTGAAATCTTTATTGTCACCTGTGTGAATCAAACTCTAGTATGCAAAAGAACTTATCTGGAAGTCAGCTGTTCTGAGAAACTCAAAAAGCTCTTAAGTGCAACCCCTCATTAAAAGGAATAACAGATTTTGATTTGTCTTACCTGTTGAGCCTTCTGCTGGCACAAATTAACTGAAGCTGGCAATTCAGAAAGGTAAAATAGCACAATGAATCATACAGACATTTTTGGCAGAAGTTAAAGCAGCTTCATAACGTGTCAGAGCAGCAGCTAATAAAGTCTTCTCAGTTATTTGTAGATGACAATTTTAAGAAGCTTGGATAAGTACAGAGGTGAGGGCAGAGGAGGAATTGTAATCCATCAGTAGTGATGAAGCTTGAATTCTTCACTTCATCAGAATTATTCAAAAGATATTCTTACAAGAGGAAAAGCTTGATGTATGACTAGAAGATAGTGCTGCTTTCCAATGGTTATTTAAAACTAGCTGTAATTGTTTGCTCATGTACATCTTGATTTAATATAGGAGCTCAGAAATGAACCCTTAAATTATGAAAAAGTTACAGTGATACAACTTAATTTTTCATTTAATTTGTCTATGCTTAACTAGACTTTAAACTTCAGTTCTGGTCTTATTTCTCTCTCTCAAAATATGTTTCATTTAAAATAGCCTTTTCATTCCACTGAGTAAAATTCCCTGGACACCTTAGAGTAAGCACTCTTATGTTTTCCAGCGTTAGTGAAATATGAAAGTAAAGTTATCCTCTAAATTGAAGACTTCATGTGGCAGTCTTGAGGATGATATATTAAGCAAATTCAAAATCAGTCTATCAAGTATGATATTTCTGTTCTTTCCAGTAGTTATAGCTATAGTGTTTTTAATGTAGCCATAGTGACATCTATAAGATCATGGTCTCTTTAAAGGGAAAACTTCATTGTGTTTAGCACTAAAAATTATTGAACTCTTGTCTTTGTTATGTGATTAAAAGCAAGTGTTTAGACTCTCCTTCACTAGGAGAGACTTGGAAAAAAATGTTTTGACACAAAATTGATAAAGTGCTTCTTAGGGACCTGGGATTAACCTTGATTTTATAAGCTGTGAGTGAGTTTCAAGAATTTTCTAATGTCTGTTACATACTCATCATACTGCAAATTAGAGAAAAAACCAATGATTTGCTTTGTCTGCAAATTCAGCTTGATTACTCTTTTGAACTGGAAAAACTGCACATGAAGTTTTCCAACTCTGAGACCTGTGACTACAAATGAAGTTTTTCACGAAGGGTCTCTGACAGTAGTTGGGGTGTTTACATTGTGCATATGCTGTAAGGTTCAGTGGTTATCCAAGATCCCTTTGGAGGGGAGAGAATAGGAGTGAATGGATCTGGATTGCAAGCTTGTCTCTCTGTGCTATCCAAACAGACACATGTATTTTAAGGCAGTGGGTTTACTATTTGTCGCTTCTTTTTAAGGTTTCTTGAGACCTGTAATGGAGAAAATAGTCAAAGAAACCAGTACATAAAAGCGGAGATAACAGATTTGCCTTAGTCAGTGTGCTGTTTGAAATGAGAGAGTTCTGAATTGTAAGAGGAGCTTACTCTGAATTGAATTCTACTTTAGAATAACTTTGTTACTACTTTGGTTGTAGCTGAAAGACTGAAATTGAGGTGTTTAACTACTCCGTAGCATATCCTTTTAAAGGTGGGTCTAAGAGCCTATTTCAGGTAGCATAGCTGGTGGCATAATTGCATTTATCAATAAGTAGAAATAATATCTGAAGCTGAGACATGCACTTAGAATGGATGGTTTTGGCAAAACCTGCTGTATTTCAAAACTCCAGTGAGCTCAGTCACCCTGTTAGGATATGGTTTTCTTCTTGCCCCAGGTGGTTTTTAATATGTAACTGTGATTAAAGACTGAGTGGTTTCTTACTTCTGTCTCTCCAGGTGAAGATGGAGCAGGGAAAACTAGCTTAATAGGAAAAATTCAAGGAATAGAGGAGTACAAAAAAGGAAGAGGAATGGAGTACTTGTATTTAAATGTGCATGATGAAGACCGAGATGGTGAGTCTGTATTTGTAACAATATGTTAAACCAGTTTGAAAGCAACGGTTCAGTAGTGTGATATTTGAAATGACTGGGATGTTTTTCTGTCATTATAGTATGCAGGAGTCCAGCCTATGCCAGAAGTGATTTGTATCATAAGGAAGTTTGTCTGTGTAATTTCTTCAGTAGATATCGTGAATGACCACTTAAGTGGTAGAGGAGGAGAGGAACCTGTCAAAAGAAAAAGCTAAAAAGAAAAGACCAGGGAAGCAGACTTAGCTGCAACATTCTGAATAGATGTGTATTCCTCAGGCCTAGAGGAGAAGGTGCCCAGGCTTCTATCTTCCATTTCAATTACTGTGGCAAGTAGTTATCCTGAACCTACAGAGAAACCTTTGTCTTGCTGGCACAAAATCTGCAAGACTATTGTCATGGATTGATGGGTAGGAAATTGTGCACAATGGTGAAGGAGATTTAAAAAGCAAACAAGAAAATCCAAAAACTTGGGTGAAAGTATGGCTAGAAAGGAAAAAGTATGTTTAAGATCCTGTTTAATATCCCAGTACCTGGAGTTATGAGGTGTGAATAAGGTTATACTGGAAGCTTTGAGAAAAATGGAAGTTCTTGTGTATACTATAAAAAAATCCCAAACATGTAGAAAGACAACCAGGCCCTTTTTTTTTTATTTCTGAAATCACCTGCTTTCCTGAAATTCATGTCTCGGTATTGGTCTCAAAGTTGACTTGAAACCGTATTTTAAAAAAATGGGAGTTTGATTTAAATGTCTTTCTCAGAGCTTCTGTAACAAGTAATAAAAATTTACCTGAAGGGTAAATGTAACTATATCAAGCCAACTAATTTTGAATCAACAGCTCTTCCTTTACTGCACAAGTGTTGGTGAACTTGTAGTAGTGTGATATTTTTGGGGGGGAAAAACAGTGGGGTGGTCTATTTGTATGGTGATTGTCCTTTTGCAAATTGGAAGAGTAACAGTCTGTTAATCTCAGTCATGAAAACCTTGCAGTTATTCAGGTTTTTGAGTGGACAAGGTACATTGTATACTCTTAAGAGTTATCTAGGTATGTCACATGGAGTTTTGAAGGGGAGATGGCAATCTTTGAGAGCTGAGCAGGCCAAGAGCCACAAAAAGCTGAGTTCACCCTGTTCTACTCTTCTAAGTTACATCTTGAAGAAAATGTTTTCTTGCTCAAAAATGGTGAACAACTATTTTGGAAATGTTGAATGCTCTCTCTGGACCCTCCCTTTCAGATAATGTATTAAAGATGTTAAGTTATCAGCCATTACACATTAGGGTTTGAATGAGGAGGAGCTTGTCTCCCCACAAGCTGCAGTTTGCTGTGTCATTATGTACGTTCAATGGACTGATAAAACATCATTTGCTTTCTTCCTTGTGTTTTACATGTCCAAAAAACATTCAATAGCCATTATGTAGTGGTGTGTTTCAAGTAAATCTCATTAAATGTTCTTCCTTTTTTTTGTAGACCAAACAAGATGTAATGTATGGATTTTGGATGGTGACCTATATCACAAAGGTCTTCTTAAATTTGCAATGGAGGCAAGCTCTCTAAAGGACACTCTAGTTATGTTGGTAGTAGACATGTCTAGACCTTGGACTGCACTGGATTCCTTACAGAAATGGGCAAGTGTTGTAAGAGAACATATTGACAAGTTAAAAATTCCTCCTGAAGAAATGAAAGAAATGGAGCAAAAGTGTGAGTATTCTGCAAATACATGGGAATCCATTTAAATATGCTTAATGCTTCCTGCACCATTTAATCTCTCCATTGCAGTCTTTTTCATTCTTTGGAAGTGTTATTTAAAATTAGAACTTACCAAGCAAGTCTGGCTTCAGATAAGTCTCAAGTAGCTATATGAACAATACTAGTACTTCTTTTTAACAGAATAACAATGTAGGGGGGAAAAAAACTCAGAATGAACACAACTGAAATTACAGTCTTGCTTCTTATGTATTTTCCTAGATAAGATTCACCAAGCAAAAAAAAGCAAACTTCTAAGCATTCAATTTTTAATTTATTTGTTTAAAGGCAGATCACTACACCAGCTTCTTAACTGTTCCTGTAGTTAGCCAGTTAGAGAATCGGGGACCTGTTCTGTGTCTACCAAAAGTGGTAAATGTTGAGAGGATTCATGGCAGCATGGCCATGTCTGGGCCCTTTCCACTTGAAGAGTTTTATCCTAACTATTATTGATGTTAACAGAACTATGTGTTTGTTGCTCTGTCAGTGTCTTGTCTTTTTAGTTTTAAACGTGCAGAACATAAAGATTTTGCAGGATTTCTTAAACTGGCTGACTGAACTCACATTATAGCTCCATATTACTTCTGAGCAACCCTTTGTATTCCCCTTTGGGTAGCAGAATTTGAGTCTTTCCCATTCATCTCTCGGTGAAAGGAAGAGCATTTGAGAAAGCTGTGTGTTGAGATCAAACAGCATGATTAAACTTTCTTTTTAAGTCTGAAGTTGTACTCTAATTGGTACATTCTTAAGCAATGAGTGCTTATGCTAATTTAGAAGTGCAGGTTGTAGCTGTGCTGTGATGAAGTGGAATGTAAGGTGACAGTTGTAGATACTCTGGAAGGAGGCGAGGGGAATATTAGTTGTTTTGTTTGTCCCTTTAAGAGAGAGATTGTTCTAAGGGCAGTGTCCTTGAGAATCGTATCATCCACATGAAGTTGTTTAGGTGGGAGGAGCTGAGCTCTCCTGGATGTGTTTTTTGGTTTGGTTTTGGATGTTAGTGCATGTGTATTAAACATTCCCTCAAACACTTTCAGGATAGGATTTTGTGGGATGAAAGTATGGATACAGTGTCTACGTTATCAAAGGTGTATAGCTGATAGTTTTGCTTCTTTACTGACTGAGTGAACAGAATAGAGAAACTCTACAAAATCCAGAAAATATAAGCAATGAAATGAGTCGAGAAAAAAATGCTACTCCATTTAGTTTTGTCTGTTTTGGTTTTCTATCATCTGGTCTAATTCTTACAGATATAAGTAGTCTGAACACTGGGTGTAACAGAGGCCCTGGACACAATCCAGACCTGACTGGGAGCTGGTTCTTATTTTGATGCTGTTGTGATGTGATTTCATGCATTGCTAGGTGGGCAGGAGCTTGACACTGCCAAAAGGAGGAGGTAACATTGCTTGCCTGACTTTTGGCTACCAGATCCTACTAGATTCTTGTGTTAGGCTCAGTGGTCCTGAGAGCTGATTTAACTAGCTACCAGGACTGAATTCTACTGAGAGTTTGCATGTGTCGTTTTCTGGAGGTATGTTGCTGTGTTTGTCTTCAGTTCTAGCAGCTTAATTCCACTCAAAAACACCCTGGGAGGACTAAAACTGGTACAGAAAGGCATTTGGGGATACGTAACAGATGTGTGTGAAGAGTTGAAATAGCTCTTCCTCTTTACTGAATTAATCTGTGTTCAACAAAATTGTGTTTCTAAGGAAGACCTGAGTTTTTATTCCACAGTTTTGGAGCTGTGGTATACTAAATCAATCCTCCTTTTTGCTGCTTTCCCTATTTACATTAAGTTTAGTATGTTATGATCATACAGTGGAAATTTTAGGAATCCACTGGATGATTTATGCAATTATCCCAGAACAGGCAGGATACTGTACAGGAAAGATGCTGTAGAGTGGCATATCACGGTGAGAATTCTGGGTTTCAAATACATTCAGTTAATTTGGGAGGGTCTCAGCAGCTCTTCAGACTAGAATTGAAGTAGCAGCATTCCTTGAGTTAGAGCCTGGCTTGACAATTTGTGATGATAACCTGTGCATGTGCTTTTTGTTATTGTGAACTCCAAGATCTGCAGAAAGATTGAATAATCTTGACCTAATATAATTTTTCCTCTAGGGCATTGAAATGAGTCTTGCTCTGGTAATTGCACAGATGCTTTTCTAAGTATGAACTCAGAGGGCTTCAATCAGTTTAGTGAAGGTAGCAGTGGATTAAAGCACAAGTGAGGATATTCTGGTGTAGTTCACTGCCCCTGTGCATGATGCAGCTGAGCTGCCTTGCTGCCTGACTTCTTCTGCTGAATCAGAATGTTCTACTCATGAAATAGTAGGCAGTAGTTTGGTTTGGTAGAGCCTTGTTTCTGCTGCGTGGAACAGGGCATGTGATGTGAAAGACACAGACATTTTATGCCTCACATTGCATCCCTGACTGCAGGGATACTAAGTGACCGTGTAATTAGAGGCTTCAGTGTGTGCAGCAGAACATGACAAGGACTTGCAACAAGAATTAGAAAAAAGAAAGTTAGAATGTAACTTACCTTGCTTGCTACATTTTAAAGTAATATCTGATAATTTTAAAGCATACTGAATATTTAATATGCTATTAACTAATTATAAAGCTAGTTTAAACTAGTGTTTGTGGGTTCTATTATTTTTTGTTGTTACTGCTATTGAGTCACTGTACAGAGAGTGAAGTGTGGACAAAGGGTCTGTAGGTAAAACCTGGTATACAGTAGCAGCTAAGCAGTTTGTGTAAGGCTTAATTCTGTTTATTCTGACAAACTGTTCCATTAACTTTGCCAAGAAGAATGGAAGGGAACTTATGTCCTTTAGGAAACAGATCGAACAGTAATCCTTAGTAGCAACTGCCTAGTGGCTTCACAATGATAGAATAAAAGTGGTTTCATGTTGTCCTTATGGACAGTTTTATCTGATCATGTTCTTCTAGCTGCTGATCCAGCAGATCTCAGACTTCCTAGTTCTCCCTTGTGCTGCACAGAGCCAACAGCTAGCCAGGACTAGGTGCATGCTCCATTTTTTCAACACCAGGATGCAGAAGTACTATACAATCAACAGTGCTAGAGATCAATGGCAGTGGAAATCATTGTTGAAATAATAAAGCAGTTGATGTTTTAATGTAACTTTTTTTACTTTCAGTGGTAAGAGACTTCCAGGAGTATATAGAACCAGGCGAGGATTTTCCAGCTTCTCCACAGAGAAGAAATACTTCATTGCAGGAAGACAAAGATGACAGTGTGATTTTACCCCTGGGTGCAGATACACTAACATGTAACTTAGGCATTCCAGTAGTAGTAGTTTGTACAAAGGTTTGTTTCATGTTTTAGGTTTTTTGCATATTTTACTTAAGTAACTGTCAATTGTGGATTGGGGTGGGAAGCACACGGTTATTAAGTTATTCTGAATACCTCACTTAAGAACTCTTTTAAAGTGTTTAACATTGAAGGTTGGTTGTCTTCTAGAACCCATTATTTAATGTTATTTTGGAATTAGCTTTTCCTTTAGTTCTACCAGTTTTCAAGGAGTTGACAAATACCTCAGACCTGGTTTTGCTCACAGAAATGAGCTAGTCAATAAGCAATTAGAATTCTCCTTGATTTCCACAGTCCTCCATATTCTGAAAATAGCATTAAGGTTTTTTTAATATTTCTGAAGATGAACTTCTTTGGGAGTTGTAGTCAGTGAAGTGCTGCACTAGTAACTTTCATCAGTTCTTAGGGTGTTTATGGGATCTGTTTTGATTTCTGTTAGATACGTAACCATATTCTGAATTTAAAGAGAACAGTGGTTGTCCTGTGGCTGTTTTTTATCTGGTTTTGTTATTTTCCCCCCCCCAGCTCCTCAGTTCTCATTGGCATTAAGCATACTGCATCTGCGGCCTCTGCTGGCCTGCAGGGAAGGCATAAACCTTTTGATGCATATGCTGTTCCTTCTCTGGAAGGCTAACCCTCTCATTTGAACAGCACTTTTTTTTCCCACCTGCTAGTTTCCTGCTATTCTTTTCTCCACCCCCACACCTTTTTTCTTCTTCTGCTTTCACATTCCTTGCTTTTGCCTCCCTTTGCAAAGAGCTAGTTAGTAACTGAATTAAAAACACTGTCTTTTAATGCCACAGTGTGTAAAAAAATTGGGTAAAAAATGATTATATCATTTAGTGGTAAGTTTTCAACAGAGATTTTGAGTTATTGCATTGGAGTGGGGAGGGAGAGGGAATTAAAAGTTCCAGTCACTTGAACTGTGAAGTTAGTGCTGACCCCAGTGCATGTACATCCAGTTATATATTATTAAGACCAAAAAAGTTCAATTGTGCTTCTAAACTATCTTAGCAGGTTTTTGTTTTCCTCTGCACTACCCCACCCCACTCCATTTCCCTTTCCCCTTGTGAACTGAATGTGTAGAAGCACTGCTATTTTAGCAGGTGACTGAAAGCAGTATATTAATTTTGTGTTTATTTTGACAGTGTGATGCCATCAGTGTTCTGGAAAAAGAGCATGACTACAGAGACGAACACTTTGACTTTATTCAGTCACATATCAGACGGTTTTGCTTACAGTGTATCCTTTAGCATATCATAAAGATGATATAATTACTCAATGTTTATATTAATTATGACAAGCTTAAAAGGATATTTGCAGCTGTACCAAAGTAGCGTCCAACTCTTGTACTGTAGCTGGCAGTCTGCCTCAGCTACCTTTATGGGCAATGTTGAATTAAACTTTTCTGGTTTCTTTTACCTTTTTTTAACAAGTTTCTAGCATGTCCCCTTACCATAAATTTCTTTATTGCCTCCATGTCCATATTTAGGAGTCAGTTCACAGAACAGCACATCTTAGCTGATAAGCTCCCTAAAATAACAAGATAATTCATTTAAGTTATGATCTTGCTCCAGATGCATGTAAGGCATGTTATTCACTTTGTCCCAAATATGCAGTTTCTTCCATGCTCAGTAATTCCACAGGACGAGGTTATGAGGGAAGGAAAGTAGTGTGAATTGGTGTAGGCAAGGGCCTCTGACTTCTCTTGTATTGGTACAGAGAGTGCACAGAAGCTGTTGTTGTGCTATTTGTAAGCTAAATTTTTTTAGAAGTAGTGTATAAAATACTGTCTAGTGTTGTTTAGTCAGCTAGATATGCTGAGATCTAGATTTTAGATGCCAGTAACATGCCTACATTGTGTCATCGTTTGAGCTGTGGTAAAGGGAAGCTTAAATGCTATTGGAGGGACAGCAGATGACAGATGGAAAAATTAGTTCAAGAGCCAGAGACCTCAGTTGAAATGGCAATTCCTTCAAAGGGCTTCCAAGACCTAATTTTTCAAAATGGAATTATAAGTAATTGTAATAACTCTTGTGTGTGGAGGAAGAATACGAAATATTAGTAGGGATTAGCCTCCATGATTGCATATGCCATGTACAACTTGAAATTCCATTCTAAACTTCATTGAATAGGAGTCAGACCCCATTATATAACTTTCTCCTAGGAGTTGAATTGCAGGCATTTAGAAATAAATTGAGGAGTTGGTGTTTTTATAATCCCGAAGTAAAAATTACTCTTTTATTAATCCTGTGCATAAAATGTGTTAATTTGATACTGAACCATGCTCGAATACTAAGCACTCTCTTGGTATTTTAGTTACTGATATACAGTAAACTCATTTGCCTTCATTTCCTTTAAAAGCAGATCACTGTATAATGTAAGAGCTTGTTCCCCTAATTAAAAAACCCAGATGGGAAAGTGGAAGATCTTTGGCATTTTTGAAACTGCTTGCGTTAATGCTGCAGTGATTGCAGGGTAGGGTAATGAGAAGATACAAGGATATGGCATGAAAATTTTTGTTCACTAAAAGCAGAAGGCTGTTTTGAAGGCATCGTAGTGAAACCATTGGTGCTGGGGGGCTTTGAAAGCTGGAAAAGTTTTTATTTTACTTGAAAATCAATAGCTGAGTTGGCCTAAAGCAAACGCAGAAAGAAAGAAAGACTGATTTAAATTACTTAATAGCTTATTTCAAAAGGAAGTGTTGGAAGTTATTTGACCTGTTTTGCTTTGGTTTTGTAGTCCCTTTCAAAACTCTCCAAAGTAGATGACCCTTTTTTGATAGTTGAAAGGTTACTTTAGTATCTCTTACTAGCCACGGAACTAAGTTTCCTTTAACAAGTTTATTCAGA
Organism: Aphelocoma coerulescens; assembly: GCF_041296385.1. Lineage (NCBI taxonomy): Eukaryota > Metazoa > Chordata > Aves > Passeriformes > Corvidae > Aphelocoma > Aphelocoma coerulescens. The sequence goes on along the minus strand of NC_091015.1, from coordinate 50,757,731 downwards.
TGGGGCGGCACTTATTTACACTTCAGTAAAAGAAAACAAAAACATTGATTTAGTGTATAAGTATATAGTCCAGAAGTTGTACGGATTTCCTTTCAATGTTCCAGCTGTTGTTGTGGAAAAAGATGCAGTATTTATGTAAGTTACCTGTACTATTATGCGTGTATGTGGCTACAAAATGTATCTGTGCAATACTGTAAAGCAGCATTTAGAGCCTTTTTTGGTTTATGCTTTATAAAGTTCCATGTAATATTCTCATGAGTTGGAGTTTGGTGAGTGCCAGTGGATGAAGATTACAAACACTCACTCCTCCAAAGGGAAATGTTAAGCCCAGAGATTTTCCTCTTCTCTATTATGGTGAACCAGTCTCTACCTCCTTGTACTGATCAATAACCAGTTTGCATAGGAGAATGGGCACTCTGACAGTTTTCCTGGCTTTCAGTTGTGTGCAATTCAGGAGTGCATGCAAGAATAGCCCGAAGTAGCAATAGAATTTTAAGCCAAATAATCCTTTCTCTAGTCCTGCAGGTTGGGATAATGACAAGAAGATAGGAATATTGCATGAGAACTTCCAGACACTAAAAGCAGATGACAGCTTTGAGGATATCATAACAAAACCACCAGTCAGAAAGGTAAGCTAGGATGTATTGGCATTTAACTTCTTCGCTACTTATTTGCCTGTCCATTTTTTGATTGTTTCTCTTTCACTGAGACTATACTCGCAGCTTATCGTAAGTGTGATGTACTGTATGGGAGGAGAGGGGGGAATCTTATTTTGTTCTTAAACTTATTCTTTAGTTAATAAAAAAGATCATTATGTATTTTTGTTCTATATAGCTCTTCTTCAGCTTACACTTTTTTTTTCTGCTGCTGTTACATTGTTCAAGACTACAAATACACTTGTTTTGCTTTTAAGACATATTTGGTATTGAAAAGCCTAAATGTAATTTACCTGTTTCTCAGGTTGAGTTTGTGTTTTTTAAGAACATTTCATTTTGCTCTGAGTTGCTTATAACTTCATAATGCTTTCTGTTTCTTCTGGAGTATTTAAAATAAGAAACTTGAGACAGTGTAAAATCAAAAATAAACATGTGAAAACAGCTTCTACATATATTCAGTGTGTTTTCCCCTGTACTATCTAACAAAATGCCTTGACAGAACAACCTGTAAACATATGTGAGGTTTTTGAACAAAATGCCAGCAGCAGTGGACTCCCATGCACACAGAGGTTATTGAAGGCAAATATTTCGATGGCTTTTTCTAACAAAGCTAAAATTTTGTGACTGATCTTATTTTCAAGTGTGAATTATTTTAGCAGAGAAAACTAATACTATCTCCTTTCTGCAATCTTCAGGTAAAATATCAAGACATGTTAAATAGGTATCCAAGGAAAATATAATTGACAATATTTCCTTTTGCATGCTTATAAACTTCAGACCTGGTTTATAAACTTTGATATTGGTATTTGCCATGCTTGCTTGGCAAAATTTTTGATGGGCAAAATTTTTGATGAGCTTATTTGGAAGGAGAGTGTTTGTGATTTGATGCATAGAACTGGGATCTGCAGTGTCTGTGTCCAGTTCCTACAACCAGTGTAATGCAACACAGGTGAAGAGTTATGTTTGCCATAGTTACCTATAAAGTAATACTGAGGTGAGGCCTTAATCAAAAGAGACAGGGGCATGATGAAGAGTGTGTGCGTCCATGAATGCTTCTTACTGATCTGAGGCTCCTGAATGTGCCTTGTAACCATTTAGTTCATTTCTTTTTATTGAACAATTAAATGAACTTTTTAGTGGGTCTTTTTACAAATGTATCTACAGCTTTATGCCTGACAGGACAAAGGAGTTAATGGTAATTCTATTTCACTTCTAATTAACTTGGCCTAAATGGAATCATGAGGCAGCAGTCTTAAATATGAAAAATGTGATATGCAGCAATCATAGTATTTTATATACATATTCATTATTGAATGTTTTGGTCGTATTCACCAGCAGCTAAAAAAGAAAATACCTTTCTTTCTTTTAGTCAGAATTATGCTTATGTTTTTGTATTGCAGTTTGTTCATGAAAAAGAAATTGTAGCAGAGGATGACCAAGTGTTTCTTATGAAGCAGCAGGTAACTTTCTGTCTATAAAACAAACAACAAGAGTTTCATTTTACAACATCCCAATACAAATTTGGAGTTGTATTCTTAGTCACTAATATCTAAAATACTTAATGTGTATGTTTGTTTTCTGCAGTCACAGCTGGCGAAACAACCACCTACTGCTGCAGGAAGGCCAGTGGTTAGTAATAAAATTTTTAAATATCATCACATGAAAATCATAAGCTTTTATATATTTAGAGGGCTGCTTTTGTCTGCACTGTCAAATACTGTTTGATCTAATTGTTTTAAACTGGATAGTATTTTAAGTCTCATAGTGCTCTAAAATTATGGCACTTCACAGTGAATCACAGCTTGTATTGACAGCAAGGGCTAAAGGTCGTGGCTTTCCTTTTCGTATGTTAGAATGCATTTATGGTCAGAGGCACTACTGAGTAATGGATGGATTTTCAGGTTCCTCATCGGGATGAAATGAAAAGCTTGTCTAATGCTTTAGTTACACTCAAGTTAATAGTTTTAACAATGTTCTACGAACGTGAAAAAACTTCTATGCAATCAGCAAAACCTAAACGTGTCATTTCAGTTGCATGAGAATACTGCATTTAAAACACAGAAGCTTAGGAGCTGTAAGAAGTAACAAAATGCTTGATTTCATGCATTCTTATACTTTGGGTTTGCTGGTTTGTTTTTTTTGGTTTTATTTTAATAGGATGCCTCACCAAGAGTTCCTGGTGGATCTCCTAGAACACCAAATAGATCTGTAACATCGAATGTTGCCAGTGTTACACCTATCCCTACTGGGTCAAAAAAGATTGATCCCAATATGAAAGGTACCTTTTCTTACGAGGACACAAATGCAGCTGGGGAAGTAAAATAATTGCTTTGCCTGCTTGCTTTAATATGCTTATTTAGATTGATTAATACACTAAATCAGTATTTACTTAGAAAATCTGTGTTGGTTTTGTGTTGTGGTTTTTCTTTCCTTCTTCCCCTTGTAGCTGGAGCTACATCTGAAGGAGTCCTGGCTAACTTCTTCAATAGTCTCCTGAGCAAGAAAACTGGTTCTCCTGGTGGCCCTGGTGGTGTTGGTGGCAGTCCAGGAGGAGGTGGCACTGGAGGTGCTGGCAGCAATTTACCACCATCAGCAAAAAAGTCAGGTATGATTAATGACAAAAAAATCTACTCAATGTAAATTGGAGTGATGTATTGTTCTTGTTAGTATGGTTTATCAGGAGAATGAACACTACTATTATTAACTGAATGCTATATATATATGTTTTTATATTCTATATGGTTTTTTGCTTTTGTTTTCACAGCACTTTAGTATTGCCTTTTTATGGCTTTCAGAGGAGCAAAGAAAAAATTTTCATGTTGTTGTTTAAGCATGAATCGTGTCTACATGAGTTCCTCATTTTTTCCCTTTATTGCCATCATTCCAATAGAATGGCTTATGCCATAAGCCTCTTTTAATCTTATTTGAATAGGTTGGGACTGAATTTCAAGTTTATTCTTTTTAACAATACTGTAATTGTTAAAATAGCTGTAAATTTTCTTTCACTGGTGTTCTAGCTCTGATGTGATGAGTACTTTGAGTTTGGTGACAGCCTGTAAAAATACTTAAGTATATTCTTTTGACAGCTGTGCATATGTGAGGAGATTATTTAACATTTCTAGATTAATAATAATTATTAGTGACTGTGCTAAAGCTAGATGCAGGACTATACTGGCATTTCTTGCTATTCCAATTTAAAATGTTTCTGTATTACTTAAGAGCATGCGTACACAGACACCTTCCCTTCCTGCTTCCCCAGAGGTTAATAATGCTGCACTTAGGGGACAATGCTGGTGTTTCATTGGTATTTCACGCTTCCCACTAACATTTTGTGTAGATGTTGTCTAGAATTTTTCTTCACCTGTGCACACTTCCCTTTTCTAAGTGCAAAACTCAGTTGGCTAAGCAAAGTTTGAATGCTTCCTCATGTGCTGTAGGCCAAGTCAGCAGTGCCAGATTGAACAACATGTGGACATTGTTCAAACAAATGCAGCTGACGCAATATGAGGCACAGAGAGCACCCACTGAAAAATCCTGTGGGGAGTGGCCAGCAGCAGGTTTGGGTGACGCCAAGCAAACAGAGGCAGCACTCCAGAGAAGTGTTCTGTCTGGGGCTGTGGCAGAAACTTCAAGGACAGAATTTAATTATTAAGGAGCAAAACAGTTCTCAGGAATTTCCTAACATGCAGCAAATGAAGGGTTAGGGTTATAGCCAGTTTAACATCAGAAAGGACTACGTTTTCAAGGAATTACCATAAATTCTAACAAATTTGGCTTAGATGTGGCCTCTTCACCTTCCTCAATGTTTGCTGTCTTCTATTTAGAGCTATCTGTGGCACTCAAATCTGAAAATTGTCTGTTAAGACAGTAATTTGGGATTTTAAATTTACTTTTTCCTCAGCAGCTCTGGGAAATTCCTCTGCTTATTAGTTGGAACATTAGCTGCTTTGATTCTGATACAGTATTATCTTTCATTAAATGAAGACCAGCAAAGTACATCAATAGCCAAAATTAGCTAATTTATGGATAGTTCCTGTTAGTTTGCATCTTCAGAAGGGATGCTGGGACACTGCTACAACCTACACACGTGTCAGAACATTCCTTTACAGGTGCTGTGCACACTTGTCATGGCGTTGGAGTCTTAATACTGCACTGCCTTTTCCCATATTGTCTCCTCCATTCTTGCTACAGTGGGATAGAAACCTAGACTGAGGAATAAGAATTAAGAGTGAAAGGGTGGGGGGAAATGGTGTATTTTGAGCTTGAATTAGGTTAGAGTGTGGCTGCACAAATGTTTGTGCCATTACAAGTTAGGGAGGAGATAAGTGGGTGAGGAGAGAAAGAGATTTGCCATCTACAGGTCTGTGTGTGCCCATGAGCAGTGGTGTCATGTTTTTGCTGACCAAGTACACAAAACTGACTTTGCTGGGTTTGGTGAAACCCCTGATTTTTACGTTCAAATACAAATTTTACAGAAAATTGTATAGAAGTAGTCGTAACTGCTAGTCAATAGTCTTCAGTATTTTTTACTTTAACTCTTCATATACTGACAGTTAATATATAATTATGGAAGTTGCTTTGATAAATTGGAAATATGAAAGGATATGACTTTCTCTCTACAGTTTCCTTTCTATTTCTTTTGGGTTTTGGGCTTACACCTTTACTCTGCACCCAAAGTATGCAGTAACAATTACTAGGATTTGTCTGATTTGAGAAGTGAAAACACTATAGGCTTTTCATAACCATGACTGAATGATACACATTTATTTTGTAGGTCAGAAGCCAGTTTTAACAGATGTTCAGGCAGAATTGGACAGAATTTCACGAAAACCTGAAATGGTCTCTCCTACATCATCTACATCTCCCACAGAAGGTGAAGCATCTTGAAGACACCAAATAAAACCAATTGTTCAGTTTTCTGGGATAATTCAAACTTGCCTCTGCCTCTTCCTTCAGTGACTGGAACTAAAGAACTGAAATATCTTTCAGAACACAAACCATTGATGTCTGTCTTTCTTTCATATGTGTTGCCCAGCTTTACAAAAGGGAGTTGTACAAATGGAAAACAGTTATCACATTGTGTAGGAGCACTGCTCACAGTGCAAGAATAGTAAATTAATTTTTTTTTCTGGGTTTTGTTGAAAAGTCAGTGTAATTCTGTAAAATTGCAAGTATGTCCACTTAAATGATAGGGGTTGCTTAGAGCAGGAAAACTGATACACACCACAGGCACTTAATTTATATTGATTTCCCAATCTGTTTGGTAAGTTTAATACTATCTTAAATAGATTAACCTTTACACAAGAGGTCTACTGCTCGTTTTTGGAAGAGAAAAATAATTGCACAAATCTGTAACAGCAACAAACTCCAGTTATACTTAAACACTCCAGTGGGAGTATGGTTAAAAAAAAAATCTGTTTGATCTCCACTGAAATTTACACTGCGTTCAAAAACCCATGCAAAATTTCATTCCAGGTATAAGACTAAATTAGTGGCCAGCTTTTTTTTGGTTTTTTCCTCCTCTATTAATTTCAGACACTGAATAAAAGATGTATAAAGAAAAAGCAGAGGTTAAATGTACAGAATATCAGTATCCAGATTTGTCTATATATATGGCTCAGCCTTAATGTCCCCACTGTTTCCCACACTACTTGCGGTTTAAAATTGGTCATCAAAACTGTAATCAGTTAATAAAGTATTCTCTGCATTCAAATTTAAATAACTTTCATTGAAGCCATGGTGTTCTTGTTCGTTTACAGTTAAATCTAAGGATGTGGTGTAAAACATCTTAAAACATGCTTTTATATTTTTACCTCTCAGTGAATAACATCACTGGCAGATATTTAAACTCCCTTAAAACATTGTTTCTGGAAGGAAGGGGATAAGTCTGCAGTGTTTGTTCCTAGGAGTGAAACTAGCTTATCTGACTTTGGGTGGTTTGTGCTGCAGTGTTTTCAAAGCACTCTAGTTATACTAAGGATCCTGCTGCTGGCTTCAGTGTGTTGTTTAAGTAGTAGTTGACCAAGGTTAGGACTTTACTTAAGCTTTCAGTACCCAAATGTTGAACATCACTTTTTTCTTTGTGAAATTTGGGGTTAGTTTCTACTTACAGCCTCAGAATAGGAAATGTAAAAGGTATATCCTGATCAAATGATTGCCAAGACACTTTAATGAGTTCAGGTTTTCTGGTTTTTTAAATCAGTAAGTCCTACATTACTTTCTCTGATTAGCTGGAAGTCTCTTTATTTTGAACATGGCGGTACTCTTCTTCCCCAGTTCCTGCATTCTGTAATGGTTCTAGTGAATTCACAGAGTCACAAAATGGGTCAGGTTGGAAGGGACCACGGTGGGGTCATCTGGTCCAACCCCCCTGTGCGAGCACGGCTACCCTAGAGCACATGGCACAGGATTGTGTCCAGGTGGTTCTTGAATATCTCCAGTGAGGGAGACTCAACAACCTCTCTGGACCACCTGTTGCAGTGCGTGGTTGTCTGCACAATAAAGAAGCTTTTCATGTTCAGCTGGAACCTCCTGTGTATCAGTTTCTGGCCGTTGCCTCTTGTCCTGTTGATTGGCACCACCAGGCAGAGCCTGCCTCCATCCTTTTGGCACCCCCCCTTTAGATACTGGCAGACATTGATGAGGTCCCCTCTCAGTCATCTCTTCTCAAGGCTGAACAGACCCAGCTCCCTCAGCCTTTCCTTGTGAGAGTGATGCTCCCATCCCTTAATCATCTTTTTTCCCCTCCATGGGACCTGGTCCAGGAGCTCGATGTCTCTCTTGTCCTGAGGAGCCCAAAACTGGACACAGCACTCCAGATGTGGCCTTGCTAGGGCTGAGTAGAGGCAGGATCACCTCCCTTGACCTGAGTTACCTCCATATTTACAAAATACCTAAATTTATTTAAGAACAACATATATGTTGTTGTCTACCAAACTCCCTCAAGTTAAGCACACTTGTTAAAATAGAAGATTGGACTGTGGACTGACAAATTTCAGTAGATATTCTTAACTATGTCTTTAATTGCAGCCCTTAAAATTTTGCGTATGTCAACAATTCAGTAAAGGTGGCATATGGGGAAATGCATGACTTGCTGATGAACAGCTGTATAGAGTAAATTGAAAGAAAAAAATTAGGCTTCTGATTACGGATACATGGCATGCATTGGTATCAAAACAGTTCTCTGGGTTCTGTATGTAAATTTCAAACTGAATTTGGAATGTGTTTGAGAGAAAGGATCCTCTGATGATACAAGCAGGACCTATTCTTGCACAACTGCAGTGGTATGTATCATTAGGGTGAAACTTTGGATTTAGGGCAACATTTTAAACTAGTGGATACTGTCCAGGTTTCTGAAAGACGACTCCTGCAATCTCTAAGTTAGTTTGTTTGAGCATCTGTCAAAGCACAAAACCCTTTATGAAGCTGGAAAATTGGCCACATAATGCATTAATACCTAACACCACGTGCCCTTACCTGGGAAGGCTGGAGCAGTGAAAAACCTTACTAATGACTCATTATAATTTCACTTCTTAAAACAGATGTCACTTCTGTGTATTTGAAGCTTCTAAATGTGTTTTTCCCTAAACCCCTGTAGCTCTGGAGTTTTTTGGTTGTTTGATTTTTAACTTATTATTTACAAATGATTGTTTACAAAAAGACCATTCCCTACCATGCCTCTTCATTCTACAGGAATAAAGTAGCCTGCTTCCCTCCTTCAAATTCTCTTAATGCTGCTGTCACTAGCTGTCTGCAGCCTGCTCATGCTCTTTGGGGGAAAAGATTTACCACAAAAGGAAAATATGTGAGAATGTTTCTGTGTAACCTGATGTCTTTGGCTTCTTGTTTTCCTCTGGTGAGACCAAGACTCTTGGGCTGGTTGCTTTGTCCTCTTGAGCTGCAGTTCCCCCTCTTACTGCTTTGGTGAGAGTAGACAATTAAGATGGGATTTACCACAACTATCATGCAAGACTAGTCTCTGTGACAGATGGCCCTTTTCACAAAAGGTAATGCCAGTAAATCCTGCTGCCTGTTCTCCTTCTTTCACTATGAAGTCAGGCACCAAACTAAATAAATTGGATGAACCACTGAAGCTAATTTGGCAAGAATACTTTCTTGCTCTAGGCTGGGGTTGGATTACCCCAATTTTTGAAAGAGTAACAGCACGAATTACATTAATTTTTCTTCTAATCACTCTTCTGTGCCTTTACTGCTATTGGGTACAAAGTTTCAGACTAGCACATAAGATGCAGAAAGCAAAGAGGTAGTGCAAGAACTACAGGGCACAATTTTAATAACACTACCTTAAGAATGTTTTTCAGTATGAACACTGAAAAAATGCTACAATATAAATCAAGTAAATTCCTTTAGACTTTCAGGGCTAGTTCTATGTAGACAAGTTGCTGATTAGCCTGAAACTAAGCTGTTTCAGGAGAATTTTGTAAATCCTCTCTTCCTCCTTCTCTACCCTGTTCCTACATCAGTTTTTTTGAGTATACTGGTTCTAATAAAGCTGCTCTGCAAATTTTAAGCTCAAAATTTTTGAGTAAATGTCCACTTTATTTCCAGGCAGGTCATTTTTTCAGCTGAAAATTACAATCTCAGAAATGTGCACATGGCTTTTAGGTTTTACAGACTAGCTACTGTATTAACCTTAAATTTCTAGTGATACTTCTGAAGTGCAGGAATTGCTGCCTGTTGGGCTCGGTGTCTTCTTGGGGAGCAAACGGTTTGCAGTAGGACACCTGTGATGGCAGAACTGTTGCCTATCAAATACCTCACGGCTTAATGCTTCTCTGTGCCATGCAGAAAACCACTGAGAACAGTTGGCCCAACCTTGCATTTGGGAAATGTGGGGATTTTATCTCTAGTCCCATAAGGGATACTGCGTAATAGCTGTTAAAAATGCTAATTATTCAGCTGTTTTAAAATCACACATTCAAGCATGTTTAGTATGGTGTCAGGGTTTGTGAAGTTCAGTTGCAATATTGAGCACAAAAATAGAATCCCAAGAACTAAAGAAAATTCAGCAGATGCAACACATTTAAGTCTTTTCTGAGCTCATTGTTGCAGGACTTGGAATATCCCATTTGCTCACTAATCATGCTGTATTTACTTCATGTAATACATGGGAATAGTCTTGAACAGAAGCTGAGGTGCCCCTGTGAGAACATCAAAATGAAGGGGGGAGATCTGTCTCAGACAGGCTGTCTCCAGTGGAGCTCCCTGAATCATGCAGTAACACACACCTCTTCCTCACCACTCTTCCAATGAAACTTGTCTGTCTCCTTCAATGGTTTAGGCTTTTAATCTGCTTTCCCATTCCTGTACTTCCTTCTCCTTTGCCTTCTGACAAGAAAAGCAAAAAACCCCATAGCTGCATTTATGAAAGCAGGGAAAGGGGAACATGAATTCATGAGGCCAGTGCTGCCAATTCTGAGCGTGAGGGACTCGGGCTTTAGCGTCACATTGTAACAGCACACCGAGAGTGCCAAAGAGCCACTAGGCCTCACTCGATGAAAACAGTGATGCAGCAGTACTGAATCCCCCTTATTGCAGTAGCTGGCATTTACTCAACTGCTTCAAGGAGCTCCAGTCACAGTTTTTGAAATTATTTCAGCATTGGAGGCAAGAAGTGGTAACTGCCATACAGCTATACTGTGTACACTGCAATCTCCTCTAATGAGGGGGCTTTCTCCATTGCTATTGCTTTTTGGTCACTGTGGAAGGTGTCTTGAAGGAGATGTAATGAGGGAGAAAACTAGGTCACTCATCACTAATCTGCTTCCACTGATGTCCCTCTCTGTGCCTGGCTGACTGGAGATGTTACCACAGCTCAGCATCTAACTGGAAGGTTGCTTCTCTGCCACCGTGTCCTGCCTTAAGCTCCACTCCTGCCATTCCAGCAAAGGCTGTGGCAGGGTAAGAAAGACTTATTTTTCTGGAAAACTGTCAGGTGTAGCACATAACCAAAAGGAAATCAATAGCTGTATATCTGGAATGGGATTTCCATCACATCACAGTCAGCCAGTTACTATTATTTGCATTAAACACTATTGTTCCTTACTGTAACTGGTGTTTTAATTCCCTCTTTAAAGGAAAAATACTGTACTGGAAAGTTAGTGCGATAAAGAGGGTGAAGAACACCTGCAGTACCTCTGTGAAGAGCAGCATAATGTAATGCTTTAAGTATTTTCAAGATATCAACTCCTATGTTGTTATCCAGTTATCATTCCTTTTCTGTCACATGAACTTACAGTTCCCTAGCTTTGCTGTAGTTTCACTTTTCCTGACCCTCTTATAAATAAATAAATAGGCCTCAATAAGTTAGGCTTTAAATGGCAAGCTAACATTTATCATTCATGCATCGTTTATATATATATATATATATATATATATATATATATATATATATGTTGATGTGTTCAGGCCCTGGAGAGGGCCTGGACAGGAAAAACGCCTTAAAGACAGTAGAAACTAGAAAGAGGTTGCCATCTATTTTACCTTTTGTAGTCTTGTTTTGTGTTTCTGTGACTCCTTGAAAAGCAATCTTTCCTCAACTCAGTTGTTTTCAGTATCTGTGTTCATCATCTAGCAATGCTGCATGAAGGCATTCATAAGGGAACGGCTACAAAATAGCCTTGGGTGCTGCCAAACACCTTAAAAGAGCTGACAATTGCTTCTACCTCAATTAAGTCCTGTCCTCATCAGACCACAGTATAGCCTAGACACATGCTTTGTGGCTTTGGAGTTATTCAGCCAGTTGTGAAATATTATCAAGGAAGAAAAGAAAATGAGAAGGAAATTTCCTTCAGAAGAGAGATGCCAGCCTCTGCAACGTAATCTTATTTATAACATACTCGTGTGAAAAAAGGTAGTGAAGGCACTGGGGACTTTTGAGTGGTAACAGCAAATGTTCCTCACTACACCTACCTGCTCAGTCCTGTAGTCTGGGATGCTGCCAACAGAGCTATGTTAGACTCATCCCAATCCCAGGTAGAAGCTAGGGCACACCCATGGTGATGCCTCATTTGTTCTAGCAGAAACTCCCACGCCTTGGGAATCACAGGACTTGCCCTACTCATTTGCCTTCCAAGCCAATTCCTGCAGCCAAACATTGTTTATGGCAGAGACAAGTCTGTATGGTCCTGTCCAGGGACCTTGTATATTCCCCTGGATAGTGTTTTCTTACTGGAAGAAGTCAGGCACACCACCTGCTGGTACACACTCAGCATGGAGTATGGCCCACCTGCTTTTGTCTGGCCCGTACTTCTGCAGCTGCCCAGTTAAGAGGGTCCCCTGGCAGAGTTAAAAGTAGCCCCAACCTCATGGGGCTCTGTAGCACACATGCCCCCTCTGCACTGTGTGGTTCCCAAAGAGAGGCAGTGTCCCAGCAGCCTGATCTGTTCCCTAAGCAGGGAATCTGTTCCTATACAGCTAACGTTAAGAAAGCAAATCTCCTTTTCTACCTACAGCAATCTTCCATTTCCTTGAATTTAAACAAGTGTAACTGAATTTGTCTATGCAGGACCATAATAGCTCTGTGGATACTACATTAATAATATAGAAGTGAACATAGCACACCTTTGCTTACTTATAACAGGTTCAATCTATTCTTAGTAGGCAACAAAAGCTCTACGTTCTTTTAAAAGCTGATCTGGGCAAAGGTATGGGAATATATTAGCAGAGGCTTGGTTTTCAAACACTTGGTGAGTGTTTTCTCTCATTGACAACAAAGAATGTCTTCAAAGACAGTGATTCTTCTTCTGTACTCAGCACTGGTGAGGCCACACCTTGAGTGGTCTGTTCAGCCCTGGGCCTCTCGATTCAGGAAGGACATTGAGGTGCTGGAACGAGTCCAGAGAAGGGCAGCAGAGCTGGTGAAGGGCCTGGAGCACAAGTCCTATGAGGAGTGGCTGAGGGATGAGGTTGCTTAGCCTGAAGAAGAGGAGGCCCAGGGGTGACCTCATTGATATCTAGAACTGCGTGAAAGGAGGGTGTAGCAAAGTGGTGGTCAAAATCTTCTCTCATGACAGGACATGACAACTCGTGACAGGACAAGAGGACGTAGCATCAGGCAGCAGCCAGGCAAGGTTTAGGCTGGACATTTGGTAGAATTTCTTCACAGAAAGAGTGATTGATTAGGCACTGGAATGGGCTGCTGAAAGAGGTGGTGGAGCCACCGTCCCTGGAGGTGTTTAAGGAAAGACTGGACATGGCATTCAGTGCCATGGTCTGGTTGACGCAGTGGTGTTCGGTCACAGGTTGGACTCGATGCTCTCAGAGGGTTTTTCCAACCTAACTGATTATGTGAATGTAAGCAGGGAAAGCTTTGGCTTAAAACCCCCTTCTGATACCGTAATCTGGTGTGAAAGTGAATTATCTTGTAAACTTTACTTACTTAGCCGCGGTTAACGAACTGAGCACAGAGCGGGCCTGAGGCAGCCCTGCGCTCCCGGCCGCCCCTCACGGGCCGCCCCCGCCCGCGGCCGCCAGGGGGCGCGCTGGCGCGCGCCGCAGGAAACGGCTTTGTCCCTCCGGGACCAACCGCCGGTGGAACCGCCGCCTCCCGGCGCCTCCCGCCTTCCCCTCTCCCGCCCCGCCCCGCCCGCCGCCACCGCCTCCCTTTTGCTTTCGGTTTTCCCCCGCTGACAGCCGGCGGCCCGGCCCGGCCATGGAGAACGGCGCCGTCTACAACGAGACCACGGAACCGGAGGCGAAGGCGCCCCGCCGCCGCCCCTTCGGTTGCACCCTGCAGCACCTGCGGGGATGGCGGCTGACGGCCAAGGTGTTCCAGGCGGTGAGTGCCCTCCTCCCCTCGCCGCGCGGGACGTGCCGGGCCTGGCGCGGAGGGAGCACTCCTGGCAGAATGGGGGCCCGGGGCCGGGGAGAGACCTCGAGTCTCCCGGGGCTGAGCCCAGCGGGGCGGGGTTGCCCCGCTTTGGCATGGAAACGAGCGTGTTGTGATGACCTTCGGCTTTAGGACGGTCTCGCGCCGCTTAAAAATTAAACTCCTCGATGATCCAGCGCAGCCTGGGGAGATGGCCGCACACAGGCTTCGAGGGAATGGATTCTGCCGGTCGGAAAGGCTGGCTCCGCCGGGAAGATGTCTTGACTTGGGACGTGGCATGGGGTCACTAAAGTTGTGCAAACCTGTAACTCGGGTGGAAAGCTGGCATGGTGCCTTATAATGCAGATTCAGAGTGGTTTATGGTGGGGAAGTGATGAGAGTGTTCATTCGTCATGCCCGAGCTGCGGGAGTAGGTGCTGACATCTCATGGTGCCGGCGTCGTGTGCCCGAGGCTCGGTGCTGCAGCCACCGTGGTCCAGCTGCCTGCTGGCCTTAAACACCAGCCACTCTGGCTTAAAATCAGAGGGAAGCCTTACAGGAAATTTAGTGTTTTCTTCTGAGGACCGGATTGGATGAAAGCAGGAGGAAGAAGCCTTTGACTGAACCTCACCATAGGGCAGTAGAACTGGAAAGGGCTTTACTAGGTCATGAGCTCCAGACTTTCCTCTCTTGCTGCTCCTGCAGCCCGTTCTAAGCCTGTCACTCTGCGCTGTCCATGCTAAAATTAAGGAGCTCATTTCTCCCATGATTTGTGGTGGAAAATTGCACCAGAGACGTGTAACATTGATGGTGGCCCATTGAATGAGACATCACTTCATGTCAGGCAACCCTGGGCCCACTAGGAAATAAAAGGCTTATATTCTGCTGGCTTTTTTACTGCGTGTAATGTTACTCCTGAATTAAGCAGCTGGGCTCCTGGTGCTAGCTCCTGTTTGTTCTGTGCTTGGTGATGGGCTCTTCCAAAATGTACCAGTGTGACTGCTGATAAGGATGTGAGGATCGTCATTCTTAAGTACTGGCAGGAAGGGAGTGAAACCCATGGTGGTAAAGGGCAGCTGACTGCAAATGTGTGTCACCATGCATTTTGCAGCCAACACAGTGGCTTTTGAGTCAGATGTGTCATGCTCACAGGAACTGTAGGTGATTTCCAACCCTTTCTCGTTACTTCACCATTGCAGAAAAGAGGGCATTTGGGTTTTAAGCTTCATCTCACGCACAGTCAAAACCCTCAACCAGAACTATTCTTTACTGCTCATAAAGATAATGGTAACACTACCAAAAATAAAGTTTTCTAAGAGTGTTTAAAAAATCACACCCAAGAATGCTTTAAATAAATATAATGGAACATAAACTTTTAATTCATCTACTGGCGTTTATTAAAGCAAGATCTGCTGGCTTCTGCTCCCTGACAAGCAGAACATTTATTTAAGTAGGTTCATTGACTAAAATAAAATAAGTGATTATGTAGGCAAATTTGCTGGTGTACCAAAATCTTAAGCTTTTTAATTGTTTAAAATGCTTTCTAGGTAGAAAAAAGGAAAAACTATCATTATCCTAAACAAGGTGAATAGCTGCTTGACATGCTCTTAAATAATTAGCAGTTTATGGCCTGCACCCATTTTTCAGTGAGGGGGAAAAGAAAATGGAGTTATAGTTGTTCACCCTCCTAATTTCCAACAGTTTTCCCTCCTTTTTTGTAACCTTTATCAATAAGCACAGATCTTGAGTTCTCAGTCAAAACACTTTAAACAAGCCCCAGAAATTCCTGAAGGTGGAAGCCTCAGTATTTTCAGTAAGAAAAAGGTTCCTCTTTTGGGAAAGCGTTGATTTTTGGAAATGCCAGTGATGGTCGTTAACATCTATTGGCTTTGTGTTACAATAGTGGTTGTTACTGGAATTATGCCCTGATAATTGTTTGTGTGGACTGCTAAACAGGGTATTGCAATCAGAAAGTGAGCTCTCCTCATTATAGAGGTGATCAAGGGTTTTATAAAATACTCTGAAATCACCTGCAGAAACCTGGCTTCTAGACCTAAGAAACACTTTTCTTCAGATGAATGATGGCATACATTGTAACCTTAACCAGTTCGTTTGAGCAAATGGAACAAGGAAAATGTGACTGCCAGAAGGATGCTGGGAGGCATGTTATTGCACAGGTTTCTAGAGTGTTATTGTTTGGTTTGGTTTTGTTGTTTTTTTTTTTTAATAGATGGAATGTTTTTGTTAGTCCATGAGTGGTTCAAATTCTGCACAAAGGTAAATGGCACAGTGTGTATTGTGCCAAGTCGGAGGTAGAAACTAATTCTTATGTAAAGCAGGATCAGTTGTCATCAACTGTTTAGTTAAAATGCCCTAGCTGGAACGGAAAATTGTAATTCAGGCTTAAATATCAGCTCCTTTTTGAGCTGATAGTAGCCCCAATTGTGCAGACTTAATAGAGAATTAATATGTCCACCCATCTGAACTAGAAGATTTTGTACTGGGAATCCCCCTGCTGAGCATCTTCACAGGCTTGTTGGCAAGTTCATAGATCTGCTCTATTTATGTAGTATTCTTTTCTGGCAATTCACTTGTTAAATCTTCTTTATAAACTTGACACTTGTTTAGAAACTTCCAGCAGTAATGTCAGTATCAATGAATAATTTCTTGCTGGTGAGAGAGATGTTGTTGTTTAATTTCTGCTGTACATACAGACAGATAGGACTAAAAATAAAATCCGAAACAACTGCTTCTCTAACAATTATTTTGGTGTTTAAAACTATTGTTTTTTGGTGGTAGTAGGACAACAGAGGAATCCCTTTTTTACCTGATAGTGATATCAAAGGGCAAGCTAAGAAACCCAAGCAGGAGCTCTCTGGCATCTTATGACTGTGCTGCTGATGTACGAACTTAATCAAAGCACTTACTCAAAGTTCTTCAAGCCAACGTTTTTTAATTGATGTACTCTATTTTATTACTCAACTTATAAATAAAAAAATTGAATATTGACTTGGGCAAGTCCCACACAAGATTCCACTTGGTAAATCTCAATTATTTGACACTGAACCCTTTATAACTGCTCTTTGAATGGGATTTTTTTCAACTTGTTCGTACACTCAGTGGAGAAGATCTTTTTCCATTATTTAGATCATACTATGGTTATCTGGACATATACTTTCTTTTAAGGACAGGTTTATTTTCTTTCTCTTCTGTTTCAGCCCAAGTGAAAGTGATGGCATTCAGTTTCCAGTGCTTATAAAAAGAAGTAGCCCTGTACATGAAAACTTATCTCACAGCTGACATTGTGAAAAATTTGAAATTGAAAGTCATTGGATGCAGCTGTAAGCACATGTTTAGAAATGCAAATAAAACCCCCAAAAGACCCCTAAACCATACAAACTGGAAAGTCAGAGTTCAAAACATTCCTGGACAGCCATTGTAGTTCACTGGTTTAGGTGCAAGTGCTGCTGAGAAGTTTGTCTTGCCAGCTACTGTGGAAGAGAAAGGAAGCCTGATAGTAATATTGAAGTTTCCCTCTGCTGTTCTTTCCCTTTCTGAGCTCCTGTTTACTTTATATTGTTGCATTTGCAAAACATGATTCTTTGAAGTGCCCTTCTGAGGCCTGACTTAGTAAGGGGAATTTACACTTCCTACTGCTAAACTGTTGTTTTTACTGTCAGAAAACTGAAACTGAAGACTGGTGGTTATTTTCCAAGAACAATTCTGAATATTAAGTTTAGATTTTCTTTTTTTAAACAAAGAACTGTCAACCTTTTTATTGCCCTCATACTCTTACTAAAAATGTTATTGTCATTCTTATATCAGTCTCAGTTTTATGACCCAGTCTGATTCCTGCTCATGGTTTTGTTTTAATTTGGTGAACTCCTTACTACAAGGATCTATAAAGCTATGCCAACTTTATGGGATGAAGGAAACTAGCAAGAAGTGGCCAAAATAAGTGAACAGTTAAATAAAGCAATATTCCTTCTTGTACAATAAAATAGTAGAAAATCCAGCAGCACAGATATGGTGACTATACAGGACCTAAATCACGTTATTTTCTCAAAACATACTGTGGCAGGAAGGTGAAGATAAGCCTCTGCATAGATTAAACACAGCTTGTCCAACGCAGCTTGAACACAGCGTAAAGTTTCAGTTCCTACCAGAACAGCTGAGTTCCGTCATTACTGGGTCACAAGCATGTGAGTATTGGCTATGTGGACTTTCTCTGAAGTTTTATCAAGTGAGGGAACAGGTGTAAACTTTGTGACCACCTATAGCATCCAAGTGTAAACCATGTCATTATATAACCATTTCTGCCTGTAAGAAAATAGTGCAGAACTTTACCAAACTTATTGTAGATTGAGGATTTTTGTCGCAGCTAGCTTTATTAATCTTCATATCAGAGATGCCTGTTTGTTGAAGATGTTAGAGACTTGATCCAACTCAAGCATGTTATTTGTTTGCAGATTTTCTCTTTTTTGGCTGTTGTTTGTGAAGAAATTGTGGACGATTGCGTCTATTGTAGTGGACTTTACTTCTTTGAATTCATAAGCTGCAGTGCCTTTCTTTTGAGCCTCCTGATTCTATGTGTGTATTGCACTGATATGTATGAATCACTGGGGAAAGAGAAAGTACAGAAACTGGTAAGAATTTTGTTTGTTTTTTTTTTAAAGGAAACCATTTTTTCTAAGTGCATAAAGTCTGCTGTGGAGACTATAGCAGGCTATGCAAAATGAATCTCCTTCTCCATGTAAAGGGTAGATTAAAGTATCTTATAGTTAAAAAATGAGCCAACTTTGAGAGTTTATATTGACATCTTTTTCAAAGTTGGCTACCTGCAGGATTTTAGGATTTGTGTGGCAAAGTTTTTCCACATTAATGCTACTAACATTAAAGCATAGCCATCACGTGTATGTACGTACATGGAATGCAGTTTACTGCCAGCATGATGCTTGCAATTTATCAGTTTACCCTATCTATTTTCCTACTGGGTGGAGACTACCTCCTTTTTGGCAATAATCATAACTCGTTACAGTTTATGGCTTTATATTTCAGAAGATCCAGCAGTGGGAGAAAGTTGCTTTGTAAAGTCAGTAGGAACATTATTCTGTCTCACAAGGGTCCCTTCCTATTTGCCTTCAGAGCAAACAGTAGGGTCTTTATGTGAGGGTACAGATAAGGGAGGGTAGTAAAAGGTTTGAATGAGCACATTTACTTACAGTTTTCTAATTTCCCAAATGTTTTACATAGGGAATAAAGCTATCATGGTTGTCTTGAGCTTGAATTTGATTGGGAAAAAAGGTTAAATGAAGTTAATTAAATACTTTAAAAATACAAAACGAGGGCAGACTCCCTTAAATATCTGATAATGCTGTTTAAATAGCTGATAATGTTGAATATCATTTGGAGTGTAGTGGTAACATGTATTTTCTGAAGCTTCCACTAGCATCACAGTATCAAAACATAAATTCACAGGCAGGTTAACTCAGCTGTTGTTATGATGTTTGTTCTTTTTAGGTGACCTATCTACAATTAAATTATATATGTTTTTTTATATATTTGCAGAATTTTTGGGCTGTGCCAGCCATAGGTGCCTGGCTTCTGTTAGCATCAATAGTGTTCTCTGCAACCTGCTCTGGCTCTGCCTTTGAAAGTGCTGCCTGTGTAAGTCTTAAAATGGCAAGATTTACTTTGTATTTATCTGGTATGTTAATTTCTCTTCCCTCTAAACTTCACTCAATTTGCAGAGAAGAAATGCGCAGGGAATAGAACTCAATGCATTGTGATGTTTCAGGAGGAATTAGCTGTTTCAGACCTTCGAGAAACTTACCATAGGAAATCCAAGGCGCTGGCATTCCTCAGGATTGCTGGAAACCTCTGTGTGCACTTGCAGCTCCCCACCTTTTGCCTGCTGCCTTGGATTTGTATTATTCCCTGTCATCTCTTGCTGTTCAACAGTGTCATCTCTTGAAGCTTCCCCTGTTCTCTGATGCCCTACTTCTGAAATTTCTGTTTTTCCTCAATTTCATAATGTCACCCCCTCACAAAGTCATCAAGAAATCCTGTCTTTTGCCAGGCATTACAGAGCACATGTGGACAACACTGACCTGCACAGTCTGCAATAAGAACAGCAGTTTCCTCAGGGACAGAAACAGTAGAGCAACAGGGCATTCATCTCCCAGGGAACACTGAGGAGGCTCAGGGCAAGGCACTGAAGGGGCTTTGGGATGCTGTTGGTGTCATAATTCCCTAGTAATTTGAATACTTTTTTTGAATAACCTTGGAATTGTGAATATGTGAGTTTAAAGATCAAATTCTTGAACGAGGAAAAATTATTTGGAAAAGAAAGCAAGATAATTCTGTTCCATGGGCAGCATCAGGTATTAGAGATACACACTTTTGTATAGTTTTCTTATGTGATGTAGATCTATTTAGACCTAATAGTTTGAGCATAAATCAGGTTTCAGGTTTGCCTTTTTTTCTGATGCAGGAAAAATGAAAACTACTGTGATTAATACTTATTAATGTCAAATTCCCTTGGTCCAAACCAGTTGTGTAAAATTTAGGTAGAGTTAGAATAATGCATATGTTTCTTTCCTTGTTTGAAAAAAGCTGCCTTCTCTTTACCACTTCTCATCTTGCCATGACTAGTAACAAAATGCCACTCACAAAATGTCATTTCATTTTCCCTTGCTGACCCAGGCTCTGCAAATCTTCTCTTCCTTCACCTTCCCTGTGTTATTCTTCTTCATTTAGTCTCGCTAATCAGCAGCCCTCTCTTGGATAAATAGTCTGCTATATCACCAATGCCATGCTACTTTAACTGATTTTGGCAATGAAACGAATGCACTTTTACTATTAAAGGTTGATTAGAACACAGTATAAGGTTCACACTTGATTAAAAGAACGAAAACTGTAAAAAAGTTCAGCAATGAATGTGCTAAAATTATGATTTCTGACTTGTGTCTAATTTAAATGGAACTATTGATTTAAGGAGGACTGTAATCTTAATATATAAGCATTATTAATGCATATAAAATGGTGCAGCAAATCTCTCCAAACAATGTTGGTATACTATTACTGTTTATGCATTTTAAAATCACGTATTTCTGTCACTTTCACAGGTATTTGGATTTTTTGCAACTTTTGCATTTGCAGCTGAATTTGGTACAGAGTTCTTTCTCAGGCGAAAACAAAACGTCGATGGATGCTCTGAAAATCCTGGTAACACTCAGAGTGCCACAGAAAATCAGCCATTGAATAAACAAAGCTAACTTCCTGAAATTGTTTAAATTGTTTCCTCTTTTTCTTTTTTATTTTTTTTAATTGGAGCAAACTAAAATGGACTTTCAGTGCACTGTAGGTAACAACTTCTGTTTCTTTGTTCTAATCGATTTTGTACACATTGTTCATCATAAAATTTTAATGGATTCTTAGGTCAGGTAATGGCATTTTGAGCATCATGTTCTAGGGTAACTGGTCCTGCTTAATAACTAGTCCTGCCACCTGCTGGGGTGACAGGCACTAAAAAACCTTGGGTCTAAATAGAATAACTTC
The DNA here is from genome assembly GCF_041296385.1 of Aphelocoma coerulescens. Lineage (NCBI taxonomy): Eukaryota > Metazoa > Chordata > Aves > Passeriformes > Corvidae > Aphelocoma > Aphelocoma coerulescens. Next base: position 50,736,686 of record NC_091015.1, on the reverse strand, counting down.
AGGACAACAGTGTGCTGATTTGATTTTGACAGAGGTGACTAACAAAGTTAATGTCTGTGGCATTAATTTAATTTATAAATTAAATTTAAGTAATAAATTCTGAGCTATAGCCTAGAGGTATTTCCTGGTTAAATGGACCAGATGCTTCTGTTGCAAGTTATAAATTAGTACAGCAGAATTCATTTTTGTACTTCCTGGTCAAACTGAATGTAAAAGGGATACCTAACTGGAACCATACAGGAATGCTTGTCCTTAAGTAAGGGGGTTTGGATTGTTTTTACTATTCCTGTGTCTCAATTCTGTCTGTGGAGATCAGTGTAATGGTGTAGTGACTCTAGGGGGTTTATGGGGAGGGTAATGTAAATGGTATATTAAGGAGACAGTTTTGCACCCCATGATTGTCAAAGTTTGAACTTGTATGCCAGAATCTTCTTTCAGATGATTTTGAAAGCTGTAACAGTTGCAGGAAGAAACTTGAAAAGCCAGCAGTGAGAGGAGTAAGAGAAAGAATAAATATTTTCCTGAAGCCGCCCCAGAAGTAGCAATCTGAATATCAATGGGAAAAAGCTTACAGCACATTGGTACTACCGTGGTGAATATTTCTTGCAAGGATAATACCATATGCAGCTTGTTTATGCATACATAATACTAAATTTTGCCAGAATGGTTTTGAACCTCACCATTTTCTGTGTTATAAATATGGCAGTAGCTTGAGACTTCTTGCTGACTAGCTCAGTTGGTAAACAGGTAAATAAGCACTTGTACCCTTGATTTGTTTTGCAAGCAACAGTCTGTAGGACTGCAAGGAACACTACTGATGGGACACGTATTGGACAAGTGATGGATGTGTCAGACCAGATGCTGATGGCTGTAAAAGAAATGAAGTGCTGAAAAAGTATTTTTCTGGTGTCTGAGGTAAAAGCAAGACTGCTACGCCTCTCTTAAGAGGAAAGCCTTCAAAAGCAGAGCAAATTGCTGTATGCCAGGAGATGTTCCAAAATACCAAAGCAAATGAGAAAAAGCTGATTATGCAAAAACAATTCTTGTTTGAGTGCTCATGACATTTGCCGTGTCTCCCAGGCATTAACTGCATTTCATTGATATCCCAGTCTGGCATGTTCCTAGTCCAGTAACCTGTTGTGACAGCATTGAGACGAAGCCCTCCAGAACCTGGCTGAGCTGTATTTGGGAAAGGAAGAGGAAGTTGTTTTAAGACAAAGGGCTGTAATAGCAGGTCAAAGTTGGGTTTTTTTCCATTGCTGCCACTTTCTGATGAGTGTGAGTTTGTGATGTTTTCTCTCTATGGCCTGAGACTGAAGCCTAAAACTACACTTTGCTTGGAGGATGTAAAATTTTGCCAGGTGGTATGAAGCACCAAGTTAAAGCTGTAGCTTGGCTTCAGAGTTATTAATGAAGAGATACTCTCCTTCATAGAATTTCATGTGTTGTAAAGAAGAAATGCTCTTTGGACTGGCTTTTTTTTTTTTTTTCTTGTATTTATTAGTGTCTGTTTCCACTAAAATCTGATTTCAGTCAGCGCTTGCTGTAGCTGTCTCTGATAACTGGGTAGGTTAGAGCTGTTCATTTTACAGGTGGTGTTACAGGTGATACAGAATATCCATAATGAGAAATACCTCCACTATGATCTGCAATGTCTTACTTTGGGGACCGTGCCCATATGAGTAACATTCCAATGGTCTTGTTTCGGTTTCTTCTTATTGCCTAGAGTTCTATGGATTTTTTTTCCACACCAAAATGTCTATGGTCTTTAAATCTTCATCTGTAATTAGTAGCTGTAAACATAGTGTAAGAGCAACACTGTGCTGCTAGTACTTATTAAGCAAGCAGCACCATGACTGGACTTCTATCTTGAGGTAATTTTTCTTGTTATTTTCATCAGCCTGAAGATAAGTTAATAGAGGTCTGGGTTTCGGTTGCTTTTTCTAGAGGCTTTTCCCCACCTAAGTGCCGTGTTACTCATGTCCATTCCTGAACTGGAGATACTGGTACAAAAAGGGATGTGTAAAGTCATCCCCCTGCCTTGGCAGTTTACCTGGCAATAGTCTGTCACATAGTAGTAAAATACTAGGAGCAAACATGATGGTTATAGGTTTAAGGCAGTTGCTAAAATGTTACTTCCAAAACCAATTGTTGGCTAATACGCATGGTGGTGCTGTTAATCCTTGTGCTTCATGAGGTGTTCTTGCTCTTATTTTAAAAGAGTTGAGAAGCAGATTTGCTTGTGTGTGTGCTGTTCTCTGCTTCTGTGAGGTTATTTTTTTAACTTTATCAGCTTCCTATATCCTAGCTTTCCTTATCACTCCTAGCTCCTTTGCCCTCCCAGTCTAGGTGGGGTTCCTTGCTGCAGTGACTGAGCAGACTGGTCTGCAGTCTTGACATGCCCCTTTGATGCTTCTGGTGTCAGGTGCTGGCTTTAAATGTCTCTCTCTTAATTAGACTGATCCTAGAGAATGCTGTTGGAGCAGGATTAAATGTCTGATTCTGCAGGAGCTCTGTGTGGCTGGATGTCTCTTACCCCTCCTGCTCTGTCAGCAATGCCCTTTGCTTGTTTCCCAGCCTGCTTCTGATGAAATCAGCTGACCTTATTTAAACCACCTATTTAAATTGCTTCCATTAAGGTGGTTGATTTTGGCTTAAGTGGATTAGGGATTGTTCAGGAGAGTGATGGGAGCTCTGGCAGAAATGCTGTTAGATACAACTGCCTCGAATTTCTTCTGTTGGCAAAGTAAACATCTCTGTACATTGTAACTGGTAGTAAAGCCTGTTGAAAAGGAGCAACTGGCCCAGTACATCTATCTGGGAATTGTCCTCTCCATTCTTCACCACGGGGCTTGGCAGTGGTGTTGGAGCCTGCTTAGACACTCAGCTTTGGTGTTTTCCAGCTGAACCTGTCCAAAAATACTTAAAGGCTCTGTACCCACTTTCAAGGCTTTTTTACAGTGCCTTGAGAAGCAGTGGAGAGGATTTTTCAGGATATGTGAGGACTTGTCCAGTGGCTGGACTGTGAGCTTCTGCTCTGAAGATCTGTACTGGGCATTGTGTAGATTGTGAATGTTAACTTTTGTATGTGGGTTTAGCCCACAAAGTAAAATCACAGTGCTACCAATGCCCTTTGGTTCTGAGTATGGGAAGGAATTGTGCCTTAATGCCTTTACTGTGTGCTTCAAAAGAGCAGGGAAGGGTTGTGGTCTGTTACAGGTGAGTTCAACCTTTGTATCTTCCAACCTGAAAGAGCAGTGAGTGATCTCATGCAATTCTCAGGGCTCAGCACAAGATGTTTTTGCATAATGGCTGTCATGGTGATCCTTGTTCAAATTTGTGCAATAAAAATACCAAGCTTTCTATACTGAAGGGAAATTCTTTGTGAATTTTTTCAAAGGTTCTATAAAATTGTAACAAATCAAGGTGCTGATAGTGCCTTTAAGATGGAAATTCATCTCTTTTTTAGTCTATTGCTGTAAACAAGGAGTTCTCTGGATATCAAATTTTATACTGGACAGAACTATGTATGACTTCTAACACCTTTAAGAATTTAGGTGAATTTTAATTATTATTAAAGCAGGATGATAATACATTGATTTTATATATATAAGTAAGAATTTTATAGTTTTGTTTCCAGTGTTGCCTTGAATTTCCATATAAATAATTTTTAAATGCTTAAATATTTTTTATCATTCTAAACCTGTGATCTTTTTTAATGCATTCATGTTTTCTTGATCTAAGGGACTTTATAAAGTATTTTGTAATCATTTTTTAAAATAAAGGTTTAGTAAATAACTTGTTTTATGTGTTTCTTGGTTTTGCTGCTATGATTTGGTGTTGCTATGTAGTTCTCCCAAAGCCAGCCATAGGAAATAACATAATTCTTTGCTCCTGGTTTGGAGGAAAGAGTTTGCATTGTGTTTGCCTGTTCCTGGGGAAGAGGGTCCAACTTGCAAAGCTGGATATTCTCACTGGAAGTTCCCAGGAAAAAAATATCTGATAAGGTCAGTATTGCCTCTGACCACAGGGTCCACCCAAAGTAGTTTGCAGTAGCCTTTACTTGTGAGTAAAGTAAGTTACTGTGAGAAGCATAATTCAGGTGCTGCTTCCTATTGTCTTGATTACATGGAACTGAAAAAAATAAAGGGGCAGACTTGCTAAAGGAAGGAGTACAACCTAGCAAAAGGTGTTGAGAGCAAATGATTTATTCTGGTGTAGAAAAATGCAGGTCACTGACTTGCTTGGTCGAGGGAGAGCTGCTTGATCTTTAAAAAATTGTTTGGCTGATTGTCAGTGGTGGGGGGGGGGAGGAAAAGGAAGCAAACCTGCATGTTTTGCTTTCTGGCAGGGGAGCACTTTTTTTGTTTCATAATCCTACAGATTGCTTATTACCTGGTGGTCATCTTGTACACAGGAGAATGACACTTCCTTCATTGTTGGCACAGAAATTGGAATGCCATGGTTTGTTTTTCTTTATTTTGTAACATGAAAAGGTGAAATAATTTTAAAGATGAAATTCTCTCTGATGAAATTGCCAGAGATGAGTGTAATCTTAAGGATTCAAAAGGGAAATATGTCTCAAATGCTTTTAATTACCTAGATGCAAGAAAACAATCAAGGCAAAATGTATTAGAGAGGTATGTCAGTGGTGGATTTTACACCATGAGAAAATAACTCAGAAGTACTAGATTTAATAATTTGAAGCATGACCACACAATTTAAGTCATGTTATTGCTGGAATCATGACAACCCCTTTCTCAGGAGTGTAGTCCAAGTTGGTTCACTGTAAATTACCAGAATTTAGTGCAGCAGGGCAGAATATGGGCTAGTAGTCTGCAGCTTTCCTTTGTGAGTGCACAGGCACCACCTGGTCACTCTGTCTGTCCATCCCTCGTTCCAGGCACAGATGTGTTTCCTTGCTTTGGGATGGCTTTTGTCCTTCCAGCGAGGAGCAGCACCAGCCACCTGCTCTCTCACACAGCTGCTGTCATGCAGGAGCCACGCAAGGGTCACTGCTTGGCTGGGCTTTGGGTGTGACTGCTCCTTGGGTTCGGAATGGCTATTCTTAGCTCGTGGAAGGAAGCGCTGGGAAGGCCAGAAATGTACTTTGCATTGTTCCTGCCGTCTGCACAGGAACCTGCCGAGAAGCTGCAGGAGGGAAGTTTGCCCACAAGAGGGCAAAGATGATCCTATGATGGAAATTATTTGGTCTTAAGGACTCCGTCTTCTTCCCAACTGTATTTCCAGTGGGATTGAAGCCCCCATGCCCCTCTGTCGTCAGTGTGGCTGTAAATTGAAGTGTTCATTTTAGGGATACTCTTTCCAATAATTTTCTTATTTCTCAATATGTAGCTTGAAGGATTTTTGGCAATATAATCAAATCACTATTGTCTCAGGGAGATACTTTGCCTGTGCAGTTTGAAAGGGTTTTACTTGCATTTCTTGTGTCTTGTTGTCGCTGTTGTACTAGGGACTGCGAGAAGAACAACACAGAATTCAAGTCCAGGATAAAATGGGATTATTTAATTAATTACAAACTCATTTTTATAACTTGGCTCGCAAGAATGGCTAAGGCTATTGGTCGCTTGACCATCCACCTCTCAGAGTGATTGGCTGAATGCTATGACACCCAATTTCAAAATATTTTCTTCAGTGTACCATAACAAGACTGTGCATAACAAGTTTGCACCTGTGAGATAAAGTCTTGGTTTACAAAAACCTCTACACTGCAGCTAGCTTGCATGAGAAAGGAAAACTTCACAGGATGCTGGAAAGGTGGAAAATTTCCCTGCTGAAAGCTTTTCAGTATCCACATTTTGTAACCTGCCAATAGATGTTTTTAAAAATTCAAGTGGAGCTTCAGCTGCATGACGCCACCTGCACTTACAACACTGTACTGCAGCTTTGGAGAACTTGGTGGTCTGTACTATGCTGTGGTTTTCAATGAAATGTCTGTGGATCACGGGTGGGAGAGGAATGGAGTGGGGTGTACCTGAGCATATCCCGGACTCTTGAGAAGTTAAATGAGGGACACTTATTATCCAAAAATGCAAATGATGCATGCTGGAAAAAAATCAGGGCCCACAAACAGAAATGTTGGCAACCGTAGCTGTAAAGCGTGCCAGACGGGACTTCTTGGAATTCCAGCCCTCTCCAGGCATCCCAGTGAAACTTGCTTTGAGCAGCCCACGTGCCCTGATCACTTACTCAGTTTGTTCCTTATGACCTATTATCTCTTGGCTGAATTGTTGGTGGGAAGACAAACCAGACTTGGCTGTTTTGAAGTTGGCAAGTCCTGAGGTGAGAGTCAGGCTGCACAAGGAGGTGACAGCACAAGCACATTCTTCTGCAGCATGACTCATGTGCAGCCAGATGGGGACAGCAAATACCCAGTCAGGTATGCACTGCATGGAGTGCTGCATGGAGGCAGCACTATCCTGCAGTGCTAAGCTTGGGGCATATGTCAGAGCTCTCTTTTTAGTCCTCACTTGGACTTACAGGGAGCATAATATGGTAAGACAAAAGCATGACAAGTTTTCTGTCACCATATGCTTAGAGAATGGTGCAATGTTGCTCAAAATAATGCAAGTCTGTCTGCACTACAGCCTTCCTTTTAACTACTTCCTTTGCACCAGCTGTTCCTCTCCCAGAAATATCAGTGCAGACATGATTCTGAAATCCCTGCTCATGCTGAGACATAGGTGAGGAAGGGACAGTTACTAAATTGTTCTGTGGTCTCTGCACTCCACTAACCAAAGGTGTGGAGCTGCTCTCCTGGTGTGAGCAGTAAGGCATCCTCACAGCAAGGAGGACAGACTCCCTACTACTATTTTCATTAACACCCATTTTCAGTTTCCCTTCTCTGCCTGCTCAGTTTCAAATGCTTCAGAGCACTGGGTTAAAGCCCTGCTTCCCATTCCTGTACCTCAAACCTAAACTTAACCTCCCTATCAGTGCAACTCATAGCAACAAGAACTTTGGCTAAATTTCTGCCTGCTAGTTTCTCAAAACAGCTGGCATAAAGTGGCTGCAGAGGCCACCCTGAGGGGGTACAATACAGCCCTAGAAACAACTGGCTCGTTAATGTAAGCCTGTTCTCTGCCTCATCATCCTTTTGCTCAGAAAGGCTTGTTTTATGAATGAACCAATGTTGTCCTTGACTTGATACAGTTTTTTTTTTTTATTGTAAATGCTTGTTTCTGGCAATTGTGCCTCTCATTTGAGGGTAACAAGGGCATAATTATTCAGCTCTCATGCATCACAAACTGCTGAGCATGAGGTATTAATGGAGTGCTTTGCTGCCACCATAGCTTAATAGCTACAGCTGCAGCATTGTGCTCTTGTTTGGCAGGGGTTCATGGAAAGAGGGGATGCAGATCATTAAGCTTTATGTTAAGAGTGATTTACAGATGTAGCAATAACAGTAGACTATGCTAGATGGACAAAGCACTTCTGATTTAAAAGGAGCTGTTACACCAGCAGAGCTGTAATTCATACTAGTGGTGGTACAAAGCCCCCAGCACCAGTCCACCTCATATAACCCCCAGTAGTCATAATAAAGGAAAGTTGTGTTAGTGTAATTGTGTGTGCTGGCAGGGGGAGGAGGGGAATCATACCCTACTATCACAACTGGTTTACAGATGTAAAAGAAGGAAGCTGCAAATGGGTGCTTTTGGCTAGCTCCAGGTTTTGAGGTGATATCAAACTCCCAGCCTGGTCCCTTCCCATCCACACAGCTACAGCATCAGCTCTGTTAAGTGCTGAGAGACAAGTGCTAGAATTTAAAGGTGAGTGTTGCCCCAGCTCCACATGGGAAGGTAAAAGTGGTGTCTCCCTGAGATATTCCAGCTGAGAGGCCAAGCTGCCATGGTAGCTGATGGAGGAAGAGGCACATCTAGAAGGTGAATCAGAGGGGAAGAGTAACTCCTGCACTCTGAGTCGCTGCGGTGATTCACTTTTGCCCTTCTCTTTCTTCATTGGATGTGCAGGGGAGCGTGGCTGGGTACTAATGCTAGTCCCATGCAAATAGTCTCCAAGATACACTGTGCTTTTTCCTGGGAGAATGATATTTACTCTCTTTGAGCTGTAAAAGTAGTGCAGAATGAGTGCTGTCTCTAATTTCCTAGTCTGACCTCGTATGCCGAAGGGTTATATGCCTCAAGTCTACACCTGTGGAGTTTTCTTCCCCATGTTCCAGTTCCTTCTTGTTACAATTCCTCCTGTGCTGAGAGGGCTCCTGTCTGTGTTGCTCTTCCTACACAAGCGCAAACATGGAAGAAAAGAACAAGTGGTTCAGACATACTTAACGTAGCAATGACTCTCCATTTGTGGCCTGGGGATATTCCCCTCTGTGGGGAGGAATGCCCCACCACCCTGCGTGGCTACCACGTCACTCACACACATGCCAGCTCTGCCTCAAGAGCTGGTGTGTTCTCCTTGTCTTTCTGGGAGCCCCTTCAGCGCCCACGGAAACACACAGGTGCTTCCTTCACCCCCACACAGGGCTGTCTTTCTACCCATACCCACACATGCAAGCACAGAGCACTCAGCCTGCTCCTTTTCTTCTGTGCTATTCCCTCTTCTTCCCAAGTTCTTGGCTTGCTGAACAGTTGCCTGCCCACCTTTGCATGGCCCCACCTGTCTGGAGTCCCCCAGGAGAACAGCTCTGAAGTGACAAATGTGACAGTGCCATGAGTGTGCACCAGGCAGGGCCAAAATCACTGCAGGGCCAGGCAGAGTAACCTGGGGGCTTTGCAGCACCAAGTGTTGGCACCAGACACCTGGGCATTCCTGTTTTACATCGCGCTGTGGGCAGAACTTCTTGTCACGGTGAGGAGGGCTGGACTGCTGCTCTTTTGCTAAGGCTTTAGAGGTTGCAGTTTATTCCTTTCAAATGGTTGCTTTGTGTCTTGCTGTTTTTCTAGGTCTGCAAACATCTAAGAGCAATAAATGAAATTTACGCTATCTTGGGCACTCTGAATTCAACTCAGTCCAAGCCAGGATTACCAAAAATTAATTTTAATTGAAGTAAATGTCCTAATCTTTCTTTCTGCTTCAAAAGTTCAGGCCTTTATGGCTGGCTAGTGCTCTGAAGGACATACTTCACTCAAACACATCTCACCTGAGAGCCAGCATTTACCCAGTGACAAAACTGCTTTTGAAAATACTTATGTGCCTTTCCATAATATTGTAGTTCAGCAATATGGAAAACCCAGGTGGAGGTGGTGTTACATCCAGGAAGCAATACAAAAATATTAATCCAAGGAACAGCACTGTTCTGAGCTGTTCCCTCAGGAAAGGTCGGGTAGTGTTGCTACTCTGCAGTGACCTCTTGATTTTAGCTCCTTCATCTGCACTTGCTCTTTTAGCTCTGCCCTCATTCCTCACCATCACCACACAAAAAGGCAAGGTCCCTTGCAGCCTCCTTTCCATGAGCCCTCCCTATCATACTACTGTCCCCTGCAGCCCATTCAAGCAGCCACAGTCAAATCAGGCCTTTGACTATTCAACATCGGAATTTTAAAGCCAAGCTATCACAGCACTAAGCCAGAACAATGCCAAGGGTTTTGGTATCTAAATTCTGTCTCTGTGTAAAACTGAAAGCCCGTATTGGCAGCCACCTCACCCCTGAGGCAGGAAACTTCTGTGATGCTGCAACACTTTTAATTATTGTTTTCTTCTTCTTCTTCTTCTTTTATATATTTTTTTTAATTTTTCCTAACTTTCAATCTTCCTTCCTGTGAGGTGCTGCTTCTGGGCATGGCCAGACAACTTCACTTTCACTGTTAGAGCAGCTCAAGTAGAGGTTTGGTAAAGGGCAAAAAGCATACAGATTTTTTTTTTTTTTTTTGCCAACTGCCCCAAGGCAGAGGGACTGGTCCAGGCAGGTGATGAGAGCTTTTTCGATCCTTAATAAATTGGCAAGTCATTTACACAGTAGAACAGTGCAGATATGAGATAACAAGAGGATAAATAATCAGGTTTTTAGACATATGGCCCTTTTTTTTTTAACTTTCATGCAAGCTCCTGGATGGTGGGAACCCGCTGTATGTTGATCAGCTCCTAGTAACAAACACTGGTGTGTACTTGCCATACTGGCCATGAGAAACCAGCGTGCTGACCCAGGGGACCAGCTGAGGCTGATGGACTGGGCTCAGGGACAGGCAGAACAGAAATAAACTCTGGAGCAGCCAGCTGTGGGTAATCAGTGACCTCCAGAAAGGACATAATGCTTTTCCTGTTTTCCAGCTGCCTCTGTGCTGGAAAAAAGTAATCGTCTCTCTCCAGGAGAGGAAGATAACAAGCACTAGTGCCACTTTCTGAACTCCCATGTAGCAGGGTTAAACAAGCCCTGGGACCAGGGACTGGAACCAAGAGCCACCTGTTCCCAACAGGATGGCCTCCCAAGTGTGCAGCCCTGTGTGTCTGCAGAGCAGCAAAAGGTAAGCCAAGGGCATGGCACTTGCACTTGCTCCAGTATGAAACCTGGAACAGCCCAAACAGGTGGGTTGCTTAAGAGTACCTTAGAACTTTGTGGTGAGGGCTCTCTCCTCCCACCTGGGTATAAATCTTTGCAGGCAGAAAGAACAGGATGTGGACCTCCCTTTCTCTGGTACCCACTTCTCCTTTCACACAACCAGCAGCACCTCCTGGATGCCCAGTAAGGCCCAGTGATAAATAAATCCAGCTTTCCTTGGCTTTCTGATGGCACTCAGTCTAAAAGCAGGTCTGTACTTTGCCCAAGCTGTGGGGATGGCCAAGGCCCCTGGCCAGCACACAGGCTCAGCAGCAGCATTTGGCTCCATGTTGTCTCTAAGCACAGTGGAGTCCACAGCAACTTTAAGTTAAACAGGGCAGAGCATATGGCAACTTGATGCTACGTTCCACAGCCCGTGGTCAGGTCTTGTCCATCCTCCCACAGCTTTAGCAGAGCAGGAAAATCCAGACACAGGTTATAAAGTGCAGGCAAGCAGTAAAGAGACTTCTTTGTCACTCCAAGCAGATCTGTCCTTTAATAACCAGCACAGCCAGAAACTGCTGATATCTGCCACCACTTCTGTCAGTGCACAAGGCACTCACATTAGTTCCTCCCTTCATAAGCTTTCTACTAATGTTTGCCCCTGATCGTCCTTCTCTCCTCCTTTTTGTCCTAGTAAGTTCATAGTCCTCTTCCATGGAACATCACTTGGCATGCCCCCCCCCCCCCCCCCTTCATTACAAGTTATTGTTACTGGGGTGTCCTGCTACCCCCTTTAAACCCCACATAATGAACTGTTTCCAGACAGTGCAACCAATTCTCAGCAACAGAAAAAGTGTGCAAGTTATGCAGGTCACATAACCTGCAGTGTCTTCATCCAGCACTGTGGTCCTCAAGCTTTTCAAAGCCATCCTTCCTCTTTTTTAAAACGTTTCATTTCCCCTTGAAAGAAGCACTATTCATTCTCTAACTTATCTCAAGCCCCCAGAGCTCAAACATGAAGTTGCAGTTTTTTCACAGTATGAAACAGTTTGCACTACCAATTTTCCTCTCCCAACGTTTACATTTTAATTTTTCAGTAGAAACTGAATGCCTAACTCTATCTGTGTTAGCTCAAAGGACAAACTACACTCATTTTAGAGCTGAAGAGGATGGACAACTTTTGTGTGGGATAGTGGGAGACCAGCACATCCAAACACAACTGCAGGGAACAGGTTTTTCTCTGGCTCCTACCTATTGTCCTCCAGTTACAGGAGGTATTCTGATACTCCCCAGATAGAAAACCACTGCTGTAGTAGAGGAAGGAAGAAAATGACCAGGACAACAATCTGATTCTCCACATCACCCAAATAGCTAACAGAGTTTATTTCTAAAACAGCTGGAATCCCATATTTGACAAAGCTGCAGACAGATGGAGCTTTCAGAACCAGGTTGACACTGAAGGAAACTTAAAACACTTTTGCTGGCAGAAGTACAGCAGAGAGGTGTCGAATTCCCTGCCAGATGGAGCTGTCATTCAAAGACCCCCAGTGGAACTGGTGATAACAGAAAATCTGTGCTTTTCTTGGTAGACATGCTTCACAAGGAGGATTTGGGGAAAGCAAGGAAACTTTGGCAGCAGAGATGTCAGTCTTCCAGCCTGAGAGCAACCTGATTAGGAGCATCTGGTGAGTCAATGGACCCAGCACTGTCAAAACAGCGAAAGCTGCAGGAATATTTTAGCCCTGTCAACAGGCACAAAAACCAAAAGGGAACTGGTAACTTCCATCTCTTGATCCAGTATAAACAAGTGCACTTACAGCAAAACATATTCTTTGGATGATCACAGAACATAGTTCAGAAATTCTTTGGTTGTTAGACTGTGTGAAATTCCCCTTGATTTTTTTTTTCTCCATATGGTGACAAGTGACAGAGCGATGTGAGAGGCTGAAAAAAAAAAAGCTAGTATAGTGCCAGGAGAGAGGGCATGGTTCCAGGAGAAAGTGGAAAAGGCCTTTTCTGCAAAGCAAGCTCAGGCTACAGCCCCAGTCCTTAGCAGGTGCTTCTCCCCACTGCCACCACAGTGCTGAGGTCTCAGCTGCATTCACACTGTCTGCAGCAGAACACTGTCTTCCTACCGGAGTGCCAAGGGGGCTTAAAGCTTGTGGGAAGGTAATTACTGTCAATCTGAGGTGATACCTCAGGAGGTGAAGGAGAAATAACACAGTCTCTTTCCTCTGGAGGAACAGGAGAGGTTATATCCTTAAACATCTATCATATCAGTCCAAATTAAAGCCAGAGTGCTGGTTTCCAAAGACTGTAGTAAAGTCAGTCTTGGCAGGAGAATTGGTGATCAAGCATCTCTGTTGCAAAAAATTAGACAGACACACACGTGTGTGTGGGTGTGTGTTTGTGTGTGGGTGTGTGTGTGTGTGCTTTCTTCTGCAGGTATTTTCACTCAAAGTGCTCAGAATGAAGTCCCTTGTCATGTATGGCCATTTGACTGGTCGTGTGCAGGCAGGGCAAGGAAGACTGAACTATCACTGACGCTACTGACTGGATTCCCAGCTGAGAAGAATGTTTGTTCTCTTAAGCCAGAGAGCCTCTGAGCCATGCTCAGTTCAGGTTGTTGAAAAGAAAAAAAAAGGCTCATTTCTGACTAAACACAAAACATATCATCTGAAGGTAGGGGGCAGAAGTTGAACATTGTAAAAAAATAAGAAATAGCCAATATGAAATTAGTAACAATATATCTCCCTGTTGTACAGTTTTATTTGAATAATCCTCTGTATTAATGTTAAAGCACTTTATCTTGGAGTGACTGTATGTACCTTCATCCACTAAAAACAGACTTTAGTCCTTTCAATTTGTTTCCTGCTCTGTGTTGCTCTAAATAGGGCACTTTTGAAAAGGAATAGCAAAAAGAATCACAGAAACTGTGCACCATGAGGAGGGGGATTCTTACCTCTCCAAGTTATCTGCTCACTTATTTTTATCTACTTACTCAAAATCTTTGACACATTAGCAGTTGGCCAATTTTATGTTGCCAAAGAGTTAAAAATAAATTCTAAGTAAAGATACATATATTAGGATGGGAAAAAAAAATAAGGTGGCAACAAATAGCAATGTATGTTGGCCTGCCATGAGGCACAGAAAGAATTTTCTGAGAGAACCATTAAATTACTTAGCAGTATTGATGCAGAATTTCAAACAAACAGAAAAATATATAGCAGGCCACAAAATGCTTTTTTTCTCCAGACTGTCCCTGGTAAACTGTATAAACCCAACTTCTGTTGCACCATCATGCAGTTGTCTTGACAGAATAAACCAAGTTCTACTTCATAGCTCAACATGAAAGGAGAAGCACCAAAGAGGAAGAGAGGCCCACGCTTCCTTTTTTCCTGCAAAGAATTTCCAGCTCACCGGAGATGGAGTGCAAACAGAAAGACAAAGGTGCCAAGAAGGCATTGTCTCAGCACTGAAGTTACATAGAACTTCATGATGATACCAGGTCGGACAGAACTGAACTGTTCTGTCTGTCCAGGCTCTGGGCAGAGTCCCCAAGAGCACAGATTCCAGCTGAGGCAGAGGAAGTGACAAAACCACATATAAGAGAGAGAAAGAAGCACATTGCTCCATTCACAATGGGCTTTCCATAAACACTGTTAGATTACAAAGAGAATAATTTATAGCAAATGCATAGAAATTTTCTACAGAAGAGGTCTTACTGTGAAAAGGAGAAAAAAAAAGACCCCACAAAACATTAAACATATATTCTTGGGTACATATTTTCCTGTATTTGGCAAGGGAATTTTTTAAGAATAATCTTTGATTGCTAAAAATTCATGGAGAAAATCCCAGATTTCATTGTGTATTGTTGGGGCTAGGAGGGAGTGTTTGCAGTGATGTATTCAAGTTGCAGTTCATAATTTTTGATGCCGGGTGAGCTGATGTTAGAAACAGTCCACAGTTATGATAGAAAGAGGTAACAAAGGCTTGGGTCAGGTTATCCAGGCACAAATTAGTTTGTAACTGTTCCTTTGTTAAACATATAATCCTTGGAAGTTCAGAATCAGGTAGGAATTTGCAGGATTTCCCTTGTGTAAACAGGTGGAGGAAATCAGAGGCATTTTTTCCATCCCTTGGAAAGGAGAACCAAATGACTGTCCAAATGAGTTCTAAATGCACTTATTGTAAATAGCTGGAAATGGCCACAGGCCAGCTTGTGAGACAGAAGTTGTCTTTCTCTGAAACAAACAGGTTCTCCATTATAAACTTCTTTGGGTGGGGGGAGGTGGGGGGAGCAAAAAAACTTTGGTTCACAACATTGTTTTGCCTAGGCATTCAAGTAGATCTTCCAAAGCTACCAGCTTGTCCAGGCTAGTAACAAAATACCCATGGCTCTCTCCTCAGTAGTGGACGCTCCTCTTTGGTATCCTGTTTTCTAAGGCAGATGTCTTGCACAGGTGATGGAGTCACACAGATGCATCTTGGAAAAAGAAGACAGTGTCACTTGTGTTGCCATAAACAAATTCATCCAATTTATTAAGCAACACACTGGAAACCCTCTTTTGGTAAGGGGTGGGGAAGGGAGAAAAGAAAGCATTGCTATGTTCACTATTTACTAGAAGCAAGTTATTTTGCTCTTGTAGATATTTGTTAACAGCTGTGATAGTGTCTGTGTTGACAGAAAATTTGGAATTATTGCTTTTTGAGTAATTTTGAGTCACAACAACCAGGGCATTAATAAATCCTTCCAGGTAGACACAGCCCTGTTCCAGAAAATATAAATAGTCATTTTGGGAAGCATTCTGGCAGTTATTAAGCATGATACTTACTTGTTGACTGTGTTATGCACGAAACCTTGTAGGATGACCACATGCTTATAACACAAAGTATTGTAGCCAGGAACCCGAAAGTCTGGATGAGAAAACAAACAAACCACAAATACTTATGGAGCATTAGATGACACATATTCCATGCATGTATGGACACTTTTGTATATTCAGCTACACATTTTATGGGATTAACAGACCCAAAAAAGGGGGGTTTTTTACTCCATTCTGCCAAAAGACTAAAAACCCCAAAGTTCTCATAGTATAATAGCAGCTTATGTCTTGTCAAAACAGCAACTGAAAGATAGACTGAGAGTCATGCACAAGGAGGGGGAAAAAGCTGGACAGCAGCATGGAGTCTCGACATCTAAATTTCTCACTAGGATTCTGCAACAAAGAAAAGACTGTTTCTAGCATCTCTGATTACTGCTCTTTTACTGCCCCATTCAAAAAAGTCTTTCCCTGCTGTCTGCCAAATAAACAAGTCAGGTAGGTCTTCTAGTCTGTTTGCATCACCAGGACTAAGTTTCTGAAAGTAATTCTTTATTCTGGAGGAGCTGTATTTCAGGTCCTGCTGCTGTGAAAATACTGTCACCCTTGTGACTTGTAAGTCATGCCTTTCTCTGTAAAGCCCTCCAGTCAAGAGAGGCAGAGAGCACCTGCCAGTAAGTCAGCTCAGAGTCCCAGTGGGTTTTAGCTCAGGAGAAATTATCTTGAACAGGGCTCTGTTCAGGAGCAGGAGGCGCTGAAAGCCGGGGGTTGAAATCCTTTAGGTAACTTCCAGCTGCTACAACAGTCTTTTGTCAAAACTTAATTGTCTTAATTCTTCACCTAAACACATTAATTCCTATGAGTTAAAACAGAAGCGTTTGGTTTCAACACTCTGGCAGGACAAATACCAACTTTAGCGGTGAGTCTGGTGTCGGACAACAGAATATTTTTGTTGGCACTGTGTTACAGAACATTCACTGAAATGAGCTAGAAGGTAGTTCACCCAACCAAGACACAAGTAAGGCAAGTGTATAAGAAAACAGAGGTACAAGTGATAGATTCCCAATGCCCTACTTAATAGATATTGCAATTTTAGAAGTGTCAAGCCGAATAAACACAGTCTTACCGCTCCAGCCACAAGTCCAGTTATATTGTAACTCTTGGCTGCTGCTACAATCGATCCAATGAGAAGCAGAATTGTACCAATTAAGTAATGAAGAAACTCCTGAAAAGACAAGCACAGCATGCATCAGAAGGGAAACTTAGCTGGAAAGTGTTTTGATACGTCTCAGAAAGAAAATAAGTTGGCAGAGATGACTCAAACCCTCAAACCCAGAGGACAAAACATAGTCAAAAGGAAAAAAAAAAAGCAAAACAAAACAAAAAACCAAAACACAAATCCAACAACTCACCTAGTGAGTGAATTTTATACCAAACCTCAGTTTCTGTTCAAAAAAGAACAGTTTGGGTCTACTAATGTTACTGGAATGAGATTTACTTACTGGGTATGGATGCAATCCTTTCAATTCAGCACGGTACATTATTGCATCAAGTGTGCACCTTACTCAAGACATGGTTCTGGAGGAAGGAAGAAGCCTTAAGGAAATATTTCTCTAGCCTATATGAAATGGTGTAAGTGGAAAACCAAATGCTCCTACTTCTGATAATCTTAGAAATAGGATCTACTGCTGCATTTACTAACAACTTACATCAACCAAGCCTGGAAACAGGAGGGAAGCCATCAAAAGCACAGCTGCAGTAAAACAAGATGCATTGAAGTTTTCTGAGAGAGGACCAAGTCACCACTTTTAAACTTTTGTCTGGTGTGATAAGTATCGATCCAGGAGTCAACTTTACCTTGTAACAAGCAGGAAATATCTGTGGATTTAGGTTTTGAACCCTCACAGAACTTATGACAACCAATATAGGTGTTTGCAGACTGAACATGGGTTGTTTCTTGTGCACGGTGGAGCGGGCAGGTGGATATCTGCTTCCTTTATCTGCATTGCACTATCAGCATCAGCCAAGCAAACAAAAGGGAGAGGAGAGATTCTATCTCAAACCAGAAGACAGAATACAGTCCCAAAATGAAATTGTTGAAGGAAAGCCCAGAAGATGAACAATCTGCCATACCAGTTTCACTCTGCTCAGGTGTTAAAAAGAGCTGAGAAGGATTTTTCCTGTAAAGTAGGCTCTGAGACCACAAGTTACTTTCCTAATTTGTAAACTTGTTTCAGGTAATCAAAATCTCAACCCTTGCATTTGCCAGAATAAATTATATGCATAAGGAGGCTTCTCTGACTAGCCCATGACGCAGCAGGCAAATGGGACATGCCATTGCCTCCTTAGAGACATCAAATAAAGCAGTGTACACAGGCTACCACTTTAGAGGAATCCAAGGGATGGGCAAAGCTGCAACAGAATCATCAAAGGTTACATTAGGTGGAGAACCAACCCCCGGCAGGGCTGGAAGAGTGCCCCTCTGGAGAAATAATTCCAAGCTTTAAAGGGTGTCAGCAATGAACAACCTCTTGAACCACTTCAGCTTTACTGGCTGCAGATCACGCCCCTGACTGCAATGTAAAGATCCTGCCAGGAAACTCATCCAAATGCTAGCTGGAGATTCCCAGAGTCTCTTATGTGTCTTCCTCTTCTGTTATAAAGATACTTAAATGTGACTGAAAATGAAGTTGTTTGTTTTGTAACAGAGCAGCAGTGTTCAAGCATCACATCCCATAAAGCTTTCTGAAGCCAAGCAGCCACAAACTTCAGTGCCTTAAAGTCACTAGTGGCTCTGGAACACAGAAGAATGTTTAAACACACAACAAAAAAACCCAAAAGCAGCCCATGCAGAGGCAAAAATTGCACAGTCCTGTTACAGCAATGTACACATTAAATGCTGCTTTGCAAAAGTGTTATTTATTAGCTTACTTCACTCCTTTATTTCAATTCCTGTGTCTGTGTTATCTCTAGATATATAAGTACCTTTAGAAACAGATAGTGGTGGCACACATCTGAAAAAAAAAGTTTAACCACATTCTTCAGCTAAAAAGAAAAAAGAAAATTATATTTTTCTCTCTGGTTGTAAGTGGATGAATGGACAAACTGTTATCTTAGATCTAAATTACTTATGTAGCTTCCATTAACTGCCACCCAACCACTTCTTGGATTTCAAAATTCCTCTCTATCTCTCCAGCTGGCTTTCCCCATTGCTTTGGTCCTTCTTCAGTGGAACTAACATATGTAAGGGATGCATGTTCTAAGAGGTTGTTAAAATCCATCACCCCACACTAGGATGCAGAACTTTTCTGTTAGCTGACCTGAGCCAGAGCTACTGAGGAAGTTCAGGTCTCACATTTTCGGTGCTGCTTGTTGGTTCTCTGCTAGGATATGAGAGATGGATGTGTATGGGAAATGCAGGAATGAGGCAGGAACATCCTGCAGGATATCCCAGGAATGGCCAAGCTATGGCAATCAGGCTGAGGCTCCTATTTTTTGCTATTGTTTAAATTACCTAAAACCATACCAAAAAGAGACACATCTGATTTAAATAGCACTCACATACTTTATTTTGGGACAGGATGTAGTACATGAATTCTAACACAATGATTTGGTACTTTAGCAGTTCCTGAGCTGCTATAAATGACCTGAGCTAGGACCCATCTGCTGAAGGCTTGATGACCAGTAGCTTCTTTTCAATTGTCTCTTAATAAAATTATTGCCTTCCATGGAGTAAACCTAGATTTATATCTGTGTAAAGGAGGATAGACTCAAATCCAAATCAGCTGAAACTGAAAACTTACAGTTACAGAATCTGCTGAACTGAATACAAGCAACAAAGGGATTTGCATAGAAGGCAAAAAAGAACTGAGTGAAAGACAGCCTATCTTTGTGAGACAGCACAAGAAAACGGGCTGAGAAAGTGAGACATCAACCCCCAGGAGAGGAGAGGAGCCCAGGCTTACCGCGAGTGGCCAGCTAACGCAAGTCAGCTTCCTGTAGACTCTGAAAATGTGCATGATGTAGAAGAACAAAATCATAACCAAATCACACATGGTGACAATCTGAAAGAAGCTGTATGCACTGTAATCTGTCCATGAAGAATTATTTACACTGATGAATCCAATCAGCAGGGAGATCTGGAAGACAAAAGGCGCATTAAGGGTTTTCACTGCAGTGCTCAGAGGGTCATGGAGATGATTTTAAGCACAACAAAATGGCACTTAGAAACAGAAGACAAATATCTAATGTAAATGGGATGGTCCTAACAAAAGGGAGGACAAAGTAACGAGCATGATAATAAGGTTTTATAATTTGCTGATAAATGAGCTGAAGCAACCATTAGGACTGGGGAAAGGGGCAATGGCCAAAAGGAAAGCAGCAGTTTCAGCCTGAAGAACTCAACTTGAAGATGGCTCTGTGTGCAACCGAAGAGGCCTCAAATAGAGAAAAGGAACTGAATGCCTGGAGTTGCACCAGTGACTGAAGCATCTAAACCCCACAGACTTTCAGAAGGAGTTCACTGAAAGCTGTGAAAGGGGAGGTGTCCATGAACACATGCACCTTCACTTTCATTTAGTGATATTTCTCACATGCAAAATCAGAGGACCTGAGCTAACAGTTTTACTCCTCCTTTTCTGCCACCTACAGAGCAGAAGTACTAGTGGACTGTAAGGCAGTATCAGAGCAAATAATGTAAACATTTTGAGGAATTGATTAATTCACCTCACCCCCAAAACTTTTATAAGTTAACACTGCCACATAAAACTATGAAGCATTATTGTACAACTTGTTTCAGCTGTAAACTTGCTAAGAACAAAAGCTATTTCATTTTTTCAATCTAAAGCTACTTGTTTATTTTACTATTCTTGCTGCTTCCACCAGCCTGGCTAACCTGGGTGATCAAAATAAATCTACTGAGAATATACTAAAATATTTTTTTATTACAGACTCTGTCAATGCATGCTTTCAGCCACTGTAATTTTTATTTAATCCAAAGTCAGCCAGAAGCTGTAATGATTCACATTTTAAGTGTTTCTCCTAGACATTAAAAAACTATCTGAGGAAGCCAGCACTTCAAGACTGCACCATCCTTTCCTGCACACTCATCTTCCAAACTCCTAACCAACTGCATTCATTATCAGAATAATTTCCTTAAGATTAAAAGAGAAAAAAAAAACCCAACGGCCAAACAACACAGCTTAGATTCTCCCTTAATGTTAGCCAGGTTTCACCTCCTCAATTCTAAGTGGACAGGCTAAATATATGCATGATCAAGGGTAACCAAAGACTCTGTAGGTAAGAACTTCACAGGGACTGTCACCTTCACCAAACTCCATCCAAACTGTCTTGACAGTGAACCACCTCAAAATGGTGGCTTCAAAGAAAAAAGTCAGTGCTCCGGATTCTTTCCCACACAAGTGGCTACGTTGTTGTCAGACCTGGTCTAGCTCCAGGACTTTTACTGTGGCAGACCAAGGAGTTGATACTAGCACTGTAAGTGATGCTCACTCCAAGCCAGCGATGGGCTTCTGCATTACAGTAAGCCTACATTTCCTCTCACCTTTGAATGGACACAGGGCAGGGAAGACAGGACCTAGATCATGCTCCCTGCTTCTCAAGAATGGAGGTCACATGTGCCTTTGAAAATGCACGATACTGCTCAGTCCCTGTCTCCCCAAATATGTTCCTGCCCTCTGGCAGGAGTGTAGAAGTGTAACATTGGAGCGTCATCCTGCATGTTCAGTGCTTCTGTCTGTACCACGCCTGACCTCTGAGTCTCACTGCCTCGCCTCTGGGGAATCCAAAGGGCATGGAGTCTCACACCTTGTGCGTGGCACAGCTTTCTGAGATGCTACATTTGTTAGAAGACAACAAAGCAACATTCTACACAATTCAGCATTTAAAGAACTCTGGCCCAGTTCTTCCATTCTGAGATAATTTGGATGCAGTTTTGTCCAATCTATGTCTACATCCACCAGGTCCACATTAAGCAGTGGTTTCGTGAGAGGCCATGGTGTCTGTCATCTTCTCCTTCCCCCTAATTTCACGTATTGGCTCCTCCACTGATCTGTGCTGAGCCACCTCAGTGGACTAAGCCAGCAGAAAAGTGAACTACTGAAAAACAGCTTTACTCTGGCTCTGCCACCATGCAAGGCAGGATCAGGTGAGCAAGGGAGTCTGAGGGAGAACTTAGGACACCAACAGAAAGGATAGGAAGGACTGAGCCGGCAGGATGGCAGCAACCGGTGCCATGCTGGCTGCTCAGGCTGCCACAGACCTTCAAGCTCAGCTCCCTGAATCTTAATTAATCTTAATGTCAGTTAAGCAGAGTCATCTGACTTAGCCACTGAATAACCTGAACAATAAGAAGGAGTTCATTTACCCTATAATCTAGGAGAACACTTTAAGTGATGCAAGACACAACTATTATTTCCATAATTTAAAACTAAATGTAATGAAATTTTATTCTATAGGAAGACTCAACAACAAGTCACAGCAAGCACTGAGTCTTGCTCTTGGATAAAGGTGGGATGAGGACAATGTTCTCTAACTACCAAAGGCCAGAAAAAGTTTCCCTTATTCAGGTATCTTCACAATAATCAGTTCCCAGTTTCAATGAGACTGTTAAAATCAAGAAGGAAGCGTTAATTCACAGAAATATTAAATCTGCCCACCGGCTCATTTCATGAGTGAACAATTAACTTTAGCAGGTTTTTTTATGGTGTACAAAGGATAAGGAGGACCAGATCCTTGAAGTACAACTACCATTCAAATAATAAAAAGCACTGGAAAAAAACCCTTAGTTTAAGCTAGACCCAGTTCTTTCAATTTCATGGAAGCATAGCAGTATTTTTCTTTTCAGTTAAAAGGTATAAAAAATTGAGAAGCGTAAAGAAGAATGCGAGCCATCCAAGGACAGAAAATACATCTGAAGTGTTATGATCCTCAGAAATAAGAAGGTACATGGTACCCATGAAGAATCTGCTCAACTCTTGCTCAGTAGGGTAGAACTGTGGATTTGAACAAACATGCTTTCCATTTCAACAGTTCTTCATGATTAGAACAACTCCTAATCCAATTAGTAAAGATTCTCCCTTCTGTGATTTTAGATGTGCCTCAGCACATAGATAGGAAGAAACCACTGCATGGCAAGAGATATTTCTTTCAAAGATTTACTTTCTTAGCATAAACTTTGCAACGTGAGATTTACCTGATGTTTCTAAAGAGGGTCCTCAGTTCATAGGTACATGATTCTATTTCACAGGATGAGTGCAAAGGGGACCCTATCAACAACTTTATATAAAGCTGTACCACATCTGCCACACCATATTGCCTGCAGGTACAGTCAGAGTTTAACACTCACCTGTTGAACAAAGAATGCTAACAAATGCAGGTAATAGAGCCACACAATATCATGTCTTATTTAAAAGCAACAATTATTGAAGTTCCTTCACCAGATACTGGTTTATCGTGATATACCAGGTGATGACTGTACCTTTTTTCCCCCTGGGATTCCGGTTCCCAGAGAATTGAGTGATAAAGTGATAAATATGTAACTGTCTAGCACAGAGCTGAACATCTATCTCAGAAGTCAGTTTGTAGCACAGAGAGAGAGAGAAATGAACGGCAAAGCACTGAAGTGATCAAATGTTACGAGTCTTCTTTATGTATCTGTGCTCAGGGGAGCAGGTTTATATACCCTGAAAATAAAAACTGGAGGCACAAAAAAATCCAGGGCACTGCTATTTTCACTTCAATATAGCATTTCACAGGTCATGAGAGTAACACAGATGTAACCCTTAGCCAGCAAGCCAGTGGGACCAGAACTACAGGTCAAGTGATGGTCAGCCTCATGAGAAGATTTCAATGTGCTCCACAATAAATATCTGGGCTCCAGACCTGCATTCCAAAAGGGGTGAGGGACACATTGCAGGGCACTATTATTTAAGTGCTTTCTGGTTTCCAAGAAGCAAAATAAAGACCATATGCATTAATCAACCTCAAGGAGGGATTCCTGGATTTAAATGAAGTTCCATATTTACTGTTTAATAGAAGTCGATCAGCTTAAATTAATCCAATTCTTGACTCTCCTTTGGACCAGATACTTGAATTGAGTTGTGAAGCACATTTAGGGACATTGGTACCTACCAGGAATTATCCTGCAGTCAATTCAATGTGAGCTAAAGGCACTCAGCACTTAGCAGACAGAAAAGACGTAACAGAGACTGCAAGGCTTTTACAGAACTGGCATTCTCTTCCCTATTTTGAGCTGAAGATGAGGTAACTACACCCTCTGCCATGTGACTGTGAAAAATGCTGCCTCTTAAATGGCACTGGCATACCTTCCCAAGCCTAAACCCCATTCTGATTTGAAGTTAACTCAGATCCACCAAAAAAATGAAACACAATTTGTTCTTTCCTGATGTGGTCTTCTTCCTAAAGCAGCCCTGGGAAGCTGTTGGCCACCTTCGCCACAAAAGTACATGGTTGGCTCATGGTCAGTGTGTTGTCCCCCAAGATCCCAAGGTCTTCTCTGCAAACTGCTTTCCAACCTCCAGCCTGTATTGGTACAGGGGCTTACTCTCAAATATCTCCAGATACAGGACTTGGCATTCCCCTGTGTGGACCTTGATGAGATTCCTCTTTGTCCAGACTGCCAAGGTCCCTCTCCATGGCAGCACAACCCTCTGGCTCATCAGCCACTCCTCCCAGGTTTTTCATCACCTACAAACTTTCCAGGAGTGCACTCTGCATCATCATCCAGGTCATTAATGAAGATGTGGAACAGTGTCAGCCCCAGTATGGACCCCTGATGTACACCACTAGTGACTGGCCTCCAACTGGATCTCATACCACTGATCACAACCCTCTGGGCTGTGTTGTTCAGTTTTAAATCCATCTCACTTGCCCACTAATCTAATCCATACCCTGTCAGCTTGTCTCTGAGGAGGTTATGGGAGACTAGAACCTTACTAAGATCAAGGTAAACCACATACATCACTCTTCCCTTGTCCACCAAGCTAGTCACCTCATTATGGAAAGCAGTAAGGCTGGTCAAGTATCATTTCCCCCTTGTAAATCCATGCTGACTACTTCTGATCACCTTCTTGTCCTTCATGTGTTTGGAAATGCTTTCTAAGAGGATTTCCTTCATCATCTCCCAGTCCCAAGAGACTGAGTTGAAGCTGACAAACCTGTAATTCCCTGGATCTTCCTTCCAGCCCATAGATATTAAGTCGGTCTGTTCAGAATGGCACACTTTCCTTTTGTACCTCTCAGGCTAGAGAGGATAGGGAAGGACTGGACAAGAGGGATACATTCTCCTCCCTTGTGTTATAAAATGCTTCTGGAAGTGTTCCCTGGAAATGCTGTTTCTTTTTTAAAATCAGCTGTTTTCCTCCCTGTTTCTTCTCGTCCCTGACAAAGAATAAGCATCTGAAGTCCTTTGGCCATTATTACACTCAGTAAAACACAAGGAAAATGTACATCAAGACTTCAAGGAAATGGATCTTCCACTGCAGGAAAATTCAACACCTTCTTAAGGAAAAGAGAGGAATCATGCCTTTGTATTAAGAAGCAATTATATATAGCAGGAAGATCCAACTTCCAATTACTCCTAAGGCAAATGCATACTGGAGAAAAGGCCCGTGGCATTAGGCCCAGATGATGTTGTACTCATGATTTCAGATGGCTTGAATTCCACCTAACTCCCTGTGCTCACGCTTGGGTGGCTGTAGTCCTGCAGATGCAATTAGGTTACATAGAAAGCTTGGCTCCAAACATCCTGTCCCCATGGGAGTGGCTGGGCATGATGCTGGGACCCAGAGCAAGCCAGCCACAGTGTCCTCAGCCTCTCTGCTGGCTGGGTCCTCCTGTGGTTTCCAGTCCTGTCATCAGTCACAGAGGCCACCAGGAAAACTGCCCAAGTGCTTGCCTGCCCCTCAGGACCAATGGGCTGGGCTCTCCTACACTAACATACCCTGCTGGAGTGCACCAGCACAGATGGAAAAGCCTAGGCCAAGCTGGCAAGTTCAAGGAAGCTTAACAGAGAATCGCCTGCTCCAAGGAAGGGGCCGGAGTGCATGCCCACCAGTCCAGAGGTTACATGTACAATTTTCTTCACTAGTGCCCTGAGGGTAACAAAGGAAAGGACTTGTTTTGCTCTGCAAGTACCTACAGGCCAGCTGGCACCACAAAGCATTTTCTGCTCATGTGGTAGAAGACTGTAGTTTATCTGACCGCAGAACAATTTGATAACCCAGGAATCAATCTGTACAAGTGCTTTGTATGATCTTTTTCTACTGTCCTGCTATAATGGATGTCATAAATAAATAAATCTCTGACTTTATTGCCAATTATTCTGTAACATTTGGAGAGAACTAAATTTTCCACAGACACAGCTACCTGCACAAACATAAATACTGAGAAGAATCTACTCTTAAAGGAAATCCTAATGTTCTGAGGATGAGAGGCCCATTTCCACAGGCAAACACTGACACAACAAGGGAGGAATTGAAAGACACTGACTCTTGAATCCTGACCCCAGTTTGTAACCGTATTTCTGTCTAAACTTCAGTAAATCATGTATTTCACCACTTCAGCTCCTCCAGCCACCCAATGAGGACTAATAAAGACTTCACACTCGTTGTGCTAAAGTTTTTCACCTTCAAACCACTTCAGACATGTAAAATAAAGATAAAAATTTTGAGGACTGCTAATAAATGTCTAGGGTAAGATGACTGTTTTCCTTTACAGAGTGAATGAAAATAGATGCTCACTAAAAAAACCCAAAGAAACAAAAAAGACAAGACAAAACCCCTAAAACCATACCAAAATACCCACCTCCTTTTCCTCCCTGTTCCCCTCTCCAAAAAGCCCAAATGGACAATCAACAGATCACAGACGTGACAGACATGCAGGGGTGAAAATCATCCAAGGAGGAAGCCACACAATAACAAGCAAGAGGAGGAAAAGGTTTGCTTTCTGAGAGTTGGTTTGAGTTCAATCTGTTGCTACTTCAGCACACAAGATAAACACAAACGAGAGCCCTAGCTCACTGTAAAACGGAAATTGGCATTTATTTCCTGCCTGTCATTTATTTACTTATAACCAACTGTGAGCAGTGCTTCCAAAAAGCACACCATTGCACAAGACATTGCAAATAAACTGTTTTCTAATCTTTAATACCAGGACTACTTTACTACTTGTCCTCTTGACCATCCTTGACTGTTCAGTACTGCACATTATCAGTCACTCTGTGCTGCACTATTCCACTACTCTGCTAGCGACCGTGGAGTACAGGGTACCTTTCCCCCTGTGGCTGTGCCACCCCCTGCACAGGGGTGATGTTCTTTCCCCCTGTGGCTGTGCCACCCCCTGCACAGGGGTGATGTTCTGGTGTGGGTGTGGCACAAGCTGCTCCACAGCAGCTCGCGGGCGCTGGGCTTCCTGTGGTTAAAATATGTTGATAAGGTATCAGTGTTTCCGCTGCTGCTGAACTGTGCTCACACAGCAACAGGGCTTTCTGCCTCTCTCCTCCCTCCCCTCATCCCAAAGCAGGCTCACAAGTGGGCAAGACACTGGCAATGACAGCTGGCTCCAGCCAAGCAATGGGATTTTCCAGTCCATATGATGTTGTGTTCAGTGATAAAAGCTCAAGACAAGGAGGTTTAAGGGGGAATATTTTAGGTTATTGCATTTCTCTTCCCAAGCAACCATTACATACAGAACCACAGACTCACAGAATGGTTTGGGTTGGAAGGGACCTTAAAGACCATCTACTCCCAACCTCCTGCCATGGGCGGAGACACCTTCAACTAGACCAGGTTGCTCAAAGCCCCATCCAGCCTGGCCTTGAACACTTCTGTTGATGGGGAGTAGTGGATGAATTTACAGCTTTGCTTGTGTGTGCAGCTTTTGCTTTCCTTATAAAACTGTCTTTATCTTGAGCCACGGGTCTTTTTGGCTTCCTTCTATTTTCTGCCCATCTTGCAGGGGAGGGCAGTGAGTGAGAGGCGGGGTGGGTATTTGGCTGCTGGCTGGGGTTAACCCACCTCACATGGCCTACTCCTTATCTGGATTTCTACCTGCTGTGGTAGTACAAAGAACAGTATTAAAAATCTTCATTGCAGAAAGACACTGACTATGGTTTTTGCAAATCCCAAGATGATGTACTGAATTGGCAGGCTGAAACTGCTGTCTCACCAAGTAACTTTAAACTCTGGATAATAGTTTTCTTCCTCTATATAGAAATAAGATGTGAAATGCCAACCAAACTGCAGGAGAAAAGATAACATCAATAAGAAGCAAAATTGCCTCAAGGTGCCCAGTTACAGAGAAACACTGTAACTCTTATCTCAAAGTTTTACCATAATACTGTGACATACACTTCCTCATGTGCAATCCACCTGGCTGTGTTATCTTTTCATTTAATTACTTTGCCACGCAATGGATGACCACATCCTTGTGTTTCTCAGAATATTTATTTTTCCTGGCTTTTCCCCACTACTATACCATCCCATAAGAAGAGACAACTTTTTTCTCCAGTGTTTCCTTTCCTGTTTTTTCTGCTCCTTATTCCCTTTCCTCTTCTTTCCCTCCATTACACTCCATATTTCTTCCCGTTTGTATCTTTCATTCTCTCCCATCCAAATTTCCCTCTATACATGACAATGCACCTCAATTCCCTCTTTTAATGTTTCCTAACTATCTTGCCCACTCTCTTGCATCATGTACTGAAATTAGCTAACCGAAAACTATCACTATTCAGGGGAAAAAGGTCACAGGACAGGATTCAGCATGGTGCTACACCTGCACAAACACTGTAGGCAGCAGCTCTAGTTCACCAGTTTCCTGCTGGTAATTGGTAATACCCGAAAGTGCTTTTCTTTTTCATCCATTGTACTTGATGGAGGACTGATGAACCTTTGTACTGCTTTAATGTCCCTCCTCCTGAATCTGAAAAGAGGAGGACCCTGAGAACTATTCATAGAATTGATAAAACCTGTTTGATTTCCACTATCTTAAAACTTACCCAAATTTAAATGCAAGCAATTGTACCGAAACTGTGTCTACAGATTGGGAGCAAGGGACAGCACTGACTCTCACACAGTTTCATCACAGCCTTTTTTAAAAAAAAATATAATAAGAGCTAATGCTTTTTATATTTGAACGCAAAAAAGTCAGAGTTTCCAGCTTGTGACACCAGCCAAGATAGTAAATGGAATTTTCCATCCCTATGGGAGCCAGTCAGGATAACTGTGCCCTGGAGAAATGCCACTGACTGCAGCTGACAACATTTCCAAATGTTACACCTCAATACAGTGAAGCAACACCCACATATTATTAAATACATATTTTTGGATGGAGTAAAATAATTTTTTAACAGCTTCCCAAAACAGAAAGATGAGCAAAGCACAGGCCAAGGTTACAATTGCAGCTCATGCAAGACTGGCTCAGCTAATTTAAGCAGCAATGTTGACTGTTGCTGTAATCGAGATTTCCTTCTTCCAGGGCAGTGTTGGAAATGTGAGCTGTAACAGAAAAACCCCTACTAGGAAAAGAAGATAAAAGTTCATTTGAAACTTCATTAAAGACAGATGAAATCAGCTGCCTGCAAGTGCATGGTTCTGTGAAGCAGTCAGTCTTTGGTTGCACAATCATCTCTCAGCCCCTGCGTCTGGGCAGATTTCCTTCTTGTCTGGCTGCTTTGCTAAAATAAGGAGGCTGCCTGGCCTCTGATAAGTCACTTCTTGTGTGCACCACCATCCACAGGCTATTTATTGAAGATAAAAATGGTGGGAGGGTGAGAAAAGGCAAAATAATCTCATTCAGACCCTCTACAACACAGATAAGAGAACAATCCTAAGTACAAGCAAGTGGTGTTCTATATCTATTAATAAAAAGCTATCTATCTGCTCAGGCACAGGCCTCAGTGGTAGAAAAGGGTGTGGGGTAATCCCAGAACCAGCATATGAAAGACATTATTAAAGAGCCCTTGCTGCAGGGTGTTAGCCATGATCATTAAAAAGGCAATTCTTCGTAATGACTAGCTGCAATTAAGTCCTGCCTACCACTGATCACAGTGCATGCAGGACTTCAATCCCGCCCCTGCCAGCTGAACTAGTTCCCTGCCTCAATCCCACAGCTGCCTGCACACACTGAAAGCACCATACAATCCTGCATGTTATTTACTGAAAGCTGAGGACTTCATAGCTACATGGCAAACAATATGCTATATTCTCATCAGGCAGTGAATTAGTGAAAAAAAGAAAAGCTTGTTACCCACAACAACCTCTTAATTTTATTTCTTCTTCTCTTCAATTTGTTTCAAAATCAACTTAAATTTAAAACATTCCAACTGTAAAAGCCCTATCAGTAAGGTTTTTCAATCTATATAAAAGCTGCACACACAATACTCAAACTATTGCAGCAACTGAGTAGCATTGCACAAGTGCCATAATGCAAGTTACAAACAATTCCCCAAACACATAAAACCCACTGCAAAACACTATTAATGTCACAGCTGACTGCTAGCATGGCAGCAAAGGATAGGAACAGAATTTTTAATACAGCAAATGCCCTAGCAAGGTTCCAACTCTGGGAAACACAGCTGCTTTCCCTCTAAGTTTCGAAGAGGTGCCACCTGCAACAACTGAAAATACTACTGTGGACAAAGCCAGGAGAACCCTGTATCTCATAGCTTGTTCATTCATTAACAAGGAATTAATTCTCCATGCAGGCAACAGCCCCCACATAACAGCTAGCTGGCCACCCACTCCAGTGGTCTCTCCCACCAAGCAATAACCCTGAATTATGGATGAGTCTGCTCTTTCAGGTAAGAGCAGAGACACATACATTTTATACCTGTGTTATTTTCCTGTAGATGCAAAGATACAATTACTCAGCCTATGCCCTCTGCCCTCCTCCCAGTTGTGGTGCTTGTTGGGAACCTGTGTCCCCCACAAACAAGCCCATTTAGAAAAATACTACCTTATTGCTGCAAAAAACCATATATGCACGTGGCTCCTGCTGTAGTTCACGCCACGGTAGAAGATCATCTGTCTTGCATGGTAGGGAGAATCTCTAAATCACATCCCAAAAGATTACAGGAAGTAAAAAAACATTGTAAGAGACTTGAATCTCCAGAGTTCCCCAGAAAAACTGGAGTATCTGGTGATAGCAACCAAAAATGAGGGGAATTAGTATAACTAAATCTCTCCAGATCCGAAAATTGCACAGCAAGCTGTGACTGTTACTTCTCTCTTCTGCAAGTCAAGCACTTCCAACACCTAGATCATCCTGGAGAGCCATGTCAACTGTTCTCTCCATTGGTAAACCCGAAAGTCAGACAGAATGACAGGAGAAGACAGTCCACAGTGTGAGTAGGTTTGTGTCAATGGAGAATGACTGCCTCAAACACACAAGGTGCTTCTGAGGCAAGAGAAAGAAAAACCCCAGGAGGAGAAAAGAACTGTAGGCCAACAAAAGTGGGTTTGGTAGAACCTAAAAATTAAGAGTTTTGAGGCTTCTTAAGGAACGGCAGAAGAGTGGCTCTCGATGGCAGAATGGAATCCAGGAATTATGCACAGGAAAATAGAAGCTCATGGAGGTTCAGAGACACCTCAGGCATGTAGACATTTCTGGAGAACTTTGCACTTTGAGGCTGTTGCTGCAAAAGCAGCACAGAGCTCATCGACCCTGGCTTTGGAGAGGGAGTCCTCCTGTGGACAGGAGATTGCCCACCTCAGCTGCCATACTTCCTTTTAGTTGGCTGGGAAGATGAACGGCTTGCAGGAACCAGGCATCTCTGAGACGAACCATTCTCAGATATATTGTTTGGCTTGTTTGTATCATTTGCCCTTTAAAAAGTCAGTGCAGTCCCATATTGCCAGTGATAACCAATATAGAAAGAGCTTAATCCATACTTGAGAGCCACAGAACTCTTGTAGATAAATTTCATGGCTGTCTAAAAATGGATCCACCAACTGTGCATGGCAATAGTGCCTACAGAGAAGGAGCCCATGTTGGCTGACCAGCCAAGCCTGGTTCAGACTGGGTGGTTGCTAAAAGCCCAGGGTACATTGTGTATATTTACAGGCTGCAAAGTTTCCACCATGATCTGGATATCCAATACATATCTAGCAGCACAGAGCCAGTTAAAACTAAGATAGGAATTTATAACACAAAAACCAGTGCCCCATGGCAACAATCATTCTAGTTACCCTATCAAATTAGATGCATGAGAAAATAAAAAGCAATCTCATCTTCCTGGAAGTTGTTGCTGAGATCAGGGATACCATGTGAACTGCTCAGTAATGTCTCATCTCTCCGCCTGCCAACCCTCAGTGAACAATCTGCTCATCGCTCGCTCTTACAGATGCTGCTCACAGCACAACCCCTTCTCACTGTCTGAGGCATTTAGTGCTTGACTGATTTGGATCTTCAGTTGACACCTGCCATATCTCTCTCTGCCTCAGAGAACACCACACTGACATCTGGCAGTCACATAGCAGTTAAAAAGTTCGTATCTATCATCTGCAGCAAGGGCTTTGCTAAGCCATGGCAACGGAGCCTTGAGTAAGGTCTCCTCGAATAAGATGAGGACTCGTTTACATCACCAAAGTCCACATTGTTAGGTGTGCTGGCATATGATGACTTTCATCAGGAAAACACAGGTGAGAGTTCCTGAAAACACCATGACAATCCCCAGATGAACTGGCATCATCACAACCTGGCTGCTGGATCAGGGTGGGTCTGTGCACACCAGGGAACAACCTTTCCTAAATGCGAACACTTGATGCTTGGCAAGGTGCCAGAGAAGTGAAGGGCAGTGAAAGAGGGAGAAAAATGAGAATAGATGAGATTCCCCTGTGTCACTGTTGCAGCTGACAGCTTTCAGTGAGCACCTGGAGACTGGCAGGCCTCTCCAACAGGCTGGGACAGCTCTCCTGTGTCTGCTGGGAAGTTGTATACTCAAGCAATTGCCAAAAGGCTCAACAAGCCAGCAGGTGAGAAGCAGCAAGTGGGGACTGTGTTTTTCCCAAAGAAAGAAAAGAGCTCTTGCAGAGCATGATTACAGACTCGAGGAAAATAGGCCAAGTCTCTCTGCAGTTCTGCAGCTGCTGCTGGTCATCTCACGTTAACAGCATACTTCTTGCCCAGCAGTCAGCACTTGTTTCTTGAACTCACTTGTGATACTTCTAAAAAAACAACACAACAAACTGCCAAAAATAATAAGAAAAAAATTATAAGAAAATTCCCCCTGAAGCAGCTTCTCAATTTTGTCATCATCACACTTCCATTTTCCTTCAGGGAAGCTGTGAGCAGAAGAGAAAGCCGTAAGCACTGCAGCTGCTGCTATTGTTGCAGGAAGAGCAGCCAAGTTTGTTTTGGCTTTAAAAGCTGCAGACACCTAGCCTTGACCAGTCAGGCACATCTGCCCTTGCCATTACATTCATCAAATGACCATCATCACAGTGCAGGGTGTTCTTTCAGCCACGATGACCCCTTAAGAATCTCAGTTACACAAAGAAAAGGAAGCTCACAGGTGGGTGAAAGGAAATCACAGCAATTTCAGAGTCTGAACCCTGCATACAGAAAGTAGCAATTTCTGGCTGCTGTATACTTTACATATCACCACAAAATAGGAGGACAAGGCCACAGCACATATGACGTGACAATAGCACAAAGGGACAGCTGAGCCACAGGACTGAGTGAACACCTCAGAGGGACTCCCCAGGGAGAGGAGTGGAGGAAACACTTACTCATAGAAGGAAATACTGTCTGGCTTTGGGGGACAATACCCCAGTAACGCCGAGCAGGTACCAGAGCCCCAGGGTCAGGTGTGCTTCTCTCACTGATGGCTTCTACTGGATCACTGTGAGACACAGTGAGAACAAATTGTTCCAGCACCTATAGTCCTGGAACCCAGTGAAGGGTGCTTGGCACGATGCTCTTTATCATTTATAGGCTTGGAGCAGATGGAGACTGAACTTGTAAACAAGGGATCCGCTGGTTTCTGTCACTCTGTGGCAGGAGAGAAGGATGTTCAAAGGGACACCATCTCCAAACAAAAGGAGGACAGGGGACACTCTGATGCTCCTGCACATCTTAAAAGAAAGTCGCAGAGCAGTAAGAATCCATGTTTTTCACTACATCTTATTATCCACAAGACACCATGTGCACCTGATTAAGATTTTTAAATGGTGCTTTAAAATTTAACTTCCCATAAAACAAATCTGCCAGGAAACCACTGCCAATACTTTACTCTGCTCTTTCAGGCATACTAAAGATGTCTCAGGTGATGCGGTAAATTTCTATGCTTCATTTCCCTTTTTTTTGTTATTTCAGAGAATGTATTTGCTAACCCCTGTTCAATCACCTCTACAGAAAGAATCACCTCTACATGCACAGAGACTGCTAATGAATGTATTGCAACGAATCCTAATGGATGCACCAAATAAGCAATGAAAGATGGCTCCAACTTTGAGCTTTCAGAAAGCCTCTTTTAATAAATAACAAATAAAACATTCACTGACACATTCAGAGCAGAGATACCCTAGTGTTAAATAATGACTATAACTGCCTTTCTACAAAATGTACTAGAGTTGATTTTTTTAGCCTTTTAGAGCAGTTTCAACATCAGAAAAATTGCAAGTTTCTTTTCTTTCCTGAAAGAGGGAGATAGAAATTAAAGGAGATGCTGCAAAACCTTCCCCTGCCCAAGAGAAAAAGGACTACATTTTCAGCTTGTGGTTTGCAACACATGGAACCACTTCAAGCTTATGTACTTCCTGCCTTTCTGTGCCAGACACTTGTTCTTGCCCACAGTAGCCTCTATGGCTGCACTGTTCCCTAAAAACACTTACAGACAAAGAAAACCAGAGAACTGAAGTAAAGCTCCATTAGTTCCCACGTACTGTGTAACCTGGTGGACATCTGCGTCACTGCAGCTGAGAACAGCTGCATGGAGACAGGACAGAAGGGGAGAATTCCTTAAACTGGTGTTGCTTGTGAAGTTTTGCCTCATCAAATAAAACTGTGTCAGCCCACCAGCAAGCGCTCCTTGGTTAACATGCAGAGAAAGCAGCGTTTGCTTCCAGCTCTTACGCAAACACCTGGACAGAAATTGTAAAATGGCCACCCAGAGCAGAGGCATGGAAAAAACACCACTGGCTGAGGTAGCCAGCGCTGGTGTTCTCAGAGGGGAAATAACAGGACCTCCCAGTCCTACTGGGCTTAATTACTGAGCTTGGACATTCCTTACTCGAGTGCTCCAGCTTACTTTGGAGCCATCTAAGACTTAGATAATTTTTTTCTCTCTCTCTCTTTGTTCAGCATGCGCAGCAAGGTCCTTTTACTGCAGTTTCCAGCAGAACAACAAAAATAATGAGCAGCTACAACATAAAGCTCTGACCTTGGCCTCAGAAAACGTGTCTCATTGCTTAGCCAGTAGTTTATCTTGCACATTCTTGGGGTGGTTTTCTTCAATCCACCAGAAAGCACAGTCTATACAGGACTCACACACAGGCTTACAATTTCAGCACCTCTACATATCACCAGAATGCTTCTCTTCTGACTGAGCAGCTTTATTACCATAGAGGCAAATTCATGTCACTGACACACTGCTGCAGAGAATTACATGTTTTACTTCAATCACCTCCATGGACAGAAAGACATTTCAGTCTCAAGATCAAGTTAAAAGATTGAGTAGCTCTCAAATAATTTCAAGCAGCACTTGCTTTTGTGAATTTCTTTTTCTTGCATCAATGATTTTGATTAGGAATTGTTTTCTTGCACTAACAGATTTTGCTTTCTTTTCATATTTTAACTTCTTCTGAATATAGTTCCCCAGTAAATTTGTCTGATATTATACAGCACATTCAGAAATGGAACTTGGCTCCAGCAACCGAACTACCAGCATTCTCTAGACTTCAGTGTTAGATGAATGAATATTCACTTGAATACTATTACACAACTATATGTTAGTATACAAATAACCCAGAGAGGCTTCAGCACACTTCAAAGTTACTCAGAATTACAGACTGTCTTGTTGGCCATTCACTTGTCAAGTATGTCATTGCATTTGTCAAGGCATACTTGGGAAATTGAATAGATACTCTACAGAAAAGCTTTAACTATTGCCTTAGCATTTTTAACAAGTTAAAATGATGTTGTTAAGTCAACTTTTATTGAGTTTATCCTTTTTTTACATTGCAATTGCTTGTAAATCTTTTCTTCAGCCTTGAGAAGGCAATTTTGATTTTTTTGCTTTCTCTCTTGTGAAACTGATGGCTCGCATTGAGCTGACAGAATCAGCACTGGTTTTCACTTAAAACACCCTGTATTCTGAGGCTGTGCTTACTCTGACAGCTACTGTAACAGTAACAGTGCTGTCATTGTGGGAACAATGGCCTTCAGTCTGAACTGCGACAAAGTTAGTTTGGCCCAGCCTGGGGGAGGTGAAAGAGAGGCAAAGAAGGCCATAGGCCACTCCACACCTCCCAGGAAAAAGGAGTAGTCCAAGAACAGTTTGAGAAGCCTGAGAGACCTACACAAGCATGTGCTGTGCCATGATGGCTCTCCTACATGTGAGCTCTCAACTCTTCTTTTCTCTCTTCAGTCTGTATCGGTCACATGCCTGCAAAGCTCTGCACCAGACACTTTGGACAGGTGATGCAATCACTCCTACCAAGTGCCTCAGAGAGGAGGACACCTATACAGGCTCCCCTGTCCAACATGGGCTGTGCTGAAAGCAGGACCTCATCCGATACAGCATCAGTCGCATCCTCCAGACTTCAGCTGTAAAAATATAAAAAGCACGTGAGGGCTCCAGGAGAAATTCAATGGCACTAGACTTGTTTCAATCTATCAACACTGGCACTTGAGCCTCCCTGATGGCAATACAAATGCACATTCATACCACTGACCCTAATGGCACAGGATGCCTCAAAAAACTCCCAAGAACCCATCTACCGAGAACTTGGCAAGCTAAGCAAGAGGTTCCTACAAAGGCTTACATTGAAACAAGCCAGCAGTAGCGCGGACACAAAGTAAATGTGCCTCAACCAAATCAGGATAGCTCATGCAAAATGCTCTAGAGTGCCATCTGTGTCAATTTTGGCAAGCTGGCTAAAATTCAAGTCATTCAAGTCAGTTTCTCTGGTCTAAGTGTATTGTGCACACTGATACGCACCCACTCACACGCTTGCTTAGTAACTGGTGCTACGGAACCAAGGTGGCCACAGTGGGATCCTGCATGTATCCCTAAGAGACGTTGGCAAAACAGCAAATACCAAAAGAAAGAGAAGGAAAGGAAAGAAAAAGCAAAAGCTGTATTAACAACATCAAGATAAACAAGCTGAAGTAAGATAGATGTTGAAATACTTTGTAATTTCCTGTCAAAATCAGAGTGTCAGTTCAGACTGGATTTTGAAAAGAACCCCAACTAAGGTTAGTAACAGTCACACATGGAAAAGCAGCTTTCAAATTGTCTTACTGCCATACAAAATACATGAGTCTGCATAACTATGTTTTTTCCTCCATTTTATTTTCAACATATTTATAGACCATTCCCTAGGCCATGAAGTCAATGCATAAAATACACCGTCTTTTCAAAGCTATAACCATTCTGCAAGGTTAAAGAAATTGTCTAGCCAAAAAAAGTAAAGGAATTTGTGTAGGCTTACAGGCAAGGAACACTTTTTTCTTCTTAATTTCATTCTATGCTAGTCACCACAGCACCCAGAATTTCAAGAGAAAGCACTGGTAACATCAAAAAATTAGCAACAATTCAGGCTGCACAATCTCCTCAGTATTCCTGAGTTTAAGCCCTTCTGTCTCACAGCAGAGCAGCTGCAACATTATCTTCTATTGCCTTCCTATGATTCCCATGGCATGTTGTTACTGTCCACTATTAGAATTACGTCATGCACATTTACATACAATTGTTGGGGTTTTTTAGCTTGCAAGCACAGCAAACAGCCCTTAACTTTACAGTAAGTGATGAAATGTTTCTTTCTTGCCCTCTATCACATCACATCACTCTACTTCTTGGTAAAGGGGACTGAGGAAGAAAGAGAGGACAAAGCTTGTAACGTTTCCTCTTCACAACCACAACTGCTCAGAGGCCCAGAACACCATTTAGTGTGATATATATCTAACCCAAATGACCTTATCTTTACCCTTTGCCAGCATAATGGTTCTCCTTCTCAGTAAGACTACAGCCACTAGCCACATCAACACTAGTGCAGAAACGTTTACAGATTCAGCATAAAGAAATCTTCACAAAAAGTTACTGCCAGCACTTCATACTAGGAGAACTGAATGCTAATACAAATGGGCCTGTGGATATAAATACTGTCTGAGAAGAGATAAAAGAGAATTGTAAAAATATTTAGCTCTCCCTATTTTATTTGGTGCAGGAGTAAATCTAGAACTAACATATTGTGGTTATTTCTACATGCTACAGCACAAACATTTGGTTTTCTTATGGAATTATTTGAGAAGATGCTATTGTGATATGTGATATTAGAAGTTCATTTGCCCAAAATTCTTTGAATACCTGAGGTAACTCCTACTCATGTTTACAGGCAAGCTGAAAAGCAGAAAAATATAAGAAGGTGAAGCTGAAAGAGTGCAAAGGAAAAATAATTTAGATTATTTTAACTTCTGTTAAAGTCACTGCAGAAAGCCACTTGCTTAAATTCGGATGAATTTTACATTGAACTGCATTGATAAAATACGACTTTATGCAAAGTATGTGAAGCATTACATAAAATTACATAGATTTACATGCAGCAGATGAAAATATGTAAAGCATGTAAAGAATGCATGCACTTAATACGTGCACCAGAAACTGACATTACGGCACAAATAACTATACTGTGGTAGCTTTAGGAGTCACACCCCAGAGCTGTAGAGACACTACAGCAGGATGGAGGGCAGAGAGGATTAGTTATTTCTAGTCCATAAAAGGAACTCTTCTTCCCACAGTGGTGAAGGCAAACAGACTTTCAGCTCATCAGCCGAGCACAAGTCTACTATTTTAGGGCTACAGGTTCAGTTGCAATGTAGACACATGCTCAAAAGAATGTCTCCTGAAAAGATTCTCCAGGTCTGGTCAATGGTTTGGGAACAACCCAAGCCAGACGAAGGCAACAGACACCTGTTTGTGTTCCTACTGCACAGAACTCACAGTGAGGGACAACTCCCAAGTCCCACGGGTGCAGGACAGATGCTCAGCAGGTGGAGGCACCCATGACCAGTCACAGTCAACTTCATCTCTTGCTACTGAGGGTCATTTCTAAGGGCACCTGCAGCTAATAATGAACTGGAAGGAACTGGGCAGCTTTTACAGAAAAATATGAGGATTTGATATTACTAGTCAGCAACTTAGAACATAATGAATCTTAACTTTGAATGCCAATTTAGAAATCTGGGTGACAATAACCTACACAACTTTTAAAAAATGACTGGACAAATACAGGCAGGGGGAAGAAGGCATTGGGAGCTTATAAAAATGAAGGCAACAACTCCAGGATAAAACGCTGCCAAGGCACAAGGTTTTGCAGGATGAAAATGTACATGTGGAGGTATCGGTCTTTCACTGTCTTTCCTGGGCATTATCACTGCCACTACTGTAATTAAGCTGACAAATCACCCCACAGATAATGATGTGCCATAAAAATGAGAAAGACCTTATCCATCTGTTAATCCTCTCCACATCTGCATGGAGCTGAATTTCATGCACTGAGTTAAGGCATCAGCTCAAATCCTGGCACCGACTGCTTTTGAACTTCAGCCCTACATCTCCCACATCCCTCCCTGTGTCACTGGGTCACTGCTGGAGGTCTCTGACAGACAGGGTACGGAGCCAGCTGCAGCTGGAGCCTCAGCTGTGGTGCCCACCTCTACCACATCGCTGTGGGCACTGGCACTTGGCCCCGTTTTCTCCTAAAAACTTACCCACACTACGGAATGAGGTGTTCCAGTGCAGCACGATGTGCCGTCGCATCACGGTGCTATCGCTGTTAATGGCAAAAAGTTAACACTGCTGCTTTGGGCTCACGCACGTCCGTCTGGTCAGAAGCGCTCATTGCTGCATTAGGAAGACGCAAAGGCAGCTTCCGACAGACGGCAACGCTCCGCTCTGCCAGAGGAACGCGGGCTTTTCGTCCTGCTGGGAGCTTCGAGAGCTGAGGGGCCAAACCCGCACGGAGCCGCGGCCCCCGCACTGCCCGACGGCGCTCTCCGGCCGCGTCGCCACAAGACCCGTCCGGCAGGGATGAGAACGATTCCCGCGGGCTCCGAGGGCCCCAGCAGGAGCCCCGGCAGCGCCCCCCACCCCGCTCGCCCCTTACCATTTGGGCCACCTTCAGCATGCCGGCGCAGGAGCGGAAATAGCCGCCGTCCATGAGCTCCGCGTCCGAGCCCGCCGAGGAAGAGGCGACGGTGACGGGCGGCGGGGCCGCGGGGCCCCCGCTGCTCACCCCGGTGCGGATCACTCGCGCCCCGTGCGACATGGCTGCGTCCGCGCTGCCCTCGCCGCTGTCCGGCCCGGCACGGGGAACGGGACGGGACGGGATGGGATGGGATCGACGGGACGGGACGGGGCGGGGCGGGCGGCGGCGCCCCGGGTCTGGCAGGGCCGGGCGGAGCGCGGCGCTTCCCCGCCCGCCCAGGCTCCCGCCCGGCCCCGGCGGACGCGGGGCGGGGGAGGCCGAGGGGGAGCCGCGGGGGTTTCCCTGCCGCGGGGGAGACGCTGCCGCACCCAGCCGGGCAGCGGGGTCCGGGACAGCCGGGAGAGGGAGCCGCGCAGGGACACTCCCCCCGCGCCGTGCCGGAGCGGCAGCCGCAGCGGGACGCCCGCCCGGCCGCCCGCCCTGTGCAGCTGGGTTACATGGAAACGGAGGCCGAAGGGAGGCTTTCCGAGCGGGGAGCGGGACGCCCTGCCGGGAGGGAGCTCCACACGAGCCGGCCGCCGCAGCGGGGAGCAGCCTGGCATGGACAGTGACAAACCCCGCAGCGCGTCGAAGTTTGTCGGTGGTGCGCTGGGAGGGGACCTACTCCGGTGCTGGGATGTGGAGGTACAGCTGCAAACAGCGTCTTCCCACACGGCACTTATTCTTGCCAAAGCCCGCCCCCCGCCCCCCGAACCTTCTGATTCTCGATCTCATAGAAGATAAAAACCATTTGCATTAAATGAGCAGCAACAGGTAAAACTGTAATGACTATCCAGATGTCTCAGGCCCAGTGTTTGAATTAAATCATGCCGTGATACTACCAAAACGCAGCAAAGGAGGCTATGTATTTCCTCAAGTTTAAAAATAACTTGTTCTGCTTTTTGACAAGTGAGGTAATAGCGGGCCTCTGAGCTGGGCATGTGCCACTTTTGTACTCACTGGAGTAGTAACCCCATCTTCTGGTGCTTTGTTCTGCAGTTACAATGCACATTCTGTTCATATTTAGTATTTACTAGTTCCTTCAGCAACTAAAATTGTCCTAGGAGGGAAGACATGTAAGCCCAGATGACCTCCAAAGCACATAAGGCCGTAGTGTAAGCAGTTTACTTGAGCAAAATGGGTTTGCCATTGTGGGCAATGGCCCTTACTAAATTAGGCAGTACATAGTCCTGGACTTCTATTAAGTCAACTTGTAGTTGCAATAAAAGGTATTACCTGTCCCACCACATTTTATCTCATGCCATTAGATATCAAAGCTACAACACTGGCTACTGCCACAAGAGTAGAATGCTAGCTGCTGAGAAAAAACCAATTTGTTCCGGTTTTGAACAGCTGCTTCCCCCCCCCCCCCCCCCTTCTCCTTACAGTTCCTATTCAGAAGCATGCATGGTTATACGTTTCTGTAAGCCCTGTGGAGGAAGGTTCCAGCAACTTCTTCAGTTCCTATTAAGAAATGGGGTGGGGGTGGGGGGGGGTGTTACCTGCTGGTTCAGCTTCTTTAGTTCTTTATTTCTTTTGAAAGTGTATATGTGACTGGTGCCCTGCTGATCTGAGTTCAGGCCAGTGAAACAGAAATAAATGAAATGAATACAAATAGAATAACAGTCATATTTTCTACCTAGCAATACAGGTGTCTTCTGTGAAGCACTGGGACAAAGTCCATCTAACACTACTGCATTTGAAGTTTTTACTATAGTTCTCATGCTAATTACTTCAACTTGTTAAGTGCATCGTGTATGATGATGAAGAAAGGTACTGACAGCCCCTTAGTAAATGAAAATTAATGGCTGTAAGTTGACATCAAGTACCCTTATGTAGTGACTTAGATTTTTCAGAGGCCGTTTGTCTGAAACAAGTTATAAATAAGTCAAATACCTTCATTTTGCAAGCTGAATAGCAGTTTGTTTATTGTTCTAAATATCTGTACTAAGAATTTCACTAATGACTTCATCACTTACCAGTTGTTCTTTTAAGGCTTCTTTCAATCTTACGAGTAGTAACCTATAGTAGATACAAACCTTGTTTTAATTGTTATGTGATAAACCACAGCTAGCTTATCTTCTTTATCAATATCAGGATATACAAATGCATTAACTCATAGTTTGCAAATCAGTATTTAAGGCTAGTGCACTGGAAGATAACCTCTTGGGTGCTTTTGGGTGCCTTTCTTCAGGCCTGAAATAGGAGGAGCAAATTTCAGAAGGAATGCTCAGCCTGTGATTGATTCCTCCAATTTCAACTAGATATTCAGAACACTTGAAAAACAAGACAGCTGGTATCTGGGCAACAGATGAGAAATGAGGCACATGAGAAAGAGCATGGGAAGTAAGATAATTATCTTTCTAAAAGGAAAGAGCAAGGCAGGTAAGTGATGGTTTGTGGAGAAGAAAAAAAAGCAAGGCCAACCACAAAGGAAATTTTTGCCTAGTATGTATTTTTTAAACTCAGAATTAAGGATTCAACCGACAGATTTGTCTTTGGAAGTCTTTCTGCAGATCTTCCCTTGAGGATCAGCACTGAAGATTCAGAGAACGAGAGCTATTTTGCCAGAATCATTCCTTATC
Source organism: Aphelocoma coerulescens (assembly GCF_041296385.1). NCBI lineage: Eukaryota > Metazoa > Chordata > Aves > Passeriformes > Corvidae > Aphelocoma > Aphelocoma coerulescens. The sequence continues at coordinate 50,694,370 of NC_091015.1, read as the reverse complement.
TGGTTTTATCTTACATTAAAGGGCGTATTCTGACATGTAACACACAGTTGCCATGGCAGTTATAGGTAAACCAGATGAAACACAGAACTTCTCTTAGCTCTACTCCCTCTTACTACTTCTGTCCACAAATCACGTGTGGGTTATCAGTTTCGACCAGACCACTGCAGTTACTACAAAATCTTGAAATGTTTGCCCAAACACAGTCACATCCTTTGGAGTTGAAATAGATACATCAAATATCAATTGAGAAAGAATTTCTATTACTACTACTGAAGCATTTTACTGATGAGAAATCCCTGATGAAATTTTAATTCTGGCTATATTTCTAATCACATTTTATCAGTTGACACTTGGATCATTTTGATGCCTTTGATTCTTTTTTTCCCAGCGAAGGAAAAGAGCATACGGGATTTTACTGACGCATTTTATCTGTGTAGATAAAATGCAGAGTTGGTAGGCATTCTTCCTTCTCACAGCTGGATAAATTCAGCAAGCAGGAGACAGTCTGACCTATGTTGTGTAGGCCAAATGCAATTTTCAGACAAATACAGGTTTTAAAATAATATCTTGGCTTCCCTCACACTGAAATCTTATGACTGACAGATAATCAAGAAAAAAACCATGTGATCGAGAACGGAATTAGCTCTCTGCTGATAAATCTTCTGCAAGGCACATACGTAAGTAACCACACACCATTTAGTTACAAGGAGAAATAAACAAGGATTTTTTTAGCAGTAATGTTTCTCTACTACCATATACTATCAACCAAATAAGCTTTTGAAGACTAGAGGGGACTCCAAATCTTAATCCAAGAATAAAGGTTCACCAGTAGTTTTTAATGAGGAAAACTTTAAATAACATCACAAAATAATCCTAACCTTTCACTCACCACATAGTTCCTGGAAAAAATTCCTTAGGTAATTTGTATTTGAAAGTAGTTTTCAAAGGTATCTGTTTTGAAAGTCATATTCTGTCATACTTCTGTTTGAGTCAAAGTTATTTAAATATGAGCATCAACTTCATTTGTTAAACTAAAAAAGTTGCAGATGATGCCAGTAGACAGGAAAGGAGGCAGGAAATTCCTTGCTTCGAGCACTGGTGTCTTGACAGTTCTTATATGGATTTAATCTTTTTATCATTTAATAGGATTTAAAGGCCAGTTTTTAATAAGACAGATTAATGGCCTAATCTGAGGAGAAGAAAACCCAAACAGCCACAGTCTGCTGAGAAACAAGAAGTGCTACCTTTAGCCAGAGATTTGAGATACCCTCAGTAGGTTAAGCACCAAGCACTAAGGGGGTGTTGTCTGGGCTCCTGCTTTGGAGCCTGTTGGATCTGAGAAACCTGTTAAGATAATGTATTCCAGGCACAATATTTCTTCAGCTTCAGACTTCAGCTTCAGACCTACAGTAACAGGCTCCAAAAGCAACCTTGTGATGTGAGAAGCTGTGAGAATATGCACACTGACAGGATTGTCAGAATTCTTAGTAGTATATATTACAATCTGAACAAGAAATTTAAAAAGCAAGCTTCTACTCCCAGTTTACAAAACACACACAGTTGGACCATTTATTTATTTATTTATTTATTTAACTTTCAGGTGTTTTTTTTCTGCACAATGTCACTTTTCATACCTAATAATGATACAATATCAGTTTTGGTAGCATTCAGTATCAAAAGTATACCTGTATCATTTAAAAAGTTACATTTACAAACGTGGCACATTACGTAAGATTTATTAAATGTTTAGTAGTAACAACTATACAACGTCTAGAAAAATACCATGTTAATTTTAAAAGAAGCAATATGAAATTTTATTATATAGTACAAAGTCAGGGTTAAATGTATCTAAAGATGGCGTTATTATAAATAATCATTTGATCTCAGTTTATATTGTGTCAATTCTAACAGAAATGTTCAAAAATACCTCACCCCTCTTCCAAGCTTTTATCGAAGGTGAATAATCCTCAAGGAACTTTACACTACAGAATTCACTTTAACCAAGTATTTACTGCAAAGTTCGTGATCGCCAGGATATAAAGCTAAAATACGTATTTCCAGCATAGCAGGAGGTAACCACGAAGGCAAAGAACTGTAGAGAGAGGGGAAAAAAAGATTAGGAAATAAATATATTTGAGAGCACTGTCATTTCTAAGAAAAAGAAACAGTTATGGGACTTGGGAAAAAGGAAAATAGCAAGCTGACTACAATGGCACACTCTCACCTCCTTGTACTTGTGTGGCCATCTCAGTCAACACTGTATAAAAGTAAGCTTATGCTACGTATAGAAATATGGGCTCAGGAGCAGACAAAACATGACATATTTCAATTTCTTTTATAAATTCTTCATTATACTGCCTCAGGATGGATCTTACAGATTGGACTGCCACCAATCCAATACTTGCTGCTTTTAGAGCCTGAGGGATTGTCTGTGGCCCAACGTGAGTTTGAGTTAACACTCCTGCTCTGCTGTGTCCCAGGAATTGCCTGCAGCCCACCTGTACCTCTGCATGGCACAGAGTGCATCTGTTTTGATTACAGAGAAAACCTGGATTCAAATGCAGGCCCAGACACGTTCTCAAACAGCACTACTGATACGGTTACCAATTCCAGAGGTCCTCTACTGATGAATAAAGATACTCCTCAGTGCAAGTGACAGTGACAGCAACCACACTGTCATATTACCGCTTTGTCAGAAACCGGTAACAGAATAAGCCTTCTATAGCAGGCTAGATTTATTTCAGCTGTACTGATAAAGTCCAATTCAGCACTAGTGCTTAAGTTCCTGTTAATCACCGCACGTTGTTCAAAATAGACAGTATTCAACATGGTCTTAACGACAATACCAGAAGGCTTTGTGCTGGTAACTGAATCAAACAAAGCTGTCACAGCAAATAAGATTAACACCACTTTTCTAAGAGGTGAGCAGTGACAGGACAAGAAGGAACAAACACAAGTTACAAGATGAGAAATTTCAATTAGATATCAGGAAAAAAAAATCACAGTGTGAGTAATCAAACACAGGAATAACCATCTTTGAAAATACTCAAAACTCAAGTGGACAGGGTCCTGGTAGCCTGATATGAATTAACCCTGCTGTAGGAGGGGAGAGAGTTGGACCAGATAACCTCCAAAAAGTCAGTTCCAGCCTAAAAATATTTTATGATTCTACAGTTGTTCCTGGCTTATATGCCATCACTGGCCTGGGTAGGCACTGCTGAGCATTCATCCAGGCAGTAAATCTAAGCCTTTCAACAGAGGGCCCTTGGTGAGTATTGTCTAATGCAAATTTAATCTGTAACACCAAAAATTGTAGATGATGATATAAAATCTTATTACAATAAAAAACTGTAGCGTTCTTCTTTTTCCAATTATTTTGTTTCTTATTAAATAAAAGCTTCATCTAAAATCTTTCTAACAGAATGACTATTGGGGATAGATGATTTGCTAAATTCTCTATCCATGAAACCCTTAATGGACTTGGAAAGCAAGAATCCACATTTAATAGTTTATTTAGACACTGCATTAGATAAACATTATTAGGAAGTACTAGAAGAGAATCCAAACCTCCCATGAGACCCTGAACATTCATGCATTTTGCATAAAACCTGAATCAGCATGGAAGCTTATCTAGCAGCAAGCACGTTCCTGTCAGCTGCAGTGGTTGAGTTACAGATCTGTAGTACAAACTGCCAAGGGGAGAAGACCCTGAACACCACTGAAAGGACAGGGATGTAGAGATCCAGTTCCCAGAACAAAAAACAGAGCAGGTGTTCGAGTTCCTGTGTTCATGGCCATATAAAATAAACTTCAGACAGGATTTGTGAATAGTCAGGAGGACAACTGCAGCAGCATGAACACTCAGTAATTTGGAATTCCTGCGGACAATTCAATTTGACTACTGTTGCCACAACATGCAAAAAGTTCTTTTACAATTCCCTTAACTTTGCTACTGAATGCATTCACCTAACTCAAACAGTGACAAGGCTTTTTTCTGTTCCTTTTTTGTTTTAAGTTAGTTTTCATCCACTTTGACTGTTTTGGATTTCTAAATCTAAGTAGTAAGACAGTAATATCAGACTAAGTAGTGATTTCATCCACTTTAAAAAACTGTGAAGTTACCTGATTTTTCAGGCATTGCCCTTGCAACTCAAAGGAAAGACTACCAAAAGTTGAAGCTGTAACAGGAAGATCATTGTGGAAACAGCAATAGCACTCCAGGGCTTTCCCCAAGGTGCTGTGTGGGCAATGTGGACAACGGCTGAGCCCACAGAAAGCTGAATGCATCTTATCCATAAGTGTGCAGAGTTAGCTGAGTTAGTTTAAACTGCCTTTGAAGCTGTCCAAGTGGACTGAGGTGACTTGATCCTCACAATCTTTTTTGTTTGCTCTGATGTGCAGGCTCCGACCTCAGCCAGAGAGCTACTCATAAATGGGGGCAGGAGAGGAGGAACGCAGTGTGATCTTAAAAACATTACTGCCTTTTCTGATGTGACTGTCATCTCCTGGTGGAATTTCGAGTCATCTCTAAAAATTATGAACTAAATTGCAGCTACCTATAGCTTTTGTGTGTGACCTGTATCACTGCAGCTTTTCAAAATGCAGAACACCTGCAACTTCAACCCACACTTCCAATGAGCCTTCATTTTCTATAGTTTTATTGGACATAGAACTGACTTAAACAAAAAATGAACTCACTGAAGAAGCTGCCCAGCTGTTGTAATTGTGATTGTCCAGATCTTTGGTAACTGAAGATGCATCTACAATGGCAGCAATGAGATACAAAACAAAGGCACTTCCATTAAAACACAGACCCTGTTGAAAAAACAAACGCACATAATTAATATGTACAGGCATTTTTTTTCCAACATTACGAAACTCTCTTCTGAAATACGCTGAACATATGCAGCATACACTAGAAATATAATTCTTAACTATTTTTACCTTCTTCCATCTTTCTATCTGTAAGATTAAAATTTAACTGCTTTGAAGATCCATAAACAATACACCATATTTTGGACAAACCGTTCTCTCCATCACACTAAATCCAGAAAGGTCTTAAAGCTGGTGTGCTGTGATTTTCCAAAAGTGAAAATAAAGACTCAGTTTGGTTATCGCAATCTGAGAGTTAGGCAGTAAGAATATGACACTACATGATAAAAAAACAAACAAAAAAAAGAAACAAGACACACTGCACTTTGATTACATTTCTAATCTACACAAAGATAGGAGTCGATAACTCCTGGCATATGGAGAATATTTATAAAACTTCCAAAACTTTGTTTTCTACTGTACTTAAGGAGACAAAGAGGGCGACTTTTTTTTTTTCATTCATATTCTTCCATCTCCCAGTACCTTTCCTTTTTGCCTGTTTTTGAGAGAAGAAAGAAACAGGTAAAACCAAGGAGAACAGTCTGAATGGACTACATGGGTCATCAAGATCCCTCCATGGCAGATGCTGCATTTTGTCCTCCAAGGAGCAAAGTTAATGTCTCAGGGTACTTATGTTCATTACGAAGAAAGAAGCAAAGTAGGTAACAGTGACCTCACATGACAGAGAGAGCAAACAAAAAGTTTGTTTGGTTTTTGCAAGTGAGAAAGAACAGGAAAGGAAGAGAGAACAGATGTCTGAGAAGATGAAAGAGAAAAATGTATGACGGTTTTTTAAAAAGTACATGATTTTAATACTTTGTCTTTTACTTTCTCACTACTTGGTCATGGAAGCTTCTTCCTCTTAAAAAAAAAAAAAAATCCCCCAAAACTCCACTCTGCTGCTTGTCTAAGGCATACAAATTTGGTGCCAAATTTAAGTGGAATGCCTGTGACACGCTTTGCATGTAGTTACAATTGCAGGAACTGGTAACTCAATATAGACCTGGTCCTAAAGCTGTACATAATGAGCGCCCTTCAGCTTCTGACCCCCGGTTTGCACACCGGAGTGTCACACAAATATAACCTTTAACTGTTGCTGTAGCTGTTTAAATGTTGCCATACTGATGCAGCTCCAACTATTAATTCCCATGGTGTGACCCAGTGGATGCTAGGAATTTATGCCAGTTATTCACTATTTAATTAATCTGTCACCAGCTCTGGCAAAATCTAAAAAGAGCTGCAGCTCAAGAAGAGAAGTTCAGAAGGAACAGTGGAAAATATCCACTTACCTTTCCACAGGGAACTGGGCTGGGCAGTGCCTCAGCACACAGAGGGAGTCCAAGGACTGGCACTTGAGATTTGATTCACACACTTACAAACAAGTGGGGTTCATCTCACCTATATCAGTTTGTCTAATAAAAGGTATTATCTCTACCCACAGACGTCACCCCTCATTTTATCTGGGCATTGCAGCAATAAAATATTAAACTGTCAATTTTAGGATGAGATGCCAACAACTGGCAGGTTCTGGTGAACTTCTGTAAAGCACTGATTTAGAAACTCCAAATTTGATACCTAGAGTATTTGTTGTTATTTTCAGATTTCCCATTCCCATTCAATTACCCTGGAAAGCTACAAATCCCTGCAATATCTTGTCATGTAGAAAAGAAAAAAGCACATAATTTCTGAGAAGTGCTGCTCTGGGAAAAAACACTGTTGGGGAAGATGGAATGCAGTGCAAGCTGACTGGGCCTTTACTGCCAATATATTTCTCAAACCAAATGGTTCATGCTAAATTACCATCTGCTTCTTAAATTCAAATTTACCAGATTTTAAAAGCTTCCATTGATCGTTTTAGCAAAAAACTTGCACTATAAAGGAGAGTCAGTTTTGAAGCACATCCTTTGGGTTAATTTGCAGTAAAAGTAACTGCATCTTAAGCAATTTGGTAATGTGCTTAACCTGCAAAAAGTGAATTTATGACAGAGAGGTCCAGATGTAATTTTGGATACTGCATACAATAGGAACAGTTTGAGCTAACTGTCCCTAAGGAGGCAGAGCAGTAACTGGCAGATACTGAAATTCAGGATTCTTCAGAGAAGAGGGTAAAGGTGGTTGCAAACTCACTCAAAAAGGTGTGTGTCATGCTCTTTTGAATAAAGACTAAACACACCTCCCTGAAAAGAGACTCAATGTTGCTCTTGGCCAGACAGGAGCAGCAAAGGACCAATTCAAAGGCTGTTCCCAAAAGCTCTTTCAATACCTTAGGGCAAAACAAGCTGGAAAGCAAGCAACTTTTATTTATTTTGTATTTATTTTCTCTTTATATTGCCCCTTTATATAAAAGGAGATTACCTTTTGGACCTATATTTATGTACATCTACAATATATTTGGAACTCAGAGCAAGAAACACACTCGATATGAAATAGAAACAAATCAAATATTCCAGTTTGTCTACCACATAGATCAGGGGCAACTCATTTATGTGCAGTTGTCTCATAATAACATTCAACTGATGAAAGAAGGGTAATGACCAAAGCTTTATTCAAATGGATATAAAGATGCTTTCCCTTTGAATGTACTTCACTTACATGTAATGCAATGGGGAAACCCCCCCACCACCACCTTTAAATGCACCCAGACACATTACTGCTGTAATTGAAATAATCCAACATTTCTATAGCAGTGTTACAGCCGTAATGGTAATTGCTGGTTATGAAACTTGAAAATAGAGAAGCTATCTGAACATAATCCTGGTTGTTCTCATTAGTAATTGCTATAGCTGGCTATTTATTGCAGCAGCAAATGGGAACACTAAAAGAGAAGAGTATTCCAGTATTCAATTTTAGTCACATACACAATATAGCTGATAACAAGCTGTGCAACACAGAAGTCAAATACATTTCATCATAAAAATAACAGAATTCTAGTCAATAATATTTAGCTGTTAAAAAAACCCAAAAAAACAGTATCACATTGTAATCCAACAAATGCAAAGAGAAAATTTCTAGTGATTCTTAGATGGGTCACAAATAGCCAGTTGGCTGAAATGTCAATGACTTTTAGGATCTACTATCCTGAAGACCAGGTTGTTATGCAAATGAGGTAAAAACACACTGTTGAGAGTTAGGCCAGGTTTGCTCAAACCATAAAAACTGGATCTGAATTTTAAGTGCCTGGGAATTTTTTCTGTAATTACAATAGCTGTTTATCTGATCTGCTTTAAGTTTTGAGCTAAAAGCAAAGGATTACACGGTACATATTTTACCTATATATAACACTAATTTTCAGCCCCATTTTCACAGTAGACTACATATGGATTGTCAGAGTGTTGCTACCTCTGAACCACCTTTGCTTTAACTTTAGCAGAGGAAGACTTATATTTTAAGAGCTCAAGTCCTGCTTCTAATGCATGGTGTTGATTCCAGTAGGGATTCCTGCTGTTTAAGACATATGGCCAGGTCTGTTAGCTCAGAGGCAGCAACAGACTCATTCTTCATGGGATGTAACCACTACTGAGAGAAAGAGAGGTCACTGTGCATAAGTATCAGTCACACACACATTAAAAATCAAGTCACTACATCAACCAATGAACAAAATGGTGAAACATCATAGAAAAAGTGTTTTTAAAGTGTCTGGGTAGTATGAAGGTCAAACACTACAGGTATGCAGCCACACAGTAACTAGGGGAAAATCTACAAAGAGCACAAGTAGAGTTGTTTAAATTAACACACAGAATGCACTGATATTTCATTCTCTTCAAAACCCAGCAAACCTGAAGCAACAAAGAATGGGTATATTTACCACCATGGTCCATGGCACCTGCGGGATCCTAGTGTAGGTCATTGTCATGTAGATGATCAGAAAGAAGACGGTGAGAACCCAGTAAAACACAGCTACAAACATCACCCAGCCAAAGGCTGGATATAGAAAGTATTCTGTTCCAGCGATCAGGGTCCACACCAGCAGCCCCAATACCTGCAAAAGTTATGGAGAAGAAAGAAAACTGTTACACAGCTTTAGACCTCATACATTTGTTCTAGGTCAAGGAGTGACACCACTGCTGTTCCCACGAACTGTTTGACGAGCTGAGCTGGGATGCTGCACTGGCAGAATACTGATCTAACAGAGAAGAACACAGAAAACCTTTTTACTGTGGCAGGGTGTCACAAAGGGAAAGGCATCTAATCTGTTGATTTAGCTCAACCTTTAGTTATTTTGGAGCCATACTTGCAGTGATTTTACAGCTAGCTCCTGAAAGGATTGCTTATTATAGCTCACTCACTGATGTGCAGGAAGGCAAATACTGCTGTTTTGCTGCCAGCAAAGTCTCTTTAGAAACAACAGCCTGTGAAAGATCACTGGGATCTTCAGATTCTATCTGCCACAGCCACAGGTAACTTACTAGTTGAAGTCTAGCTCAAAATGGTCCACACCTGCTCTGCAGACTGGCAGGCACCAGAGACACAGAACAACTTCTAGACCTTACTGTAAAAGGTTGTGGTAAAATATCAACACCACTACAACATGCAAATTTAACTGCAGCAGACTAAGTCACATTGGGAACGTCATTATATTCCACAGTTCTTGAAACATCTCCCAAGTGACTTGACCCTAAGCAGTCGATGAGGACTCACACTCAAGCAAAGTCCTCAAGCAAACCAGTCTGGGGGAAAAACCTCCCTCCTCATGTGGCAATCTGTTCATCTGTTCAGATCTAAGACATGAAGAAATACGTGAACCAGAGGTTTTAACAGACTTTCTCCAGTTTTCTCCAGTATTAGTTGATCTCCAGTGCATTAAAAGGAATGAGGAGCAAGCGAAACATAAGTCATATGCCACAGGAAAAAAAATGTTGTGTGTTTTGCAAGTTGTCCAGCAATTAGAAAAATTAACTCTAATTAACTATAAAATATACTATCAACTATAAACCTAGCTATAAAAAGAAAGTGATGTTTTATACCTTAAAAACACACAAACACAAAAAGCTAAGCCCACACCACACACTTTATTAGACTCAGATGTGGGAACTAAAATTCTTGTATTTGCAAACAAAGCTTATCTCTTTCTTTTCCAGCTATCTGGACTATGATGAAATTGCCTAGCAGTGAGAAATGGAAGGATTACAAAATTAAAGCAAACAGCAAGACATTTAACACATAACAGCCATAGCTGGACAAGCTAAAGAACCTTCTACCCCAGCATTCTATTTCCAGCAGCACTTAGTACCAGATATCTGAGGAAATACATTAAAGAACAGACCATGCAACAGTAATATTTCCTTGGACTACCCTCCTCAGCTCTCAGGAATGTGCAGTGAAGGGACTTCCTGAGCCTGTGGTGATCTCTTTGTAATCAATAGACCCCGACAGCAGATGACAGCTTTGCTACAGCTTCATTTGCACAAGAGCCAATCCTATTCCCATGCAAGCTGCTGGCCATGGTCACATTTACTTCTCTATTGCAGAACTGAACATGTATATAATGTTTAGCGATTTATCATTCATGTTTACAAGACAAAACTATACTGCCACAAAAAAGTTTCTTGTAATTTATTCTCCTACTACCTTGAACCTGTTTATTTTGTCTTCAGTTCATCCTCCAAATTGCCACAGAAACTTAATTCAGCCATCTACTGTGTATTCACAGTAGATTCGATGTATATTATTTGTACATTCATCTACTTCTGCACCATGCATACATAAAAGCACTGCACAAATGTCTGTTTTATGGTTTGTTTGGGTTTTTTTTCCTCTCTTAACAGAGAAAGCATATAATGGTCTGTTTAATAGCATTTTCCCCCCGATCCACCAATTTCTCTTTAATAGGAAGCTCTAGAACTGGCTCAGACCGGGATAAAAATTCCTTGTTTTCGCAGCATACCAGGGGAGGGCAGCATTGCCTCGTAAGAGCAGCTCAAATAGCGTTAAGTGGGTACTTTAAAACACACTATTTTCAATGCAAAGTTATCGGTTCAGCAATGCTTCCCATAGTTCATTTTAATTCTACTTCCAACAACATTTTACTAATAGTAGCAATTCAGTTAATGGCACCTCAAATTGCATGAACTACCACGATCAGATAAAAACCAACTCAATTTTAGTGTAACAAGTGTTTTAAGTCTAAATAATTTTGATAGACTGTTTAGCTAACAAAATACCATTTTCTTAGGATACAAAGTTGTTTTTCATTATGCCCATCCACTTCAATCCAAACTTAAATTTATCATCCAGAAATTATCCCAATAAACAATTGATCTTGTGCTTGACAAATAATTATTAAAGGCAGATTTATCCTAGATTTGAATATCTCATAAAATACCAAGAACGGACATTTTGAAGATGAGAAAAAATTAAACATCATTAAACACTCTGCTGTTAAGTGTTGAGTTTTAGAACACTTCTAAATAGAGAAGCAGATTTTTCATGAAATGCACAAGACTATGAAAAAATTTTACTACTAAATGCAGTAAGATTGATAAGGATACCTCAGCTTATATAATGGATTATTACTCAAAAGAGCAAAATATTCACAAGCAGCAAATTATTAAAATTAAAAAGGAAAATTCCGAGGTTACATGAGACGACTGATCTTACATTACCACACAGTAAAGCTAGCCAGACATTCACTAGAGCACAGTACTCATGCTGGTCTGTTTTTTCCAGTAGTATTCTAACCTGGAGTTATCACTCCTCTTTCAAGATCATTTTAATATTTAAGTGGTTTTACATCTCACATGTATTCCAAAGAATTGCTTTTAATGCCTGTTTTTAGCTAGCTTGTATCAATGACAGAACAACTCGCCCAGGCAATTGAGATGCACCACAGATGTTACAGATTTATATTCTTAACTGGTTCCTGCATTGTAACTTTGATGGGTTGCATATTAGAGCACATTTGACATTTTCAGTTAGATTCAGATACTCTTACAGCATATTACTGGAGCTGACAGGCTAAAATAATATTTCAGATTTCTTGATTAGATCTGAAAAGGTCAGATCAGCTCATGGTCAACAATTCATTCCATGTAGTTAAATGATATGGCAAATGGTTTCGCTGCATATGTAAACATATGCAACAAATTGATTTAAAGTTCACACTGGCCGTCAGCATCTACAAAATACCTCAGGAGCCAAAGGAATACAGATATCTAGAGAAGCTTTCCATGATTAGCCTGTATTCTCAGCATGTTAAATACTGAGATTGCTTCTGCAGTGTTAAATGCCTGCCGTGTAATTTTCTGACTGTCCCTTACATGACACATTTGCTGTTCAACAGATCAGTACAAACTGGGTGACACTCCTGTGTCTGCTAGAGCTGAGAATGCCACTTCTCCTACTGGTTTGGTATCACACCTGCCCACTGGGAAAAACTGGACTATATTCAAATGTCATCTCAATGAGCATCCAGCGTACAGAATCTGGCAAGTGAGTGATAGGCAGGCAACACTGAAAGCAAAGATCAGCCATAGCTGGGGAGTGCCTGCAGTAATTCAGTGAGCACAGACAGTGCACAGCCACCTTCACTGCTTCGGGTCAGCTGAAAGGCAAGGGAGAAAGCTTCACCCAGGAATTGGGAAAGGCCTGTATCTCATTATAACCAGGTAGACTACAGTGTATTAGTGATAGCTAAGTATTTGATTTTAATTTATAAGCAAGTCAGAATATACTTAATTAGAATTACAGGAACATACTACTATCCTGTAAAAAATGAGCCCAAGAAAGGGGGAGGGAAAAGCATCAAGAAGGCACAAGAAAATAATGCATGTGGTAATGGATGAGAGGGGATGCTGGGTCCTAAGACTATAAGGGCTCCACCAACTGGATCCAGTTTTTCAAGTCAGATGGGAAATAGGGATTTCAGTGCAAGATAAAGGTAAGCAGTTTTCCCTTGTTTATGGCAGTCTGTGATTTCAACTCAGACATTTATTTTGTGGTCATTTGGCTGCTGCTTGATCAGGTACCTCCATTACTAAAATGCATTAATATGTCAAATGCACTAATGCATAATTCAGCAGTTGGCAGATACCATAAAAAGGAACTAACTTGGTAGCAAAGTCCAATATTATTGAGTGTGCAGGTTTAAAATTAGATGTTTAATTGCAAATTCAAACCCTTAAATAAATGCCATAATTCTTCTGCAGTGTTGAGAACTTCAAAAGCATCAGATTAGTCACTTAAAAAAAAAAGGGGCTTTGTTGTTAGTACATGAGACACATCCCGTCTCGTGTCACTGGTACAAGTCAGCCGGTATAAAAGCAGGTGTGAGCTTGAATCAGTGTATCCAGTTTTGCTTTTTAAAGTAGCTTAAAAACTGCAGAGGAAAATTTGTACTGGCAACCTGCATTTAAAAAAGCTACGATGTAACAACTCCTCTCCAGTGATGCTAGGGTTTGGCATTCTCCAGCATTTCTCCTGAGTGGTTAACTCAGCAACACAATTAAAAATGTGTATACACCTACTTCACAATAAAAGAAGTCTCACTGCAGCAGAACTGACAGGAAGAAAACCCGGAGGCTCATCTATAAAAACAGGTTCACAGGAAAAAAAAAAAAAATTGGCACATTTGCCTGAAGCTTCTCCTATCCTTCATCCAAGAGCTGCTTCCTGCGACCATCAGCACTGCAGGATTTATATGGAGTTGCTACTGGCGCAGATGAAAATGATGGCAGATGGATACTAGAAGAGTTGTGCATTTGCAGCATGAATTGCCTCCTGTATGCAAAGCCACCTAAACATGGACAGGATCCAGCAAGGAGAAAGCAAGACATCTTGCCTTTTCTTCCCAGCAAAGGAGATTTATGATCAGAAGACAGAGACACCGTTCTAAACTATTGCACATCATTATTTCATTTATAAATCACAAGTTAGGAGCTACCTCAACAGCAGCACAAGCAGCCTATCAATGTCTCTGCATCCATCCTTTTCTCCCTTGGCTACCTATCAGGATGGTGGTGCTGGTGTGGTTTTTAAGGAGGAAAAAAAAGAGGGAGAAAAGGAGAATTCTGCTTCTACTGTTCCTGTAAAACCTCTCCAGGACAGTCAGTCATAAGAACAGGCAGATTTAATTGTATTATTTCCAGGGGTTTTTTTTATTATTTTACATATTTATTGTTTTATTTGCAGATTATTTACAGATACAGAATTTCTTTTACTTATTCATTTATTTCCAGCTCTGGCTCAAGAGAGTCAATGTTTTCACTGCACTTAAAAAATATCTTTAAATCAGAATTTTTGTGCTCTCATACACCATCCATGAAGTGACACACAACAATTCCGCCTTCTGCCACTAGAGCGAGCACAATCATTGCTTTTTTCTTTAGAAAAGGGGCGCTTTGCCCAGCAGTAACATTAGGGCAATTTCCATACAATGCAACCCCTTCAAATCGAAAGGGAACGCTCAAAATCATGTAACACACAAATCTTTCACAAGGGTAATTCTAAGTTAGAGTGTCTGCCCAAAGCAATTTAAAAGGGTTCACTTCCAAACTGGGACAATAATATAGGTTTATCCACAAACTAGTCAAAATCAGAATACTTAATGTATTTTACTAAAAAAAAATTGTTTAAGAAAAAAATAAGGCAAAAGCCTACAATTACTGGATAAATCAGATCAATCCAGACTGAAATACAAAATGTAAAAACCTTGTTTCTGCTGCAGTCAGAGAAAAGGTGATAAACATGGTTTTAAAATGGAAAGATTCAAACTTAAAATATTTCTATTAACACTGAGAAAATATGCAAAGATGAGGAAATTAAAAAAAAAAAAATCCAGCTACATTTTTTAGAGACATCAGAACTTTGTTTAAGAGTCTTTGAAATGTCAAGGGCCACATGAATGTACTCTGCAATAATCTAATCAATACATTGTTTTACTCTACTGCTTCTCTTTCCCAGTCTGAAACACTTTTTTTTGACACCAAACATTACAAGGAACTGACATCAGCCACTCACTACTGTCCCCTCCTCATTACCAAGCACACTACACATCACTTTTCCTCCATAAGCACTCTATGGCATCAGCAGTTGGGAGCATTTGTCTTGCCAAGAGCTCCACAGTGGAGGAAAGCTTTGTGATTCACCTGGAACATCTTCCAGAGAGACAGATGCACAGAAGAGAAGTTGGGCTCTAGGTACACGCAGGAAAAAAATCCTTTGCATGGTTTTGCAGGTTATACACCAAATAAAGGAAAAGACTGTGCTTTTGCTGAGATTTTTCAAGGCTTTGCCTTGCTAGGAAAAAAAAAAAATCCACAGTGCTCGCAGAAGCATGTCAGTGGTCATAATGGACATACCAATTTTATAATTTATACAGTACAACACTTAGCATCAAACTTAAGTAGCAGCTACAAGTCTCAAGTCTCTCCCAGCTTTGAAAACACTTCTGCCTAATGAAAACCCAAAATTCAGTCTCTTCTACTTTCACAGAATTTCTAAAAATTGTCTGAATACCTGTTTAATTACTTTCAAGCGACCATTTTCAGTGCTGCATCTTCCCACAAGTCTTCAAAATGTCTGTCATGCCCTTGGTTCTGTGGCAGCACCAGCACACACCCCTCACTACAGGTTAAATGGGCTTGAAAGAGTGGCAATACTGACCATCACTTCAGAGAATCACCCCCCCAGAGTTGTTGTTTAGGATAGATTTCCTAAGAAAGAAAACTGCTGGAAGCAGCACGTGCCAAAATATGCTCCAGAAGTATGTCGTCATTAAAGATTGAACTCTCTTACCCCAGAGTTTAGTCCAAATCCTGTGACATGTCAGAAAACCTCCTGACCCGGGATTGAAATGGGTCAAAGCCTTCTGGCAGAACTTAATTCAACAGGGAACACACCTATTCCGGAATGAGACTTCAGACAAAGCCCTTCAAGGGCTGACAGACCTCTGCTGCCTTTCCCACAGCTCTACAAAGCAAGGAAGCCTCCCACACCTACCCCAAACCCCCCGGAAAGAGTCCAGGAGCTCCTCTGCCTAAAAAAGAGGGGACCAGACCTCCTCATGTGTGAGCCAGCGAAGAAGGGGCAGTCCTGGTGTTCAGATCGTGATGCTCATTATCCAGACCAGCCATGCAGTGAGGATGTACTGAACCGGCCATGGCATGTGTAAATAAGGGTATCAGCTTGCACTTCCAAAAGGAGTCACACCGGGAGGCAGAGCCAGCATGCAGGAGTGCCCAAGAAACAATAAAGTCTCACTGGGAAGAGTGGAGAGAGGGAAGCAGCTAGGGACTAGCATGCAACTGAGAAACTTATTTTTCTGATCATAACAGGCACTGCAATACTGCAGAGTTGCCCAGGCATAAAGACGCCAGCACCTGGGCAAAGCGTAGCAGCACACCCAATTTCATGTCTCCTTAGTAATCTATGACCCATTAAAAAGGAGTAAATCACAAAGGTACTCCTTCTCTACTTCAGTCCATGTGTGAGGAGTCTTCTGTGATATGGTGCTCTGGCTCACTGCGTCTGGCATCCCAGAAAAATAACTCAGGGGTGGGAGCCAGTAAGGAAATCGTGCTGTCCATCCCAGCAGCATATTACAGGTTGCTTCACCTGAGAAATATGCATGGAATGTGTGAGACCAGGGCTAACACCAGTAACACAGAACTAAAGGAAGTAGCTTAAGTTAAAAAAGCAAGAGATGTTTTCTGGAAAACACAGACGTACCACATCAAAATTGTGAAATCACTACAGCAGATTCCATACAGTTTCTCAGGAAGTTCTGTTAATGGCTAGAGGCAGAGTAGTGGATATTCAGAAGGTAAACAAGAAATAAGACTTTGTTCAGGCTGTAAATTTTGTTCATGTCATCAAAAATGTTACAACGGAAGATGAGAAACTCTTAGGAAAAAATAAAGGTAATAAAAACCTCTACCAAAGAGAACATATCACAGTGCTTTATGAATTGGTGGTGTACCCACACACTGAGTATGTTCTGCTTATTCCTCCCTTCCATTTACAAAATGATTCAGTTGGATTATTCAAGGCACAGAGAACAGCTCCTACAAGAAAAGACTGTTAAAGCTGGAAAAAAAAGACAGGTCCAATTTTCTGTTGAAGACTGAAGGAGGATATTACAGAAGTCTGCAGAATGTCAGGTGGCATAAAGAGGGGAGCGAGGAGTAGATTAGGACTTGCAACACAAGAAGCGTCCTCCTAAATTATCACACAAAAAGATAAAAACCAAACAAAATGAAATGGTTTTTAAAAACAAAATAAAATCAAAAAGAAGAAAAAAACCCCCAGTACATAACCAAATCACAGAATGCTATAGGAAACAACACAGACACTCTGGGTCAGCCCTGTCTGTATATATTATATACATACATGATAGTCAGAATGCAATCTTCAGCACTGTAAATTCCTAAATGTGCAGTTTGCCTGAAGTTAGAAAACCATAACAGAGGGAGAAAAGCTTGCAGTATGTGCTCCTTCTTACACTCTTCCCTATGTTTTCAGTATCAGCGACTATTAGAGACTGAATACTGGGCTAAACAGACCACTGCCCAGATCCATTACAACCACCATTACTAACTTCTGGTTTTAACTTGCCTTCCTTTCCTGCAGAAAACCCTGGGAACCAAGGACTGGAAGATGCAAAATTGTTAATATAATAGGATGAGATGATTACATGCCATACCAATACGTCATTTGTTTCTATAGAAGAATTACAAGAAATAATCTCAAGCAACTGTGAAGAATCTGCCTTGAATTATATCATCATGGAATTTATCTTCTCAGTAGAGTGGAGGTTGATCATTAACAGGGCATTAAAATGTGTACAAAGCATATAGATTGGTCCTTGTCCCAGGGCACTTTCCACATTAAATGCTTTAGAGTTTGAGGGCTGCATTCAGGAGCACAGTACTGCTTACCCATGCCTGTAAATTCTAACTCAGTCTTGTGTTTTGCCTGGGGATCCACACTTCCAGGGTCATTTATATAGGTTACTGTACACTATGCATATATTAACTTGGTATCACAGGGCTACCCATCATATTGTCTACCAAGAGGCAGCAGAAGACAGCCTTGTCTGTGCCCATAATGTTCTATAGTCTGAAAGAAGTACGTTGATGCAGAATACAGTGAGATGGGCAGGCAGGAGAAAGACCTGCAAGCTCAGAGCTGCTGCGGCTGACTGGGACCACACTGGTTACTGCTATCAGCGGCTCCATCAGGGCCACAGTGCAATGTAAAAACAAAGAGGAGTGGTACAAAACGCTACTGAAGACAAACAGCCTGTCCTGGGCAGTACTCGCCTCTCTGGAAGGGCACCCGCTGACACAGTGCAAGGCAACGACCTCCACAGTGCTCAATCTCCAAAGGTCGACAAGAGCGTCTAAACACCAAGGCGAGGAGACTGCCTGGCCTCTTATCTAACAATCAGGAGGGATGCGACTGAAAGGAATGCTGCTGCCGCTCCCTTTTCCTTCCACTTCAGCAAGGCCTGGCTGCGGCAGGGGTTTCTCCCACCACCTAGAATTTCCTAGAGAGAAACACCTCGATATCGTGCGGCAATGCTTGTTGATTCCAAATTCACTGCCTCCTCCCAGCCCTGTCAGGAAACTGTAAAGTGGTACTGCTACAGCAAACACTGCAGTACCATGGAGCTGGGAATTGCTCACTGGAATTCCTGCTACACTTTGCCTTCAGCAGCAGAGAAAGGAGCATGTAAAGTAACAGCATATTAGAATCAAACACAAAATAATCTGCCTTTTCAGTTACTTTCTGAGCAGATTTTCACTTAGACATGCCTTCAAGTATGAATTTTAAAGCAGACAATTACAAAGCAAAATACTCACACAGAGACACAAATGGCATAGGATACATATTTCTTTGTCTCCTAGTGGCTGCTTTTGTGCAGCCGCTAGAGGTGATGGCTTTTTGAGGGAAAAACTTGAAGATTCAGTACAAACACCTTCAGATTTAAAACTAGCAATTAAATTCCATATTCCATTAATTTTTTCTTTACAAAAGCCTGCTTATAAATCAAGACTGGTGAAACTAAAATGTTGAATGATTTTTTATTTCACCTTCAAATATTAATATATTTCGAAGTTCTGACTAGAAACTGTAACTGGTTTCTTTGAGAATTAACACTCAGGTTAGTCCTCTGAAAAGTCCTGTCCCCGTACAGGCAGTAGAGAAGTAAAAATAAATCCTATGTGACCTGCATGAGATGAAGGGGCAATTTACTGAGCTGATTTGTGAGGAGATCTATCATTGCACTCATACAATGCCATATAATTTAATTGATTTAAATTTTGGATTTTCATACTATAAAATTATGTGTAGATTTGAGAACTCACATTAGTCAGGAACGTCAACTACTTGGTGGAAGGACTTAAAAGAGCTTGCAGTGCTTCTTTGAGGCAATTTAAATGAAAAAAAAAAAGGAAAACCACATTGGCAGGCTTTTTGAACTCTTGTTTTGAGACTTGAAGCTGAGATTTGGACAACGGAAGAAGTTTCCTCACATTCACCAAGAATGTCAGCTGATGATGAATTTCCTATCTCTTCTCAAGACAGAAAGGGCTTCCAGAGTGCAGCTGCAGTTTAACTCTGGGACAAGGTCTGCCCCCATCCAGCTCAGGAGCTTGGGTGGGGCAGACAAAAAGCTTAACATATTCCTTTTCCTTTACACAGATGTAGTGACTGGTTCACAAACAGGAGTTTTCCTGAGAAAGACCACGGCTTCAAGCCAAGTAGTAGAGGCATATTTCTGGAGGTGAAGACCACAGTATAGCCCTTGAGTTCTGAATATTATTTCTCCTTTATAAAGCACATAAACAAAATGAATGTGCAGGCTTAACCCGCTGCATTCACTGAATACAATGTTTGTTTCTTGCTTTTGGGAAGTGCATTGTGAGGAAATTATTGTCCTTGTACAGAAAAACTAGGAAAAAAAATGCAGTAATCTCCAACTGTCTGTGATCTCATTTTACTTTTTATTTTATTATTTGAACTGGAAAAGGGCAGAAGTAGATTCTGAGTTCAAAAGATACAGGGCCACTTGTGTCTGTCTGAATGTGTCTTCCTCAATGTGGCTATTTACTATTTTTTTTTTTTATTACTATAACTACTACTGTTTCTTAATGGAGCATGATGGCAGGAAGGATTTGTTATCTTGTTCTAATAAAATCATATGTGAAAAGTCTTCATCAACCTTGATACTGCCTCTTCTATCTACATACAAACTTTTCCTTTGAAAGAAGTTTTGCAGCACTCTTTCCTCCTTCCTCCCATCCTCCCTGAAGGGATATAGTTCCCGAGGGTAGAATAACACCAGCTTCTCAATAAATGGCAATGATTTCTGTAAGTTACTCTCAACATTTGGTGCATGTGTGCATGTGAAATACACACATCTGCAAAAAAAAGTCATTTTGCCATCGTTTGTACATTAATAAGGTGAACTATTTCAAAAAGAGAATTCCTAACAATGGTTACTTATGAATTATGACTGATTATTTTTGTAGTTCACTTTGTTTAAATGGTGTCTATGTTCTTCAAGAGAACAATGCTGTATACAGCTGCTTTATTAATAATGTCACTGGCTCTTTGTTGCTATTTTTACATCTCCATCTTCCTGTTAGGCCATGTAAATAGAGCTGCCTATAATTAGTGGGTACACAGCATTGTTTCACAAGTCTTAGCTGCTACATTAAAATAGGAAGCTTATTACTTCTTCGGGAATAACTTTTATTTTGCCCTATAGTTAAGATACAAAGTCATAAAGTGAGATATGATGCAGTGGAAAATTCAAAGGGAGTATCTGCTATGAAAATCTACTGCTGCCTTCTGCATCCATTTAAACAGGAGGAAACCTGTAACTGCTCACTCAAAAAAAACTTTAGAATGAAAGTATCTTTTAATTTCCACAGCTGAAAACCACAAAAATTGATTTTGTACAATAGAGAATTTTTTCTTGCTGTGAGGCAGAATCTTCTAGCCATCAAAAGTTGAAACAGTTCCCCTTGCCTAACAAACAGAAGAGAAAATAAGATGATAAAGATATGAGAAAAGAAGTCTGCATTCAGATCTGTTGTTGTCTGCCTATTTAGAAACTTACTGTACCTCTTGACTACTTCTATATTGAGTCCCAGGTATAATAATCCAATCCTACCTACTTTTTAGGTAAAGATTAAGGATTTTACAAAGACTGATCCACGTGTTGTAGAAGCACCTCAATGAAAAAAAATCTTTTTCCTTCTCTGGCAAAATTGCTTTCTTTCCTGAATACACTTTGCATTAACAAAGCAGAAGAACTGCATGCCTATAAATATTTAACACTGCATATGCTGTTCTGGAGGCATTTGTGTTCAGAGACTTCACTGTCAGAAAGGACCATTTTGGCCATGTTGCCAATGGTATAAAGATTTCAACTTACAACATGCATTTTGGAAAGAGGTGACACCTTGGCATAGACATTGCAATGATAAAATTCATCTTGTCTCTAAAAAAGCTGCCATAATGTCTACTGCTCCCATTGCTGAAAAACTCCAGCCCCACTTCTCATCTGAATTTTTCTGAAGTCAGTTTCCAGTCATGTCGTTTTCCAAAACGTCCATCTGTCACCAATATATCAAAGACAACTTTGAACTAAGCCATATTCAAAATTGTTGACAAGACACAACTGAACAAGAGATAATCACAAATACGAACACTGTGTCTGGCGACAAGCTACACTGGGTTTTCTAATTCTGCTTTATCTTTCTCTTTATTCTTTTTACGGTAGTTAGTAGTAGAGAGAATTTACTTTGAAGGAATCAAGAACAAATCCAGAATAAAGTTTTCAGTAGAGGCCTATAAGATTTGTTACCACTGTTTCACAATTAATGCTTTGCAGAGATGTTTAGGGTACTAAGGCAACTTAAGGATGAAGAATTATATGCAAGTGAAAATATTAATGTCAAATGAAAAAAATTAATTGGGCAAACAAGTAAAACAACTCTACAGATCAGTCATGCTTTTACAGAACTCCTTTCTCTCAAGATCCATAACTTTATTTTCAGGGTTCTGAAGAAAAAGGTTCACAAGCCTGAAGGACTTCCCACAGCCTGTCTGCTCTCCATAATAAATACTCAAGCAGTGCATGCAGGACAAAAGAACAAAGTAAAAAGGTCTGTGGGATACCTGACACTCGAAATTCAAACTACCAAAGTCATAAATTAAGTATATATGCCCATGTATGAGGCAGGGTATAATGTTCTCCAACTGCTTCAATGGGTCTTATGTAAACAAAGAACAGAACAATTTGTGACAAATGTCAGCTTTCTAGTGCAAGAAAAAAGTCTCCAATCAAGGGGAAAAAAAACCACCCTCAACCCATTGGCTTATCCAGATTTAAATATGGGAGCAGAAATTGTTTAATGTCCCTCAGGTGTTTGCTCTGCTTTTGTGCCAGAGGTTGCTGCCCTGCAAGGGTGACTGCAGACAAAGCTGCTCCTCAATTAGTGTACTCTAATCTCAATGTATTTGAGGCAAACAAATCACTGGCTTGTGGTACCACCATAGGCTAGAATGTGAACTGCAGTGAACAGCAAGGCATGGAGACCTTGTCAGCTGTCTCCATTTAAGAGCTATCAGCCTGAAACCACAACTTCTGTATTTGCCTCCTGTAATCCATAAACACAGAAATGCCAAGAGCTGCTGCTCTCACTGCGTGCACTCATGCTTCACGGTCCCCACAATACAGCTAATATATTTTGCGTTCTCAAGCATTTTTGATCCCATTTCTCCTCTAAATCTGATTTTCCAATACAGCTCACAGATGTCAGAAAGCTACAAACTACAGGGATTACTATGGATTAGTGAATCTCACATGCGTGAAAGTGTTCAGAGCAATTACACCTCTTAGTGGAAAGGTATTTCCCATACATTCTCCTTCTAGCTCCTCTGTCAGCGTAGCATTTTCCTCTGGGAGACAAGCATGTTGTTAGACCAAAAGCTGGTACAACCCCCAGACATATCTAGTAAAGTGTGCCCACAGTCCTTGCCCAGGTTTGTCCTAAATTTCAGGGAAATCTCCTCAGCACAACATCAAACTATTGGACTGAGATAGCACTGCTTGCTCTCCATCCCATCCAACCTCCGCTCATCCCCTGCGCTACAGGAGCTGAGTGAGCAGACCAGGACACCAGCTCTGTCCCAGGGCACAGTCTCATGCACAGACTAAGCTGTGAGAAGGGAGGACAAGGCTACCACAGCAGCGACCACTGGCTGATGAGAAAGGCAGATAAATGGAGGGCAGTCACCTTGTCAGACTCCACCACCAAATTTGCTACAGTTTACGAGTCAACCGCCTCTGCAGCGCTCAGGTCACAGCTCATCACGGCTGAGGTGAGGGGAACTGTGGCTGGGTCAGCTGCTGGGTCAGTGCAGGCAGCTGGCAGTACCAATCTCCAAAAATGCAGCAACTGGCTTTGTCAAAGGCTGTCTGCATCTGAGCTGCAGTTTATGAGCAGCAAGTGATGCAGCACACATGCCAAGGTTATGAGGAGGAGACCTCTAGGTAAGGTAGCAATAGCCAAGTTGCTGAGGGGGTACAGGCTGAGTGAGGGTGTGCTCTGCACTTGCTTTGGGGGAAAAACATACTAAATATCTTTTCACACAAGCTTTTTGAATGAAAAACCTTCATATCACTATGCAAGCTTACAGCTTTCCCTTCCCACCCCAATGGTTCTTCTGAAAAACCCAAGCCTTTTCCTGTAGTGTTGTTTATATTCTACCATCCCAATATACACAACCAACTAAACTGTATTTACTTAGCTAACTTCCACACCTTTTCCCTTTTCTATTTCCTCAGATTTGGATAACAGCTTTCTTCTGCTCAATATTTTCTTCCCTAGACTGACAATAGTGCAGATACAATAAAGAGGTGTTACCAGCCTTTTGTTCAAGTGCTCTTTGTTGAGTATTTCAGCTATTTACTGCCCCCTCAGAAGTTCCTGTTTTCCCACTGAGGGGGGAAGGGAAAGCCTGTATAATGACATGGCAGCTTTTTGTTCAAAAAGTCTGTGTGCAGTCAGAGATACTTAGCACATTTTCCCTGCAAAACCTGATATTATTAGTTTCAAATCAAAATAGGAAAATTCTTTAAATAACTAAAAAAAAAAAAGTATCCATATTTATAATGTGACTAAAAAAGTAGTACTTTACAGATACCCCTTTCTTCAAGCTATGAATTATTGCTATATCAAAATGCCCACATCCACAAGACTGAAAACTCAGCCCACTATGACGAAACGTGCACAAACACATGTGCATATAATGTAACCTCCTACTGCCAACAATATTACAGGTCTTAGCACATAAAACCAAGAAACCAAAAAGGAATTAGGGCACTGAAAGACATCACAAGCTGGGAGCTTTTCTAGTTCACACGAAGGGAAAAGGAAGAACACAACATGCATAGCAATTTGTCTTTGATACAGGAAAAGGCATATATCGTTTGATAATCCAGTGATAAGGCAGGACAGCTATGGGACAAACCCATTTGTTGTACTGAATAAACACATTTAGATTGATATTTGTGATGCTGAGCTGTTTTGACACATAGGATTTAATAGAATCACAATGTGGACATAAAAAAATGACCGGTGTTTCATTACAAAATAAACTCTCTCCTGATACTGTGGGATATTTGACTATAGGAAGCTTTAAAGAAATACGTAAATTAAGACAATTCAGTTATAAAAGAGCATGTCCAAGCAATGGATCTGAACAGCTACCCCTTTCATCATCTATCAGCTACACTGTTCAAGCCAGAGAAACTGTGCACATGAAACAGCTAGCATGACAGTGCTTTTAGGAATTTTTTGGGTAATCTTGTTACTTAAAAGTGCCTTTTATTTTCCCAAAGTCAATTTTAGCACAACACAAAAGGTCAACACAAAAATGGTAAAAACAGTTAATAAGGCTCCTCCTAATCCAAATCTAATCTTACAGTAAATGCTCCATGCAGGGATATTGGAGAGGAAAGGTCTTAAGGGAGGTGATCTCTTTAATCAGACTAATCCATGGCCTTGGCAGAAGAAACCAGTGGGGAAAGTTTCTGGGCATACCCTTTTCCTCAGTGCTGAACGGAAGCAACAACAGAGCCGCCCTTTACCCAATGCTAACAAGTGGGTAGGAAACGACTGTCGGAAAGGAGCTGCTGGTCTTTAAGAGTCTGACAAACAATGTCAGTGCTGATTAGAGCACACAGACTTCACGGTAGGTTGGCTTTCATGTTCTTTTCATTTCATGTGCAGATACGTCGGGATGACCAAAGCCAATGGGAAATTCTCAACAGGTTTTAATAGCATCAAGAACTGATTCATTATAAACTTCTCTTCATAACAATATTGTTTGTGTACATTAGATCTTAATCTGATTTTGTTCCCATCAACTCCTCCTATCTGCACCAGTTCTCAGGGTCTTCTTGCTCGTGTACATTGTCTATGTAACACATGTAATCTACAAAAACAGCAACCAGCATAGTCAAAATTAAGTGTTCTTTTTAAATTCACTTCTCCACCATCTTTTTTTAACTGAGACCTAAATTGAAGGGGCATTTAGAAATGAAGGTCAGTTTTTAGAGTGAAAATTACTTCAGGCATAGTTGGGGTGGGTTGGGGTTTTTTGGGGGGTGGGGGATTTTTTGTTTGGTTTCTGGTTTTTTTCCCCTGAGATTAGCATTCTACCATACAGCTTAATAAGAAAGTGAAAATTAGATGTAACCAAGCCTAGAGAATTTCTTCTCATTTATCATGGTGTACTCAGTTTAATTTTAACTTGAGCTGGTAAAACACTTTACAAGAGACCCCATCTCACCTTTAACACATTATCTTGACTTGCTTACTTCAGGCAAACATTTGCTAGATAGTTGTCTGTTAACTGCATAAAGAGAACGTCAAGTTCTTTGTACAAGCGTCTGGTCACGTTTCATGACGGCCAAAGTCTAGGAAGAAATCCCCAGTTTGAAAAAACTGCTTGGAAGCCTCATTCTCCTGACTAAGATTCCTACCATTTTTGCTGGGAAGTTAAACAGAGAAAATCCTTTCAATATACCAAATGAAACAATGAAATTGTACCTAGTAACATATAAGCTGTTTATCACTGTTCCACTCATGGCTTCCACTCAAGTTTCACCATTCAATTACAGTTCCATAGGTCTGTATCATATGTTCAAGTTTAGTTTTATGCATCTTTACATGGATATTTCATATTTCAAACAGAAAACACACCACAAGAGGAGTCATCTCTTCAAGCAGATCATTACTTTCCTCTTGCACACTGCCTTTTAAGTCCCACCAATATAAGAATGTACTCAAAAGAGTGAAATAAGGATTGCGGTTTTTCCAAAACGAAATATAGTAGTTTCCCAATGACAACTCTCTTTCTGTCAAGTGTGAATTTTATTTGGCATCCAAGCTCATTCCCATGCATTAGGAGAAATAAAAAGAACACTGATTAATGTATTGATTTCTACTGCTCTGTATCTTAGTAACAGCACGGGGAAAGGGAAATATTTTCATCTTGGAGGTCAACTGGCAACCCACAATAACTGTTGTGACTGTACTGCACAGTCCAATGAACATGGCTTATGCACATAGAGAGGCTTTGAAACATCAATCAGAAATTCCAACTGAGATCTTGCTTTTCCATGCATCCTGAATCTCTTCTATTGAAGAGCTTTTCAGCCTTTTTCTAAAAATCTTTCCTTAAGGTGATCATAAGATTGTGGTAGATCTCAAAATATCCAGCTCTGTCCAGCTTGTTTTATGCCTTTTGTTTTAAAAATATTTAAACATTAAAAACATTCTGGAAGAATGTAAGAACTAAACATGTCACAATATTCACCAACAACCTCCTAAATCACTGTATCACTACAAGTATTTCTAATACTGTTCTAAAAGACTGGTATTTTTCATAGTTTTGTCCACCTACAGCTTTATGAAACCATTAAAGATGGTTATGTCAAAATGAGCAGAGCCTGTTCTTTCAGTTGCCCAACACCTCCTCTCTTAAAACAACATTTTGCCAACTTCTTAGTGTAGGAGCTGCATTTTCTATGTTGATTTTCTGGGTCAAGTCTGAAGAAGAGCAGATGAAAATCATGCAAAGCAGGCCTTCGGCAAGTTGCCCTGAGCTGCTGGACAAGAGGGCTTGAAGAAATGAGGCCGGGAGACAACAAAACCAAACTCACCACAGAAGAGAGATGGAAAATTAGGACTTGGGACAGAGGCAGAAGGGTGGATGAGAGAGAGACAAACATGCTGAAATACTTGCAGCTAAGTATGCAACACTTCCAGAAACGAGTTCTTCACACATCTTAATTCTATCCTTAGTTAAGAATACATTATGGTATAGTCTGTAATTACCTGACCACATACTTTACCCTTCTCCACACCACCACTGGCATGCAGCAACAGAAGGGAAAGCCTCCTTAAGAACGAATGCTTTCCCTTATTTTGCCTTCTGCCTGTTTACTTCTGTGGCCTGCAGACTTGCAACTCAGCTTTGCATCTGCTTGGGCTCTTTAAAAACAGTGTGTTATCTGTATTGTCCCACAAGTTGACCAATAAACTATTAAACACATCTCTGTGAGATAGAATAGTGTGGTATCCCAGTTTTAGATGGTGCACTAAAATGAAGATCAAAAGCCAATGCTCACCAAATTTCTGGAAAACTCTTTTCCAACAGCATTTAATATTGCACTGGGTTTTGCATCTTTAGAACATAGCTCTGACTTTCAGACACACCTGAGAATAATTTTTTCTGCAACTCAGACCCAAAGCTGGGGATTCAGAAAACAAGGAGTAGAGTGAACACAATGAAATGTAGGGCTTACTTGCCTCGTCTAGCATTCCACAGGAACATTGTGGTGCAAGCAGAAGATAAAATCAAATTTTCCAAGGAAGCAATTAGCCAGGAGACCATCCTCTCCCTTTGAATAATCCCTTTCCTTACTCACAACATGACTTCCTCCAATGCTGTGTGCACAATATCCCAGTCACGCCTAGAAAAACTCTTCTGTGCAATGACCATGAGGGAAGTTTCTTGATAAAAATAACATGATCAAGCAGGTTTTGACTGGATTCCAGTACCTGCACACAATTCAATATCAAACCAACACTGCCAGGGTAAAACTAATTTTGACGCTTCTTAATTTCAAAGACCTTAATAACATAATAATGTTTTTTAATTGTTTATTAAGTGCCTATACACATGTCAGCTCTTTGAAACAGCACACAGGGTTACTGGTAGCAATGTACCTCACAGTTTACAAATTAAACTACAACTAAATCAGTGCTGACATTTTTTGGTGGTTTTTTCCCCACTAAGGATTGAATTATAGCACCACTCTTCTCAGCATGTATCACAGTTGTGTCCTGAACCTGTAAAGGACAACTGTGCATTTGTTTATGCCTTCCAACCTACAGCAGTAGTAACAGGCATCCACCACAGACTCACCTTCTCCTCACCTGATCCTTGTCAGTCTGCCCTACAGTGGCAGTCTCTGGCTGGGCACAACCAAAGCTGATGTTATCAGCTGAAGTGTAATTTTAAAGACACATTGTAGAGGTTTTTCTTTTGCTAAAAGGCTTTTTTTTTTAACCTGTTCCCCTGTCCCCCTGTGCTGAATTCTTGCCTGCAACACTCTATCTCCATTTTTAAGTTTCACCTACAGCTCCTCATACTTGTCTCAAAACTGTGCTGCCCCATTCAGCTATTACCTGCTATAGGAGCTGAAGCCTTTGGAATAGCATTATTGTTGAAAGTAGAGAACATATGCTAAAATATATATTAAAGGGACTCTCTCTTGTGAACATTATATACACATACAGGAAAAAAGATAAAGGAAAAAAAAAGAAAGAAAAAAAAGGGAGCCTGATAGCAGCTGTATAACTTCGAGGCTAAATAAATGATCTGTGCAGAAACAGTGTCACTTTGAATATATTTAAATTCAGGCCTGGACACAGCAGTCACATTTAAAGTGGATGGATGATACAAGCTGTTCTTATTTTCGGGTATGAAGCAGAGGTTCTTGACAGATTTCCTTTCAAGCTGTGCACATTAGGCTAACACTTAAACACAAGAAGCAATTACCAGGATATGATCAGAGAAACTGCTTTTCCCACATGGCCTCTTTCCAGGGTCCTACTCTGGATGTTCCCAATTTATTTGTTCTTCCTAACTAGATTAGGATATATCCAGAGACTGACACCTTACTGATTATTACCATGCTTACTTAGTTCATCTCAGTTCTACAAAATCTGATTTAGGACATCTTAAATCAGACCAGAAACATTGTGGCTGGCCAGAACAAACTGCTCAGACAACGTATCTCTAACAATACCAATTTGTTGAAACTAGTTTTGTTTTGCTCTGAAGATTTTTCTCTCAGCAAACCTGTGGTTGCATCAGTGTCATCTGCACACCCATACCTTGCAAAAGGGTCAGTGTAAACACTCAATATTGTGCTCTAGCTTGGCAAAAATGCAGTCACGCCCAGGACTGATCCAAGCCTGTGCAGTGAAGAGCTCTGGCAAAGCCAGGGTACAGTATAAATGAGTGTAGAACCAAGAGCTCAGCCTCTTTAAGTTTATTAACATAAGCCTAACACCAAACTTTGCTTGGACCAGACCCAGCTGCCACTGAAAGCAGTGACTTGATTCTTTCCTTACTCAGACCCTCCTTCACTGGAGTTTTAAGAGCCATATACCTGATCTGGTCCTTTCAGAGGCAGGTGAATTAGTGCCAGCAGCTTCCATGGGAACTGGCTCAGGCCACAGGAACAGAACTACCTTGCCAAAGGCCTGATGGATGCTAAAATGTATTTGCTATTTGACCCTAGGAAAAAAAAAGGGGGGGGGGGGGCTAGGTCCTCTCTGCAAGGACACGCTTACAGCTGTTTTTCTGGAATTCAAAGGGGAAAAAGCGTGGAAATACCACACAATACAACATGTACTTTATCCAAAATAAAATGAAGCTAAAACCCATATATATATATATATATATAAAGTATGTGTGTATATGCATGTATATATATATATGTATGCATATTTATATACATGACCATTATAAACTAAATATATGGCACTGTTATTCCCAGCAGAGAGCAGGAAAGAACAGTAGCCTGAACGAGAAGGCAATCAACAAACAAGAACAACACATCATCATTCCCTCCACACTTCCCATTCTGAAGGGTTCAGAGTCCCCAAGAGAATTTTTCTGTGGTTTTGGGAATCCAATTTTTAAGAACCTTTGAGCCACCACTGCTCCAACCGTGCCTGTTGGTGCTACATAGGCGGTTCAGAGCACAGAACAGAGCAGACACATCAGCAGGCTCCCCAGGTACACAGGAGTGTTCCCATCCAAAGGGCAGGGAGTAAAAGGCATCCGCTTTTGCTGGAGAAGCAGCATTTTGTTAACAAACTCAGAAACCTGGGGGCCATTAATGATTTTGCAAGAATCCTGCGTGACCCTCAGACAACTTCCTTCTGTGTTCTTTTCCCACTTGCATTCTTACTACACTGCCAACAAATACACCTGTTCATCATACACTGCATGGAAAACAGAAAACATGGGTGTTTTAGATAGGCATACACTACTTCAAGACCCTCTAATCTGAGGTCTTAACAGTGTATAATAAATAATTTCAAACAGAAAGCAGGAATGCCAGTGCAGAAAAAGAGAATATAACACAGTGGGAGGAAAAAAGTTCCAACTGAACAACAAACCAACAACCACAAAGAAAAGGGACACAGACAAATCCAGGACCTGAATTAATTTTAGGGCAAAATGCACCATCATCAGGTATCTGGCAATACCACTGTCTTCACAAGCAACTCAGTTCCCATAGTACTATTACCCAGGGATGTGGGATTCCTGGGGCACAGCTGGAAAAAGGCAATTTTCAGGGATGCAGTCACAGTTTCTCTGCAACTATATAATCAACCTTTCTCCTCAGACCATGATGGTTTTAGCCTCAGCATTTACCCTCATGACTCACACCCAGCCACAGCACCATGCTAAAGATAAGCACCTAGGAAGCTCGGCCTATTCCATTAGGAATAATGGGAGGACTGCACATTTCACTATCATACAGACACAGGGTGAGGCCCAAAAAGATTATTTAAAATTAGGTTTGTGCGCATAAGAATTTTTGCAGGTACCAAAAAAAAAAAAAATTTCTAGAGTTGGGGAGGGGGAGGGAGAAGGATTTATATCATATTCACTATCCACCCAAGAACAAAGGTGATGTTTAAGTATGACTTTAAAGCATTTTTCTCATGAAGAGATAATGACATTTCCTATATGTTCTATGCTAACTCTGACGTATTGAGAATATTTTGCATTTTTGACCTTCGGTAAAATATCTTCATTCAGTTTAAGAGGCATTTTCACCCTCCTACTGCGTCAGCCCTTCTATCATCTCTTGGAGCACGTTCAGAAGGTTCTGTTTTCTTGTGTCCCCCAAACAGTTCTCTCTTCCCAAGCAAACACCCTGATCTTGTCCAGGAAACCAAAGCCCTTAAAGGAAACAGAACTTCAAATAACTATAGGATCCTAAAGGAAGATGGAAATCATATAGATGTGTGTATTCACTTCACTAAGGACAGTTAAAGGTTAGGAGTGGAACAACAGCACCTAAAAATGGCAGAACTGAAACCTGACTTCAGCGAGAGTTTTGTCTGATCAAGAGCAAAGGAGAGAGCTGAGACTTTACATTGTGTGTTTTCTTATTCATGCATAGGAACATGAAGCTGCTGGATGAAGTGACTGACTAGTCACTACAGAACTTGTATTTTTTCCATTCAGTAATTCAAAGTGAATAATTTTAAGGTTGTGCTTGTGTACATCTCCTCTAGGCAAAGCACTTGTTTAACACATCAGGAGGTAGCTCAGTGTTGTCAACTTCTTGCAAGCAGACATGCTATGACTGGAGGAAAAATCACATTATAAGAAAAAAAAAAATCTCTACTGTTCCTGAAAGAAGAGAAAATCTTGCTGCTACTCAGGTGAGGAAAGGGGCTCTGTGGAACTCCCTCCATGCTTCTGAGGGCTATTCCAAGAAACGAGAGGGCAGGAGGAAGATGGTATCTATACACAAAACTTTCAACTGAAAAAAAAAAAAAAAAAAAAACGAAAAAGCTAAATGCAAGAAGAGTTTTAAGTAAAATTTTTGTCTTTTAGTTTTTCCATAGTAGATCATCCCCCCTGTATTACTTCTATTTTTCTTAACATTTATGTGATTTTATTGCTGACTTAATTCAACCCTTGAATATCTGTAGATGAGTTTGATGCATCTTTCAGGAAAAAGATGAAAAGCCTATTGAACAAACACTTGCACACATCCAGTTGTTCTGGTTTTGACAGCCTCAATATCTTAGATCTGGCATAACTTTCAATATCTGTTTAATATTGTCAGGCTCACCAGTCTACTAGAATAAAAAAATTCAACAGTATTTCCTTTATGAATTAAACTTTCAAAGGTCTCACATTTTAAAAAGAATAATGAAACATTGATCAAAATTATTTTTATTGTCCAGAAACATAAATTTGAACTGCAAATTTATGTGGTGCTAATAAAGTAAATAACTTTCTATCAGGCTTCTATTTCAAGTATCTATTTTATTCTGGGCATTTAAAAGAATAATGTGCATAGAACAGCATAAAGAAATGCAACTGTAATTATAATTTACTAAAATTTACACCATCACAAGACCTCACATGCAGCAGCAGCATAACAGCCTTCTTTCCACACTATGTAAGTATTTGTTTTTGTTAAGGTCAAATAGCCATCACAAGCCTCAAAAACACAAGTTTTACAAGAGACTGCATCTAGCAACACACTGGTGTGAAGCAACAATCTGAAGAGATCAATGTCATCCTGCTAGAAAGTAAATATTTTTATAACTACATCCATGGCAACCACAAAACTCTCCACTTCCCAAAGTGATCCATAGTGCTTGACTTGAGAAGTTGATTTAAAGCTCTGAGAAGGTATCAGTAGCCATCATTTTTCTTGGCCATAAAAGTCCCAGGAAGATAAACGTAGCTTTTCTGGGCCATCATTTTACAGAAAAGAAACACTCAAAAGATATCTCTAGAAATCACTATACTTGCTCATTTTGAAACGGTAAATCCTCCAGGGGGACTGGTGGTGCTACACTGTAGGAATCAGTATCAATTATTTTATATGATGTATTTTTACTTCAGTGTCAACCCAGACAATTGACATCTCATTTTCTCATCTAAAGACCTTCCGTAACACCACTTATATCTTCTATACTACTTTTCACCAATGGACCTGTGTGCCTTACAAAGATTAGCACACATATTCCATGAATGAGACATTCTGAGAAGTTAGAGAGATGCAGATAAATTAATTTGCAATAGTCAATGGCCAACTAAGGCCAGTAAATCCAAATTTCCAGAGTAAGAAGCCCCTGCACTGTCCAGCAAGCACCACTACTTCTGTATATAAATGCTTTGGATAAGCTTCCGTGCACCAAAATTGCATTTTATGCCAGTTTCCAAAGGCCTCCCCAAAACCCAGTGGAATTTTCTATTTTGCTTTTTCCACTGAAATAAACTGACCCCAGTTCTTTCCAAGTGAGAGGCAGGAAACCTTGCACCTGCTCTGGTCACAGAGGCAGACGTCAAAGGCAACGGAAATCTGTCAGCACCAGGTAATTTAGCCAACACTTCAGGCTGTATTTCTGAGTTCATTCATTCTAGATGTGTGCAGTGCTAGACCAAAAGGCATTACAGAATTAAGCTGAACCAGGTCTGAGTACATAACTCTATTACTGCTGAATATGCACAGTCAGCCTCATCCCACATTTACACAGGCTCTAAAGCAGCTACAAAGGGACATATAATACCTGATCCATCATAAAACCTGTCTTTCTAAAGCTAACTCTTTTTGAACAAATTTGAAACAGCAGACTGAGTTAATAGCAGACCAGTGCTTTGCAGCACTACAAAGAATCCCTTAGTAGGAACTGTTAAGCTGAATTTACTGTGCCATTAAACCACAGTCTCAGTGCAGATGTAGGCTGGTTACCAGCACACATGGAAATCCACACAGCAGTCAATTCGTCTTCACAGTATGCAAATTAGGGAAGTGGGAACAAAACCTGATCAAGATCCTTCATTTAAGGGGTTGGAATATTTAATTTATGTGGTAACTTTCTGCTTTTCCATTCTCTTTGGTCAAAGAATAACACAGATTTGCCCTTTGTCTACACAGAGAAGAGAGCTCCAGTTTCAGAGACAGGAGACACAGACTGAACCCCTCTTGCACATCGCTGACTGACAGCAGCAAAAATCAAATATTTATGCAGCCCCACAGTGCAAACTCTCAGAGCATTTAGCACCATTGTTTAACACCCCTAGCTCAGCTTTAACATGGACATGGGATCTGGCAAATGAGTAGCTGTACCGATAGCAGATATTACTAAAAACAGGCCTCTTCCCTGTCCATGTCACAGGTGTCCCAGAGAAGGGACACCAGAAGCAAAGGGATGCTCCTACCACAGCAGCTGTGCTTCAGAACTCAGTGCTTAGACTGGAAAAGATCTACCATTCTGCAAGCTCCTGATACTGAATTACATGCTGGTCTTATTTACAGGTTTCTAAATCTTTAGCAGAAGGACTGTGCTATGAGCTGGGGGATCAGTTCTGAGGGTCAGAAATATCCTGAAGGGTCAGTTTGTGCACACAAGGCACAGCAATTGGAACAGGCTGGTTTAGGGTACACAACTCCGATACCGCTGAATATGCACAGCAAATTTTGAAAGAGAGATCTTGGGATCTCTAGTCATGCTCTGTTAAAGCACATTTTCTCTCAGAGAAAAAAAAAGAACATACTAAACTGGTGGAAAACGTTTGACCAAAACCCAATGCCAAATATATATATATATATATATATATATATATATATATATATATATATATATACACTCACTATTTGATTTCAGTAACTGGGGTTCTTTCAGCTAATTCAATATCAAGGTCTTAACTGATATATTTTTCTTCAATTTCAGAGAAGAACAGCTACTCTAGCTGCTTTAAAATAAGGGGAGTTAAGAACTAGAAGTATTTCCTTAAAGGCACTATCTATCAATACTCTGCTTCTGTAGGACCTGCCCTACTGCTTTCAGCTTCATATCAGCACTGTACTCTGTTCTCCCAAATACACCATCACAAACCAGTAAAAGTTGATCTACATTAGAGACTTCTGTCAGCGCCTTCGAGTTGGCCAGGAACTGCTCATCTTCACATTTTATAATTACTCCAGGAGCTAGGAACGGCTGAGAGGAAACAAAATCCCCCCCTAAAAAGCATCACCACTGCTTAGAAAGGTAAGCTGCACAACAACACCTGCCAACACAAACTAAAAAGTACACTTCCAACAAAGTAAGCAAGAGCCTGTCCGTGCCCTGTGGCCATGTAGCTCAATTGAGTATAGCTGATCCAGTATTCACAGCCAGGATGAATACGACATTCCAGCAGGGGTTGGGAAAAGCCTTGGGCACCTTTGTAACAATCTACAGTGGGATCACCCTTCAGATAAAGTACAAGAAAAGTACATAACTCTGTTGCAATTACTAACTGAAAAAGAGTGGAAAAGAAAGCAGCTATTCTTTCAACAACTTGTTTATTCACAGATCTACCACAGCTTTGACAGTGAAGCATCTCCTGTAACAGCCGAAACAAGCCTACAATCACCTATCTACTAAAGATCGACAGAATTCCCAAGGACAGTGGCACACAAGGTACCAGCTGGTAGGAGGCTCTGACTTCACAGCCTCATCACTGTTTGCCTGCACAGCAATCTGGCATCTTAATGTGCATCCTAGCTGTTCCTGCCAGAGGTCCTACATCACACATCAGCCTGAAGCTTTGCTTGGTTATTTTAACTTTGAAGTCAGCAAAACCAACAGCCATTCCACTGCTCTGGTGAAGCACAATGTTTTCAAGCCTTGAAAATGAATGTGGTCAGATAACTCAATCCTTCAAGCTTCAGCACAACAAAAACTTCACACAGGAAACTCAGAAAGTTAGTTGGGGCAGCCAGCTCTTTTAGATCCTTAATTGTTAATAGTGTAGATGAGTGGAATTAAACACATCATTTTTAAGAGAATATGCTGAGTATCTGTTGCTCAACACACCGAGGACACACAGGCCTGCAGAGGGATCCCCGCGTTGTGCTGTTCACCACCTACCACTAAGGCAAGTGACCGAATTCAGCACTGCCTGGCCCTGTGCACGTTCGTTTACACCTTATAGACTATCTGCAAAACCCAAAATCACTACCAAACCCGAACGGTGTCAATTCACCTCCCACTCCGCACAGGTGGATCTAAGCATTAAGAGCATAAGGAAAGGTTTTTTATTGACCTAGGAAACAAAGATAAGTTGTTTAATTAACTCTCACATCGTGACTATTTGTGAGCTATGAAAGTGCAAAGCATACACAACCAATGTGCTACAGAAGAGTCTCCAAAACTCAGTTCCCGGTCTGCCAAACTCGTCTTTCCGCTACGGGATGTGATGATACCGCAGATGCTACGGGAGGCTGAACAGACCGCGTGTGCCCTACGCTACTTTTCCAGTTGTCGATAGTTTCCAGGCGGGAGTTTTGTGCCCCCGCCGTGGAGCCGCCCTTGCCTCCCTGGGCTCGTCCTTTCCCCGCACTTCACCTGCACTGAGGGGGAACACCCCAATCCCTCACCCCAGAGGTGGCCGTGTGCCCGGCCGAGGCTCCCCCGTCCCTCCGCGCCCCCCGCCCCGAGTCACTTACGATCTCGGTCACCATGAGGAGCCCGGGCACGGTGCGCAGGAACTCCCTGTCGTAGGCGAGAGTGCTGGAGCTGGCCGACAGGTTGGCGGTGAAGGAGCTGCTGGTGGTGGTGACGGTATGCGAGCGCGGGCGCGGCGGCTGCTCCTGAGGCGGCACGGGCGGCTCCATGGCCGGCGCGCCGGGGCTGCCGCCGGACGGCCGGCGGGAAGGCACCGCCGCTCGCCGCTTTGTGTGGCCCCGGCGCCGCGGGCACCCCCGCCTGGGCGCGGGGGAGGAGGAGGGTGCTCGGCGCCCGGCCCCGGGAGGGGAGGCGGGTCCGCAGCGGGGCCGCCCGCCCCGGAGACCGCCCAGCCCTCCCGCCGCTGTCCGCGGGGCGGAACCCGGCGCTGGTGGTGCGGGGCGCCCCGAGCGCTAGGGAAGGAGGGTCAAAGCGGGTCCCCTCTGAAAACCATCTCCTGACCTCCCCGACTATTACACACAGTACAGTACAGCTTCCAGTACAGCCGAGAAGCCAAGCTGAGCCCCCGTTCTCTGTGCCACAGCCCCATGGGCGAGCACGGTTTGGGGGGTCCATGCTCCTGCTGTCACCGTCCCTCCAGACTGTCACCCCTGGCTCCGCGGGCAGCAGACGCTGGCAGGAGCGGTGCTGGTGCTGCAGGTGGCTGTCCCCACTGGCTGCCATCGCTTGGGAGAGGAACCACCGCAAAGGGCCGCAGGCAAGGAACGAGTCCAGGAGATAGCACACTCAGAGCTGGAAATGGGGGTTTTGCTGGGGTCTGCCAAATAACCAAAGACTGAACAATACAAAATACTTTTAAAAGCCATAAAAATCACTGGAAATGTAAAGTATGAAGTCATTGTTGACCTACTACCTGACAATGTTGAACTGTTCCTTAAGCTATATTTTTTAGTACTCCAGTCTGAAAAGACGTATTTTTAAAAAAGCCCAAACGTTTCTGGATCATTTAAGAGCTTCCAAAAAGATCTTCCATCCCACAAAAACTATGGGGTTTCAACAATATGCGAGCAGGTTATAGTTATTTTCAACGTTCAGGAACTCTAATTAGCAAAGGATTTGCATGTGGCAGTTCAGTAAAAATGAAGTGTTTCCCACATGTCTGGTAGCTATTGTCCTTGAATTGTTTACTGCTGCTCTCCTACTGGATAACAAAGGCTGGATTTTGTGGTATTACCTTTCAGCAAGGGATTGAAGCAGCTGGGGAGGGAGGAGGAGGAGGATGGGAGAGTTTCTCCCAGAAATACAGGAAACATGAGTTACCCAAAGGAACTGTTCTTGTGCATTACTGTGCCTCCCCTCACAGTGTGTGTCACAGTACAGGCTCCATGGGCTTCTTGGAATGTGTGTCTTGGCTCAGGCTCTGTGGAGCCTCTGTGCCCTCTAAGCTCTGATTAGAAAAATAAGTAAATTCTGATTAGGGAAAAGATACATAATTTGGTGAAGCCTTTCAGTGTAAATGTTTTAGACACTGGTGATTTTTTTATTTAAGATGGCAGCAGAAATGTGGCAGAGTTTTGCAAACATGAACTGCAGGTCATCAGAACATGATGCCAGCCACTCGACATGATGATAAGATATACAGATAGCATCATTTTTTTTTTTTTTTCGGTGAGGAAAAAAAGACCATTAGTAAACCACACACTCAAACTGCTTAACACAACTTCTTAACCATGAAACAAGGAATTTTACACTTTTTGACAAAACCATAATTTTTTTTGGTGACGTTAACAGCATTCTGTATTTTTTGTGTTCCTGTTTTATCCCTTTCTATTAAATAAGGGTTGACATTTTGAAGGAACAGAACACACCTGTGCACTGGTCTGTTTAGAGGCCTGCTTCAACTGGCTTGCAAATAAAAAGTGCTTTATCTGATTGTTCAGCACTGCCAAGGTTTCTTCCAATGCCAGAGCTACTTTGCCATGCCCCTGTTGCTGTTTATGAGGACCCATTGTAACAGCATCGATTTTCCCCTCTGAGAGATTCCTGTCTTTTCAGTTTTCCACCTAGAAGATCAGTAAGTAAAAGTGAGGAAATCTGGGGCTAAAATTCATGCCGCTAGCAAAATTAACACTAATTTCAAAGTTGTTTGAGCCATTCACATCACTTCCCTTCTGAGAGCTGATTTATTTTACACTGGATGCTTATTCTCACCATGTTTCCAGGATGTTATTCGGTGGTCTCAGTGTTCATGCATAATTCTAAAACTCTTTATTTATTTTGCTCCCAAAACTGTTGAGGGTCAGTGTTGGTTTTCTGTCAACCATCAGAATAAGAGCAATAAATTCCATTGCTTTTGGTCTGCACATCTGTCGTTTGAGCATCCCAGCTCCTGTAGGGGAAAAAGTAAAATAAAAACACAGGGAACCAATTGTTTTCTGCTTCAACTATATTAATATATTGTCAGCTTTCAATGTCTGTTCTAGAGGTCTAGTATCATGATTAATTCAACAAGAATTGGAGGGCTACACTTGTGGGCAATTTCTCTGTACACTGGCTGCCATTCTGACTTCCCTAGTTAGCATATTTTTCTCCAGCAAACATGTTCGAAGAATGAGTTTCACTAAAAAATGGGTAAACACTCCAGAAGCTTTTCTGTATCTGATATTCCTGGAAGGAAATTTCATTCTTTAACTTGACAACATAATACTTGACATTTTGAATGTTAATTATGAGGCTCTAATTTTTTTGTTTTGCATCCTTGCACTGAGGGCTAGAACTGGAAAGCCTTCAGGGACCAGCTGAGCCTAGCTAGATTTTTTTACACGTAGATAGCATCAGAAAGAAAATAATTGAATGCTCCTGCTTGAACAATCAACCTTTTATTACAGAACTACCAAGAGAGAATAAGGTGGCCCATTTTCTGTATTTTAAATTAACCTTTCAAGGGAAGGATTGGCAAGGCTTTTAAACACCAGTCAAGAT
Organism: Aphelocoma coerulescens; assembly: GCF_041296385.1. Taxonomy (NCBI): domain Eukaryota; kingdom Metazoa; phylum Chordata; class Aves; order Passeriformes; family Corvidae; genus Aphelocoma; species Aphelocoma coerulescens. Next base: position 50,654,759 of record NC_091015.1, on the reverse strand, counting down.
TGTAACCTCTTGTTTGTCAACTACTATAACGAAGTAAATTCTGATTAGGAAAAATATGCAATCATGTGAAGCCTTTCAATGTAAATGTTTTAGAAAAAGCAGAATAGTGGATACAAGTATTATCAGGTTTCTCAGTAAAGGGATTATTCCTGAACGTCTCAGTATCTAATTAACAGATTCTTCCATTTAAGCTGGTTTTGTTCTCAAATCCTGAGGTATCAACATTTTTGACATTACTGATTGAGCTCTCTAGAACTACTTTCTCAGCAACAATCTAGCCAGCTGGAAGTGCTAATTAAAGTAGACTCACAGGCCCAAGCAGTGGAGCTCACTGGAATTTCCTGAACTCTTTTTCTGGTTTTCAAATACAGCTTGCCTCCTCCTTTCCAAATCCTAGAATTTTTGAATGTCAAACTTTATTCAGACTTTTTTTAGGTAACTAAAACACATTAACATATAAAAGATGATTGAGTTTTTTCAGTGGTCATCAGCAGGTTTCAGTCCAAACAACAAACTTACTGTATTTAAACCACCTAGAAGTGAACTAAGAAAGATAAGGGTACTTATTCTGAAGAGAGCAAGAAAGGAACTGTACTTTCCGTGAAACCCAGGTCTCACACAAGGAACGGGGATTCATGTCGGATGTCCAGGACAAATATTCTCACCCTTGACATCCTACTGTGCTAATCTGAGGATGAGATATTTTTAGTTAGCATTAAATCAAGAAATGATTGGAAATTTCCTAATGGCTTTTCAGAATTAGCAAAGTGTAGGCTTTGAGCTACAAGTGTATTCAAGTAAATAATAAATAACATATTTTACTCTTCGGCAGCTTACAACCATATGGAAAAGCTGATTTATTTTAACCCAAACCAGAAATACTTGATTTGTACTTTGGTGGTGACATGTGTCATAGGCACATGATCAGTCAAGGAAAATGTCTCTGTGATGGAATCCGTATTTTACGAAGTAAAGATGGTTTTCATATCTGAGATACTTGGATCCTCTAATGTTGCTGCAACAGAGAGAGAATAGATGAGAGGCCCATATTATCAAAACGGCCATTATTTGGCAAATCTATAGAGGATCTATGTTTGTACGTGGAGTTACTGAACACAAGGCTTGTTTGGTTTTGCAACTTGGGCACCCCAAAATTAATGAACATAAAATCAATACCAATTCAAACAACAGTCCAAGTAATGACAACAGCGCATGGGATTTTATCATCAGATGCTTGTTACTACCCTAATGCTGGAAAATGCAGGATTTAGCTGCTATGTTCTGTACTGCTTTTCTCACAAATATTTCTTTCTTTACATGAACTTTACTTGAATTATACGGACAAAGTCCTGAATGTAGGCACACAGTCATACATAACATACAGTTTTTACCTGCCAAAAAGCTGTCTTAGAACATATTCTGCCATACAGATAATTAACTCTATGCTGGGAACAGTAATATACTGACTTTGAGATTTTATTTTTCAGTTTTGAAACCCATGACACTAAGTAAACTGTGTGGTGATAGAGACTGTGCTAAGAAAAGAAATCACAAAGTATATAAGCCATGTATTTTCATTGCATTAAGCTTTCACCAGCTGTTTTATCTGCTCTGGGAATCTAAAGATCCCTCCCAGCCCTGAAACACAACTATGTCACAGATACTGTGCTGAGGAAAAATTGCTTACTTCTTCCAGAGCTGACTTGTACTTGGAACACACTGTCCCTGCACGCTGAATATATATGCTGAATATCAGGGCAGAGAGCACATGTACTCAAAATAGAAAGAGTTTGTAGTGATTAGTGTGAAGTCTATTTAAAAATCTTCTCAGAATGGGAGTTGTGGTTTTCATACTTAGGGGTCGGGGACCTCAGCTCTGTAGCACACCTGCAAGAGCATGTCTGCATTGTATTTCCCAGGCTGTATCCCAGCTGCCCTCAGCTGTCCTGCTCTCCAGCGAGCCTGCAAGCACAGCTCCAAGCACAGCTGGTGGCTGTGCCTTCTCACACCTGCAAATCAGAGGCCACCCGAATACTCAAGAGCGTCTGGTGTCATGTTGTGTGAGGAAGGAGCTTATTTACCCCTGAGCATGTCCAGGCAGGCTAGCCCTGAGGCACACTCATAAATACTTTCATTAGGGTCAGCAGTCCACCATTGACCTTTAAATATTATTATAGAACAAACACGTGCTGGTGATTACATCCTTGAGAATATAAACATTTCCACTGAAGACATGTACATTTTCTACTTGCTAAGGGTGGTGCTTGCCTAAGTGTTTATGTAAATTGCAGCAGGTAATGTTTACACAGCACCCAAGCCCAGCACAAAACAGCTGGAGGAAAATATAACCTTCAACAATTGTCAATGCCATATTTGTTTTTAGATAATTAATGAAAGACTGTACAATCCTATCGTGGTTTCATCACAGCACCATCCAAGTTTAAGGAGAGAATTCACAGCCAACTCAGTTAGCTTGCAGGCTTAAATAAAATAATAAACAGTCAGCTATGTTGGTAGAATACCCTGACTCAGGCCTGAGACTTAAAATGTGCCTTATATTATCCCAAATTATGAGGAGGTGACTTGGGCTTGCTGTGTGTATATACACTGAGAGAAGACATGGCTGGCAGGTAAAAACCTAACCAAATGCTACGGCTAAAAGCTGAAACTAGACAAATTCAGACTGAAAAGAAATAAAGTGGTTTTGTTGCTGGGGTTTTTTGAATTTATTGTTTTAACACAGCACGATGAGCTATTTGAAGGATTTATTAAATAAAACAGTAAACTCTCCATCATTTAAAATCTATGATTCAAAGCTATAGGTTTATTTAAGATTTACTGTTTGCCAGACTTACACTGACAAATTTTGTGGTCTTTATTATACAGAACATGACAAGAGATGACCCAAATGATTTGAGAAACCACAGAAATTAATTCCAAGTATTTCCATGAAGTGACAGTCTTGTTAACACCCTAATCACCCAGCTGTACAGTACACATGCAGTACCAGTGCCTGACACATCTCCTGGAGTGGCAGCAGAATAAAGGATCTCATGATTCTCGCTATGTCTGGACAATGAAAACTGGTAATGAAAGTGCTGTACAGGGAGAATCAATTTTATGCAGATGGGCTGCAAGGTTTAAGGGTAGAAAAATTCTCATGCAGAGAAAGTTAAAAAGCCAGTGGGTTGATTGCAGGATCTGCTGAGAAAGGTGCCAGCTGACTGGGATGAGGTGCCAGAGTGTACATGCTCTTGTCGTAGGGGGCTGAAGTGCAGAAGAGAACTGTGAGCCTGGCAGGGCACTGACTTAAGTCTTGGGGAACACAACAGCAGCAGGAGAAGACAGAGAAGTGCAGGCTTATGTTTTATTGCTCCTCAAACTGGTTGGCACAGCCTTTCTGTTAGTATGGAATAAGGACATTTGACATCTACCCTTTAAGAGAAGGAGAGGAAATGTCAGCGGAGGACCACAGTACACCACACAGTGGCCTGAAATCTCCAAGCAGCTGAGCAATATGGTATTGGTATTTTCAATTTAGCAGTTTATCTTTGCAACTAGACAAGTGTCAAAAGACTTCTGTGTAACAAAGAGCAAAATGACCCTGATGTTGGTATTCACAGAGCAGTCTTGTCCCTGAAACAAGACAAAACCAAAGAAACAATTCTCTAGTACAAAACACAGTTAAGTTCAAGTCAAAGCAGGACAAAGATGTGCAGGCACCAGTGTTTTAGGATATATAGAATACTGCTCATGACTGTAAATCATTGGATGCTTTCATAACATTAGCATTACAGATATGCAAAGAACTAGCATGCAAAGCTCCTGGTAACAGGTAGGTCTTGTGTCAGCACATGAAAAAATAGCTGCAGTGATGCAAGGCTCTTAGTGCATCCTCCAGTTCTAGTTTCCCAAAATCATCCTTTGCAAGAGAAACAGGAGTTTGATGAAACAGGAGAGAGAATGTTTCTGTTAGGACTGCATGTATTTACAGGGAACAGAGTGTGCTTTCTGCTGCTGGCCTAGCAAAACCTGCTGGGATTTTTAAATTAATCAGAAAGCCAAATTTAGTTAAATTTCTCAATTCACTTAGTCTTCTATGAAAATTGCAGGCTTTGGGCTGTGTGAGAATGGTGCATGGTGTGAGACTATAGAACAGTCAGGGGGTGGATGATGGGCTGCCTTTTGGAGGGATTGGGATTTCCTCAGAACAAAGGCTTATTCCATTTATTCCATGTCTTGAGAAAGCTTATCCTGTCAAGTCATTTATCACCCTGCTAACTAGCTACTGAGCATGGATAATGCTTCTTCCCTAGATCAGTGAGGGAAAAGAGAATTTCAGAAGAAAGGAAGGTTTTCATTTGGGGATTTTAGGAGACTGGGAGAAGAGCCGATAGGAGTTAGGATATCTAAGCTCTTTGAACAATGAGAAAATCATACCAGGAAGGATTTTTCTAACAGCTCATAGTGCAGCTAAAATAGTCTTTCTGCTGAGTGTATCCTAGGTATTTAAATTATGTGAATTGGCACAGCCCTGTGGCTTGCAGTACTGGATTTGGAGTAAGTAGAGGATGCTCTGTGATGGATGTGGCTCTAATTACTGATATTGAGGTGAATGAAGTCCATCATATATTTGCAACTACCTGGCTTAATGCTAACTATAAGACAATTATGATGTGACATTTGTAATTATACAGATGTTCCCATACATCCTTACAATGAAAAAGCTTTGTTTCCTATGAACTGTGAGATTGGCTCACCTTAATGTTCAAGAAAAGTTCAGACTCCATTGGTTTTGCTGGCTGCAGTGGGGGTATTTGTAAGAGCAATCTGTTCCATGCAGATTTTTCTACTAAGAGCATATCCTCAGTTAGCACATGTTCTTGGCATTTACAAGAATTTGATACCTTCTGGTAATTTTCCTCTTTGTCATGTTCACCTGGAATTGACCGATTGGTTAAAAGACTATGAAGATGAGGATAGGTAGTGTGATAGCTTAACCTTCATCTCCTCAGCACATCAGAAATCTGAATTTCTATATATGTGTATATATATATATAAATATACATACACACACAGGGACATACAAAAGCATGTCTCATAGATCCAGACAACTATGTAAAAAAAAAAAAGTGGTCACTAAATATATCAAATCTGTGATATTACAAGAGCAGTGTGATTCTCTGAATATACCAATCAAATAATTACCCACTTGCCATCCTCACAAAGATTCAGTCAGACGCCCAGGAAACAAGATGTATCACTGTGTGCAAATGAAGGTCACGCATCAAACTGCTGGGTTTTCTTTTGAAGTGGTGCTATGATTGCTGTTTCAGTGAAGGAGGAATCAGGGAGGTAATCATTTCATGATTCATTGTTCCAGCAGGCAGTGCAAGGAAAAATATTGAAGTTAGCAATGATATATTTAAATCAGGTATTACTTTGATGAAATCTCATTTGCTCCAAGGGAGGTTGAGGTTTGATCTTAGAAAACATTTCTTCACTGAAAGGGTGGTCAGGCATTGGAATAAGGTGCCCAGGGAAGTGGTAGAATCGCCATCCTTGGAAGTGTTCAAAAAAACATGTGGGTATGGCACTTGGGGACATGGTTTTGTGGTGAAGATGGCAGTGCTGGGTTAACAGGTGAACTCAATGATCTTAGAGGTCTTTTCCAACCTAAATGATTTCTTGCATGCAAGCATCCTTCTTGTGCTAGAATACTGTTATGGGCTGTCTGAAATCACTAGTGAAGGTCTTCTTGATGCAATTCACAAGTAAGGGAAATATGAGTAAGTGGGTTACTTCAGTTCATCAGTGCTGAAATGCAGGATTTAATGAATTATCTTCATCAATAGCAATGAACAACACTGGGATACCTCAATGTGTATTTCGAGGTATCTATCTAATCAGCAGATAATTTATATGTGACATCCTCCAGCCTGCAAAATACTCTCTTGTGTAAAGCAACTCCATGTAAAGGCAACCAGCAGTAAGAAAAAAACACACAGAGCGAAGGATAAAAAATGCTGGTGAAGATACCTCTACAACAAAAACAAGTCTTCCATGATGTGTTTTTGTAAGAGCACAGAAAGGGAGCCATGAGGATGCATGAAAACTGCCTCACTAGGAGAGGGGAATGGAGGGGTTGCATACCTCAGTCTCCCTCATCTGAGTGTGAGTCATACAGTTCAAGTCCACCTCCAAATTTGGGGAAGAGGCAGGTAGCACTTGAAGCACTGCACCCCCACATACTTGGTGTATATATATCCCTGCCTTGAAAAAAACCCCATTACTTCCCAGTTTCTTCATTAATGTAAATGAAAATAATTTTTATAGGATGAGTGACAAAGAGAGGCATAGACTCTCCATGATCACTACACAGAGAAACTACCTTTACCCTGTGTGTGTGGTAGTGAATCCCCTGACATAAGTTGTTCTAAAAAAGCCACCAATTCCTTATAATCAGTCCAGAATGCTGGACTAAAGCAGAGGCAGTAAGTCATGTTCGTTCAAAGGCAGCACAGAAGATAAAAAATTTGCTGACCCAAACCACCACCAACCCCAAACACTCTGAATCTGTATTAAACTGAAGGTCAGCTATTTCTTGAGATTTGCCTATTGTATTTCAATATATTTTACTAACCATCTCAAGCCAGGTAACTCCTCTGAAAGCAAAATAATCTTTCCAAAGCTCTGTCTAGCTACACAAAGACTTGGAAATAGGGATGCCCAAGAAAACTGCATTGAATAGAGCTAAATCATATGTTAAGACTAATACTTCAGAACTGAGAGCAGACATAAAAATTAAACATTTTTCCTGTTCAAAGTGTTGTCTGTGCATGCATTTCCCTTTTTAAAATGTGAATTTAACACACAGAAGCAGGTAGACAGCAAGCAGTCCCAGCGAATGATGTCCTTAAGGCATGTCCAGCAGGGTCAGCAATCTGAGGAGCTGCCTTCTAACAGTCCAGTTGAAATGTTTTTATCCTGAGTCAAGCAGGCTGCCTTGAATAGTTTAGGTTCCCTGCTTATTCACCATGTAACTTCTGTGACAGTGAACCACATTGTCATTTTTAGTGATGCATTCAAGGAGGACTCATGTTAAGCCTGGTTACCTGGTGCAGAGTTCCCAGTCATTATAACATAATGAGTTTTAAGTCAGTCTAGTCCAACTCAGTAATTAGCACAAGGTACCTCGAGTTGTGCTTCTCAAGTGTTCCCATTCTGTTTCCTAAAATCTGTCTGTCCATGCACTCTGGGCCTAATTACTGTCCCAACATTAGAGGAACAGAGATGTTTAAACCTCTCAATATTTGCTTACCACTCCTTGGATGCTCCCCTGACCCAGCCCACATGCTGACATGGCAGGTTCTATCTAAACACAGTCATTTCACACGAGTGCGTCTTCATAAGTAATGTAACCACATCCACTACTCTTCAATTTAGGATTGATTATAGTAGCAATTAAAAATAAAGCCAGATTCCCTTTGTGCTAGGGAAGAGATTGTGGGTACAACATGCAAGTTCTCAGATGGAAGCAACCAGGAAGATTTCTAGCCCACCTATTTTAGATGAATAAAATCACAGCTGGAGTCAGGAGTGTCCCTGGAGTATTCTTGCTCAATTAGTTTCATTTAACCTCAACCTTTGGTGGCAACAGGGCAGAGCTGCTGGCAGCATTATAATTATTTGGTTTTAAGATCACAAAAACCTTAATAGCCTGAGCTATGGCTACCTTGCCATTACCTAGGGCTCCCACTTGTAGCTCTGAATCGGTAATTGCAAAAGAGAAGGAAGATAATTCCCTCAGAAATTCAGGAAGACTATTTTGAGGAGCTTTGCTTTGAGGGCTTGTCTCTGACTACTTAAGTCAGACCTAATCCTGCTTATCTTAGCTGTGAGAAAAATCACAAACGGATGAGGAGGTAACTAACACTTCTGATTACTTCTCACTTAAATACAATATGTGCAGCCCCAAGGAGGCTGCAGCTATTTCTCTTGCCAGCCTTTCTCATGACCATCATCGCATTTTCACGAACTCTCATGATCCCACAGTAAAGTGAGTGAAGTGCATATTTCTTCTGTATAAGTTGTCTAGAACGCATGAGCAGCATATTTTTCTCATCTCAGTCTTCCATCTCTTGCTTGTAGAAACAATACATGGAATGGAAAGGGAACTTCAATAGCAATGGTTTTATCTCTATGCATTTTGATAATACCAAGTGTGCTTGTGAAATCTCTCTTCCACCTCAGCAACTGCTAAGTTCTCTGAGGAGACATTTTCCAGGTTTTAGTTTTGAAAGGAATGCTGCTGCACTAAGCTGTTACCATGAAGCCATGCCTGGTACAGACTGACAGGCAAAAAGGGGCTCCAATCAACTCTCAACAGCTTTGTCTTCACTCTTCCTGTATTTCAGGGCATGTTCTTGCATTACCATCTCTTGCACTGGTTAAAACTCACTTAGGCTCATTCCTTATGTTCCAACAAATGCAATACTTTGCATTCTGTTTCCTCTCTTCTCCACACATAGTACATACAAGTTAACACTTAAAACAATTTACCTGTAGGGTTTGCAGTACAACCCCATTCCACTCTAATCTGATGGCTTTCAGAAAGCTAATTGTGCCTGCTAGCAAACACCTCTGCTGCTCTAGCCTTGCCCAGCCTTGTCAAGGCAACCACATTGTATTCTGGAAGAAAAGCCACACCTGGAAATTGTCATACCTGGAAACTGCACATTCCTCTGTCAAATGGTTTCAAGGAGCTGAATTACGAGTTTTCAAATGCATCTGTGAATAACGTATAATCATTCATAAGATGGAGATAAAATTTCTGAGGGGGAAAAAATATTTGAGTATGGTAACTACACCTAAGTGTAGAATACTAGGTCTCAGGAATACAATACTAGCAGGAATACATTAGAATCAACATAAGCAGCTTTTGTTACAAAGCTTAAGCACTGATGGGTTAAAGATCATTCCTAGCAACCAAGATCTTGGTGTGATCGCCTCCTCTATAGACTTAAAGCAGCCTGAGCAACTGCACCAGGGAACACCACTAATAAAAACTCGAGCTTCTGCTATTTTAAAACAGTCAATAGATGAAAAAAGATGAGAGTGGCATAAGGATTAAACCCAAGAGTATGAAAGCTTGGAAGACTTGATTCCACCTAACCTCTCTGCTGGGCATCAAACATAAGACAAGGTTAAATGCACATGGCAGTATACTGATAATTTTTTTTCCATGCTGGCTAAAGCTCTGGGAGTAATGAAAGGTACTCCTTAGCTATAATACCCTACAGCCTGAAAAAAATGCAGATAAAGAAAACAGGAGGGTAGGACTAAATAAAGGCAAGGTAAGACTGGCACAACTAAGTGCTACTGCAATTACCACCTAGCTTGAAGAAAATGATGCTGATGACATCTACATTAAATTTAAAAAAAGCCAAGAAACAACAAAATACCCAAAGTGTCTCTGTCACATTCCATTGCAAATCTGCACACTAAGTGGGAATTAGAAAACCACAGAAATCTGGTTTAAAAATACCACTAAAAATACTTCTATAAAACCTGGGCTTGAATCCAAAGCACAAGCACAGCCAAGGCTGGCTCTGCTCAGCTATCACAGTACAGAGCAGCTTGCTTTGTGCTCACTTTGCTTTCAAGTATTTAGAGCCTCCTAAAGCATGAGTCACAATACATGTAGGTTTATCTCTTGATGCAACAATACAGGGAGTGGGTACCACAAAAAAAGAACAGCATGTTAAAAAAAAAAAGCCTCACAGTTCCTGAGCAGCTGTGATGCAAGTGCTTGTGTTTGACTTTGCATTTCAAATACTAGTATTTAAAATGATGTAGATCAGGAACCCAGCCAGTGCTTGCTAGAAGATTTGGCTAGCTTTCCAGTTCTCTCCAGCCTTCAAAAAGCAAAAGAGCAAACTAAAAATCCCCAAGGCTGTACTTTCTGAGCCTACCACATGCCTGTGCTCAGCAATCATCAAACGGAAAGATACTCACCAAGTCCTCAAAAACACAAACCAGAAAAAATCTATCACACTGAGAGCTGAAGTATGTTCCTATGACAAGAATTGGGTTTATAATAAACCCAGATTTGGAGAAAGAAGGGGAAAACTAGTTCAGTTAATGTCACTATTATTTTCACCTGAACATGAAATATGCACTATTCTTTACAAATGTGGCATCAGGGACTGGCAGCATGGATGCGATACTGTTCCCCTACAACAGCAGCAATGTTTTCCATTATCCCAACCTGACTTATTGCCATCCCAGGCACCGGGGACAGGCTGGAAGAAATCTATGCACTAGCTTTGCAGCCAGACAGATTTAAATGCATAGATGGACATTAGCTAGTGCAAAGACAGCTGAACATTAATCCTCTTGGTGACCTTGCTAAAATCCTGTGCAAAATTCCCAGCACCTTATGAGGCTTATTTGTGCGCACAAACATTCAAAAGCGAGGTCAATAGGGGTTTACCTGTGTAGATGAGCATGTGTGAGCATGCACACACGTCCACCTTCTGATATGAACTCTTCTTAAGGTTCATTACAAAACAGCACGTACAGGTGTAGCTACACAAAGATGAGAAGGAAGCTGGAACAGGCACGAAGAAAAGCTGTAGGGTGAAAGACACTAAATGCCTCTCATCCATGTGAGAAAAGGAAACATGCAGTGTAGCAACAGACAGCAACGCTAACATCAGAGTGCAATGTGGATTATACTGAGCAGACTCTGGCAGCTACACCCACCTAAACAATCAGGACTGCTCACACAGTTCAGTTCAGAGCAGTACTTTATTTATCATTCACTGATTCCTTAGCAGAAGTTACAGGAAGAACATACTTTTATAGTCAGTAAGTCACACTGTTTCTAGTAACTTACAGAAATAATCAACAAATTGTTCCCAATGTCCCTACAACTACCCTTCACTAAATCTAAAGCAGATACTGTAGATAACAGGTAAATATAATAGGTAAATTCAATTTAGACAAGGGAACTCTGACATATACCATTATGCTAGGTGTCACCCTATTGTTCTCCTCTTAAAATCTTGTCCTGCAATTGTTTTTCATAAGAGTGGGATTAGGCTGACAGATCAAGAGCATCTCAAAGTCCTTTCCCAAAGCAAGGATCTAAAATTGAGTTAGAACAGATTGAGAGAGAACCATGGTTCATTTAACCTGAATGCTGAACACCTCTCCTTTGCACATGTTGGGATTGAAGACAGATGCCCTTCTCATCCATTTTTCAGAATGGAAGTGTTACCTTTTAGTGCTCACATTTCTATCAGCTCATGGCAAGTCACAGGAGAAAAATCCATGCAGCCAGGAGACAGGCAGAAATAGTTTCATGCTTTCTAATAATATGACGTGCCATGTGTTCCAGGACATTTTATTTCAGCATTATCCAATATCACTGCTGTGAAATCTATGTAATTCATTCATATGACTCCAGGCTTACAATGAAGTCCAGGTTGGGAGCTTTATGAAGAACCATCAGCACAGGCCATTAGACACTGACTTCTTGTCTGCCATTTTTCTTGTACAGCCTGGCTGTTATTTGCAGTCAGACAATGAGAGACACCTAGCCTGTTTGTACTGATTTAGTGAGAAGGCACCACCCATTCAGAAGATACATAAAACAAAGGTGCCCATCCTAATTCTCTTGTGATGGTTTTTTTGCTGTTGGCTCAGGCTAAGTAGAATTTAAGCCCTTTTGGATGGATGCTTGAAATACTTTCGTATTTATTCTATTGGTTGATTTCATGCACTCTTACAATAAATATAATTTTGAGGTAAAAGTACCTCAAGAAATGACCTAATGGCCAAAATTCCATCTTAAAATTAGGAACAAAATGCATCCAGGCACAGATTTGCTGGGCAACTGCCTTTACTCCTCTCAGTATCCCTATGTGTAAATAATGGATTAGGACATTACTCTCATTTTATTAACTGCTCTGAGGTTTTCAGTAGACAATGCATTATTCTGTTCACCAAGAAAATCCTGTTTGTTTTGCAGTATGGTGTCCCACACTAAGTAGCAGACCTTCCTTTCCCCGGTTAAACACCTGTGACACCTCCCACCCCTTTGGCTGATGTACAAACTCACAAAACCGAGCACAATGTGCTCTTGTTATTTCCGAAGGTCTTTCAACTTCAACACCCGACAGAAACAAACATTGGTGGGTACACAATACAGGAACCCCAGTGATACTGGAAGATCTCACTGCCCATATTGTCAAGGAGCTGAGGTAGTGGCTGTTGCCCTGTACTGGGAGCATCTTATGCCTTGGGTGGATAATAATATGTTGGGCATTTTATATCAATCTCCTTCCCTCAATTCCAGTGGATCTACAACACATGCATTTGGTGCTGAATTATAGCCATCTCCTAAATACAAAGAACACACTGTAAGACAGGTGCAGTAATACAGGAACCTCGGGAAATTCAGAAATGGTCAGAAGAGTTAACTCCAGAGAGGGTGGAATCAGTCACTTACCGACCAGTGCCCTCCAGTGGCTCCTACAGCAACTGAAGGAACTGAAGACAAGAACCTGTTTTCAGAGGTCAAAGACACCACAATTGTACCACTAATGGAAAGAAAGAAAATGCTGACATCTGGATGCCAAATAGCTTTTAAAAATTTATGTTCTTTCATGGCAACCTCATATCTGCTATCATTACATACCACAGCCAGAAAAACCTACATGCCACCAAGTGAATAAAATATTAATTGCAAGCCTTGTGAAATGAGACAACAGAAACCAAAGCAATTCCCAAGACAAAAATGTTTATTTGTACTAACTCTTCAAACAGGTATACATTCAACATCTCTAAACAAAATCAGTACATATGACAAGGGCAAGTTGAGTAAGTATCATTAGAATGTAATGCCTTCCTTAGTAATTAAAGTTCATAAACCAAGAATTAGTTACAAATTTATGACCCCCTTACACAGGGGTTAATGTTTTCAGTAAGACTACCCCAGTACTAGGCAAAACAGAGTATTTGCAGAGTAGGCTTCTAATCCTTCAGTTTCAGTACCATGCCACAGTCTTTTAATGAGCAGTAAGTATTAGTGGGGGAAAAAAATCTAGTGCCAAGTTGAGTGTTCTCCAGCGCTGAAAAGCAAATGTAAATGGTGAACCATCAATAGAAATTTTAATAAACTATTTTAGTTATTTTAGTTACTGAAACCTCACTTTTTGTCTGAAAAAACCAAGAATATTGTAACAGACTGGAGGCAAGAATTTAATAAAAACCTTTTGGTTTTGCCTTAGAATAGGCTTCTCTACAAAACAAGAACAATTATGATTTGGGAGTTTCAGTGGTAAAAGAAGTATTGGAATAATAAAGAAATAATTTAAAAATATATATTAATTTACCACATTTAGCTCATATAGCCCTTTATGTATCTTACAAAATGCTACTGTCCTACATACTGCATGTAAAAAAAAAATTATATATATAATGTATATGTACACATACAAAGGAAAAGCCATCAATTTGGTATTAAAAAAACAGAACAAAAAGCGTAAGCAAACACACTGAAAGTTATGCAGTAATGAGGAGTGTATGCTCCATGTGTGCGTTAGCATAACAGTGCTTCCAACCTTAAAACATCCTCTTAAACATCTAAGCAGAGTGCTTGCTCCAAGTCAGCTCTACCAGTGATGTTCCCAACTGTCACAAACATCTGATGTCACTCAACTTCTGGCCATCTCTTATATTTAGCACTAAATCAGAAGTAAGGCAAAAGAACTTTTTCTCATCCCTGAATATCTGAGGACATTCATGAGAGCTTCCAAATATTAATGCAAAACAATAGAGGAGCACAAAGAATGGTACTCCTGAGCTGAAGGGTCTTCCTGTCTACACAAAGCTGCCCCAATGCTTCCCTATTTCAGAGTAATCCAGGCTATGTAAGTATGATGATTATTCCCAGGCATCCTCTTTGTTTTATCAAATTTTGAACGACAACTTTTAGTTTCAGGATGGGTGTGTGCTCGTGATTTCTGGTCTAAAACCACCACTGAGAACAGTGAACAGAAGTTCTGATACTGCTCAGATGTTAGGCGTGGATATTCAGAGCAGATGGGCAGTCTTGTTCTAGAAATTCTAATGCCAACCCTTGTCTCCCAGTTGGAATAATGAGTCCACTCTTAGTATACCTAGCATATATTTCACCAAAAAACTCCCACACTTTAGTATACAACAAAAGCAAAACAGATTTTACTTATTTATCTTCTCTTGCATCAATCTCAAAAAAAATCTAAAAAGACCAACCAAACCAATCCCTGCCCACCCCTTAAACTCCATAAAATCACAGATTTTCTAATAACAAATAAAATTAACCTCCCTGTTAAAGCAAAGGTTTCTGAAAAAAACCTAGTTGAGATATCCAGGGAATAAAAGAGATGGATGCCTTTCAGAAGCTTTCTGGGAGATTGATTGTAAAGGATTTGATTCAGCACCCACAAAAGTTTTGTCCAGTGAAAGAGTAACTCCAGAACTGGGGAGGCTGGATCAAGACTAGAGCCTGGTGGACGTGCCAGTCACTGGCAGGCACTGAAATGAATGCAGTCATCGTACTGGCACACAATCCTTCTGACGACGCAAGCGTGTGTTATACCAGGGAATTCCCCTGACATTCCTTGGAGAGCTGTGTGGAGTGCAACACTTTGCAGCTAAGCTAGAAACACAGCAGAACAACTTGGAGCAGTTCCCAAGGGTATTCTTCCCCACCCAACCAACAATACCAGTGAAGAACAACCACAGGTAAAACAATAAAATGAACTGTTGGCTCCAGGGTTCAGAACCCCCAAGTCAGCATCTCTGGCTTGCTTTGGGGAATGGGATTCTAAAAGAGCCTAACACCTAGGAACAGTAAGGGAGAAATGGAGAAATACAAAAATGCAAGGATTAAAAAACAGAAGGGGAAGTAACGATCCCCTCTAGAATATTCCCTTTAAAACAGTGTAATTAAAAACTTTAATTTCACTTAGAAATTGGTTTCAAGGTAGCCTGACATTTTTAACGACTTTCAAAAATCAAAATATTCTTCACTAGAGTTCACTGACATATCCCTGTAGCCCCCTGAATAACTGCTACCATTTGTTTTGCACCAACATTGCTTAAATTAATATAGTCATAAGCATGCAAAATGTTAACAATTAATTGTGTATACAGAATAAAACAAAGTTCTAACAGAAAGATTCCTAATATTTCAAGGTTATAGGCTTGACTCAGTCTCTGATCAAAACCAGTGGGATTCTTCCCATAGTGTCCAGCAGATTTTGGACTAGGCTTTAATAAGAGACAAAAAAGCATTGTGTTTTATGTTGTAGGAGCAAACTCAAAGTACACTTGTGTGTGCAACTGTTGTATTGTGTATCTCAAAAGAGTTGCATTTTAGCCAGTAAAAGGACAATCACCAAGCCAACACCACATGCTGTGTCAAAGCAGGCTGGGTAACAAACACCAATACCTGCTCAGAGACATTCATGTTGTTCCTGTTACCTAGAGAGCAGCTTTGAACAAAGCTTAATGATAGCTACAGCCACTTGAACCCAGACATGACTTCGAAAGGCAAAAAGCTGCATTAGTACAACAGCCTGATGGAATTTACTTGTGCTCTGGATGGCTTTGAAGGCAGGATATTATCTCTCTGACAGGCCTCCCTTCATAGCAGATTTGATACACAGCCGTGAAGAGTGGAAACCTGAGGAAAGAGGGTGGGGAAAGCAAACACAGCATAAATTTATTCTGTAACATTTTCTAAAATGAAAGAAAGATAAAGGGGTGGGGAAAGGGAGGGGGGGAAAAGGAAGAGGTGGAAAAAATGATTTCTTTTTTCTATTTGTCAGGTGCAAATGCTGGGCTGAAAAGCAGGGGATAACTACAGAACCTGCATGCACTCTGAAATAGAGTAGCTCTCAGAAGCCTAGCTAGCTATAATGGAGCCTGAGACATACATTATGTATGGCACAACCATAAAGTGATCTAAAAAATAAATTAAAAACATTTTTCCTGGCTGTTCTTACAGCAGTACCCATCTGTGGTTAAAAAGGATGACTGGCACATCCATTATGCAGTACTTCTGAGCAATAATTTGGTAATACAGAATATGACAGAAAGAGACCCAAGAAGACATTGAAGGTCAAGTTTTTAATAAGAATCCAAAATTAAACCTGGATTTTGAAATACAAAATTCCCTATCTTTTTTTTTCTTTCTTTTTCTTTTTTTTAAATTGGCCATGTCTCTAACAACCTCCAAATTATTCAGGCTTTTCTGATAATCTGAAAGTTTGTCAAAGCCAAGATGCCTTACAGAAATTTGTATTTGCTTTCTGTCCATCCCAGACAGTAACAGCCAGAAAAGTTCCATTTTCATACAATGCCTGGTGAATTTTAGGGGCTGATCTGTTCACCAAGTACATGCTGTTTCAGCATGGTCTTCTATATTGATGAATTTTGACCAATGGAAATAAAAAAGAGCGGTCATTGGAGATGGTGAAATAGTTGATTCCTGAGTGATTCAGAATCTGGACTAGGACTTTCTCCTAAGAAAGTTGTCCCATCAGTCACTCTAAAGCTTTATCTGTAATGCACATTTCAGTGTTCAGTATATATGAGCACCATATATGATGGCCTATACATTCCACTGTCACGTATTACATTGCAGTAACCCTGGTATCAGTTCCTTGCCCCAAACTAGACTGACTTGAGTTCTGTTTCTATTTCATTGGTGGAAAAAAATTATCATATAGCCACATAGCTGCTCTCTCAAATCCAATGCTAAACTGCTTAGATTGCAAAACCCTTAGTAGGAAATCTGCAGAAAAAAAAATTACACAATGACTTCCGCATTCCTTAACAAACCTCACTTATCCCTCACTTTGTATGATGTACTGGGCTGAAGGGGGGTTAAATCTGCTGTTACCATAAAAGCTTACATGTAGGCACTAATAAAATTTGCTATGCCTGTGTGAGAAGTGGCCACAAAAGAGATGAACCTTCTGAAGCAAAAGCAAGTTTCCCACACGTTTAGATGCAGTACTGGCACTTACTTCTCGGTCAAGAAGCACCACTACTACAAACCACAACCTGATACCTAAGTCCTGCTGCTTATCTCAGAGAACATTACCGTGCACAGGTCTGCCACACTTCACATGGATAAACCTGTACCAAGGCTGGCTGCAGGCTCAGGGCCAGCAAACTCCAAATGCATCTTAGGCCTGAGCACATCAAGAGGGCAAAGTCTACAGCTGTTGAAAAGAAGTAATTCCATCACGAGTATCAATAGGCATCAACCCTGCTACCGAGGCTCTTCTGCTGAACTCTGACTTTTGCACACTTCTACTTAGCCTTGGGACTCATTTTGTAGGACCAGAATATTAAATTCTACCCTTACTAGACTCTTACCTCTTCACTTTGAAACCATGGCTGCTCCACTGTGTTTTATGTTTTAAAGCAGTAGTTTTTGAAAAACACTTTGAAAGTTGCTTTCAAAAGTCTTGTTGAATAAGACCTTTTATGAAGAACTGACACATATATGTTGGCATACCAAAAATAAATTAGCAACACTGTTTTCATGTCTTTCATAAAAACACATCCCACAATCCTCTATAATGCACTCGATTTGTTGTAAGATAGAACATGATACAAAACAACCCTCAAACACAGCATCCTGTTTCATTTAGGGAATCATAAACAGCAAAGAATGAAGCCAACATTTTAATTAATTTTTTCTGCAGTTAGCTTAATTACTGTACACTGATGAGACAGACTTAGGTACCTTACATCCAAAGATAATATTAAAACATTAATCATTTAATGCAGCTGATCCATTAAAACTAGACTTTAAAAAATGCTTTTGAAAAAAAAAAGTAACAAGCCTTGGTCTTTTGACTGGGAGTTTTTTAATTTCTGATTTTTCCTCTTTTACAAACAGGAAGAGATAAATGCATCCCTTAATCTTGTAAGGAAATAACTGTGTGTGTGGCTATAGGAATCATTCATGTTCTGACTCGAATACAAGTGAACCAAGCCAGGACAATCTGCTTACTTTCATACCACAAAAAAACAGCCCCTGACCTACAGAAGCAGATGGGAGGTTGTAGCCTACAGCAAACTGGAAGCCACATTAGGAAGGAGAACTGCAGTATCTAAGCTAGAATCCATGTGGTGGAAGCAGTCACCATATTCAGATGATTACCAAGCTCCTCTCCTTGGAGGTAAGTAATGAATTTCCTACAGTGAAATGAGATGTAGAGATTCTTCACAGTCTCTTTAGGAAGCTCTACTTTCATGCATTTTTTTCTTTTCACATATTAAAACACATTTGCTGTGCTTTTCTGTAGTAGCAGAAGGCAGTAATACACTCTGCAAACAGAAGGACATTCACAAATTTCATGTAACAGTAATAGCTCTATCTACACCAATATTTTTTTGAGGTTCTACTCACTTCTCTCTCTGATTTTAACTTTTAATCTACTGTTATTACAGTGATTTTCTTTTTCGCTATTACCTTTATGAATGTATCAAAACCAAATATGGAGAAGGTGTTATGGGGATAAAGAAGTGGCATGTGGAAGCTGTTTAATCTGTTCTTACTCACTTGTCCAGCATTCCTTTCTGCTTCAAGATGCGATGCACTTCTGCAGAAGTCTGTGGTCCTTGCAGTTTCTGACCATTCAACATTTCTTTCTCTAATTCTTCAATAGACTAAGCAACAGAGGGGAAAAAAAAAGAAAGCAAAGGAGAGCTATGATAAAGTTTTCAGAAGCCTGACAACATCATCTGGATTAAAAAAAATAAAAGTTACTGAGAGTTTTTTCTTTTTCAAAAGTGACCTTGAGTGAGCATATATAATATTCTCCTATATTCTTGTTTTTAAGTATTCTTCTTAAATCTGCATCTCCCAATGTCTTATCTCTCAAGCTTTTTTTTAAATCACACTCCCCCTCTCCATGTTTTAGCACCTTTACACTCATTCTAGCCTTGTAACACACTCAAAAAACAAGAGGAAAGAGAAGGGCACTCACTCAGTAGCACGGCTCAGATAACTCTACCATTACTCCAGCAAATGAGGAGTGGCAGTACTTGTAAGAATAGATTTCACCCAGTGAATAAGGTACCTTTCCAGTTTTAACGACTGCTTCTGCTACACGTCGATTCCGGCCACCATAACATGTTGTGATGAGATCAGCAACGCCACAGCTCTCCAGGAAAGTGGCAGTAGAAACCTGTCCTTTGCAAAAAAATTTGGCAAAGGCGATCATCTCCATTAGGCCAAGACGAATAACAGCAGCTTTGGTATTGTCACCATAGCAAAGGCCATCACAGAAACCAGCTCCTACTGCTACTATATTCTAATAGGAAGAGAAATGGGAAAGGAGTTAATTACTGCTTACAGATGTCCTTGAGAAATGCAAACACTTTTCTACTGAAAGACTAGGTTGTTAGTTTGGGTTATTTCAGTTTGGGGATTTTGATTTCTGTATTGGTTTTGCATGGCTTGGTTTTTGGTAGCAGAGATGGCTCCTGTGAGAAGCTCTTGGAAACTTCCACCATGTCCAGCAGAGCCAATCTCTGATGGCTCTGAAAGATGGACATACTGCTGGCCAAAACTGGGCCAATGAGAGAGGTTGGTAAGACTTCTGTGATGACATATTTAAGAAGAAAATCAAAACAAAGTCACACAGTTTTGCTTCTAATCAGAGAAGAGGAGGAGGTGAGGGAAAACAACATGGAGACACCAAGGTCAGTGCAGAAGGAGGCGCAGGAGGTGCTCCAGGAGCCGGAGCCGAGGTTCCTCTGCAGGCCGTGGTGCAGACCATGGTGAAGCAGCTGTGCCCCTGCAGCCCATGGGGATCCACGGGGGATGCAGAGATCCACCTGCAGCCCATGGGAGAGGTGCCCATGCCAGAGGAGGCTGTGATCCAGTGGGAGACCCAGTGGAGAGAGGGCCCTGCTTCCAGGCTGGAGCAGCCTGTCCTTGGAGGGCTGCACCCCGTGGAAAGAGAGAGCCCCGCTGCAGCAGTTTGGGAGGGCTGTGTGCCCCTGGGAGGGGCTCACGCTGCAGCAGGGGCGGTGCGGCTGCTGCTCCTGAGAGCGGGCCCACACCGGGGAAGTTCAGGAGAACTGTCCTGTGTGGGAGGGACCCACGGCCTCACGGGGAAGACTCCTCTCCCTGAGCAGCGGAAGGAAATCTCGGTGATGAACTGAGCAAACCCCCATGCCCTGTCCCCTGTGCTGTCGGTGGGAAGGAGGGAGGAGCTGGGGAAAAAGGTGTTTTAAGGGCTTATTTTACTTCTCATTATCCTCCTCTGAGTCTCTTAGTAATAAATTCACTTTTTAACTTTAAGTTAAGCCTGTTTTGCCCTTGAAGTGTTTTCTCCTGGTCCTTATCTCAACTCATGAAGTGTTCGTTAATTATTTTTTTCTTTCTCTCCTCTGCCCAGCAGTGGCAGGGGAGGGTGAGTGAGTGACTCTTACGGGTGCCTGGCGTTGGGCCAGTGTCAAACCACAACAATGTTTATGGAATAACCTTAAAAAAAAATAAAAAAAGGCAAGCCTTACATTAGTATTTCCAAGGATAAAAGCATAGTTAAAGCTCTAACACAAGTTGCCCCTGAGGCTGTGGAGCTACTCTTATTGACCATCTTTGAGAACAAACAGGTTACACTACACCCAAACAAGATTTTAGCTAGATTGAGTTATTCCTGCTCTGAGGTAGCCGTGAAGTTAGACTGACATCCTATAGTCCTTTTATCCAGATTTTCTTTAAGATTAAAGCAATAGTACATCTAAAAAACATTTATTGACTTCTGTGATGACATGCTAAGGGACCAAATTCAGCCAAGGCAATAGTATCCAGCCCTTTAAGTATGCAGACTTTCTATAACAGTAATAGTTAATCAAGGATTCCCAGAAGGTTCATGACACAGGAAGACCTCCCTTAGCAAAAAAAAAATTGTTTTTTCCTTAGACCTGGTGACAGCCTTCTACAAAGAATGTGCTGTTTCTTCATGAACATTCAGCTATACGGTCCCTTCTTTGGTTAAAGAACATAGATGTTTGATGAGACACATTTGAGTGAAGTGACTACAAAAACTATTTTCTGGCTTGGGAGTCAGAGCAGAGACTAGCCATGGTTCCACTGACCCTACCAAAAAAACCCAACTAACACAACAAACCCTAACAAAACCCTCCGAAAAAAGATGGCATTCTGACATATTGATAAAGCAAACAAGGAAGTAATGAATGCTAATATCTTTCTGCATGCAACAGCAACAGTAGTGACCTCAACAGAAAGTGCAGGAGCACCAACATTATGGCACCCAGTGTAGCACCTCATGTAGGGAAAAATATAAAATTAAAAGATTGTCCAAATCAACTTTAACTGTTGATGAAGAAAGAATAACAATCAGAAGTTGTTAATGAAAGCAACCAACTGATTAACAGCTGGTTTGGTTTTGGGTTTTGGACTGTAAGAACCACAAATGCCAGGTAGCTGCAGAGCAGTGTGGCCAGTCGTGGCTAGGTGACTCTGAATCAAATGAAGCCAGAGGATCAGTCACTGCTTTTTTAGCAGCTAGCTGAGGTGTAAAGGTGACCCTAAAAATTGCAGACAGATATCCCAACATCAGACCTGAAGCAGCCCAAGACAGTCATCTCATAAAGCTGGTAGTTTAAATCATCTTGGCTTAGATGTTGGCTGGGGTGATTCAGTCAAGGTACATTTCCATCAGATACCTCTTGCAGAGTAACCTATAATATTTGTTCATTTGATGGCAAAGCAAGAGGAAGTCAAACAGATATTTAAGAAGTTTTCTGATGGGATAACCCATTCAAATGGATTTTCCATGTATGTGAAGTCTGTAAGTATTTGGCACTCAGCTAAAAACATTAACATGACTGAGCAACCATTGGGCTTTTTCCATATACTTCTTGAACACTCCCATACTGAAGCTTCTCCTTCCCTCCAGCTTTGTCTGCTTGACTTTCCACTTTGAAGCAGTCTACTTGATCATAACTTACAATACAATTTGGCCTATAGTATTTCATTGTCTACTTGTACCTTTTGCAGTGTTTGTTGTTGGAGCACCAGAAATACTCTTTTAAGTAAGTCATAGCAAGACTAGTTACGTCTGAAGAAATAAGGTAGAGAACAAGGCAAGTTTTGAGTCCAACTCTAAAACACTGAGGTTCTTGTTTGTACAACGTTCCCATTGTACGTTCTTACACAGTTTGCAAATAATGAGGAAATAAGACAACTCATTATGCTCTAGAACACACCCCCATGCCTAGGAGACTGTTATATCCTGGTCTACATATCCCTCAGGCCACAACTATTAATTTACAAGGTCTACCATCTGATTTTATTTAAACCCTTGAAGAATCTCTGACAACTGTCTTGTGCCTAATACACTGCAGAGAATTAATTAGACCACACTGAAAGTTATACCTTACTCAAAGACGAGCCACCTCTTTAAAAAAAACAAAACAAAACAAAACAAATAACATCTCACAAAACTTACTTTGGACTGAGTTATCCTTCAGTCCAAAACAAGACCAAAATATACAGTTTGTTACTTGAAATCTCTGGCTGCAGGCACTAACAGTTTGTTTCAGGAAGATGCACAAGCAAACCACAAATTGACGCACAAGAGCCTAGTGGCACTATCACTATTGTGATCCTCTGAGAAGCACACGAGGCGCAGGAAGAGTGATTGCCCTGGCAAAAACATCTTTCTGTATGTCATATGGTTGATTTTGAATGGTGCCACTGCCAAAGACTACACCTGAAGTGTCCTGGTTTCAGTTAATTTCTTTCTTAGTAGCTGGTACAGTGCTGTGGTTTGAATTCAGTATGAGAGTAATGTTGATAACACATTGATGTTTTCGTTATTTGCTACGTAGTGCTTACTTTAAGTCAAGAGCTTTTTAGTGTCTCATGCTCTGCCAGTGAGGAGGTGAACAAGAGTATGGGGAGGAGGCAACATAGCCAGGACAGAATGCCATGCCCAGTATATAAACTGGAGACAGTTGGCTGGGAGCCATCAATTGCTGCTTGGGGACAGACTGGGCATAGGTCAGTGGGTGGTGAGCAACTGCAGTGTGCATCACTTCTCTTCTTGGGTTTTCACTCAGTCCTTCATTACAATTACTATTCTTCTTGTTGTTATTGTATTTTCCTTTATTTCAATTATTAAACTGTTTGTATTTCAACCCATGAGTTTTACTTTTTTTTCACTGATTCTCCTTCCTATCCCTGATGGGTAGGGGGTTAGTGAGTGAGCAGCTGCATGGTATGTATTTGCCAGCTGGGATTAAACCACAACATGAATTACAGGAATTCCTGCACATGCAGCGACGGTATGTATTTGTGCAAGAGGAGAGAGTCCATGTTTCTGTGAGATTAAAAACTGACTGTATTTGTATGCACACATGGGAGTATGAGAGCCCAATAAGGAAGGGCCTACTGACAAACATGTTCCAAAGGTTAAAAGATACTGCCACAATAACCCCAAAATGACTGCAACACAATGTTCATCTTGGCCTGAGGCTTTTAGAGCTCTCAAAACCACTACATGCTTAACAAAACACACTTCCCCTATCTTGGCATTAACAGCTTTTTACATGAAAGCATACATCCTGTAACCACGATGCACAATGTGTTTTTATATTGCTTATGGTTTTAAGCTACTAAAATACTTTGCCCTAACAGGTGAGCTGGTCTGGTATCTTGAAGCTGGTGTTAGTCCTAGTCCTAGTTATTCTAGAACATGAGCAAGGAATGGATTTATTTATTTTATCACCGGGATAGCAAAGCATTGTTCCAGAAAAGAAATGCTGATGCCAGGCAGTGCTCACAGTATGTGTCAGAACAAATGAGAGAAAGTGTCCTTTACTTGCACATGACCTGCTGCAAACATGCAAGAGGTCACAAATGCAAGGCCAAGAGATGACCAACAAAACAAGGACAACAAGTCTGCAGACTTTGCTGACAGATTGTTCTCTTACAGAGTCAGTGCTCAGAAGTATCCAATATCCAGTGTACAGCACGTTTGTGGAGTGCTCATGAAGACAGTTTCAGCAGCCATTTCTGAGGCAACAATTACTTCTCCATAATTAAATGGATCAATAAGAGAACTAAGCAGAAATTTTATTTCACCATCCTTGAGGCAGTGTCACAGCTCAGCACAGCCTGCTTTCCCTCTGTTTACCCATGAACTTGGAGAAGCTCCTTGCTTCCTACAATGACTGAGAAGAGGTCTAATGGAAAGGCGCAAAAAATCAAAGACAGTATCAGCAGGACTGTCAGAGAGATTAAGTATAAACTGTTTGCTTGCTCCTGGCAAACTTGAATTTCATTTCCACTTAATCTCAGGAAAAAGGAAAAAACTCTCACAATCAACTTCTATAGTACCTAGACTGACTATCCAACAGTAACTGCCCTAAACACACTTTGCTGGGTAACAATGCTGGGTACATAACCTCATAAACAATAAATCATCACTATACTTTTTACTTCTTTACTTAAGGCTAAGGTGGAGCTGTAAGGCTTAGAGAGGAGCCTGAAGCAACCTGAAAGGCAACCACAGTTGCTGCTGCTTCTCCTTCCTAAAGTAAATCACATCTGTCTTGGTCCTTGGCTGCTGCCACTTGAGGGTTTTTAACTCTCCAGATCCCATTCATCAGGCAGCTGGAGCATTTTGCCATATCCAGAGGTTAGATTCTCAGTCCTCCCCCTCTCAGCCACCCCTGGCACTGCTGCACTGGGTAAGTCAGTGGGGTACAATTTACCCCCAAGATTGCAGCTATCAGTGTTTACATGGCCTCTCAAGGACGTGGCCAGGTTCATACCCCAGCTCAGTCTTGCCTTACGTCTGTGCTGCTTGTAACACCACACTGGCACAGGCGGTAAGGACACCTCCGAAGTGATAACCTTGGGTCCGTGCTGCTCGGCAGTATCACATCCATCAGTATCCAAAAGCACATCCATATGTGTGCATAGCTTCACATACTATTTTTAGGTGTCACAACCTTTAAGCATTTCCTAGGAAGCCTCATTCATCATCTGGCAAATGGCAGGTGTACTTGTAGGTGGCCTTGAGTCATGCTGCCTATAAAGCCAACTGGGCACCTGTTGCAAAATGATTAGAGGATCAGAGACATGGATCATTGATAAAGGGAACAAATCAATAACTGCACAAGCAAAAGGCCTGCAAGCAAAAACCTGCATGAGGAAATCCCTGTGTGAGAAACAGGCCTGAGAACAAAAAGGGAGTTTGAGGATGTGCAGCTGTGCAGATAAGACCCGGAGAAGGGAGGGTGAACTCTGAATTCTTTTAATCATAACATAACTAGTAGAAGCTTGCCAATGTAGTCTAATTACGTAGAAGCAGAAATGCGCTTTGATAGGTTTTAAGCCACTTAAGAGTTAACAAGCTGGGATACAATATAAGTGCCTCTGGATTGCTAACAAACGGAGCTTGCTTTTATCAACCATATTGGCTGGACTGCAATTCCTCCCTCCGCCAGAGTCCACGGACCTTTTCCAACAGGCACCTTGAAACAACTATCCAAATTTGAACTTTGTTAATTTCTGTCCTCAAGCCTTAGAAAAGGTCAACAGACAGATGTGAAATGTTCATCAGTCCTCAAAAGAATAAAAAATCCTCACAAAGAAGAACATGCCAAGCACATTTTGTTCCAACAGCCAGGTTACAGTAGAAAGCTGTTCGTCCTCAGTACCACCAGATTTTGTAGAGTCACTGCCACTGTCTATTCAGCCAGTCTCCAAGCTGACACAAGACTGCATTTTCACAGCACTGATTTCTGCACTTCACTGTATCTCCAGCAGCCCACCATCACAAATCTAAATACAGTGAATGAAGTGGATATTCTGTACATACCCATATATATATCCGTATATAAATAGGAATCAAGCACATGTTCTCTTATGATCATCCAGCTGCACTACTTATTATTACAGTCTGAACTCAAATAGGCTTCCAAAAACAAATTTCAAACCTGTAATTATCACTGTAAGGGAAAGCTGTGCTCAGAGCATTCTTTGTTACCCTTCTGTATTTTTTCCCAACCTTTAGGCAACCACCCACACTGAAAATCTTCCCTGTTTAGAAAGGCTTGCAGAAATAAAAAGCGAGGTAGAGTACAGGCTTTTAACATCTAGGCCATTATGCCAGTAATACCAGGAAAGTCTCCTTTTCCTAAGCTGCTATTTGCAGAAAAATGCAGAAGCTAGGAGAATATCCTGTTTTCCATAGTGTATTGTTTCTCATCCTTTAAATATCTCATCCTTTAAATACCAATACAGGAATTGCTTTTACTATATCCACATCCAGAAAGACAGTCTGGAGTGACATGTTTGCCTGTTTACCCCGTCCTCCTCGCTGTAGTTTGCAGTGCTGCTACTGACATTTTGAATTGGCACTGCTACAGAAAGAGAGTAGAGCCTCTCTTTTTTGCCTGTGTCTCCACACAACATGACACTGTCACCTTCTGAAATTGGAATTTCCTCCTTCCAGGAAGTTAAAAAATGCTAATTTTTACTATTTTTTATGAAGTAACTTTCCAAGTTTAACAAACTGTCAGCTGACTGAAGCTACACATTAGATTTTACCCTAAAAAAACCATATGAAAAGTGTTGGCTTCCAAAGGAGGCCAGGGGCTGGGCAACCCAGTGTGCCACGACCTTCCTAGGAAGAGTGTCCTGCAAGGAACAACTCTTCCAGGGACAGTGGCTGGCATCCCTGGGCAACAAGTGATTTCAGCAAGTGTAGCAATTTCTCAGCTCCAAGTGATTCCAGTTCTTGTGATTCAGCCCTTTGTGAAATCACCCAAGGCGAACTCGGGGTTAGAGCGACAGGAGCCTTGTATAGCAGTTCCACAGAGGAAGCCTTCATTGTCCAGCAGTCCCTGTGAAGGGGTGGCTAAGGACAAGGCTCCCTGCATCAGGGCTAGGGGGCAGAGGTTATATGGGGTAGGCAGGGGGTGGGGTAGAAACCAACTAGCCAACGGGGTACTGGGTATTACCATATAGAAACAGGGCATGCTGGGGGTGGTTCACTTTCTCGACATGACCCAGTGGAAGGTTGCTTATCTCTGGGGAAGATCATCTTGGCCTCAGGCCTCTCTTCTCTAAGGGAGAGCAGAGGGCTCTTGTGCCAAGGGCTCCCAGCCCTCCACAGAAAAGATGTTTACTTTTCAAATTTTTATTACAAATACTATCAGACTAATGATAAAAAAGTAAAGTTCTCGTTGATACCCTTAGCAAACAATTCTTCTAATAGAAAGTAGGTACAGCTTCTAAGAAAAAAACACTATTCACATCTGAGTTTTGCATTTTGCTTTACATTATGGCAATAAAATCTGATCCATATCCATAGGTTTAATTTTAGCTTCTTTATTTTCTTTCTGAGCCAGACATGTTCCCAATGCATTAATAAAATTTTGCAATCTTTGAGTTTAAAACAGCTCAGGACATTATTTATATGCTGCCAGCACAAGATTTAGGATAACTAGAAAGGGGTTTAAGTGAAAAATTACTTTTAAAGATATGTTTTTATTAATATTTTCTTTTAGATTTAGGTGGAGTTGTATGTTTAAAGATATCACCTATACTAGAATGACAGATCTATGCCATTTCTATATATAAATATATATATATAAATATATATATATAAAATAAAACTATACCATTTTTGCCTTTTAATTATGCAAGAAATCCACAGTATTTTTAAACCAATTAATCTATCCTTATTTCACTTTCTGGTTAGACCTTACACCACGCATTTTTTAGAAATCTCAACTCAATTAACAAAATATACTGCAATCAAAACCAAATGACTAGAGCACACAGAATATAAACAGCTTTTTAGAAATACAACTAGACAGTTCAGTCTGCAGGATGCATGATGAATAATGTAGCAGACAAGAGCAATAAAACAAGGTTACAAAAAACCCCCAGAAGTTTCACCTTAGTATCTTTCCAGGTCAAGAACAATACTCTATTTAAATTCTACTGCACTTCCAAAGAAATATTGGTATCTTGCCTGACGTAGACCTTTACAGTGGAATTTTGAGTGTTTGCTGACTACCTGCCCAGTTTGACGGGCATGCTCATCCCTTCACAAGATTTTTCTGAATAAAAATTTCCTGGGACAGAATTCCTCTATCAGACAAGAATTTAAGCTAGTCAGAAAATATCCTGCTGAGCAGATTTCAAAGAAAAATAAATCTCCAAAATTTTTTAACTAATTTCATGGGTCTGTACACAGGGATTTCTGGTAACCTCCCACATCACCAGAGCATTTTAAAGCAATGGCTGTGGAGGCAAATTACAAGCTCCACAATCTCAATAAATTGCTAAATATACAGTAACTCCAAAGCGTGTTGCATAAAAACACCTAATCCCATCAGTGCACAGACCCACAACCTCCTCTTTCTCAGGCCTTCCAGTATGACAGCTGTCAGGATGAAATTAAGGAAATTAATATGCCAAAAAATATGCTATTATAGCTATCCATCTACTTTCACTAAGCAGGAATCAGAATTCCTTAGCTTAAGACATCATTGCTTAATGTGGTAGTTTATCAAGCCAATTAATTTAGTTTACACAAAATTTCAACAGCAAAACCAAAGGCAGACAAAATAATTATCCAAACCACAAAAAATAAGTAAGTAAGCCAAATTAATTATTAAACCACTACACCCATCAAAATGATTGTGGGCAGGTATCAGATAATGTGAACTACGGTACTGTTTGCTAGGGTGCCAAACAACTAATGCCTCCCCTTCACAAATGGCTTGTAAATTAGCCTGAAAAAATAGCCATTAAACAATTAAGTTAGCCTTTGTTTTCTGTCAGCATCAATTTTGTTATGAAAAAAATGTTGGATGAGTAACTGTCCAAAATAACTTCTTCCCTATTCAGTTCATTTCTGTACGTGGTTATTCACACAAACCTTATGTAGTACATGTCCACAAAATATAAAACAAGTGCTCACATTTCTTAAGTCAATGAAGAGGGGGATAGTTTTGTCAACAGACACAAGGCATTAATGCCAACTTCTTTCTCCCTTTCTTTTGGTGAACACAGTTGCAAAAACAAAAAAGGGAACTGAAATAGATTTAGAAATATATCAGCCACTTAGATGAAATCAATACTTGCTTCATGACTGTGTGGAAGTTAAGTGGAAGATGTAGAAAGATGTAGAAAGAGAACCTGGCAGGTGGTGAGACACAGATCTAAAAGCCAGCTCTCAGAAAATGCTGCTCCCTCATTTCCCATCTGATTCTTCAGGAAATGTTATGTGGCAGTTTTGTATATTATATAAAATACAGTGAACTTATTTTTTTAAATGGAAATAACCTCTTTATTTTCTACAAGGATCAATATTTCATCTGTGTACCATCTGCAGCCTATTAATCTTACCTTCAAAGCACCACACAGCTCAACTGTATCTGCATCGTCAACTACAGTTATTCGGAAGTTTGGAGTCTGCAGGAGTTCTTTGAAGAGAAGGCCATTTTCCAAGATTCTGCAGCCTGTTGAGAAAGAGAAAGAAAAGCTAAAAAAAAATGAATAATTTATCTGCATCTTATTTAGCCTTTCCCGTGTAAGCCAAAACGCCTAAAAGCAGAGATAAGGTTGTTCTATCTCAATCCTAAACATACCTGTTCTAAGGGACCAATCACATGTTGACATTGCATTAAAAGCTCTGCACTGCATTACTCAGGACTTTTTCATAATTTATTGTCTGCTCAGCAACAGGTTCTAAATAACAATTCCATGAATTCTCTATATACTCTCCATTTTTTGATCATTCCCTTTAAAAAGAACAGCTAATAATATAACAGAGATGAATTAAGAACATGGCAGGAGCAATTCTAGTAATTATTTCGAAGTCTGCATTCCAGAAAAATATTTACTGATAAAGGTATGTCAAAGCTGTTTTATTAATCAAGCATGCTGCCCCTGACAATTGTTTCTAAACACTAACATGTTGTTCAACCATTCAAAATTAAGTTCATTGCAAAAGCTGTGAATGAGATGTTACAAAGCTAGCAGTGCACAAAACTGTAAAAATTAACACTGAAAAAACCCGTAACACAAACTCTGTGCTATAAAGTATGAGTACCTGTATGCAAATACACACACATATGCCTTTCTAGAAACTGTAAAATCCAAGACTAGGCACATCTTCACGCTGCAAAGGTGTGCAGAGATCAACACAGAACCAAAACATTTTCTAGCTTTTGTGGGAATGAAATATTTTGAGAAATTAAAACAAGATACCTTGAAAAAACCACCAAAAAAGTCAAACCAAAACAAACATGCATGAAGCTACCATCTTTGACCATAGCACCTGAGCTGGAATACAGAATTTATAACTGTTTATCCATATAAAGCCATTCAGACCCAAGAAAATCTTACACACAGTAATAAAATAAAGCAGTTTGTTATATGAAGGGTGATAAAAAGCATGCTTGTATTTCACATGCTATGGTTATAACCCTAGTAAGAATAGGTAAAATTGTGCTCTTGTCTCTCCCTCTATTCCCAGTATTGTCCTAGTATTTTTGGAAGTGTAAACATTCTAGGAAATTCAACGAACAGCTTCTGGTAACAGTCAGCTAATGTCAAAAACAGTGAAATTTGAGCTATTTGGTGTGCACCTGTGAGGACAGGAGCATGTTTTAAATATTCTTACAACTTGGAACAGTACCTATTGTGGTTTCACAGAATTTCTCTGCTGCCACCTCACTGGCAATGTTAGCTCCCATCAGCACACTGATGTCTATTCCCATCTTCTCTCGAATAATGTCAGAGATCAGTTTGAGTCCCTCCGGGCCTTCATCTATTCCCTGCAGCCAACATTAAATGGAATTACTAAAAAGTCATTCATTAGGCACAGTAGAGATGCAAGCAGAACACAATTAGTCTTGTCCACAGATGAGAAGTGAAACAAGCACTATTCAGACAGAGACTAAAGATGACAGATGTACTACCATGGATACTTGTCCTATTTTGACCTCTCCAAGATGTCTTAGCATCATAAGAGGTAGCACCTTAAGATTTAGGACTAAACTCTAGATGATGAAAACAGTTGTTATTCCATCCCCAAAGACCTGATTCTAAGAAGTGCTGAGCATTCTGCTTTGTTAGTTCAAAAATCAGGTGCTTATAATCAGTGTATCCTTAATCAGTGAAGCATAACCAATCCATCAGTTGTGAACTAAACCTGAGCTTGGATTTGAAATTGCACTAAAACTCACAAAATGGCATCCGAATAATTTGCTTTGTGAAGAGATATCTGAACTGAAATATCAGAGTCAGATTCCCCAGTGTTTAACACCAACAACAGCTTACTAGTAGAAATACAAACAGAACAGCCATTCACAGATAAGTAGAAAGCTGAACAACTGAGAATAATTTAACTTCTAAGGATATTTTAAATCTGTATTTATAATGGGCTCTTTACAAAATGTGAAAAAAATGCAGAAATAGGGCCTTAGAAAAGATCACCCCACATATTGATGCTGCAGACAAGAACAGTCTGGTACCCTGAATTGCCTGAACTAGAACTGCAAATGAGACCACTTTCTTCCCATAAAACCCTTTTCTCCCAGCCTGCTAAATGCAGAATTCTTTTGAGCTTTTATTACGGGGGTAATGGCAGACCAGCTATTGAAATAGTCATTCTTTCCCACGGTATATCACTCTTTTTTAATGTTGAGGATTTGATACTTTTGGGAATTGGTAATTTTGAATTATGATTTATAGGCAAAAAGTGAGTTCCTCTATTACTTCCAGATATACATATACATACACACTTGTATGCTGCCAGTAGTGACATTTCAGGCAGGCAGTAATTTGCACTTCCACAGGTTAAAGGTGCTGCTCCTTAAATAACATGGTGCAATCAAGAGACATGCAGAAATGATGGTATAAAACCTGCCAACTAAACTAGTGCTTGCATTTCTGCATTATTTTTCAATTGGTATCGCTTAACGCACAGCTCTGCTTTCTCATCTTTAATGAGCCATACAGAACCAACCTGAAAGCAGGCACACAATACATGTTGTATTTTTCCCTCATAGTGTCAAAAATGTCCCCACAAAATAACTGTAAGGCCCCTCTTCCTAAGCAGGCAAATAATAAACTGAAAAGCATGCACTCATTGGGAACAACTCCAAAAGTGTGAATACCTGCACAACAATTATTCATGCAAGTGAAAGGAGACCAGAAAGGCTTAGGTGCCAGATTCTGCTCCACTGTGAAACAGATGCAACTCCTGATGCAAGTCACAGAGAGCTGTACCTGTTTCTTGTAGAGTTAAATCCAGTACTGAATGACAGAATAAAAACCAAACACCCCTTCCTCCCCGCAAAACCAAGACTCCAGCATCGGCATTTTCACTGGGCAGCAATGGTCTGCAGGCAATGCAAGTCCAATTTTGTGACCTTATCGCTTGCAGCCTAACATGCCTGCCAGAGCAATCCCTGGGGCCTGTAATAGGGAAATGAAAATGAGACTGATGTAGAGGTTGCCTGAAGAGTATTTTGAATGACTTTCAGCTACCCTGCTTCCTGTGCTCACTGCTGTACTGCACTCTAAGTTTTATGATTCTTCCCCCCACAGCCACACAGTCACTTGTTAGGTTTTCATAGGCTCAGAGCTAATGTAAAGCAACACAGATGCAAATGTTTCAATGGAAATGCATATTAACCAGCATACAAATGCCTTTATTTCCCAAAAACTCCGTTTTATTGTCAGACCTTAGGCTCTGCTTGAAGATTAGACTGTCAGAAACAAGAAAAACCAAGAAAAAAGACTAAAAGATGACACACTGCTAACTTGACAAGTAATTTAGAAAGCACAGGAACTAAATGTCCCACGAGTTATATTTTTCAGAGCAGAACTGCACTTTAACTACCAAAGTTAACACAAGCCACTTTAACAGCATTAGCATTGAGCATGAGACCCAAAAACTATGACACTGATGAAAACAGCATGCCTAAAGAATATGCAAAAGTAGAGGAAAGAATGCATTCCTGCCTCTACTACTTAAGTTTCATTGCTGTGTTAAATCTCTACCCTTTCTTCTCAAATGGTACTTTTAATGATGCACAGCTATGCCTTTTCATAAAAAACTGACATGTGCTTTGCATTCTCCCAAAAAATATTAAGGGGCCTCACGGCATTTCATTAGAAAGGCTGCCTATGGAGGCAGCGTTGCAATGTGACAGTGGGAAGCTGCATAGTAACCAACTCTGCACTGCATGGCAAGTGCCACAATTTCACTTCCACCACTACACTAAGCACAGCCTTTTGTTTTGCTAGGGTATTTGTTTGTCTGGAGTTTGGCTTTTTTTTTTTTTAAAGGTAAGTATTTAATTCCCCTCCCCCCCCCCTTTTATTTGTTAAACATAGCCATTAATCAACACTCCATTAGAGCACAGGTAATTAGTACCCAGAACAGTGATTCCAAGGGATTATAGGCCCAGGACCCTGACTTCACATATGCTGACATAAATTCTCATTTAGTCCACCAATTTCATTAGTTATTCCTGTCACTAAGAGAATATAAATCACATTTAGCAAATTAAAGGAGAATAAAGTTTATCTTGAGCACTTTTAACAGTGCCTTATTTTACCCTTCTACAATATGAGGAGTTTTCCTACAAATTGCAGCAAGAACATTTTGGAAGCATTACTTTTTCACACATCTCAGCAATACACCAGGTCAGCACTGACAAAACAATAGATTTGATGGGTTTTGTTATCCAAACTAAAGAGACAAGCTTGCAGTAAGCAGTGATATGGTTTTTTTGTTCTTTTTTGAGCACAGTTCCATAAATGTATCATTTTCCAGAAATGACAGGAAACAAGGGAATGTGTGCTGAGAAAATGGCCTACAAAGCAACAACAAACCAGAATCTTCCAAACCTTATGGGAATAGCTCATTATTTCCAGCTAAATATACAGAGGAAAAAAGCCCACCCACCCAAAAACAATCCCAAGAATAAACTAATCCACAATTTTAAATTTTCCTGCCAGCAAAACTACAAACACTCCAATGAAATGCCTCCTGCACTTCTGCCTTCTCCTATTTCCTATGTTCAAACTATCCCGGCAATGCTGAACAGACTCTCTTGTTGCAACATAGTATTTGACATGAACAAGAACACTATCCTCTCAGTCACATGAAATTCTCTCAGCAGTTCTTGAAACTATCAACTCAGCATGTGGGATGTGCATTAACAATCAAAGCATTATGCTTGTGCTCTGTTCTTCATCTAATGATGCTTTTGGAAACAACAAATAAAAGACTGGAAAGTTTAGTGGTGCAAAACATATTGACTCCCTCTTTCTTTCTGAAAGTCTTGTGAAGAGCCCCATTTTCCTCTTCCTGCAAGCACTGCACAACAATCCACTAATGACCGAGAGAAATTCTAATTTTACACCTAGAAAGGTTTAATGGATCAATCAAGTGAATAATGCACGGAGACTTTTCATATCAAAATATCAAGTCACCTTATCTTAGAAGATTCCATGACACATTCTCGGTTATTAGCACACAGTGTTTATTGTACCTTTATGAGAGTTATGCCAAGCGCTTTCCTGGGTACTCGTCCTGTGATTTCATCGCAGACTTTATGAATGAACTGATGAGGAATAACAAAAACCAGCAAGTCTGCATCCTGTACCGCTTCCTTAAGGTTTGGGATAGCAACCTGTGTAGTTATGGGAGAGAAAGGCTGCATAACTTTTCAAAATTAACACTACACACAAGTGTTACCTGATAAAGTAAAAGCAGAATCACAGAATCAATCTGAGTCTGAGATCATTGAGTCCAACCTTAGAACGAACACCACCCGGTCCACTAGACCATGGCACTGAGTGCCACGTCCAGTCTTTCCTTAAACACCTCCAGGGACGGTGACTCCACCACTTCCCTGGGCACCCCATTCTAATCTTTAGTCACTCTGTCCGTGAAGAATTTCCTCCTGATGTCCAACCTGAACCTCCCCAGTTTGATCTCGAACACCAGTAGTTTGGTTTTATGCTGAATGCTACAAACTACCGCAGTAGTTTCATCATTTTCCTCACTGAAAAGAAACAGTAGCATAAACTTCCCAGACCAACAGCTCCAATCCAAAGTTGAGGCCAATTTTATTTTTGATGGGTATAGTCAAAGCTATTAATCTTGCTCTTGTTTTCACATTTGCTTTCTTATACAGAAATTGAAGTAACATAAAGACAATAGCAAGACCAAAAAAGAAAGAGTGCATTGGATTTACTTAACTACATAATTACATAATTTTACTTGTTTGAATCTCTGATGTCATCAGTAGAATAGCATAGTCTGAAATATTACAAACCCTAGAGGTGTTAACAAAACAAATTTCTAGCTCCATTTACAGCACAAGCAATGTTCCCTCTACTCCATAACTATAATTTAGCTTCTGAGCCTTACCACATTATCTGGCAGCTTGTATCCAGGGAGATACTTTACATTTTCATGTTCATGATTTATGATATCTGTCAGTTTTCTCCCATTAATATTCTCCTCGAAGACCCACATCTTCACTGTGGAAGCAAACTTCTGCAATTTTTTTACATTATTACCTATTATTTTGGCAACTGCAGAACCCCTGCACAAAAGAAAACAAAAATAGTCTTTAAAAATTATGATTTTGCTGTACAAAAAAAGAGATTGTCTTTAAAACAATTACAAATTCACAGATTATTTGATCTGTTACTATATAGCATTTTGATATAGTAAAATAAGTGGAAAAATACACTAGTCATTCACACCTGCTGCTTTCTCTCAACTACAGCTAGAGTAGGTTGGACTGAAGCATTTACTGAAACGTCCTTATTTATTTTGTTTTCTTATTGGCTATCCACTGAGAATTTAGGTTCCTGTATTTCCCCAAATCAAATTGTATCTTCAAAGCTGAGGTAAAAGTGACATACTAAACTTGCTCAAATTGTCATTTTCACCTTTAGGAGATGGGAAGCTTCTTTTCTAAGATGACTGACTCATCAGTTGTTGTACAATACTGATAGCCATTGAAAGCCAAGAGTAATTTATATGTTGCAGAAGTTATAAGCTTTATGGTTGTGCAGCCAACCTCACAGAACTTAACTATTGCAACAGCATCCTCTGAAACTGCAGGCAGACAAGTCCATTACTATTACCCTCATATTCTCCCCAAGAACAGCATACAGTGAGAGCTATATTATGGTGATCAATTTTACTTCCCAAAACTCTAAGCAATAATGAAATTAATCACAATTATGAGAGGAGGAACAAACACAATCTTCCCTTTCATCATTCTATTAAACCTGTTAACCTAAGTTCCTTTCATGAGATAGAAGGTAGGTTCATAATTAGTGATAACCTACTAAGGAGATACAAAAAAATCTTAAGAGATGCGATAAAAATACAGAGTCATTGATCTGAGGCTTACGTGTGTGTGTGTGTAAACTGCCCACTTTACTAGGAAGTAAGAACACTAACTTTTCCAATCTAGTTACACTCACACAATCCCCTAAATTTATATCAGACATTGCTTGTAATAAACCCATAGCTGGCAACTAAACAAAATGGATTCATTCTACTTCAAGAGCTTTTGATACGGCACAACTCATTGTGCTGTATTAAAGATGTGTGCTAGCACATGGCTAAGATCACTTTCTAAGTAGCGGCAGAAAAAAATTTAGTATCCTAAGCAGACCTTTTATAGTGAAACCATAAAACTGTATGTCTTAAAAGACTGGAATTTACTTCTCTAATAGCACTTCACACACTAAAAATGCCCCTGGGTTCAGGAGGTGATACAGAAGACAATTGCAAGCCATCTTTTATCAAGCTCATACAGCATGGTTTCTGCTGCACTGGTATACAGCTCACCAGCTCAGCCTCCAAATGACAGACCCATACAAACAGCAGACCTCACGTTCAACACAACACGGGTATGTCTTCCTCAGACAGTGCTCTGAGCTCCTTGAACAAAAGCATTTTTACTCCTACAGATTTATATACGAAGTTGGGATCCTGGCAAATCCACTGCCTTCTGTTTTGAACTTCACTACACATTCTCTGTGCTTGCTGGTGACAGAGCAAGACAGAAATAACTGATTCAGCAACTCTCTGACTGGGATTTTCAGTCTGCCAGCAAAAAGTCTGGCAGTGTGGACTACTTAAGTG
The DNA here is from genome assembly GCF_041296385.1 of Aphelocoma coerulescens. Taxonomy (NCBI): domain Eukaryota; kingdom Metazoa; phylum Chordata; class Aves; order Passeriformes; family Corvidae; genus Aphelocoma; species Aphelocoma coerulescens. The sequence continues at coordinate 50,617,482 of NC_091015.1, read as the reverse complement.
CGACATTAATTGCATTACTATTTAACACTTAAATGCCTGAGCTGTCTTTTTTTTTTTTCCCCACCCTTTCAATGAAGTATTAAAAAAAGTGAAGATTAGTTTCTTAATTCAAGAAGGTTCTCCTGACTGGCTTCTCCGGTTTCTCATTTCCCATGATGCTGCAACCACTCTTTTGGACCATTTCACAGCTGGTCTGCTTTCCCTTCATCACTTTTTAACTAAAGCACAAAGTCAAAAAACTCCTTAACTTGCCCTGATAACAGCAGCCATGGAGGTCACAATATGCAAGTGCAAATGATATAATTATCTAGCTCTACCACTGTCCCTGTAAAATCACCTCAGTTAAGCCACAGTTCCCCCCAGTTTTCTGCAAGTTCCTAGCTGCATAAACCCCTCTGCCCAGTAACTTCCCAACTCTTCCCAAATTTTACAGTTTCTGTTCAAGTTTGGCAATCAGGTTAATTAACAACTGGTCCCAAGAAAACAGGGAGGGATAAATTCTGGCTGTGCACACCTCATTAACCTGCCCTGGAAGTGTATCAGAAGAACAGGATTAAGGCAGAGCTTGTAGTGCTTTAAATGACTCTGGGCACTGTCCTGGAATCCCAGGGCTTCAAGGCATACTCCCAAGGTGTACTCTCTCCACATCCCAGACAGCTTACTTTATCCCCTCTCAAAAGATTCTAACACAATCACTTACCCACCAGCTGAGCAACCCTAAAAGGGCAAGGCCAGCAGACACCACAGCTCCTGCCCTTCCTCGCTGAGCCATCTGTCCTGTCCCATGATCTTCCATCAGGTGTCAAGTGACCCCTGCCAAGTCAACTTCATTGTTAAGGTGACCTTCCTGTAGCAAACCAACCAAACAAGTCTGATTGGAAGTAGTTAATCAACCAAGGTGATTAACCCTTCCAAAGCTACTGTCCTGCCAAGCTCCTTTGGGGTTTTTTTCATCCCAGATATAGGTTAAAGGGCTATGAGAAGGAAAAGACTTGTCTGACGGAATCATCTCACACAGAACCCCAAGACCTACTGTCTCCAAACTGCTCAAGATGCCAAACCCCACTCAGATCAACTACTTACATGCATACAATTTAGGCACCACCAGTCACACACTCCTATAACTCGGGCTTCAAAAATATATAATCCCCAAACATCAATGATCAGATGTTTATAAATGCTTCAATTTCTTTCTAGTTACCTGCTTTAATGCATTAAATACTAATACTTTAATTAAATATTTTAGGACTGCAGGCACCAGTTCATAAAAGGCACTTACATGGTACACAAATTTAGTCCAATTTAGTTTGATGGTTACACATATTACTGACAGTGCTCTTTGCAGTCAGGGTTTGGTGTCTGTCATCCCATGGATTTTGAGGAAGAAATCACCTACCTCTCCAAGAATTACGATTTTCAATTTTTGGTTACTTTGGATTCTGCTTTCCTGACACAAAAAACCCTGCCATTACATATGAATGAAGCCATAAGTTATTTAAATACATTTATCCCCAAAAGAAAGAGAGAATGCTACTACCAGGCATCAGCGTTTTTCTTTCTCTCAGCATAGGAGATAAGGGCATTTTGCCACCAACTCATCCTATTAGGCAGCTTTTCTTATGTATTAAACTGATCCAGTGAGGTGAAAACAAAATATATTTGCATGTGGTTACTGCTAGTAGGCAGTATCTACAAATCCTTTCGCTTCTGTAAGAGTGTTTCACAGTGAATCAAATATAAATGCAGTCAAACTTCCTAAAACTTTTTCTAGATTTCAAGTATGGAACAACAGCCACAACACTCCTAAAAGACGAGGTCTAACTGTGTAATTTCCTTGTGACATATAGTGCAATGCACAGTATCTCCCTATTCATCTTACAAGCTGGTGCAAAGAAAGCAAGAGATGCGGCACTGAAACATCACCCATTCCCTCAAGAAGACACCACAAAGAAAAATAAAACTTGGCAGCTGCTGATATTTTTAACAGCAGCAAAAGGCAACTGCATGGAGTGGGTAGGGGGTGAGCAACAAGTCTAAGATCATCCTGACAAAAGACTGGCAAGTTTGCTTTAATAAAACATAGTACCTTGTTCTACACGGAACTCCTCTGAGTTTAATGTCTTAAAACCCAATGTTACCCAAATAAAGTGTGCTTAGCATTAGTAATTGGAAGTGACAGACTGTGAAGATACATTTCTATAACACATTGTACTTAATTTATTCACTGTAAAGAGGGACGTGGCATAAGAACAGTGATCAGGAACGGTAGGAAAATGGGTAAAGCCAAAGAAATAACTAAAGAAGACGAAGGGTTATCAACACGATACTCCTTGAAGAATGACGTCAAGTAAGTGTATTGCTTTCACTGGATGAAAAAGCAAGTTTATTTAGGTCTAATTATAAACTAGAGATAGAGACAGCAATAAAAACTTGTCTCAAGCTCTCAGTGGGCCTCAGCATAATCAATCTGGGGCGGGGGAGAAAGAAGGTATTTCAAATAACCTAGTGTCTCGCAATTCTTCTTTGAACTGTCTTGGAAAATAGGCACATAGGAACACAGAAAACCCCGAACAACACTTCTGTAGACAAGTGAGGTTGTTAGTGAAGCTCTACAGGCAGGGAGTAGTTGAAAAAAAATTTTTTTAAAGGTACAGCATCTTTAGTGTCTACGTCATCTGATAGCGGACAAAGCACACAACAAATACCAGGTTAAAAATATCCTGGAACAACTTCTTCGCAGAACATGCGGGTGTTTACAAGCACTAAAACTGCGCGCTCGATTCTGCCGCTTCTTCCTCCGAGTACGTCAGGGCAGCACCTCCGCTCCGATGGAGCCGGGGGCAGGACGAGCCCCCGGCACGGCAGGACGAGCCCTCCCGCACGGAACAAGCGCGACCCAGAGCCCGCCACAGCCCGGCGACACCGTGTTCCACCGCCAGCACCGGGTGGCCTCACGGCCGCCACCCCTGAGGGGAGCGCGGCCACGGTGCCGGGCGGGAACGGACAGCAAGGCCCGGGCGGGCACAGCCTCCGGGAAGGCCGGGCCGCGGCGGCCGCCCAGATGCCCGCCCTGCCAAGGGCCGCCGCACTCACCAGTTGCCCGAGCCCACGACGCAGACCTTGAGAGGGGCGGCGGAGAGCGCCATGGCAGCGCCGCCCGCGCCCCGCCAGAGCGGCCGCGGCGAAGAGCTGCGAGAGGCCACCGCCCCCCTCTCCCGCCTCCGCCGTCAGGGCATCGCCCGCTTCTCCCTCCGCCCCTGCGGCGTGCCGGGAACTGTAGTTCCACCCCCCGCCCGCCGGAGCCGGGGAGGACGCGACGGCTCCTGTGGAGCACGAACCTAAATCGAGGGGCCCTCGAACAAAACAGGCAACCCCGCCGGCACTGTGCCGTATCACAGAATCGCAGAATCATTTAGGTTCGAAAAGACTTCTTAGATCATCGAGTCCCACTTATGGCCAAACACCACCACGTCAACTCGACCATGGCACTGAGTGGCTACGTCCAGTCTTTCCTTAAACACCTCCAGGGACGGTGACTCCACCACCACCCTGGACAGTCCATTCCAATATCTAATCACCCTTTCTGTGAAGAAATTCTTCCTAATGTCCAACCTGAACCTCATCTGGCACAGCTTAAGACTATGTCCTCTTGTCCTGTCACTTGTTACTTGGGAGAAGAGGCTGGCCCCCACCTGGCTACAGTCTCCTTTCAGGCAGTTCTAGATATCAATGTCACCCCGAGCCTCCTTTTTCCAGGCTAAACAATCCCAGCTCCCTCAGCCGCACTGCATAGGACTCGTGTTCCAGATCCCTCACCAGCTCTGCTGCCCTTCTCTGGACTCATTCCAGCACCTAAATGTCCTTCCTGAATTGAGGGGTCCAGGACTGGACATAGCACTCAAGTTGTGGCCTCACCAGTGCTGAGTTCGGGGGAAGAATCCTTATTGTCAACATTATCTGCTGAACTAATACCATACATTCCAGTCATACATGTGACAACAACAAAACTTCTGCTCTCTCCTAGTGCTATATAGCTTTGGAATAAGTCTTTGAAGGCTCCCAGGTGTGGAGGAACTGATGTATCAGGTAATAGCAGGTTAGGCCTGGAGGAATCTTAGCAACAGAAATATGAGTGTTTTCAAATACTCTTCCTTCAGCCTTCAGCCAAAACCATATTGCTCTCCATCCCACATGCTTCTCCAGGGGAAAAGAAAAGTGGATGTGTTGTTGGTCTGATAGATGGGTTTGAATCATCTGTGATAAACTTTTCCATCAAATGTGTACTTCTACTGACACTTTTAGCTGTATTTAATAATAAATTATTAAGGAAAGACTGAGGCGCGATCTCATCATGGTCTGCAACTTCCTCAGGAGGGGAAGTGGAGGGGCAAGCATTGATCTCTTTTCTCTGATGACCAGTGACAGGACCCAGGGGGAACAGCAGGAAGCTGTGGTGGGGGGTTAGGTTGGATATTAGGAAGAGGTTCTTCACCCAGAGAGTTGTTGGGCATTGGAACAGGCTTCCCAGGGAAGTGGTCACAGCATCAAGCCTGACAGAGTTCAAAAAGCATTTGGACAATGCTCTTGTGCAGGGTGTGATTCTTGGGGTGTGCTGTTCAGGGCCAGGAGCTGGACTCCGATGATTGTAGTGTGTCCCTTTCAACTCAGCATATTCTATGATTCTTTGACAATGCTCTGTCCCTGTACCAGGACAGTGCCCCCCTCTCTTATTAAAATCAACCATGTATCAAGACAATACCCTTTTGAGCTTTTCATTACAGCACATTTCTTCTCTTGTACCTCTTCCAGATGGCTTGCTAGGTATTAGCTGTCAATGAAATGCTCTTTCAGTTAGAAGCTATATAAGAAGAAAAGTTGGATCAGCTCTGATGCCTCTTGGGTCATCGTATCTGAAGCAGTGTGAACTGCTATCTAGTGTTTTCCTTTCAGTTTCAAAACAGGGTTTTCATTTACTTCATTTACACCACTGCCAGTTTGCTATAAAATTGAACTATAACAGAAGAGAAAAAAAACCGCAAAGCAACAACCAAAACCAACAAAACATGCCCAAATCCAATCTGCTTGCATTAGTATCTTTATTTCTACTGCTAGCACTTCCTAATGTGGAGAAAGCCCTCATCTCATTGTTTGAGTCCAGTGAGAGAGTGTTTTGCTTACGCTTGCTTTAAGCATTCAGAGACCAGGGTTGATAATATCTAGCCTAGGTTTTGAGGGATTGGGGAGGGGGTAGTCCTATAAAATGGAGGAGTAAGTGACTGGAATCTAAATACTTAATGAAATAGGGAACTGAATATTATGCAAAATGTACATCCTGAATATGAGCACTTCAGGATCATTTTGACAGTCTGGACAGAAAAGTTAAAGTCTTTATTAGGCTAAATTTAAAATATAAAAAACCTGCAGATAAATTATCATTTCTATAGATTTTCTCAAAAAAGCTGACAGTTCTTCAACAGTCTAGAAGGCTATGGTCCATCAGTCCACACCATATTGTGAGGCTGTGTGTGTACTTCTGTGTTTTACATAGAATTGCCATTGTCTCACTGGCAGCCTGCAACCTGAAGCTCAACATACATTTATGCCATGAACTAAACTGCACTCTACTTAAACAGATCAAGTTTACATAAACTTTACAAAAAGCCAAAATGTAAACACATATTCATCTTGAATAATCCTCATATGCAGATTACAGAAGTACATTGTGCAGGTTTACCATGCCACTTTAAATGTTACAGAATAGGATAAAGCAAAATAGACTATTTCAGTTGGAAGGGAACTACAACAAACCATCTAGTCCAACTACCTGATGAATTTAGGCCTGATTAATTTAAACTGCTTCTGAAGTAAGAAACGGCCAATCCTTTAAACAAAAACATTGCAGACAATGGAGAAGAAAGAGCAAGAAAGAATCTTTCTGTTGTTAAAACAAGTGCTGCCAGTTCATAAATGTTAGCAAGAATACAAGATTTTCTTTTATGCCTCATCTGTAGACTCAGACAGATGTGTTCAGGCAATCTAGTTGTACTGACTGAAGGTGCTGTCCTCCTAACCTTGTGGGCCAAACCGACCTCAGCTGGAGATTTTAATCTTTTTTTCTCAGGGCTGGCAGAAGAAATTACCTGTCAGTGGCTTGAGTTCAGAGTCTGACACCTTACCTTAAATTGCTAATGAGAAGGGTTAGGAGCAAAAGCAATCTGAAAGGTAATCTCAGGGAAATCAGACTTGCATCATCTTTCATAAAAAACCACATGCTGATGGTGTAGCTGTGACAGTCCAAGTGAAGCAGCTGCAGCAGGAGCACGTTCCCTTATGCCAGCTTTGCTATGACAACAGTATGAGCTCCTCTGACAGGTAAAGCAGGCAACTGGGTTGATTAAACCAACACTAAGATTTGACAGATTTAATCTGTCAACACCCCAAAAGACTAAGACAATATTAACTTTATTTGGTGTATATCAGAGAGCAGCTAGTTTGATACCCATAATTCCATTACAGGAAAAAAAAAAAAAGGAAGTTCATAAACATAGAAATACTTTTTGAATGGGGGAGAAAGTAATACACAATTGCATCACTGTTCTTGTTACCAGTTTTCCTCTGTGTCTAAGTGGTTTGTAGGTCCAATGTCAATAGAAATAGATCTATTTCTTTTCTTCAGTGCTTCATTTGACCTTACACATGGCGATGAAAAAACCAGCAGGGATTGAGCAACCACTAAGAAGAAAAAAAGCAACTCATGAAAGGGCAGTATTGATGCCCTGCCCTGCAGCTCTGATACCCTCTAGTTGCATGTTCTAGATTACTTATAGGCAGAGTCACTGTGCTTACAGCTTAATGTATTGATCTATTTTAACTATTCTAAATATTTCTGGGATGCTTGTTCCTCTTTTTTCTAGGGAGTTCTCTATTTGTCTGATGATCCAAGCATTTATTGAAACCTGACAAGCTCCTTTCAAAACTCAGTACCCAGAGATAATAAGATACGTCAGTGCTAATCTACAACTGCAAAGAGTCCTGTACAAAGCAGAAACATCTGGCAACTACAAAATACAGAAGAGCTACAGCAATATAAAATATTTAGCTTCAATTGCATGTTTCTGAAAAAAAGTCCTGATTACCTACTTGGAAATTTTTCCCTTAATAGGCTGATTTTCTCGTTGAATATATTATAAAAAACGTTTTCTTAGGATACAATTAAATGCATTAAATAGCAGTTTTCTTTTAGTTTATTCTTAGTGTTCTCCACAAAAGATAAGAATTTGAATTATATGATACATATATATCTATACATAATATATAGATAATATATATATATATAAAATTATCTAATTATCTAATAAATAGATAATTATTTCACCAGAACATATTAACATCTTGAAACACATTTTGAGTCATTCTAAATTCTGGTGATTTTCTAGGAATTTCTTTTACCTGTGTGCTGTTGTGAGAGTGTGGGACTTATAAAATTCTGTGACTTCTTTAGTACTATAAACTCCTGTCTATGGATATGGATTAGGCAGCATAGCTCAGCCTCTCTGAGTAGGTGACCTTAAGGGGAAGCAGATTAGGATATAATAATTAATACTTTCTTAAGACACCTCAGTTTCTAAAGCATCTCAAATACAGACATGAGGATGAGGTACTGCCTAAATTAAACAAACATACATGCAACTAAATAATAGAATTAAGAAAGTCCCAGACTTTGACTCTTTTGAATGTGTAGAGGATTAGAAGGAGTTAGGTTTGACTTTTAGTTTTTGGGATTTTATTCCCAGTGACTGCTGGGTAACTTTGAAGTCCTGCAAAAAGAAGTGTATACGAAGCCAGGAAATGTTAAGAAGAATAAACATTTTACCTTTTCTCCCCTTCACCTCCACTCCCTATTCATCCTTTCTTCACATAACCTGTTTTCCCACTTCTTATCTGTGCTTATTTTGTCAGCTGTCCACAACTTTATTCAAATGTTTCTCTTTCCAATCCTGTTCTATTTTGACTGACTAATCTGCATTTTTGAGGATAAAAAGTTAATGAGGAAAGGAAGGTGATTTGTGGGTTAACAGCTAATTTTGATTTTCCTTACACTGAGGGAAATGTGCTTACTTTATGTTTAGAGAACTACCCACCTCATGCAAGCTTGACAAGCACCTTCAAAATAACTCTGTCTTCAAAATAGATCACTCCTCTGTTCTGAAAGGAGAAAGAATGTTTTCAACTTTATCATATTGCATTTTGGCAGCCCTTACAAGACAAATACAATTTTAATCTAGCTGTGAACCTAGGTCAAGCACAGATTATAAAGCTTAATACCTAAGGAGAAATCTGGAAAAGAAATATCTGATTTTAGCTTCATAAAGACCTTCTGCCAGTATCTTACACATTGAACTGGTTCTATTTTTTCCTCTGCCTGCACAATTTCTTTCAGTTAATTTTTTGCAAGTTATTCCATTAAACTTCTATGTAACATCTTTATTAATTAAGGTCATAGCATGATAAACATTTTGTGTCAGTAAAAAGGCCATCCTGCCTCAATTTCCCATTCCCCTTTCCACACTTTCTTCCCCCACCTTGTGCTGATACAAAAGTTGTCATTTGTGCTGTCCATGCGGAAAATCAGAAAGGAGAATTAGCTGTGTTTATCTGCTTTTTCTAACTTAAACTGTTGAACGACTGTCTCAGCCCATAGTGAGAAGTTAAATATCTGACTAAGCAATTTAGTGCTATTAGATTTGTGTTCTGGAATACAGTCTAAATATAAAACAGAGACAGAATTATGTGGGCTGAGGGCAATACACAAAAATGATCTTTGCAAATATGGGTTTCTGCCAGGAAAGTGTTTCTTGCCTACAATCATTAGGCAGTGGAGAACTATTTTTAGAAGATTTGCTTGTCATTGCTCTGTACTATATATAAACAGCATTAAAGTGTATTCCTTAAAAAACAAAAAATAAAGGCAAGTTTTGCTCTAGAGATGTGGATTTATCCCTTTTTCGTTGAAGTGCAGATGACCTCAATTCCTTTCTTTTCTGTCTTCCATTCTTCTTGAAACTGAACTAGCCTTCATCTCACCTTTCTCACTGAACCACTCAATGGCTTGCAGGGAATGCTTTCTTTCTAATCTTTCCTCAGGAAAGCATACAGTAACAAGCTATGTCTTTGGAAGCTAGGAAAATGGTGTAGGAATGATGATGTAGGAATGTAGGACTAGTTCCCTGCCTAAACAGTCAGATTTAATACAAGTCTTAAATTTGCAATGCATAGATCAATCAGCATCTCTGATGTGACCCTTACAGCTGCTAGAGATTAACTAGAGCCTCTACTCTGGTGCTTATTTCAGCTATGTCCTGCTCTCATCATTGGGTTCTGCTTTGTGGATAACTCTTGCTCAGTAGTTTCTCTGCCTCCCAGATAGTGCAGTGACAGATAGTGCAGTGACAAGATCTCTTACAGAACTCTAAAATGAGCCTCCCAATACTGTGCAGCCTCAATCCTTGGAACTGTGTTCCTGTAACTGCACAGAGCTATTATCAAGCACATACAGAGTATAAATGAGATTTAAGAGGAGAGAATTGAAATTATTTACTGTTTATCACTTTTATTAGTCAAAAAAGGTTTTAATCACGTGGCATTTTTCTTCCTGTGGCCTGCCAACTGCAAAGGGATTATTGAAGGAGGAAAACAGTGCCAAATTAATTAAAATCTCATTCTTTAGGTAGACAGCACTGGCTAATGTCCATGTAGCATAAATGTTCTCATCTGTCTTCGTGTATCATTATCCATAGAATGCTGCAAGTAGGAAAACTCTGCTTTAACTTGAGTGGAAGTTCTGTACTTCTTTGGTTTTTTTTGTTTTGTACATCTGTGGTGCCACAGATGGCTGCAGATCTGCTGCACAATCATTGGCATCATTGCCTCCACATTTTAATGTAAAAGAGTTCTAAGTGGGCTTGCAAGCTCCTAACAAGCAGTAGTCAGGATTGTCTTAGCACTGGTTAACTATTCCTGGTTTCTTGGACTGCTAGGTACAGTGCTGTGCACTATCGTCATGCTGACTCTGGGCAGCTCTGGAGGGGCACTTGGAACCAGAGCGTTGTTGCAGTGAAGGATCTGAGAGTAAAGAAGTACCTGGACTTGAAGTGAAAACTACTTCTAGCTGGTCCAGATGTAAAGTGTCTGACTGGTCAGTTGAATTATGGAATCATAAGTTCATGGATGTAAGCGCCATCCGCAAGATGGGAAGCACAGATAAGTGACTGCACAGTTCTCTCAGCCAAATGGAATCTGATGTGCTGTGCAGTGATCTGGCATCAGGACAGATCACTTAGAATCTCTCTCTCCTGTGCTCCAATGACTATTAGTACATCTTGAATGAATTTTAACTGGCATGCAACTAGACTTTCAGGTTTCTGATAAGACAGTCTCAGTTCTTCCCAAGTTTTTAGAAACACAAGACGTGAAGTTTGGAACTTCCAAAATTATCGAGATAGTAAAGGCACTTCCATTAACAGAGGGAATGTTGACTTATATATGTGTCTTCATTTCTATTCATATATCAGATATTCAGCCTTATGCAGCCTGAAGAAAACATTCAGATAAAGTTATTGTAGGAAGATGTATTGACTGATTTTTTTAGAAGTAATTGTGCCCAGCAGTCCCTGCTAGTCAATACTATGCTTAGCTAATGCTCTCAATAGCTGTCTCTGAAAGCTGGTTTGTTACTGCTTAATAGCTTTTATTGACATAGACTATGTGAAACTGTATGCAGTTACAAAATTGATTTTTTTTTTTGTTGCATTCAAATCTGGTTATATGCCATTGTCATTTTTTGGAGCAAATTAGTGAACTGTCATGTCTATCAAGAGAAACTGAACTGAGAACCATGGAATGTAAACGCTGTGCAACAATAAGTAATAGGAATCCACTATGAAACAGTCAATGTAAAGTACTAAAATCAGAAAGTAACTGGGTTCATTTAATCAAAATGACAGCCTCAGTGTGCATGGACTGGTGAATATTTGATGTAGCAAGGAGAAAAAAAATATAAGAAGGGTACTCCATTTTAAAATGGAAATAAGTAGCTAGAAAAGTCTTTACAGAACATTTTAACTCAGCTGCTGTCAAGGCCCTCAGTGGGCCCACAGACTCTAGTTATCTTGACCAATCTGTAACCATCATTTTCCATGAGCCTTCTCTGGAACACCTTCCCTATGTGCCAGGCTTTGGCTGCCTCTGTTCACAGGCAACTATGGTGTGATACAGCTGTGTAATGTTGGATCAGGCTGCTCTGTAAACAGCTAGGTCAGGAGAAAGCTGAGAAGCCTCAAATGGGACCAGGATGCACATTTTCATCCATGCACACTCCACCTGTTGTCTCAGGAGCTGCATTTCAGCTCAGCCCTTGCTGTTATGTGGATGCACCTGTGCTGATCCTGCTTCACTGAAGGGAGGAGTGAGACTACCAACAGGACAAAGATCAGCTGCACAAAAAGGCAGTTTATTTGTATTCCTAACTGACTTTACTTGTTTAAGCAACCACAGAGCCAGTTTATTTGAGTACAATTATGCAGGATTAGGGACTAGGACCATATGAAGTAACAATGAATACATGACTCATTCATGCAAAGAAGGTATGTAAAAAGGGGAAATTATTCCTGATTACAAAACTATTTAAGACTGGAAGTGAAAATATCTTCTTATTCCCTTGTACTGTTATTATGTGAGATTAAATTGAAAATAAATCAGGTACGATAAACAAAATCTATATCTATACTGTTGTATATAGTATTTAGAAAAAAGCAGCTTGCTTACTTTTCATATAAAATCTAAAAACTCCAGCAACTACTCCAGCCAGTGTTTTGTTAGCCACAAAGTACCTAATAGATATTGAAATCTATTTTCAATAGCCTTAAGAGATTCTTGGGAGACTTAAGAGAATCATCTTATCCCATGGCTCCACCTGGGCAGTCAGCCTGGTTACTTAGTTAAATCTCAGGTAACCTTCTCATAATGGGTGGGTTTTTATGGCAGGAAAGAAGTTTGTGAGCCTTTGAGCTGACTACCAAGCCAAGATGGTTGATGAACACCAGGTTGTGAACTATCGGTTGTGTAAATCCAAACAGTCTGCTCTAGTTCTATGTGTGGGACTCACAGGGTGTCAGTGATCCCAGAGGAAAAAAAAATTAGGCTGCAGGAATAAGAAAGCCAACTTGCACTTGGCAGTTGCACTGGGATAGACATGTCATTTCTTGGCCCCACTGTCTGCATCCCTTCTATTTGCTCTGTAGAGACCCTAATGCTCTGAATGCTGACTTTGTGCTATTTTAGCTGCTTCACTGTACAGAACTCTGCCACACTGCAGTATACAGATACAGACCTTGCTGCTCTTGATCTGTACAGGGCATAGATATTGTGCTTTGTAACTGGCCACCACATACACTACAGGAGGGACAGCTTGTACCTCCGCTTCTGACCCAAAGACAGCTGGGCAGCTGCTTGTTTCCTGTGTTCATCTTTTTCTGGATAGTAGGTCACAGTAAGTGATCCTGTAAGCGTTTAAAACTGCATATTTTTGGACATCAGGTCATTATCTAATTTTGGAGCATTGTAATGGGAATGTAATTTCTAGTGAGATCTTTTCTATAAACACCATCTCCTATTCTTTTCCACCCATACAACTTAGCGAAGGATGGAGGTCAGATCCAGCATTGCAGGCTAGTCTCCCCTCTGTGATGGAGGCAGGACAGCTTCCCTGCTGCCTCTAGTCACCTTTAAAGAGATGTAACCTTATTTCTTCCCAGCACTGTGCTGGTTTTCTGCCTTTACCTCTTAGTTTTGTGCTGTTCCATTGCTGTGCATCAGAAAACAAAGCAAGCTCTGCAGTCCTAATGTACGCAAAGCCTCTGTGCACTGTGACAACCCCAGTAACCTTTGTGTACAGTATGTGCAGTCTAACAGTACCAGCAGCATCCAAACCTGCTTATCAGCACGCCAAGCCGGCATGGAATGCCCCGAGTGGAACTGATCTGCAGCAGCTAGTTTGTAACTCAAGGGCATAGGACTTTTATTTATCTTGTCTTCAGAGGATAAAAACTCCCACAAGGCTTGCAACTTTCTGCTTTGTTATTCCATGGTAGATTCTATGCACATTAACCTGCTGAGTATCAACATCTAGGACATATTTAGCATCCAGAGTAACTGTAACTGATTTCAATGTTGTTGTTTGCTTGGAAATCATACACTTACCATAAATTGTGAAAGCCACAGGGCTCTGAAACAGTTTTCAAAGATGGCAGTGAGCCAGCTTTAGTGCCAGTCTGATAGGGCTTGAGTATGTAAACCAAAGCTTTTCAGTGTGCTTAACATCATGTGTTTCAAAAAAAAATATCATCAATGTCCAACAGTGTCCTAATTTGCAGACACAGAAGTTATTTTTGTTTCTATTAAATTTTAGTTCCTGTTAACACTTGTGTCAGCAGATACAACAAAACATACTAATAGGAGAAAAGACTTTTGAATGCTACTTTATAACGAGAACGCAACATTAATTAGCAATTAATGACTTTCACAGGAGATTAATTTAGTGTGCTGTAAGAGAGGAAGCTCCTTTGGCACTAGAGGGAGTTGCTGTTTCCCAGCAATAAACCTGTCCCATGCAGCTGAAGTTCAAACATATGGGGACTTTATTGGTTTACAGAGTTTGTATGCAAACTGTCAGAGCAAAAGACAAGATAAAGACAGAGGAAACATTACACCAAATGTTTCTGAACAAAATGTGGTACGAAGTGAAGTTTATGGCCAGTAAACATGTCACTTTTTATTGTGATTCCTAAAGTTAATGAATGAGTTGAATTAATATCCTACTTTGTAATAACAGTGAACTTAGCAGTTTATGGCTTAGCTTCTAAGTTTGCAAGAGTATTTATTTGAATGTTTTAAACTGTTTAGTGTGCTGGCCTTGAGGATGGTAAAATGTGCACAACACACACAAGCTTTGACCATTGAACATTCATCATGAATAACACAATTAGAAGTCTTCTGAAGTGTGTGAGCTGTCCAAATTAAAATGTAATGGAAAGTTGGATTTCTAGTCATTAATTACCATATTAACTGGGCACTTTCTTGCACCTTTAAACCTTGGAAATTTAATTAGAATATTGGATTAAAGAAAAATATAATTTAGTCTTCATTCACAAGGAAGAGTGAAATATATAAGCTTTGTAGGATAGGCTATTGCAGATACATACAGGCAATTTTGAGAATGCATTAAGTGAAGAAAAATCTTTGGCATCAGCCACATTCCCTGAATGTTCTTCCCTTTTGAGGAAATGGAGCATGTTTCTTTTCAAAATATTTGCTGAATTCTTTGGAAACCATGCCTAAGTGGAATATTTTTCCTATGATGCTGAAATGTGTTTGCTCTTTGGGTTCTTCTGTTTGCTCTGTGACTCCCAAAATAATGCATTCAGGTTCTCTTCTCATGCTATGGTAGGTCAAGGGGAACTTTTCTGGAGGCATGAAATCTGAAGTTCTTGAACTTTTCCAGCTTTTTTCAATACTCTGTGAGGACTTTTATACTTATTCAGGAAGATGTCTTCATAATAATCTGAATTATTTTGCTTTCCCTTTGCATCTGAGTGTGGTCTCCTTAGTAAGACCAAGGTTATTAATTACTTTAAATCCAAAAGTTGGGGCTTTGACACTGTTATAATTCATAGAAATATAACCTAATTAATGTATTATGTCTGTGAGGAAAGCTAACCACTGTGAAGTCTAGGTCCTATTGCTTAACTTCTGTGATTAGTGGCTTTTTATTAGAAACTCTGCAGTTCTGGCAATACATTAGTTTTAAGCCGGACACTGGTGCACAAAGCAATACGTTTCCCATTTGCTTTCTAACTGGCAGTCCATTCGTCTCCTGGTAGAACTCCTGTGAGGAATTAATCAGATTTAATGAGGCCCTCATTGTCTTCTTTTTGATGTTATGCACTCTGCTGGTGCACCCTTGCAAAATGCCATAATGTATTAGATGTTTTGCTTCTTCCTACATGCATTTTGTGACATGTTTTCCTAGATTGTGCTGGCTATCACAGAATGTAAAGGCTTCATGTGATACTTTGCTTGACTTTGACTTTGAGTTCTGTAAGCATACCCCTTAGTCCCCTGCGGAGCTGAGCTTCATACCCGAGTTGTCCTTTTTACTGACATTTTGAATTTTCAGTCATGTCTGCTGAGTCAGATTGCCATCCATCTGCTAGAAGCCTTGCTCTGGACTAGAGTAGATCTTGAGCTAGGTCTAAATAATGTGCCCAGATTTAATTCTAAATCTGCCAGTCTTTTAAGCCCTTTCTGAAGCTTTTTTACTATGCCCTGCATTTCAATATTCTTTTCCTTTGTGAGAAAACAAATTTGATTCTGCAGTTTTCATTCAGCCACAGATACCCTAATGTACCTTGTACCATAGATAAACCCCTAGTTTTACTTTGCATTTCTATGCTGCAGTTTCACTGCCTCCTTTGATCTGTGTTAACAAGAGATGCCTAAACACACCATGTTATTTCAGCACCAGCCACGGTAAAAAGGTGACCTTCTCAATGTCATTTTTACTTTTAAGGATACCTATTGCTTTTGTGTAAACTGTGTAACAGTGTTTGAACTTCCTTCCATTGTCTGCTGGATTTCTAGAGAGTAAGAGCTGTGATTAAACCTTTAAAATATGTATTTTGATTTTATTTCTGATGTTATGTGACATTAAGTAGACTCTGGGAAACAGGATGCATAACAGAGCTCAACTACATTTGATTTGATTGCTTTGATTCTAGTTGGGTTTGAATTTCTTTATCTTCTGCATCATGTAGCACAATTTTTTCAGAGACCCAGCTCTTCCCAAAGGGTGTCACTAACAGTACAGGGATGCACAGGAAGTTCAGTAACCAGTGACACAGGAAGCTGTGTGCTTCCTGGTCAGTCCTTCCATGAGTATATTCCTGGATAGCTAAGGGCAGCATTCATGAGAAAAATAGAACTTTATTCTCCAAGGGAGAAGCATTAACTGCATTGTGTTACAGATTGTAAATGAAAAATGTACTGCCTTGGTTCTACATTACAAATGGAGATTCATCCCTTTTCTGTAAATTTACACTGTCTATTTCTATTGCCCCTGTCTTGGTTGAAGCAAACTGCTCTTGGCCAAATAAGAAGTTGGTAACCTTTGACTTGAACTAAGGTGGAGAATTTTCCTGAGAAAGAAGCTGATACAAGAGTATTTTTCTACCTTTCCTTCACTTTTATTTTTTTCTTTCATCAATACTCAAGCCTGAAGGATATGTACTGCATTTAAAGCCAACTTCATAGAGTTATGCTTGTTTTATGCTAGGGAATTGTTAGGAAAAAACAAAGTGGAAAGAAATTGTTTCATAGATTTTTTTTCCCCTATATTTATTAATTAATAAGGTCATTAGTACCTCTGAATGCACAAACACGGTTCCTATCCCCTGTGAAGAAAATTTACTTGAGCACAAGGAATGTGTCAGAATTGCTACACATACAATTTGTGTCGATAGGAGTAGTATTTGCCCTCAAAACTACTAAATGAAAGAAAAATAATCTTAAAACCTTTGGCATCACCTCATCAGTTTACTTTCATGCAGAGAATACTCTTTTCTCCCCTTAAAACCTTCTCTTTCTTGTGTGATGGCTTGGGTTGGCTTGCTTACATATGTTTCCCTTTGTAATATTTTCCTAAGATTCAAATTACCCTGAAATGCTTGCCTGTGGGTGATGGCCTCTGACTTATTTCTGGTGCACTGCATCAACAAACAACATCAGTTTTCCTTCTGAAACTCTATGAAAGTGAGAAAATGCTGTGGTTATGTCAGGAGACTTGCCTTCCTTTTCTCCCTGGGTTATAAACTTCCTGGCAGTTAACTGCCAGGATTTTGACACGTTTGGTTTATGCGTAGCCTCTGAAGACTTCATCTAACCTATCCTTTTTTGGCAAACTCCCCATTACACTCTTAGGCTGACACTGGAGCAGCTCCATCTCCACTGGGATTTCTACAGTAGACCAGCTGCTTTTGTTGCTATCAGAAGTGTTGTCTAAACTTGGTTAGAACAGAACTTGCTGGCAAAAATAAGGCAATAGCAACTGCCAAAGACCTTGCTGGTGTTCTAAATGTGGGGTGGCAGACCTCAGTGTTGTTAGCAAAAATATATGAATATCTAAACCTCTTTCATACTGACTGATTCTTGTCTTTGTTTCTGCCTATAAACCCCATTTTTCCTGGTCAGCAATACAATTCTATGCCCTTCTCTACTAAAAGCGGAACAAATTTTATTTCTGACATGAAGCAATCTGGGAACAGATTAAATTAGTATGGGCTGTGTTTTCTCATAATAAGACTCTATTCTAGTTTATGAAGCACATTCTGTGTATGAGCTTATTTATAGCTTTTAGATGATGATTTTGTTCAAGGAGTGTAAAAAACCCCAAAAAAGTGGTGCATAATCTTTTGAAGACCTTTCCTGTTCTGTTCAATATTTATACTAAAACCTCAGATCCTTTCTACTTGTTTTTCATTAAGTGTTTTGAAAAGTCTGTGGAGAACATATTTGGACAGGGAAAGTTTTTATTGAGATCATTCAAAGCTTTGCTAAATTTTTTGTTTAAATTTTCATTTCTGACGACAGTTTCAAATACTTACGAGATGATTTTAGAGATCCAGTGCCTGTCTTGTCAGTTAGGGGTTGACCTCTCCTGATCAGGATTTCAAGGTCCCCCAGAATTGTTTCCTATTTTTTCCCCAATAGGATAGTAAGATTAAACATTTGTCCTTCATTTCATACAAATGGGATGTCAGAAAAATAGAACAAATTTCTCCAGCCTCCTTGTAGCTTATAAAGTAGGAAGAAAGTTGTCTGTGTGTGCAAACCCTTAGATTCTTCCTCTCATTGTCATTTCAGGTTGCTAGCACCTGAAATCTGTTTTATCAACTCTCATAACTTTAATGCTACTTCATTTTCTGAAAGTATAGCCCTATTTTTAGGCTATAACACAGTATAGTAGGGAGAATTTTATGACTGACTGAAGCTGGCAGAGCTCAGAGTTTAGAATGTCTGGATTTGTGGAACTTCCTTTAAGGAGTGCCTGTTCCAGGCATCCTCTATGGAAAAGACCAAGGTCAGGAAAAGTTAAACTGAAAAATGGCTGCTTCCTGAACTTATACTATGCTTATTTTAAAAACTTAGCATTTGTTTCTACCTTTGAAATCATGGCAAATACTCTTATATCGAGCCATCTATGAATGCACATTCTATTTTGCAGAACAGGCTCTCAAAAGTCAAAGACCAAAGCTGACAGCTGAGTTTTAGAAACCAGAGGGACAGAATCATAATTCAGCTCTTTGCATATTTGAGGTTATCTCCACTGGATACTTCTGTCAAGGCTGAGTATGGTATGAGACAGTAAGCATTACAAGCAAATTCACCAGAGAAGAGGGAGAAAAAATTACACCTGTCTTCTTCTGTCCAGCAACTTGAAGAGGATTGGATAAATGATCTTGTCAGGCTTTTATAAACCCCACTTTACACCATTCTTCAGAATCAGGGAAGATAACAGTCTGTGCTGTGGGGTCCTGTTGAACATAATGTTGCCTATCTATCAGATATAAACCTACATTTATAGACCACATTTGCATGAGGTGGGAAATAGCACATTCCTTTTATGTTTTGTTTGGGTTTTTAAAACCTAACCTTAGTTATTGTAGTATGTAAGAAAATTTTGGTTCATGTGTTTTTCACGAGCTATTATAATTTGTCTGTTATTAGCCAAATGTAAAATCACTCAGTGGTGAACCCTGGCAAAAAAAGATGTCATCCACAGCTTGGGATAATTACACACCTCACATATTCTAGAGTTAATTAAAGTATGACCCCCAAAACTATAAACCCCCAAATTATAAAAAACCCCCCCAAGCTTTACTGCCCTTTACTCCCTTTTACGTGCTTATTGACTGATTTTTATTGGTAGGAGCTAAAATTTAGAACCAAGTGGTAAAATATATTTCAGTAGTTTATTGAATTTACAAGAGATTTATTTTGATAGTAAAAAGTAGTTAAAATATAGGTGTCATGACTTGCTCTAAAGGTCTTCCTTTTTTATGTGTTTACAGTACTCATAAAGAAGTAGGAAATCTGTATGGTCTGCACAGCTTCCAAAACATTGTCATGAAAAATGGAGTGAACATTATGCATGTTTTAATATGAGGTTCTGCAGCTTTAGGAAGTGTTTCAAACATATTCTGTCCTTTGTCATGTCTATATATTTTAATCCCACATATTGAAATACGTACGAGTGGTTTTAGTGCAGATTTGTAGGTAAAAAAGGAGGCGGTCATGTTGCATTAGAAACTTGTATTTGTTTTAATTAGGTTTCTGCAAATGAATCTGCTTGCAGAATGGAGACTGAAATTAGTAATCAAAAGTAGTTTCTGCATAAGTATTTGTTAGAAAATTTTATTGACTGAACTTTTCATCCTTTTCTCAGTGCCAAAAAATCTTAAATGTTTGTCTTTTGGTTTTGATTTCTAGTGCATAGTTCTTTCGTTTTATTTTTTTTTAACTGCCATCCCCTTGTGTGGTGAATTCTAACATTACCTGAATAGTATTTTTAAAGATGGTGTGAGCAAAATAGAGCTCTGCTGTAGGTGAGTAACAGGCTTAGAGACCATTCCAATTTGAATGAGACTTGTTTTTAGTCTGTAAGATACTGCTGGCTGATATCAAACAGCTACACAAATTGCTGTTGGTACTGGAGGATGAGACCAAGCAGCATAAACTAGCATTATTTAATCAATAAATACACACTCTGCAGCATAAATGCTCTATAGCAATACTTTTTGGATGTCCAAGTGGTATTGTAGTTTAGGCATAAGATTACAAGTGCATATTTGTCTCATTTAGAAAGTGGATGGACACCAAGCTGGGTGTTACTACACTGATACATGGCCTCATGCCATATGAATAATAAATTTTGAAATATGACAAATTCCACTGGAAACCACTCAGCTCTCCAAAAAAGGGGGATAAAAGAGAGCTTGAGCACTGGTTTGAGATATGAGTGACTCTGAGTAAACTCAGTTTGGTCTTGAATCTGAATTTGACCTTTAGTGGGCTGGTATATTTTTCAAATCCCTAAATGTTTAACCACAGAGCTAGAAAAACGGGCAGTAAAAATGCCTGCAGACTGTTAAGGTTTGGTATATCGACATTTATCTGTAATTCTACATCAAACCAAAAAGGGTTTCTGTTATCCAGCTGGTTATGCTGGATTATCACAGTGTTTTCTTCTGGCCTCAGTGTATGAATGAATTTATTTTAAAGAACTGTATTTGTGACTGCCCATAAATACTGTTCAAAGGTGAGCCGGCATGGAATAAAGCTATTCTCACTAGCTAAAATACACAATATACAGTGTAAGTGATATTTGTGCTCACTTAGCTTTTTATGCTCACTTAGTTTCTTTTATGTACTGGCTTCCTATTTGTTTCCCATTGCAGTTCAAAGGGTTGATTCTAGCCACGCAGAAAATACCTTTCATCATGGTTGTCATACACATCACTTCCTCATGCACATTTAATGACATCCAATGCAAATATATACACAATGTGCATAATATGAACTACTATTTTATCCAGCTACCAATCCCAAAGTTTGTATTCCAGAGGATCAGCCATTTTGATCAAGTTTTGTTTCAACTAGTCTAACCTGCAAATTACAGAGCAGTGCACTGTAGCTGAGTAAATAAGCTATGAGAGTCTAGCTGTGACAGCAGAAGCCTCAGCCCACATGCAATGCCTTGTGGTTGAGTATATTAACCTGCAGGCAAGTGTCTGTCTCCTGGGCTCAATTGTTTCTGGCAGTAAAGGTAGTTTGGTTACTTTTTCCCATATGCCGTGTCTCTCTTGGCTGTTTCCCTGTCACCAGCTTTGAGCTAAGTGAGGTTTAGACAGGTGGTTATGCTGGTGGATGAGAAGCTTTTGACAACAGGATGAAGTGTGGCATAGCAGCATGTTTCGCATACACTGCAGGCTTACAGGCACCATGGAGGGGGGATAAGATGGATACTGGCTCAGCAAAGCTAATGCTAAAGTTGGCAGACTGCAAAGTTAGTGGCTGTTTCTCCACGTTCTTGAACTCCTCAGGTCAGAAGCCTGCTACTCATGGATGATGTGCTGGTTAGTTCTAAGTAAAAAAATTATATAAGAGGCAATATTACAATTCTTGTACTGTGTTATTTAAAAGGCCAGATTAGAGAGTCACCTCTTCTTTTAAACCTTTGAGTCCAGGAACCTATTACACTGAATCTAAAGGAGGACTGGAGGAGAAGCTGCTGTGCACAGTTCCACCTGTTCCATTCACTCTCTTCCAGCTGCAGGGGGACAACTGGGAAGCCTTAGGGACAGTAGGCTTGGTGCAGGTCTTACCATGGCATGACATGAACTTTAGGAATAATGTCCATTCCGGTGCTGACACCTATAGACAGTGGGGAAAGTAGTGCATAAAGTGGTATGCTTTTGCCATAAGTATTGCCTACAGTTTAGTGACTGATGGACTTAGTCTACAAAGCTCATGCAAAATGAAGCAGTGTCTCAGAAGGACTCTGCAGGGCAAGAAGGCAGAGATGGAAAAACTGAGCAAATCTTGGGGCATTTCCATGGAATATACTTAAATGTGGGCTGGGCAGAAATAGTTTCTTTAAATTTCTCCATATGATTATGATGGTGAGAAGTTGTGTAGAAATCTGGCGGTGGAAGGAGATAAAAAGAAATTGGAAAGTAATTTGAGAAAACTGTTTACTAGCAGAGTGTTAAAAAGGTAGAGAAACCCAAAGCAACATGACCAGAAAACATGAATTAGAAAATGGATTATGAGCTGATCTTGTTCTAGAAGCTAAAACTGCGTAGTTTAGCAAAGGACAGAGAAAGGTCTCTGTTTCTGGATAAGAGCAAAGAGTACTGATTTTTTCTTACCAGATGTTTTGCTTTCTAAAAGGTGGGATAAATAATGAGTTATTTTGATTCTTTTGGATTCTTAATAAAATAAGTAAAATTTTGGTTTGGTCAGAGAGTGAAAATAACATTCTAAAGGAGGACTGTAACATAGCAGCTGTGTTACCTTGGAAACAGCGTGAGCCTTTATCAGGCAGGTTGCATTAATAAATAGCTAATTATGAGTACTTGCAACAAAGCATACATCCTGTGGTATTGCATCACACTAAGTGTGTATTACCCTGAACTCTAGCTCTACTGGGACAAACCACTAGGTAGTAAAATAAATACAGATTCAGTCATTTCAAAGAGCATTAATAACTTAAAACAAATGAGGTCAGGAGCTCTCTCATATCAAGATTGCTATGAAAGGCTGTCCAGCTCTGCCAGGTTGCAATATTGTACAAACCAGGAAAGGAAACAGGATGAGAAGAATAACATGTTCTTTTGCTTCAATAAAATATAAAAGTGGCATTTGTGACAATGCCTGACTCAAAGCCACCATTGGTTGACCAAGAAGAAGGAATCCTCAGTATATGAAAAGCTATACCATAGGTTAAACCAAAGGTCTTTCTAGTCCAGCACTTTATTCCTTTCACAAGTAGGTGTTTAGAGAAAGACTAAGAACAGGGCAGGGATTAGTTAATCAATAAAGTAAAAACAGTCTTTGAGGATCAGAAGTTTAGAGGCTTTCTGAACTTCAAATACACCCAAAATACTTTGGTCAACCTTGTTTAAAGGTTCTTCAAGAACAATTGGCTTTTTAATCCTTCTAGATGTTTAGCATCTGAAACCATCTCCATGAGTTTTATGAGTGTAAATCATGTGAGAAAATAGTTTCTTGGGCTTGTTTTAAACCAGTTACCCTATAGGTCTCGTTTCATGAGAAACAGTGAAGAATGCCTCCTGTTAACCTGAATATCATTTTATACACTCATTGTTTCTTTTTCAACTGAAAACCCTGCTCAGAGAACTCTCTCTTCATGTAAAAGCTGGGATTTACACTTTTCTCTTTCTACTCTGTCCTTTTTGAAGGAATATTATGAATGCAGGGTTATATAGATACTGGCTGTACTATGGATTTATATAGCAGCAAGCTGTTATTTCTGTTTTTCCTAATGAGCTTATCACAGCTGTTTTGTTTGATTACCCTTGAACACTGACTGAGATGGAGTTTTCAGAGGACTATTTAAAATGTCTTCAAGATCTCCTGTCTGAGAGGCTATAGCTAATTTATAGATCATCATGCCTGCATAGTAAGAGCTATTTTCTCCCCATGTGCTTTGCTTTGGTTTTTAGCAAGACTAAATTTCAGGTGTCATTAGTGATTTAGTCACTACTGTGAGATCCTGCTGCTCTTTTTTCACATTTAGTTCTAGTTTTAACTACAGGCAAATGAAGGGATTCTGATTTAAGAAGATACTAAACAACACAGAACCCAACTCATAGTGGTTTCTCTCTATTTGAGAAGTGACCATTTATTGCTGTGTTTCGTTTCCCATCTACTAACTAGTTTATAACATACAACAGGGCTTCTTATGTTACCACATCACAGCAATCCTTCCAGCAGCAATGAAGCATGTTTTATGACTTGGCAAAACTCTCCTAGGGCACAACATACTTACAGCCTGCTACCCCTTTTATTTCAGAAACTTCCTGATGAGTGCACCATTGTTACTTGAGTTTTATTGTACAGAAAGATATGGAGAGGCTTCTCTATTCTTGTGTAAGGTGGCAGAATTATCTTCCAGTGAATTCTGTGGAAGGCAGAAAATACTAGATTCATTACCTATAATGTAGAACATACATGTAATGTGTTGAAGTGGCTCATGTGCTGACACTGTTCATTAAAGCATATTGCTCCCCAATTTCGGCCTGTCATTGTAACATTATGAGGACAAATGAAGGGGCCACATCCTTATCTCCACCAAGCAGGATTTGAGCTTCCTGAAGGAGCATTCCTTGCTCCTTCCCATGTTTCCTGAAAACTGTGGTCATCAGAAGTAGAGTTGAGCCTAAGAATGAGGATTTTCAGGTTGTGGTAATGGAGTTTTTTTCCATAATAAACAAAAATTGGGGAATTTTACATGAACATCTCAAGCAACAGACTTAAAATAGCTACTCTAAAATACTTGTCTTTAAAAATGATGAAGTTCTTAATCTTTGTACTGCAAGAGTTGTGCATTATATGTCCCACCAATAAAGTATCAAAATTCAAGTTTCCAGACTGCGGTGCCTTAGTATTTAACTACAACATGAGAAGTTCAACCACACAAAATTCGGGATCAGGTTGCCCAACATTTCAGCTACCCAACCACAACACATATGGTCAGATTTTCTAGAGAGAAAACTGGGAGAATCTAAGTTAGGATTCCTCCTCTCTGTGCTGATTTATATGAGGAATGTACATATCTAACTGTGTGTGGATTTGGATAGTTTGAGTAGCTTCTGAGGTGCAGAACGAAGGGAAGACACGATACTCAGTACACTCAAAAAATCTCTAGTACAAAGGACTGTTGAAACTAGGGTTAAAGCACAAGAAATAAGGCTCAGTTTATACTTTTCAAAGACTCTCCGAGTCCCCTCCACATTTCAGGTCTACAATTATAAAATGACAAGAATAGTTACATCTCTGGTATACTGGGAAGATACACACGGTAACATAACTGAGACACTTGTCTAAGGCAGCAAGGGTGGCAACAGAACTGATTCGTGGATCTGGGCTGACTGTACAGGATCTACTTAGCTTGTTATGGTGGTCTTGAGGTTATATCCTTTGCTTTCAGGAGATGTGGGCTTATAATGGTATCTTTTTGAAAAGTCTGGATGAATGACATGGCTGATGTGGTATGTTGATACACATCCTGCTGTGGGTTGAGCAAGAATATTGTGTTCCTGACTGCAGGGCACACCACCTACCTCATGAGTGCGAGTACAGCTGTGCTGCTGGTGTACTGTACCACGGACGGACACCTCCTCGGTGGCACGCTCGGTGGTGACGGGGCACAGCTTGTGCGAGCGTCAGCCACACGCTTTGTGGCGCGGGCAGCCCGCTGTCCGCCGGTGTCCCAGCGCACATCCCGCCGCTGCCCGGGTCAGTGCGCGTCATGTGGCGGGCGCGTCACGGGAGGCGCGGTGCGGCCGCCGGGGCCGGAGGCGGTCTCGGTGTGCGCTCTGCCCCCGCCACACGCGTGGGTCTGCACGCCCGCCCCACGCCCGGGCACCGTGTCCTTTGGGGTCACTCCCCGTGTCGCACGGCGTGTGCGTATGTGTGCCGGCCGCGGGCATCATGCAGTCCGTGTGCGTGCTGTGCCTCTCCCCGTTCGCCCTGTGCCTCCGCGTGTGCCTGTGCGGCCCCCGCCCCTGCGCAGCCCCTGCCGCCGCCGCAGCAGCGCCCTGCCCCTGGCTCGGGCGGGCGGGGCGCCCGGGGGGGCGGCGGGCGGGACCCCGCGGAGCCGTGGGGCACCGACCGCCGCCCTACTCCCCGCAACGCCTGGCGAGGAGGAGGCGGCGCGGCGGTTCCCTCGCCCGGCGCGGCCCGGCCCCTTCTCCCGCGGGCGCCGCCCCTCTCCGCGCCGCCTGTGAGTCAGGGCTTTGCCGGGCACGGGCGGTAGCCGCGGCCGGAGCGGGCGGGCAGCCTCCGCCGCGGGGCTCCATGGAGAAAGCGGCGGCGGGCGAAGGCGGCGGCAGCAACAGCAGCAGCCGCAGCAGCAGCCGCCCCACGTCGGCGGGCTCGTCCCCCTCGTCCTCCTCCGCCAGCCGCGGGCTCCCGGGCCGGGCGGCGGCCGCGGGCAGGCTGGATGGAGGCGGGGGCGGTGGCAGCAGCCCCGGCTCGGCGGCGGCCAGCCCGGGGGGCGCGCAGGCGCCCGGAGGCGGCGGCAGGCGGCGGGAGCCGGTGCTGGAAGGGACGCTCAGCAAATACACCAACCTCCTGCAGGGCTGGCAGAGCAGGTAAAGCGCCGGGCCGGCCCCGGGCGGCGCTGCGGGGCCGCGTCCTCGACCCCGGCCGCCCCCAAGATGGTGCCCGGGCAACCGGTGCTGCCGCCTGACCCGACCTCAGCCCTCCCGGCCGCCGCGTCCCGAGGCCGGGCTCCATTGCTCTCTGCACCCGCTCTCCTCCCTTTTGTTTGACTTGTTTATTTTCCCAGCCGAGTTTGGCATAAGGGCGGGCGGGGAGGTGGTCCGGCGCAGGGTCGGAGCGGTGTCCCTCGGCGCGGCCGCCGCAGGTGCGGGCGGGGGGAAGGCTGAGGCTGCACATGCTGCTTGTCCCTGCCTGACAGGGTTCCGTTTTTAAGCGCGTTTTTCTATCACGTTAGTCTCCGTCTCTGAAGTTAGCTTGGATAACTAAAGAAGGAAAAACTGAGAGCCTCCCAAAATAAATGGGGGAAAATGCCATGCTTGTGATTATTACTGTTATTTTTTTCGTTATTGGGACAGCGGAAACAGTTACGTTTGTGTTCAATAAAATAACTTAGGTTGCTGTATCCTACCTGTTTGACAAGTCCTAATTTATGCTGATAGGGTGACAGGCCCAGGTCCTGCAATTTGTTGGGCGTGGACAGGCTGACGTGCATCTGTGGAAGTCCCTAGGAAGGTCCGGTTTTGGTCAAGTTGTAGTGCAACATTTTTACAGATTTGGAGCCCGACTGTGGAGTTAATAGTGCTGTATTGGGTATCTGTTGAAAGCAAGAGAGAAAATTTCATATTAGTGTTTTACTTGTTGTTACTCAACTTTGTTTTCATAGTGGATGGATGAAAATGTGTGTCCAAAACTCAACTTTTAAAAATAAGGCATCACTGTGGTGATTTTAAAGAGAAGAAAATGCTATAGAGAGAACAAGTACAGGACTAGTTACAAACCTCTGCACAGACCTTTAAAAAAACCAAACAAAACGACCAAAACCTGGTGTTACTTATGTTAGGTGATCCCAAGCAATAAGAATGCGGGAATGGCTGAGATCTTGATGTTCTGACAGTAAATTTAAAATATTTATAAGTGACAGAGTTGCATAAATGCCAGTGATGCTCTAATGCTGACTCGTGTGTGGCTAAATCGGTGCTAGGACTACTGTAGCAGTACTTCCTGAAGAATTTCAGGAGCTGGTCTAATTGCATACATTGGAGGCCATGCGTAGGTGTGCCAGCTTTAAATTACAATGAAAAAGTTGGGTGTGAACTGGAGACACACTGATTTCTATAAAGCTTGACTGCTTCAGCATAGACATAGAGAAGGCCCTTTACTGTTATTTGGTTACCATAGTTCTGTTCTAGATGCACATTAGACTTTTATCTATTTGTCGGTGTATTTAGTCCTCCTGTAGTTTTGTTTAAAAACCACACACATTTTGATACCTAAAATGTAGAACTGAAATCCATGACAAAAAATGAAAAGCCTCTCTTCTCCCCTTTTTTTTCCCTGACACCTCCATCTCGTTTTGTAGAGACAGTAGCTCCTTTTCTGCGTGTGATTTTAAGGGTTGTTATCTGAAATTACAAAATAGAGGTGATTGCTTATAAATCTTTGGGTCTAAAGCTGCCTGTTTTTTGCATTTGGAAACAGATTAAATCTTTGATAAGGCTAGCAGCTGGAAATGGCGTGTATAGTCTGTGCATATCCAAGAAATTTTACCTGAAAACATTATGGAAAAAAGACAAATGTCACTTAAACAGTTCTACCACAGCACTTGGAAATTAATGTTGGTTTGCTTTTAGCAGTCTTTTTAAATGCTGCTTTATTGTGCTTTGTCAGTTGCCAATTTTATTTTCTGTAAGTCTGGCATTTTGAGCAAGTGGTTTATGGTGACACATAGCTTTTAGGATAAGTAACTTTTTTAGTTTGCTCACTTACTCCATTCTGTTGATGTGTGCAGCTGTGGTTTGGGATGCGGAATCTGATACAAGGTTCTAAACAGATCAGTTGAAACTTGAGGCTTACAGAAGTTGGTCTTATTATATAATGTTCAATAAATGAGTAGTGTGATCCATGGGTTTGAGCATGGTTCTCCGTTTGGCCTTCTGGATATTTGTTATGGCATGTGTTTAC
This sequence comes from Aphelocoma coerulescens, assembly GCF_041296385.1. Classification (NCBI taxonomy): domain Eukaryota; kingdom Metazoa; phylum Chordata; class Aves; order Passeriformes; family Corvidae; genus Aphelocoma; species Aphelocoma coerulescens. The sequence continues at coordinate 50,589,381 of NC_091015.1, read as the reverse complement.
TGTGCATTGGAGCTCATTCTGTAACAGTCTCTAAGTGACTTCATAGCTGGCACCTGCAGCGTATTTGTTAGCAGACAAATTAGTTTTGGATTTACTTCATTTGAAAAAACACAAGATTGTTTAACTGCATGATCAATACAACCAGATGGCACGAATATAAACAAAACAGAAAAATAAAGCAAAAACTGACAGAGTTCACTTATCATGGATTTGGAATGTTCTTCTCTAAAGCTCCTTATCCATTAGCCTAAATAATTTAAATGTATTTAATGTAGCTCTTGCCGTGTGGTATTGGAGTTGAAAGGCTTTCCTAGGTCATCCAACACTTAGCGTGCAAAGCAGCCCATACAAGTCTGAAGCAATTACTGTAATTTGAATTATAATAAAGTAGTGTCACTTCTGAATAAATGTTCCTTTAGCAGGCATATGCAAGATAGTTTGATTTTGGACGAGGCAACTGAATATGATTACTGAAGCATTATGCTTCATTTATAAGCATTAATGGAAGTAATTGAAGGCCTTAAAATCAGTCAGTCTGCATAGCTGCATTACTTCTTATTTTGAGAATTCCCGAGGGTTTGTTGTTTCTTAGTAAAGAAATCTCTTTGTTCTGATCTAGCAGATCAGGAACAACCTGATCTGGAAATGAGGTGATTCCTCACCTTTATGACAAGCAGAAGGAAACTGTGTTTTTCTGTTTGGTTGTTTTGAAGCAGTTTGTTGTGCGATAAAGGTGTGAAGGGGCCTAGGCATTTGGAGCGTCTCCACTTAAGTCTGTAACTTTCTGTGGATTTATTCAGGTATGGATGCAGAGAGCAGAGCTTAATCTGAAACAGACTCTTTGGCATAACAACACTTGTGTCTGGTCTGAGAGATCAGGGCATCTGGCTGTCTTTACTATGAAACTACAAGTAATTGTGTTCTCAATTGAAGTACTGTTACAAATAATTTCTGTTGGGATTTACTTGTTATGTGTGTATCGGAGGATAGAGCTTGTATTTTAAGCAGGAATTTTGTGGATTTGATGGACAAATATGTCTCTGTGGTGTCATCTCATGTCACGCAAGACTTATTTGTTCATTAATTAATTTGAAATTATTGAAATACTTACTGCCTGTGATGTTACTATCCTGTCTTTTGAGTAGATTGGCAAAATGTTGTCAAAAATCTTAAAACCCCCATTTGCCCAAGGTAGTGGGAAATTCACGGTATCTGCATTCCCCTCTCTGCTTTTTCCCTAAAAATATGTAGTACTTACACTTGTAGGGTTGTATCCTGCAGGCATGTATAAGGTCTCGGATCATGTGCATTTGAGTTGGGACTTAAATTTGGGTTTGTAATAACAAGAAATGGAGCCCTAGCTGATGGATGTTGTTTCTTTTCTGAGCTGACCTGCTCTGTGTAAATTGTTCTCTAGCCCAGGTGTTTTCTAAAGCATTATTTTGGCCTACTCCTGTTTCTTCTCTCAGCTGGGAAACATACTGTGTTACCAGCCTGCATGAATCATGCCTGACTTCTTGTCAGGCACCACCAGACTTCTTTTGGGGATTAGCTGCATTCCCTGTAGGTCAACAAAAAGTGTGCTTTGGGGCAGTCTGGGGATTTTTTGCACTCAGGATCTTTATCAGGCTCTCCAGTGCTATGGTGTAATCCCTTTTCTTGTATAGCTGCACAGAACAGTTGCAGTCTGACTCCTGCCACAACAGAAAGACTCTTTCTTATTACCAGTGTCCCAAGCAGCAGATAGGATACTGCCAGAAGAGCAATCAGATTTTAGTGCCACTTTAGGGGCTGATTTCACTGGCTCCCAGAGCTTTTGCTGCTCTGACTGCAGCTATTTTGGGAGGGTTTTCTATGTATGTTGACAAAATATGTCAACACTGTATTGTACTGTAGCACAAAAATCTGTGTGTAACTTTTTTATTATTATTTTTAAAAATGTATGTATTTTTGTGAAACAGATTATGACCTCATAGAAGAATTGACGAAGTTATCTTCAAATACAGTAATAACCTCCCTCTCTGTTTTTCTGAGTTAGCTAACTAGTCTTTCACAGAATTTTGTGATTGACACATCTGCTTGTGGATTTTTTGGGGTAGTTGCCAGTTCTTCAGTGGTACCAGTCAAGTTGTTCGAGCAATGAATTGGGGCATTTTCCAGTATAAAATACTAGTAGATGGTTGCTGAGCAAACTATATGACTATTGTTGTTATGTATACCTATATAGCTGCGGAGAGGGAAGTCTGTCCTAGAGAAGTTAAATTTAAAGAAGCTTTGTTTTTAATATAAGAATAAACCACACTGTCAGGATTCTACCAGTAGACAGTGTCTGAGAAGGAGAAAATAGCCATGCACGTAATGTTTGCAAAGTTTGTTGAAATGGGAGTTTTTTGTGTTCTTACTGGAGTTAGATTAACACCAGCTCCTCCACTGCGTATTTTTTCATCTTAGTGTGGTTCTGTGGCATGTCTATCCAGGGATTTGTGTAGTATTGTAATACCCTCCAGGACTTATTTGCAGAGTCTGTGAATGGGGAGACTCCTTTTTTAGAAACTGGAGATGCAATATATTCTGTTTCTTCTGTTGCTGGACATCTCCTACTTGAATTTTGGAACCTCGCTTATAATTTGTTAGGAATTGTGGAAACCTTAAAATTTCAAGGCATTTTTATAATATGGTGCTAACATTCTATTAAAGATTTTACTTGCAAAATAGATTTTACTGGAGACTGTGTTGTCCTTTCACTTGTGGGCTCTCTTTATAGTAAGAGGCAATGTGAAAAGGAAGAAATCTACTTAAACCCACCTTATTTTAGTTCTTTGGAGCAAATGATGTTTCCTGTGCTAAACACTTGGTAGCTGCATATTTTACATTACTGAAATCATGGTGTATGTAATTAGTCTTAAATAAACTTGGAATTTAAAATGCCAAAAAGTCAGTTATTAGTAAATTCTGTTTTGGATTAAGGCACTAATCTGTTTTCTTAATCCTAAAATCTGTGTAGCAAAAATAATCACATTGAAATGTAAGCTTTCTTTTTTCTTCCTCGCCTTCCTTCACTTTTTACTGTTGAAACTTCTCTCCCTTAACTATCATGAATGCTCAGTTAAAAAACAAACGAAAGTAAAAGGAAATAAATCAATCTTTTAAAATGTATATCCCTAGTTTCTTTATAGGAGAATTTAAGTTAAGGTGTACTTTCTCTTTGTTTAGTTAGTGGCTGATTAAACCTAACTGGTTTAATGACAGACTGGTTGATTAATTTGAATAGCTTTTGCTGTTGCCTCTAAACCAGCTCTGTTGAGAGAATGGAGGTATTTCAAACAGCAGTGTCAGATAAAGAATTTTAACAAGGTAAGAGAGAGGCTGAGAAATCCGTCATTCTCTGCCCTTCAGTGATGCTTGCAGGGAACATTTGGAAGAAGACAACTTTGAACCTCAGGCTGAAATTGAAAAAGATGGTCTTGCAGTTAAGGAATTGGTTTGCACTGTAGGGGTGTGGATTCTGGTTGGAGAACTGCCAATGGACATTTCTCTTGTCCCCAGGCAGGTAACCCAAGCTCTTTGTTCCTCAGCTGCTTGTGTCACATGGTGTCAGGGCTGCTTATGCCTATGCAGAGGATAAATTCATATAATGGATAATAACCTAATGCAGAAGATGCTTGATGATAATGCAGGAAAAATCTGTTTGAAACAGATGAGACTCGGGCATTTTCACTCAGGCAGTATATTTGGCATTTGCAAGTGCTCTTCAGAGCTGAGCAGCAGTCTTCTACCAGAGGGGATGAAGTGACAGTCAAAATAGAGTGTGGTCTTCCTTTCACCCAGATGTCACACTTAGCTCTCAGGCAGTGCAAAGAAGTGGCACTTGGCACTAGCATGGAAACAGGCACTTGCCCTGATCTGGGTTTTGTTAATACTGGCTCATTTTGCTGCCAGCTTTTTGAATGGTGATTTCTGTGCTTAGCAAGGCAATGATAAATGTGGTTAGAGGGAGCACACATGCACTTGCTGGCTCATTTATAAAGCCCCACCAGTTTATGAATATGGATTTTGTTCATGTAGGAGAAGTGACAGTAGGTTGTTAAACTAAGTAATGTGCCTGGAGTAATTTTGTGAGTGTATAAGTATTCAAAAATTTTCCTCAGTCATTATATTTAAAACCAATTGTTCAGTAAGAATCTGTTTGGGCTTTAGCTTCTCCTAATACTCTTACTTTGTTCTTTATGATGTGTTTAAAAGGCTGAACCTTCTAAGTGAAAAGGTTGCTAAAAATTACCATAACTATGGCTTTTTAATGTAAAACTATATTTGTTAAATATGTATTGTAATGAATGATGAAATAAAAAGCAGTGAATTTGGTTCATTGAGAAATGCAGAATTTGTTTTCATATAATAAACTAATGTAACTTTATTTTCAGGTATCTTGGCATTGTGCTTTAGATCTTGGAGGCTTTCATGGATGTCTTCCTGAGATGTTTGATTACTTTTTGGGACATAATCCAGAGGGACAAAGTTTGCTTAGTATTTACCTGTTGCATATAGAAATGTTGCCGTAAATGCTGTCTAAATGCACTTCACTTTCCAAGATGGCATTTAATTAGTAGATAATTTAAAACTGAAGGATGGAGTTTCTTAACTACTCAGTTGTATAGCACAAGCCGTGCTTCTGTTCTGTCTAGACTTATGTTTCTCTTCGGATATTGATCTGAGAATTTATCTTCTGGTGATTAGAAGATTCTTCACCATAGCCATGGGAACAGTTTGCCCAGAGTTAATCACTACTTTAAAAACTGCCTGTTGTACTTAGTGTGCCTTAAGAGTCTTTGACTCTTCACTGAATCTCATTATGCTGGACTGAAGACACCTCTTATCACATTTGAGCTCTATGTTCATTCTTTTTGGGCAGGCCAAGTGGTTATCTTTTGTCTGTATTTGGAGACCAACGGAATTTTCTTGCTGCAAGTCAGCTCTCCCAGTAACTTTAATAATTTATGATAGTCCTGATGGTTATTCAGTGTTTCAGAGTTTTTATTTACATGGGACACCAGAACTGCGTACGCTTTCGTTTGTAGTTGCACTTCGGATCAAATACAAAGATAATGTGTTTGGTTTGCTCCAACTCAGTATTTATTCCCTGCTTAAAAAGTTGAAAGACCATCATCTTTTTAGGTCTCTGTTGGTTATTTTTTAAAAATTAGGTTGTTAGATTTGCCTCATAAGTTTAATTGTTAGTCTGATTATAGACAACACGGAGACCTTATGTTCCCTGGTGCTTCTTGGGTTCTCCAGACAGGTGTTTCCACACCCACACTCTTGTTATTTCCTATTTACTGAAGCTGCAACATTCCTGGTGTTTGTTATGCCATTTTCCCTTGGTATCTGGTATACTTCTTGATCCAGGAACATATGGTATAGTACTACCCAAGTGAGTGCCAGAAGTGTCAAAATGAAGGGAAGCACTTCACTAACCTTTTTTTGTCTGGGAAGGTGTTGGAAAGGATTACTGTGGTAGCTGTGAATCTGAAGACTGCTCTCTCCACAGTTAGCATGTTTCTGCATATCCCCCTGTGATCTTTCTTGGGCTTTCTCATGGTGCGTGCAGGCCCTGTTTTCTGAGGGCAGTTAATTGTTTAGGAAGACAATAATTTTAAAATATAGTTGAGGAAAGTTATCATTAGTTGGAAGAATTATTTGACCAAAATAATCAGTAGGTTTTCCTTACCCTGAATTTTTGTGAGTCAGTTCTTTTCCAGGTGAATCCTCTATCTTGTAATTATGTCTATTTTGTCACTAGAGATATAATTTTGTTTTGACAGTATTGGAAAGCATGATGTTGGCTGATGATAGCCTATTTTCATATCATCAGCAATCTTTATGGAAATTTTTCCTTCCATGTAGGTCATTGCTAAGCACTCCAAAGTCAAGTACCGATTGCCAAAAAACCCTATTAGAAATACATTCACTCAAATAACCTCATTTAGCTATATTTTGAGGCTAGCTCCATCTTTTGACTGTTTTTCAGTGTATTTAATGTGTAATTTTCTGTGGTTTGGGTGCTTGCCCATTGTTTTTGATGAAAAGGAGCTGGATGCACCAACTATTGATGAACCTTAACCTTTTTTTTGTCATTCACTATATGCTTGGTGTAACCTAACAATTTTGTTGGTGGTATCTTTTTGTTAAAATGGCAGTTTGAAATTTGGAGTGTGAGCCTTCAAAATAAAAGGCAGGGATACGATGATGTGTCGTACTAATTGCTGTATGCTTGGTGCTTATTTAGGACCCTCCTGCAGGCTAATGTGGTTGCTGTTGGGTATCAGCATTTGCAGGTGCCCTAAGAGGTACTTGACTGAAAAGATCTTAGGCTATCAGTTGGGTGGTTCTAAATTGAAATCCCAAAATTACTATTTTTACTGTGTTTTGAGTAAGTTACTACGACAAGTTCATGTATCAAGTACATATTTTTCAGCGACCGAGGAAATGGCTTTTTTCAACTGCACAGCCTTTCAGGGGTTATTTGTCTCAGTGTTAAAAGCTGTGCCTTATATAGTATGCATTTAGCCAGGTTTACAAGATTTTTTGTAAAGTAAGTTGATGTTTATTTGATTTGCTTGTGAATGGACTTGGAGCACATTTAAGAGTAGTGGTGAGACAAGAAGTACATAAATGTAAGTAAGTCGGGGCTGTGTGTTGATAAAGCTTCAGTGTTTACCTCACACACAGAACTGTGAACCACACTCCACTTACAGCTACGTTGGTTGGTACATCTTTCACTGAGGTAGGGCACGCACACTGCAGTCAGGGTAGTGTGTTTAACCTCAGCAGGAGAGGGGTGTGTGTGTTTTTACAGTTTTGGAATATGGAGAAAACCTTTCTAGTAAAAGGAGACTTGTTTAAGCAAATGCAGGCAAGACCAGACATTCTGCTATTTGTTTGAATTTATGAAATGAAAAAAAAAGAGGAGGGAGGAAGAGAGGAAATGGCCAGTTTCCTGTCTGTTGCCATTATTTGGAGTTGTGTCAAGTTTCTGTGTAGTGCTTTTATCATGCTGGTAGGAGGAAAATAATGAACTTAATCGTGAAGAAGATACCAAAGTGCAGACAAATAAACTCTCTCCAAGCCCAAACCAGCACAGTGGAGGAGCAAAACAGGTTATTCACTGCTGCAAGCATCAAACATTTGGTGGTGTTGGTTGGTTGGTTGGTTTGGTTTTGGGGTTTTTATTTTGGTTGTTTTTTGCTGGAAGGTTTGCCTTCTACACCATAAAGTGTAGTATGTTTTGTCTCTCTTTTCTTCTCCCCTCTGCTTTTCTCCTGTTTCATCTTACCTGCTTAGTGAGCTTTGTTTTATGATCATTGTGTTCATGTATCAAACTTAATCCTATTTTTATTATCCAAGTACAAGGAAAGGGTAATTTGGCAATAGAACAAGGGAGGAAAGAAAAGAGAACGGCTGTAGAGTTTTAGAAAAGGAGTTAAAGCCTCTGGAGGATGGACTGATGGATGCAAAGCACATGTAGTGACAGGACAAGGGAGAATAGTTTTCACACTGAGAGAGAGTAGGTTTAGATTAGATGTTGGGAAGAAATCCTTTACTGTGAGAGTGACGAGGCACTGGCACAGGTGCCCAGAGAAGTTGTGGATGCCTCATCCCTGGAAGTGCTCAAGGCCAAGTTGGATGGAGGTTTGAACAACCTGGTCTAGTGAAAGGTTTCCCCCCTATGCTGGGGGGTTGGAACTGGATGATCTTTAAGGTCCCTTCCAACCCAAGCCATTCGATGATTCTGTGAAAGGGAAGAAATAGGGATGAGACAGAAGTAGATGCTCAACTGAAGACAGCACAATGCTAGACCTTTACTTCTTAAAAAAAAAAAAATCTGGAAATTGTATAACATGAGTTGAGAATGAAGTCTTGGAAAGCCAAGTGAGAATTTGCTCTTGTTTATAAATTTTAATACTGCCATTAAGATTAGCACACAAGAAGTAGTGAGGATGGTAGTACTTTTTAAATTGCAGAATGCGTAGTGAGGATTTTTCTGGTTGTGCTTTCTTCCCTTTGCCACCTTCTGTAGCAGAGCTAATTTCAGGCAAGTAGAGGACTGATGTAAATAGCAACCAGAGGAAGCTACTGACAGTGTCCACCTGGATGTATATTAACATGCCAGGCTTACCTTTACCCTTTTAAACACAGTATTTTTTATGTGGGAATTCAAGCATCTGTGATGGTGAACCTGTTTTCTTGTTAGTTTATAAGTATTGTTTCTTCATTTTTGATTAGAACAGTGATGATCTGGATTTTTGTAGAACAGTATTTCTATATAGAAAAATATATGTGTGCAAAGCAGCAACCTAATGCGTAAAGGTCTTCAGAAGTAATGGTTGCTCACAAATCTAAATACTCTTTCTTCAGAAGGATCAAGGCTAATGCTCTACTTATCTCACAATATATTGATGTAACCACCCTCCAATGGATTCTGTGGACTCTGTACATATGTTTCTAAGAGACAGTGTTGACAAGATACATGGTAAAGGCAGCTGCACATCAGCTGTCAGGATATAAAGACCAAACACAGAAACTTAAACTTTTTTCAGTCAATGAATTGATAGTAAAGGCAAGGGAAACACTATTGGATTGTAGAGTATTGGCACAGAAAGCTGAAAAACTCCAACTATCCCAAGATGATGTAAGAAAGGTCTGGTTTCTGCAAAGCTTTGTTTGAACAAGCTGGGTGCAGAAGAGCTGGAAGGAAACCAGCATGCTGATCTTGTTATCAAGATTCTTACTTTGTGTATCATATTTTCTCCCATATGATGTGTAAAGAAAATAGTACATTGGATATGTTCGTTCTTCCCAACCGGGAAACTTTTTAGACTGTGGATAAACAGAAAAATTTTAAATGCTAGGAAGAACAAACAGAAGGGAAGACATAAAATTGAGAACTTCAAAAATTCCCCAAGTAAGGCCTTAACTTGCCTTTTGCTTCTTTTGTTTTTCTTCTTCTGTGTGTGTCTCTCCCTACATATAGGTAGTATATGCAGTTCACAAAAATGGCATTAATGTAATGGGTGAGTTCTCAGCCCCTTGTACGTGATGATGAAATGAATACTTCTTGTTCAACAGGTTTTTCCAGTGCAATAATATTTTAAATCAAACTTAGAGTTGGGAGAAATGCCAACATTCATGTGGTTCAAGTTTGAGAATTTAGATGATAAATTGTCTGCATTTCGAAAGTGAAAATAACAGCTGCTATGAACACTGCAGTAAAAACAGAACAAATTTAAAACCAGATGTTTTATTCCATCAACTTGCACAAAAATTACTGTTGAAGTAGATGTGTTCAGAAACCTTCTAGCAGGCAAATGCTATTGGCAGTTCATGTATTCACTTAGAATATATCATAATACTTTGTGTCTAGAACAGCTGTAAAGAGTATACCCTCAATTAATTATATGAGAAGGGCAGAGTGGAATGGAGGAGTGAAGAATTGGTTTGAGGACTGGTGTCTCCTGGCATCATATATATATCTTTTTTTCCTGGAAATGAGCTTTAAAATTTTTGTTTTCCTTTCACAGGTGGTAATCAGATCTTATTAGTTTCTTCCACATAAATTATATGAGTAATGTAAATAAGTCCACAAGCCAAAAATAGCTAAATGACAGTGAGGCAGGCATCAAAAAGTCAGATTCTTGAATACAGAAGCTTTGTATAGGCATTATAACTCTGATGACCTCGATTGATGAAGATAAACACACTTCCAATAAAAGGTGTTTCAAACTATTTCACTTTCTGTTTTGTTAGAAATGCTAAAGGGAAAAAAAGGCTTGCATCCATGACCTTGTGTCCTTGTCAGCATTGCAATGCATTACTCAGTAAAAACAAAATACTTATTAGAACTGGGTTGTAGCACAACTGTTCTATTTGTTTAAGCTTTTAGCACCGTATTTCATGGTGATAGTGTGTTCTTAAAAAAGCCCAGAGGTTTTTTTTTTTTTAAGTTTTATTTTTTATCTGAAAACAACATTGTACTTCACAAAATTTGAAGAATCAGATGTGATGCTTAACATTCCTGAGGTTAGAGTAAGAGGTGCTGGATCTCACTGACCACATCTTTCCTCATTAAATGATTGCTAGATTAAATATATATATATTGTTTTTCTTTTCTTGGTGTAGTGGTGAGGTCTACAAATTACTCTCATTGATTGATTACAAGATGGTTTTCAAATCTAAACATTAATTTTTCAGTTTACAGGAAAGTTATTACTTGAGGTCTTTTATTCCTTGATGTTTTTAGCTGCAGACTAGAAAGTAACAGTGAAGAGTTTCTATCTCCTGGCAATGATTCTTGCTGAGGACAGGGCATTGCAAAACAAGGATGAACTCTGAAGGTCTGGCAAAGAAGTCGGTGAACTGTGATACAACCTCAGTAAAACTCTGCTGACTCAAGGCAGCTAATTGAAAATTTATGCAATAATATCCTGTGAAGTGGTTATGCTTTGAACCACATTGGATTGCATTATTGTAGTACAGTACGGTCAGTATCTTTCTTTGACAGGTTCTTGTTCTTAAAAAGTTGGCTTCAACAAAGTAGCTTCTGAACATTGAAAAGATGTCAGCTTGAAATCTAGTGGATCTAAAAATAAACTAGGAGTAGTCTTGAATATACTTGAAACTTTTTCTGCCATTTTAAAAACATAAATGGAATGCTTACCAGTCCTTAACATAACATGTACTCAGAAAAAATAAATTCTTATATAGTATGGCAATCTTTATTAATACAGTTGCATCCTTTTGTAGAAGATCACTATGTAAAATCCAATTAATTTATTTTAAATTAGCTGTGTAATCATGCTATACTTCCCTGTCCACCCTTCTGTTGCCAGTACCTCTGTTCTCTTTTATTTTTTTCAAGCTATTTGAAACATCCTAAGGCATTTCTGTAATTCCATATTCTGTTTGTAAAAATGACAGTTAATAATTGATGCTGATGCAAGTCCTGTCCAGTTAAGTCTATGTATACATTTAATACTTACCAGGCATCATACTGTATATCTGCAATTGTTCCACACTCAGTAAGGAATGCAGTTTACTCTGCCAAGTGAAGTCATCATCAGGGAGATGGTGCAAAGGATCTGGAGGCTGCTGGTAAAATGTGTGGTTCATATTTTTCTTTTGTATTCCTTCTTTTCTCTCTCTGTTTCTCTGTGGGATGACACTTTAATCTAAATATGCTTTTGAGGCTTATTTCAGAGCTACCTCTTCTCCTCCCAAGTCCCAAATTGCACTGGTTAGGGGAAAGTTGGTAATTTTCCCCAGAAGTGAAAGCTGGGACACCTGATCTGGGAGTAGTTCTGTCTAGCTGGGTCTCTTTGCTCCTGGATGAGAAAAACACACCCAGAGACTGGAATACTAGAAACTTCTAATTCCTTGTTTTTCATTCTGTCGTTAAATAACTTGCTAACAGGACTTCTAGTTTTCCCCCAAGTCGTTATATCTTGATAGTAAAAACCCTAGTGAAAATGTAATTATGCTGGGAAAAGCACTGGCACTCTTATCCTTTTCTAATTAAGATGCTAATTTAGACTTGATAGTCACAAGAAGCTGTGCGAACAGCCAGTATCTTAAAGCAGAGCTTTCAGATGTGAGCAGAGCTCACAAATGTGAGAACGGGTTGCAGCGAGCAATTGATAAACCTGTGGGTTGTGACAGCCCCGTTCAGCTGCTCTGTCCTTGCCAGGGGGTCAGGGGTTCAAACTGCTAGTTTGATTCTTAAGCTTTCTGGTAATTTCCAGTGCTTTTCCAGCCTTTATGTCCTTGCAAACCCTATGCAGCTTATGGGGTGTAGGCAGGTGATGGCTTCGTTCTGTGACACTCGGGAGCGTTTTGCTGTGGTGGTTTGTGCTGGCTGCCCACAGCCCTGCTTTGGTGAGCTCAGCACTACGTGGCCTGGGGTTCATCTGTGTCTGTGAGCTCACTGGTGAGAGTTGTTGAGCTGTACTGAGCTGATTCACAGGCCCTGGGCCCAAAGGATAGGTTGTGGGCATGGCACAGCATACTTCATTCAGTGGTTTAAATGCTGTTGGCCAAAGGAAATCGTGTGACAGATACTGTAATTTTGCTCTGCTGTGAACCAGAGGGCTGGCAGACTCTTCAAATCTTGCTCAGGGCTTCCTGTAGCACACTATACTCCTGTCCATGAAGAAAAATTATTAGAAGTGTCTCTCTGTGCTTTGACCTTTTGTAGAGGGGTCAGATGACTGTGAGAACTGGTGGGAGGCTTAGGTGGCTGCTCTTTCGGCACGGGGTTTCTAGTGGGAGTCCCTGAGTTGAGGGATGAGCTGCAGAAAATAGCTGGACTGTCTAAGCAGACTGTAGCAGCTTACAACTGCTCATCACTTAGGTTTTTATCTTTTCTCTATGCTAGTTTTTAAATAGAAGAATTAAAGCCTTGAGAAGAGCTGAGCAGCTGCCAGCTGTAGTCTTGCTCCTTGAGCTGAACAAACAGGTTGGCAGTGGAATATTAAGCTTTTCTGTAGGATTGATGATACGAGTCCACCTGTCCTCCTTTCCATGTTCTAAGGATCTATCTCTTTCCCATTTATTTGGTCTTGTGTTTTGATACTGTGACAGCAAGTGTAGGAGATGGACTGAAGAAAACATTTGAAAGTAAGGAGATCAGATACGAAAATATTACAAGTGCTGAAAATTAGAGGTAGATGAGCTGTGACCTCAGGTTCCAGAGAGGAGGCTAATGACATGATGCTATTTGTAGGTTTTCTTCCCCTTGAGCTTAAGAATTGATTTTTCAAAAGTGGCACTTGAACAGATTGAGCCCAAGAGATGGGAATAGGTGTCTCAATTGAGGGAGCTGGAAAGCTTAGTGAAACTGTCGCTGGTAATAGAGAAAGCAGCTGGTATAGGCAAAAATATAGTGCAGTTTCTCACAGATATTTTTTTACTTGAGATGGTGTCAGGACATCAGGAACAGATGTCTGAGAGACTGAAAATACCTACTCTGAGTACTCATGTTGAGTTTTAACTTTCATTAAATAATTCCCTCGACTGGATTTAATTATTAGAATGCTGAATTGCCTGCTTTTTAACAGAAAAAGAATTATGAAATTAACTTGGTTCTGGAAATGTGAAAACTGTTTCTGCTCTGGCAATTTATTAATTACCTCCATTTGTTCTGTGCTTACATTTTTGGTTTGTTTGTGGTATTGTCTTCTGTTAGGTACTTGGACTCTTGGATGGATCTCTTCTGTTTAGAAGAGTATTTTACACTTGTGAGTTGGTTTATTCCACTCCCCTTGCACCTTCTTTCTGTACACATTTGCCAAGAGAGGGTTCAAAGGTTCACTTAAATTGTCATGTTTATACTGCTGAAGGAAAAAATGAAGCCACCTTTTGTCTTTCCCTTCACATGAAAAAAGTTCTGTTTCCTGAAATTCCTGCTATTGAATTTTTCCCTGAAATTCTTTTTGTGCATTGTTATCTGCTCTTTCATTCTTTCAGAGACTGCATAGTAGGCAAGCTGGCTACTGCAACAACAACAGCAAGCGTGAGGTTCTAACAGCAAGCGTGAGGTTTACTCTTAGAGGAGTCTAAAAGTATGCCTAAAATTATTGCTGGTGTTTTAGTCTGTTCTTAAGAAGTTTTTTCTTGAAGTAAGTTGTGGGTCTTTTTTTTTTTTTTACTGTTATTTTATATGCTGTCTGCTTGTTCAGTGCTCACAATGAAATGAAAAGCAGAGAAGGGTACCTTGTCAAATGCTGCAGTGAATTTGACAGGACCAGTGTGAGTACTGAGGGGTGTGGTGAAGGCAAGGTAGTAGGATACCAAAGACCACTGCAGAGGAGGAGTGACCTTCGAATGTCAAATCTCTGTTAGGAAAGAGACTTAAGGGTTTGTGCTCCATGAAGTGCATGAATAATACTTCTTTACAATATTTTATTTGAGAAATAGTAAGTTTTTTGAAATGGCTGTAAAAAAAATGCATCTCTCCGTAGTTCAAATTTTCAGTCGGAGTATTTCTTTTTGGACTTTTCCCCGCCCCCTGTTTTTTTGCTTGAGCATTTCTGATTGTAATCTGGATGTCTCAGATACAATAACCAAGAGGAATTATTTTTCTGGGGAAGGAAGAAGTGGAAATAATGGAATCATATGTTGTCTATTTGTAGTGTCAGGTAAGAGAAACTATCAGCTAAGGAGCAGCATCTATTAAGACTGATTGCAAACAGTTGATAACATTTGAGAATAAACTAAAAAAAGACTACAAACAAGTGGAGAAGTAGAGAAGTACTTAACACACCATTTATTTTTTTAAATCATAATTAGGGACAAGGGAAAAAGCTAGATGGAAGAACTCCTTAAACTACACTTCCAGGAAAGACATTGAAATAAATTCTAAGTCATTACTGAGGAGAACTTAGTGTGGTTGAGTAATTTTTCTTGCTTCTGTTTTTTAAAGCTGTAGACTTTTGGTAACTGAAGGAAAACATACTGCTAGTTGAGGAAATGGTTAAAGTGTAACAACTTTCCTTCTTCCAAATCTCCCTGTAGCATTTCATTATTATGACTGTGGAGGTTCATGAAGAAGTTTGAAATGTAGCCTAAATGTTCAAGCACTAAAAGTAAGATTTGAGGTTCCAGTTGTTAGTAGAACCATTAAACTTCAAGTCTAATAGATATCTCACAACTTGACGTTACTTCCTGTCATGTGGAAAAAAGCCTGCTGTTTTGCTATATTTGATGCTGGTTTTTACCTTTGCCTAAAGGGGAGAGCACAAACCTGACCTGAGACACTCTATAAAAATCTGAACTAGAAGCAGACTCTAAGAGATGTTTTACTTGTCTCATTAAGTTAGTTAATTGTTCCATAGTTTTATCTTTTCTGGACAGGTAATTCTGCTTTATGTCATTGATAAGCAGAGACATTGACAGCATGTTTAAAAGAATTTGATTTTGCTGTAATACTGCCATTATTGGCCTAATTTCTTTAATGCCCATGTACTAGTTTATTGCAAAAGGGAAGAAATTAAGCTTTCCTTTTGAAGCTGTTGGTTCATAGCTGTTCATAGCTCAAAAGTTCATAGTTTCAGTTATGGCAAAGGAGTTATTTTTGTGTGGGAGGGTGGATTAGATCAGCAGTTGCGAAATTGTCTTTAATACTAGCATGACTGTAACCATAGGAATGACAGCAGAAATTGTTAGGCTTTAAAAAGTTGCTGGTGAGTTTGACTTCTGTAGAGCAGACTGATTACTTTTGTATTAAAGAATGATGTCAAATTTTATTTGAAAGTATTTACCTGCCAGCTGATCAGCCAGTATGACTCTTCTCAGTAATTCAGTATGATACAACAGGGAATTTGACAGAAATGTATGTAATGTAATGTAGGAGACTCTTGGAAAAAGGAATTTTTTAATTTTAAAATGTGAGCACAGTGGAGACTAATTTGGCAGGAGTGCTGTTGCTGAATGGTGCAAATTGTTCTTACTATTGGGCTTTTTTGAACATCTGTCTAAGATTCTTGTTAGTAAAGTAGTTGTTGTGGGGCAGGCTGTGTTTTCAGCCTGGGAGAAAGTAGTTGTGCATAATTACATAAAAGCTTACTTCCCAGGAGTTTGGGGTAGTTGGAAGTTGGTAGTGGAGCAATAAGTGAGCTTCTCTGGGCTGTCAAGTCAGGACTGGTAAGTACAGTCACAAATCCATGTGACCTTGTTGTGGATGAGTAGAATATGCACCTCATTCAAAAGAGAGAAGCAGCAATACGTTTTACTGAGGCAAAATAATAATTTGACAGAGTTAAATAAATTTGGTGGAATATAAAAACGTTTAGCAATGGTTTGACAAGGCTCAATGAGCTTGATGGCAAGGTTCACCTTACTAATTGCTGAATGGAAGAAACATACTCAGGAAAAATTGAGTTAGAATCAAGTTAGAATGATTCCCATGTAGACCAGAGATGCAATGGGTAAGGAGGACCCTCATGTTAAGTCATGAGGTTCAGAGGGGACCCTCTTGCTTACATAACTCCTTGTGGAGAGTATGTGGCGCTGGATCCAGTCTTAGTCTCAGACTTGGACAAAAGTTTATGTATAATGGAATTATCCATACAATGTTTATTATAATATTAAGCAGCTCTGTGGATTAGCAATGTTTCATTAGAGTTAATTTAGCATGCTATCAGTCGGTGTCCAAGAACCTGTCACAGGTAAGAGATCTCTCTGCTTTGTGTGAGGAAGGCTCTCTTGGTCAGGTAAGGAATCTTAAACGTTGAGAGGCATCCTTGCTCAAGGGGAGAGTCACCTGGCATGCAGTTCAGGGAGCACTCCAGTTGGAGCCATCCTGATAGAATATTTATGCAGTGAAGTAGTTGGCTGCTTGGCAGTAGTGTAAACTGGATGGTTGTCTTCATTTTAGCTGTAATCTTGTTATGTACTTTGGTTATTTTGCATTTTTGGGTTTTGAAACCACCTTTTGAAGTACTTTTCCTGATTTCCTTCACTCTCTTGCACCTGAGCCAGGAGCTTTCCAGCTCACAGGTTCACCACAGGGCATGAGACCTACTTGTTGCTTCTTAGTCAGCCTGAACCAAATTACGGCGTGGAGTCAACTGTATCCACACAGACCTACAACTGAAAATCCTGGAAATCCAGTGGTTTCCATGTGATGCTTGCCGTTGCAGAGGAATTGATTGTTTTCCTGCTGTATCGATGACTCTGCTAAGTTCCCCTTCTACCCAAAGACTGACCTGGCTCTGTTATTCTGACTCCAGCTTTCATTACTGGATTGGCTGTACTGGGATGTGTTGCTGTGTGCTGCTACTGGGCAGTGATGGGGACAGAGAAGGGATGGTGACAGAGCAGTAGCTCTGTGTGACATCAAATAGGGGAAGGCTAGTTCAGCTGAGGTAGGTTTCTAAAGGGCAAGTCAGTAATTCGTCCTTGAGGAGGGAGAGAGAGAAATTACAGTTGAACTCATTTGTGCTTTCTAAGGGCTGCTTTTTTCACTTTGCCCAGCTGTGCGATCTAACACTGAGATTTTGGGGGAACAGTAGCTGCTTATTTTGCACCATTGCTGTGGACTGTGGTGTGAACATGTTTCTGCCTAAATCAAGTAGTTGGAGTTTGGAGATTTAAGTTGGACTCATATCTTAATGTTTAACCTTCTGTTTTCCTCTTCATTTTAATTAACTGATCATAAAGGAATGATATATATGTATATTGAGAAATACCAAAGCTACTTTCATGTATGCAGTAGTTTTGGAATGGAATTGTTCACATAGAATGCAAGCAATGTTAAGATATCTGTGCTGATTTCCTAAGTCTTCATCCATGGAGATTACATAAAATGTAAATAAGATTAAATATAGACTTTGAAAGGGTTTTAGTTTCCAGGGGAGTGTCATGTTCTTCAGAATTTCATATCAGTAACTTGAACAGAATTAAATATCTCTGAAATTTGTGAGAAGTAGCAAAACCCCTCAATTTTCCCCAACCTAATAATTAGCCTAACGTACATATAATCCAGTGCAGGAAAGTGTTTTGTTCTGGATGGTGGTTGGAAGTCTAGCTATTAAAGTGCTTTTTTAGACTGCAGTGTCAAATGATTCTTCAGACTTGTGTTTATTTAGTTTTAGGTAGATTTGATGAAAACCTTTTGGCACATCCTGTTGCCAAACTGTTCCGCTTGTCTGCTCCTTCATCCCTCCACTTCATTTCCTCTGTAAATTGTCTCTCGCTTGTTGGCAGCAGAGTGGTTGTAGTAAAACTGATGTTTGTCTCAAAAAAAAATGATGTGTGACTGTTCTAATTAATTTTCAGCAACATCTTTCTATTGAAAACTTTTAGGTTGGTGACATCTTTTTAGTAAGAGAGTTTATGAATCCTATCTAAACTTTCGTGTTTCATGTTCAAAAATAAAAAAAACGGGAGAAGTAATAGTGAAGATAGTTCAGTGATTTAGCTATTTAGTTCAATAATTACAATATACAAAATAGTGCAGTTGTTAGAAGAGAATTTACGATAGTTGCATGTCTTTCCTGTGACTGTGGTTTTTACAGTGTGTCTTAAGGCAACCTTGGTTTCCAGTAAGCAGTAAAAATGAATTTGAAAGGACTCCAATGGCCATTTTGCTGGCACTGACATTTACTCCTTTTTGTTTGTGTGTAGGTCAACTCCCTGATGATCCCTGACTTATCACTGCAGGCTGTTAGTGTTGAATGTGGGACCATATTCACTCGTGAGCAGCATTAGATTTTACCTGCATAGATAATTTCCCTGGTTTTTAACATGGAGACACGTAGGCCAAATAGTTTGGGCTGAGATAACAGACTCCTTTTGTCTCTGTAATTGGCTTAAGATATGACTTGAATGATACTCCTAATTTCTGTACTCTCATTGTTAAATTGAGCAAAAAGCACTACTTGAAAGTAGCTGAACTACTCTACAGCTACTCTGATTGAAGGTAGTCTTGTCATTTGAGCTACTTCTATTTGCAGTCTCTTTACTGTCTGTTTTGTGGTCTGATTACCTGAATAGTTTGCCTGATATTCATGCCTGGAGGTGTTAAGCCATCTCTTGGTTTCTCATCCAGTGCTTGTCTCCTTCTCAGCTTCAGCATTTGTGCTGTTGTCCAGGGTCACTCCCTGTGCCTTTGTTGTTTATTTCATTAATATTTCAGTCCCTGCAAGTGTTTTATCTCCAGGTGAAATCCTAACTAACATCAGGTCTGACATAAAAACTTGGGGTCATACTGGTTTTCTCATAGCTGAGTGCTTTTCTGTATACAGTCTGTAACTCTTGGGAGCAAAAGAGAGCTCCAAAAATCTACAGATGTCTGAAGGTGTTTCTCCTAGATGGGACATAATATTGAATAACAATAGTGCTGGGTTAATTCTTAACCAGTGAGGAATGCAAGTTGTTGGAGAAGAGAGGGGAAGAGTTGGGATGTATAAATCAGGGAAACATAAACCAGCTTTACCTCTGCAGATAAGGGTTCAATTCATCACTGGTACACCATGAAAGGGAAGTGATAATAAAGCTTAGGATGCAGCCAGTGGAAGATAGTGTGTATTAGACACAGGGTGTGTGACTACATGGGGGTTTACTGCTTCCTTCATACATTTTATGACATTCTAGTAATGTACTTCAGAGGACAAGCTCTAGTTGCTGGGGTGAAGGAGAGGGTTGTGGGGATATTTCAATTGAACATAAGATTTTTGTTCAACAGCCTTTTTCAGGGGTGTTTATGTTTGGGATTGCTAAAATTTAGTAGCTGCAAATTGTAGAGAATTTGGATTATAAATGGTAGTATTTTGAGATAAAACTGTGATTTAGACCTGGCTGACTCACACAAATTCGGTGGGATGTGGTTTTCTTCCCACTCTGTTGCATGGTAATGCTGATACAAAACCAGCAATTCCAGGCTCTGAGACTGTGTGTTGTGGGGGCATTATATTAGGTGACTGAATTTGCTGCGAGTCTCTCATTATGTTTCATGGGAACCAGGCTGTCAAATGAATATATTTGATTCATTTGTGGATGTTGTAATAGCAAGTAGCAGAAAGACCAAGAAAAGGTCACATCCTCTATAGTCAATCTGTGAAGTCTCCTGCAGGATGTGACAAGTAGCAGACAGAAACCTCCATAAAATACTGCCCTTGGTCAAATCTCACTTCATTATTGATTTGTCTTCATATATTACCATCTTGGAAGTGTGTTCTCTGTGTGTGTGTGTGTATGTTCCTACTCAAAGGAGAGACTGTTGAGAGAATAATACATAGTAGTTTCAGTCACTGTTGGACTCATTAGTGCTCTGAGCAGCTGCCTTCACAGTGGCTGCCTTCAGTGCTGCCTTCTTTTTGATTACTTTCCTTCAAATTTGGTGTTTAGTTTGTTGGAGAGTTGTATGTTTTGGTATGTTAGGCCAACCTCTATTTGGTATGTTAGGCCAACCTTTATTCTGTATTTTTTAGAAGTACTTTGTGAAAGATGAATTGATGCTAGGCACCAGGCAGTTTTTGATGTGAAGTGTGCTTGCCAAACCTGTCAGATCTTTTGAAACGTATTACAGAAAGTGTCAAGCAAAAAAGTGACATGTTTTTTCAGAAGGTCAAATATTTCTGTATCGCTTGCAATTTTGGTGGGGTTTTGTGTTACAGAAAAGAGTAGGCAATAAGATTCCTGGCATAGCTGGTGTAATTTTGGGAGATGTTTAAAGCTGTGTGGTGATGCAGCTGTTTGCTCAGTTATCAGTTTTGATAACTGCTAATGTGAGTAGAGAGATTTGCAAATATTAGTGTGTAAAAGCTTCTTTCACAAGCTAGGCATAATTGATTGTCTCATTACATATATATTTATGTTTTCTTTAAATTTCCAGTTCTTAGTGTGTGTGTCCCTTTCCCCCAGTGTTTAGGTTTGTAGGGCTTTTTGTGTGTTTTCGGTTTTGGATTTTCTTGGTAGGTGATTTGTTATGAAAATGAAAGCAAGTTAGTTTTTGTCAGTTACTTACTGACTCTCAACTTTGGCAATAAGTTCTTCTAACAGTTGTTTCTCTGGGTATTCTTAAGGTACTTTGCAACTAGAATATTCCTTGACTAACTACATGCATTCTACTTCTTTGCATCCTCCTGAGCATGACTAGGTGAAAGCTAAACATCTGAATGTAAAGCCCAAATTAGCTAGATTTTGGGATAACAGAAGAAAGTGAAGCACTTGATTTCTGATAGCTGCCTTGTTTATTGGTGGGATTTTTATTGCTAGTTGGGATAGGACAGTATTGCACATAGACTTGGAACAGAGAAGCAGTTGTCCATACAGGCTGCAAAGTAGGTGTCTGTAATTTTACTTTCTCAAAGGAGCAAAGCCTTGCTCCTGGGTAAGGTGGAGAGGGGGGACTGGGAGAAGATGAACCAGACAGCTTCCTTCCTTTTGGTGTCCAGATGACTGCAAATAACTCCTGTGGACTTGTCTTCAGTGGGAACCAATTTAGCTACTGAGCCTTGTGTCATGCAGAGCACTGCCTTCCCCTCAGATGGGGAATGAAATTGGTGTGTGTCTGGCTAGTTGTCTCCTGTGTGTTTCCTTGATCTTGTTTTAGAATCTCATAGAATTGTGTCTTTGTAAAGGTTAACATCCTTTCATTACATGCAGATCATTAGAAGTGACATGTACCTACTCAGTTCTTGTTTTGTTTTAGGTCTTTGTTGTTTTTCTTATGAAGGAAAGCATATTTTCCTTCCTGGAAGCTCTGTTTTTAATCTGTGACCTGAATCGAGCTGGATAATAACATTTCCAGAATTCAAATTACAGCAGCCCGTTTATTCCCCCAGTCATGTCCCTTTTCTCTTGACCTGCAGTACAAAAATTTGCGTCTGTTTAATTGTTAAGTAGTAGTGAATTTGGAGCAAGGAAAAGGAAGGTGGCAAGGGCTGCTAAATGACACAAGGTAGCATTGGGTAGCCAGCCAGTGTGGTGGGCTGTGGGCAGTAGATGCTGCTAATGGTGTACCTTTAAACTCAGCTGTGTACCTTTTGTTTATGTTTGCCCCTAAATTGCAGCTGTTACCTCTCAGCATGGCCATGTTGTACTGAAGCATAGATGAATGTACTTTTCCACGATTCTCTATGAATTCAAAGCCTGATGGGTACAAATGGATGCATTATTTTTAGGCATATTCTTCCTCCCTCCTTTCTAAGAAGCAACCCCTAAGCAATTCTCAGTGTTTATTCTTACTGTAGTCTCTTTTTTCTGTAAAATCTGGGCAAAATATCCGTTCCTGACACAGAGAAGTTCAGACAGTTGAAAATAATTGGCACTGTCAGCAGAAGTTGATGACCTGATGAGCTGGTCAGTAGCAATTCTTTCTTCACTGAGAAAGAAGTGACATTCTGGCTCATAAAGAGAGCTTGCTGGGACTTGACAAAACAGGAAAGGAGATTTCTCTTAATATTTTATTGGTGCGAGAATTCTGTGGATGTTAAAATCATAAAAGGCATGATCAACAAAAACAAGCTGCTCATCTATTGGCTGTGGATAATACTTCCATTTCTTAACGGCATTTTAGATGTGGAACATCTCTTAAAGTATCCAGCAAATTGTAGTTCATCTTGACTGAATTCCAATAATGCAGAAGAATTACTGTTCTAAAAATCCAGTTTTCATACAGAGATGCTCAAAGTGAATAAAGCTTTTAATGAATACTGTGGTTCTTATGCCTTCTTATGTTAGAAAATGATAAATTGAGGAACCTCAGTGCAGAAAGGATGGTAGAGTTACTGAAATGTAAGCATGTTCTCCTGATCATCAGTCTTTAAATGACAACTTTGGAGATAATTTTTAATAATAAAGTCCTTGGCTGTCAAATGTGTGCGTGCCATGCTTTATCTTTCTTGGCTTGAATAATTCCATTAATTTTATGGATCAAGGTAAAAGGGGAAAAAAAGAAACAGTTGTTTAAATGTGGTGTTCAGGATGTCCTAATAAGATACAGTTTCCTAAAAATGAGATATTTCTATGCAACATTTCATTCAGTTACTGGCACCATAAATTTTGCTTTTCTTTGACACAGTAATTTACTTTCTATCCCACAGTTCTTACTTATTTTAAAACTACTTTTAAAAAAAAGGAAGAAAATTACAGAATAGTTTGATTCTTTATTCTTGAAAATCTTCATTTAGAGGGTTATGGAATCACTGGAAAATGTGCTGGCAGTGACTGGGGGGAGATTGGAATGGAGCAAAAGGAAAATGTGTTTGGAAACCCAGAAATGTTAAGAACAGTGGTTGAAGATGAAGGTAGGGAAATTTTTCTATTGTGGGCTGCTTCTGTTCTTGAGTTAATTTGGTGCTGAAGTATGGAGTAGAGCATAATATTTGTCATGTTGTCTGGAATGATGAGTTTAGCAGCCTGAGAAAGGAAAACACAAGAATTGTTACTTTTCCAATGTGGTAGGGAAGGTGATGCTGCCTATTAGGATTTTAAATCTGGGTGAATACTGTCCTGTTTCAAATAAATGTATTTTATTTAAACAATTTGCATTTTTATGGCTAAAACAAAATAAAAAGTAGATCGTAAAGTAGGTATTGTGAGACTGGCTTAGGAGGAAAGATGTCTGCGGAAGACCTAAAGTGGTGTTTTAGAAAGAAAAGTTCCTCTATTCATCAGTGAGTTAAATAGCTGGGAAAAAATCTCCAAAAAGGTAAAACAAAGCTAGCCTGCTGTAGAAACAGCCCAGCATCCCTGTCCATCCAAAAGTACTTGCTGTGTTAGGTCATTATATAATGAAGAGAATTTTATTGTTTGGAAATGATGGAAAAATGGAAGATTTTTGTCTTTAGTCAGAAGGATTTATCTGTGCTAGTGTGCAGTATTTGAACATCCATACCAGTTTTAAATGTGAAGTCTGGGATTAGACAGAGTCCGACTATGAAGCATGGACTCCAGCGTAGGCTGCCTCTGTGAACCCAAGGACATAATTAATACAATACTGCTTTCCAAAAGAATTGAGGTTGTTCTAGAAGACTGAGTCAGAAACTGAATTGTAGTTGTCCAGCTGCAAAATATCTGTATAAAAAACCTCTACACGTTATGGGTTCAAACTGGAAGTTGTACAAAATCTGATCCAGAAAACTGATTTGACTGGGAAAGAAGGGTGTGAGGAGTATTCAAATCACTAGGAATGCACGACACAGTGGAAAGATTTAGCAATCCTACATTGAAAACTTCGTGGGATTACAGAGTAGTGAAAACATGGGTTCAGATGGTTGGTTTCTGGGATGTTTTCAGAATAAGGGAAGAAAAGGAGAAACTTATTTTGAGGTATTTTTTCTGTTGGGAGCATACTTTAGGGTGTGTTGCGGGTTTGCATCCAAGTGATAGCTTTAAGGAGCAGTGCACTATGTTTTAATGTGTAATTGAATGATAAAATACGTAGAAATGTGATTTATTTTTTTATTATTTACTTACCAAAGTATTCATTTCCCCTGGAGAATATGGAAATTATTAATTTTACTGGAAATGGGAAAATTAAAATTCTTCAATCCAGTGAGGTGAGTAAATTACATGGGAAATGTTTGTATGATGTGCTTCTGACACTTATGTGTGTCTTTTAAAATTTGAAAAAGAAAGTTCTCTATTGCCTCAAATCTGGTATACTGTTGAAATGTCAGTTTTTCTCATGGAAGACCTGTTTAGCTGATGTTCTTTGTTGACAGGCTCTAGTGGTAGAGCACTTCCATCTCCTGCTATACTACCAGCATTTTATCACTCTTTAAAGCATAGTCATTGCTTTTTCTTAAAGTCTTCTTGAATAGGGAACTAATAATGAATTATTGTAATACTATATAATTATATGAGCATCTTATGATTATTACTATAATAAATGCTCATATTAGTGGAAGCAAACCTGGTTGAAGCAGTTTATTAGTACAGTGTTTGACCCTTCCCTTCTAAGAGTTCAGAAGGCAGCATAGTTACACTTCCTAGCTTGTCATGCGTGTTCAGCTTGACATCTTAAAAATTTTTTAAATGACTATGAATGAATGAGTGAATGGATGAAGGGCATGGTGAAACACAATGAGTGTTTAATTAAGACAGTTGTAGAATTTATAATACTTAGCATTTATGCAGAGAGGGATTTGATTTTGACATATGGGAAGTAAAAGAGAATTAAACTGTCGTCAGGCCATATTGACAAACTCCTGGATGGCTTAAAATGTAGCAATTCTGGTAGTGTCAGACTTCAGCTTTGCAGAGTGGGGTGAGTGTTTTCGCTTGTAATTGATGTCAGTTGGTAATGGCTCTGCATTTGGTTGGAATGGCAGAGGATCCTGATGGATCTCAGGCACTTGAGGGAAGCTGGGCCAGAGGATCAAGAAGCTTCTGGTCTTTGAATGGATTTGAATCTGAAGTGAGAAATCTATTGGCTTTTCTTTTGTGAAGTAGCCTGCATTTTCTTGCCTGTAATTTTACATGTCTATTCTGAACTGTACTTAAGAAGTTAAAACTGCTTAAAATATGCTTAAGTGGTGATTTTCTACCTTACCGCTAGATGGACTCTTTTAATGACTATTAATTAAAAAAAAAAAAAGTTATTCTGGTTTTGGAATAACAGAAAAATTTAACTGTCTTTTGGAAATGTCTTTCAGTAACAGTTATTTCACAATTTCTTTGTCACACTAATTTTTTTGTACAAGAGGTACAACATAACTTGGCTCTGCTACCTCCTGCCTGACTGTTGTCTGAAGAGTACATTTGTTTTTGTCAGTGGTATCTGAGATTTAATTACAGAAATATGACATCATGGGTAAATGTGAGCAAGGCCAGTCGAGAAATAATGGTAAGGTGGCAAGATGAATCAGCTGTAGAGAGGTTAGTGCTGTTGTTTCCCTGGTAGGCAGAACAAATGACTTTTAGAAGTTAAAAGAGATCCCTGTCCTTTTGATTCAGCTGCACAGCGCTTCTGAAATGGGACACATATCCTTCTGTTCAGCTGTATATGTGTAATGCTTTTCCTTCCTCAGTTAATGAAAGACTCTGGCCTCCGTTTCTTCTGTGTTTTTGTGATGGTTTGAACTGGGTCATCATTTGGTCTGTGATGCGAGAAAATGTTTTTGAAAGCTGCTCCTGTTTTTCCTATCTCTGTGTTCCTCCCTCCTCCACCTCCTTTGTATGAAGCCCTGCACTGTTTGATTTGACACTTAATTCCTTATTCCTTCTCTGGGCTTTTTTTATCCTTTTAGCAGTTTTCTAAGTGTGTTATCTCCCTTCTTCTTTTGTGAGGCTATGGTTGTCTGTGCAGTTTATTCTTGTCTTTTTCTGTGATACCACTTTGTGGAAGGTGAAGAGGGGAGTTACACTTCAAACCATAAGCTTTGAAAAGGAAATGCTTGATTCCGTGTGATGTGAACAGTGTCGTGGCCAAGATGCTTGCGAAAAGTTCCTGGTTCTTTTGGGATAAGAAAGAAGGCAGGATACTTGAGGGTGATGTGAGGGCTCGTGAGAACTGGTTACCTTTTTCTTTCTTAAAATTACTGCTTGATTTCTACTGGAAACACTGCTTGCTTTTACAGGCTTCTAAGACATCATCACAAAAAATCTAAGGTATAAGGCTGGTGCTGATGTTCTGTACATAAAATAGGTTGTGGCTGGCTAGAAGGTCCAGTTAACACTGCTGCTGTAGCTGTGATAACAAGGATGTGGAAGGATGCTGTCTCTGCGTTTGGGAATTGCAGAAGTTGCTGCTGTCTGATGTCATTATGCTGGTAAAGGTATATTCTGTACTCGAATGGCTGGTTTCCTTCCCTGGGGTAGCTTTAAGCCAATGCAAAGCCCATTTTTGTGGAGCTTACAGTCGTTCTGGGAGTGCTTTGCTGGTCTAGCATGCAAAAGTTTCTGAGCTGAAGTGCTTGTAGTGTTTATGTAACTTAATAGATTCTGTTCTAGTAGAGGCACTTTTTTCCCCAAATCCTTTGGTCTTAATAGGAGAAAAAGAGACTTTTTCTTGCCTCTCCTTTTCTTTCCTTTTTTTTCTCCTCTAGCTGTTGTTCCTCCTTTTGTTAATTGTAGAGCTGTGCTTTAGTAACCACAGTGGTGATTTCTGAGGTAGTAATGGATTAAAAATGGCCAAATAACAAAGGCTGAAATAAATTATTTGTACCTGAACAATAAAAGGACAATGAAATTATAATGAGGATGGCACAGGTTCGGAATGAACATCACTGCATGTAAAGTCTAGACTTGTTTGCTGAGATCAGAGATGATGGGGAGAAGCATTAGCTCTAGGGTCAAGCTACTGTGTAATTTTCTCAGAGGCATGGCATCACTTCTGTTTAGTGCTCTGCTTTTTCTCTTAAGTATGTAACAAATATTCCCAAAATGGACAAGGAAAAATGAGAATGAGCAAAATTAAAATTTACTATTAAATTTAAAAGTCTGACTTTAAAAAAAAAAAAAAAAGTTTTCCAATTCTACTGTTTTTCTCTGCAGTTATGTGCATTGTTTTCTCCTGCTAAGCAACCTGAAGAGAAAAAAATGCTTTGTGAGTGGGAGAGTAGTATTTTAAAATAATTTAAGAGTCAAACACAACAGGAAGGTTATGAACTGGTACAATACAAGTCAGTAAGGTAATCTGAAATGTTGACAGTTTCCTTTTAGGGCATCCTTATTTTTAACTCTGCTAATGAAAATGTGGTTGGCATTCAGCCTGCCATTCCTCTAGTCCTTTGTGGTGAAGATTACCTGTAGAGGGAAGGTGATGTGCTACATGATTAGAAAAGGGAGGCTTTCGATTTGTTTCCTGAGGAAAAGGATGCAGAAGTGCTTGTGGGAGATGGAGTCAGGGCAGAAGTGAAGGGTGTAGTGATGCCCTAGCTTAAAATTCTTTGGGAGAGGATTGTTAATCTGTAAGAATTGAAAGAGAATTTGATCTTTGCTCTGATGCGAAGGCAGTGGCAGTAGAGTTAAACATAACCATGGCAAAGGAAAGGGGTCCCAAGCAAAATGTCTGAAACTCTATAAATTGTAGGCAGTAACTGCTTGCATAATGTCCAGACTTATTTAGTGTGAATAAAGAGAGAAGCAGACCAGCACCAATAACTGCAGGCTGTGAGGACAATCCTGGAAATATTCTGTGATGGGAAAGGTTAGAGATATTCTGCATATGGGGATATTGTGAAAGAGCTGAGACAAAATGCTGCTTTCAAAACAAAGTGGGTAACCTGAGCAAATTTGGGCTATACAAAGCTACAAGAGTCTGAATAATCAGTTTCCAAAATATTGACCTGTGGTAATCTTATCTTGGAGTAACAGTCACAAATAGTCTGTATTACAAATGCTCACATTAGTGGGATTAGCCAGATTGTTAGGGGTGTTTTTTTTAAGAAGCTAAGGGGGTGGCCTGCATTTGTGTGATCTTTGCTCTAGTCTGTTGAGGGTCATAGCAGACTGACCTCCATGTGAGCCAGGAGGTTGCTGTCTGTTTCCCCTTGGTCAAGGGTTAGTGTTAAATAATTGTTCTGTGTAATAGCATAGATTGCCAGAGGGAAATGGAATTTAGGATCTGTGCTGTTGTGACAAATAGGTATATTTGTGGGGGGGAAAAAAAAGTTTTCTTGGGGCTGACCCACCAACTTTGAAACACCTTCACTTTCATTTAGTGCACTTGGGCAACCCAGTTAGTTTATTTTTTGTTTGTGTGATCTTTCGGTCCTAGCTGTTGGTTTATTGTGCAATGGCTTGTGTTATGGATAAAAGAATAGATCACCTACCCCTGAAAAGCTTAGCCTAATGATCAAAATAAAAGTACCTTATAAAATTGTGACTACAAAAGTTACTTTACCCTCATTTGTATATTTATGATCTTGATTTAAGATCAATGTGTGCCCTTCTTTGGGTAAATGCATGAAAAACTTCTGCAGAAATACAATATGCTTGTAATTTCTTTCAACAGGTACTTTGTGCTGGACTTTGAGACAGGGATTCTGCAGTATTTCATGAATGAACAAACTAAAAACCAGAGCCCGAAGCCACGAGGAGCCTTGTCTTTAGCTGGAGCTATAATATCGCCCAGTGATGAAGTGCCACACATGTTGGTGGTCTACTCTGCTAATGGAGAGATGTACAAGTTAAGAGGTACAGTGCTGCTCACAGTGCCAGCTCAGTTGTTCTCCTCTCCCACTCCCACTTCTGCATCTCTTCTCTCATGTCTCATTTCTCTTTTACTTCCCTGTGCTGTCAGAAAGTAGTGGCTATACAGCTCTATTATACTGTATATTTTTAAAACACAGTAGAGGAGTGACCTGGAGTTTAGTACATGTGACTTTACAATGTATAGACTTTCAGGGCTGGAAGGTACCTCAAGGTGGCTTCTGTAATCTGTTACTGTGGCATTTTGATTGAATGCTATATCTTACTTGCTTCCAAAGGAAGAAGAAGCAGCTTTCATTGCTGTCCACAGCATAGCATTTGTTTTCTAGTATTGTTCTCCCCTGCCACCATCCTGCAGATAATGTGCAGTAATGAATCTGATGATGGGTCAGAGAAGGGAAAAATGTCAGTGGGAGGCTGCTAGGATGTTATGTTCTCATCAGTCTTGGAGTAATTGAATGCACCTGTAACATGAAATTTTCCCTTCCCTTGTTCCCAAGTATAAGACAGACAATATATGGTATACAGAAGTTACTTTGGAATATTTACAAAAAAGAAAGAAAATAAATAAAAAAAGTGTTCTGATTGTAAGGTGTTGATTGATCATGATGCTTTCATATCAAAATAATATATAAAAAATAAACTGTTATTAAAAAAATGACATGTAATGCACTGTAACAAAAGTATTCTTAGTTTTATACTGACCAGTTTTATACTGTATCAGTTGTCCAGCAGGACTGAGTATGCAGAAGTCCCCTGTGGTACAGTGTGTTGCTCTTTCATACACAGAACTGAATTCATGAACAACCAGGCAGAATTTCTGTTAAAATGCTTTGGAAGTTGCCCAGCTAGAAATCATGAACACTTGTTGTTTCATTATGCTTTTCCAATCACTTGAAATTATCAAATGCTTACAATATGCTGCTTTAAATTTAATGATGTCTGTGAATTTGATTAAAATCAGTAAACAATTTTTATGCTGAGTCAATAACCGTTAAGATACTCAATAGCAGAGGAAGTAAGAGAAAATATTTACTGGAATTATCAACTCTGCATTGTCATTCTTAATGAGGAGTCCTGTAGTAGTTGTTTGTTTAAGAAAAAAAAAAAAAAAGCCTCTCTCCTAAACAGAGTTACTATATTATACAGGAGCCATCATTATACAAGAGCAGACAAACTCTTCAATAATTTTTAAAGCTGGTTTTTAAAGATGTGGGGGGGGAAATAGTGATTTTTATTCCTGTGTCTCTGTGTGTGCATGACAGGGGTTTTAGGGAGAGATTTAGTTGAACTCCATTAAAGGAGCAGCACTTAAGTATCTGGGGAACTGGTGGCTTGTCTGGTAGCTGATTGACAGCTACCAGAGTGTAGAGCTTTTATGGATTCAAATACTATGGTGGGGCCCTTGTCCGTCACAAAGACAGACAAGTAAAACAAAAGTGGATGAAAAATTTTAAACAAAAATGTCATCTTGAGGTAGGTAGTTCTGCTTTTACTAATGTGGAGGAGAGAACTATGAAGATGACTCATAAGCTTATCTCTTCCAACTGGCCATAGCTGTTTAAGTACAGGTTTAGATTAGTTGTTCTGAAAAACTTAAGCGTACTTATGTAGCATAAGTTAGGATTTATACTGCATCCTAATCAATAATTAATCTTTCCCCCTCTACCCTGCTCTGTCACCTCTTGTGCAAAAAAGAGTATTGATTTATGTGGGATCCCCTGCATTTTCTTGTTTCTGTTCTAGCTGCTGATGCAAAGGAGAAACAATACTGGATAACTCAGCTTCGATCCTGTGCCAAACATCACAAGGAAACTGATTCTAAGGTAAATAATTAAGAGTGAGAAGTAGCTATCAAGTTTTAAGTGGTGTAGGTGAAGAACAGCATGATCTGGATGATAGATTGACTGCTGTAATTAGTGGGTGGATGTTTAGAGGGTTTTGAGTAAAAGCAGCAAGTTGTCATTTGTCACTAACTGGAACACATCATCTTAATAAATAAACATTGTCCTGTTTATGAGAAATTAATGAAGTGCATGGTTGAGTACCGTGTGATGTCCTGATTAGTATTTAAAAGTGTTAACTAATATTAGTTTTATTTAATTTTACAAAATTTAGTGGCTTTTATTATAGGAAACTTCAGATAGATGTTAGCAGCAGTCAGTCTTCATCTTTGTTACAAAATTGGAAAGAGCTCATCTTATGAAGATTTATATTATTTACATCTCTTTGGAAGTAATTGTCCACAATTTTGTCCTCAAATAGCTAAATATTTTGGACAGGTAAAACAACCAACCATGTAGACTTGAAAAATAGCAAAATGATGGATTGAGGCTGTCTCCTACCTCTAAGTAAAAATTGCATGAATCTGTTTAAATTCTAATATACTTTGAAAGTGGAAGATATTAAAAATAAACAAAATCCTCCATTAGAAATAAGTAATTTTTGTCTTAATTTATGGTTTTGGTGTTAATGCTAAGCCTTGCACACAAAAATTACTGCTCTTCAGTCCTTGAAGTATTTCTGTTGATATCCTTACAAGAAAAAAAAGATTGCTTTTCTCATGACTAATTGTTTGCTATATTAAAAAATGCATATAGCTGCAAGCTGAAAGGATTCCTCACTGTTCCGAGATGTTGAGAATATCAGTGCTCTGTTAACTGCAGTCAAAGTTGTGATCCTGAGTATCTTTAAAAGTTGGGCTTTGAAAAGATGAATGGTGGTTTTAGACTTCCATTTATTGAAATTAGTGAAGTAAAACCAGCCTTTTGTTGTTCTTTTTGACTGATATGGACTTACCATGAAGCAACTGTGGTACAAATAAAACCCTTTTTGAAGGAGAATTAAGTAGCTTGAGTATTTCAGTACTTTTAAAGTTCTTATGCATGGCAATTCAATATTGGTTTTATACAGATGTGGCCCAGTACTACTCAGAAAGATGCAATGCTACTTGATCAGGGTACTCTAACAGTTGCTGTTGATTTGCAGCTCCTATGCCAGTGATACAAACTTTTTATACTCAATTCTCATCAATGAGTTATTCCTCAGTATGTTTTCTGTTCACTTCTTAAATGCATTTAAATGTTTAGAGCATCTATAATGTAACTGTGATGAGGAGGTAAAACTGCTGTGATATGATATGGGAGACTTGTGCAATGGCATATGGATTCTTATGCTTCTACACTCTATTAATTTCTATAATATTTCCTTAATACTGGCTTTGTTTTTATTCTTTTGCCTGCTTGTGAGAAATTATTCTATTTTAATAGCAAAATCTCATTTAGAATGGCAGTAATTTAGTTGAAGCTGATGTTTGTATAACTGAAGTTGGGATCACATTTCCTCTGTAGGTAAAAACTGTTGCACTTAGTAATAATTTAGTAATAATTAGTAATAATTTCTGTTCAGGCTACCTTTCCACGTTGAACTCCTTCAGTTGGTAGTAGTAGTATTTTGATTTGCTCTGAATTAATTAGTGTGTCAAGAGAAAAATCATGGTGTTACAACAGTGAAAGTAAACAGCAGTTAGTAGTGCTCCAAAGAAAGCAAACAAAATTTTAGAAATTATCAGGAAACAAAAGGGATAATACTTAGACTGCTCTAACTCTGTCAGTACTTGTCATGAATACTTTTATCAGTCCCCTTCCATTTCTGAAGTGAAAAATTGGAATGGGAAAAATGAAGTACTTTTCATCATACTTGTTATTCTTCTGTACAGGATGAACTCTGTGTGATGAAATTTGACTTCATTGTAGTCTTTTTTTCTGGCCATGAAAATGGAAAGGGCAAATCAGTATAGTAAGTGCTCTGCAGTGGCTTAATAGGAAGTATTTGCTAGCTGTTAATAATAATATTGGTATGGAGAGCTTCAAAGAAAAGGAGTTGAAAACAGGCAAAACAAAGAACCAAAAAAAAAAAAAAAAAAAAACGCAAAAGGACATGAATAGAAAGTGGAGATTATTTTGGGATGCTTTGGATGGCAAAAGTGTTTATGGTTTTGAAAAGTATTTGAAAAGCAAAATGTTATTAGAAAGTCTTGGCTAAATGAGTGGGAAGCTGGTAAATACAGAGAGTTTCTGTCACAGAAGATCTAAGGCACAGCTTTTGGAAACAGGAAGGGTTTAGAATGGGGAGCATCTCACTGGACTATTTGTATTCTTGCATGGTGACCAGCAATGCTGTGATTTGTTCCTGGTTCCTATGCTCATTGTGCAAGAATATAAAAGGATTTCCTTGTCTGAGGGGTGGTGGACATATGCAGCAGAGGAACTAAATGAAAGAGTATTTCAGATAATAGGAAGAGGGTTCTTGCATTTTTCTTAAAGACTGATGAGTTACAGAAACTTGGCATAGGAGGTTGGAGTATGGATGCACTTTGGAATAGAGATGTTTTAATTAGCTTGAACCTTGAAAATAGAAATGCTGAAGAAAACTATTTTTCTTAGTTCTGTGTTACAAATCAGGCTAGGTCACTTTTCACTTGAAATGTGAAAAGTGCTTTGTCAGTGAAGCACTTTTAATTTTCTACTTTTGTAAGCCACAGAGCAAATAGAGTATATATATCTTCTGTATGTTTAAACTTAACAGTCCAGAAAATAAAGTGTCGGGAATTTATGTGCTTCAGATGAGATCACTGATGACTCTGCTTCTTACTCCAGAAGTGGACTTGAAGCAATTTTGTGCTTACCTGTTCCTAGAAACCTTTCTTGTGACAAGATATATCTCTTGTTTTTAATATGCTTGTTTCCTTTCCCCCTCCTATCTTCTCAGTATTAGAGTATTAACAGAGAAGAGTATTACACCTGGTTTTAGCATTGCATGTAGTGCTAACTTGAATTTCATCTACAAGTAAGTTTAAAAACTTCTCTCTGCTTTTCTTTATAAAAGGAAGGAATCAAAAGCTTTAATGCTGCAATGATTAGACTTTGTAGGTCAGATATTGTTTGTAAGGTAGTAATCCTTCACAGAAATTCCAGAAACTAGAAAAAAAAAGCATTTCTATTATTTTTCTTTTTTTTTTTTTTCTTTTTCTCAGAGTTTCTTACTTCAAAACCACTACCTGGTAGGAGGTAAGAGAAGCAAGAACTGCTTCATTTCTTTGTGATTTTTTTTTTTCTTTCTTTCTCTTGTAGGTGATGGTAGTTTATACTAAATGATTATTAGCATGGGAGTGGAAACATGCTCTATAAAATATTTTAAATTTACATAAAATAGCATTCTGCTATTTTTAGCCACCTAACTGTTTCTTTTGTGTTTAGCTAAGGGACTGGAATTACATAGAAAGGTCTGTAATGACACAGAGAAGGGTATATGTTGGACTTACTTTGGCATAATCGAGGACTTCACAAAAATCTTTGGGTTTGGGTTTTGTTAAAATAGCTCTACCATTGATACGACTGTCATGGTGTTATTTGTTATTCTGCTGGCAGCAGGGCCGGATCTCTTTATTCCTCCCTCTCCATGTACTTTAAGGGCTGTGGTAAGTGAAAGCTGCAAGTTACCTGTCTCTCATAGTGCTGTTAGGAACAGGCAGATACTCATGTGTTCTGAGCTTCTGGAGTTTGAACAGAATCCAGAATCTGTCTCTGCTGGGAACAGCATCTGGAAAGTTGGAACCTGAGTGTTTGTGCCTAGCTTCTTCTACAGATTAAATTCACCTTTTTCACAGGAATACTGAGATGCAGAAATTTTGAGCTGTTCTTTAGGATTCATACACTTGAAGGAGGTAGAATGTGAAGTGAAAAATATGCAGTGATGGGTATATTTTATGTTATGGAAGTGGGATATAGTTTAAATGTGAAAAAAATAGTGGGATAACCAGGCAAGCAGTGGGAAGGTTCCCAAGAATACCAGTGAAGCAACTCTTAGTGACAGGTCTTTCATACTGGAGAGAGAACACATTTTTAAATCTTGAATAGATATTATTGGAAGGGAATTCATAGAAAAACATGATAATTTGGAGGATGTTTTTCAAAGCTGAAGCTGTGTCACTGTTTCTGTGAAATATTCAGAGAAGAGCATTCCTTCTTGCTGCACTGGATCTAGATCAGCACTGGTTTCCTTTCTTTTTCACGGCTACTCCCTGCTTCAAAATGCTACTGAATGACTTGCTGTCGTGACTGTTTTTAAAGCTTCAGCTGGAGATTGGAGTGGTGAAAGAAATTAAATAGAGAAGTGATTGAAAAAAGAAAGAAAACATTGTACACTAAACACTAAACTTAGTTGTATGCTAATGAATGGTCCAAAGGTGGGCTATACAGTTAATGGATGTAACACAAGCTAAGTCTCTGACTTTGTTTTAATTAAATTTTACATGGTAATGCTAAAAAAAAACAGTAAAAGGAAAGTGTTCTCTGGCAAATAATTCCCATGCTGTCAGATAGTCTTAATGTTCTTCCCATGCAAGTTTCATTTCACTTAATTACAGATTGCTCAACCTCCACAAGTGCCAAATCAACTGTATTGGAAGAAATCTATGTCTGGATAGGATTGCTGGTTCTTTTAGACTATTCTAAGTGAGTATTTTGTACAAGCTTTAATTAAGCATTAGTCAAATTTGAATTCAGTGATATAAAATGCTTTCAAGGAGTAGGCTTATGCATAATTTCTGTGGTAACTTCCAAGAATAATTTTGTATCCAGAAATTGTAACAAGCTTTTTAGTTCTTCTATTTGATACTCCTTTTTTCTTGAGTGTTTAGTGATTGTGGCTGTAAAAGTACTACTGAAAACAAACACACAGGTTTTTAAACCAGCTCTTAATGCCAGTGTGTCGACTGGTTGCTGGATTTGCATATAACCCTTCTATATGTCAGTGTGTCTTTATCAGGAATGTGACAGGGAACAGAACCTTTATCTTGTGAAGTAGCTTCTGTGGTCAGATGGTAACTTTCAGCTTAGATCTGTGTTAGAATAAGGAGACAGACTCTCTGTTGCTTCAGCTTTTGGTTTGGAGCTGCACAGTAAGCTAGCTACTTAAAACTGCATGGTGTGGATTCATCTTTAAGCTGAACTCATTTGCTGATTCCGTGCAGCTATAAATTGCAGTCCAATTCTCTTCCTTCTGCTGCCACCTTTTGTGTGGGTTTTGTGATGTTTCTGGTTCTGTGTTAACTTGGGCATCAGAAACAGAAAAAATGGCATCTTACTAAGAAGGACTTAGCTCTCTGACCAGCTCTCTGAGGAATGGGTCTCTCTCTCTCTGGTTCTCTACTTGCTTACCTCTTTGGAGTAATGGGGGGGGGGAAGGCCAAACCTGCCCCTTTCAGTGTCAACTGCAGTAGCAGTTTAGCTGTAATGTGAAACAGCACCTGCAGTAATGCCTCAAACTTAACACTTTTATCAAATCATTGAGGCAGATGTGTAATTTTTCTCCATAGCTGGAAGAATGGCTATCATAGAACTTTCGTTTTTATTGGGTTTCTTCTTGCCTTATTAATGAATGGCCTCAGAGATACCTTTACATTTCTAAGTGGATCATTGGCTGTGTGTTTTTAAGATCTGCATGATAACTGTTTTCATAAAGCCAGATTAGTGAAAATTTTCAAGTCTTTCTCAGTGTTGTTTTGGTTCTTCTGTGCACATCAAATTGCTTTGCCTTTTGAGCTTTGCTGTTCCCTCCATTGGTATGCTTGTCTGCTTCCTTGTCTTATCCCTGACCTATAGAAGTCAACTAAAGAATCGCACTTCTAATTAAAACATGCACTGGAATCCTTAGAGTAGTGAGGCTGAGAAGGAAGCAGTGCTTGGCTGTTGATAGGTGTGTGTTTGACATCTTTTTTCCTCCCTTTGGAAGCTTCATGAAAAGAAGAGTTGCTTCCAGAATTTTTCTACAGAAATAGAAGAAAATCCATTTAGGATTGAATGTGAACTAGCTCAAATGATTCTTGATGAAGAAAAGATTTTATGGTGGAATGATTATCATAGGCTCTTGCTTAAGAAAAAGACATATTGCCTTACTGAAGATGATGAAGCACTATGATATTCTATCAGAAAAGTTAATACCATAGGTGGTGCTTGACAGAAATGTGCAAAACATCATAAGCTGGTCCCTTTGCAGTGCTGAAGTTTGAATGTTATGTAGATTCTGTCATTTGCATTTTAATATTTGTGAATGATTATAATGTAAATGAAGCAGAACTGTGTCTACATTTATCTTTTATTAGTGTTTGTTTACTTAGGATGCATTGGAAAAGAAGTAGATGGGAATTAAAATACTGAATAGTGGTGTCTCAGAATTGTAATTACTTTCTAACAGTATGTGACTTCCCATAGCCCTAAAACTGCATGCAGGGATTGGTTTTCTATGCTGTATATATGCAGAGGAGTAAAGAAGTGTAGTTTTGTTATTTAGTGTTCTGAGAAAAACATCTGTGGCACAGTGCCTGTGAAAATGATGATTATCAACCATAAGCAGATATGACAATTCACTTCAGAAATTATTTTGTTGATCTCTGGAACATTGCATTTACTTTCCAAAATAAACAAAACTGTTTGCTTCTGGTAAATGGTGAAAAACACTTCAGCTTCTTTGTGAGCAGGAAGGGCAATCTCCAGGGAGAATGAGTCATGAAAACAAGGAGTATAGTTCAAACTTACTGTTCTGTAATTCCATTATTTTAATTGTTAGGATTTTTGATATCCAAATGGAAGCATTTGGATCAAAAGCAGTATCTTTTTTGTCTTGGGGATGGACAGTCTACTGAAATAAAAATCTTAACCCAAATCTGTGTTAGCTAAGCATACTTTAGCTAGCTTTAGGTCATAAAACCCATATGAATGCAAGTTACAAATTAATCTTTTATTAGCTTCTTTATTATTCTTTTATTGGTTTCATTTTATTAGCAGGCGAAATGTTGGCGCAATGGTAAAGTGTAGCCTCAGGAAAGAAAATTTGCAGTCCTTTTGGGTTGCTTCAGCTTGTGGATTTCTTGATTCATTATTGGCACTATGCATTACTAATTGTTGAAGAGCTTATGACTTCCTTTCATCAGACTTTTTGCTGTCTTTTTATTTATTTAGTTGTGAGCCAGAAAGCAGTGAGACCAAAGAAAATCATATGTGATAATAATTAGAGGGGCAGATTGGTCATACGAGCAGTGCTGGGGGAAGAGGGGGGGATTAGGCATACAGTTACTGTCATTGCTTTGATTTCCTGTGAGAGTGACTTTAATGACTGTTGTGGTATGATGTATAGTTAGAGTGCTTTTAGCAGTGGAAAACTTCACATAGGTTTTAACAAAAATGGAAAATTCTGATTTTTGCACAGCTGTGTGTCAATGTGAAAGGGATGCTTGTCATTCCCAGTGTTTAATCTCAAGAAATTCTGCAAAAGAGGAGTCAAGTATTTGGCTAGGACATAGGTGTTGACAATGTGCTGTAAAATTCAAAAGTGCCTGAGGGTCTGAGTGTGCAGTTCCTGGAGTTCTCTTCTGGCAGTGACAGGAAGAAGCTGTCAGAAGGAATTGGATGCTTCCACCATTTCCTTGGATGCAGCAGGCACAGTGGTCTGCTGCTGTTCTCTGTGGCAGTGGAGGAATGGAGTCCAACTTGAAAAGGTTTTGAGTGGTTATAACAGCTGCCTCCTGCAGACATTCACATGCATACTGACTGTGACTGATTTTGCAAGTTTTAAGATGCAAATGTTTATGTTTGTCTGAGGCCTTGCCTAGAGATAGCTTCATGGGTAGCCAGAGGTCCTGGTGCTAAGCTCATTTAAGGTTTGTATGTTACAGATACCCTCTAGTAATACCAAATTTAGGTGCTGGAGTATTTGTGTTGTGGGCTGGTGGAATTTTCTGGCACATTGTTTGGAAACGTTGGGTCACTATAGATGGATGAAGGGTATAAAGGGACAGAAAACAAAGAGGTGGGGAGAACTTGCTTGTAGACCTGTAGGAGCTGATCATGAACCAATGTATTTGGCTCTGATACTTGTCATAGACTATGTATGTGCAAATTCCAGAATCCAGTCTCTCTGACTGGATGAGCTACATAGGATTGGTAACTATTCTGTGCTGCGAGGGGAAGCAGGGGACTCTAGGAGACTTGCTGGCAGAGGTGATATCTCCCTGGAGATCCCATAGCTCCATGCCTTGCCCTACAACAGAGCTGAGTGTCACACACACCAGGCAGTGGATTGTAGGCAACCTTTGCCAGGCTGTGTGCTTGTGTATGTAGAGATTTGAGTCTACCTAGTGTCCCTATAGCAGGACAGCCTTCTTGAGCACCACCCACGACTGAAACTAGAGATGGGCTGTTTTTCTCTCTCGCTCCACTGATCCCCAAACTCTGCACCCTAAATGACTGTTCACCAGAAGTTGCTGTAAGCTGCCACGTACATACCTTGGCAAAACTTAGGAAAAGCCATCTTAAATGCACTGTGGTCCCACAGTCTCTTCTGTCTCTAGTCACGGTTCAGGAGTGTAGGTGATGTAGCCCTGTGAGTTCTGATACGAACTAGAGCAAATGCTGCAGGGGAAAAAATGCTGATCTGGATTAAGAGACTCAGATGATGGACATGCCTGTTTCTTAGAAGTGTGTTCATTACTTACATAACCAGTTAAAAAAAATGGCAGCTAGCTAGCAACTTTTGTAGTAATAGTTCACTATCAAATTTATGACTCAAGTGTAAATGGGGTTTGGTGAAAAGCATATCATGTTAGTTGACGTGGGAGAAAGTGTAGGGCAGGAGGTGCAGTCAGCAGTTGTCTGTTGTGATCCATGGGTCAGCTGCAGATGGTTCACTGCAGCTGGAAACCCTATCTTGAGGAAAAATAGCATTGTATTACTAAATAATATAAATAGTGTGGATACTGACTTTAGAATGTGTGTGCATTTCAATTTATGAACATATTTCTCAAAAGTGTGCAGGTTAAATAAGATTATTTTTGCAGGTGTTTTATTTCCTGAAAGCTGACTTGTTCCTAGAATACCTTCTTGATTGTGTATAGAACCTGTGCATGGATTTTTCCATATATGTTGTGTTACTTTTGTTATGTGCAGATCTATAGCTCTCCATCAAGAAAATCAAAACATAATAAAACTCTACCTCTCACAGAATATTTTTTTGTTTTAAGTGAAACTAATGGGAAAACTCACTGTTTTACATTGCTGCTGTTTGTCTGAATTTTAGGATTTGTTCAGCTATATGAAAGTAGCAGCTGTGTATTTTCATTATTGTGGTAGTATAATACTAAAATGTCAGTGATTCTCAAAGGATTTCATTCTGAAACAAAAAAAAATCATATTAACCTGGAAGATAAGTTGATTTTACAGTTAAAAATTAAAATTATCTTGTTTTTCCTCTACACCTTAAATTTAGTTTAGAAGTATTCTGATGCTAGTCAGTTTGAAAAAAACATTAGTGAAGTATATTCTGCTCTTATATACTAGGAATACCCTTTTTCTGTGGAACATGCGTTTAAAAAAGGAAATTCAGTTTCCCTCATCCCCTTTTTTCTCCCAAATACCTTTTCATCTGGCTCTTATTTTAACTGTAGTTATGTCTAAGCCATGCTTTCAAGTGGAAGATGAATTATAAACCTGGCAACCTTCTGTGCCCTTCTGACAAATTACACCTCGTGCTGCTTTTTTGCCTTAGAGTCAAATCCAGTTTTAATGCAATTGTGATTTATCAGCCAGGGTGGATAATTTTTGAACAGATGCTTATTATTGGTAATCTTATTGGCCATGGTAGCAAAGAATATATTCATTTCAAAAACAGTCAGACCATCATTCTTGGAAGCATTTGTAAATGTTAGGTCTAGACCAATGGAATAATAATTATTTCTATGAGATTAGCAGCTCTTTGCACATGGGCAATGTGATAATCCATTTTTTAAACCTTCAAAAATCTGAAGTCTAGTTTTGTGTGGCGGTGGCAGAGGGATTGTGTTATTTCTTTCCCTCCTTCTCCTTGGTAGTGCCAGATAATCTGCCTTGTCCTTTACAGTCAGTGTGGTGGTAACATGAGGCCTGACTATTTCCAGTGCTAGTTGGAACCTGTCCACCTTGGTTTGAAGTATTTTAATGAAATTACCACAGAATTGCCAAAAGTGACCTGTAAGGTATAAGAAGAGAGATTATACCTGAGGAATACTACTGTGCACTCACCAGCAGGCTCAGGAGAAGTATCTCGTGTTGATGGTGACTGTCTTAACAATGCTGTAGGTTGCCATTGTTATTTGTGCAGGGTTTGTAGGAGAGGTGAAAAAGTGTTTTACCCATGGGGCTGTGTATTTACTTCACTGTCTTAAAGTGCTACTAAATGTTACTCTCTGAATTGGTTTGTGTTTCATGAGGTAAAAGTTACTCTGTTTTAACCTTACAGATGCAATCAACAGTTCAAATAGAAGGGAAAAGCTTTTTTATATTGCACTTTTATATATAATGTCCCATGGTGCTCTGGTGCTCATCTGAGCTTGATTGAGAATTGGTGTCCTGTATTCCTCCAGGATGATTTGTGTTTGAGGTCTGCAGAGAACAAACTGAGATAGCAACACTGACAGACGGTCAGATAAAAACAGAAGTTCTTTAGCATCCTGACTGATTTTATAGGTTGTATGTTAGAAGTATTCATACTGCAGACACTGTTGGAGATTTATTTCTGGCCTTTTTTGTATATTGGGTTTATCACAAGCTTATTCCAAAACGTGTTGATTTCTTTTTGTCTTTTATCTTAATGTTCAATTGGTGTATGGATTGGCCTTGCCAAAATTGCATCTGATGTTGAAAACAATACTACACTGCTTCAGAAGTTCATCGAATGAAAGCATTAAGATTTTTTTCTTCCTTGCTGTTCACACCAGTTTGGTGAATTGTAGGTCAATGGTTTCATAAAAAAGATTTGTGTTGGCATTGTTGTTACTCTGTCTGCAAAATCCTTCCTAAGCTTTCCTAAAAAGTAGGATTGTAAGAACTAAGCAGCATGTTATTATGTAAGAATTTGTGAAGATTTTTGCAAAGGCCAGTTTCAGGCAAGCCAAGAAACAAAGGCAATAGCTCTAATATTTCCAAGAACATCTCTGCTGAGCAATGCATATGGTTCAGAAGGAATAAATCAGTTACACCTCCAGATTTAGGTTTGTGGAGAAAGTTGAACAATACAAATGTATAGCCTGAATTGTAAATTATTACTTATGTAAAGGTTGCTAATACAGCAATCCTGTTGCTTGTTCTAGAGCATCTCATCCTCACGAAGTAGAAGTTCATCTCTGCTGCCGCCTGGGACAGTTAATTCTGCATCTCCAAGTGGCCAGAAACACATGAATCAAAGCGGGCCAACTGTTGTAACCATCACACATCACAAATCACCTGCAGCTGCTCGAAGAGTGAAGAGCCAGCGATCTGGTCAACTCCATGAAGTCAGAGAGGTAAGAGAGAAACATGTGCTGTTTTGCTGTAACTTGGAAGTGCTTACTTTGCTTTAGAATAAGCAATCGAGTCTGACAAGTTAAAGATTTTCTTTGTTTCCTACTTTATGACTGCTTTGTTTTGATCCCCTTGCTGAGCAAGAGGTGGGCTTTAGTTCTGGTTCAGCTTCAGGTCAAGTGTATACTGATATTTTTATGCTGATGTTAAAATTGGTGTGTGCACATGCTTAAAAAATGAATTAGATTGGCTACAGCTCCCAGACTTTGCAGTGGTGTTTCATTACTGGGGAAAAATCTCTTTGAAGCTGTGTGCAGCAAAACCTTTCCGATTGGAAAGTGGGCCCTGAAACATTTAAATATAGCTGGAAAAAACTTCTTGAATAAGTCTGATGAATGTGTGAATGGAGGCATTGCTCCCCACACTCAGCAGTTTGTTGCTGTACTGCTGTAGTCTTGCCTTTATGTCAAGTTTGTATTACTGGCCTTGCAATGGAAAAATGGTTTGTGTGTATCAAAGGCATGAAAACCAAGGAAGAAAGCATGTTTCTTTTAAAGCCTGTTTGTACCAGTGTTTAGAAGTTTAACTTGTACTGATTTAAGTCTGTCTTCCAGACAACAAAAATAGTACTGAGCTTTAAGCTTAAATAGTATGGCAGATTTTCACAGAACACACTTTCATCTTTCATCCCTTATTATGTTTTGGTTTGTCTTTCATGTTAAGAATTTGAATAAATTCTTGGGATGTGCTCTCAGTGAAGGCTTAAATTGCACATCCTGATGAAGAATGCTTGTTTTTATTCTAGTTAACATTAAAAATGAAGAGCTCACTGTCTGTCACCCACATTTTCTTTACATTATAGAAAACACATATCTGTTTGTTTTTTACAAAAATATCCTGTCTTTGTCTACCAATCATCTCCCCCGAGTTGTTTCTAGTGTACTAAATGTATTTGCTCTCATAGGTTGAATTCAGAGTGCACTTTAAACCTATTAATAAAATCAACAGTGGGAGCTGTTGCAGTTCTATCAAATGAAGCCGAGTAAGGCTGAAAGCAATTTAAAAGAGAGTATTAGTGTATGTGCTGGTCACAGTAAGTTGGGAAGGGAAAATGCCTTGCAAAGAACTACACTTGGAAGAAATAAATACTAACCTATAGAAAAACAATGAGTAAGAGGTCAGGTATCATCCCTGCAGAAAAGGCCAGTGAATTGCTGACTCAGTTGTTTGCAATGTGATTCCAAAACAGATAACTATTACAGGACTTCAATCTGTAATGATGGAAGGTAATGATTTTGTTCTGTTTGATGTGAGTGGTACCTCAGCTGCAGCACCAGTTCGTTTTAGAGGGCTGCAGTAATAATGCAAAAAACCCCTTAGATATTGAAGATACAGTAACAGTTAGAAGAAGTGAGTGCTTTTCAGGGAGGGAAAATGGTTCTGAGATAAATGATGCATAAGCAAATTTTATAAGGCAATATGTGAAGTTTACCTTTTTTATGTACTGGATATTTTGTGTGTGTGTGTGCTGCTTCTTAAAGAAGAGCATAACAGTGGAGAAATTGGACTTTCTGCCCTCTATCCCAGTCTTGTGTAAAAAGTGGCTGCTTGACTGGTGTTGTTTCCATCTTGTGAAAGGATAAGTCTGTTTTTTCCAGGTTAAGAAAGCAGATTCTTTTTCAACAGCATACTCTGTGCATGTCCTTCTTCCCCTTTTTCCAGAGTGAATCCAATAGAATTTGAGTATATGATACCTGTGTTTTCAGGGAGTATCCTTGTTCCGTATATGAGTCAATGGGTGATTGTTAGATCCATCCTCCCTTGTTAACTTTATCAGTAAAGAGGTACCTCCAGAGCTCTTCACAAAAGTGTTAAATCTGTTTGCTTAAATCTGTTCTAATCCTGTTTTGTAATCTTTTGAAACAATGAAAAATAGGAGTTAAAAGTACAGTAAGAGAAAGTTAATCCCTTCCTCAACACCCAAATCTTTGCTGTTTATTTGAAAGTTGTTTGGTATGATTTGGATGAAGGGAAGAGACTGCAAAAGGATTATAGATCAATATTGGTGTTCCCCTTATTGAATGATGTCATTGAAGCTTTGACATGCAAAAAAGTTTTTTTTAAATTGTTCTGTAAATAGGACTGCATTAGCTAATTTTACACCTTACAAAATACAGTAGTTGAGTCAATGAAAAAAGCTGATCTGCTGCTGGAAAATGAGAGGAAGCATGTGTGTTTTAAATTTCACAACAATGTTGTGGTATGGTAATGCTGCATATGAGATCTTTGAAAAGCAGTAATGCTGCAAAAAGGGGCATCCTTCCCTTGGGACATGTGGTCTTTGCTAGCGTGCACAGTGTTTCCGAGAAAGTGTTGAACTTGAAATTGGTACTCAATTCTGAACTCTCTTGGTCTGGCCATATTATTTGTAGAGAAGTGAAGTG
Source organism: Aphelocoma coerulescens (assembly GCF_041296385.1). Classification (NCBI taxonomy): domain Eukaryota; kingdom Metazoa; phylum Chordata; class Aves; order Passeriformes; family Corvidae; genus Aphelocoma; species Aphelocoma coerulescens. The sequence goes on along the minus strand of NC_091015.1, from coordinate 50,544,917 downwards.
TCTCTCCATGTTGCAAAAATATACTCCTATATTTTATATAATGCAAGATGTTTGGTAATACTTGATTGGTTTTTTTTCCTCTCTTTTGACTTCATAGTAAGAGTAGACACATTGTTTCCTTCTGTGGTTTGTTCTGGCTGATTTAGTTTTATTTTTAACCCATAGCAAATTTTAGCATGAAACTAATTGTAGCAAAGAGGTCTATTTAGCACCTAACTGACATGCAAAATTGTATAAATGTAGTAAATACAACTGTCTAGGTCTGCAAAATGACACATGTAATAAATGTTTCTGTTGTAAAATTAGAATTTCACCTTTTTTCCAAATTTTGATAAGTTAAAATTGAGCATGAGTATGGAGCTTCTGACTGCTATTAAAAATTTATGTTTTAATACTTGACCTACTTCTGTATAGCGCTGAATAGAAAAGGAACTCAGGCGCATTACTATTCATCATAATGTAATTTTTTCTGCTGTTTAATACTGTTGTCTTAAATCAGATTTTTGCTTTTATTAATTTGGTGTTAATAGTCCAGTCTACACTGATTTATGGGATGTTACATCAAAACTAAGCTTAACCATTACTTTGTGAGAAATGATCTGCAGTGTGTTGCACTTTTTGCAGAATTATTGGAGATCCTACCTCTTTATTTGGACCATAACTTAGCATTAAAGGAGTACTTTGAGCTAATTTTTTAGTAAGTGATTTTATGGTAACCTAAGTCTCCGTGGTCTTCAAATTTAATTCTGTTTTTAGAACTGTGGATATTATTATCCTCTTAGAAATTTATTATAAGAGTTAAGCTTTCAGATTTCTTTGCTGTAGGTGGTTAAAATCAACTGGAAGGTTAAGCCAAGTGGCCACATCACCCTTCATATTAAATTTTAGCTGTCACTGAACTAAATAATAGTGACAGAATGGTCAGAATGGTGTTTATGTTGGCTGAGAGTGTCTGACTCTTGTACAATCTCTGGCAGTGTTACCATTGTTGTTAAAGAACCAAGTGTGTGAAGATTTTGTAGTAATTTATATTAATTATTTACAGACATTTAGAGAAATTAAACTATAGTCCAGAGAAATATTTCTTCCCACAATTTAAAAAATTCAATGAAGGATTTTCTGATCCCTTTGAAATGTGGTGTTTGTTACAACTTTTGATACCCTGACTAGTCATCTGCATGGGTTTCTGAACATTTGGTACAGTGAGATCCAGATTTCACAGGGCCTCTACCAGTGTGACATCTCTTTTATGTGCCACTGGGCAGTCCCAGAACTTGGAAAGGATTGCTTTTTGGTAAGATGACAGTCCTACTGCTTCTTGCATGTCCTTTTCCATATATAAACACTGTTACCATTTGATTCCTGCAGGAATTATGCAGCTAAGTGGTAGTTCTTTGCTTCCTCCCTTACAGTATCAGGAAATCTAGGACTTACACCTAGGGCTTCATGGAGTGAGTTTTACCAGCAGTTTTGTGAGGCTGCAGTTGTCCAATTTTATGTGGTTACTAGGAGAAGGAGATGATTCTAAAACACTTCTGAGGATTTTTCAAGTGAGAAGTGAATGTCTTCAGGTCACTGTAATATTTGGATAGCAAAATTAGGAGCTGTGACTAGCTACTGTTAGCAAAAACGGATGGTGTTGTCCGTGGAGAAGTGTTTGTTGTGTCACAGAATTATAGCACTGCACAGGCAGCGTTGTAGGTGAAAGAGGAGATGCAGTGCTTAAACCACATGGGGAAACATTCAGACTTGCAGGACTTCCATGCATGTGAACTTTATGTGAAGACATAACACTAAGCTGTGTGTTGATGTTAAAGCTTTGTAGTCAGTGTTCATGCTGGTAGTGGGGGAAGTCTTGATGGTTTTTGACCTATGCCAAATTTTACTTTGCAGCTTTGAAAAAGTCAAGTTCTGCTTTTTATTTCACTTTTTTTGTCCTCCTTTCATTTCTCTGAAAGTGTGTACATGGAAAGGTCAACGGATAAGGTCTAATGTGAGTCCTAGCAAAAAGAATGCTGTAGCTCTAGATCTTTGGCATACTATTGAGGTTCTGTGAGGTTGTGCAATAAGGGTGCATGAAAAAAATTCAGCTCCTTGAGCAGGACGTCATGCTTATTTTAAAGTATGCACAAAGAACATTTAAAAATCCTGTTAACATTTTAAGTGTTTTTGACAGTATGTGCCTAATTTTGTGTAAAATTACTTTGTGTAAGTGGGGAGAAATGCTATATACTAGATCATTGCTTTCACTGGCGGTTCTCACCTTGGTTTTGGAGTGCAGGAAGATGAGAGCTAGCTTTGTAACAAAGATGACCATTACGTTTGCATGAGTTATAAATCAAATATTTGCTTTTAGGAGATGAAAGTGATCTCATGTTCACCCAAGATATGGAGGTAGGATGGGGTGCTAAACTGTGCTAACTTCAGTCTTTCTGGCCTGGTAATGTGGGTGCTTTATCAGGGGGAGAGCTGATAACTGTGGAGTGCAGCTGCAATAGCACTGCTGAAGTCTGTGTTGCTGTGCTTTTGTTAGTCAGGTATAAAACTAGTTAACTAATATCATGCCCATTTTTCTTTCTAAACATGTTTTAGTATAAAAGGTAGCTTTTTGATGTTTTCTTCATGGCAGTTCGTGGTTGATCCTTTTAACTAGAGTCTTCCTGCATTTCCGAATTAGTGTAGTAAATACACTCTAGAGAGATTTCATAGTTGGACTGACCAGGGCATTTCATCTCTCATAGATACTGCAGGAGGTGTTTGTTTTGAAATACAAGTATCCTGTTTTCTGTTCATTTGAGGAAATAATACGGTGGTACAGTGAGTGGCAATTTTGGAAAAGGGAGGGAAAGAACACAGAGGAGTAGCCTTTGTTAGTTATAACTCTCCATTTTTTCCTGGACTTGTATTTAAAATATCTTCCTGCACCCCCCCCCACTATACCTAATAAATTAGTAAAGGCTTATCCTATTGATCATCTTTCATCAAGTGTATCATATCATATACAAGATAAGTAGTGTTTAACAATAGGTGCTGAATGGATTATGCTTTAAGTATGGAGGCTAGTTGGAAAATGAGGTATGTTACCGAAGTGGTTACATCCTCATAACATTGCATCTATACTTTGTATGTATTGTAGGTATTACACTTCCATTTGTCTGCAATCTCACTGTCAGAAGTTTTTCATTTTAATTATCTGGGTGTGAAAAACAGGGAAGAATGTCTCCACTCTAAAGCAGGTAATGTGAAAGTGCTTGGAAAAAACTCAAACCAAAACCAGCTGTTTCTCAGAAAGCAATGGATACTTCTTGGCTTGAAGAAAAGTGAAGCAGAAGAAAAGACAGCAGAAAACCTTTGTGTGAGTTTCGTGTCCATTGAAGTCAACACTAAAAGTGAATGAGGCCTTAAGCCTTAATTCATTAGTTGATATTTATTTGGCACAGAACATGGTAGTAGTGTAAGTTATACTACAGCTACTACTATTTAACTGTGCTTAGGCATGCTTTTTGAATTGAGAAGTGTTGTAATACAAATTCGTGTTACAGCTATATTTAACAGCTCAGTTGCCCCTGAGCTCACTTATACTGAAAGGGTTGCTCCCAGCTGGGTTTTAAACAGGAGCCATTATCATTTGTTTAGAGGCATTAAATCTATAACAGTATAAACCAGTTTCAAACCTAACATGAGGTCTAAAAGGGGCAGCTGCAGGTGTTACCTCTGCACTTTCTTCTGAATTGGTGCTGGCCTCAGTTCTAGAAACATGTGATCCTTGTACAGTATGAAAATACCATTGTGAGCACACAGAAATGTTCTTCTGGCTATACAGCAATGTTTGTGTGATTGCCTGCCCTTCATCTCCCTATACAGAAAACCAGGACTGAGAGCATGTAGAACAGATGCAGTTATTTGGTGCCTTCTGTGGCAGTTTCTTTGGAGGCTGTTTGACTTGTCTATAGATTTCTCATCTCCTGTATCTGCTTATTCTATCTCAAGTTAGTGCTGCTAAGAGCAATAGAAACATGTCTCCTTGGGGAGTAAATGGGATGCTTAAATCTCTGACAGTGTCAGTCTAGTACCTCCTGGAGTAGTAAATGTACATGTGCTTATAAAAATTATTCTGTTAGTAGCATTAACTGTCTTACTTTGGGCATGAGGAGATGGAAATTATTCTAATACTATAAACCAATTGTTATTATTACATAAACATGAGCTGAATACTTCTCTGATCTTTGAACCTTTACCTCGTGTTTGCAGTATGTTTGAGGTCACTAAGAGTGCATTGAAGTAGCATCTTCCTGACCTACACTTTGTTCTGTGCATTTGATTTTGTATTCATATGAAGGTTGAGTCATCCTGGGTTTCAGATACCCAGGCAGGGAGAATTAAGGTTGCTATGGGAATCATAGAGCAAATGTTCTACTAAAATTACACTGTTTGTCCATACGGGTTATGTCAAGAGTGAACCTGGCTCATTATTTCTGATATTTCCCCCTACTGCCCCCGCCCCCCCCCCGCCCAAACCTGAAAAATATGAGTAGTGCAAATATGGCTTCTTTTCATGATTTCTTTTCAGCCTGTAGTTGAACAGTAATTGAGCATGTGCAAAGATGATAATTTTCCATCATTTAATAAATGGCAATTTATAAATTAGGGATAATACAGTATGTATGATAACTGCATTCAGAGATTGCTGCAGCATTCATTTTCTTAAGCAATTGCAGAGAAGCCAAAATTATTCTTTACAGTTATTAAAACATTTAATTGCATTTCAAGTAAATGGTAGGTTCCCAAGGGATCTTGAGAGAAGTCACATTTGAAGGGAATTCAGTCTCCAGTTTCTGTGTGCCTTCAAAACTGCCACTTAATTCTGCTGTACGTACAAAATTCAACTGGTCTATGTGCATGTGTAAAACAGCATCGCATATCATACACATACCTGCATTTTTGGAAAACTGCAGGGCTGTTTTCTTTCACAATTATAGCACAAATACTGCACTAGTTTAAAATCAAAGTTCTCAGTTTGAAAATGAAGCTTTAAAGAAAACATACCTCAGTAAATCTTTCCTCAGATTAGGGTATCACATCTCATGGTCTTGTTTCCAGTGCAGGTTTCTGGGTGGCTGGCTGGTGCAGCAGTGATTTTCACAGCAAACCCTGAACAAGGGTGACAAGGGCCACCTTCTGCAACTCTGTTTGTAATGCAAATTACTGCTTCCAAGATACACAGGCCATTTTGTTAACCCACACTTACATGCTATTTTTATTAAATTAAGTAGAAGATATTTTTGAATGTTCTCAGTGGTAATAGATGACAATGTAATATTAGGTGGCTGGCCAAGTTTCAGATATTAAGTACAGAAGGTACTTACGTAAATGCTCTCAAGGAGAAAGTAACCATAGAAATGGCTCATATATTTTAAGCATACCATTAAGTTTACATTATTATACACTTTTATTGAGGGCTTACTATAATCTTCAGCTCCTTGTGTAACACCTAAAGTACTGAATGCTAAGCTAAGAAACACAGGGAACATTTTGAGTTTACAACAAATGTGAATAGTAAGCACTGTAGCTCTTAGTTACTTAAAGACCTGATCTCTAACAGCTTTTGCTGCATGTTCTTATTGTAGTGCTTGTATTGCAGGTGTTGAATGCTTTGGAAACTGTGCTACATAGGTGCTTTTCAGCAGCTGCTTATTGGTTGCAATTCTGATTTCTGACAATATGCTTTAAAAAATGGTTAATAAGACAATGGCTAGCAACATCTCATCCAGCAAGCAAACCAGAACTACATCTGCCCAAATCTGACTAATATGCCTTAAAGTAGCATTGTATTATAGGTACTAGATACACGGCTGTCACTGATGAATTATTTTTAATTTTTATTATGGTTCATTCGTCTCTTCCCTTTGCCACTTTCTAGGAAGCACAGTCATATGTTCTTGCACATACTTCTTCGTGTGTTTTTCTGGTGGTATCTACTGTGTTCTGGGATAACTGCTACAGGTTTTCTCCTAAAACCCCAGTTATCCAATTGCAGTTTTATTGATAGGTCTAGGCTGACAGACACAAAACAGATGGATTTGTGGAAAAGTTGCTATATAAGGGTGCTTTAGCCTTACAGCGTGTCAGAAGTCAGGTACTCAAAATTATGGTAGTGTATGGTGAATCACTTCAGTGCGGTGAAGTTAATGATGTCAACTTAAACCAGTTGACAGTCAGCTTTTGTACATGGGGAGAAGTCAAAGGGATGGATTAGGAATGCTTTGTCGCAGCCTACGGAGGTGCACTTTATGGAAGACTCAGGAGTGGCAAGGTTAGATAGCCTTGATATGGACAGCTCACTGACTTCTCAGAAAACGTGAAGTGAATTGACTGTAAGATGGGGAAATAATATCTGTGCACATCTCAGAGTTTTTTAAATGACGGAAACAAAAGTCAGTTTTATGCTTGGACACTACAAGTTAGGTGGCTAACTGAGGGAAAGGGGTGAAAGGATCTATAAGCAGTCTTGGGAAAGGGAAGAAGCACTGGGACTGTCCATCAGAAGTTTGTCTACTGTATGGCATATTGGACTTCTCTGAGTGGCAGTATGTGTGTTTATATATTCCCAGCTAGAACGGAACAATAATAAAAATTTAAAAAGTTTACCAAGTTACTTTTTCCAGCACCATATGTTCTGACAGAAACCTCCGCATCCTTGAAGCTACTCATGCTGAAGTGTGTAATTTATGTTCAATGTGGCCTTTTCTCTTCTGAAGACTATTTCACTCAAAGTCCAAACCTCACTTTTTATCAATTGTGCCCTATATTGCAGTAAACTGATAGAATTTTCCTGTGATTGCCAATGTTGACTTAATGGCTAGCAGCAACATTTTAGGAGCCCTTTGGAATACTTGAAATTCACAAATGAGCCTAAATTCCTGATAATCAAAATATGCTTTCCAGCTCAGGACTATAGCTGTTAGCTTCAGCAAAGTGATCCTTCTGAAGTGTAAGAAAAACTGCTACTCAGAAAAGCCCACAGAATAACATCTGCTTATGAGTAACATTTAATGACTAAAAATAATGACTTTGTGAGGTAATTTTTATAGTAAAATTGCATAAGAATAATTTCCAACAAAGTGCTTTTTATAAACTGCTCTCAATACTGCATTCTGTGGTTTAAAATAGAACATAAATAGTGTGCTTCCTGCTTGGCTAGATGGCAGCCAGTTGCCATGCAAGATTTACTTGAATTTGTGGACTTGTCTTTCTGCTTGTCTAATTTTTTGGTTCTGGATCACTGAAAGCATGTGAGGTGGGGGAAACAACATTGGGAACTGCTTTTTCTCTTCCCTGTGATTTTTCCTCAAGATCCCAACACTCTGCTCTACTTGAGTTGTGTTTGCCAGTAAATGCTAAGTCTCAATAGGTGGCTCTTAGTAGGCTGTGGTTAATAGAAACTCCTCAAGAAAAGGGAGCACAGTGAGGAAACACAGCATTTACTAGTTGTTTTTGTGCAAAATGTTGTGTGTTACCTGGATACATGGAGTGTTCACAGGGAGCTGTAACACAACAGGCGAAAGAGGAAACCTGCCATGTGTCCTGCAACAGGCCCTGATTCCCAGACACCTCCCTCCAGAGGCAAAGTGACCAGTGCTAGGTTGATAATTTTGGAGAAAAATAGCTTACTCACTCTGATTTTTAGGAAAATGTAGTGCTCATTGATACGATTTGTCTGAATCACATACTTTCACTTGCATATTTATTATGGCAACCAGCTCTTTCTAAAAAGATTTCACTTCTCACCTAAAGACTTGTGGAGTAGCTCCATTAAACACTCTTAGACAGCTGACACTGTGAGAGGAATTTTTTTTATCTCTAGTGTTTTAGTACTTTGGCTTGTTTGTAAATCTTCCACAGGGAAAAAAAACATGAAGCTGGTGTTGTTTTGTGAGGGAGAAGTATTCTCTTTCAGATTTAAGCAGCAAGAAGGTATTCTCAGGATAATTAAAATTTTTTGGGAGGATGATAGGAAAAGCTTCCCTCCCCTCCCACTTTTTCCCCCACCTATATAATATGAAGCCACTCAAGGAAAGCTGAATATATACATCAGAGTATTGATTAAGACTCAAATCATCCTCTAGAAAATCCAAGATTGTCTGTCTACTTAAATATTCTCTGGCAAAATCTGAACTTTTTGTCCTAGTCTGTCTGCATGGACACCAGATCTTTTCCTCACCCCTGCCCTCAGTTGCCTTTCTGTCATTCAGAAGCTCATTTCTCAGGTGAGGAGGACGGATTGACTACAGAAAGCATGCATTTAACCTTGTCTGGGGTTGTCATAAGGGAATGTGGTAAGGAGGTAGCAAAGGGAAGCATCTGATTTGTTTTGGCCTGAAGTAGGTGGGCTGTTTTGTTGAGTTTTCTGGAGGCTTTCTCAGGGATCCTGCCAGAACTGCTTCAATCCTCTTTACTAACCATATGTATTACAAGGACTGTGAAACTCTCTCTGGGGTCTTTCTGTTTCCCTGATGTAAGAAGCAGACTTCTTTAGAAACTCAGAACACTCAGATTATCCTTGGGAGTGTTTTGCATCCAAATAAAGTGTCTTCATGAAGTCCCAGAGATCACTGACAATTACAGATACCATATACATTCTTTGGTGTTCGGAGATAGATCTGTTACACATATCCTGTCTTTCATTCTTCTGAGAAGAGAGATGCTTTTGTAAAACAGCTAGTTAGGTCAGCTCCCCTTCTTACTGAGCTTCTACCTATTTTAAAGAGAGGAAGGGAGGAGTGTCCTCTCATATACCTGAGCTGCACCAGACTGAGAATTTCTTGGCAAGGTAGATTAATTTTCTTCCTCTGCTACTGCAAGGAATGTTTAAGGCTTCCAGGCTATTCAGCAAAAAAGACTTGTATCCCCTTTTTCCTGTCTCCCCCAAATCTGGCAACTTTATGGACTAAAGCACAATAGCATGCAGACCTACAAAATACAAAGTCTTAGTATTGTAGCTGTGCAACTAATAGCAAGAGAGCTTGCAGGTGTGATTAATAAGCTATTGGATAGTAGGCCAAATGGAAGATGTCTGTAGTTCATCAAATGATTAATGAATGTTGTCTTAACAAAATAGAATTATATTATGTTGTAAGGATATACAGCAAGTCTCCAAGTTACAGAATTTGAAGATATAAAATAGGGATTGAATATGTAAAGAATGGAGCATAGTTTCACGTTTAGTATATGAAGAAATTAACTAGCCAATTCAAAATGTTCATGACAGAAGTAGGTAAATAAGAGCTGCTCACTGGAGAGTAAACCCTGGGCTGAGGTCTGTGGAGAGCTCATAGCCCCAGGAGGTGCTGATGGTGACCAGTTCGAGAGCAGCAGATTGGTGAAAGTAGCTAAGAACAGGAAACAATTGAGGCAGCCTGCCTCCTCCACTCCCTGTTTTTCTGGTTGTCTTAGACTTGGCTTTTAGACTCAGTCCTGATGACATTTGGTGTGTGTTCTGTAAGGTTTTCCTCACAAGGAACCACCCTGTGGAGCACATGGGGAGGAGTCTGAGCATGAAAAGCCAAAACAAAACCCCAAAGGAAATAATGTTTTGTTCGGTGAGACAATGAAGATAAGTAGCAACTGACTTTTCAGTTTTTTCCGTAACAGAGATTATGTGGGTTCCTGGTTAGGGAAAAGACAACAAAATAAAAGATGGGGTGGAGAGAGCTTATTTTCATTCTCCTTCGAGGGAAAAAAATGAATTGTGAAAGCAGAGGCAAGGACTGAAGAAGAAATGTGCCCTGGTGATTAGCTTCCATCCTGACTGACAGAGGTGATAGTTCTGTTCATGCCATCACTTTTTGTGTCTCTGTCTGCAAATTACGTGCCAAATGAAAATTAACTTGCTCCTTTGAAGCTTTGTTGATAGGATGTATGTGTCTAAGCCTTAATAACTATTATATAACAAGTCATTCCAATTTTATCATTCATTGTTTGCTTCATTAAAATAATTGAGGTCAAGCTGGCTGCTGTCCTGAGGTGATGATAATGGAGAATTCCGTGCTTATTCCCGGTAATGGGAGGGAAGCAGTAATCAGGAAAGGACAGCTGATACGGGTGTCATTATCTGGTTTCATCTTTCCAAGACATTTTCAGAGTATCTCACTTGGTGTTGTAGGATCCTTCCTTAAAACATTTTTTGTCATTAACATAGCAATGTTCACAGAGGCTGCTGTGGGTCTTAACCCAGATTGAAGCTTTGTGGGTAGAATTCTTTCCTGTTTACAGTTCAAGGAGGTTCTTTTTGGTCCGAAGGTCAGGTTTTATTGCAAGCAAAGTGTACAGATAAGTTACCTGTGGTCATCTGGTCTTGGGCGTGTTTCTACACTAGACACGTTAAGAGCTGAAGTGCAAAATCATCTTGATAAGAGATTTATGTTAGCTATTGGAGTACTTCCAGCAGCAAGCTCTGTTCTTACTTATTTCACCTTAGTTATAAATTAAGCTGTAATTTTGTCTTCCTTGCTTGCATGCTATAGCTGTAATCCCATTTAAAGATCTGTTATGTGACTTCACTGAAGAAAAGAGTGAAGTCTGTAAATCCTCGTCAGAAAATTTCTTTTGTCAAGTAGTAAGATGCACACAACAAGTGGCCTTGAGTAGTCTGAGCACTCTTTTCCAGTAGTTAAGTCATGGCAAAAGTTCACTTCCTCTGCAGTGGTTATGCTTAACTCAAAACAACAGAGCATTAAATTTGGAAAAAAAAAAATCACTTTTACTGCGTTTGTAGAAGTTACCTTCATTTGTCAGACATCTGGATTGGTGAGGTATACTTTCTGAAGTGATGGTTAACGGTATTTACAGTAGTCTTTCTGCATGTGTGTTGATGCTCTTTTCTTTTTCAGAATAAATAGTGGAAAGGGGTCAGGTTTAATGGAAATCCTATGGGATTTGTGAATATGAGCTGTATTGGTAGCTAGTGTCTCCAGTTAGTGACTGGTGTGATTGCTTTAGTGACATTAGAGTTCCAGGTATCAGTATCTTACATTTTGATATATTCCTGATAGATGTATGTGTGTATATATACTCATATGCATATACACATATATTCTACTTATACTGGCTGTCTGTTTTAACTTTTGATTTTTACAATATGACAATTTGTGTTGTTGATGAAATACAGGTCAAGATAGCAAGAGGGATCCTTGCTCAAGGTCAGAATTGATGGCTGTATTAGGTTCATGTGGAAACACAATATATCACGTTTATAATGATTTAGAAGGTTTTTATTTTTTGCGTGCAGACTTTCCTGTTCTTCATCTGCTTTTACTTTTAAGAAAATCCATGTTTTCTATGAAATAAAAGAAAAAAATCCAAACCCCTGTGAAATATGCATGTTTAACAATGGTTAAATGTCCTGACTCATGTATCACTTGTGACTTATTCTAGAGTAGTTTGAAAAGCTTGTCTCACCTCCTGTCCTTTCCCAGTGTTTTCTTAGAAAGTTATTTTTCTGGTACTATTTTCTAAAAAGCAAAAAACTTGTATTTCCAGAAAGTGTCTGTGTGTGTGTTTGTGTGTGTCAGAGAGAGAGAGACTGTGTTTTCATATTACACTTTATTAAGAAAACCCACCCCAAATGAAGCACCAACCAACCAAATCCTGCCAAAAAATAGTGAAGAAGAAAACCGGCTATTTCCCAGTCTTTAAAAGCAGTAAACTTCTCACAAGGACAGCTTGACTTACAGATTTAAGGAAGTGATGCATGTTGCATTTCTCTTATTATTTAAATGTCTAAAGGTTCTTCAACACAACTAGTTACTTTTACAGATGCTCTGTTTTTCGTACAAGCACTTTTTATTGTGTTGTTTATTTCCCCATGTTTTTAATAATGGTTTTCAACTTGCATGCAGTCAATAATGGAAAGGATTGAAAAATAAAAATCACTGCATTAAATCTTTCAGAGGAATTGCCTACAGATAGGTCTGCAGACCACGTGCTGCTGGTGATGGTGCGCAGAGATTACTACCGTAGAGAAAAAGAGTTATTAACTGATGGAGCAGAATGCTTCCTTCATGAATGATTTCTAGCATGTCACAGAGGAACTTGATGATACAGAATTCCTGTGGGTTTTCAGCACTAAAAGAACATTTTCTTTTTTCTCTGGAGTGTTTTGGATTTTTCCTCATGCATGGGTAGGCATATCTTAATACAGACTATAAAAGGACTCAATTGTGTGATCAACACTGTTTAAACTACATTTAAACAACATCTAAACTAAATTTAAGCTAAAATTGAAATTGCTCATATGTGTACCAGATTGTGTCTGGTGCAGTCTGAAGAATCTCCCTTGTGTTTTATATTCTAAAAGAGGGGTAGGATGATCTGAAGTATTTAAATCATTATGTAGAAAGACAGGATTGGTGATGCTACTTATTTTCTTGGATAGCTCCACATGGCCTGGGTGACAAAGGGAGAGTGTCTGCTTGCCCTCTGAGGTAATATGGCTGATGTCATTCTTCCTTTGCTTTGAGGAACCTGAAGTCACTGTCTTGGGAGGTGCCCCTGCGGCAGCTGTGGATTGAGTAGTTTTACAGATGGCATAAAGCTGGTGTGTGGTTTAGGTTGTTGCGAGGCACTGTGTTAATTGGGTGAAATCCTGTAGGAGCAATAATTCTAGAAAGAAAGATATTCTGATAATACACATCTGTCCTAGACAAACAGACTTATGCCTGTTAGTCCTGGAGTCTGGATAACAAAAGTATTTAAAATAAAATGATGTCAGGAAGCAATCATATGCTCTTACATTCAGGTGTGGCTATTCAGTTTTCTTCCTTTGAAGTTTCTGTTTATTTTTGTTGTAGGATGGGAGGAAAAATCTTAAATAAAGATTATTTGTTGTTATACTTAATGATTTGGAATATATCCCTTTCTCTTTCTAGAAACAAATGGAAGCGTTAAATAAATTCAGGTTTTGTAGGATGGTTTTTCTGTGTGGGAAAGATTAGTGTATCATCTGGTATTCTAACAAAATACTGAAGTCCTGTATGTTTTTCTTTTAGCATGGAAAATAGGACTTCAATTTCTCATTATTATTTCCTAAATTAATTTTTAGTAACTAATTTTAGCTTATTTACCGCATGAAAGAATGTTCTTTCATCTTATTATGTCTGAAATAAATTTCTTTGAAACCTAGGGTATCTCATGGCTTTTTTTGCTAATCTTCCACATAACTGCGGAGATAACCCTGAGAATTAGTCGTTTCTACTTACTGTTTGTTTGGATTCTTATCACATAAGTGTTTGTGTCTTACATCGTTTTGGCTATGTGTTCACAACAGGAAGATCCAGGAGGTGCAGTTCCAGCTGTGAAGGAGTAGTTAGCAGTTCCTGTGTCTGGGATTAAGTAGGGAAAGCAATCACACAGGATGTTAAGATCAGTTCTGAAGAGGAGGAAGCCGGCAGCAGCAAAAGCTGTGGATTGTCTGTATTGGAGCAAGTGGTAGGGAGGAGAGGACCTACAGAGGAAAACATCACAGATGTTTCCTGTTGCATTCTGACATTCATGAGAGGGGTCATTGGATGGCAGGTTTCTTTGAGTATAATGTTATTCAGGATGATTGTATTAGCTCTGCATGGCAAGGTTTTTGTTGGAGAAGGGCCACAGATGTAGCTTCTGTGAGAAGCTGCCAGAAGCTTCCTCATGTCCGACAGAGCCAAGGCCAGCTGGCTCCAAGATGGACCTGCAAGCTGGCCGAGCCCAAGCCCATCGGCCGTGGTGGCAGAGCCTCTGTGATAACAGATTTAAGAAGGGGGAAAAAACTGCTGTTCAACAGCAGCCAGAGAAGAGAGGAGTGAGAATATGTGAGAGAAGCAACTGCAGACACCAAGGCTGATGATGAAGGAGAGGAAGGTGGTGCTCCAGGTACTGGAGCAGGGATTTCCCTGCAGCCCGTTGTGAAGCAGGATGTCCCTCTGCAGCCCATGGAGGTCCATGGTGAGCAGAGGTGCACCTGCAGCCCATGGTGGAACCCCTGCCAGAGCAGGTTTGCTGACAGGATTTGTGACCCTGTGCTGGATCAGATGAAGAGAGCAAGGAGGATGGAGTGGAAGAGACAATGTGTCATGAACAGGCTGTAACTCCTCCTAACTGTCCCCCTGTGCTGCTGGGGTGAAGGAGCGAAAGTAGTGAAACTGGGAATGAAGTTAAACCTGGGAAGGGAGGGGTGGGGGAAAAGTAAGATTTGGTTTTATTTTCTCGTTACTTTACTCTGATTGGTACTAATTAAACTAATTTCCTGAGTCAAGTCTGTTTTACCTGTGATGGTAATTGGGTCACCTCCCTGTCCTTATCTTGACCCATGAGCCTTTTGGTTTTCAGCCAGGGAGGGGAAGTGGTGGGCACTGGGTGACCAGCCAAAGTCAACCCACCACAAGAATACAGGCAATACCTGAGAATTTCTGACAGGCTGAAAGGTCTGAATCTCCTTCAAGCTTCAGGAGCAGCTGTTAATAGGGAACACATGTCAGCTGCTTGTTCTCCTGCATCAGGCAGAAGATGGAGAAAGAAGCAAACCATGCATTTGAACTGGTGTCTTCCTAGGACGAGGCTTCTTCTTACTGAACATTTGGCAGTTAAGTTAATGCAGGCCTACTAATGCTAGAAATTGTCACACTTACAATTCCTTTTAATCCATGTAGTCCTGATGGTACTTTCAGGTTTTTTTATTGTACATCTGTTATAAAGTTGTATTTTTGAAGTTTCAGTGCATTTCTGAGAATGTGCAGGTTTTTTGTGATATTATGAGAAGAATATATAGGTGAAGAGGAGGTGTCAAATTCAAAACAAGAGTGGAAAGAGAAATGAGTTGAGATTTGGTGAGGAGATAGGGCAAAAATAGCCTTTGTTGTTGTTACAAGTAAAGAACTACTACTTTGAGCTGTCTGTATTTGCAAATGGGAAGGATGGAGAATTGTAAGGTGCTAAAATAAACCCATGTAAAGGCAAAGTCATTCAAAATTAGGCAGGTTATTTCACTTTGGAAAAGGGAAGTTAAAACTTACCTTTCTCAAAATCAAAGCTTTTCATTCTGATTTTGAAACTAGCTTAGACTGCTCTTAAGTCAAGCATTTTGCCTCTCCTGGGAGAAAGCAAAAACCAGATCCACCAGTAAGAGCATGATGCTATAACTGCATGACTTAGTGGCTCTCCTGTTAAGGGTTAATGTGTTTAATGAATTTTATCTTGTATGGTTTGGTGTTTTTGTGTTAGCTCCTCCTTGATTTACTCTCTGTAGAACAACTACACTTCAGCTCTTCTGAAATCTTTTGTCAAGGTCTTTAAAAAAAATTGGCAAGCATGTAAAAAAAGTTATTTGAATAGTATATGTCATGCCATAGAGTTGATCTGTCACTTTAGAATAGGAGAGGTTCTTCATCTTTGTTCTGGTCATTCAGCACCTTAAACGGTGTGGTTTTGATCAGTGCTTGAGCAGTAAGTGTTCAGCAAGTCCTAATACTTTGAGTCCTACACAGAAGCTGCTGTTCCAGATGTCTTCTGCTGTGTCAGGTTTGTAGAACAGCTACTGGTATCACGACTGTAACATGAAACTAGGTAGCAAGGAAAAGATGAATCAAAAGGCTGCTTTAAAGCTATCTTAGGTCAGCTAGGAAGCAATAGGACTCAGACCAACACCTTGTTGTGGATAAAGCTAGAATAAATAATTGATTTTAATGGAAATTTCTCCTAATCTGGGAAGAATACAGCCTACAAAAGTCTGTAAAGTTTTGGGCTGGGTGATAGCTGCAAACATTCAGTTAATTTTTCAAATGTCTTCTAAGATCCCTGATCAGTTTATCTTATGCTCCTGTCTTATCTGCAAAAGAGTATAGTTGCCCTTAATTAAGGGGGAGGGGAAATTGAAATGTTTGAAGTTCTTTGAGTTTTATTTTTGATTTTATTTTTTATGGAAACAAATCTTGGAATTGTAAGCTTCTTTCCCACCCAAAAAAAAAAAAAAGTAGGAAAACTAGTCATTTGGAAATGAAAATAGAACATTTCTGTCACTGTGAAGTATGAGAATGTCAGGGTTTCAATTTCACACTCTTATGCAGGGTGGGAAAAGGAGAGAAGCAGTTTTCCGTACAATTATATTGGTTAGTCTTCCAGGGAGATGGTCATCTTTTTTCTCCTAGCTGTTTCTTCAGTTTGCCTCCTTGTGCTCTTTCCCTGAAGGAGGAATACTTGCATAAGTGTGTCTGTGGTGTTTCTGCTCTTGTTTACCTTTGAAGCAGCCACCTTGTCTGTGCTGTGGAGCTCAGGTTCACAGTGTGTGACTTCTGAAAGCCGAGCATTGCCTGAGATTTCTGTGGTTGCCTAAAGCTGCGTATTGGAGGGGTCTGTGTCACCTTCTGACAGGTCTTGTTCTCTGTCAGAGGGAATTAAAATTGTCTGTGGCTTTTACTGAAGTTTTGGCCTCTCTTTTAAATGTTGATTATTAAAATGTCATGTTAACCTTCAGCAAGACATTTGGCTAAATTTATGGGATGCAGCAACAGCTTTTTGTGTGATTTTACTCTTTTTTTGCAAGAATGGGTATTTGCATCTCTGAGTTCAGTTTCCTTTCTAGCTTTTCAGTGCACTCAACATATTTTTTCAATCAGTCAATTCACAGTAGCGGAGGAAGGCTGCAGGAAGCTCACAATACTTGAAAATATAATAATGAAAATAAAAAAGTCATGAAGTTCATAATACATTTTTACAGGAGAGCAGCGTGGACAAGTGGGGCTTGAATCTTTGTTTATTATGATGTTTTCAGATATATTTTTCTGAAAGCTTTGGCTACCTCGAGTGTAAACCTGTAAGTTTTTGCAGTAAGTTTTTTGCAAGGTAAGTCTAAGAGGCTTGTCATTAGGTATATCATTTCCTACGGGCTTTAAGAATGGAGAGAGAAATTTTGAACATCTCCTTTTTGTTTTGGCTTTAGAATTTTGAAAGCTTGCCGATTTGCTTAAAGAGCAGCCTGCTCAAATACTGTTTTCACCTGCTATACAAGCACCCCTTTTATCTTCATCTGGATGGCCCAAATCTAGAAAGAGGTTAACTGTCTGCCTGACAGCTGGTGTTCATATTGGATATGAAATAAGTACTCTAAGTTGCTTCCTGTGCTACTGTCTGTAAACTTAAAAATTACTGCATTTTGTAAAAACAGTTCCTTAGTGATGCTTGAGAAATGGATAATGCCCGTTCTTAAATTGTGATTAGATACTTTATTTAGGGAAGGAGGAAGGACAGTGTAACTTCTGAGTGTCTCAGATCACAAAGGCAAGAAAATCTAAGCCTAAGTTAATAACAGAGAAGGAAGTAGAATTTTCATGCTTTTCCTTACAAAGACTTTCAGAAACTATGAGTCACTATTAAACCTACTGTGAACCTACTATTTTAAGAGACTATTTTCTCTAACATAGTCTTGACATTTTTACAGGACTTTGGTAGTCTCAAGCCCTTCGTTTTTGTAGGTGAGTATATGGTATGTTTGGATCAGAACATTAACATCCATTTGTGGTAGTTCTTCACATTTAGTCACTATTTCAATCCATAAGAATTTCACAGCTACATAGTGATATTTCCTATGACAGCAGATGTTTTTGAACCTTTACAGATCATGAGCCAAGCTGAAGGACAACAGAAGAATCTTGTACAAGCCATTGAAGCTCTCCCAAATTCTGGACCCCTTACTGCCTTGGATCAGGACTTGCTACTTTTAAAAGCTACCTCTGCTGCCACCCTGAGCTGCCTTGGAGAATGCCTGAGTCTGCTACAGCAAAGCATGCATCAAGTGGGCCAACAGCATAACAGGACACTGTCATCAGGTGAGCACGAGCTCCCTTGGGTGTTAGTTCATGTGCTTTGGGGTGTTGTTATGATTTGAAGCAGGCAAAATTAACCCTTCTTAGAGAGGCAAGTTGGGATGAGCAGTTTGTGAGCTTCTGCAGCCTCAAGCACTGTAGTTCTTTGCCTAAAAAAAGACATGAAGTGTATTACAATCAGAAGAGAGGAGGAAAAGAGGTGGACCTGAGTCTTCTCAGAGAAATCCAGTCCTGAAGACAGCAACACAAAAAAAAATGCGGCATGGAGAAGAGGTATCTATAAACCTCCATTCTTAATGGTGGTGCTGAACCAGCTTGGTTGTTTTGTTGTGCTCCCCCTCCTTTCTTTCTTAATAGATTTCAATCTCAATACAGATTTGTTTGATAAAAATAATACTATGCAGTGCTAGAGTGAAAATAATTTTTCCAGTTTTCTGCATGGAAGGATGCTGCTGAGGTGGATTTATTTGAGTCTGTGGTTTTCTTTGAGTCTGGAAAGAGTTCTCCATGCTTTAAAAAAAAAAAAAAATAGAAAATCTGCAGCAAGTTTTTATGAGCCTAAAATGTCAGTGTGATACTGCACTGAGCTCTGCGGGCATGAGCCTCTCAGACCCCACGTACCTCAGTGTTTCCAGTTCACCCAGTTCTGGGTCTGTCCATAGTGTTGGAAGTTGGACCTTTAGCTTTCTGAAAGGGTGGAGTGTTTTACCATGCATAAACTGCACTGCCAAGTCGCAAGGGCAAGAGTAGATGTGAGAGAAGCAGCAGCAGCAGAACTGGATATGGGGTGGCTTTTTGTGTTTTCTTCAGGTGCTTCCACAACAATCCCCCCCACCTGTCCTTACTTGCAGGGCAGGATATGCCCTCAAGGCTGCTGAGATGGCACAGTGGGACAGCCTCTGAAGCATTCCCGTTGTGAGGAGAATAGAAATGAGAGGGTTACTTGAGAAGCAAGAAAATCATGTGAAAGTGGTTCTTGGAAAAAACAATATTAAAGCTTTTGACACCTGTCCTGTGGTACATGCTGGCTTTCCCACATCCAGATTCTGATTGGTTTCATAAAGGAACATGATTTTTAAAAAAATTCCTGTTTTCTTGTTGAAAATGCAAAACCCCCTTGAACTTAAGTAGTAATGTTAAAGTGCACTGAATTAAATTATTTGATATAACTTTATTTCAGAAAGAATGGTTTGAAACAGAGATGAAAAGCATCCTTCAAAGAAAAGTTACTATCTAGTTTCAAGGTCCCTGAAGGTTGTTTTTCATCTCAATGTGATCTAAGTGAGCTGTCAAGAGATAGATGACTTGAGGTGTACATGTCCTTGAATCTGTGTCCACGTAATCCTATGTTAAATCAGTGTCTGTGTTTTGACTTGATAATGGTTTTTGAGAATCTATGGACAAGAAGAGAGAAAAGCAAGCAAAACATTAGTAATCTCTTAAAAGGAATCGCCAATTTTTTTTTTTAAAGTCATGACTATGAAAAACTGAATAATAAAAGTGTTTTTGTTTGTTCTTTGTAAGACTGTAAACTTGCACGAGAATCCTTTCAGGGATCAAAATTCTGTAGCACTGGTTCACACCAGCATCTTTAGTGTAACTGTGAGAACGTGAATGCAAGCAGTTAATTCTTCAGTGTGTGCGTGGGCTTATTCTGTGGTATGGAAGTAAAGAAAAAAAAGAACTAAGAAGGAAGCTAAAAGCTGCTGAAATATTTAGTCTCTTCTCCCTGACTGAAAGTCTGTGAAATAATTTTTTTTTTCCCTAGGCCTTATTATGCAATACAGTTGCCTGAAAGAACCTGGCCTACAAGTCTTGATTACTGATTTTCCTACACACTTAATCTTTTCCAGGCGTACTTTGATAGACTTAACGTTTCTGCTGAGTCGGTAGAGTTTCAGAGTCATCAAAGCTGCATAAGCTCATACCTATTCAGACTAAAGCCTTTAAGTAATCCACTAGCAAACTCTCATTCTGAGAGATGATCTCTTTCATTTTGATTGTGTTCTCCAGGTGAATTATTTAAATTTTATACACAGCAGGTACAGTAGAACATGACCTTTACTGTCACTGTCAGGTGAAAATGCCTCTTGTTAGTTTAGAAGCCATGTGCTCCTGTGATAGGAGTTCTCAAACACCTTTCTTGTGAGATGTCATGGCCCTGTGCAATTTCTTGCCAGGTGCTTCCATCCCAGTGCTGTCTCCTTATCTGCTGTGCTACTGGGCAGTGTGGGGCAGAACACATAGACGGAGACAAGACAGGAATTTGGTAATTTATTTTCTTGCTTGTGGCCTACAGTTCATGAAAGCAATCCAGCAATCCAGGCAACATGGTCTTCCTTGTGTGGAGTGTGAGAAATGTTCAATTGCTTAGCTTGGGTGACTTGAACCTACCCTTGAGTTTGCTTTCCTTCAGCATCCAAGCCTCTCACTATTATGTCATAAAGAGTGAGGACTGCCTTTAAAGTAGATAAAAATCTACTTAATATGCTTTCTCTGTATCTTTCCTTGTGTCCTTGGTGTCTTTATACCCAATTGTGCAAGTTTTGCTGACTTCCCTGTGCACTGGAGGCCTTGCAGTCTTACTGCCTCTAAAGCAAGGACTTAAAAGTAGCTGAGAGTTTCTGACCTAGTACTTATGGAATGCTCTCATGAAGATTATAATTAAATAGTAGCTATTTTAAACTGATTTACTGACATTTATTGTTTTTAAACAAGAAAAAAAAAGTGTCTTCTTTCTTTTGATGTAAATATTTTTGTTGCTTTGTTTTCCAGTAGTTAGAGTAGAAAGCAAGCAGCTTGGCATTCACTCTAGTGGAATCTTGTCCAGATTCTACAATTATGTAGGTCATGACTTAAAATATTTTTATGGCATGCTTTCTAATAGAATAGTTTAAGGATGACATGATTTCTCCATTTCATGTTTCTCACAAATTGTCAGTCTTAGACCTCAAGCCTACAAACAGACATGAAGATGAAACTGAAGTCTTCAGTCTTGCCTTGAAGGCTAGTCAATACATTTTTTATTTCCGCTCTGAAGATTCATGGAAGGGTTTGTGTGATTGTCTTTATTGGAGGTAAATGAACAAGAACAGTCAGTGAAGCAAAATCCTGTCTGTGTTTCTACTTTTGAGTCAAAATAATGTCAAATAATGTCAAAAATAATTTCTAGCTGTCATTATTAAAGGTATGTGCATTAATCATTGGCTAAATTCTTTGTAATATTTTTTCTTTCATTGAAAAATATGCTGGAGAAGGGTATTATTAGCTGAAAGTGTTGGTTACATATAGTGTGAGTTGAGGATGAGGGATTGCATCTCTACAAGCTTCTTTGGGTTTGGGAATGATGATTTTTTTGGTAAGATGGAGGAGAATGTCAAGGCCTTTCTTTTTGGCTATCAATGTCGCCACTTAGGTACATCTGAAGTATTTGCTGATCAGCATTAAGTGCCTTCTGACAAGCTTGAGTTCATTTGGCATGCAGACAAGGGGCAGGTACCTTTGAAAATAAAAATGTGGCGAAGAAACTTATAGCTTAATTTCTAACTTTAGAAGTTCTGGTGTTATTTTTTCCAGCTCTGAAGCCTTTGGCAGAAGGGTATCTCCAGAGTCTGTTGACTGCAATTGTTAACATTCTTCGCTCCCAGACTGAGAACAGAGCAAACTTGAATGTTTGTTTTAATATAGCTCTACCAGCGTATGTTGTGTTTTAGGTCTGTTTTTTTTTAATTTTAGTGTTTTGGCAGACAGAATCCTCTCTTGGAGTAGCAGCCTGCACAGATCAATCCGTTCTTTTAATCTGTGTTTCACATTAGCCATTCATTTACTGAATAAAGCATCTTCCTGATAGGAATTCCTTCCTATATTTTTTTGTCTCTGCCTTGTCCACTCTTTCAAACTGTAAAACGTTTCATTTTTCTTAAGACTTTTTAAAAACAAAAGCCAAACTCATCCTTACTGTGGATTTTCTGAAGTTCACTTTAATGAGCAAAAGCTGCTCATTTTGGCTCCCATGGAAGTAAACGGATCAGGGATGATTCTGGAGTTGGGGAAGGGATATAGCTGTGCTTTTTATTCTCTATTGTCTCCTTTTTGGAGAAAATAAATGAACAGGGAAGGCAAAATCTAGATGCTTTCAATTTGTTGACAAATGACAGCTAGGAGTTCTCTTGCAGCTGAGATGACAAAAGAGAAAAATGAGCAGATAAGTAAGTCCTTGTTTGTGCTTAAATGCATGTTGGCAGGGAAGGGTGAGGAAAGAATACAGGGGAGTACATATGCTTTGTTACTGGTGTACTTTACTAAATTTGGCTTAGTAAGTCAGTTCTCCCTTAATTGCACCCTCACCAGTCTTTCTTCTGTCAAGAATAACCAGAGCAATTTGCTGTTCTATCTAAAGGCTGATACGTTATTCCTTACCTGCTCTTCTTTGATTGGAAGATAGCATTATTTTCTAGTCCCCACACAGCACTAGCAAAGACAGTCTCATGTGAAAGGCAGAGATGCAGCTGCCATTTGCTGTTTCTGTTTCAGTGTGCTGCAGGGATTCAGCAGAGACACAAAACTGTCGCATCCATCCCTGGTAGGGGAAGGAATCCAGATCTAATATTGGTTTCTCCTCAAGGCCTACCATTGCATTGTTAAAGGGATATTTGTTAGAGTATACTGAAAATATGTCATAAGAGTGTTATCAATAGGTGTTAGTTTATGACTATGCCAGGGAAAAATGTAGGTAGGTTTTTTTTTGTAGTCTCCTAACCAAGACCAGAGGACTTAAAATTAGGAATGCATTTCTTACAAAATTGAGATAGGTGAAATATTAAGCATATTTCATGAATCAATTATTATGAAAAAGTGAGTTTGAAAGTACATCAGGTACCCAGAAAATCAAAACCAGCAAAAGAAAATTATCAGCATTGCTTAACTGAAAAATCTCCTGGTAAACCTTCTCTTTGGAGAGAACTCTTCCCCCTCGCCCACTGTGTGCACCTGTAGAAGGGAAAGACGTTTCTCCTGAGGGCATTTGTGTGGGATACAGCCTTTTGTGCCCTCTGAAATAGATGTTTGTGAACTGTGACACTGCTATAGGGAAAGGATAAGTAGGTTGTGTCTGGATGCTGTACTTTGCTTAGGTACAGGTATTCTCATGTGCCTTGGTGTACTTGCTGGCTGTGTGTTCATCACAGGGGAAACTGGTGTTGAGAGGAAGGGGGAAAGAAGCTAATTTTTGGGTATTTTCTATTAGAACTCTTGTTATGTATATACATATGCTCTGAACTTTCAGAGGAATCAGACTTGGGTTTTCACTCCTGGAGCTACAGCACCAACACTGTGCAGGTGGAAGAGATCTGGCTGATTTTACTAGTTGTGTATTTGGTACGTTCTTTATAATCTTTGCATCGTTTGCTGCAGAAACAGATGCTTTGTGTTAATTAGCGTAGTGCTTTGCATAGTCTTAAAGTAGTAAAGTAGCTATGTAGCTGTGAATACTTTTGTATAATTTGTGACTGCCTTTCTGGAGAATTCCTTTAGAACTCTGAAATGTATCAAAATAGATTAGAATTTACCGTTCTGTCAGCTGTCTTTGGCTATGGCTGAGAACAGAGAAAAAAAAGCCCAAACCAATGACAGCCATTTCTTCCTATTCTTACCCAACTCTGAAGATAAAGTTTCTCATATTATGTTTAGTTTTTATATATGTTTTCTTAAATATTTATAAGAACAGGGACTGAACTAGTGATAGAAGTTTTTGAGTCCCATAAAGTGGCAAATATGGCAACTCTGTTAGAGAGGATCAAATTATTTACAGAAAGCAGCTCAGTCTGTGGAGAGTAAATTCCAGTAAAACAGCTGGATTAGATATGGCACAGACGACAGCTGTACCTGTACTATTTTGTGGTAAAAATAATTTGTACTAGTGCAGATGAGAACATTTTGGGTGTACTGAAAAAATGGAAAAAAAAATCGTGAGAAACTGTGATGAAAACTTTTAGAAAACTGATAAGTAGGAGCCATATTGTTGTGGCCTTTCACTTTCTACATGGAGATTTTTATTCTAGTCTTTGTTGTTTTTAAGATAATTTCTAATGAGTTCTCTCATCAGACATTGCTTTTGCCTGAAAAGTGAGCTGCTGTATTAGATATATGGCAAGTCCCTTGGGATGATATGAGAATGCTGACATCTCAGAGTAAGATTTGTAAAGATCATCACAGGTTCCCTGATGGCACTTTGAAACTAGGTGTGAATTTTTCTCAACTTGTTCAGGGAGATGACTTTTTATTTGTTTATATTTCTGTGCTTGTATGACTTAATGTCTTTCCCTGCATGTTTCTCTTCTGCAAAGTAGTCAAATTCCAGATGCACAGTTTAACAAAACAATTTTTCTCATATGCAGAAGTGTTGAGGAGATGCATGTGCTTTATTATAATTTGGACCTTAACTCTTGGCATCCTGTTGGTGTTGGCAAGGTCATAATGTGTTTTTAAGATCTGTTTAAAATTTGATTAAGCTGACAATATTTGTTGTTTTGTGAGGGTAGTATTGCCCTTAGTACAGGAGAGAAAACATGCTTGCCTACTTCTAACAGTTTCTATTTCTCTAAGAGACTCTAAAATGTGCAGAGAAAGACAAAGGAAAAGCTCTTTTTACAATGTATTTGCACTGAAGAGGAAAACTAGTGTAGTGTTTTTAAAAATATGTTTGTGATGATGAGGTAAATGTTCACACTTAAAAATTTCCCCTGAAGTGAGGTATTTCTTCACATGGGAGCTTTTTATTGTGCTTATTTACATAAACTGGATTTAAAAAAAAAACCAAAAACCAAACCTGTTTACAGTGAAGGCCAAATAGATTGTTCGTGCAGAGAGAAAATGGATAGCCCAAGGAAATGATCGAATTACATATTTTTGAACATTGGCATAAAGAGAAGTCAGTTCAATTTTTTTTTTTTAGTGTCTCTGTAATAGGAAAATAGCAGCAGTAATCCATTATTCAGCTTTTTTGACAGGGAAAAACAGAAAAATAGATTGGGATCTGTTACTGCAGAATAATGAAGAGTGAGAAGCATAATTTGACAGCAGAGCCACAGACATGTTCTTCCTTTGGCTAGGGGAATTTTGTGTAATTGTATGAAATAGACATTTTAAAAAATGAAAAAAAGCTGGAATTTTTTCCCCTGTTGGTTACTCAACTCTTTGAAAATAATTTTATGCTTAACTATTTGCTTATGCTTTCCTCATGCTTTCTTCAGCAAAAGATGGCACCACAAAAACACCCTAAGCAAGGTAGATCTGAACTTCTGCCATGTCTCCATAACTTAGTGCCATTTTAGATGAGGGGAATGTTCTGTAACTGTTTTGTCTCTAGAATTTGGTAAGAGTTCAGCTATGGGATTTGTGGCCCATTTTTTAATAATGGGAACGTTAATGTAGCGCTACACAGCATAGCCTCTCCAGATCAAACCATTTACTTCACTTAGGAGGCAATCTCTGGTAACCCTGGTGATACGGAGAGGAGAAATTGCATGTTCTTTAATGTGCTTTGTGTTGCTCTGCGTCATCTTAAAAACTTCTCAGTGATGAGAGGAGATCCTCCCTGTGGCACTAATTGTATATTCATTTACAAATCGTGGTAATGACTGAAGTGCTGTGATTTTCTTATCCATATCTCTACATTTTATAGCAGCGTGTAATTAATAGCTGAAAGTGTAAGTCCTGTGCTGAGGGCTGCTGATTTGACTGTTGAGACTGTGTTTTAGAGTAGTTAGGGAGGAACAAGTGTGCACTTGCCTTAGCTGATTATTCTTAAATATAGACTCACCCAGGAAATCAAGTGCCCCCGGAAATAAGGGTTGTTCTGATGCCAGATTCTGGTTGATTCATATTTAATGTGTATCTTTCTAATGAGACCTCTTTTAAACTGCGGTCCTGGGACCAGTACAGCATTTTAGTACTTAATCTAGAAAAAACTTTTTGTAGTACAGACAGAGATAAAATTCAGCTGCTAGGCTTAAAACTTTGATTTCAGGCAGAAGAAATAGAGGGTTTACTTGGAAAACTTAATAACTATGAAAATACTGGGCAGAGAATACTCGTGTAATTTCCAAGGTATGCCAGATAGAATTATATGTAAGGGTTATACAGTCTGGTGGTAGAACTAACATTCATTGACTTAAGAAACCCACTGATAAGTTGGCCTATAAGATGCTTACTTTGGTTATTTAGGGTGTTTTTTGCTTCCAAAGTCAGGGATATAATTTGAGATACTGCATAAGATAGTTCAGAAAGTACAAGATCATTTGTTGCTCAAGTAAAGCTGTGCATGGAAGCAGAGAAGGGATACATCTAATTTAGATCAGTAGAATGATGAGGTGAATGGAAGAAATCTGTAATCTTTCTCTTGTAAGCTGATACCTATTTTCTGCTTCAGAAGGTATCCTGGGATGGCCTGGGCCCAAGTCACACTCCACAGAACAATTGAAAAATGGTGCCCTCAGCTCCTTATCATCTGCTAGTGCCAACATTACATGGGCAATAGTTCCATCTGCAGCCCAGGATGCACAGACACTACAGCCAAACACTGAGGTAAGCTTGCTTGGTGCCTGTAGGTTGTTGGTGAGATGCAAACCATGTGTGATGGTGGATACTTTCACTGATTAATTATCGTATTTTATCTTTATAGTGTACTCTTTGTTTGAAGTTACTTGTGATAATGATAAGTTTCATGCAAAAGTGCACTCCAAAAACTTGAAAAATGTGTTGATATTGTTCTGTGCTTTTGCTTCTCTGGGGTACTTGTGTCAGCAAACTTTGGCGAGTGTACAATTTCTTTCTAATCTTAAAAGCAATCAACAGACTGTCAATACACATTTCTATCTTCTGGTGCAAAAAAACCCCTATTTATTTATTTTTCTTTCTGGTTTGAGATAGACAGGAGACTGCTTGCTTCCTACTTGTTCTTCCATGTTGCTGTTTGCTCTTGGGCATCTCTTGAGTATAGCTGACTATTCTTTGAGTTGAAAAGCTATGTTATTTCCTGATCCCTTTTCCTGTTAAGTGATAATGGGCAGAACTTGTCCACATCATCCTGCATCAACCAGCTGATTTGTGCTTTTGTGGCATTTACTTGGTAAAGGGCAGTTCTGAAGCATCCACTCTTTGAGGAGACACACAGCTGCGTATCAGACATCTCACGCACTGAAAATCTCTCATCATGACAAACTTCTCCAGCTTCTACTGTCTGCTTCAGTAACCAGTGCTGCCCACCAGGAAAACACTTCACCCTGAGACCCTAGAGATTATAGGGCACCTGGAACACGTGAGACCTGGAGAACTGGGAAGAAGTTTTCAAGAGAGCTGAAGAAACAAGTGAATGCTCTGGGCAATTGGAATGGCTTAAATTAAATTACATCGCCTTTAATAAAACATGTAATGACCGGAGACATCAATAAAGCTGTTTTTTCCAGTTCTTTTGTAGTATGTTCAATTGTACATAGTTCAAAACAAATCTCAGATAAAGCAGATTTTTAATTTTTTCACATGTTTCTTTGGTCCTCTGTCCTTAGAAAGGAATTTTGTTTTCTGTTACTCCTGGTGTCCATTTACCAAAAATGTTTAAATTTACTGTAATTACTTTTTATTAGGAAGTAATGTAATTCCTTTTTTCAGATAAGCCAAGTGTACTTCTTCCAGTGTGTTTTTAAGACAAGAGGCTATTTAAGAATATTTTGGGAGTTACTATGTATTGAACCACTGAAATCTGTTTCATTAAAGTTTTTTAGTTTTTGTTGGGGATTTTTCTTCTTTATTATCCACTAAAGCCAAATGGGATGTGCAATCATGAACTTTGCAGCAAGAACATAAAGAGCAGCAGCTGATTTTACTCACATTAAGGTATCATTTTGCAGTTGAGTTGAGCCATTAATGACATGTTTTAAATGACAAATTTTTTTATGAGTCCAATCCCCTCCTGTTTGTTTGCTGATGAGAGACATTGAGTTGCATGTGTGGCTTGAGGTACTGCTTTGCTTGTGGAACTCATGATTTATTGAAAAGGAAGTACCCTAGAAGGGATGGATATATGCAAGGAAGTGTAGCACTGTTGATAGTACAGAATCCTCAGTGCTTTGTAGGCAGTCTTCCTGAAATCAGGAGCCTGCATTTGGAGGCCCTGGGGCATTAGCCACTAAAAAAGAAGAAAAAGAGGTTGAAGAGAGGGAGTAAGATTTTTAAGTTACAAAGAGGTCAGCTCAAGGTGGTGTTTTTGGTAGAAACAGTAAATAGAAGTTTGTGGATTGGTGGAGCAACAAGAAGCAGCTGAAATCAGGCAGGTAATTTTTGTAATGTAGTAGTACAGTTTAATGAGCAGAAAGTTGGTTTTGCCCTGAGGAAGTTGCCTGAATCAGGATTCATTCCTGGAAGCTGTTTACAAACCTGCATCTTCCCTTACACTGAGTCTGCGTGTGTGATGCTATCTGAGATTGATACTGTTGGCTCTGAATTTGAAGTGTTTCTTTAAATGTAGCTGATACATTTTTCAGTTTTGATCATTTTGATGAACCTTTTTTTGAGATACTTAGGTTACCCTGGTAAGAATGCTATCTGAGCCAGGTAGGCACCCAGGAGACGATGTCTGACATGCCCATAGTTATCAAAGATGTTTGATTTGACACAATTTAACAGTTCTCTGTGCAGGATGTAGTCATATTTTTAAATATATTGTGGCCTTGTGTGTCCAAGGCAAGAGCTTAGATCTGGCACTGAGTAAGCACTTTATTTTCGAAGGTATAAAAGCACTGACTGTGCTAATTACTTAGTATGTATAGTAATATATAAAGGCAAATGCAAATCATCACTTGTTTGTGGTTTGTTGTTTGTTAGTAACAGTGATGATATCAGCACAGAATGAGAAAATGCTTCTAGATGTCATTAGTTGACATTTTGTTGACACTGAATGCCCTGATTTCTTTTTTTATTTATCTGATAGCTTCTTTTAGAAGAAAAGAGGAATCCACAAGTGTCATTCAAATGAAGCTTATTTCTCTTAATGATTTTCTTTTTAAAAAACCCAACTAGGCACTAGATAATCTCCATTTCTTAAAGAAGCTACCGGGGTATTAATGGGGCTCAACTTTCCAAATATACCTGCCAGAAGAAATAAGCCTTGCTTTTACAGAAGTTATGAGATGAGAGTGCTAATTCCTGTATCAGTACTATCAAAATTAATTCCAATCTCTTCTTTGACTGGGTCTAGATTTTTATTTAAAAGAAACTGTAATTTTATGGTATAACCTCTATGTCTTAGTCAGAAACTATACCCCAAAGGAATGGGGGAGAGCTTTTTGGCTTACTCTCAGTGTAATATAGTAGATGTACTGACCAAACAAATTGTGAATTGACCTCTAGTCTGAAATAGAAAATGCCATTAACTGGCTAACCTTGAGGAGCAGCAGACTCACCTGCTTATATTGTAGAGTGTTATTTATAAGGAAAATATAGTTTTAAGTATGTGGATCAGCAGTGATTTTAAGAAGAAAACAGAGATGTTGTGTTGGGGCAGAGGTGGGTGTGGGTGACTGCTGAGGAATCTTTCCCATACAGCTGCCTGCCAGTGGCAGCAGTTTCCTGGCAACGTGACTGAGTGGCTGAGTGTGTTTGGTTATAACTGTGCCAGTGTGTTTGGTTATAACTGTGCTAATTCTCAGCACAACATTCAGACACTTTGCAGGTGTGCATTAAGTGGGATCATTAACAAACCAGTGACTGGTTTTTATATGTTTATGAAGAAGTGTGGATCTTTACGAATCTCTGGAATAACAAGGTCCATCTAATGCAATTTTCTTTGAATACTTAAGCATTCTTGGGGGATGTAGAAAATTCTGGAGCTGAATTTAGATGCCACATGTAACTATAGTAAAACTTTTTTTTGGTTTGTTGCACTGTCAGGGTTTCAGGAATGCAGTTTCTTCTCTGGTAGAAGCGAAACATTATTCAGCCAAATACAAATGGTAACAGGCTGTTCTTATGTGGGGTCTGAAAGGGAAGGAATAATTTTCTTTGGATCTAATACTTCAGTTAAAAATTATTTTAAAAATTGTTCTAATTTAAAAATTGTAGCTACACCTGCAATATAGCCCTCTTCATGTGATTTTTATGCCTTAAAATGCCATGCCAGCTGATTCTTCCCATCCTGTGGATCTGGTCTCTGTGCAGTCTCCCTGCTTTCCTGTCCCTAGCTTTCCCTTGCCTGTGTGCATGAGCAGCTGTACGCATGCTCCAAATGGAAGTGTCTTTTTAATGGGATTGAAGTTTGAGCTCTGTAGGATTGAGCCTTTAGCTCTGATTATCTAACTGCTAAACCAGGTTTTAATTGTGATAGTGATTGCAAGGGCAGTCAAGTCCAGGTTATTAAAGATATTTTGGTCCCCTGGATGATCTGAACCTTGATGTTTTCAACTGTAAGAGGGAACTGTTCTATTTAGAGGAGGTACTGAATTGCTTAATATTATAAGTTTATGTATTTTTTTTTTTTCATTTCTTCAGGTGATAGTTTCTTTCAAGCTGTAATTTGTTTTTTATCTGTATGTAAGTATATATCCTAATATGACTTCAGAATTTTGGACTTTAGAGCTATTACAGAGTGTATTAGAGATGCTAATAAATAATTTAAAAATGCTCATGTAATTTTAGAAACTAAGCTGGATAAAAGAAATTATTTCTACTTCAATGTTACCTCTATTTATCTGTGTCTCAGCAGATGTGCCCAGGTCTGTGGATTGTTTCCTGGTATAATTTGTTTCTAGTGTTTCCTAATTCCTTTTTGTACTTGACAGAAATGTGTATAATTGATGCTGGGAGATGAGCTTAGCCATGAATAGAGAGCTCTAGCCACAAGTGCAGTAATGGAAGAACAACAGATCAGGATGGGCAAGTAATGTTTGCAGCATTACAGAGAGTCCCTTTTCACTATTTAGTATAGACATTACAGGATTTCTCAATGTGCTCTGCTTTTTGTCCTCTGCACGATTAAGTACTTTTCAGGCTGAAGAGCACAGTGAATGGCCTGTAATGATTTAGCTAAATTAATCTCTAGGCAAAGATGGTACCAGTTAATCCATTCACTATGCAGACCATCTAAAAAATGAAATCTGAGGTAATCAATTGAAGGTATATTTAAGGATAATCAAGGGAATGTATATTTAAGGATTAAATGTACAATTAGACTAAAAGTAGAATTAAATGACCCTAAGCCTGCTACAGCAGCACTGACAATGACTAAGATAATCTAGCTAATTTTGATTTGGTTTTTTTTGCTAACTTTCTGGAATAGCTACTGTGTCAGCAAACAGTCCTCTAGTAAAACTGTTTATGCAAATAATTAATAAAAATTTTATCACCAGTCAAACCCACTGCATATTATTGAATCACTTCCACCTCCAAAATGCATGTGTTCCAGCTGCTATCTATGTAATTGAGAGTAATATGCCATATAAAAAAAAAAAAAAAAAAAAGAGCTTCAATACCAAATCTGCTTCTAATTTGAATAAACACAAGGTTCTGATTCATGTGGAATTCCATAATTACTAGTGGAAGTCAGTGAAAACTAATCATTGGAATATAAAGAACTTGGGTTTCCTTGCCATAAGGCTTAGAAATTAACTCGTAAGTGGATCGATGGCATACTCTATTCAGTATAAAACTTCTGTCCCTTGCTAAAGGAACTCTAAAGTCAACGTTAATTTTATTTCAGGATTTCTGATTTGTTATGTGCCAGTTAATTTGCTTTGTGCTGTCAGTTTTATTTCTTAGTATGTGTAGATATGTGGGTTTGGTGATACTGCCCATTAGAAATCTTATCCATCTCATTAAGGCTCTCAGTTACTTACCTAGACCTTACTAAGTTGAGCTGAACTCTCCTCCAGGGAGAGTTTGTCTCAGGTTGGCATTGTTTTATCTTGCTTAGTGAAACAACATCCAGACTGGCTTCAGCTGTTCTGTCTGGTCTTGCTAGAAAAAAAACCCGGGGTTTTCAGCTTGTGGTGATGAACTGTAGTGGTTCTTTATTTCAAAAGCCCAGAATGTGGAAACAAATCCCAGCTGTGATAACAGAATTTAATTCTAAAATTTGTCTCAGAGGAGGAGTTGGAAGAAGCAGGTGAAAAAGGCAGAACTCTTCCACATTATAGAGAGTCTTCAGTCTGAGGTGGACCAAGCGATTGATTCATCAGACTGAACAATTCTTAAGAAGCTTTTCAAGCAGAGAGTTCCACTGGCCTCAAGGAGTTAGACATATAAAAGAAGAGAATCTTCTAGGCCTAATTTGTTTCACATATTGAACGTTCTCCTGGTATGATTTATAATGATTTGGTTTTCTTCTGAAATACTTAAGGGTTTTTGCTTGGGATTTTTTGAGTTTTGTGTGTTTATCAGCAATGTGAATGTGTATAGTGGATGAGCAAAGAAATTGCAGGAAGAGTCAGGGTGGTTTAATAAATGTGTCGTCCTGGGGCAAGACTGTTAATACTGCTTGTATTTACATGTCTTTACCATTTCTGTCCTCTTAAAAATATGCTGACATGTGATACTGCATACAAGAAATAGCACTGTGAGAACTGGATTTACATATAGATTGGTATTGCAAGAACAGATGATTGTAATGGTTAAATTTGTAGTTGTCCATCTTTTTGTGCCCTCTTTGCATATGTGAGTGGTGTATTATTGACTAATGTGGCCATATTTTTCTGCCATAAATTTGCTTAGCTAGCATACAAAGCGACATAAAAGAGAATTACAGCTGCTAAATGACTTCAGCTCTGTTAATTCCTAACTTTTCAGTTACTGGGCATTGCAGGCAGAATCATAATGGAATCGCAGAGTATCCTGGCTTGAAAGGGACCTCCGGAGGTCCTGCAGCTCAGCACTGTGAAAGCAGTGCTAATCAGGTCAGCTTGTCCAGTCCAGTCCTGGACACCTCCCACAGTGGAGGTCCCACAGCCTCTCTGCACAAAATCTTGCCATTTCTCTAGGGCTTTTGTCAATGGGAGCAAAGGGTTGTTTGATGAGGAAAGGCATCATACTCAGTGTGCTGTACTGTCTGGTGAGCAGCTAACAGGGACCTGCCTTCTGGAACCCTTACCAGAAGGTGTTTGTCCTCTCCCTCTTCATGGGAATATGAGGCCTGAAGAACCTCTTTTTCTCGTTTCTCCCCAAGGATCTCATTCTAGAGAGGATGCCTTGTAATACAGGGGGATGTCTAAAGTGTAGCATTCTGCCAGCCTTTCCCCCCGTTTCCCTGCACTGACCTGCAGCTCAGTGCAGTCTTTTGCCTTTAGCTCCCCAAAAGTTATCAACATGAGGCTTTCAGACTCCTTGTAGTGTCTGAAATGCTGCCTGGCCAGTGACTGGAATCTGTCCTGCTGCGCTCTGTGGTTTTGTAAGCTTGTACACTTATTTTGGATAGTGTCAGATACTCTGTTTGAAGCCATCTTGCTTCTAAAGAATGTAATTCACAGAATAAAACTGAATATGTTTCAGGAAATTGTTCTTCACTAGTATCTGTATTGCATTAGGAATAGGTTTTGTTAAAATTGTTTATGATGTGTGATACTCTCTATCTTATGGTTGTGATTTATGCTAGCCTTCGAGGTTTTTTTTTTGCTTTAATTTAGGACAAGTCCATGGGGCTTTTCTCCTTGCACATTTTGTTTTATAGTCTCATGTAACTATTTCTTTCTGATGATGCCAGTGATGAAATATATTTTTTTCCCACTTCTTACTGAATTTATGCAATACTGCAAAGTCCTCCTGTATTTTAGGATTTGGTCCTGTAGTTCAGTAGCCCTCATTTCATGAAAGGTGCTCACAAGCATGTGGGGGCTGGTACTGATACTTAATCTTCCCCTATGGAGTCTGTGCTTGGCAATTAGCTGCTTTTTAGCCTGTTTTCAGAACTGACTTCCTTAGGTTTATAAAGATCGATTTTTGCAAGAGGAATTGTCTTATGAAGAAAACGTGAGCATGTGGGAAAAAAGTTGTCCAGCAAACATTATTTGGTGCATATGTACACGATTACAATGCTGTAGGTAATCCAGATGAGGATCTCTGTATAACAGGATGTTTAGTCACTGATTGGTTCTTTATTTTTAAGCATAATCACTTTCAGAGTTAGCTTTGAATATTTTTTTCTGAATGCTTGCACAGGCTATACTGCAAGGTAAACATAGATGCTCTTTGTTTCATGTTACATGCGTTTGTTCCTATTGTTTGAACAAGAAACCAGTCCTTTTTCTTCTGAAATCTCGTATTATCTGGTCCTCATCACTGCTACATTGTTCTGTTCAGCCCTAAATATAGTCAGAGGTCAGAATGAAACACATCTGCAGTGTAGGAAAAGGAAGCTTTCTGAGCTTGTTCTTTATTGATGAAAAGACTTCTGTTCCCAGAGATACTCCTTCAAAACATTAACAAAAAGGCATTAGTAAAGCTCTCTAAATGGTGAGTATCTGGATAATGTGCTTGTCTCCAGATGCCTGGCAGATTGTTTTTGTTGAGAAGGAAGAAGATTGCAGACCTATTTGTCACCTCAGGTAGAGGTTTTGTGATCATTTTTTTTGCTTGCATTGTCTGCATGTCAGCCTGTCTATGCAGTATTAATATCAAGATGCATTTCTGCTTTGCTTGCTTGCTTTGCAGTGATGGGGTATCTCCCGAAGAAGGATAGGTATTTCTTGGTTCAGTAGATGTCTCTGCTATTACATCTTGTATCCAATTGATCTTGTGTGATAGACAGATTGCTTGCATTGCCACACTTTGATCCTTGCACTTGTCCCTAGCTGGAGAGATTTTCTGAACATCAAGTGTGTTTAGCATATTCAATGAAAAACAACCCCAAGCAACAAACCACAAAACACATACAAATTATCCGTACACACAAAAAAGAGATGTTTTAATCATTGGTGGTCCAAGTTAGAAGAATTTTATTTTCTCTGGAGACTTGAATTGCCAAACACATATAACAAATTTGGCAAGAAATTAATTTCTGGGCACTCTCTAGACATTCTTCCATGATGTAAGCTTTTTCTACCAAATAATACCTGGTTTGACCTATTAGTGCTGAATGATGTATCTGCAGTTACATAGATGCTTTGACCCCACGCTGTCAGAACGCAAACTCAGATACAGCAGTTACTTACCTATTCAGATAGATATGCCTGGATTATTTTTCTTAGTATACATAGTTTAAGGTAAATAGAAAATCTGCCTATTATGCCATTTTTCCTTTGTTATATGAAGGAGAAAGTAACTGTCTTGCTGATTAGTTCTGTATGTAGATGACAAAAAACAAGTGGTATTCTTGCTTGCCAGGGTGGTGGTGTGTGTAAGTTATGGGGTGTTCACTTTTTCATTGTAAAATCCTTCTCATTTGGTTCTCATCCTCTATTTCTTGCTTCGATACTTTAAAAGTTAACTTTAATTTTGGTTCATCATTGTTAGAGCTAAGCTCTAATGACAGAATGCTGAGAGAAGTGTGACTGTGGGTGTGTGTTTTGGGGTTTGAAAGGGGTGGGTTCCCCCTTGAGGTGGTAGACTTTTTGCATTAGAGGAAAGAGTTCCTATGAAATACTCAGAGTAAATTTGAAAAATGCAGCTATGCTGAGCCTGTCTGTTTTTCTGCCTTTAAGAAATCTTTTTCAGGATGAAATGAAGGTGTACACAAGTAATAAGTTTTGCTCTCTAAATTCTCCGTTTAAGATCTTTGCTTCTGAGCTCGTTAGGTGGCTTTGAAAACACCAGACCTTGAACACTGGGCAGCCTTAAGTCTCTTTGAAAGTCACTGTAACTTTGGTATCCAGGTGCCAAGATTACAGTGGGCGTATGGGATGTCAGTGTGTTTGAGGTTTTATCTTTGATCTGCTCATTCTTTGCAGTGATCGGTCACAGATGCCACCTGATGCAAAGCATAAATAAGACTGCGGTAAGATGGAGGCCAGGGCTCAAGCAATGGCCTGACTTCACCACCACTTTTGCAACCTCATTTTTCACCTTCCTCTGCTTACATTGTGTGGTGGTAAATGTTGAGAAGAGTATTTTCTATTTTTTTTTTTTTTTATTTGAACTGTTCTTTGAGAGTAGAAAAGCTTATATAAAGTGATACAGGAGCTTGTTGGATATTAAGAAGTTTTATTGCCTTATAGTTAAGATTAAGTTTGATAATCTGTAAACAACAATGCATTTGGAAGTTAGAGAAGTGGTGAGTGGATAAGGATGATTTCAGGAATCAGTCCTCACAGTGTTTCAGACTTCGTTTTATTTCAAGATTTAGGTTGAAGTAAACAAAGTTTCTAGAATTTCTGTTAATTTTAGTTTTCTATATGGGAATGGTTCCTCCTTTCAAAGCTTACAGTGAGTTTGTGTGGCAAGATTTTGGTATCGGGGGGGGCTACAGGGGCGGTTTCTGTGAGAAGCTACTGGAAGCTTCCTCTGTGTTTGACAGAACCAGTGCCAGCCTGGCTCCATGATGGAGCTGCTGCTGGCCGAGGCTGAGCCCATCAGTGATGGTTGTGGTGCCTCTGGTATAAAAGACTTAAGAAGGGAGAAAAAAGGGAGCCATGCAGAACAATAGCAGAGAGAGGAGTGAGAATGTGAGAGAAGCAACTGCAGACACCAAGGTCAGTGAGGAAAGAGAGCAAGGACAGGAGATGGTCCAGCTGCTGGAGCAGACATTCTCCTGCAGCCCATGGTGAGTCAGGCTGTCCCTCTGCAGCCCATAGAGGACCCCATGCCAGAGAAGGCTATGACCCTGTGGAAGCTCATGGTGGAATAGGCTCCTTGTAGGACGTATGGATCCATGGAGAGAGGAGTCCATGCTGGAGCATGGTTTCCTTGCAGGGCTTGTGACCCTTTGGGGGACCCATGCTGGAGCAGGCTGCACCTGAAGGACTGTACCCTGTGGAAGGGACCCATGGAAGAGCAGTTTGTGAAGAACTGCAGCCCATGGGAAGGACTCATTTTGGCAGAGTTCATGGATGACTGTCCCTGACAGGAGGGCGTCTGTGCTGGAGCCCGGGAAGAGTCTGAACTGGAGTTGCCCTGAGAAAAGCTGTGAAGTACTCACTGCAAATCCCATTCCCTGTTCCCCTGCAGCACTGTGGGGAAGCTGGTAGAAGGTAGTAAAGTTAAGACTAGGACGAAGTGGTGAGGGGATGATGTTCAAGATTTGGTTTTATTTTCTCACTGCCCTGCTTTTATTTGATTGGTAATAAATTGAACTAATTTCCCTAAGTCAAGTCTGTGTTAGCCATGAGGTAATGGGTGAGTGATTTCTCCCTGTCCTTAACTCAACCACCTATGAGCCCTACATTGTATTTTCTCTCTCTTGTACAGCCGAGAAGGGAAGTGAAAGAGTGGTTTTGGTGGGCACCTGGCTCCTAGCCAAGGTCAGCCCACCAAAACAGCACAACAATATGCTAGTCCGTATATAAAATGCTTTAATAAGTACAACTTTCTGGACAAGCTACATTTGAGATTCAAATCAGTACTAATGAGGGATGGGTGCAGTGAGCTTGCGTACTTTTTTGTCAGGTGCATGCTACAGCTGGTTAGTAAGTGCAATTAAATGTGTTGTGCCCAATGGAAGAAGAAAAGACAAGTGGAACATGCAAGTTAGTGCAGTTTTGTCATTTCTGATGCAGTGATAAGCCCTGCAAGAAACTAACAGCTCATTATATGTTACTACTTTGGGGTGTTCTTACTGTATGTGCTTTACAAGAAGAATTCTAACTTTAGTATTGAAACTGGTGAAAATCTTGTGGGGCCAATTTCTCAAATTAGTGTAAATGTGCTAAAGCTCCCTGACCTTAGAGAGTTATATTTAATCTTACACCCACGGAAAACCTGCTTGCCAGCTCTTGAGTTACACAAATGCAAGTGTAAATGATGCTTGCAAACCTATGTCATTATTGAAGAGAATCTGAAAATCAAAATGAGGCCTTTGACTTTTATGTGCAGTACTAGAACCAATGATAATTAGAGGACTGTGGGAACTATGACAATCCTTGTCTCGTCTGAAAATGCTAATTCTGTTTAATATTGCTTCTAACATATTCTCTCTTTCTCTTGATGCAGACATGTTTTATACAGTGGGGTTTTTTTCACTTTTTTCAATCTTTTGCATTTTTTAATGTAGAAGGACTTAAAGAATACTTCTCTTGGAATATTACAGAACGGTACATTTTTATCTGGATGTTTAAAGTTCCTAAGATTCATCCTCTTGCTCCTGACTGCGGTCCACTTTATAGTACATAAAAATGTTTTCATGCCTAAATGAAGGTTCTTAGAGTATTTTTTTGTAATTATATGAAGAATATGAGGTCCTCAGTGCGTCCCTGTCAGGATATACATGGTCTCTGCTTACTACTGTGGTGGAGAAAAGACTGAGTTATGCTATGCCTTCTTTACCTTGGCTTTTACTGGTAACAGATTTTTGGGATCAGAGGGAAAGTCTGGAGGGAGACTGACCCTTGGTGGAAGGGGAACAAGTTAGGCAGCACCTAAGCTGCATATATGTATAGCTCCAGGGTCTCTAACAGGTTATGGAGTTTGGGAGAGGTTCATGAAGACTAGAGGAAAGTGAATGTCATTAATTTTTTTAAAAAGGGCAAGAAGGAACATCTCTGGATGCTCTGGTAGCATCTGGGGAGCTGCAGGTTTGTCAGCCTCTCCTTGGTCCCTGGGAAGGTGGTGGAGCAACTGACCCTGGAAAGTATCTCCAAACATATAAAGGACAAGAGGGAAATTAGGACTAGTCATAATGGATTTACAAAGGGAAAATCACGCTTAACCAACATGATAACCCTCTACAACGAAGTGACTAGCTTGGTGCTTTTGGAGAGAGCAGTGGATGTTGTTTGCTTTAATGTTGGTAAGGTTTTTGACCCTTTCTTCCCTAACATCCTTACGGACAAGCTGACAGGGTATGGATTAGGTAAGTGGGCAGTGAGGTGGATTTAAGCCTGAGCAATCCAGGCCAGAGGGTTGTGATCAGTGGTACGAGGCCCAGTGACAGAACAAGAGGCAGTGGGCACATGAAAGTCAATCTGAACATCAGAAAATGCACTTTTGCCGTGGAGAGAGAGTTGAACGCTGGCATGGGTTGCCCAGAGAAGTTGCGGAGTCTCCATCCTTGGAGATAATCAAAACTTAGCTGGACATGGTCCTGGGCACCTGGTTCTACGTGTGCCTGCTTGAGCAGGGTGTGGGACAAGAAGACCTCAAGAGGTCTGTTCCAGCCTAAATGAGGCTGTGATTCTCTATGTTCCGTTCTTCCCCTCCAACAAATTAAACAAGATGAGACCCAGGTCATTCTTGACAGCGTTGTTGCATGAAATGGTTTGTGAAATACGTTGGAAAATGAAGCTCTGAGCTGTGTATCTGTATTAATTACCTAACAGTTAATTTCCAGCACAGCAGTTAATTTGAAAAATTAACTTGTGGAAGAAGCTTTAGAAGGACGGAGGCACATTTGCCCTTTCACAGAAGTGTAGCTTTTGACTCTGATTCTATCCCAGGCTCGTCAAAGTGTCTTTTTCCTAAAGGCATTTTTTTAAAATGCAGAATGTTTCCTTCAGAAGCAATTTCTTTCCCTTACAGATTTCATCTGTTAAAAAAGAATCAGCATGTTTTCTGGTGGAGACTGCTGACTAGAACATCCGTTTTGTATCCCAGCAGATGACCTCTCTAAATTAATCGATCCTAGTTCTAATGAGGTGACCTGTTTAAAATAGCTCTCTGCCGGTGTGTATTTTCATGTCTTTGGCATTTCAACTTAGAAGTGCATCTCTTTGTGGGATTTTTAGAAGTTATATTTTATTTTCTCTTCAGATTTTTCTGAAAAATGCTGGTGCTTCAGCCCAGTATTGGAAACTGATTTTGATTAAAGTGATTTTAAATATACGCCCCTTTTTTGTGGTTGTTTGTAACTGGTTCAGTATTGGATTTCTCAGGGTCAGCACGTAAGCCAGGCTGTGCTGTGCACAGCTGTATTTGTTCCCAGGCTGGGCAGTGCACAGCTCAATAGCTTTTACATTATGCTCTGACCACACAGGAGTGGAGCAGGTCGCTGCTTTCCTAGGTCAGTTTTGCAGTTACATTTTACAGGAGGAGGTAAAAAAAAGTCTTGTGTCTGATAATTCAGAAAAGCTGCTGTTAAAGGATAATCACTCAACATAATCTTTTGCATTCTGCTGAATGCTTACACACTGGATACTACTAAACTGCATGCTATTTTCATGGAAAGAAAAAGAATTAAAGGATGGCTGGACTTCTATGACACTTTAAAGATATACTAACTTTGTATTTTGTGACTGTGTGTCCACTCACATTGTGTGGTGCTTACAGGTTGGTTAGAGAAATATGTGTTAGTTAAAGAAATATGGGTTAGTTACAGAAATATGTGTTAAAGTTAGTTTATGTGCTCCTAAACAGCTATTTAATAGTTACCTAGAACAGCTAATGAGGAGAGAGTGAAATACAGAAAGGATATTGCTTGCTGAAGATGACTGTCCTTCAGTTCCTGTAACAAAAATTGTAAACTGCTTCCTTAAATTCTTTTCCTTGGGAAGTGAGAAAAGAGCGGTTGTCTGCATGTCATTCACTGAAGGTCACTAGTATGTTGATGACTGTAATAGCAGAGTTGCGTTTTTTTTGGTGACCTTGCACAAGTCCTTAGAATAGGGATAGTTAATTAAATTTTAGTCTGCACAGTGTGCTTATTAAACACGACTGATTCTAGTGTTACATTGTACTCATCCTCCCTGATAAGCAGAAAGGCTTTCATTTACAGCAATGCAAATGCTGCTTTCCTGAGCGCCCAAAGTGTCCATTGGGTGGCTTGCTCTGACCGTGGATGTTTTGTAGGGTAGCAGAGACGCAGTTTCACAGAATATTCTGAGTTGGTTGCTATTTTGTTAGTAACAATTAAGAGGCAAGGAAAACCTATTTCATCAAGAAAGAAAGAAAGAAAGGATTTTTTGGCCCTGGGTGAACACGCAATCTTTGGGAGAAAAAGAAAATTCTTAGTGTATGATTTAGTCTGCAGACTGGTAATGGGTAATTTGTTTCCTGATGCTGTTAACAACTTAAGGCTATGCAGCTGTTATATGTTCATGTAAAAGGGCGTTACCTGCTAGCATGTTCTCTTTCTGTCCTCTCTCTGTCTCACGCTTGTACACACTCACACACATTTGTGCCCCTTCCCCTCCCTCCTGGAGGAGCGCCGATCAGGATGTCCTCTGGGAACAGCAGCACCGTTTCCCAGTTGGAGCTGCGTGCAGTTAAGCTCACTGATCTCAGTGCCATGTGACTGGAAATGCAAGGAGCAGATTGCCATCCGGTGCACACTCTCCAAGCCCTCAGATAGCAAAAAAAAAAAAAAAAAAGAAAAAAAAAAAAAAAAAGGAAAAAAAAAGAGGGGGTGGGAGTGAGGAGGGGAGGTTCCCTTGCTTTTTTTGTAGCGCTCTTAATTCCTGCTGGAGCTTGTTTGCCGCAAGCTCGGTTCATGGCAGTAACAGAAGCAGCAGAGCCTATTCTGTAGCTCAGTGCTCTCAATGAGGTCAAGCTGGATCAAAGGGAAGCCTCCTGTGGAAGCATCTCCTGTAAGTTCTGATACTGCTCTTTCTGTGCTCCCTCCAAAGAATCGTAGCCTGTACAACTGAGCTGGGCTTCGGTGCTTTATGCCTCCCTGACTGATAATTTTGTGTGAGGTTGTCAGGGTTTATGTTAATTGAACTTGTCAGTGAAGCGTTGGTTGGATAATAATGCTGTGCATTTTAGGAGAAAAGGGCTTATCATTCTCTCCTTTTATTTTCTGAGGGAGTGGGAAGAAGAAAGTGTGGTTTTGTCCTTTTGAAAAGCTCCAAGCTGTTGAGGTTACAGCTCACCAGATCCTGTTTTATGTAATCTACGTATTCTACTTTCTAAATAAAGCAACTGTAAAGTGTCTTGCTGATGTCCTTGGGTTTCACCAAATAGCTATTCTTTTAGGAATAGCTACCTAAACATCTATGTAATTTAAGAAAAAAAGAGAAAGTACTTTATTCAAACCTTGGAAACCTCTGTAGTACCTGAATTTCAAAGAAACTCCCCTTTCTGCAGTTCACCTGAGGGGTCTCTAATGTGATCATGCAGAAATACTCCTTTGAAACCTAATTCTGGATATCAGCTGGTTTTAGTGAAACTTTTCAGTTGCGTAGGCTTCCACAGTGAGATGAAGAATTTCTTGTTTTATGTAATGAACTAGCTGTTTCTGCAGAAATGCAATTTAACATGAAAGCATGCTAACTTTTGCAGGGAGTGTTGTCTCATTTACAGCACAGAATCTTTGGGCAATAATGACATGCTGGGCTGTAATTTTTCATCTACATAACCCAATTTTTTTACCCTTGAAGTACAAAAAGCTTGCTTGAATGCATATCTGGAAGGCTTGCAGAGTGGTTTCAATGGATTGAACAAAGTAGCTACCACCTGTTTGGATTATTGTTAGTAATACACTGTAAACCCTGAGGAAGAATAAAATATCACAAGTCATTATCCTTTTTGCTGTAAAGTTCCTCTTGAAGGGACTGGCATGGTGCCTGTCTATTGATATTCAGCTTGTATTTTTGGAAACTCAGCAGCACTGGCATTGTGCTGTGAGGTGGTGAAGTGTTGCAATAATCATAAAGAGTTATGGCTTGGGTCTATTTCCCAAAATCTAATGTCTTTGGGTTTTTTGCAGAGGTGTGTTCTTTAATTATAGTTATCTTTTTATCTTTAGTTAATATCTTGACTTTCCAAACTATCTGACTTTGAAATAGGATAGAGAAAGGAAAAAAAAAATTGTGTGAAATCGGGTCATGCAGCATCTATGTATGACATGAATATTTGCTGGAGAGATTTGTGAAACAAACTTGAAGACTCCTTCTCAACTGTGTACTTCTATTTAATGAAAAGATGACTTATTACTTAAATATGCTGTGAGTTTTATCAGGCATCACTGCAATATAAATATGAGAGGAGAATGTGCAAATTAGCATCCCATACTCAGTACTCTCATTCTGAGAAAAGGATCAAAATGCTTTATGAACCCATCACTGCATTTTTTATTTATTTTGAATTTGTATCTTTTCTTGATTTTAACAGAGGCTGTCTTCAGTTCCATTGAGACAGCTCCATTTTTAAACATATACAGTGGGGGAAAAATTCCTATTCTGTATATTTTTGTCCAGATGGTGACGTTTCTTTTCATTTCAGCATTCAGCTTCTGAGTTGATCCTAGTTGAAGATGAAATGACGGATACTGAAGATAATGAAGAGGAGGATTTAGGAGTCATGGATGATCAACGTAGTGTAATTCTCCATCTCATCTCTCAG
Organism: Aphelocoma coerulescens; assembly: GCF_041296385.1. Taxonomy (NCBI): domain Eukaryota; kingdom Metazoa; phylum Chordata; class Aves; order Passeriformes; family Corvidae; genus Aphelocoma; species Aphelocoma coerulescens. Next base: position 50,501,661 of record NC_091015.1, on the reverse strand, counting down.
CTCAAACTTGGCATGGACCTTACCAGGGTATGAACACGGTATTTCTCTTATATTTGCTCATTAGTGTTTCTTCTTCTCATCTTTCTGTGTGTGTGTGTGCACGCCTGGTTCTTGTGAGTGCATTTTGTCCCTGTGGACAGGGAAGTTTTCCTCTTTATAGAAGTGTGGTCCCAGAGAGCTGTGGACTGCTGTCTCTTGCTAGGCAGGCTTTCACATGAAGTGACCACATTAAATATTTTAGAGATGGAGGGGGAGGGGAAGAAAAAAGAAGAAAAATCCTCCAAAACTCTTGCTTATTTTTTTTGCAAATCTTTCAAAGTAACCATATGTTGTGTATGTAACCCACAAGTATCTCATGGTGCTCTGGGGGTGTGAGGAACAGTAATGGCAATTGTATGGATGAAGGACATACATGTTCACATTACTGCTTTGTGGATTGGTTTCAATTTAATTGCATGGCAGCTTCAAAAAAAAAACCTATGATGGTAAAGAAATTACAGTCTTCAGTGAATCAGTTCTTGTCTGTGTTGAGCAGCTCACCAGTTTAACCTGTGCATTCTTCCAGTCCTAGAACCAGTATTGTCATGAGCTTATCCAAACTGATATGAGCAAAGAAGTTACAGTGTCTGAGAAATTTTCCCGTAAGCCCTTAGAGTTTTGGAAATGAGGTAGATGTTAAGAAAACAGGGAATGCTTCTTTTTGAATAGTCTGTATTCCAGAAACCTTGTCATGGGGTTTAATAAATAATCAAGCAGATTTTTGTTAATATATGGAATATCCTTTCCTTCTGCAATGGTTTTCTAGTTAAAAATCCCCCAAATAAAAGCACTGTAATCCACTTTTCACAAATAAGAGCTCATTCTGACACTCTCCACAAATAATACAAAGTTTGGGAGGACCAGAGAATTTCTCTGGCACATGAAGTAGCTTTGCAGGAAGTTGTTCTCACGGGCATTTTGATATTCTGAGGAGTTTATCTGCTTCTCTTTTGGTCTTACATATTAATCAAAAACTGTAACTTTCTTACAAAATAAGCTTTTCTCAATAAATTTTTTTCTGCTGCCTCTGGAACAATTGACAGAGTTTTAAAATAATTACATTTTTAAGACTGAGCAATCCTGTGTTCTGTTGCTGAGTAGCTGCACAGAAATTAATGTTTTTATTCTAAATAGAACAAAAGTTTCATCATTTCATTTTGAATAATTTATACCTGACACTTTTTAGTATGTCTGGGGTTATATACAGTTCATTTTTGGTTTTGTTTTTCTTACATTCTTGCTTTTTCTTAACTCTTCCTCTTTTCTATGTTGGTTTTTTAAGGCTGTTTGAGTCTATAATACTCAAACTAGACTAAGATTTCTTATCCATGGTTCTTGTGTCTTCAAAACATTTTGTGTTTGGAAAAGAACAAGATTTTTCTTTCCTGATTTCCACTGTCAGCTTTTTGTCATGGTGGAGTAGGCAAAACCTAGAGACACACAGTTAATGTGAATAAGAGAAATTCCTGTGAATAAGAGAAGTGTACAAGAAAAATATGAAGGTAAATACATACATGATATCCTATTTCTTACATAGTGTTCTTAGAGCACAGTTTCTGAAGATAATGGTAAATGTTGAAATGAGAAGAGAAACAGGCATATGGCAGAGTTAGATCTGTCCATAGTCTGTGATGCACGAATACACATATGATAAGTATTAATGAGACATGCCACATGTGCACATCACTTTTCTGCCCATTTTGAGGATTAAAAAAAAAAAATACAGGACAGCTGGCTGCTTTTTTTATCAACTTTGCTTACTGACATGAGGCCCTTAGGGCCATTGACATGTGACGGTAAATCTGGGTTTGTTTGCTGCACTTCTTCCCATTTTTCATTATTCCTCTGAAAGGTTTTGGAGCACCTTTGATGCTCATCACCTTCTACTGGAAGTGGCATAGTAGTTGCTGATGTGAGAGGATGCTTTTACGTATTTCCATTTTCCTGTGCCTTGGTTCATTCCATGAGCCATGGATTGCTGCATGATACTCACATGAACAAACAGCTTTTTCTGAGCCCTTGGTGGCTTTGGGTTCTGGATGCATGAGCATTACCTTCACATTCCATATCAGAGGAAACAGCATCTTTCCCTTATGTTAGCCATGGCCTTTCCTTATGTCAGCCATGCTGTGCTGACAGCAGTTTCCCACAGTGAAGATAGCCGCATTTAATGTTGTGGAGGTGCTTCACTTCTGGAATGTGTCCTACTGCTGTGCCTTTTAGTGAGGAGTTAAAAGAGTAAAAATTATTGTGCAGGAGGACACCTGCAGTGAAGTATCAAATCTGTGTGGGGATTTGCTAGAACAGGGCAGACTCTGTGGTGGCCAAATAGGCTTCAACAGCTGCTAGAGAGAGTTGGGTGGGGAGCAGTTCACAGCAGTAGCATGTGGTACAGAACTGATACTTCAGACTGGGATATGACTTTCAACCTCATTTAAAACTAGAATTGCTGGAGAAAGAACCAAATTTCTAAGTTGTTTGTTCTTTAGACTTTTAAAAAGTGAAAAATAGTGCCAAAACCCACTGACAGCCTTTGCTGGCAATTGGCATTTAATGGATTGTAGTTAATGTTAGCAGTTTGTACAGACGCGTGATCACTCCCCTGCAATCCCTCACCTTCCTTACACAGTTCTAATATGTGCTAAAAATAAAGGGTTGCCATTCTGTGTAAAAGGGCTGCCAGTAATTCTGCAGAATGTCAGCCTGTTGTAAATTAACATTGTGGTGTGTTTACGATGTCATAAGTTTTTACTTTGCTTGCCAATATACTTTTACCTTGTAATTTTAAAATATAAGTGGCATGAAAATAGCTTGTTTTATTTCCACAATGACACCGATGACAGTGAAAAGAAAGCTTTTACACCTCGGAGAGAAGGGTATCTCAACATGAGGTACCTTGGTTGGATTTCTGAAAAAAGTAGGGAATGGTGCTGACACCCATGTTTTTCCTCACAGTACGTAGTAGTGGGGATAAATATCTGTTCTTAAGGAGTTGTGCTCATTTTTCTCAGTTGCATTCAGATCTAATTAAATGAATTCAAACCTAGGAGGTTATAATCAAGTTTTGAGCCAGTATTTTCTTTTTAACCTCCATGAAAATGGAAGAATGCCTCTTAAACTGCTTTCTTTTCATCTGAAGCCTGAGAAAGAATAAGAATAGATTGTTCTAGCATTTTAGAATGCAGTCAGGAGGCTTTTTGCTTCAGATTCCAGCAACTTGGTATTTATTCTAGACAGTTTCTTTTGTCCAATTGGTTGTCATGCTGACATTCTCTCAGAGGAAATAATTAGTCAGTTTTGACTCCATATGCAATTAAAAAAAATTCATAGTCCTGTCCAAAGCCAGTATAAAGAACATAGGTCCTAAGTGTATTTTTCTGGGCACTTCATTCTGTCTGGCTGCAGAAGAGTTGAAAACCTCATTTCTTTAAAAGCTAGAGTGCTAGCACAAGTGCATGACAGCCCAGTGCTGGCAAGAAGAATGCTGTACACTTCCAAATTTGTTTATTTCTATTTTTCTTATTTCTGCAGAAATCAAGATAAGGCAAATTAAAAAAAAAATCGATTGTATGGGGTTTGGTTTTTTTTTGTTTGTTTGTTTGTTTGTTTTTTTGCTGTGTTAGTGTGTGGTGGTGTTGCATATTGAAACTTTGAGGCTATGAGATTATTTAGTAAAAGGCAGTGTTTTGTAAGCATATTTTTTAATACTGCAGTTGTGTAAGCTTTGAAACTCAAGTATTTTTATTTCATAGTTCTGCTTCCTTGTGTGGAAACAATTAAGTTACTGAATGGATCCTTTCCTGCCACAATTAAGGGTGTAGTTTCTAGCTTAGTTGGGCTTTTAAAGCAAGATCACTTGAGCTGGAGTTCAGGCCTTATTCAGAGTTCTAATTGATTCTTGAAACTCCATAATAAGAGTCCAGTGATTCGTTACATCTCCTTTAGTGGCAGTGTTGGTGAAGCTGTAAGCAAAGCACACATCTAGGAGGAGATACCAAGGCTCTATGACCACGTCAGTGGGATGAAACCACGGCAGTCTCAGTGTTGTACCATAAAATCTGCATCATCTGAAGTATGGTCTGCAGTTTTCTTCTCCTCTGTTTGTGCTAATAAAAGTCACTGTGTTTAGAGGCAGGCACTTGAACATAACGAGATGCAGAGTGCTGTTTATTCAAATGAGTTTGCCCTTTCAAGTCTCTGCAGTGAACTCACGATAGGCACTGCTGGTATTTCTAGACAAGTTATGAGAGATTTTTTAATATGTTTTGCTGTCACTTTCCCCTCTGATAACCTGATCTTTTAGTGTACAATTTATATGAAAATGAGATCCCGAATTGAGGATCTCAACTGCTGAATTGCATTTTTTTAAAGATTATATTGGATAATGAATATTTGGTCACAATGAGAATGCTGCAAGTAAGATGGAATTATTTAAAGAGCTAACAATAAGAAAATTTACTGGCTTTCCACTTCGCCCAAAATTTTTGATTTCACTTTTGAAAACCAGTCTTCTCAGCCCATCACTGTTACACCACCATAAGGACTGTAGGCTGCCTTAAGCACTCAATAATCTGACACACTGTGTAAAATTAAGGTCCTCCATCATTCAGGGCCTCTAGGTTGGTAGCAGAAACCATGTGGAGTTCTCAAGGCTTAGAGAGGAGAGTCAGAGGAATATTCCAGATGGAGCTTTGCTTGATTTATATCTAAACTTGTAAAAATGATTAGCCTATAAAGGACCATGTGTGTGTAAATATAAAATACAGAAGGAGAGAGCAAACAAGCAGATAAGTTACCAAACAGAGCAGTTCTCTCTTTTTGCAGGGAGGTTCCGTGACTTGCTGTGGAGAGGCTCTGTTTGAGCTGCTGTGACTGGAATTCTTGTTCATGTTTACAAGTTCTCTTTGAGAAGGGCTGAATGATTAATAAAAGTTTGACAGCTTCTATTTCATTATCCCTGGGACCCGAAAGGGCTGATCTGTGCTTTGTTCCCAGTTAGAATAGCAAGCTGGGGCAGCAGGGGGAAAGCAAATGTGTTTGTGACATAGTGGCTCCCTGCCTGCTGTAAATAACCCTTTTGGGAAAGGGAAAAAATAAATGCAATGAAGAATTAAAGAGGAAAGCAGAAGAATTGCTGTAATAGAGGACAGCTGTTGGTTTGCATCTGGCATCATTGAGCCACTTGGATTCACATAAGATAGATTTGTGTGTGCCAGAAGTTCCTTTTGGTCATGCGAGAGCAACCTTTGAGCTCCCCTGGGACAGTCCTGCACAAGAGAGGAGCATGAGGGAGAAAGAAGGAAGAGAAATTATGGTCTGTAGCCCTTGTTTGTCTTGCAGTGCCCTTCAGGCTGTTTTACTGGAAGCTTCTAACAAAGTGTTACTGTGAAGTGAGTGACTTTGGCAGCATCTGCTAGAGAAGGCACTTGAGACTGTATCCAAATCACTTGGGGCCGGCTCCCTCCAGGGCAGACTGCCTAGTGCTCAGCCCCAGGGTTTTCCTGGGCCCACAGGAGCCTCTCTAGTCCCAGGATATGAAAATAATGGTTTGTGCAGTTTTTATTTTAACTTGTGTGAAATAAAGCAAAGCCATGCAGAGGCCCACCACCGTAACATGGTACCATCTAGAACTGAGGGGATGTGCCATGGGCTTGGGGGAGACCGGAGATCTTAGGGATGGCGTGGGATTTGACTTGGGAGTTGTGGGGGGACATGACAAAGGATGACACTCTAGGGCAAATGGGGAGTGTTTTCTTGCCTGTAGCCTCTTGGGAAGGGTCCTTGGAATGGTTTTATACTTGGAAATAGACCTGAGATTTGGTTATGATTTGATTATGGTTGGATCTCCTTGGGTTGGTTTGTTAGAAGCTGGAAGGAATCTAATCCGTGTATACTATACAGGGGTAGTCAGGGGCCCAGGAGTGAAATATGGAACACAGATGTTTGACAGAAGGGATAGATGTCCCCCTTCCATTCTCCACCACTTAGAGGTTGGTGATATGTATGTTCATATAAAATACTCATCTTCTAGTGGTTTGGGAGGGCGTGCCACTCCCATTTTTGAGGGTTATGATTAGTTTGGTTTGTTGATCTTTGATGTAAATTAGTTTATATCAAAGTATGTTTTTGTGTCCTGTAAACAAGGAAAACAATGGCTGTTTTGTTAACTGAGAGGAGAGGAAAAGGTGGATTTCCATGTGAGTGTAACAGCCCATCCTTTTGTGAGCTGCTCTTGAAAGTCATAATGACATAGGAAGTAGCGTGCATGGATATCAAGGCCACTGCTTTTTCCTTCACTCATTATTTACACTGCAAAGAAAATTAAATTGTTGTGGCATGGGAGAAAAATATGCTATCTGGAAATTTGGCAGGGTCAGAATTATAGCTGTCCTAACTGTTCTCTCCCTCCTTTCCCCCCCGTAGTGTGATCACAGGGAAATCATATCTGCCTTTGTCTGCTTTGCATACAGGTAGTGCTTCCAACATTTATTTTGGAGAAAAGATCCCTGCTGGAGATGTATGCAAATTTCATGGCCCATCCAGACCTGTTTTTGTCAATTGCAGCTGGAGCCACTCCCGAGGAAAGAATTATCTGCTTTGTGGAGTATTATCTAACAGCTTTTCACGAAGGCCGAAAGGGAGCAGTTGCCAAGAAGCCCTATAACCCTATAATTGGTGAAACGTTTCATTGCTCGTGGGATGTGCCTAAAGATAAAGTGAAAGCATTCAGAACTAACGGTGCCTCCACGGTTTCTAAGGACTCAGCCAAGGAGCTTGGCCAGGACCAGTCCACGTGCTACAAGCTGAGGTTTGTAGCTGAGCAAGTGTCTCATCATCCACCAGTATCTTGCTTTTACTGTGAGTGCAAAGAGAAGAAAATGTGTGTGAACGCTCACGTATGGACGAAAAGCAAGTTCATGGGCATGTCAATAGGTGTTTCTATGGTAGGTGAAGGTAAGAAATGTGCTTTTATTCTGCTTTTTTTGAGCTAATATTTCTGGGTGTCAGTGGAAATCCAAATGTTTCCCTGCTTGCTCTCCCTCTGACCTTTCATTTGAACCTTATGACTGTTTGCTTTTGTGAAGTTTGAAATTAAAACTGTAGGGTTCGTATAACCTTTTGCTGTGCAGACAATGTGAAATGCACATTGCATATATAAATGTGTGCTTATATTGATGAGAGTCTGTTAATATATATGGCCAGAGCTCAGATATAATTAAGGTACAATAACAAATGACAAATGATAGTATATTCTGTAAGTATATTTTTGTTTGTGTTGTTCACTTTTAAAGTAATATGGGATTTGGTGTTCACAACTGGAACAAAGCAATGAGGAAAACTGCGTTTTTACATAAGCCTGACATTTGTTTTTCATAGTTTCTGCAAAGAAACATTATTTCTGTAGTGTTTGCAAAGTTAGTGTATTTTCACAAGCTTTCTATAAAGTCACATATAGAGGTATAAATCCTGGTTTTCTGTATCATATATATGCAATCTGCATTGTGATAAGTCATTGGCTCAACTTGAGTTCAGAAATATGGGGAATCATAACAAATCCTTAATGGATTATCTGAACTAATAAACACACCTGTACCAGTGTTGTCACTGACACAATGCAGTGAGAAAAAGCGATTTGCTCCCTGTGGCCATTTGAGGGTAACATCCTATGTATGGATTTTAGTGTTTTGCCTTAACTAGTTTTTAGACTGTAGTCTCAGAAGTATGAGGACAGCTTGCTTCTTTTTGTCACCATTATGTTAAATACTATGATATTTAAGGTAGTGAAAAAGTGGAGTGGGAAATGCAGTGATTTGGTTTTGCTTATTAATAGCAACAAAATAATGATGGTGAAAAAATACAGGTGTATTCTGCTATTTCCACTATTTAAAACTAAAGACCAGCATAAAGGACTACAGTAGCTCCTTCTCTGATGGCAACATATTCCCTTTTTAGTAGAAGAGATATGAAACCTCCTTACTGCTGGTTTTGATGTCCTTGTGATAAAGTCTATCTTAGCACGTCTGTTTCCTTCTTCCTATGACTTAGGTGTTTCTCTTTGAATACAGAGTTGAGGAAGTTGGGAAGGGAGTGTCAGAAGGGAAATTGGTCTTTCTGTCTGTCTCCTGCCTGTAGTACTGCCAGCCTGAGTCATTGGCTTAACATTCTGCATTTTTCTGGTACATGTTAATTTCTAGTACTCTTTTGCTCAGTGAAGGGAAGTATTTAATGGAAATAAAATTAAACACAAAGTCACTTATGATTATGTAGGAGTAGGGAAATTTCTTTCTTTTGCTGCTAGCGCACACAGTTCCCTGGGATTGGGGGTGTCTACTGTGGGGATTATTTAAGACTTCAAAGTCCTGATGTGTCCTGGTTTTGAGAGAGAAAGGGTCTTAGAATTAACTGCTTACTCACCCCAAGGATTGTTTAATGTGTGCTTGTGAGAATAATTTCTTCCCTATACTCTTTCTTTTTTTCATGATCCTGAAGATATCCCAGGAGGGGAGGCAGGCTTTGGGGAACATCTGCAGTCGCAAACTCTTTTATTCCAAGGTTTTCTGCTGCCCTTATGATGGGCGTCCTGGGAGGAGGTCTGGGTTCACCCATTCATAGTTACCATTCATTTTTTGTTCATGTAAGCAGAGCAAAAGCAGGGACCTTCACGGTGACAGCATTTCTGGGAAGTGATGGAGACATTCCAGTGCAGCCCAAGCATTTCTGTTGCCTGTTGAGGACTGGCAATGGCAGCAAGAAGTTGTACCACTGAGGCTTTTCCATCATCTGAAAACAGCCAGCTTAAGCCTGACAGCCTCAGTTTAAAATGCTGGCTTTGCAGTGCAGTGCCTCCACTTGAAACTGCACTTTCTTTAATTTCTTTGTTTATTTATTTTAGGTCCAGGGAAGTCTTCCTGATTAAGATGGTGTGTGGATTTGTCAAACTGTGGAAAAATTAGAATCTACTGCAGATACTTCTTTCTTACGTGCTGCAGAAGTATAAATTCTGTAGTAGATTGAGGTCAGCGTGAGTACCAGGGAGTAGATTGCTGAACCGAAAAAAAGGAGCTGCTGGACTAAGTGTGGGAAACCTAAGTCTATATTTACATGCCCAGTAATGCAGGGCCTAACAATTTTTTAGTGTGAAATATAATTTGGAGATTTTTTCCTTGCGTTTAGGGACATTTTGGAGTTGCAACATTTCATTGGGGGTGAATTAGTCTGGCAGAGTTAGTGAGTTAGGCTGTGGAAAGGAGCTGTTAGTCAGAAGGCATCTGAAGCTACTTAAGGTAGGTAGAAACTAAAGTTAGCTCCTTGGAGAAACTTTCACACACCAAGGTTGGCTAGTAAGGTTGTATAATCTTACTTTAAACTGTTAAAAGCAGATTAAGTGAGTTTCTTGGGAATGAAGTATCAGTGATCCTGCTTTTGATGAGGGACAAAGTAACATCTCATAGATCATCAAAATCTCTGGGTTTTGATTGTTGTGGGGTTTTTTTACTACTGTGCATTTTTTTAGATTTCCCCTTATTATGAGCATTCAGTCCTTTCTTGCCTCTTGCTGGAGTTAAATTACGTACATGTGGGAGGCCTTTGGCTTTTTGTAAAATCCTTACTGATTTTACATGTGTGGCATCATGTTACTTGAAAGACAGTTTTCTTGATACCTCTGATATACCTGTGTCCATTTGGAGACTTGTGTTAAATAATCGTGGTGTTGGTTCAATATTAGTTTCATTATACTACAGATTAAATCAGTATATTGATTAGTATCAATATACAAGAGAGAAGAAGAATCCTTCCAAACAGAGCATCAGAGAACTGTAATGTTTTTGATAATTTAGTGGTAGTGAGTGACCATCTTGTTCAAGTCAGATACATCAGAACAGCTCTGTTTGACCCGGTTGCCCAGAGAAGCTGTGGATGCCCCATCCCTGGAAGTTTTCAAGGCCAGGTCAGATGGGGCTCTGAGCAACCTGGTGTAGTGAAAAGTGTCCCTGCCCACAGCAGAGGGTTTGGAACAAGATGATTTTTAAGGTCCCTTCCAACACAGGCCGTTGTTATGATTCTGTGATGATGACCAGAAACTTCACTGTGGCCTCATGTTGAATACAAGCAGCTGTGGTGCGTTTTGAAACGTTGCTCTCTACTGAGCAATTTTGTGTGTGTCCTTCCAACAGTTCAGTGAAGCTTTTTCTACTGCAGTTGTCTATTTGCAGAAATAAAGTAGTACTGAATTTTTGGAGCTGTGGTGTGTAAGGAATATGGTAATGGTAATGTGTCCGTGGGGGCTTTGAATCATATTTTTATAGAAAGTCCTTAGATATACAGAACATGTTGCTTTTTATTAGAAGCTGACATAGAATGTCATGGAAGTACAAAGGCTTATAAAGGAATTTAAAGAATTAGGGGATTTAAGGATGGTATGGTCTTGGCACACAAAGGGTACAGCTCAGTATCTCAGTGGTGTAACTTTTTGTGTATGTTGCACCTCAAAGTGACTAAGATTTTTTTTTTCTGTTGGTGGTTTTTGTTTGTTGATTCCAAGTAAGAATCAGTTGCAGAGATGCAGAACAAATGGGAGAGCATTGCTGGGAATCCATGTGAGGAGCTGTTTTATGTGCTAGCCTTTCTTTATCTCTGGTTATGAGGGGTCTAAATCTGGCTTGCTGATGAAATGTTGCAACTTTTTCTTTGCTGTATAACAAAACCTCCATTCTTCAGAGTAGTCAGCACTGAGTTTCCTCTTGAGAAAGCCACCCTGAATAGAAAAGAGTATTTTGCATAAAAGAACTTATGTTTCATATGCAGCCCCTCATTCTGGTTAGTGTTAATTATGTACTAATGAAAGAGTGAGGGGGGAAATGAAGCTGTAATGAATAGGATCACATTAAGATTTAAATTTGCAAAGGATGGGAAAGCCAGTGTAAATATTTAATGTTTTTTTATGTGGTCCATAGAATCTTCAAACGGATACTGGTTATAGGGTAAGGATGCTGTGGTGAGCACACCTCAGTGTCAGCTGTGCCTGTTCCTTTTCTGCTCTTGGATTTTGGTCCAGAGCAGCAAAATCCAACAAAAAGTGTCATCTTTGATTTATGGGTTAATTTTGTAGGGAGCATTTAAATGGATTGCTCTGTATTGTTAAGTGGCTAGTTATGTCTGGTGTTTTCACTTCTGCTATTTTAAATGTTTTAAAAAGTAGCGAGGTGTGGACTTCCAAAAATTATTTTTCTAAATTGAAAATCAACTTGAAGGGATTTGATGGGTGGGTAAAAGGTTCAGTGCTCTTTCTAGGGTAAGTTTAAAAGAAAGCAAGGAATGTTTTTGTCTTCTCTTTTTTTTTTCCTTCTGTTAGAATACCTGTATGTGGAGGTATTAACAGATGTACAGGTCTATAATTTCTAGTACTGAGAAATTAGTGACTTTTCAATTTACCAGTCCCAAAGCTTGATTGCTCCATGCAATTAGAGCTACCTAAATATTTCCCTAGGTACTCATTTTTGTGTTAATATTTTTTAGCCCAGTGTTTTTAGAACAGTTTTCCTGTAGCATGGCACTCATTACTTAATTTAGCAAATGGCTCCAGTCTTTGAAAAATGAGCAGTGCAACACAGCTGGCTGGAAGGTTTGAGATAATAAGAGCCCGGTTCTGGCATCTCCTGTTTTCCTGTGCGGATCTGGGCAGTTGGTGATGCACAACACCTGTGTGGGGCTCATCCCACACATAACTTACTCCTCTGTCTGTGTTAGGAGTAACACAGGCAGGGTGAAGAGCTTCTTAAACAAGGAAACTGCCCTAGGCCCCCTGTGTCCCACGTGCCGTTTGCTGTTCAGATTGATCTCCGTGCGGGCAGTGGGAAGCATTAAATCCCACATGCCTCTCCTGCAGCTTATTGATCCAGAGCCTCCTCTGGGGTTTTTTGTCAATATGTATTACTGGGAAATCAATTCACAAAGCTGCACCATCAGTGAGGGACATGTAAGAGTCAAACTGGGCAAACGATATGCCAGGACTGTCACTTCCTTTAATGCAGGCTGAGGAGTCGTGGATGGGGTGTGACTCTGAATATATTGCTGTAGTAAAAAGGAGGAGTAAATGGTGTTGAGGACATTTCAAGGAGGAATTTCAATATTCTGAACTTGTTTATAAAAAATTCACCCTTCTGTGTAGCTTTTTTTCTAATAAACTAGATTACTAAATCCACTGTTCCTCCCAGAGTACTGGTCTGGTGCATTCTTCCATATGTAATTGTTGCCTATAAATACTTCAGATTTTTTTTTTAAAGGAATTGGGAGTTTTCGAAAGAATGCTTTAATGTGAGAGGAAAAAACTAAAATGGGAAAATACAACTTTTCACGGGTATTTACTTATAGCCATTTTTAAACTAAACATGGATCATCCCTTAGAGTAGGGAAGCAAGGGAAGAAAAATGGTCTGTGTGTTTTCCAGCAGTTGTTTTTAAAGATCAGTTGCAATGTAATGATACTTTCAAGCAGATGTTAAATTGTAAAGTAAGTGTTAGCTTTCAGTTAATTGGTTTTTAATTTCTCAAGATTGACACTTGGCAGGGTAGGGTGTTAATTCAAATTGGGGTACCTGTTACAAATATTGAATCTCAGTGTAATTTTTGACTTCCTCTCCCCTAAAGAAGCACAGGTCTCTGTTCAGATGTGGTGGTGCAGCCACAATATTTGTGGTGCTTCACTTAAACGAGATTTTGCATGTGGGCTCCGCAAACGGTGGAATGCAAAACAGGTTAATACCAAAAGTATTACCAAGTTGTGGGTATTTCAGATCTGCCCTTTAATCTCTTTTAGACTATAATTATGGAGCTGGAGTCATGCTTCGAGTGAGATAGCATTTCATTAAAAAATGTATTTATTCAGGTGTTCAAGGAATTCAGAAAATATTCTACCAAGTGCTAAAAATATTGCCAAGAGAGCCGGGTTCAGTTTTTAATATCTAACCTGCTGTAGTGGTTAAATATTTACATTGAAGGTCACTGCTGCTGTTTGCTCTCCTTTTTAAATGTGCTTGGCAGCATTGCAGCTCCAAGTCCCTCCCACTCAAGTAGGGAGAAAAAAGCTATTGATCCCATCGGGGGACAAGAGCAAACCTGTACTCACCCAAAAGGAAATTGTGTTTATCTTACCAGTTTCCTCTCACGTGGGCACATACAGTGATGGTCAGAGGAGGATGGCAGATGGAGAGAGACTTTTTACAAGGGCATGTAGCGACAGGAAAAGGGGAAATGGCTTTAAAATGGAAGAGAGTAGGTTTAGGTTAGGTATTAGTAAAAAAATCTTTACTGTGGGGGTGGTGTGGCGCTGGAACAGGTTGCCCAGAGAAATTGTGGATGCCCCATCCCCGGCAGTGTTCAAGGCCAGGCTGGATAGAGCTCTGAGCAGCCTGGTCTAGTGGAAGGTGTCCCTGCCTATGGCAGAGGGGTTGGAACTTGCTGGTCTTTAAGGTCCCTTTCAACACAGGTTGTTCTATGATTCTACAATTGTTCTTTATTAACTTAATGTTAGTATAGCATCCATTTAATGAGTTTGATAACCAGAGTCATTTTTTGAGTAAAAGTTCTTCCTGGCTGCATGTCCAGGATGAGTTGGGTAGTTCAGCATTCCTGCAGTGTGTTCAGCTTGGACTTCTCTGCAGGTGTGGAGCCGAGGAAGCTTGAGGCAAAATGTGTGTGTGTGTTCCAGTTGTGTCCTCCTGGCCTTTCCCTGCTGGTGAAGGTTCAGCACATGACACGGGGAACTTGTAACTTGCCAAGACGAAATGGTTAAAAGTCCTTTTAAAGACATGACTTTTCTCTGTGCTTTTGCACTCCCAGCTCCTTGTGTCAGACTTGCTGGAGTGGAGATGCTGGCTGTGTCACTGCTGGCAGGCTGAGGTTGCAGAAGTTCTGAGAGCAACTGCATGAAGCTGTTCTGGTTTGCCAATGTTTTCCTGTGAAATAGTTTCAGAAGACAGAAGTGTAAAATTGCAGAGCTTCCTGTGCCTGCCTTTAGTTTTCTTATCTTGAGCCAGAATTCAAGATCGTGGTTCTGTTACAGCTCTGTGCTTTTAAATTTTGAGTGTGTTTTTAAGTTTGTGTTTTCATGCAGCATTAAAGGCATATTTTCATATTGGCAGCAGTGGTGTTGTGTTCCTATTTAATGCTTTTTCATCATTAAATCTGAGATCACTTTGAAAAAGTAGTGTCATTATTCCCTTAAACAGATAGATTAATCAATACCACTAACAGTGTGTTCTTCCCCTGCCTGCCCCAGGGTGAAGGCAAATGGGCTCAAGCTCATCTTGTTTCTAAACAGATACTATTACTATGTCAAAATAACTTTCCTGCTTTTTTTTTTTTTTCAAATATTTCTGGGTTCTGAATGCTTCCTGTGATGGGTTATTTTCAGTCCCTGTTGTGAAAAAATATTTTCAAAGCTGTCATTTTTGCCTTTAGGCATTTAGTAAATGGGACACAAAAGACTATAAAACTCTGATAAAAAATACACTGCAGACATTTGGCATGATCTAATTCTGCGTGCAAGGTTTATGGTGCTCTTTTCCTGGTCTTATGTCCTGTTATCCTGAAGACCAAACTACAGTTTTTATGGGGATAGAGTTGTATCTGTAGCCCCAGGGGGAAGCTGCAAAGGTTTGATCAGGAAAGCAACTTTCTTTGTGCAACTTCCAAGTAATGTTGAAAAACTGCTGCTGTTGTGTGTTGTTTTTAGTTACAGTCTCATACTGCTGAGGGTGGAGGAACCTTTACAGAATGAGATGGAATTATCAGTAATTTTTGCTGCCTGGTAGAGACATTGGACTCAGTGGTAGTAGAGCAGTGGCCCTGCTGGGCCCCTCTTTGATGATGCAAGGTTTTTTCAGAGCCTGTGTGAGAAACCAGGCATTTGGAAATTAAGGAGCAAATTTAATGGGAGATTTCTAGATGCTGTGTTTCCTAGTTGTACCCATGGAGACTCAGAGCCTTTCACTCCTACCAACTAAGGCATCAAGAGGAAATTAGTGGAGGATGTGGCTGTTTCTAACTGAGTGGAGAAGTGAAGAGTCCTTTGGCCATGCCCATATTTTTTCTGGAGGGAGATTATGATACGACACTGAGGGAGCATCTGAATTTTCAGTATGGGTTTTTGCATGGGCATTTTATGTTTTTCCACCTTTTAACAGTAATACAAAGTAAGGAATCCAGTCAGATTTTCTGAAAAGTTGTTTGGTACCATGCAGGAGCCCAGGTTACACAGTCAAATTGGGTACTTTTGAAAATGCTTGTTGGAAGAAACTTGTTCCAGAGAGCAGAGTTTCTTTCTTAGCAGACAGTGCCCTCCTTCAAGGAGAGCTGCACATTGTGCTCTCCGTGGATGTGCATTTTGATGGTGGTAATTGGTCAGTGACCATCAGATCTTATCAGTGAACCTTTTATTACCTCACTTTCACCTCTTCCTGTGTAGGTGTTCTTCACTTGCTGGAACATGAGGAAGAGTATGTCTTCACCCTGCCCAGTGCCTATGCTCGCTCAATCCTTACCATCCCGTGGGTGGAGCTTGGAGGGAAAGTCAACATCAATTGTGCCAGAACAGGCTATTCTGCCACAGTCACGTTCCACACCAAGCCCTTCTATGGAGGGAAGGTCCACAGGTATGGGAATTACTGTCTTAATCTCTTTTACCTGCTGCTGGATTTCAGGGAAAGGACTCTTGGGCATCTGTTTAGTTCTTCTGTTGCAGTATTCTATAGACAGATAGCTGAAGTTCTTTTCCTATTAGTGCTGGAGATGACTTAAAGCTTTAGGGCAGTTTATTGTAGCAATACATATTATGTTGTTTAACTAAATTGGATGTATTTCTCTCATTAAAATAAAATGAGTGTATCTCTCCAGCCTTTGTTGCTTGTAGAAGTTGCTGTTAAGTGCAGGATCAGAAAAATGCATGTGGGAAAGGCAATATTTCTGCTATACCAGCTGCTGCTTCTGTGTGAGTCTTGTAGATGAACTGGTGTTCCAGGTGGAGCTCCCGAAAAGAGGAGAGAAGCAAAAGTGTCCCTGCCCATAGCGGTAGCTCCCTACTGGGAACTCCCAACTCTGCACTGAAATTCCAGATGGTGGGAATGTTATTTACCTTCTTTGGTTCCCCTTCACCAAGTGCGCAAAGAGGTGCTGTGCAAGACAGCCTCCTGTCTTGCTTCCATGATCAAGTTGATGTCCCAGTCATTAACATCAGACCCCTTTCTTGTTCAGAGGAGACTGTGTTTTTGCATGGTTACCTCTGTTTTCAGATGGTGTAACTATTCTTCCCATTTCAATGTTGTGTTCAGGCACATGTCCACATGGGGCTGTTTTGACAGGGTTTTTCTCTAAAAGTTGTGGATTAAAAATTGGCGCCATCAGGCTGAGTGAAAATTTGGGGAAGTTGTGCTATATTACTTTAGTAATTAAAAAGCTTAATTGAGTTTACAGATTACTTTCTAAAGCACACTTGTGCATGCTCATAGATACACACAAAACTTCTCTCTGCATTTTGGTTTTCCAGTCCTACCTGCCTGTTTTGCTCACTCAGTTCTTTGACTGCTGAGGTGGCTTTAGTCATTGCCTCTCAGCAGCTGAGAAGTGAACTTGCAGAGCTAAAGAAGAAAACAAAGATAGCCCGAGTCTTTGACATGGGTCTCTGACAGCATTATGTTCAGGTGTGAAAGTGTCATGTATTGAAAATGTCACATGAATGTCAGGGATTGTTTTTCAGGCTGCTGAGGTCACCATTTGGCTCTGGGTTGGAGTATCAGAGTTTTAAGTTGGCTTACTGCTGTACTTCACTAGAATGTCATCCCAAAGCTATTGCTGTGTTAGAAGAGCTTTCCTGGGATGAGTCTGTATTTTTTGGAGACAGCATCACTACTTTGCTTGAATAATTGATTTGTAGAGGTAGAAAGCTGCTTGTACCCTTAGCAAGGTAGTGCTTTCGTGTACTGATAATAAATGGTACCAGTTATTTCTGTGGTCTTTTTTTCCTTGCCCCTTGAATCAGGGTTACAGCCGAAGTGAAGCACAATCCAACGAACACCATTGTGTGCAAGGCACAGGGAGAATGGAATGGGACCCTGGAATTCACTTACAGCAACGGAGACACCAAAGTGATTGACACCACCAAACTGCCTGTTATCAGGAAAAAGATCAGGCCCATAGCAAACCAAGGGCCACTGGAGTCGAGGTAAGGGCACAGGCTTTGCAGTACTCTCCTTCTGAACCTTGGGTGGTAACAGAGCATGGAAGCCAACTGCAGTTCTCAGTGCTGTGGTTCAAAAATGCCTCACTTCCTACAGCACAGAAATCTGGGCACATAGAGCTGTGTATTGGTTCCTTGGAGTATAAATTACACTGTAGTGACGAGTACATAAATTTTGTAGATAGGGAAAATGCCTGTTTGTGTTCTAATGAGCGTCTGGAAAATGGTAGTGTTTTCACCTGCTTTTTGGAGTGATTGCAACATGGTAGGCAAATGAGTCAATTTGTTGCAAGTAATTCAAACTGGCATATATATATATATATAATATGTTGCCTATAATTTAAACAGGTATTTCATGTTTTATATATTTTAGAATATATATTTGTATAAAAGTATGTAAAATGTGAGGCACTGGGAGATATAAAGACACACATACAGGTAGTTTTGAGGTTCTCAGCACCTACATCATTTGCCTAACTGACTACGTAAATTAGAAAAAAACCCATTCTGTATTCACTGTCAATAACTGTTGATGCTTATCTTCAGAAAAATCAATACTTTAATTGAATTTAGGAACATTTTATTGGAGGACTTAAAAATATGAGTTAAAGTACATTTTATTATCTGTAAATGTCTTTTTATTTTACAAGGGTGTCTTGAGTCATTGTGCAGGGTCAGATACAATTTGTCTGCTTTCTAGACTGCTTGCTTATCCACAAACTCATTTTTCTTGTGTATTGTGGAACATAAGGATTGTAGTAAATAAGAAAACTAGTAGCTCTTCAGTGTATTTATTGTATTTTTTAGATACTAGTGAGCAAATTGCATCCATCCAGTGCCTCTGCAGGATCTGCAGTTTATCAGATTGTAAACACAAAGTCATTTAAATACCCCTGGACATACGTGAAAGCTGTGGTTGATTTCAGACAGAGAGCACTTTGGATTAGATATTAGGAAGAAATTCTTTACTGTGAGGGTGGGGAGGCACTGGAACAGGGTGCCCAGAAGCTGTGGATGCCTTGTCCCTGGCAGTGTTCAAGGCTGCGTTGGATGGGGCTCTGAGCAACCTGGGTTAGTGGGAGGTGTTCCTACCCATGGCAGGGAGGATCTTTAAGGTCTCTTCCAACCCAAACCATTCTATGAGGATTTTTCTCAGTGCTTTTCTGGGCAAAGTTTCTGCTAGGCTGATGTAAGGCATTGCATCTGAGTGTGGTCAGCTGTGTGAGAAACATATTTAGCTCTGTAGTGGTAATTATTGTAACTGGGAATACAGAACACACACCTAGAGGGGCTCCCACGAATCAGTTCATCTGTTAGTGACCTCATTGGACCAGTCAGAGTCCCAGTTCAATGCACTCTTGGGTTTTGGCTGACACTCCCTTTAATTCAAAAATTTAACTGCAAAAAAATGCAGAATTAAACGCCTGTCATTTGGGGAGTGGGGGAACATCAGTAAGGAATGTGAACTGGAAATGGTAAAAATAAATCCACCTGCTTTGAGAAGAAAACTCAGGTGGTGAAGAGTTAGAAACACAAACAGAGTCTGCTGAGAAAATTGCATGGCAAATACTGGGAGCTGAGTGAACTGAAAATTTGGTCTACAAACTTGATGAATATCCTAGGAGAGTGATAATTCCCAAGCTGTGGGACTTGGAAAACCAGCATGGATAGCATGGCCTCAGCCTGCTGCTCACCAGAGTGGTGTCCAGCAGCACTGGGCTGTGGCAAAGCTGTTCTCACTCTCTCTTGTGCTTCTCCCTGGCCAGGCACCTGTGGCAGCACGTCACCAACTCTCTGAAGGAGGGGAACATCGATGCTGCCACGGAGCACAAGCACCGCCTGGAAGAGAGACAGCGAGCAGAGGAGAGGCAGCGCACGGCACTCACAACTCCCTGGAAACCCAAATACTTTGCCAAAGAGGTACTCGGAGTCTCTTGGTTTAGAGACCCTTTCAGCAAGTTCCTGCACAGGGGATGAGTGAATGTCTGTGGATTTTGTCGTGGGCCACTGTTGTTATGTACCACTGATTGCTTAAATTCTTTTTGACAGAGTCTGGCTCTCGAATGAGAGCAGTGGATTTTTCCATGTCTATGTTGTTCACTTTCCTTCAGTTAGATTGATTTTGATCTGGATTTTTGGTATCTAATGTTAGGCACATAAAGCGTTGTGTTTTTCTGTAAAATCCAGCCCTTTTCAAATGCTGCATTCTCACATCCCCTATTAATCTTAGCATACTAAAATGAGCACAATCTAGGGAGATTTGTCCAATGTAAAGTAAGCATTGTCATCCTAAACACAGTCTTGAGTTTCATCTGTGTGAAAGGAAACAGATTTTACCAAGTTCATCTTTGCCCTTTCTTGGAGGAAAGGTGGAGGGGAAATGAGACTGATGAAGGGAATTGTTATGTTAGCCAGTGTTCAGCTATTTAAACCAGCATCATTTGCATCTTCCCTCTGCTTCTCTTCCCCCTTGTAATTTTTCCCCTCCCACTCACATTACTTGTCAATTCATTAAACACAGAATTTTCAGGTGACAGGGATGCCTTCTTGCTTGGTCTTATTTTAGCTTTTGTGTGGACATACACAGATCCGATATTTATAAATCTTGTTTGTAACCTCTGCTTAATTTTCTTGCAGGGCGATGGTTGGCTGTATGTGAATCCTCTCTGGAAGACCCATTGACAGGAGAGAGCAGTTGCCTCGTAACTTTACCTGAAAGGCATTAAAATGATAACAGTACGTAACTTCAGGATGTCCTTGGATAGGTCCTGATCCCAGAAGATCCCCACGTGAAGCTATGTACTGTGAATGATGCATCTCAGAATAACCACGAGCTCGAGTTTATTCAGGAGCCGTTTTGTGTGTGCAGAGCCACAGACACAGGCACAAGTCCCTAAGTACACACGGTGTGCATGTGTTCTGTGTGTTATTTACACTCCATGTAAACAGTACCAACACCAATAGCAACTCAAAGACCTTTTCCTTAAAGTGTTAGGGCACAGAGCTCCGGCTGGACTTGGCCGGGGTTCCCTGAGTTGTGTGCTTGCAGGATCAGGCCCTATGCTAGTATTTAAGAAAATACTTTTTTATTAGTACTGGTTAAGGTTTTTCTATTTTTCACTTTTGCCAAAAATGTTTTGCACTTAAAACGTGACGCGTCTCTTAATGGCAGTCGTTCTGTCTGAACAGTCACCGAGTAACTCACTTTGACGTAAGAATGATCCACTAGCTGTGCTCGCTCCGGGTTGCTGAGTTCAGGGCATGTTTCCTGTCACTGATGAGTGTGATTTCCTGCCACCCTGTAAGAAGTAGCAATACCTTCTCCAGAACATTGTTCTTCACACTAACCTCTTGTGTCCTTGCTGCTTTGTCTGTTCATGCTCCAGCTGTTCAGTCGGTCTCTGGTCACCACCCCTGAGCCAGCTGCTCTGGTAACTTTGATCTTGCTGTGTAATGTTCTCTGGCTGCTGTCATGCCAACACTTCTGGCTTACATATTCCACTAAATGGGATTGCTTCCGATAAAACTTTTGGATGAGCAGAGATGATGTAACTAGCCTTCCCAGATGTATGATTTTCTGATGTAAAAGTAACGATTTAGTAAATTATTCCACTGAAACAATAACTTTTTGAATGAAACAAATTAAATGGGATACAATTTGTTTTGTAGCATAAAAACAAAAAAATTTAAAAATCCTGTAGCTTGATCTTGCTTTGTAAGGTACCCACTGTGATACTGGCAGAGTGGATTCTAGAAGTGTGTTAAGGCTTTGTTGCTTTTTAGTTTATATTTGCTGAAAGTGAAGATGTTTTTGAGAGAGGTGGCAGCAAAAAGCACATGTAAAGTGTGCTCAGTGCTTCTTTCCACAGTGCCCCGTAAAGAAACCACTGCATTTCTAACACACAGTAGCATGGATGCCTGTCTGTAGAGCTGAGTAATTTTGTGCCTTTTGTCTGCTTTGTTAATACACTGACTTATGCTTTATAGATACTACATGAAGATATCTAGGTCAAAGCACTGCTCACATCTGTCCTTGTGCGTCCTGCATTTTGTTTTTTTGGTAGATGCTAAAATCTCTTGAGCAGCTTGGAAGGCTGAGCAGAGGAGGTGTGTGCACAAGGAAACATTCCATTAGTTGTTCCTTTGGATTTGAATTTCAGATCTCTATTTAATGAAGGTGTGGCTACTTTTTCATCCTAAATGCTATTTAGTCTTCTTGTCTTCTTTTTTTGCACATTAGAAAGATTCATGTTCTAAATGATTTAAATCCTATTTTTTAAAAAAAGTGGATTGTATGAGCTTGGTTTTGTAACTGACACTTTTTTTTAAGAGGAAAAAAAAAATCTTATTTTTTAGGAATAGTTGATGTAATAGTTTTCTGTAACAAAACCAAAATGATGCTGTTGTAGTAATCACTGAACTGCTACCAAGTATCATCAGAAACACATGTACTTTATCATCTGCAAGAATTCACTTTATAACGGACCCACTCTTGTTCTAGAGGTTAGTCTGATAAGTAGCTAAAAGTATTCCCTACAGTTTGTAGTATCATCACAAAGAACAATCGAAAAAGCTGACTTAAACACATGGAACGTCCTCCCAGAACTCTTTCACACACCAAAGAACAAGACACTCACTAAATAGCCATTGCAAACCTCTGTGTGTCAGGCATGCAGGCCTGGGCCCCTGAAGGAGTAGATCTCTTTCAGCTGGGATGGTGTGACTGTCGAGGCTACAGAGATGCTGTAGCTGTTCTTTTAAGGAGAAATTTGAATAATTTTCTGCTTGTAATTTATTGAAGATTTCTCTGTCTGCATGGTTGGTTGTTTCTGCATGCCGAGGACATTCCACTTGTGCTCTGATCAATGTTTAGTTCTGTTCTGATGCTATGAAGAATCCCCTGATGCCATTACCACTGCTTCTTTCCTGAAGTAACTTTGGAGACACAAACGTAAAAGTCCTTTCAGAAAAGATCCCATCAGTGAGATTCCAGAACAAGATTCACAAGTGTCATTTTATTTTTCTGATAGTATGTGTTCAGTATATTTTACAGGACTGAAAAGTAAATATTCATAAGCCTTATTCTGTAGGTCATTCCAATAGCTGTCTTGGAATTGCAAGTAAATACTTTCCTTTTCAAGTAGCCGATGTACACTGAATTGTAATGTAAAAACTTCCATGTACTTCACTTTTTTTTTTTTTTGGTGCACACCTGTAGAAAGCCTATGCAACCTTTTTCTTTCTTAAATTAGAAATGCTCAGAAAGAAAATTTATACCTTTATCATTTAAAAGATGCTCTGGCAGTCTCTTCTGATTTGCCTTCCTTTCATAATTTGTGAATTTAAAATGAGAATGCTCATGAATAAAAGATTTGTTTCATTTAGTAGTGGGATGCCCTTTCTCTTTCCATGGAAGCCTTAGTTCAGTGGTGTCAGTCCCTGACTGTCCAGGAGCTGTGTACAACACCTGGGCACCTCTGAGCTGCCTGCATGGGTCCCATGGAAGTGATTTGCCAGCTGAAGCCAGGTTTGTTGTGGGGCTTTTCTGCCCTGCTTATTCTCCCAGACACTCTGGAGGTAAGTTTTTTGTTTAAATTGGACAGCTCTACCGAGGGAAAATGGGGCTGGGCAGCAACAGAACTTTAGGAAAGGCTGGAGAACATTTGCCTCATTTTGGCAAGTAAAAAGGAAATAGGTAAAGGTGTCCCCTTTGCTTCTGAAAATCCCATTTCATTTAATCTTTATGACTAACAGAGATTCTTGATTTAATACCTTTTAAAACGCAGCTCTGCATTATTGCAGCATTTGGACACTTGCATGAGGAGGAAAAATGTTCATAGAGGAAGAGATCGTGGTCAGCATTTTTCAAGTGTTAGATAATGCCCTTCTGGTTTTCTTTAAACATTCATCCACAGTGTTGGAAACAATCTTGCTGGAACACTTTGTTTTTATGCACAACGGAAAACAACACTGCCTGTAAATAGGGCAGGAAACACTACCCAGTCCTGTTCCTTGCCTCCCGTGGCATTGCTTCAAGGCCACATCTTGGAGCAGTTTATACACTTGGGTTAAAGATCTGAGGGAGTTTTAGTCACAGCCAGGTATGATTTCAGTTTTTACTCATGGTAAGACTGGTATGTACCAAGGGCTTTGTCAAAACATTCAGCTGCTTTTTCAAGAGTAAATCTATCAAGATATGTAATTAATGACTTTTCTCGCTGTTATGAAATTACTTCTGCAAGTCAAAATATTTCTTCTGGGATTACCAACAGCACTGCCTGCCTCACTGCTCCCACCAGCAGTGATTAAGATACAGAACCTATGCAGTACTGACTTCTAGACACTTGCAGCTTTAGTTCCTTAGCAACTGCTGACCTAAGCCTAGCTCATGAGTTTTTTTTTTTGTTTTGTTTGCTTGCTGTGGTTTTGCTTTTTGTTTTATTGGTGGTAGTGGTGTTGTTTTTTTTTTTTTTTTCTGTTTTGTGGCTATTATGCTTCAAAATTTGGCACAGTAGAACAACAAAAAGATGGCTGGAATGAAGGGAAGAAGCTAGTCTGGGAGGTATGTTTGATGAAGATGGAAGATGCTGGTAGAAGCGCTGTTCAGGTCTTCCAAAGAAGAGGTAGGAGTTAGATTAGCTGTGTGATTTTAGGATCCAGGTGTGCAGGTTTCTGAGGAACCAAGGAAGGTGAGACAATGCCAGTTCTTCTTTGTAATGTTGCTTTTTCTAAGTAGATGCCTCAGTGACTCCAACTTTTATTTCATTTTAACTGGAGAACATTTTAACTGGCAGAGTCCTTGAAGTCATGTTAGATTTAAGAAAAAAAATAAAGCTCAGGTAAGTAGTAGGCAGCTTTAGGCACAGGGTGGCTGGGATCCCTGCAGTTGGCTTATTTTTATTTCACATGCCTCAGATTCAGTTATTTCTGCTGTTAAAGAGAACGCTGTCACCTAAGGCTGAAAACAGTCTGTCCAACTGCAAAGGTACCTACAGAGGGGAAGGCAGTCTTGTATTTCCTTTTTGAAAACAAAGCTGAGGTACTGTCAAGCACAGACTGACTGGCAGCATCTGTCCTGCTGCCTTTCAGGTGTTCTTCCAAGTGTTAGATCCCTTATTTCTTACCAGTGGTCAGGATGCAGATTGGCTTGGAAGCAGCAAGACACTAGAAATCATGCATCACATAATCAATCAGCCCTTCTGCTGGTGGGTGAGCAGCTGTAGCAGCTTGAGGAGCTCCAGATGCTGGAAGGAGTTGCTGCAACATGTGTGGTTGGGAAGGAAGGTTGCTCTTCCCTGGAAATATGACAGCCACCTTCATTTAATCACAGCAGAGGCCCTAGAGTTGGCTTAGTTTAAGCTGGAGGGATGTTAAGAAGATGCTGTGGCTTCATTACAGCAGCTTGGTGAAGTCAGGAGATTTGCATTACAGAATTCTATGTCTTGTAATTTATGACTAGGGCTCCAAGCAAGATGTTATCGAGTTAATCACAAGAAAACTGACACAACAGCCTTAACACAAAACTTGAATTAACTTTATTTTCCCCTACAGTTGACAACTGGTCTGCATTGAGCTTTAAAGCAACAAAATAAAATGAAATCTCCAAACGACAGGGGCCAGAAATCCAGATTTAATTACCTTTGTGAAAATGCTGCAGCTGTAGTATTGGTCTGTATAAACCACTGGAGTCAAAAATGAGTTCATAAATCAAAAAAATATTCTACACCTTGGGAAAGAAGTCAGCAGTAACATTCTCACAGAACACTGTAAATTTACATTTTCTTCATGAAAGGTACATACTATTCTGCATTTACATCAAGTTATTGATGCAAGTTTTGTTTCTATAAAAAGTTACAACCTGTGGCAGGAAAACAAACTGCAAAAAAACCCTTCCATTGTAATTAAAGAAAAATTTCAAGTTTGTATAAAGTTTCCTTATAGCTGGAAAGTGAACACGTTCAATCTCCATTTATATTTTAGTGCATTTAATCTGACAGTTTTCACCACTTAAAAAAAACCAAACCAAAACCAGTATAAAAGACAGACAAAGCAAATAGCACTAGAGCAGGAATTTCTTCAATTGATTTAAGCACTCTAAATAAAAATGCAGAGAAACAGATTTCCACAAAAACTTCCACCCTTGCCGGAAAGGCAGTGAGGGGTGAAGAGGTTTGCAAATCTTCTACCTCTGATAGCCACAGAAAAGGGGTTTTGTATACCTGTCAACCTTCTTTTCCCCGATAACCAGGCTATACTTGTTTTACCAATGTAAACATTCACCTAAAATAGTTTAATTTCTGTTCTGAAGCACCATGGTGCTCAGTTGTATGTTATAGCATTCATTACTGTCGTTTCAGATCTTTCAGGAGGTTACAAATTTAGCCCTTGTATCTACGGTGTGCAAGATTTGCCTTGTCTACCTTGTGAAATGACAGTGTAAGGCAGCAATACTGCAATCCTATGTAGAACAAAAGCAGCTTGTCCAATTAATCTGTCCTGTCACCTCTTGTGAAAACTGCAGCTTTGCTTCTTACACTCCAGCTCAAAACCAGCCTGCAGCAGGAGTAAAAGGACATTGAAAGAAACCATTGAAAAATAATCATGGGAGTAAGTTGTTTTGAAAGTTGAATTTGAGAGAGCTCTGCCACCTCTTTCTCGTTGAAAAAGTGTCATTTTCAGATGTCACCATTCCAGTTTTCATACTGCTGCTATTCAGCTGAACAGTGTTCTCCAAAACAGATTGACAAGTATGCATGTGCCAAGGACCAAATTACAGGGTTCTTTGGTAAAGTCAGTCCAAATTCTCAACAGATTTGAAGGATAATATGTACCAATAAAAAAAATGCTGCTAGACTTGGATAGCAGCTCTGTCTTGCTTCACATTACAAATCTAAAACAGCTGTTCTCAATAAGCCAATATTTTTAATCAGACATTGCCTGAAAATTTTGTACAATAATCTGGACCAATGATGGTTCTGTACCCTCATGTTGCTGTGAAACATGATTTGAGCTAAAGGCAAAGACTGGTTATCTCAAGGACAACTGCTTCGTATTAGCAATCAGAACAGTGTGTTTAAACTGTCTTCCTGTTGGGTCTCTTGCCTTTCTTTAAAATTAGTTTATTCTTAATGTAGCCACGCTTCCTTTTGGAGGTCTAAAAAGAAAAACAGAATAACAGGTATTAGTTAATGATTTAGTCTTGACCGCGGTTTAATGATGTGCATTTCAGTGCCTGAGCTTTAGACTGATTTTAAAGAGCTTAAATGCTAAACCCTCAACTAGGCATTATCCAGTTATTATTTTTTATATTGGGATTGTTAATTCCTGCCCAGCACTTTCTTTTGCACAAGATGTGCTTTTGTAAGCCCTGTCTACCAGAGCTGGAGAATTCTTTTCAAAGCACTTGCTGAAGCAGAATTAATAATTAACCAACATGATAAAACTCTAATATGCCCAAAGAGCACAACTGTTGTGTTAGTTTTGTTTGGAAATACCTTCTTGCATCTTTTGCACTATTTGATTCTCTTAAAAGTTAGGTAGAAATATTTGCTCAAAGCAGCATTTTTCAAAAGAAAAAAACCTGAATAATCCCATTTTAGTCTTCTAAACTCTGCTGTTGGTCTGTAGGCTGCTTAGTTAGCACTTCCTGCACATTCCTTTATCAGCATGTTTTAGATTTTCTTTAAGGTAGTAATGGGGGGAGAACTTTAATGTTGGTCATAGGTAAAATTAACTTCAAATTACCATACATAGTTTGTGGCAGGTAGAATTGTACATTCAACACAACTGCCAGGAGGCAGCTCCCACCCTTGCTGCACTTTGCTGTGCTTAGCAGCAGGCTCTATTCTTATTTCTAAAAATTGTATTTAATCAACATAATACCAACAACATTGAGATAGATACAAACTAATATGTAATACTCAGACACACTGTATCTCTGAGCTTGAGCAATGTCATTCCTAACATGATAGCAGATGGACTGAATTTATAGTAAGGAAGCAACTGCTGAAAAACTGTGGCTGCTAAGGAGCCCTCGGAATGTATTTAAGAAATCCTAGCTTGGACATTTGCCCCATGCTCTCCACTGGTTCTCTCATTTCTTAATGGGAAGTAGAGCCTGTTTGTACTGCAACAGTTGGTGGGGGGTCAGAAACTGCATCAACTTCTATGGTCTTTAAACAGAGAATATACACATCCAAGGCTTAGAGTGGGCTCAGTGCATCTATCATGGATAAATACAGCCTTGCTTGTCACTTAAGATCAAAATTTGCAGTGTTAATTGTATGATAGGCACAATAAAGCTTATAATTTCCTTTCAAGATATGTCTAGCTTCAGTGGCAACTACCAAATGCCTTATTTTATGTACTTCCATCAAATAACAGAAATAAGCATCTTTACATTTAGCATTCTCTACTTGCAGAGAACGTTCTATACTTGTATTTCCATGACACAGTGTAAGTCTACTGCCTATTCTAATTTAGTTTGTTAGACAGGATTCTGGAGTTCCTTTTGCAACATCTATTTGAATATATAGAAAACAGATGTTGTGAAAGAGAGGGCTGCTAAGAGTCTCCCCAGCTCCCCTGGGAACACACCTTTCTTAATAGGCTGAAGGAGGGCAGCACAACAAACACTTTTAGAACCGTGAAGATGACTTCAGGCAGTAAGCAGACAGACACTAAAGTTCCATCAACAAAAGTTTCATATTTAATTTATTTCATACAAAATTGCCATTTTTAAACTTCTAGGCATCACTACTTTCAAACAAAGTCAGAAAGCAACTTCCACATTTACTTAGTGAGCCATAGTTACTGAAACATGAATTGATGTACTTTAGCTATTATACTTCCAGTTACATGAAGACTTAAGAGTTGTAACAGCCAGTGACACACTCTATGTCCAGTTAAGATTCTGCCTAAAAAAAAATCTAGCCTTGTGTCTTCACATGCTTTTAAGTTAAGCTGACAGTAAATTAACAATTATTACCAGCAGGCAGGTCTGATATTGGACACTAACATGAACAGTATCCATAACATTCTGGCTAGTGGAAATATATAATTCACCAGCTATGTGATTCACTGTTAAAAATGAACTCCTGACCCCCTTCAGTTACTTCACTGGGAACCCACCTTCTTTGACAAATACTTCTGTTTCGGTACAATGTTGGTTACTCTAGGTTTATGATCCAATGTCTCTCTGTTGTCTAGTTGTTTGACCTTGTATATTCTAACAAGCCAGTGCTCTGAGGTAAAGGCTTCCTCCAGATGTTTAAATTTAATGTCTTTGTTGCCTATCTCCGCATTGCGTGTACGGTCAAATCCTGGTGGTGTCCGAAAATCCAGCTATAAAAATTAAAGTTGCATGTTAGTTTGAGACAAAAATCCAGAACACCAATCACTGCAAACTGTGGAACTTCATGCTACAAGGCAGTAGAGGCAAAGTCAAAGGGCAACATTTCTCTTGCATTGGTTACTACTACACAGAAAAAACTTTGAGATCCTAAGGGACAAATTAATTTTTACTCCGACGGGTGTCGCAGGAGACAGTACTTAATGTCTCAGCAGAGCTATCTTGTCTGCATTCAGAAACAACTCAAAGAACAGTCTGAGGTGCAGCAGCCTGCAGTGGCTTTTCAGCAGAGCTGCTCCCTTGTGCTCTTGTCTGTACTGCAATAATTTGCACTTCCATGGTTTTCCATACAATCCAGAAGTAGTTCACAATTATCAGTTAAATTTGGCCCTGCTGTGTTACAAGTAAGATCCACTGAAAAAAGGATTCTTGTGCTAATACAAAAGGATGGGCCCCTGGTGGCGGCAACAAAGGAAGAAAAGGAAAGGAAAAAAGCAAACAGGTTTAGCTCCATCCATGTGCTTGATGCTCCCAAAGGAGAGTGACAACTGCTGCCCTTACTATACAATGCAGTGTTGTTTTATACACTGACGTGACTTGGATGGAAATCATGTAGTTTCTGACAGACATTCAACAGTCAATAGTTCCACTTGTGTGTTGCTATTACAACAAACAAATCTAAAGCTCTCCACAATGTCACAGTTAATGCTTTAGTGAGCACACAGCACAGTGCAATAAAGATACTCATCGGGGCAATGTGAAGGACACCAAAAAATGAAGTACAAGTGTAGGTTAACAGCAGAAATGCTTTATGCTAAAGGTTATAAATAGCAGACCATGACTGGATGTGTTTTAACTTGTAAAGCTCATTCTTACTGCAGATTCTGCTACTACACGCAATGCTTAATCTGACAGATAGAAAATACATCAAAATAACGTTTTCTCACATTTAAGATTCAGAAGAAGTTGTAGCACTAACCTGCATCTCTCCAAATCTGTAATAGGACATTTTATACATGAGGCAGTTCAGCAAAGTTGGAGAACCTGCCTTGTCTACCCGGAATTCTCCCTGAGGGGTAAAGTAATCACTTTCCTTTAAAAAGAAAAGAAGATACAAAGAGTCAATGCAAACTAAAATCTTACTTAAGGGAATTTCTCATTCCCTTCTCCTCCAAAAGACCCATAAGAATCGAAACTGGCTTTCACAGTTTAAAAGCTGATTTAAGGAAAGCTTAAAATGAAAAAGATGGTGCTCATTAAAGGTGAAATAGTTGCAAACTACCTGCTTCTAACCCAGACCCCAATGGATCAGTTTTCCTAAATCTGTACTATTGTGCTGCTACAAGTTTTGTCATGTCACTGGAAGTGGTTCTGGAAAAGTCATCCTGAACTGTAAAAGTTAGTTGGGCATCTATTCTTCAGAAGGGTGACAAGCACTATATTGTTAATATACGAGATCTGCAGGGTCACTATTAAACTTCATATGTTCTCTGTGTTTAAACAAAAAAATTTTGCCATTTTCATCTCAAGCACAACATGAAAGTATGCACACAGGCTACTCCTTTAAGCCTGTGCTCAATATCTAGGAGTTTTTGTTAGGCTTAAGAAAATATTACTACAGACTTCTGCAATCTCAGAGGTGTTTGAACATCTTAAACTCTACATGAATCAATATTAACACTTTCACTTGTCTCCTACTATTACACAGTTTGAAGAAATTTGTAATGCTGACTATTTAAAAAGTCTGAACACTTCCACTTTTTCAAGCACGTGATGATGCACAGAGAGACACGCACATAAGAATTATTAAAAAAATCCTGTACTTTTGGTATCATGCAAACACATGAGAAGCTTGAGGTTACTGACCTTTCAGAATGAAAAACATTGAAAGAGACTGGGCTACAGGCCACAGCACTCCTAATGTTCTAGAAAAACAACCCCAGCACATTTTTCAAATAAAACAGCAATAAGCAGTGGAGATTTCCCTCCACTGTAGTGACCACTACTTGACAAGCGATAACATAAATAAAAGGGTTTTAGAAAAAATTAAGAAGTAGAGGCTCCACTTACCCGTATATCTTTGGGATGTTCCCCCTCTGCTATTCTCACCATCCACAAGAACTTATTAATATCATCACCAGAGTAGCCAATCACACCACCAAAAATAATCAAAACATAATCCACATCCAGGCTTCTCATGATCTCGTATGCTGCTGACTCATTTGATGACATTGCCTTTCCCACCTGTGTCATTGCAAAAATATCTTAAATATCTGCATAGCTGCCTATTGAACAGCTCCACAGATCAATACAGCCAGACCAAAGCCCTGGAATCCTATGACGTGCTCTAGGATAGCCCTGCTTGAGCAGGGAGGTTGGACCAGTTGACTCACTGTGTTCTCTTCCAGCCTGCGGTTCTGTGAGTCTCTAATATCTGCTTACCAACAAAAGCCAACATTTTCATTCTACTTAAAGAAAACCCATTGTGAATATTTAGAAACTCAAAACCTCAACCTAAACTGAAATATTTTCTCCTCTGTAAGAGGAGTGCTGCCTGTTGAAAGGAGTGTTTTGAGAATGAAATGTAGCAACAAGAGTTTTCCTTTTGTAGCACCTCCATAGTTTTCAAGTCATAACTGTATTACCAAAAACTTAAGTGTTGCAGAAAATACCTAATTACAAATTACTTTCAAAGCTTTATACACAGCCTAAAGTGTAAAAATTATTTGAAAGGTGATTTCTTTTTCTTGAGCTCTGTCCTTCATTAATGAAGCAGCCATTGTGCATTGCACTAAGTAGCACACAGGCACCCTTAACACTGAATTCAAGGTAAATCAACATAGAGAAAATGTCAAAATAAAGCTTTTTAGAGCTGTATCCAGCACCTCTTCTACCCTAGTCACTTCAAACACTTAAAGAATTCAGTCAGCAACTGGCATTCAGTTCAGCAGTTTTGTTTTTGAAGCTCTTGTAGTTCAGGCATAGAAACATATTGCTGTAGTCTAAGGCAGTAACTACAATATACATAATATTGCATCTGAATTGGTAACATTCAGCTAAGAATGTAATTACAGAGCACTAAGCTTAGGCAGAGCAAGCTGTCAAAAAGACCAAGAACCTCAGCTTCTTGGACATTATCCCAAATAATATGAGGTTATTTGCCAGATTTCCATCTCTGTGCAGGAGGAAATCATCTGGACACATATCCAGGGCACACCTCGTTTAAAGCACAAGTGCAGGTACTGGCCACAACACACATTTATTGCTTGGGTCCCCCTTTACGGAGTCTTCATTCCAAAACGGAACTTGACAATGCAGCAGTCGTACTCGAGAGAATTCTTTATTGAAAGCCATCATTGCCAGTTGCTGCAATGTGTGTGGTTACTGTGCTTATGCAACACAGATGACTTCCAGAGTCTCTATTCACATGATGCACCTTGTCCTGCAAGAAGCTGTGAGTTTGGATGCAGCATCTGCACTTCTACCTCTTGCAGGAGAGGGATGCACACAGAGCTGTCAGAGCTGAGTGTCCATTACAACACACCAATGCTGTCAGGTCAACACCCAAATCAGAAGTGCCTCAGAGTACATGGCAATGCTTGTTGACTGCCATTAGCTTACCATCAGTACAATTTCCCAACCTTACTTTCAGCTGAATGCGAGTTTCCTTCCTCTGTAAAAAGTGCAGACGTAATCCCCCCTTCCCCCAATACACATTGTTTTGGGACTCTGCTCAAAGCACAGCTTTGTTCATTTGTTGGCTTTGTACACAGCTTTTTGGTTGATCTAGTACAACAGCTGTACTCACTACTGACACAAGACAGAAAGAACATAAGAAACTATCCTAATTTCTTGAGCCCTTCCCCCATTCTGCCCTTGTAGCAAAACACTCTGGGAAGAAATGTGATTGATGATAAACACAAGTTGCCCAAGGTGGTACGCTGTAACCACAGGCAATGCTAACACCTTGCCTTAAGCACACGCATAAAGCTTAAACTTACTCTTCAGAAGTGAAAGAAATTGAATGTCTTGTCTAACTGCAAATTTGAGATGACAGAATTGCATTAAGTCTGCTACACTTCCACAGCTAGTCAGAAATAATAACTTTCTGCGATTTCCCAGATGTCTGAAAATTTGTCAATTCACATGGTCAGTTTTCACATGCTATTCAAAAATCCACTCAGCAGTGACACTGCTGAACTGCAAGGATCCTTATTTTGATAGGCCAGTAAAGCAGTGGTACTAGCTGTTACAGCACTAATCCCAAGGGAACGGTTAGTCTTAGGTTTTGTCTATCCTCCCTCAAAGAAAAGAAGAGAAACTGAAGTGGAAGTGAAGTTTTGGAAGCCCGAAGTAAACAAAATGAAAACTGCAAAGCAAAATCGACCCCCATGCTTGAGTTTTAACAAATAAAAAAAAGTATGTTCCTTCATGTTTGTGTTTCTTACTCTATGCAATTTCTCCTTAACATCAATCACCCCGTCTAAGAGACCTCTGCAATTTCATGCTGGACTGCAATGTAAACATTTTGGTGTTTCTGCTCCATAGAGAATGGCCACCCTTACCAAGGCGATGTGGCTGTTGTTCCAAGTGTTGTTATCAACCAGGGTTGTCCGGTTGGCCATTCCTGCTATCTGATAACCATAATCCCACCAGGACATCACTCTGGCGTGCTCATCTGTGTTCTGTCTGAGCCAGTAATAGGCTTCTCTGAAGTCATCCAGGATATTCCGAGTGCTGGAAAACAGTTCCTTTTATTTGCATCAGTACAAATACTACCAACAAATTAACTGCACCATGATAACCCACTACAGCCTGGGTTCACAAATAAGGGTTTTGTTATGAGTTCAGCTCCCTTTGAGGGATTTCGTCACCAGCAGTCGTAAGTGTGAACCCTCCGACAGCTGAAATGTCCAGAAGCTGAACTGCTTTTGAAGACATGACTGCTTTTGAAGATGTGATAAATGCATTTCCAGTCAAATATATATTCTTAAACAAGTTTTCCCAGTTGACTCCAAAGCTTTTTTTAAATCATCATCCTTATTGGCTTTGGGTAGGATTATTTTTATATACTTCATTAAATATTTCAGAAAATGTTATCTTTTTGAAAATTAGAGTATGAATGATTTTTTTATTCAGGTCACAATTCCTTTATATAATAAGGAGTGATTTAAAGAAGGCAAAGCAAATTGCTAATGCAATGACAGTAAAAAGGCTTTTGCCCTTTAATCACTTCAGACTGTAGACCTTACTTACCCATCATGGTTATAGGAGGCGAGAACCACACTGGGGCTGGAGTATGCATTGCTGGTTACCCAGGTACAGTGAACAGCAAACATCATCAACAACATCAGCATCAGCATAGTCACAATGTTTTTGATATTGGGACCCAGCCCTTCTTCTGTTTTTTCCTGCTCAGATACATGCTTCCTCACTTTGCCTGCCTAAACAAACACAGATGTATCTGTTATGGCAACTTCTATCATCCTTGACAATGGAACCCAAGTTTTCTAACTCTTGCTTCCTCCCCTCACCTTATCGTACAGGTTGCCAGGGTTCCTTTTGTCATCCTCATCACTGCTGTCCTCTATTGGTGGATTTTCCCTCTTCATATCATCACCCAAGTAACGCTCAAAGACATTGGAGAAAGCAATTGCTGACAGCATACAGACCACTGGAGTCAAAGTGAGCATCAGGCGAACCATCACTCCAGCAAAGTAAACAGCACTGATTGCATACAGAGCAACTGCAAGGAAACACATCTCATGGTGACACTGAGAAAATAATACTCACTCTGACTGCACACGTACATGCTCTCCATAAAACTACTTCTGGAAGTGGGTTGAGCATCTGTGTGTATAAAGACTTGAGTGTGTGTCTTGCATTTCATTGCTTTTTAATTTACAGACATATGGCTGAATTAAAGTTTATCCCTTTGAAGCCTAAAACCCTTCCTGATTCATCTTGACAGCTTTTAACAATAACACAACCCCATTTTCAATATTCATTAACAATGTGTCAGAAGATACATTATTAGTGATATTTAATATTACACACCAAAAATACTACTGGAATAATAGGTAACTTAATTTGATTTAAAAAGTCAAACAGTTCTACACTAAACAAGTTATTAGAACTGCAAAAGGAAGTGTTACAATTTCATGGAAATGTTAAATTTTGATTTAAGTTAGAGGTGTCTGTGGACAAATTGGGGGCTTGTCTACATTACAATTCTATACAGATGAATAACATGCTATTGTGAGCCCTATTCTGGAGGAAGTTTTCCTGAACAGTATTACCGCCACTCTGTCTTCCACAAAACACAAACCAAGATTTTCAGAATACTATGGAACATTGAAAACACATTCCTTGGAAAGAAAAGAAAACCCCAAATGATCCTGTATACACTGATTGGGAACATCTAATAGATGTTTCCTTGTGGTGGATTCCTTGTCTGCTACATTTTAACAATAGCCTCTTGTGAAAGATTTGCTACAGAAATTGTCAAGGGATACTGATTTATCAGATTACATCATGTAAATATTTTCTATGTTGTGGTGAGGCAGTATCCATCCTCCCTCATAGGTCTCTTTATGCTGTGTTAAATGGAAGGTGCAGCAGTAGTAGGAGGCTGAAATCAAGTTACCCACCACTGGTCTTGACAAACATTCATTGTAAGGCACATAGCACAGAGTACCTCAGAGTAAACATTCCTACTGCCCACACACCTCTTAGGTAGCCTAAGAGGCAGCTATATTAGCCTGGAGCCTTCTGTCCCTGTAAAAGTCCAAGACCTGAGTGATCTTCACTCCTCCATATGGGTTACAACTCCTTACAAGCCTCATTCAAACTCAGAAGATGGTTTTCACAGTACAGCTTTGTACAAAAAAAAAAGTTGTTGTCACTGACATAGGGAGACTCCACACTTCCATTTTGGCTGGTGCCTTATCTAGCACTTGTTCCAGAGCAAGTGATTCTGTTCACTAAAATAGCAGAAAACCTGGAAAGCAAAGACATTTTGAATTATCTGTGATGGGATGAGAGCCAGACGCCTAGAGTGGGACCTTGCCTTTGCACTGAGCTGTTCTCCCGGCTGACCTGTAGTGGAACCGTACCATGTCAGAACATGAAACTCCAGCTGCAGAACTGAACACAGCAAAGGACTGGATCCCACCTCCTGGGACTACACTCCATCACCATTTCCCCAACCTCTGCATTTTTATAAACTGTTTTAAATACTGCTGAGTGCAGGCAACTCTTAATAACCATCTTTAAACACATCACTTTTAAACCATTTTTTAGAACATGCCATGTATCAGCTTTGAGCAAAGAAAACCAAAGTAGAATAAAGTTGAAGGCAAAATTTTTCAAAATTATTTTAAAATATTTTCTCTTACCAAAGACTCTTTCATCATTGATGTTTTTGATACAGAACCACAGCCCTGCTGGGAAAGTACACACGAGAATATGCAGATCAAAAAAGAAGGAAACCCATGTTGTAGGCTGATGCTCAGACACAGAGGCAATGATCGGGATGTGAATTTTCGCATACCTTTTTTAAAAAAAATTCAGTTCAAATTATTTTGAAAAGATAAAATTATTAAAACTTGTAAACATTAGGAATTCTGAAATTCATTTCAAAGGAAGCATTTCAATTTTAAGTGGCAAGTGCTCTAATCAGAAAAAATCTGATGAAACTGTTATACCAAAAAAGTCCCCAGGCCTTACTGTATCTACAAAGCATTTGGTGTATAGTTATTCAAAACAACAATATACAGGATTATTTCCATACTAATTAAGACAAGGAAAACTACAGATGTTTTATTTGTTTATGGCTAAATATGAAGCCAAAGTCACCAAAATGAAAATACACAGCTATGGAAGCACCTTTACTACATTTTTGAAGAGAATCATCAATGTCAGTAAATGTCCTAAATTTTCAACATGTATTTCAAAAACTCTACACAGAATACCTTCATTTAATTAGTAAAGAAAGTTACAGTATTAAATACCAGATCAGTTACTGATGCACCCACATTCTTTCAGATGCTGAAAAAAATCAGGCCTTGTCTACACTTGGAAACACATGTAATCTAAACAACATGTCAAACACTCAGTGCAGGCAAGGACAAAAGTGTGCTCTCTATTACAGACGAGAATACATATGGACCTAATCTAGGGTGCTACCATGATTGAATGGTGAGGTATCAAACATATGTCCTTTTCTCCACTGAGATCTAGTTCTCATTGAAAACTGTGTCTTTTAACACAATATGTTTTTCTAATGTAGACAAGCCCTCAAAAGTTTAATGCTTTGTATATACGTGTGTGTGTGTATGTGTGTGTGTGTGTATATATATATACACATATATATATATATATGTATATATATATATATATATATATATATATATATATGGACAGGCAAAGAACAACATCTATATATTCCTCAAGTAAATCTGAGGCTTCTTTACTGACATCTGTTCTGCTACATTTATTACAGAGCTGGGCCAGAATCCTCTATGAGCTGGGTTTTGGAGCCTGAAAAAGCCTGAACTGCACAAAGTTTGAAGTTCTTCTATCCTTGCTCTTAATCTTAAAAAAAAAAAATCTACCAACTGAATTTCATCTTAAAATATTTATCTGAGAAAAATACTTCCCATTTTATTCCTATTCTCTAGGCTAATTAAAGAATCCAACATTGTATTTTTAAAGGTTAACTAAAACAAAAGATTAACAAGATTTTTACCTGTGAAAACACACATTAGTAAAACAGAATCTTCAGAGTAGACATCCACATACACAAAACAGATGTTTGAATGTAATATAAAGGCAACATGCAAGATCATATGTGCAACATTTCGTAATTTTGTGCAATGTTGCACAGTGACAATACTCTATGGCTCTTGGTAATTTTTAAATGTGTACTCAAGTGTCGGCACAGCTTTCAGTTGTTTTATGTTGACATACGCATACAGAAAAAAACATATCATTACATATTCAAAGACTTGCAAAGAAGCAAGACATTTCATAGACCAGTTAGTGAAATGGTTGTGAAGATCATGAAACAGCAACTACAAATACTTTCTTCAGATAACTGATTCTCCTTGACTGAAATACTAAATGGATTTGGGGATGAGGAGGGTAAGTGGTTCTTAGTTTTCAGTAAAATGCTACCAATATCTAAATCTTATATCCTTACTTACCCAGTGTCCCACAATGAATAAAATCTGCCACTCCATGGAGCAATATAACCTGAAAAGAGAAGGGGGAAGAAAAACCTTTTTGCTGCCTAAGTTTTTAAATGCAATAATTTTTCTACTCCCTCCAGTTATAACACAAACCCAGAGAAATTTTCATTGAACTTGTAATATATTTGAACCATACCTACTGCATTAGGCAGGCTATAAAATCTACCAACCATGAAGCAAGCTAGTTTAAAACACACTTACAGGATCACATTGTACTTGTTAAGTACAATCTGAGTATCAAGACATGCACACTTCCAAAAGTCAAAGCAATACAATATTAAATATTTCTCAAAGAATATGACAGATAGCAAACTATATTCTGTGAAGGAGTATGAGAAAAAGAAAACATAATTGATAAGAAGGTATTTCATTTTTCTGAAATGTCAGAGCAGGAAACTGGGAACACTCTATAGCCAAAACACAAACACTAAATGAAACTATGGTTTCCTTTTATTTCTCTCCTGGTGAATCTACACGTGGCATGGAATATAAAAGCTGCTATTAGACATGCTGATAAGCTTTACAAACTATTTTATAAAACAAGGCTTTTAGGTAACTTGAATATGATAAGATGAAAAGAAACAGCGTAGTTATTAGATGAAAGATAAAATTATTACTAAAAGTTATTAGATGATTCTTAAATTTTTATTTCCACTTTCCTTGCAAGTGTTTCAGCTCCTCCTAAAGACAGATACAGACAAGGTGAAGTAAGAGAAGGTTAAATCCTTTTATTATTACCCAAGTTTTTTTGCATGACTCAGTAAGTCTTCCATCTATCTTACATGCAAAATTAGTATAATCTGACTGAAGGGTTTAGTTTAGTGTCTAATTTAGACATTTAAATATTGTGGTTAATGTTCTAGTATGAGACATATTTTTCCCTTCAGTCCTCAGATGAAAAGCTTGCTCCCAATCCACTGCACGCACATGGAGAAGGAGGTGTCAGCACACAGGGAACTACTGGTTATGATCTTCTCTGGATGTAGACACCATTCACCTGAGGGTGCTGGAAGAGTTGGCTAACATGAGAGCTACCCACCATCGTCACCTGGGTGATAAGGGTGCCTGATGCCTGGGAATTGGCTACTGCTGCACCTCTAGGCAAGGCAGGAAGTTATACGCAGGAAGCTGCAGGCCAGTAACCTGAGCTGCTGAAAAGACCACGGAGCACAGCCTCCTGAAATATATCGATAAATGTTTTTCTGAACCATTTTCCTCATTTCTCATTTATTGCTGCAGGAGAATGGACACGACAAATGGTCCATTATTTGACTGGTTGAAAACTGGCTGTCCTGACAAGCTCAAGGTAGTACACAGTGGATCAGGGTCCAACTGGTGGCTCATAAAAAGTAAAAATATCCCAGAGGCCAAAAGGAACTGTGCTACATTGAAAAGAGTGGCTGACATCCCCTGCGGCAGGCAGGACTTCAGTCCAAAATCTGAACCCCATTCTTCCAGATGCTGCACCTGCGATACAAGGTCCAGATGTGGGCACTCTCTGCTGAAGGAGGATTATTAAGAAAATCAAGAGAGATCAGAGTGCTGTGAGGTGATCAGGAGCCCAATTCGCACAGCCTATCAGAAGCTCAGGGAACGAGGCCTGTTCCAGCTGATGAAGCAGGGATACCGATCAGTGAATTCAGAAGATTAAATCAACACTTCCTAGGAACTGCAACAGAATACATATTTGGCTGCATGCTGAGATTAGAAGCCAATTTTTGTTTTGATATGCCAGTCTGAAAACTTTGCTAAGGACTTGCTCATATGCATGGAAAAGCAAATCAAACCATCATGTTTTAGAAGACTTTGAACAGAGCTGCTAAGGATTCTTCTGGACTAATGGTATCATAAGTAACAAAAATAAAACTGCTATTAAATAGTCTAAAACGTTAAAACAACTACTTTAGGCAAAACCAAATGTTGATCATCTGGCTTACATGCTCTAAAGGTAAATGAGTTTCACATTTATTTACCTGTGTATGTCAAATAGATGACACTCAGGAATACAGTACCAGCAGCTAATGAGACACCCAAGAAGAACAATGTCTGAAATTCTTGCTTTGTTAATCTGTCTCTCAGATACTGCAAAAACGCATAAGCCTGCAGCAGTGCAAAAACACCTATGGAAAGAGGAAAGTTCTTGTTTAAATGCTCAAAAGCAGTAACAGCTGTTAAAGCAATCAGCATATTTGCCTATATTTGAATTGGAAAAATAAACATAAGGTACACCCTAACATCCAGAAACTAGTATAACATCACTTTCTGACAAATAATCTTTAATACATAATACAGGGATGACACTTTCTTGCAGAAACACAAGCTTCCAATGAGAGAAAATATTCTAAAGGAGAAAATCACCTGAAAACCAGATTGCAATGATTATGACAAAAATACAGATTAACATACCTAGCTAGATGCGGTGAAAAATTAAGAGATAGAGTTGAGGCAACACACAATACTAATATAGAAATACATGGAAACTAAGCTACTGAACAACACAGGAGGACTTAATGAAAGAGAAAACCAAGCCAACAACTATTAAGTCAACTGAATTATATAAAGTTAGTGTTGAAACATCAGAATTCACTGGTGAAGCACCTGACACCCTCAAAAACGCTGTTCAGAGTTTAACATTACACCCAGAACTTGGACATGGTATTTCAGTTATTATTCATTTCAAGATATATAATCAGATCAATTCACTGATGAATCCTTTCAAAAGTGAAAATTCAATGCTAGCTGGCAGAGAAATACAACAAAACAAGTGTATGGTCTTTCTTCAAATTAACAAAGAATTCAAGTACACGATGAAATCCACTAGTTTTGAACTCCTAGAGAAAGACAAAAATTCTATTCACTAAATAAATGTAAAATTCTTCAGAATCCAAATAAGGCTTGGTAATTTTTTTCTTTTTCCATTATGTTCATTCAGTTTGTTGGAAAGAAGTCTCCATTTTGAAAGTATTTTTGAGTTAAATTTTAATGATGGTCCCATCACTGTCTCAAATACATTTCGGTAAGTGACTAAAAGTAAGAAAAAACCTGGGGAAGCTAACAAACTGAACTATATCACACAGATAGTACATGCAATTAAACTCAGTGTTAGCAGAGGTTACTGCTTCAAGAAATCAAGATGTCTGACTGCCAACAACTACTGAAAAATCAATTTAAAGTAATCAAAAAAACCCAAACAAGACTGAAATCAGTTATTTAAAAACCACCCTCCTGATTAGTAATTTAAGTAGTTTAATCTGCTTTGAAAAATTACAGAAGACTATCAACTCTGAAACCAAATTGCTCACTAAAAGCTGTGTTACCAATAAGGAATGTTTCAATTGTACAATGCTTGACGGCAACATTGTATTGGAAACCAGCAGAGATTATCCATGTGTAAAGTAAGTGCCTGTCAGAATGCTAACTGATCCAGTCTTATGGAAGCATTTTACCACCATTAGCTCACACAAAAAGAGGATAATGTGTCAATTGGAAAGAAGACTTCCCTACAGACACTAAATTGTACCTCTTTCTTTAACAATTTGCTTTGTTAGCCTGTGTTCTTTTTAACACAAGGAAACAAAGCCGCAAGAGTTTGAGGTTTTCCTGTGTTAAAGCAGGCTGTTGGATGCAGAAGTTTAATTTTCTTACCTGCAGCTGCCATGTGTTCACTTGTTCTAATTGGCTGAAATCCCACAAAAGGTATCTGCATCGATAATATTAACCCCACAATGTAGAAAGTGCTATATGCTAGGAAAGAAATATGTGAGGAGAGGGGAAGAAAAAGATGGGAACAAAATTAATACAAGTTTGAAAAAGCATTGGCTCCACAGCAAAGTCCATCTTCTCCCCTAACTGCAGTGACACCAAAACAGAACTGTACTATGCTAAATATTTCAGCCATTCTAATTACTTTTTTCTTCTTTGACTGGAATAAAGCTGTCTATTGCATCCAATTTTAGTGGATGTAGCAGACTATTGTTCTTTCTAATTGCACTGTTTTCTCTACTCCTAGGAAAATAAGCCATTTACCTAAGATTCTCCAGCTTGAAAAAAGTTTTCTCTTCCCATGTTGTTTTTGAGAGTCATGGATGTGTAAAGAGCTCTCAAATAACAAGTGACAAGGGAAGCTTTCTTCATGAGGAGAAATTGAAGGGACCAGACCTCAAAAAAGCAAAACATTTAAGAATCTGCTACTTATTTAGAAAATGCAAACAGGCACCATTGTTCTTTTTTTAACAAGAGCAGAGGGAATGCAAGACGCTGAACAGCAATAGAATAAACAATTAATACTAAGCATATCTATTGATAGATCTGTATCAACTCTGGGGATTTATAATCCCCCCAGAAAACAGAGGTCAAGAGCATAATTAATATTAACATTAGTATTAATAACATGAATTCTTATTGCATATGCATTAACATTCATATACATTATTTTGAAAGAGGTTTTGGCCCTCAATATTACAGTGTGAAGAAGAGATGGGAGGGGAAGATAGAAATACTAAATCTGAAAAGCCATAAGGCTGATTACATTTGAAGTAACCAGCCAACTTCAAGTCAAAATGAAGTTCCTCAGTGGCAAACAGCAATAATCCACATTTCAGATTTTTAAGGCTATAGCCTGGATCTTATGATGACATCCCTGTTCTCCTATAATCCCTTACTAATCTCCATGAGATCAGTTCTGGGGAGTGCATCATTGAGAAGTGGTGTCATTTCCACAGCACCTATGTGGTCTCGCTGAGGGATTATGCTCCCAGTGCACTGCCTGAGTTCCAAACCAGTCAGAAGTGACAGGGATGGTATTTCCAGGCACTTGGTTTATTATTTCAAGCACCTGTATTGCACAGCTTGGCCTAGCTACTGATCTATGCCCTCTTAAGCCACTGAAATACATTTTTCTTGAAGGAAGCTCAATTTTTGAAGAATTCACTACAACATAAATCATTTACTGTACCAAGCAACTGTTACAACACTGCCATCCTGTGGAA
Organism: Aphelocoma coerulescens; assembly: GCF_041296385.1. Classification (NCBI taxonomy): domain Eukaryota; kingdom Metazoa; phylum Chordata; class Aves; order Passeriformes; family Corvidae; genus Aphelocoma; species Aphelocoma coerulescens. The sequence continues at coordinate 50,458,801 of NC_091015.1, read as the reverse complement.
GTTCAATGATTGGCATAAATCACTACATTTCACACTTGTTAGGCCACTGTAAATCATCATTTTTAACTGCTACACTTGCTATGTGCACTGCCCACCCCCACCCCAATCCTCTATTCCCACTTCTTTCAAAAAGCTACATATTGCCTGGTACTAAAAAGATTTTAAAAAAAGGCAATTTACACAATACTACAATTTTCCTAGGAACTTAGAAACATCAGGGTGATACATCATCACAAACTTTCATGCTCCTTTATATTCTACAGTTTGCATAGTCTTTGCAAAAACAAGAAGTCATTTTGATTCCTGCATGCTGTTCTTATTGTTTTAACTTTGACCAAGTCCAGAACAAAAACATTCTGACCTATTGTGGACATAGTCATCTTACAAAGAATTTAATTTGCTATACACCACACAAACACAGGAAGGACCTACTGAAAAGCTTCTCCAGAGAGTATACTGGCCACATAATTTCAATTAATGGATTACAGTCACCAGAAATAAACACTCAATCTGAAATTTTAGAATACTGAAGTAGTTGATATAAATACATGTCTGTTCACCATTTGAATGGTAAAACCCAAGACACAGAACAAGCAATTATTGAAATTAAGTTTTAAATTCTGGAAGATCCTCAAGTGTTTTATTAAATATTCTGATAATTATACTGAACCTGAAAAAAATGTATGAAAAAAAAATTGAAGTGTGCAATCATGACAAATCTATACACTTCCAAATGTAAAATCATATGAGAAACTAAAGAGAGACTACAAGTACAATAATAGAAAATAATATCAATGGTTGCTGTATCTGAATAAAGAGGTTATTCCCCTCTCTGCTAATACACTGGAATTGTAAGCACTTGTTCATAATGATTAAACTAGAGGATCTGAATGAAAGGCACTGGCCATTGTCAAGACGAAAAAATAAAAGCACAGCTTGAGCTTTCAAATGTAAGTAGCATCATCACTATTGATGCCTAATGGGTCAGAAGCTATCTGGCTGATAAAGTCATCTGCCTTCCAGTCCTAAAATATTTTAAAATTGGCAAAACCTTCACATTCTGGAAATTTTTACTCATTACATGATTCTGAAATTACACTCCCAGATACATCAATCATGTCCCATTAACCTTCTCCTTGGTGTATGAACACCCATATAAAAATATATATACCAGGAAACCACTACTATTTTTAAAAATTTGGTTCTGCCAAATACTGTTCTATACATTTATGTTATGTTGGATCAAACTTAACACAGCCTTTATAAAATGGCTCATGCTAGTTTAAAATAAATTTAAGCCACTGATCTTGAGATTAAAACCCCCAAAATTCTCCATAATAGTAAAAAGAATATAAGTTTTACTAGCTATTGTCAGCTGACAATATTTTTCAAAAGTTTTAGCTGCACATGGGTAGTTTTTTAAGAATTATGAGACTGCTGCAGGCACAGTAGCAACTGCATCTCACAGAAACTCCCCAAATATCTTATTCTCCCTGTTGCAAGGAGCTTTTGTAAACTCTTCTCCCTATCTGAATAATTTGGAGGCGAAGCACACTTGAAGTCCCCCTCAGAAGTGCTTGAACATTCTTACCTGTGTTACAAAAACATCCTGTTAAACAAACCTAGAAATGACATAGTAATGTGAGAGGTACAGACTTCTCTAGGGCTTCCCATGAAAACTTAAATTAAGACAGCAGTTGCAATGAAACAGCAGAGCAGTTACCACATTTTCATTCTGACAACTCCATGGCAGCACACATCCCTCACTGCTCAAGGGCAATAACATCTCAAAACACTGTAGCTATTTGCAAAACAAACATCTGCCAAACCCTTTAATTCCTATGAACATGCAATACTATTTTCTCCACATGAGTACAAAGACAAGTTCACTGAAAGCTGAAGAAGCAAGAGCACTTAGTCTGTTTCTGGCTACCACACTGCTTCAGGATTTCATAAGTAGTTGATTTAATTTTCTCTTGCCTAATTCATAGAAATCAGAAAATGAAAATATTCAATAAAACAATTTTAAAAGCAAAACAAGATAAATTACTTTCCCCTTAAGTGAGGAAGAAGTAGTTAATGAAGAAGTTAAGTAATACTAACATTAAAAATTAAAGATGGGCTAGAGCTTTTTCTTTCTCTCTTTTTTTAATTTTAATGAATTTCCAATTCTCAATTCTCAGAGTAACAAAAAAGTATGGAAGCAATATTTATAGTTTTGATAAAAAAATTCAAAACTTAACTTGAGTAAATTTAGCAATTATTGTGGTATATAATGGTTCACACATAGGTACATGAAGTAATTTCTCTAGCAGGCACTAAAAAAAGCATTAAATAATTAAAAATACAAAGATAAAACAGTATTGAAATGAGTAATGAAAATATATTTATAAATAAGAAACGCCTTGTGATTATGCTTCAGCTTACATTATGTTCTTCAACTACCTATTGCAAAGGCTTCACATTAAAAACGTTCCAGCTAACTTATAAATCTCTGAATACCTGAACTGCTTACCAATTATTTCATTCACACACCTACATCATGGCTTACTGATTTTATTGGTAAAGTGTCTGTAAAAACAGATTACAGAGTATTTAAATGTAAGAAAATCAATTTAAAAGTTAGGCTCCTAGGATCCCTATTCACACATTCCTGAAACTGAAAGGAAGGCTGACCAATTAATCCAATAAAATTTTAAGGATTCCCATGGAGTGGACAGACTCTTACTGTGCACGCCTTGTCTCAGTGATCTAAAACTTACATGGCTGCTTAAAATTTCCTACGTCTTTTACTATATGTTTACATAATATCTGCTGTACAACTTTTAAAATCACCAATTGTTTTACATAGCTGGAAAAACCAAAAATATAAAACATTACTAAAGGCACACATGTAATACATATTTAAAAGATATTAACAGGGTTCTTTTACATCAAACCACCCATTTTTCTTTCCCACACACTAGAAAGGAGAAAATTAATTAGCAGCTACCATATATGAAATTTTGGAAGTGTGACTATGTTTCAACTCCTTATTTCCATGTTGTAGAAAATAACTGACTATACTCAGTAACCAAATTAAGACAAATAAATCTGATATGCAATTACTTAACACTCGCTTGATACAAAACACATCACTACAATAATTTTGTATCTCATGTTCAAGTATTTGAGAATGAATTTGCAATGAACAGAACTTACCAATGTAGACCCTCCTGCTGTATCTCTGCATCAGCAACAGAACAAACACATGCAGTGGAATAAGGTTGATGATGAAAACATAACCACCCCATGCAGAGACCTACAACAAATAGAACAGGAAATTAGATCTGAAAATATCTGCAAATTCTTACGACAGCCAATGCTGGATTTAGACAACTTGATGGTCTAGCAAGAAAACACAAAGCCCATCTACATGAGCAGTCAAAAACTACTACTACTACCACCAAAATCCTACTCAATATATATTATAAAAGAAAAACAGACCACAACAAAATGCACATATTAAAAGTGTTTGAAATGGGCTGATGGATTTCCTAGGCTACCCTTCCTGGATCTCCTCCTTCCACGTTAATCTGATCATACTGCCAAAGAAGAATGTGATGCTGGAGGCTTTTCCCAATAGTGAAGGCTGCAACACAAGGCAGCAGTAGGATCTGTAGGACCGTGACTTGGACTTTGATGATCTTCATGGGTCCCTTCCATCTCAGGATATTCTATGATCTCATGTAGGATCCAAAACCTAATATTTTGACAAACTTAGCACCATGCTCTGCACTTTTTGCTGGAGACAGGGAATACTATTTCCAGGCAGAGAGGAGAAAGGGAGCAAGGTACACCTCCAGGAGCAGAACTCCGGGACCAGAACAGCCAGCGCAGGTTGCAATGTAAGGAAACAAACAAAAGGAAGGGTATGGATGCACATGAAAGCAGGACTGAGCACTGTGGAATGATATACAACAATATTATAGATATTGCAAACCTGTGGCAACGAGCTGTTGAGAAGGACTGTTATGGTATACTTAGAACTGAAATACTACAAATGTTATTAACAGATCACTGATTGCTGGTTTAGGTAAGGATTTAATGAGGTATCATTACAATGCGTTATCTAAATTTCTAACATATTTAGAAGGGCTCATTTTGACTAGACAATCTGTATTTTAACATGTTCTCTTGTCAAATTACAGTCTAGACTTCTCCCATGTGCACCATGCCTACCCCAGATCTTCATTTTTAGCGTGCAGTAGCTAATGTGGTTTTCACTTTAATTGCACTTTAGGGTTTAGATTCATGTAGATATTTTTGAAGCCCTAGAATCCAAAAAGAAACCCAAATTACTATGTTCAATAGAACAGATTCTAAAAAAAGCATGAGGCCAAGTATTATGTCTTTTGACACTAATACTACAAAACCCAGCATTTCAAAATTTGACGTGAGCAATTCAGACAATGTGGAACAAGTAGAATAAAATAATCTAAGTTTTCTAGTAACTCATTTCAGATTATCAAAATCTTATTACCTAATTACTAGTATGGAGTATCATGGTTTACACAAGCAAGTTTATTTAATGGAAGCAAACACTGTATGAAGACAAGTAAGATAGAATAGAGTTCAAACATGTAGTTAGAACACTGTCACATCTAGGGAAAGGTTTGAATGAAGCAGGTCACAAACAGTTTGCATGGACCAGAGACCTGCATCCCTAACTATCAAAATATGAAACCAAATCTAAGGTCTGAAAATTATACTAAAGATGCACTTTGGAACTTTTCAAACAAGACTGAGGCATTCTCGTAGATTGGCAAAAAGAGTGGAGACACGCTATTACTCCTACAGGATTGCTTCGATTTAAAACTTCCTTTTATTTTACCTCCTTGTCATAAAAAGCTGTATGAAGCAGAAGCTGATGAAATAAGATAAAGGCTAAAAATATAATCCAAGGAAAAAACAACCTTCTCTATATTGAATGTAATGAAGGCTACGAGTCAAATTACCACAGTGAGTTAGGCATATATTATAAAGCAGATTTAGTTATCAAGAAAGATTTGTCAGTTCACGCAATATCCATCTGCCTTTCAAGAAGCTGTTCCCCAAACTTCCCATTTAAGGACTGACTCCTACTACCTCAAAATTGTGATTTAACTTCCAGCTTACACTGAAAATGACTAATTCCACCAGAGAAAGATGAATTATTACAATATAACAAATAGTACAATTATCCTTTGTCCTAAAAATTTACCTAAGTAAAATACCTAGATGGGCAACTCAACAAAATTCTTTCCAAAAGGGAAATACAATATAGGGAAAGCCATCACCTATGTGGGATGAAGTAGATACAAGGAATAAAATTCTATCATCTAATCACTGAGATCTGAAGCTAACCTACAGACAAATCTGAAATTTTCATGAGCTGATAGCACTTGAAAGGAAAAAACCAGCCCACCCCTCCCCCCCCCACATTTAAAGTCAAGCACTGATTGTCATGATGACATTGATTCATAAGTTCTGATACCATACATACACTAGATCACATATTCTCATACAATCCCACACACCAAGATTGTAAGAACTTGTTATTGTGTGATTTTTCAGCAGTAAATGTGTGGAAGTATTTAATTTGTTATCTGTATGCTTATGAAGGCACTTTTAGAGAATCTTACTAATAAATTGGCACAATATAAAAAAATACTCTGGTACATAAATATAACAATTCAAAAACTTGCAGCTTTTGTGCAGTTAAATATGTACCAAAGCTACAGGACCTTTTCACTATAATACTATATAAACCACAATGCTGCGTATAAAGAAGTGGCTCTCTATTTAGCAGTGTGGCAAAAGGAGGAGAAATGGAATGAAATAAATATACTCTTAAAAAGAAATAGCTATCCTAGCCTCTTTGGTGACAACCAAAGGGCTATTATTTCCTGTATTAACTGCAAAAGTCTCCGAGGAAACCAAACGGACATTAAAGCTAGAGGAAAATTAGACAACAACCAGACAACCTTTGAATTAACCTTGTACTTTAAGGCACATAAACCAATCCAGAAGTTCCTTGTTCTTGCAAACCTAGTTACCTGATGGTAGAAAAGCAGTATTTGAGACCTCAGTCTTAACTGTCACCAAGCAATTAGCCTGGCTGTCTCACCACTGGCTATTTCAAGGATAATTTATTTTTCATACAGTCACAAAAAGTTTACCGGGGAAAAAAAAGATGTTTGATTCAAAGAGGAAAATTCTTCAAGTCTAAGGTTTCAGAAGACAGAGAAGGGGGAAAACCAATTCCCCTCATTTTTCTACTAGTTTTATCTCCTCAATTTTACTGCTGTTTCTCCCCTCTGTTAGCCCTTAGGAAAATCTCTGCACTAGCCTCCATTTTCACAGATCAAGAATGAAAATTTATGATCATTTATTATGACACTGTAATCATTCATCAGTTCTGGTGCTAAGCTTTACTTTATGGCATAATTATACCCATAGAAATAGCTTTCAAAGTTATAAAAATGTAATATGATTATTATTGCATTATAGTAATGACACACAGACACAAATATCAAAATTATACTTTAATTTATCTGTACCAAAATAAAAATCCAACTGAATCAGAGCACCTATTCACAGTATGAGAAAAACTTATAAGTAAAACTACTGTATTTCAAATTTTTTTCAAAAATTGTTTTAATCATGTTTATTCAAATACTTGACACTTACATGTTAAGTTGTTTAGTCATATATTTAAGGTTTTAATAACAATACGAAGCAGTAATTTTATATTATGGCTCCAACAAAGATTAAAATATCCTTCTTCTCTTCATTAACATATGGATTATGTAAGTCCTACTCAAATAGTTCAGCTATTATATATATATATAAAAGCCTTACCATGTAAAAGTAGGATAGACAGCAGCAGATTGTCCAAAAGACTGACCCAGTTTTCACAGACTTCACCTGGAAAAATAACCGAGTATTATGAATGACAAATCCTGGACAATATTCAAAAGTTTCATTCCAAAACAATTGTCAAGAGAACTTCTTTAACCCGCATCAAGTTATATTTTATGCTTCTGAACTGTTGTCCATAAAATCATAACACAAATGCAATTCTTTCACACACAAAAGTCAGATCTATTTCTCTAGCAAAGGCATAAAGCCCAACACTCTGCCTTATGATCTGTTGTAGAAAGGTAGTTGCAATGCCTCTGTGCTACTTTCTCTGAGATATTAGAGCAGTTTACAATGCTAAGTGAAGACCATCCATGCCTTAATTCATCTGCAATTAGAGACAAAGGCGCTATTCTGTAATTTTGAAAAACTCACTTAAGGTTAACGAGAGCATCCAGATACTACTAAAGGTTTAGCAGGATCCAGAAATTGCCCCAGGAACATGAATTTGTCTGCAACTGGTGGGGGTGACTGTGGTGAGGAAAAACAGGAATGAAGAACAGACATTAAGAAAAGCTAGGAAGTTGTCCACATAATGTATTTGATTCCATAAGAGTTCATGCAAACATTATTGCACTCTGCAGTTTAGTTAAACATGAACTCCATGAGAACAGATAACTGCTAGGATATCTCAGTTATTCTGAAGTAACAACATAGGTTGTTTCAATCATTGTTATCAAACACAGTACACCTTTCCAGCTGCAGCTATTCTAAAACCATATTATAAAAAACTGCATTTAAGTAACACCAGTCACTTGGTCATGAAAAAATTGAATTCTCTTTCCATTATATTCCTATCAACTATATCCCAAGTTTGAAATATTCTAAAGCTAAAATATTCGTGAATATGCATCTGCTTATGAAAACCAGAACTCTTTGACAAAATTATGGAGAAAGCTGTAGTGACAATGTGCTTATGTGGAGCCACGCTAAATGAAAAGTACAGGCATTCCAGAATACACAAGGGACAGTACCCTACAGTGTCTGTGCTGAATTAACAATATAGTTAGGCTATTTATGTTATTTCCAAAGTAGGTTCAATAGCCCAGAAAAACTCCAGCTTCCCTAAACACCTTCATGTAAAACTACATTACAGATGAAACTCTACACAGATTAAGGAGTGACAGACATGCTGCTTTTGCAAGCAGGCTAATTAAAAGACATAAGACTATTTCTTTAAGCACACAAGTAACACTAATATCTGACTGTAGACAGCTTTGAGTATTTAATTTGGGTACTTAAGTCAAAGCCCAGATCCTCCATACAGTCAAAAATTTTTCCAGAAGACAATTCAAAGCACTTCTTTTTTAGTCTACTGCTTTTCATCAGCTATATAAGGAGGCTAAAATTTGATGCACACAGTACTAATACCTCAAAACTGAAAAACAATCCCTGTGTTTGTTTTAGATTTATAGACTCATCATCATTTTTATTACTACTATAGGACACACTTCAGTGGAACAGTGCTTTTACACAGCAAACTAAAGAGCATGATTATGGAGTTGTTCAGATCATGTGACTTCTCAGTACTTGCCTAATCTAGAGCCAAGGGGAAGAAAGATGAGAGGGAGGAAAATAAGAATTCAATGGATTCTAAGAAAAATCAGTCATTTGGTTGGAGGAGGAACCAAAAAACCTTTCCAAAGCAAAAGACTCAGCAATTACTTACCCATAAATAGTATGTGAACTGCAGTGCAAAAATAGCTATGCCTTCATTGTCAAACGATCCTGCTACTGATCGGGATATGTAACCTGGAACTATGGCAATAAAACAGGCAGCTAAAAGCCCTGCTCCCTGGTTCCACAGTTCTCTGGTGAGCAGGAAAGTAGAAATAGCTGTAAGGCCGCTAAAAACTGGTGCTAGAAACACACATACGTCTCTTATATGCACTGTCACATTAAGCATATTTAAAATCCAATGTATAAGGCCTGCTGTCACCATCAGTCCTGGGTATACCTACACGAAGATACAAGACAAACCAAAACACTAGGTTATTACAGAAAACTATCATGGTAGGTTTGTTTACATATAACTTGCAATGAAACAATAATTTTTTAAGCTGATATAAGCAGTGAGTATTAGCATAAGTTAACAGAATTATTTTAGTGCTCCTTTAATCATGTTTTGACAACACCACTGAATACCATAGGCTCTTTTAATTTTATCCAAATGCTAACAATAAAATATAATCTACTTCATAAATGAAAGAGCAGCATACAGATAATATCCCATCTTGCTTGACATTTATCATACAATGAAAAGAACTTGTCATTAAGGTATGGAAGCAGAAACTAAAATTTGCAAGAGAATTTCAAGCCAGCTACGAGTTTAACAAGCCCCAAAAGTCTAATACTTCAAGAAGAAACCCAAAATCTCCAAGCCATTTTCCTTTAAAATATACCATGCCATTCTTTCACTTCTTGGTACCAACAGGGAAAGAAAATGTGCATCAACAAGATTTAATTTTTTAAAGCTGAAAAGCTGATGGTCAGTCAATTGAATACTATGTATTTGCAAGACATGAGTAGACACCTTTGGATATGAAAGATTAAAATAAAGTCCTGTAAAATTAAATTAAGATGTGCTCCAGAAAGGTAGCACAGACTTACACAAATCTATTGAACCCATCATAGAACATTGGAGAACTTCAGAATATTCTTAATAGGAATTCTACCCTCCGACATTTATCAACATTAGAAAAATCAATACATACCAGAAAAATTAAAATGTACTTCACCTGCCTTAGTTTCTTTCAAAAACTAAGAAGGGCATTGTACTAAATTAAATTAACAGATGACTGAATGTTCCCCTGCATATATTTTAATTCTTTTTCCAAGAGGTTTTATTTTGCGTAAGACAGGTATGGAAAACATGCACCTACATGTTACATAAAAAAGTCTCCAGCATCTCTAAGATACTAAAAAAAATGGTTATCTAACTGTTACAAAAAACATGTAAATGCCTTTAAGTGTTATATACTATCATTAAAAAGCTTTAATGAGCCTTCACACATTAAGAAACACACGGCTGCATTACTTAGTGTTACTAAAGCTATTCCAATGAATGATATTTGCATTCTGATTTGATAACATTGTTTTGTACACCTTTCCTGTCTGGTAGCTTGCACCGATACCAATCTTAACTAGTCCTGATGCTTCATACCTTGTGATCTAATTTCACAAGGTCTTCTCCCAGTGAAAGTCCTAACTTTTTTCCCATACATACATGAAGTCTACTCAGCACACATCACTGGATTAAAACTTGTAGCTTAAGAGATTTAGGTAACAATTTTGAAAAAAAATTCATTTTTTAAAAAAATGTTTTTCCTTTATTGGTTTTGTATACCAGAATTACAGGAGTCATAATACCCTTATTTGTTACTATTAGAATTTCATATGTAGGGAAGTTCTGTACTTCTTGGTCACAATATGCTACTGGATAAAGACTAAGGCATGTTGACTTAGTTTCTGCAGATAAAAATTAAAAACATCTCAATATTCCCTCTTCAGCAATTTCAGCAATTTGAAAATAAAAGCATATTTTATTAAGATTCTTTTATCAATGTCAAATTTGTACTGAAAGTTCAAAAAACTTCCTGAAAAGTAATCTTTAATTATTTTTAATTTATTAAATTTATTAAATTTATTTTAATAAATTTATTATTACAATACTTACAGTTCCACCTACTATTCTTCCTAGTGGATACCATGCTCTTTCATCAAACCAATTTAAAAATTCATAAAACCCATGAGATGCAAGATGATGTGTTGATCTATAGTTAAACCTAGAAAGAAACAGCAGAAGGGTAAGATAAAAATCAAGAACTTTAGCCTCTCATTTACTATGTAAGTACAATGGCCCTCTCTATATCTGCAGAGTTTTAAAGTAAATTACTAAGTTCTCAGCTACTAACAACTATATTTTCTTCACTTCTACAGCCAGTGCATATACACAGATGATTGTTTACAGTTTTTGGTGGGTTCTTTTTTGTGTGTAAACATTAAAAGCTTTTCTTTCACTCTGCTAAACACTCTGGCTATTTTAAAAATAACTTTCTAAAACTACTAGTTTTCAAATACAGTCTATCACATCCAGTCAATGCAAGACTCTCGCTCTGAGACAAGGACAGCTACATGGCACATTTGCTGCTGCCCTACTTCATGTAAAATTGATGGGTGACTCATGCAATAATAGGCAACGGGAATCAGTCTATTTGTTCACGTTATCAAACTAATAGCCTTCTTTCAATCAGTAAGAATCTACACAATGTAGAACCTCTGCAGATGAAGTTTAATCTTCAAAGTTTGTACATTCTCTGCTGCAGAGAATTTCTAGTACAACAAAGGGTCTCCCATGCACACCCCTTCAGTTCAGTCTTCCACACTGTCTAAAAACCATTAAAAAACATCAACAGACTGCTATTAAGGCATTCATCTTCCGCCTTCCTGGCCCAAAGTATCTCAAACTTCTGATAACAAAATTTTTAAACTATTAAAATGTCCATTAATTCTTGAAATTAGGTATCAGGCTGCGAGAAGAACTACAGTGCACGTTATCCCAAAACAGCAACTCTTTAATGATCATTCAAAAGCCAAACTAAAAAGGCTACAAATACTGAGAATATGAAGCTTTGTAGAGAAAGTTTAGGTAGAGAAAAGCCTGGGTGAACACAACTTTTAAAACAAGCAGTATTCACAAAGCCAACCCTTTAAACACATATTCCAATTGAAATTCAGTTAACCAGGTGAAATTCATTAGTTAAAGAAGTATTAAAGATTTTATTCATTAGCTAAGCAGAGGTTCAGGTAAGTAAATGGAGTACAACAGACAAAAAGTTAGATGGGCAAACCACCATGAAAGACTTCCAAAGACACTGCTAGAATTCAAGCCTAGAAAAGCTTGTGTGTTTTTCATTTTGTCTACTTTATGGAAATATCCCCTTGTATCAGAAATACGCATCCCTTCTAACAAAGATTTTTAAACTAAATAAAATTCTTTTGCATCTCTAGGATCCCAAAATATCACAGGTTTACTTTGAACTATTTCATTTCAACAGAATTAAGCTAATGTCATTTAAGACTGCAAATCCCATCAACCTCCTAACTGTTTAATCAGTACAAGTAATATCTGAAATACAGCCGCACTGAGGTCATGAGCAGATTTCTTCATCTACACAGTAGAAGAACAAAAAAACCTGAAATTCATGTTCATCCATCAACAAATTTGCATGTTTCAAATGACTAAACTACCACAGCATCAGTCAAATGATAATAAAAACAAGTAAATAACAAAGTGAAGTACTTTCAAGAACAGTCTCTTACATCTGTTAAATAAGCAGTTATATAGGATACATTAACTGATAAAACTGTGGACTTTCAAAAGTCATTAGTCATGTTTATGTAAGAAAATTCACACGAACATCAGTCATTCTGACCTAGAAATCTTTGATTCAAACAGCAATGTGACATTGGTTTTTAATAAGGCTACAACTATTCCCATTTGACTAGATTTCTAAATATTAATTAATTCTCCAGTTCTGAACTGTCAACTCTAACATGATTTATGAAATGCTGTACCTGCAAAATTAGCCTCTTATCTTAGTATAGCAAGGTCTGTTGTTAATTTGTTTAGTGCCAAGTGCCTGCAGTATGGTATGTAACCTATCAGGAGTTTCATATTGCACAGGACACACAGAACCCATCCAGCTACAGACTGGACTGAAATCACTGAAAACTGCCAACACTGTTATCCTAGAACTTTAGAAAGGGAACAAGAAAGATGTTTACTAACATGGATTACTTTCGAATTTTTAAATGATGACTCAAACTCACAGAGGCTACAAAAGTATGACTAATGTTTACTTTTACAGCATCAAAAGATCAGTTTAACAAATGAAATAGGCAAGAAGAATACATATTGGCATTCTCCTCATGTTTCCAAACAGCAAAGCTTCGTAACTGACTTCAGAAGGATGCGAACAACTGTCTTGTGATTTGGCAGCATCCCATTAAGCCTTTAATAAGAATGAATTACCACTCAAAATTGAAATGCAAGGTAACAGCATTTTACTTCTACCACTTGAGAGGTAAGAATTTAATCTTCCCTCCTTATATACTCTTAGACGGACACAAATCTATTAACCCTTCTTTCAAAAAGTGATTTTTTTGCCACAAATGAAAGCATGCAGTGACAGTTGTGCATATCTTTACAGCAGAAATTACTGGCACTAGTACAGGTACATTGATTTTTCACTGTGAGAAGACCTGTGAGAACAAGAAACAACCTTCTAGATACAAAAACTAAAAAACAAACAAATTTAGAAGCTTAATTCAGCACCTTGCTTCGACTTAAAAAAAGAAAATGCCCACTTCACCTCCCACTAGGTAACCTGCCAACAAATATAAGTTAAAACGTCAACATAAACATATGCACACATCAGGAAAAGGTTGCTGTGATGTTGCATATCAGAGCCAGCTTCAGGCATGGACAAACTGGCAGCAATGGGCAGTGCACCAGACAGAAGTATAGTCTGGCAATCATGATGATGCCAGTATTATGCTCTGATACCACTTAGCCCTTCATAGCACTGCTCTCCTCTAGGGATAAGCCTGAACCTTGTGAAACTGTTTCCCTTTCAGCTAGAACGGAGAGAGCTGCTAACAAACAGCGAGCATCACAAACTGCAGTCATACCTTCTTACTATCTTGGTACTTTTCATACTGTGCTTGAAATGCAGCACAGTGGTATTGTATTTCTACTGAAATGCTATCACAGTATCTGCAACTATCTGTAGGTTTCACAGGGCTGTAGAACAGCCCTGGAAAATATTAGAAAAACTGAGACCTTTGCCTACACCCACATCTGGGAGATTCAAGGGCTGCAGCTGAGGGAGGAATCATAACAGAAGCAAGAACAGCCAGTGCTGGGTAGGGGTTGCATTTCAGGTTTGGGGGTCACTGCTTGCCCCAGTTCTTCCAGCTGCAGCAGCAGCAGCAAGAAGTGATATTTAGGGTTTCTATCCAGCCCTCCTTCTGACCTACTCCACCTTACCCAAGGAAACACTGGAACTGAAGTACACTGCTGGTTGCACTGACTAAATAGTATGCAGCACCAGGTGACAGAACCAGAGCGAAGCAAAGGATCTCTTTTCTGCCACCCTCAACCCTCACACCCATCTGATCTTGAGGTATGAGAACAGATTACCCACTTCCCAAGATTCCCTCTCATCCTCCTTCACCCCCTTGAGGCAAGTCGATTTGAAACAGACGTGAGAAGAATAAAGAATAAAATTATGTGAAGTACATGTTAATTAAATACTTAGCTAGAACGACTGAGACAAATATTCAAGTTCTCAGTCCATGCTGCGAAGAAGATACACACTTGCTAATATTCAGCTAAGGGCCTGACACCAGGAAACGATGACTTCTTATTTTAGTTGACATTCTAGGAGGAAAAGTGATGCTCTGCTGTTCTCCTTGCCTCTTTCTGTCAGGTCTGTAGTTTGAACTGTCTCATCCTCCAAGTTAAGCTTTAAAGGAATAAACAATCCTAAGTCTTTGTATGTTTCAGAGTCCCAACCATGAAACTAGGCTGGTATTGTAGTTGGAACCTTTGGGGGGATGCTCTAATGATCACCTAAGTGCTCTGTGTATGGTACCATTAATTTTGTGGCACTGTTGCAGATACCTACATTACAGCTGGTTCAGTAGACAACTGGCGATAAGTTAATAAAGATATGGTTCTCATTTTTAAAGCGTATTTTAACATAGAACAGAGTATAAGCAGCAACAGCAGAATAACTGAAACAGAGGCATATTTTTTTTTAGTATCAACATTAATTTAGAAAGCTTAACTAGGCAACTTGCAAAGCAAAGCCTGTAAAGTTTTCACTTATATATTATGCACTGTTAATACATGATCTTAACTATCTGTTCCTGCTTAGGTTTGATTTTTATTCCTTGCTATGAACTGCCTTTTTGATGACACAAGGCAATACTGTAGGATGATTACTTAATGCTAGTCACAGCAATCATTCTCTATCCAGGAGCTACAGAATTCTCCAGCACTTCACAGCAACAATTATTGCTATATTTATAAAGAGACGTCTTTGACATTCCTAGGTTTAGTATTTCCTTGACAAAGTACTATTTAAGGTGAGTATTAAAATAAAATTCAGCCTACTGAGAAAATAAGAACATATAGAAAAGAAGAGCACATGTACAGTTACTTCATCCAGATCTAAACAACACTTAAAGCAAATTACACTGACGGTGATGGAATTCATTTGACCCCTCCATTCCAACAGAGTGCAAGATTAGTGTGTTGCTTCTTGTGGGAATGGTGACTGTCTAAACCCCAATCAATTTCATGCTATTATTGCCCCATCATCTAGACTTTTTATCCAGCACTTTACAGCCATCTGAGAATATGTAATCTCCTTACAAACAGAATCTGTTGAAAATTTTCTAAGCCTTCAATTATAAAGGCTTCTGTGCTCTAAAAGTCTTCAGCTGCAGATGCACAAAATTTTCACATCTGCACACTCATAAAAATGACAAGATACAAACTGTGAACATTACAAGCTATCTGAGTAATTCTAGGAGTCAGTTTTTAATGCAAATGTAGATTACAGAATCAATTCGGCCATACAGCATCTAATTAGCGATGGCAAGTCTAGATTCTTGAGAAAGATAGTTGAAGATTGACTCCATATCCGACATATTCTTTGCATCCAAAGGAAGAATATATTCAGCAACACTATGGAAAATCTAATGAGAAACTTAAGTAACTTCCATTGAAACAAAGAAACATCTATGCAGTAATCCATATTAAATTTTAAAACACCTGCTTGCCCACATACTACACTAGAAGTGCAACATCCTGCAAGTCTCATTCTGAGCTCTGTATCTGCAAATAAGCAATTAGCACAATGAGCTCTGCATAAGGTTTTTAAAATGGAAGTGTAGCACTCATCAATCACCTAATTAATTCAAGGCACTATGGAAGTCTTCCTCATCAGGAAAATCTTTACTTGTGTTGCAATTATAACCTTGGTAAGTATGTATGGACATTTAAGCCATTTTCAAATAATCACCATCAGAATTTGGAGCAGCAATACCTATAGTCAAAAGCACTTATGACAGGTAAAGAGTCTTTCCTAGTGCCCACAACCCAAACCTATGGTGTTAAACCTCATGGTAAGAATACTCCACCTGCGTAAGAACCCATAAGATAGAGGGTGGTCCTGTGTTTACCCAAGCCAGAACTGACATAACTCCGCAAAATGGAAGAACAACCAGGCAATTTTATTTCAGAAAAATCTCACACTCCTTTCTTCTTAACTTACATTCATGTCAGTGGAATGGTTTTATTATAATTCTAATACAAACATACACTACATGAATTGTCCCTAATTAGCACATTTTTATGTATTTTAAGTCCTTATACAGCCACAAATCTTTTATTCTGGAATTCCTCTGGATATGCACCTACCATGGTTTTACGTGGAAGCTGTTATCACCTTGAACACTCAAGCTTCTGCACCTCACTGGACAACAAACATGCAAGGAATCATGAGCACATTAACTCTACTTCATTTTTCACAAGAGACACAGAACAGGCTTGCACAGTTCTTGCTAAACTTGATTGAAAGATAATTAATAAGACAAGTCCACCAGAAAGAAAAAAGAAAAGCTTTGACTGATATGGAGTTTAATATAATCTTAATTCTGATGGTTTTAGAGGGTTAAATATGCGATTTTTGATTGTTCAGTCTTTATGTTTTTATATTAAGATATCGGGATATGTAATTACTCGTAGCATTCTGAGATAGTACCAAGTATTTGTGATGGCTCCCGAGACTGCTCTGTATTTAGAGAAGCTCAAATGATCTGCAGGGGTTTTGGTGCAAGTAGGGCCATTTGAAAAGAGAAATACAGATCCTGCAAGTCAACTGTCAATCACAAGCCTAATGTTTGATAAAAGAATTGGCAGCAGTATTGTCATTCTGAGTTTCCTCAGGCTCAAAATTGGTCATAGACCTGTTTCTGATTTCAGATTTCGTAACTCTGAAAAAACCCACCCACTCAGAAAAATGTGGGAAAGGCCCCCTTGTTATACTAAGATTAGTAAGAATGATAATGTAACAAAATGGCAGGAAGTTTTACAGTGATGTGGCCACTCAGCTTCAAAAATGATGGAAATTTTGAGTCAAAGGAGGAAGAAATTTCTGTTCCTGGAATCCAGCTGAGAAACAAAACTCCTCCATTTTGTAGTATCTTTAGAATAATCCCTAAGGGTAAACCATTAGAAAGCCAAGGCAGAAAAAAAGGTGGGTGACACAATCAGCAGGGTACCCATTTTTTCAGGGCCAACATTCAACTAAGCTCAATGGAAATCCTGAAGAATACCAGAATGTTTATAGAATATCCATTAAGAATTACCATTAAGAATATCAGAATGTCCCCAGTGTATTTAAGAAGGATTACAGCATTCCTACTGCCACTACTTGGCATGGTATTCTCCCTCCCTGCAATAAGATGTTACGCTTCGCAAGTGCTAAAATCGGGAAGTGCATGCTGCCAGTAGCTTAATGATGTAAAATTCTACAAGGAGCATACAGTCACTCTGCTTCTTCAGAGAACCCAGGGCACCTCCACTATTTTTGCTAAAAAACTGAGCTTTTGAGAGCACTCCATAATCACAATTTGTATTTTTCACACAATATACCACCATCTGAAACCACGATATGCTTCCTATCACCACTGTAGTGGGTGTATATCTGCCTACAACTTCAGACACTTCCCTGATGTCTATTAGGCTTTTTCATTACTTTTTCTCTGTCTTGCTTTTGAACTACTCCATATCTCAAGGCAAATTATTATGAAAAGCATTGGTTTTATCCATATTAAAAGGCATACTTTGCCAGTGAATTCTGCCATTCGTAACATGTAACAACATTTTAGACCTAAGAAGAAAGTGATGATGACATTTTTCTTGGGACAGTTAAAATTCCCAAGAGGTTTCAAAGCTAAGATGGAAAAAGAATAATTTGATATTTCTACAGGCAAAAACTGAATGCTTGTTTTCTTTTTTATGGACATACACTTTACCCCAGATACTACACTGCAACTGGCATCCAAATTGATGACAGTATAGGTTCTCTATCTTTTGACAGCATCGGCTTCTTGAGAGGCATCAATTCTCTGCTCAATACAGTATTAACTACCACAAACTCAAAAACCCCTGTAGTGCTATGTTTGCTTCTTTCTGAGTGCTCTTGGACTACTCTATGGCACAATAAACCTTGTATGCTGCAACTCTGAAGGCTTTGCACCGAATTCAAGAATACGTTCAAGAGGGTGTTTCTTACAGATCAGATTTGTGCTGTACTTGTTTTTAACATGATGGAGGCAGCTTAACTCCAAGGTCTTCTAAGTTAAAGGAACGAGGATCGGCTTGGCAGGAAGGAATTGAAAGGCCATTAGCTGAACAATATATTTTAAGAGCAAAATATCCTTTCTGTGAAAAATTAAACACTAAAAATCAGTGAGGTGAACATGACTGCTTCACAAGAAGCAACAGAGGCAAAAGAGGACAACTAGCTCCCAAGCCACTTTTTTTCAGTCTCCTAGTACGGAATAGCAACCTGTAACATCTAAACAACTATAGCAGACTCCTATTAAACTGATCCCGAAAATACCTGCTATCTTGTAGCAAGATCTAATATGTGCCCAGAAGAGAATACTAACTTTTGTAATAGTCTGAAATACAGAGTACAATAAAGGAAATTTATTATTTATTGCAAGTATTTTAACTGTATTTTAACTACTTGGGAGTATGTGGCACAGCCTTCATCTCTGTTACATAATAAAGTCACCTACATGCTACAGTGCAGTGGCAATTGAGAAAGTACCAGCTACACCAAAATGTAGTTGAACCAACTTCACTTCCCATTAAGTGAAATTTAAGTAATCAGTGTGGATGCAAGATGGCCTGGCAGACTGCTTCTACGCTGTAAAATACAAGACACAGTAAAAAGTAAACAGGACCCTTAGAAAGGCTCCAGATCCCCCACGTTACAGATGATATTTAAGCAGTGACAATCTTATTTCTGGCAGAACATTTAAACTGTTATAGCACCATAGAAGAGCTTTTATTTTGTACAACCCTCAACAGTCAAGAGTCTGTTACTTGAACTTCTGTGTAACATGACAAAGGGTAAATCCAGCCAGAATCAGACATTAGATATTGAACCACTCTGTACAAATTAAGGCAACATAAGGTTCTTCAGCACATAGGAATTAAAAGTATCTACAGTGTTGTGGTTGCATGTCTAAGTCAGTTTAGCAAGTTAAAATAACGTAGCTTTTTATCCAAAAATCCTTATATATTTGCTGTTTAGTACATTTCTTAATGCACCTGCTATTCTTCCTCCTGCATTTAGGTCGGTCTCCCCTGCCTGAATTCTTTGACTATACTTTCTTTCCACTGGTCTCTCTGTAGGTAGATCATATTTAGTACAAGAATCTGGATCTCTCACAGTGCACCTGTTGAACTCCATCTGTTGCAATATCGACTTACTGACTTTTTAATACAATGACTGCTGAGAAAATAAAAATTGTTTCAGAGTGGATAATACAAAGCACCATCAGAGCAGAACAGACACAGTCTAACTTGAACAATTTCTGTCGCGTAATTAACACCAGGTTAAAAACCTAATTTTATCTAACTTAAGTATGTCTGCTCAAATTCTGCTTAACCCTTCAGTAAGCTGGCATAAATAGACACAAACATTGCAGTCACAAGGACTGCAGAAGCGATCAATTTTTACCTGTGGGTATGTATGTATATAGATAGAACTACCTGCAGAACAAACCAAACAATAAACACAGGGTTTACAGGAACCTAGAGACAGATCTAATTACGCCCTAAACAAATAAAGCTGAGAAGAAAAATGCATGAATAAAGCCCAAAGTGCAAAAGGGTAAGAGAAAAAAAAAATTCCCAACTCTAGGATGCCTTGTACTGAATTACACATGCAGATTTAACTGTGGCAGTTATCCTTCAACTAACCTTTGCTAGCTAAAAGGAGTGCAGAAGCGCTTCTAATCCGCTGCTGTCTGCAAATCGGACAAATTAGCTTGAATCACAGCTAAAAAGCAAACCACTCTAAAGACGCCATAACAGACAACAAAAAATGCTTCTATAAATACATCAGCAACAAAGGGAGGGCTAAAGAGAACCTCTATCCTTTGTTGGATGTGGAAGGAAGCAGTGACAAAGGATGAGGTGCCTAATGCCTCTTTGCCTGTCTTTTACAGTAAGACCAGCTGTTGTTTGGGTATCCAGCTGCCTGAGGTGGAAGACTGGGATCAGGAGCAGAACGAACCCCCATAATCAAAGGGGAAATGGTCAGCAACCTATAGCACCACTCAAACACATGCAAAGCTCTGTGCACTCCACCACCCAAGGGTACTGAAGGGAGCTGGCAGAAGTGTTCACCAAGCATTTTCAATCATTTCCCAGCAGTCCTGACTAACCAGAGAAATCCCGATAGACTGAAGCGAGCAAATGTGATGCCCACCTACAACATGGGTGTGAAGGAGGATCCAGGAAACTCCAGGCCTGTCAAACTCACCTTGGTGCCACGGAAGGTTATGGAGCAGATCATCTTGAGCACAATCATGCAGCACATACAAGACAACCAGGGCAGCAGGCCCAGTCAGGATGGGTTTATGAAAGGCAGGTACCTCTTCACCAACCTGATCTCCTCCTATGACAAGGTGATACACTTAGTGGATAAGGGAAAGACTGTGGATATTGTTTATGTTGACTTTACTGCAGCCTTTGACACCATTTCCCACAGCATTCTGGAGAAATTGGCTGCTCGTGGCTTGGACAGGTGCACATCCTGTCTGGATGGCCAAGCCCGAAGAGTGGTGGTGAATAGAGTTGCATCCAGTTGGCCACTGGTCACAAGTGGCGTTCCTCAGGGATCGGTGCTGGGGCCAGTTTAATACCTTTATCAATTATCCGGATGAGGGGATTGAGTGCCCCCTCAGACAGTTTGCAGATGTCGGGCAGGAGTGTTGATCTGCTGGATAGCAGGAAGGCTCTGCAGAGGGATCTGAACAGACGGGAATGATGGGCCAAGGCCAATTATATGAAGTTCAACAAGGTGAAGGGGTGGGTCCTGGACTCAGGTCACAACAACCCCCCTAAACACTGCAGGCTTGGAGAAGAGTGGCTGGAAAGCTAAATGGTGGAAAAGGACCTGGGGGTGCTGGTTGACAGCAGCTGAATGTGAACAAGTGTGTGGCCAAGAAGGCCAATGGCATCCTGGCCTGTATCAGCAATGATGTGGCCAGCAGGACCAGGGCAGTGATTGTCCCCCTGTGCTCACCACTGGTGAGGGCACACCTCAAATCCTGTGTTCAGTTTTGGGGCAAAAAGAACACTGAGGTGCTGGAGTGAGTCCAGAGAAGGACAGTAAAGCTGGTAAAGAGCCTGGAGCACAAATCCTATGAGGAGGAGCTGAAAGAGCTGGGGTTGTTCAGCCTGGAAAAAAAGAGGCCTATGGGGAACCTTATCGCTTTCTGCAATCACCTGAAAAGAGGCTGTAGCCCTCTAGGGCTAGGGTAGGTGGGGTTCAGCCTCTTCTCCCAGGTTACAAGTAATAGAACAAGAGGAAACGTCAAGTTGCGCCAGAGGAGATTTAGATTAGGTTTTTGGAAAAATTTCTTCACTAATAGAGTTGCTAAGCATTGGAACGGGCTGCCCAAGAAGTGGTCGACTCACCCACCCTTGAAGTGTTTAAAAGAGGTGGGACATGCTAGTGCTGGGTTAACGGTTGGACTCAATGATCTAAGAGGTCTTTTTCAACCCATATTATTCTATGACCTCAACTACTTTAACTGATTTTATTCTGAAGCAGATTAAAAGTATCCGCATGATCTATTAATACAGTCCAACAGAAGGGATGATGGCCCCTAGCTAAGGGCAAAAAGACTTCCAGCTGTTTGCAAAGTGACTGTATATCCTCACACTGGAGCAAATTAATGTGGGAATAGAATGTCACCAATAAAATAAACAAAGAAGCTGAAAGCAGAAAGTGGCCTTCATCATTCCTCACAATACAGTGGACTTTATCTTTCTAACCATATTTTGCATTCAGACACTTGGAGTGTCTGATTTAGTCTCAAATATGTATGGCAAGCAGAATTTAAAATCAGTTATCAACTACTTTTATATCTTTCATACTGTTTTAAGTAAGTTTAAACTAAGAAGAAACCCTCAATTTTCACTGAAATTAATTCAACCTGTTAAGAATTGTACTTAATGGTTACCAGTGTTCCTTTAAAGACTACGCACAAGAAACACAAGTGTAATAACAAAATATTACTTGCCTTTTAGGTATTTACACAGAAATGCTAAATATTAAGTGTACTGTGATGACAGCAGTGCTAGCATTTAAGACAGTATTTATAATTAATATTAAATTCCTGCCATGTACAATGTGAATTGAAGTTACATGTTTATTTTCTCAATATGTGATAGAATTTCTAGTATTGCTCAGTCTTACTGTACCATAGATACTGAGCTATTTCACCATGCTCCTCTCTCATTTTAGTAAAATCCAATTAATGCTTAGAAGTGACCTTAAAATGTGAAGGTGGGGGAACAGTGTTATGATGAGCTAGGCTTGCTATTACACGCATATGCTTTGAAGTTGTCACAAATGTTTTTACAGAAATATTCACAGACTACACCCACCATGGCCTCCTCTATCCTATGTCCAGGGACATGCCCTTTCAAAAGCAAACCACCTCAGTTGGCTACACTGGTATATACAGTTTGGTAGCTACAGCCCCCCTTAGAACAGTAAAAGGATAAGTTTCATTTCTAAAGCCATTTCACCAAATCAAAGTACATCCTTCCCCTGCTTTCTCCCGTGACATAAAATGAATGTGGGGAAAGGAGGATACTAAAGCAAGAGGTTCAGTTTCAATTCAGGTGGGATTGAAAATTCGTGTCCTGCAGGGTAAGAGTTGTTGGGAAGGACTCGGTCTAAGTTCTCAAGGGACAGCTCTTAGGTCACATAATCCTAAATCTTCTCTCTCCTTACTCTCCAAACTTGAATTAAACTGGTCTGTTGCAGGACTTTTCATGCTTCAATCCCCACCAGACCTCTCAACTCTCTCTCCACAAATGCGCTGTTCTGTGGCTTTCTCTTCTTGAAGGTAGCCCTGAAAGAAGACAGCAGATGGCACCATGTGGAACACACTCTCACAAAGTAAAACCATGATCTGCATATCTAAGAATGTTTCGTTGAAACCAGAGCGCAATGGAAGCGTAAGGAAAAAAGGACCCTGAAGCTGACTTACAAAAGCAAAAGGCAGAAAATAAAATTCAGTGATGGAACAATTACAAGCGTGACATATTTCACACAAAACATATCATCCGATCTTGTGCCAATCAAAAACTGGGCTTTACTGTGGGAGGGTGGGGAGCATATTGGTGAAGTAGTGGTGGAATACAAAATTAAAGCACAAAAAATTCCTTGGCTCCTGTTTAGCCATAGGAGAATAATTACAGTTGTCATTACTAGCTGACCTGAGACATCACAAATTAAGATACTGTTCCTAATGTTTAAGGTAGTCTCTCCAGTGTCAAGATCCATTTTCTATTTGGCAAATGAAAGATTAAAACTGTTACAGAGTAAAATTAATTGTGAGACATATGCAATAGCTTTTCAAATGTTACTTCAGACATCTGACAATAGATGAATCATTCTAGTCACCTGAGTAAGATAAAACAGTCAAAACACAGTAGCATTACACAGCTTCTTGGAGAACTCAAACACTGCATTGGCTTTCATGACTTTTCTCCTACAACAGTGAGTCAAAGGGATGTCCATTTACTGTTATTGTTGCCATCGATACAATGCCAAAGTTCCAATTTTGTTTTGCTGAATTTCTAAATTAGAAGAATTGCTACTTCAAGGCATTTTGTCTATTGCCAGAGAAAGAATTAAAGACATTTTAAAGACCGTTAATACCCAAATGACCAAATATTTCAGCCATGAAGATTAAATCGCCTTTTTCCAAGATAAATGTTTCAAACAATATTTATGGAATTCTCAGTTATTTAACTGAACTTCCAAATGCTGCTTGGGATAAGTTTAGCATAAGGAGAAAGCACATTCAATGTATGCAATAGACTATATATACATATATATAAAAAGGTGGATAAACATAGAAAACTACCCAGGAAAGGAAGGCTTGTTTTATTAGGTTTTGCTTTTGCATCACTCTATTTTCAAATCCTCTGGCTATAGCACAACATATTCTATTAAACGTGTTCCTCTCAATCAGCTGCATCCTCAAAAAAGTACTTTCCATGCCTAGACTTTCTTAACATTTCAATCTATTGTGAAGATAGGAATAAAAATAAGTAAAATCACACTACTTGAATTTAAAGAAGTTGGCTACCATTTGTAACATAATAATTGCAAAAAGAGAATTCAGAGACCGAAAAAATAAAGCCAAGAGCTCAAAAAATGTAGGCTGACCAGCCACGTGTGCTAGAACAGTTTAAAATTACATCATTACATGTTATTTTTCCCTTCTGTAAAATCCAAATTAAACCAACAGGATACAGAGTGCCCATACATACAGTGAACCACTATTTTAAATAAATGTAAATAATACTGTGTAAAACAGTCTAGAAGAAAATAGCAATCCCACTAAGAACACCACCAAAAATCAATATGCAAGCCAAACTCACATCCTCCATTCCAAAGTAGTTACCCAAGGATTTTGTTTAAGTGAGGGAAGTTTTGAAAAGGTGTTTTGCAATTCTTCATGGATTATCATCTGAAGAGAACCTGAACATGCTCTTTTACCTAACAAACTAATATAACCCATAAAACTGACTGCCACAGAAAATTATATGATAAGCATTGTAACACCCAGAAGAAATTATCATTTACAGCTTTTTATGTTAGATGGGCTCTGAAAAAGTAACATTTGATACTGGACTTGGGTCCCCCATAGCAGACAGACATTTTAAATATTGTTCCTTCTTCTTAAAGCGCTCATGGACAAACACTCAGTTATTCCTTGTTTAAAACAGACCATTTCTTTTTCTAAAGCACAGGAATATTGCCTCACATAATAGCAAGAACTTTGGAAGGATAGGAAGCATTTCATTCTCTAATATGCCAAAGGAGCTTCTACCCCAGGAAAGTAGCAGTAAGTTGGGAAATACAGAAGCTGATCTATTTTGTTTGTATCTATATCCTTAAATTCATTCCCCAGGCTGCTTCAACTTATGTAAGGTGTGGTGCAGCATTAGGATCAATTTCACAGTACCTCTCCAGCCCAGACCTAGCAGCTACCCACATTAAAAACATCTCAGTTTGATTCCCAGTAACAGCTCAGACGAAGACCACAAACTCTGCTCAGCTAGGGGGCCGGAAATAAAGTCTATGTGTTGGACATACTATAGCAATACGTGTCCTAAGTTCACTTTGTTCTCCAAGCAAGTAGTAAGACTGATGGCTCCAAGAAGTTTTGCTAAAGGAGTTAATAATAATAAAAACATTGTTACACATCCTGCTACAGGGTGCAGGCTCCACAGGCCCCAAAAGTAGCAACTTTAATGGCTTTTCTTAGAAAAGTAGAAAAAAGCCCTGAGGAACAGCCCTAAATGTCAGTACAAATGTACCTCAAATGGCTCACAAGAATGGAATTTTCAAAAATTCAAGAGGAAACTCTGCAACATATGCACAGTTAGAAATCAAATGGGAAATAACCTGACTAAATTAGAGGAGATTCTTGTGGAACAGCAGAGACACCTCCCTAAACTCAGTGTAACCTCAATCCATTTAAAATCTATTAGTTCCTACAGGATTTTGAATTTTCCTGCTACCTATACTGGCCAAAATTCTTATTCTCCCCTTTCCCCACCAGTTCAACATGAGACAGATTTAAAAACATGAGTATTAGGATTACAGGCTGCCAAAACTAGAGACTATTAGAGAGAGTTATGATAGGAAGCAAAAGCTAACCTTCATAAACCACTCTAACCCTATGTAATCAAATCAAATTTCTGCTTTAAAAACCAAACATATTAAGCTGTTCAAATAATAGGATATCAGCCAAAAAAAAAAGTCCATTCAAGGATTTTCGTTGTAGCATTTGCTCTAGTTAGTCAAGTGTTTGTGAGTGTTTGCTGAAGACCATTTAAAAAAAAAAATCATGGCATTAAAAGCTAAACTTGATGGTTCAGCTGACCCAGCCTACATAAAACATTTGGATATGTTTTCCTTTTCATGTTTCATTCTGCTATCCATAAATCAATAAAGGGTCAACACTTTGCAAGCATTCTGTCTCACCTCATACGTTTTCCAAAAGAAGTCTGTAGGGAGTCTCTGTACTCAACCATATTCTGCACATGTTTTATGAAGACTGCCCCTCCTACCTATCATGCATAACCCCATTACTGAACCCACATGAAATCTGATTAGGCATTCACCCCAATTACAAGTAGTGCAAGTGAGGAAAGAAGCACTACCTGCTAAGTAAGATGGTAGAAGACAGTAATACATGCAGAGCAGGGATTTGATTCTTACATGACTGCTATTTTATGAGGCCACACAGTGAACTGCTTTTCAGCTTCATCACTCCAACTGAACAAATCTAGCCTGAGGTCTCCCCACTCACAAAGCAGTTTCTGCTATGCCTTCAACTCTGTCCAATGGTCTTTTTCCAAATTATCCTCCTTCCATTACATGTCTAATATTTACCTATTTTTGCAATTTCAGAAGCAGTAGAGAAGTCCAGTACAGTCAAGTACACATCATCTTGACTGTTACCACCATATCAACCTCACAGAAAAATTTATTTGGCTTCAAAACAGCTCCCTCCAAGTAGGTCAACAGTACCTTACAACTGAGAAGCCCCAAAAGCCAGGCTAACCTGTGCTAACAGAGCTTCTCAACCCATGTCATACTGCAGTAGAAGTGATCAAAAAAAAGATGCCTGATTTGGATCCTCCTCATTAAAGGGAAGGTGGTGGTGGGGTGGCAAAGTCTGGAAGACTACTGTCACAAAAAAAATCTCTAACCTTTCCTTTCATAAACACACAGGCACCACTGAATCAGACCTGAACTCTATGCTAGAATATTTTTCCTACTATAATAAAATGGCAGAAAGGAGTTTGAATTACCTGAAATTCTGCTAAAATTATTAGTATTAAAAACATTCAAGTGTTAACAGCAAATATAATCTTAAAAAATGTATTTCAATAAAATAGAAATAGAGTAATTTTCACTTCACAGAATCAAAGCACCTGTGAATGAAGAGTGTGTAGTAAGTTTTTAATATGAATCTCATGAAATTTGCAACATCTCAAAATTAATTCAAAGTGATTATATTCAAACTGAATTGGAATTAGATGCTTTCCTGAGGTCTGGAAGTTGTCTAAGATTATAAACAAAAGGAATTGTTTTGGGGAAAATTCCTTAAGTCAGTGAGAAATGTTTCCTAGACAGATCCACATTTATGCACTTCACTTGAATAGGACTGTGTAGTGAGTTGAAAGGCTTTAGAAAGGTAGATCCAGTTTGGAGACAAAAGTGCCTGTAAACTCTCAAGAACACATTTACTACACAGTCTGCTGTCTATTTGCCCAGCAAAAGGCACCAGCAGGGAAGCAGTGGCCAGATGAATTACCTGGGTGGGTATTGTTAATTGATATTATTGACACTATCATCCTCTTTACACAATTTTTCCCCCTCTCCTTATGAATACCAGCTTAACATGCTCTTATTCACCTCTTCTTTCATCACTCCTGTTGCTCCAGTGTCTTAACATGCTCTGTATTTATTTGTATATGCCTTCCCTGTCACTCAACTCCAGTTTATCCTCTAACATCAGTCACTATTTACATTCCCTATTCTTCCTCAAAAATAAGAGACTAAACTGTAATATAAAAACTGGTGGTAAACTAGCTCAGGAAACTAAAATGTTGCCGTATTTCAACAATTTACCTCATTGAATCAACTTACTATGACTGCTTTAGAGCAAGCATGAAGAAAAAGCAGGACTGCCCAGTGGATGACAGAGGAGAACTACTCCAGAAGTCAGCTATCAGATCAGGTAACTACACAAACCCACAATCTCCAGTGATCGATCAATTCCATACACCACTTTTAATGTTCACTTCAGTCACATTTTGAATTTTAAGGAAGCTTTCATGTCACACTTATAGATGCTAAATTATGATTTCATTAATGAAACAAGTTTATAACAGCACAAGAATCCATCTGGCAAACATGATTTGAACGTAATAAAACCTGCATTTTTGACAGTGCTTGAAATAAAAATCTCAAGTTCCTTTAACCTGTCTACCTTCGAAACTCAAGCAATGGCACTGACCCTAGGTTTATTTTCACCCGTTCATCCCCAGCCACCAAACCCCACTAACGTTAGATGATGGTACCAGTGATGAGGAAGTGTATCACTGTTATACCTACCAGCCATATTTGCTACCAGGACAATTATGTTACCTCAGAGCAAGGTACAGTAAGCAACGGTCACCGCTAATGGCCAGTAAAAAGCAGATGGTTTGAGCGATCAATGCTGCTGGTTTGGAAGAGGCAAAGATGTATATGAGACTGTGGTAGGGCTCTTCAGTACCAAGAGCTGGCACGGATGTAGAAGACAACATTCCCGGCAGGAGAAGGTAGGCAAACGGAACTAATAAAGCCTACACTGGTGCACCATCCTGCACGTGCAAATTGGTACACAGAGGGTTTCATGCTCACACATACGAGCTTTGGTATTCCAGCCTAAGAAAGCTTTCAGTAAGGTAACTGATATTAATCTGGCTTTTAGCAAGATGTTAAAATTCTCAGGGGAAAGAGAAGTTTGATCTCATGTTATGGAATATGATTAATGATTCAGATACAGTTCTCACATGTGTGACTTAATGGTAAGAACTGTACAAACAGAATGAATCTACTATTTTGACAGTACTCCCTGAAGACTACTGATGTAACAAAAGTTGTTATCATTTCACTTGGTAGCAGTATCAGAATGCAACAGTCTTGGTAGATATATATATCTGTCTTGTATGTATACATATGCACACATACAGATTATTTTATATACTTATATATACATAGGCATATATGTATATGATGGAAGCAGCCAAAAGAAATAGCATATGGGCATGCTGGAGCTGTACTTTAGAAAATGAGTGCATTGAAATTAGCCCCTGTGCAAGTGCTCCATGATTTTGGTTGCCTTGGTTCTGCAGCCATGTTGGTATTTAAGGCAACACCTGACAGTAAGAATGCTCTCACTCAACAACAGAGTTAAACCTGCTGTTGTACTTTCATGAACAGCTTTCACTCTGCACTTGTCTGTACACAGCACCAAAATGGAGCTCTTGGTCCACACAGCCATCAAACCAGCCAACACATGAACCAAATGTTGGACATGAAACCTGTCCATTGCAATGTACCATCACTATCTATGTTTCAGGTTCTTGGCCTTACAATGAAATCCTGGAATTAAATGCTGGAGGCCTGCCAGTGGCACATCTTAATGTCAGTGCTGCCTGACTTCATGTATCAGCTCACCTGACTTAGAAGCTGCCAAGAAGTACACGTATATCTCAAAGTCTCTGGACCAGCTCAAGTATGGAAAGTAAACATGACATGAGAAATAAACCAAAAAGTGAAAATACTGCACAAAACAGGTAGTCAGTGTGAAAAAAACCCTACTCATAATGTACAGGTCACAAGTTCTTAAGTGACAGCATGGTGACCTCAAAATACCAGTTTGGTTTACCTTGCACAGGCATTGTACTTCAATGGAGATCAAAAACTAAACACTGTTCTCTCTCTACTACCTGGGCCTATCGTACTACATTTGGGTCACTTCTGGAAGAAATGCCAATACAAGTGAGTCTCAGTGGCTGATTTCACAAAATGAGCAAATCTCCCTTCTACCCCAAATCAAAACCTAATTTTACTGTCAGAAAGGCAGCTTGAAAGAGACATCAGGAAAAAAAAGGTATTTGATTCAATTAATATGTAGAAAACCCAAAGCAATTCTGCCTTTCTTCCCACCCTTGATGGTTTCATATGTTGATAGTAGTAAACTGGATTCCAAAGTAAATGGGAAAGCTTTCTACACCTTAGAGGCAACAATATTTTTCCATTCAAAAGAATAAATGATTTGCCTAATGCTCATCATGTTATCAGATATACCTCAGCTTCCTCTCTGAAGCACAAAACAAATACTAGAGAATAGGTGACTGACTTATCAACACACTGCAAGATAGCCTATGCAAGCTTGACAGAAAAAGCCAAAAGAATTGAGAAAAATATCAAACTGTTCCACAGCAAACTCCACAGCTACTGTCCTGAAGAAAAAAAAAAAAAAATTCCAGTTTACCAAGGGAAGCTGCTAAAGAAGTGGTTAAAAAAAAAGATTAAAAGCAGTGCACTGTTACTAGTCTCTTTCACAAGCTCCTTTCCTTTTCTGAATCATATTACATTCAGACTTGTAAGACCCTTGCAACTATGAAAAACCATTCCTACCTAGCTATTCCACACTGTTTGAGAGAGCACCATCATTTTTTACTCTTTCCAACATTTTTGCTGCAGCAATAGAGAAAGCCCTTTGTTTTCACTCAGTTTCTACCATTTTAGGTTCTCTTTCCTACTAATTAACTTAAGTGCATTTTCCTCTACCATTTCTGGCATGCAGCAACACGACACTGGCATGATTCTTGACATTTCAACTGCTTCTCACAGACCTGCATTAAAATCAATGAGTTTTGTCAACTTCATCTATTTCCTAATTAACAAGGGTACATCCAGCAGCACAGGCAGCAATGCCTTCTGTTAGTGTACTCAGGAAGATGACTTTGCATCAATCTACACATTGCTTTAAACAGGAGTTTATCTTTACAGCCATATCATGACTATGAACTTAACTCCCATAGCACCATTTTAGTGTCCTTCAGGGCTTAATAATAAGTTACGCAACTCAGCACTGTAAAATTTTCATTTATCCAACAAGGATGAGTCTTGATTATAAAAATCAGATAAAATTTGCACAAAAATGTAGGTTGCATGCTTAAAAGTTTCCTCCATAATATAAAGGAAAGCCTTTATGCTTAAACTGAGATTAGAACTACTCCACAGGATACAACCTCAGGTTCACAATCTCATTGCAGATGTGTTTAAACTACACTCCTCC
This sequence comes from Aphelocoma coerulescens, assembly GCF_041296385.1. Lineage (NCBI taxonomy): Eukaryota > Metazoa > Chordata > Aves > Passeriformes > Corvidae > Aphelocoma > Aphelocoma coerulescens. The sequence goes on along the minus strand of NC_091015.1, from coordinate 50,427,577 downwards.
TCATTCTTAACTTTATTAATTGCAAGTTTGTACTTCTTCCACTCATTTGTGTTTGCAGAAAAACACTTAAATCATGGGCAATTACTTGACATTTTGAAGATATTTTGAGATACTTGGCTTTTGCATCAGAAAGGTTTATTACTTCACACAGCATTTAAAAACAAAGCAATTCCTTGTTCTCTATCCACTATTCTGAGCCATGATTTGTGAATGGATTACATTTGTGGGCGGGGGGGGAGAGAAGTGAGGGGGGAAAAGCCAACTAGAAAAGAGGAAGTTGTGCTTTTGAAAGTATCAAAGTGGAATGCATGCTTTGCAGAGAAGTACAATTTCAGCAACAATTTCAGATGAAGCTTAACACAGAACATCTACCGTGCATTTCAAAACGAAGCATCTCCTTCCTTTGTGCAATTAAGAGTGGGATCCAAGACATAAAATTTTAAATTAAAATCTGACAATTCATTATTCTAAAGTCATCTGCCGTTTACCCTACTTAAAGTTCTAAAAACCTCACGGATTCCCAGGATGAAGTAACCAGTAGTATAAAAATTAATTGTCACGTTTTTGCATTAAAAAAATCCAGCCCCACAAGTCTTGTCATCTTTCACTTCGCCTTGCTGCAAAGAACGAGTGCAGCAGTTCTTGATCTCATGCATAAAATGGTTTCAGTCCCCTCCAACAGGGAAGAACAGACGGCTTCTACAGGAGGGAAAGCAATCTTTGGAAAAATCAAGATGTGTGGGAAACAGCAAAAGTCCTTGGGCTAAGAAACGCAGCTTCGAAACACCTGGCAGTAAATCAATGTCACCCATTTCGCTGTAATCCCTCAAGTCACTTTTATGAAGATTACTTCCTGCAATGCATTCCGCACCCTGCTCCCTCCCCGGCCGACAAGGACTCTAGTAAAGACCACTTCGGGAAACCGCACCGCACACACGGGACCGGCGACGCGACAGCGGGATCCGGACCGGGACGCGGGTCACGCCCGGCACAACTGTTTCCCTACCAGCCCCCGATTCCTGCTCGACTCCCGATTCCCTGCTAGCGCCACAACTTTCCCCGCGCCCCTCGGAGAGTCCTGCCGCAACTCCAAGGGATGCGGGGGGAACTGCCCCCGCCCCATTCCCGAGGTCTCCGGCGCGGGGGACAACCCCAGCGCCCAGCACCGCCGCTCGCTCCCGGCACTTCACTTCTCCCGCGCCGCGGTGGCGACCCCTCACGCTCCCTCCGACCTGCCACAGCGTGTCCCGTCCGCACCGCCTCCCTCCCTCTCTCCTTGCCTCCCTCCTAGGCTCCCGGGGCGGCCGCGGCTGCCGGCTCCCGCCGGGGAACAGGCAGGGGCGCAACTTCGCGGAGTGGGGGAGCGAGGGGCAGGCGGCGGGGCCCTCCCGCCGTCCCCGCGGCCACGGCGGAGGGAACCCGCGGGTCTCCCCCGCCGCGGCTCATGGCGCGGTGCTTTCCCGCCTCCCCGTCCCGCCCGGCGGCGGCGCCGACTGACCAAGGGTCGAACTCGTGGATGATGCTCTCGAAGCGGATGACGGCGAAGAGCCGGGAGCTGAATCCAGCCAGCCAGGCCAGGAAGAGGATGGTGAAGGAGAGCAGGGACTGCCAGCCCGCCGGCTGCGACAGGCCCCCTGACAGGCCGCCGCCCGCCCCGGCGCGGCTGTGGAGCGGCGCCGCGGAGTTGGCGGCGGGTCTGTGCTTGTGGTCGGGGGCCGAGTGCTCCGCCATGTTGTACCCGAGGCTCCCTCGCAGCCTCTCCCTCCGCCCGGCGCGTGCGGGGAGGAGGAGGGGAGGAGAGGAGGGAGGAAGGGCAGGGGGCGGGGGGCTCGGCAAGGGGCGGGGCGGAGCCCGCCCGTTCTTGCTCGGCGCTCCTCGCTGACTCCCCGCCGCCTCCTGGCGCGCCCGGGCTCTGCCGCTGCCTCCTCCTCCCACCGCTGCCGTCACCGTCCCCCGGGGCGGGGGGGGACCCGGCGCGGCGCGCGCGAGCCCGGGGGGCGGGGCCATCAACAGGACGGGGGCGGAGCCAGGGAGCCGGAGGGGCGGGGCTCGAGACGGCCCGAGGCGCGCGCGCGGCTCCGAGGGGCAGTTCCGGAGTGGGGAGGGGGGCTCTGCCGGGAGGCGGCTGCGGACGGGCTCCAGGCGGGAGGGAAGGGGGCGGATCGCGTCTCCCTTCCTCCCGAGGAGGCGGTTTAACATTGCCGCCCCTCCGGAGCGGGAGGAGCTACGGGGGGAGGGTGGGACTCCCAGGAGAAGGAGAGGGGGAGGGACCGATCCCCTCCGGTAGCGCCCTCCTAACAGGAACTCCGGTGACGGCCTGTCACGGAGCGACAGGTATTTTCGAGGGGCGGGGTCATCCCCGAGTAGCCAATCGGAGCGCACGGCAGCGCGCGCAGGGGAACGTCGCGCCCGTTGCCAGCCGTTGGGGCAGTTGACTGGCAGCGGTTTGCGCCAATCGAAGTGCGGCATGCGAGTCACGTGCCCCCCCCGGCGCCGTGCCAGAGCGCTGCGGTACGTGTGGGCCGGAGGGTGGTGCCGCTCCCGGCGTGCTCTGGGGCGGCGCGGAGTTTCTTGGGAGTTGTAGTCCGCGTTGCGGGGGCGCGGCGAGCTCCTGAGCGCGTGGCTGGTAACTCCGTTTGTTAGGAATGTTTCTTTGTCCCGGTGGAAACTGCGTTGGCTGCGCTGAAGGATGTGGGAGAGCTTCGCCCTTATGCAGTTGGAAGGGGTATCTGGGGGCAAGGTCAGGGAGAACCTTGCGTGTGCCACTTGCCTCAGCTGGGAGCTCTTTTACAGCATCAGTGCATCAGTTAGGTTGGAAGAGACCTTTGAGGTCATCGAGTCCAACCTGTGGCCGAATGCCGCCATGTCAATTCGACCATGGCACCAAGAACCACATCCAGTCTTTCCTTAAACACCTCCAGGGATGATGACTCCACCACCTCCATCAGGCACAGAGATCAGCAAATGGAAACCTTAGCTTTTTTAAGAGGGTGGGATTGGCTGGTTTGTTGGGGTTTTTTTGTTTGGTTGGTTGTTTTGTTTTGGTTTTTTAGTTTTTTTTTTTTTTTTTTTTTGTCTTTTAGGAGTTTCTTTTTATTAATGGTGGAAACCTTTCTATTATAGTATCATAGACTCTTTTGGGTTGGAAGGGACCTTAAAGATCATCTAATTACAACCCCCTTTCTATGAACAGAGGCATCTTCCACTAGACCAGGTTACTCAAAGCCCCTTCCAGCCTGGCCTTGAACATTTCCAGGGATGGGGCATCCACAACTTCTCTGGGCAACCTGTTCCGGTGGCTCACCACTCGCACAGTAAAGAATTTCTTCCTAACATCCAGTGTAGACATACTCCTTCTCAGTTTAAAGCAATTCCCTCTTGTCCTGTCACTACCTGCCTGTGTAAAAACTCCCTCTCCAGCTCTCTTCTAGGGCCCCTTTAGGTACAGGAAGGTGCTCTGAGGTCTCCCTGGAGACTTCTCCAGGCTGAAAAGTCCCAACTCTCTCAGCCTGTCTCCATAGCAGAGGTGCTCCAGCCCTCTGATGATTTCTGGGGCCCTCCTCTGGACTCATTCCAACAGGTCCATGGCACTCCTTTGCTGTAGACCCCTGAGCTGTATGCAGCCCTCCATTGAAGTTGCTCCTTTGGTGGAAAGCTCTGTTCAACAATCTGCAGAGAATGTAACTATTTTCCTCAATCCCTGCATTAGCCAACAGCTGTGACTTGGTCGCTGTGTTTGAAGCAGAGTAACTGTATCGTCAGGTGTGTGTATATGGTTTGATCTGAGTGCTTTGATGCACCGTTGCTCCTGAAGGACTTCATTTCACACACACTTTTAGAATGAGGCTTAGGAAAACTTCCAGAAGATTTGGAGGTTCAGTTTTGCTGAATCTGGCTTTTAAAAGGCTAAGTTTTTGTTAGGTGGGGATTTATTCTTTGTGTTGGTTGTGGTTTGTTTGTTGTTGCTTTTTAAAAATACTGTATTCTTTCTTATTCTTGTTTAAATAGGCCAATAATATGTTCAAGATAGACTAAGTTAGACATTTTCCCCTTCTCTAGTGTTGTCAGTGAGTCTTTTTTAATGAGCTGACCTACTGGCATTTCAAGTGAAGGGTTTTTTTTAATTGGCTTGTGAACACAGAGCAAACGCGAGCAGAAATTTGCAACTCTCAAATGTTTTCTAAAAGGTAGTGGCTGATTTTACAACAGGCTTAGTCCTGGTCTACCCTTCTAAATTTCCATTCTCTCAGTTGGCATCCTGTTTTTTGATAACAGCAGTTCAGGCTTAACGATGCAGCAGAGGAGCTGTTTCAAATGGCAGTGTTGTACGCTGAGAGAATACCTTTGTATTTTCTTCCCTCCCCGACCATTTTTCTAGATGTTAAGGAGCCAAAAAGGACCAATGATTCATATTAGCTGGGGAAAAAAAAGTGTATATCAGAGCTCTTTTTTATGTATAATTTACTACCAATGTTAACTTCCCCTGATTTGGAATCTGATTTATTTCAAAATTATTGCAGAGCATGGTGTGGATAAGGTTATATGGTGTTTACTTTAAACTTCAGTGCTGTAACTTTTACTTGCAACAGGGAGGTTATATCATTTTGACTGTACTGTCAGAGTTAGATCAGACAATTTTTTTTGGCTTAGACAAGCCCAGACTTGTGATTTATTTGAATGCTGACTAATGGTAAAGTGTTTCTTTGTCATTGGTAACAAATGATATTGTTGCCTATTCATTTTCAAACTGTTCAAAAGGCTGTACTCTTGAATGTCTCAGATCTTGGGCAATGAAATTCAGTGGCAGCAAAAGCACAGTTCTAGTAAAAGCTTTTATTAATATTTCTGTAAATATATTGTTTGAATTGAAATAAGGCTTAATAGTCTTATGATAAAATTGATCAAACAAAGGCACACAGATGGAAATTAAAAGACTCCTATGGATAGATGGAAGGATTCAGTGGGTTTGGTGCTATACTGCCATGAGAGCAATGGAAAGTACATTTCTATAGAGGAGATGCAAAATGTGTCTGCTGGAAACTGCATTCAACCCGCACTAATAGGTTGATAGGGAAAGACTTTCTCTCTTTTTTAAAATTTTATTTTATTTTATGTTATTTTATTTTTACTTCCTCCCCATTCTCTTATGGTCTTTGATTTGTTTCAAGGTAATTTGGTTTGATTTGTTACACTGTGTGTGGTGGTGCATTCTTTGAACACAAAACCTTGCAAAAATGTCCACATTAGTGACTGAGGATTTGACTTTGCATAGGGATTATGAACAGTTTTGTGTATAGAAAATCAGTTTCCTATTCTGAGCATGTAAAATAATGGCCAAATGCCTTAAGGAAAGAAAAAATCTTTCATTTCCAAGCTTCCTTAATAATGGAATTATTCAGGGGATAATGCCAAATGCAGAATTCATATTATGGTTGTACAAACAAGAAAATCTTGAAAGCTGTGGAGCTGCATATAGGAAAATGTCAAATGAGAGCTCTTCATTCCTCAACAGAGCTACCATGTGTCAGTACTGCTGAAAGAATGGCAAGCAAAATTTCTGCAGAAAAAACTGCACATGGACACATCCAGGAAATCATTTATTAATCAGAAGTACAAACTCAGGGTTCATATTTCTCACCAAAGTTCATTAGCAACAATTCAGCAGTGTTTCTTAACAAGAATAGACACCTTAGTTTAGAAAGCTATTTGAAGAGCAGTTCAGGTTTGAAGTGAATAAACAAGTCTCTTGAACAGTCTTTCCAGCTTTGTGCTCCTGCAGCTGAACAAGTTTTTAAGCTTGGTATTAAGATATTTTGAGGATGGCTTTAGAAATTATTGATACAATACTTCCGGAACTGAAGAATATTAAAGTAGCACAGTCAAGCATAATTTGATGTGGTGGAGGATGCTTCATTTCAGCTATGTGCTCAGATGTTCATTGTTTAAAAATATTCAAATGAGAGAAAACATAACACTATTGCCTGAAATTATCTTTGGGAACCTGAAGTTTAGTACACTTAAAAAAATCACCATCTATCAGCGTTCATATAGACAAAAATGACATGAGTTTACTGTAATTGTAAAATGGGTTTAATTCAGCAGCTGCGACCCTTTGTGGATATGTGTAAATCACTTAAGCAGTGATACAAGATGGTCTGCAAAGAGTTTTGCACCTGTGTAACTATAATGAGGTTTATAATTGATTTGAGTAGAAATTGCACAACTGGTGTGTTTAGACAAGGCCTTCATTTGGCATTTAATTCTATAACAGGAGAAACTCAAATCTTACAGCATTCTATTGGTGATTCCTCCTCTTCCTTTCCGGTAGTTTAAACATGTGTTGACGTCGCTCCTCTGCTTCTTCTGTCTTAATTAGCCTGATTAATTTGCCTTTCGCATGACCTGTACAGTGGTAAAAATCACTCCAGTCTGCATGCACTGACTTGCTTTTTGCTCTCCCTTGCCAACCCTGATGTAGTTTTCTGCCACCATAACCTGCCTTTACTTCTTGTGAAAAAATGGGGCTTTTCCATCTGCTGGGCTGGTGCCAGCCCTGCTAAATCTTCATCCCTTGTTAAAAAAACTGAGGGAGAGGCACACACTGGGCCTTTCTTTAAATAAATAAAAAAAATGCCATACTTGACGTTCTACATGTGTATTTTCTCAACCACATACGTAAGTGCTGTGCAACATTTAAAACCTTTGGACCTCTGAAGTACCTGTCTTGAAACATGTTTTATCATCTGTAGTGTTTGCAAGCACCTTAACCAGAATTTGGTTGTTCTTGGCAAATGCTGCAGTCAAGTGTTTTTGCAAAACTTTCATTTTATTTCTTGTGGTAAGATGGAAACTACGGCCTTGGGGATGCTCAACAAAACAAAAATTAAGTTTTAAAAAAGGCCATTTTCTTCAGGGACATCACTAAATGGCCCATCTGAAGAGTGATGTTTAACATGTAGATGCTAGGTACCTAGGTGCAAATAGTGGGCCTTATTAAAATGTTTTGTTGGAACAGTAAAGATGCTCAGGGAACCAGCTGGAGGGTAAAGCCAACCTCCAGGGAGTGGAGTGAAAGCTATACTCATTTTAAGTATATGAAATCTCTCACTGCTTAGTTGCAATTAAAGTGAACTTTGTTGAAGTGAGAGGGGAGAGCAGAGTATAAGAAAGAGGCAGTCTGCTGTTTGCTGTAACACCAGCTACTGTTACAGCATCAGGAAAAGATGTGTGGAAACAGCAAAGAACAGAGGGGCAGAGAGGAAACAAAATTATTTTTATGTTGTTTAAAGCCTGTTGAAATCAGTGGGAGTGTTTTCTTGATAGGATGTTGATCATCCTTGAGTTGAATTTTTCTTCATTGCCTTCCTCACCAGAACATTCCATGTAGTTTCTGGCAGCAATTGAATGTAAGGGAAGGGGAAGAAGATTTTATTTGCACATTGTAAACTGTTGCCATAATTAATAAAAGCTTAACTCTTCTGATTTTAGTTTGGCTGATAAGTTTGAGCAAGTTAAGTTGGAAAATTCTTCTGCAATATCAAGGAATACTTCAGTGCATTAACTAATTCAGTAGGTTAAAAAAAAGATTGCGTAGTAAAATATCAGCAAAGAATTCCCCATACCTGGAAATTTCACTGTAAGTATTGCGCAGTATTTTTCCATAATTGGGTTTGTAGTCTAAATGTGCACAGCCTTGAGGAAAGAGAACTTTACAAAAGATTGTTTCTAGTGCTTTTCTCTTGCTAGCAATTCAGACTAATTGTCTCCTTGCTGTTTTCTAGACTACTTGTAGGTATTTTTATGGTCAACTCCTGCATTAATAACTGCATTAGAATTGCAAAAGAATTTAAGTCACATTGTTGTGGAATAAATTGTACCAAAATGCACTATGCAATACAAAACAGGAGCTTATGTGCTTTGGGATAGTGTAATTTCAAGCCATCCTTGCATGTAGATCTGATGTGAGGACTCCATCATCGTCAAGAGGAGAACTCAGCAATGACTACTTTGAGTTTATATGACTTGAATTTTTTTGGCTTCTGCAGTGGCATCAAATGATTAGAGGCTTCAGAAGTGAAAAACTGATGTATTGAGGTAAAGTTACGATGAGGTTTTTACTGCTTTCTGTCCATATATGAACTGAACATATATTCTATGATATATAATCTGTTCAGCTCTTACCCCAGCAGTCTCTTTTTGCAAATGGCTGTAGTGCCTGAATCCCAGATTTATTGTTGTCCAGTCGAATTTCTGGATTAGTTTTTTTTTTTTTCCTCCCTTATCATATGTGTTCTGAAACAATGAATCTTAATGTTTAAAATCCTGTCCTGAGGAAACGGACCCCACAGCAATTAATCTAATCCTTACTGCTAAACTCACTTCTTATGCTTTCCTCTTTTAAATATTTGTTCCACTTTATACATCTTAGAACACTGTAATCCCTGTTGATACTCTCTGCCATTTACTGATACATCCTCCCAGTTTATTACTGATACATGCTCCCACAAGTAAAAATCATAGTTAGTATTTCAAATTAATTTCTTTAAAATGAATTTCTAATTGCTAAAGGAAAGCAGCCACATAAAACTGATGCAAAAATGAAGATCCTTTTCTTATTTGACTATAGCAGAAGTGTTGATGTAAAAACAGGACCAGAGGACAGGCTCTTCTGCCAAAGCAGCCAAGCCTGTTCAAGGCATTGGACAGGTTATTCAACCATTTCATTCGCCCTCTTTGATGTGGCAATCAGCAAGTAATACAACCTTAATGTAACAAGCCATGTCATAACTTTTAAAAGCCTCTGTGTTGTTTTCTGGTGTGAATTCTGTCCTCTAATTTTTTTTTCCTAGTTTTTCCTCTTGTGCTCTCTGTATTTCTGCATTTAGAGACACTTGGGAGGGAGTAGGGGTTGCATGAAGTTGTCTTAAACACAAAGCTATAAAATTGCCTTAAAAATGCTGATTTAATAACTCTACTGCCCTGACACATGCATACAGCCTCCCTGGCCTCTTCCTTCTTCCACCTTGTTTAATATTGTGCTTAATTTTTACATGGAGACAGTGTTTCTTGAGATCATCCGAAATTGCCACCCAAAATATATACCATCCACTGGTATAATAATGCTAATCTCACTATTTCTCCTTTCTGAGCTAGGACAGATGCACTTCGGTTTTACACAAAGGACTTTGTTCAGTGTTGCTTTAGCTTCTTTGTGCCATGGATTTTGTGCCAAATTATTGACATTCAAAATTATAAGGGTGAGAGATTGGACAAATCTTCCAACTGTTCCCTATACAGATGCCTAAAGTGTAGACCATTGTGTACAGTATTCAAGATTCACCCTGAGAGCCTTTCCACTCCCATGACCTACCGTCTCACATAGGCACTGTTAAGGAGGAGTAGAGGTGGAAGGGTGGACACACTAGGACAGCACTGGCAGCCAAACTGTGTGGCAGCTTCCGTGCTTGCTCTCATCCTCTGTCCTCCAGCAGACACATCTAACACAATGTCATAAAGACCTTACCAGCTTTAATTTGAGAGAGGTGTTTTTTGTGAGTGTAGTTTCAGTCTTTCAAGTGCACGGTATAGTGTTTCATGGGCTGCAGGGGTATCTGTCATGGAGGACTTCTTCCCCTTCCTTCTCCTTGGACCTTGGTGTTCCCTCTCTTGTTTCTAACTCTTTTCTAACTCTTCCTCCTCCTCTCTCTAGTTGATGTCTTCTTGTATTTCTTGGATATGTTTCAACTTGGCTGTCGGGCTCAGCCTTGACCTGCAGTGGATCCATTGTAAAGCTGCCTGGAACCATTAGTGTCTGGCATAGGGCAGTCCCTGACCCCTTCCCGCAGGTTTCCAAGTCCATATGGGCAAGCTGGATAGGGAATGTGCATCATGATATCTTTTTGCTGGTTACTGGCATTTTTTTACTTTACTCAAGGGTCTTTTAGTTACATACTGTTCTTGTTTAGAAAATGTCACATATTGAATATTATGTTTGGAGACTGTATGTATTTATGGAGTCACGCAACTTTTGAGAGGATCCTATTTATTAATACTGAGAACACATCCAGGAATTTCTAAGGTGATGGGCCTCTTTTTAGAGAAAATACCCCAATTATCTTGACTTACAAGGTTCTTTAATTTGCTGAATAGGTGCTACCTACATCTCCTTCATCTGACTTCCACTTGAAACAGATACACTTCATGATTTTTATTGCAGGCAGATGGTAAGATTTGTGTGGAAATCCTAGGCAATTTTTATTGGGCTATTAATTACTGGCATTTGAATTATTAGTATTGAATTATGCTAATATTTTCTTATTTCTGCAACAATTATCCTTCTTCTGGAGAGGAACGCGACTTGTATTTGTGACTTTCTTGTTTTCTTAATTAGCTCATTATGGTAGGTAACAACAAGGAGAAGACTGTGTTCAAATGCTCCTTCAAAAGCAGTAGAATAATTCTGCCAGGCTTGGAAAAAATGCAGTGGAATTTCTCTGCAGTTGCGCCACCCTACTGTGACCTGTAGCTTAATGTGCACTGTCCTAACCTGGACTGTCAAGTAAAAGTTGTATGTGGCTTCTTCTAATGTGATGGGAGAAAATTGTTATGAAAAGTCAGCAGTGGTTCTCCCAGCTAGAAACTAGAAAGGCTGTGAATATTAACTACAAAGACTGACCATCTTTTACTTAATTCTCTATTTTATTTGAGGATGGCATGTGCTTCTGAAGATCAGCCAGGTCCTCCAGAGTATTATAAGCCCTGTCTGTCAGCTTATATATAATACAAATATAATACAATATACTTATGTAATACAATTTTGTTTTGGAGTCCTATAGAGACTCCTAAAAATTCAGAAACACAAGGTCAAACCCTGAGTGCTTTTAGGTGTACAAACCTGACTCATATAAACTTGTGATTGCAAAAAGTTTTCTCTCTCTCTGACATATTACAACAATCTAAAGAATGACAGATCCCCAGTCGGATGAAAAAAATGAAATGTCAATATTTTAGCTCCTCTGCCTCCATATGGTACTATTATCCCTTTACTCATACACCCAACATTATGGCACCCTATTTCTTGATAAGGAAGCAGGAATAATCAGCTTCCTAAGCAGTACTGCAAGGTAGGTCTGTAAGAAATGCTTATGCTAAAGGATGAGAGCTATAATCATGGCTTTCCACCCATTCATGCTTGAGAGGTGAATACCTCTCAATGCAGGTTTTTAATTTGGTAATTAGAAATTCTTGTGCTTGATCTTAAGTTCATTTTGGAAGTAGTGCTCTTGTAATTTCTAACCATCACTTTTTATTAACTCTTGGGAAGCCACACTTTTGTGTGTTGGAAGATGAAGTGCAATCAGATACCATCTCAGTAAAGCACTGCTGTGTAAACCACTTTCCCTCCTGTTTAACTGAGAAACTGAACATGGAGAGGCTTTATGTTAACAAGGAAAAGATTAATATTTAAATTGGCATTGCCTCTTTGCCTATGCTTACATCGTCCTTATTTTCAGGCATCTGCAAGGCTTGGGAAATGCTCTGGAGTTATAAATAATACACTGGTAGCAGAGTTGGGATGGAAGTGTTCAAAACAAGCTCATCATTGTATGTATGTCATGAGCAAACAAGTGCTGCATTTCTGCCCACGGGTCTAGTCAACTCTAAATTTTTTGAAAAATAGTTTCTGAGGCCTAACTTATCTGTGGCAGAACCTTTTCCCACTGGAAGAATATAGTCACTATCACTGCTCGCTGCTGTAACAGTTCTTTTGGTAACAACACTGTGTATGGTTTTCAGTGTGGTCAGTGGACCCTTGTAATGGCTGCCTATGAGGAGTTTACCAAGCACTCACTCCCAATGACCTTAGATTGACTGGAGAAACTGCTCTTCATTGGAAAATGAAAATTGAAAAGAACTGAAGAGAGTTATTCTGTTGCAATGTTTATGTTCTTGGTCTAGTGCAGGGTATCTTACTGTGAACAAGGAGCTACCCAAGTCGTGTCTGCTGATGAACAGAATTTACACATAGAGTAAAAGAACTGAAGGGATGGGGTAGTGTATTTTGCCTTTTATATTCTGTTTTAAATGTCTGTCCTGAAACCTAATAAAATCTAGGTTTCTTAGGGCTCTGAAGAAGAATAGTGCAGATTGACAGATGTTTCTGATGGGAGATGAAATTCTATTCTTAAACCATTAATACTAAACAGACCTAAATTTCCTGCACTTCAGTTGTGTTGCAAGAGAATCGATTGTGGTATCTGAGACAGAAAAGAAAAAAACTATGATGGTAGTTGTGGAAGATTTTACTTCCGTTTTAGAGAAATGTAAAAAATATTTTTCAACCAAAACTTTTATCCTATGCCTTTGGTTGAGGGAAAAGAAAAATACCCGTGCCTTCAGGAGTACGTATGAAATCATAATCAGCAGGAGCATTCTTGGTGCTTAGCTACATGGTTAATCTAAGAACTTGCCTACAGTAACAGAGTTAAGCATTTCTTGCTGTGAGTTTTCAGATTCTTTTGAAGATAGTGTTGCTTGGGTTCTGATCGGATGGAATCCATGACAAAAGAACTGGGACTATGAGATGAGAAAAATGGGTAGATTTTCCTACAAGGATTTCTATCTAGGTGGGGTGGAGCATTGCCAGAGCACACTTAGGGTGATGTATCTGTTGGACTTGTGTCTTTTATGTCATGTCCTTCCTAGAAGCCAGGAAGATGCTGCTGCTACTGACCATAAGTCAGGATCACAGTGATAGCCTCTTGCAGATGCACTTTGATTTAGTTATTGGATCAAGAAACTATCTTTCTTGACAGTTTTCTAGGTATATTTTTCAAATCTCTTTTTTTTCCCTCTAGGATTGTTAACAGATGAACTTTGAAAAAAAGTTGCTGTGCTTCCTCTAGAGATCAGGATGTCTTGGACATTTCTGTTTTAGTTATTTATCTGGGTATAACAAAGGGACAGATGTGAGGATTCTCTTTAGAAATGGATGAGGTGAGGATAACTGCAGATTTTAGTTGATAGGGAAAAGTTGCTGGTGAGTTGGGAATATTTTTCTAAGATCTATTTTTATAAAATATATTTTTTCATGTTTTATTTGAAGACTGTAATTTTAAAGCTGTTAAAATCTGTAATTCTTAAGTTCAGCACTTAAGCTTGTATTTCTCTTTAAGCACATGAATAACCCCATTAAAGTGCACAGAGCTAGTCTTGTGCTGAAGCATTTTGCTGAATCGTGTCCCTGGAGAATTTGATACATGCAAAGAAAAACATATCTAAATATATGAGCATTGTTCCCAGGTTTGGTAGAAATATTTCTGCTTTCTATATGTACTTCTTATTATAAGTTTCCCTTGAATGCAGTTTGAATATAATTCTGCTGTTCAGCAATCCAGATGCAGGAAGCATGCCATAAATATCTTGCCCTTCTCTCCCTCCTTCCCTCCCTCCCCCAAAGTTGCCTTTGGCAAGTGTATCCTGCTATATATTGATGTTACTCTTTTATAAAGAATTTATAAAATTTTGGACAGTAATAACATACTTTTGTGCTCTGTTCCATAAACACAGAGAAAGTGCAAAACCACTTACTCTCTTACTCCAATCCAATATAATATAGATCAATATGCTCAAGAAACTCTGTTATCACTCTGGAAACAGGCTTAAATGGCCATTGTCAGTAAGAGTTATTCATAATTTGTTTAGGAAAAATCAGCCGACAGAAGTGGATCTCAAATTTTTATTTTTGGTGGCTGGGGTGTCTATGCTCTCAAGAAGGTGCATGGGATATATCCTGAGGAAGGTGAGTTTGTGAGGAACCCAAAGTTAGTCAAGGCTCATCAAACTGTAATAAGGAGTAGCTGATAGGCATAGCCAGTGCACAGTCCAGTTATTACTCTTTCTGTCCAGTAGGAAACTCTGTATGGTTCCAGGATATGACCCTTCTGGTCCCTGTGGAGACAAGGAAGCGGCAGCTGGGTCTGCATATCACAGCTCTCTGCTGTAATAGTTGAGTAGCTGGGGTCATGCAGAGCAGTGTCTACTAACGTATTCATGGGAGGATTTGAAATTGAGCTCCCAGAAATTTTTCAGACTGCACTCCCTTTTGGGACAGGGATCAATAACTGAGACTCCCTGTTCAGTCTGTTTTCCTTAGGGCTGTAGGTAGCCAGAACTGCATGCAGAGTAGCTCTCTCATAAATGGCTGTAGGTGGAGCTCCAGGAGACAATGTTAAATTTAGGTACTTTGGTAAATATCCCAAGTGAGGCTGGATAGACTCCAGGCCACTGTGTCATTTCAGGAATTCTCACGGATGTGGTCAGTCACTGGTGTGATTGATCTAACTTGACCAGCTCAAATTTGGCTCAAATACCTGTTGCGTACCCTTTGTTTACCTGTGTGTCTTTGCTGTTTTACTTTGTTCTGGGCATACACAGCAAGTTGTGTTGGACCATGATCAAATGTAAGTGTGTCAGTCATGTTTTAGAAGCGTAAGTATGATACAGTACTTGTGAAATGGTGCTTTATTCTAAATGATTGATTTTATTTTGTTGCAATTTTAGAATCATTAGTGGACTTGTCAGACTTTTCAACCTTATTATCTCCTAGAATAATGAAGGACAGAGTTTTCAAAAGATGCTGTTTTTCTTTTTATTGGTTAAAAAAAAAATTGGTCATCTTCATTTATTGTATGAATCATGGAATCTAGAGATGGGAAAGACTTACTACATTATGTAGTCCATTGCATTCCCCAGCCAAATGGTTCTCTACTATAAACATTTTCAGTGCTTTGGGCAATTTAGTTTTAAATATCTCTGCAAATAACAAGATTTTCACTGCTTCTCTAGGTAAGTTATTGAACACCTTATTTTTTTTTTTTCCCAAATGATTTCATTATATTTTACTTTATATTTAGCATACATATATAGGTAGCTAGATGGATATAGATATCTTTTAAAAGACAGAAATTTGTTACCTGGTATTTTCTGGGATAGAGAAAAAAACCCGATTTTTCCAGTCCAATGCTGTAGCTACTCAATGCTGTAGCAAATATTGAGGTTTTACAATTATGTTTTCATATCTATTTTGTTGCAGTAAGGGTCTCCTGAAGAGTGAGAGAGGATATACTATTGAAAAAAGTTCTTTCAAATACATCCTGACTTAAAAAAAAGGGTCACCTATTACCATGAGTACTTATCACAGCCATTTAGTGTACTGCTAATTGCAATAACAGGTAAACAAAATGAGATTTGTAAATTGTATCTCTATATTTTAAATTCATGGCTACTTCTTTAGTACTGTCCTTAATAATTCTTGCTGTCAGGCACTGCAGATCTTTGTAGGCATGCCTTCTGAACTAACACTGTTATTGTTGAAACAAATTGCACTGGTCTTCTTCTTTTAATATCTCTAAAAGATTAAAGATCAAGTAAGGAAAAACATTATAGAGGCACAAAAAGCTAGCGTTCACTTTCATTTTGTTTCACCTTGAATCAAACTGTAAGTGCTCCTGCTAGAAGTGTTTTTGTAGCACATCTATTTGTTCAGAAATATAATGATTTGTCACCTCTTTGGGACAACTTATTTGATAACAATGACTTAGTGTGTAAGATGGTACAACAAGGGGATGATTAACAGGAATTTCAGAAGAGAAAAGAGGTCAGTTTAATAAAATAAAATAAAAGTTTATATATATCTTTAATATTTAAAGTTTTGAAATAATATTTTTATTTATTTTCTGAATAGCTAGAATCCAAATAGATAAAGGTCTTCCAATATTTTTATACTTGGTAGTAGAATCATTCATGGTTACAATTTGGCAGGCTTAAGTGCCTTAATAAATTGTATCTCAATGAAATCACATGATTGGCTTCATAGCTGTAGATCAGTTCATGACCGAAAAAAGGATTTGAAGCTCCTATTGCTTTCATCCCCTAATTTCATACATCAAGCTTCTGATATTTTCCCTCAAAAATGATAAATTTCTTAAGAAGCAGATCTGCTGCCCTCTCTTCCCAAAAATATTGTTGGGACTTACGTGCATGCTAAAATGTTTGAAGTACTTAATGAATTTAAAAATGTTGTATTTGACTTTTGCATATATTCTTTTCCAAGGATTTTAGCTTTATACATAGGATACCTGTAGAGACATTTTTCTCAAAATAAAACCAAAAATGAGGTAGAAATGAATGCATAAGGAAGTAGTGCTCCCATCTGAGGAGGCTTTTGCTACCTTAGGTTGTGTAAATTGCTGACCAAAGTAAGAAAATGAGCAAGTTTGTTGCCCAGGAAGTTAAAAATAGAAATCTTCACAATTTGTGTGTTCCTGCAAGGAACCTTTTGGACTGGGATCAGTTTCTGGGTGAGAAATCTTCCCACCAAAGCTTCAGATGAAACTGAGGAAACATAATGTATTTAATTGATTGGGAATTTACTGAATAACCAGCACTGGTGAGAACTCAAACCAGCCTGAGTAAATGTGATTAGATGCTAAAAAATTACTAAATTTTTATTAATAGGTCTTAATGTCCAAATGCAATTTCCAGAAAGTAAAATCTTATTTCCTTTACAAATTTGTCTTTGTCTCTCTACTGCTCTTATCCTGAGCAATTTTTAATTTTCAAAGCTGATGAATATCTGCAGTCATCTCTCATATCATACATCTACTCTCCAGTCTAGCAATGCAGCTATAGCTCCTCAGGATACACCTGAACTGGCTTTAAAACTGCTCCTGTGGGTACGCAGCATAGTGTAGCCAGACAGGGGCCTGGAGTTTCATTTAGGCAGTTTGATGTATTTGGGCTGAAACAGTCTGTACTGAGACTCATCCTGCCTCGGAATGGACTTTTGTCAGTCTCTAAATAGGTTAGTTAACTTGTCTTGGATATGTACATCCAAGCTACCCTGCCTGGTGTCAAACCAGCATATTCTTTATTCCACTGAAAGTTGCATACAGTAGAGAAAGGTCAGTGTGTTCAGGCTCCTGTGGAGGGAATAAAGGGATTTGCAACATCTAAGCAGTCTGTAGTAGCTTCAAACTGAAAAAAATAAATTACAGGAGTTACCTCGTTGCCTTGTGTGTTTATAATATTTGATTTCTCTCCCCAGTAAATGCATAAATGACCAAACTCTGACAAGAGTAATGGATTTGAACAAATCAACCTTAACAGAGAACATTACAGTCTAGAGTGTTCAGCCCAATCCTCATGTCATTTAGCATAAAAGCAATCAAGCAAACCAATGCCAATTTCTTGTATCACTCCCACCCTCCTTAGATTATTTGTCTGGATTTATTTTTACAAGTTTCCATTTTATAGTATATTTCTATTACCAGTGATAGAAATATATTTATTTTGAAGCAGGATGTAAGAATATTGCAGTGTGTTGCCCTTTGTTCAATACCATATTTTACTGTTTTTTTTCTTCGTAGTAGTAATGATAATAATACTTAACACTTATAGTACCCCATGTATTGAAAAGAGCTGTGCTGCCAACAACTCAGTATCTTGTGTAGACTAGCTAGATATTGTATCTCCCTTTTAGAAATAATCTGAGACAGAAGATCTTTAACAACTAGCCTGTGGAAAGCACTCATAATTGTCTCTCACTGAATTCTTGTTTGTATAACTCTAATTTCCAGAGGTTCCTGGCTTCATCTGTTACCTTCAATAGAGGAATGAACTAAAAAAGACGAACCAAGGAGGATAATTGACAGTGTGTCTGCAACTGAGTAAGCTGGTGCTTCCTCTTTTGTGCACTCCTTCCTTCAGTCTCTAGTGCATATGCTCCACCCATCTTGCAACCACAGGCCCACCGCTGCAGAGGTCAGCAGGCAGACCTCAGTCCCTGGAGACTCTAGAGAGTCTCTAATCACACTACTTTTCCTTCTCACTTCCGTCCATCAATCATCCTAATACTCCTGCATATTATCTGCTGATTTATCCATTCATTCCCTCTAATTGTAGTCCCTACCATTCTTCTGTTCTTACATTCCTATGGTTGCAAGTGGCTGACGAATGCTAGTGGTATAATTGCCATGAATTTACCCATCCAAAAGAATGTTAAAATTAAGAACAGTGTTCCACCATATGTTACACCCCACACTTGCTACCACCATCTTTGGTATGCAGGAGTTCACATTTGAGTCTGCTTGCCTTCCCTCCTACACTTATATTTCCTACGCACACACACACACACACACACACACACGCACACACACACATGCACATCTGTTTTCCTTTCTCCAATCAAGAGTAAAATTTAGCTGCTTAAATAAAACTGCTGGTATATTTGGGGGTCTGTAGATGTAACATTCAAAATGAAAATATCATCAATTTTATATGTTTATGGTAAATTTTGTAGAAGAACTTGCCATTGGAGTATTTCTAGTCCAGGAAAAGGGCAGAAGACAGCATGAAAAGCTGTCCTGTGGGACTTTGTGGTCCCTGTACTTGTATTATTTTACAGTGTAGGGCTGATGACTTTGATATGTCATACTTAATATGCATTAAAAGTTTCTTGTACTTTTAGGATTTTTGCACATGCTGCTTATATATCAATGTATTATGTAGGATACCATATGAGGGGTTTTATCACTGAGGTTTTATCAAAACTGGGCAGAAAATAAAATTGGATAATCCTCTTTTTCATTTGGGGGGATTTCTTTTTTTTAATAGTTTACCTCTTCCAGTGGTTTAAGCAAAAAATACCTCTGATCTGAAATGGGCTTTTGAACAAAGGTCTAATTTAAATATAGATAGAAAAGGGCAACATTTTTTCCTGCACTGCATTTTGTGCATTCCAGCAAAGTCTGCCAGTACATGTTGATAATTGTTTACAGTAATATCCAAATAAATTTCTGTTTCTCTCCCCCAAAATGTTTTCCATCTTGAAAATATAGTCTTCCAGTAACAATTTTATGGTTAAAGTTGTAAAACAGTTTTTTATTAAAAGTTTTCAATGTTGATGTTTGTAAAGGAAAACTTTTCTCTTTTAAAGTGTGTTGTGTAGTCAAAAAAGGTACTTGGAAAGGACTCAAGTTTAACTGCTCAAGCTGTTTTTTGAGAGGATGGAAACCAAAAAGAAATAGTTCTAATTTTTACAGCAAGAAAACCTTTGCTTTTGATAAACCATACAGAAATGTCTTGTCAGGAGACCCAATACTCTTGACTAGCGTGAGAAAGCATTGCAGTTGTTATTAAGTAGGCAGATCTTTCCCTATTAGATTGTGTTAAATGCACAATGGAGATACTAGAAATGCTTGAACATCAATTAAAAAGAAATGTTTCTTAAATCTTACAAGACCAAGCAACTTTTCAGCAGTACTGTACCCCTGGGAAGCAAAGGAAGAGAATAGGGCAGAGAGGCTTGCTCGTTTTAAGATGCCATACTTGGGTCTTTAAACCTGCAAAGAGAGGCGGTCTCTGAGCACATCCAATAGTTTGATACTGCTGAAAGGAGGATTTCAGGTTCTGTTATCCTCTGCTTCCTTTTCCACTCTCCCTTACTTCTGCCCCAAGGTCCAACTTCTTTTTTACAGCCACAGAACTGTTACTTGTTCAACCACTCATGAGTGGATTCAGCTCATTAAGTAAGAAGAAAACAGGGTGGTTTTTTGCTGAACTAAGCAGGCTTTTGCAATTTTACTTGTTATATTTGTCATGGAGAAGTGTGTACAAACACATAATAAACAAGCAATCACAATCCTGAAAAACATACGGTATTTCAGAATTCAGAAGGATTACTTGTGTGCTTAAGCCATTATGAGTTCAAAACCCGAGAATGAAGCAATTTATCTTTTCTGATGGAAAATAACATCAGGATACTTTTATACCAGAACCACAGAATTTCTGCAGTCGCCATCACCCCAGAGTAATCGAGAAGCAGGGTTGATTTTTTCATTTAAAGGTCTGCATGGATGCTAGGATTTCACAAACACTGACTAAGTCAAGGTTAAATTGGCTTCCTCTTTAGTTTTAAAACTGGCAAACTTTCCTCCCCTTAACCTCTCTGATTTTAGCCTCTTTTGTTTTCCAGAAAGTCCAGAGACAAATTGCATTCTTCACCTTTTTTGTAAATGCAACCCCTTTCTCACTTTTGTTGGTTTTTTCAGTGATCTGAAATAAGCAGGTTATATGTCCTCTCTATTGAAAATGATGATGTAATGGGTAAAACATCAGGAATTATAAATGAAAATGCAGAAGTCTTCATTCCATAATAGAAAAAATTAAAGGTGCCAAACTAAGCTCTTCTACAGCTTTTTAGGTTTTCTGCTCCTTTAACAACTCTGAATGTTTTTTAAGACCATAATTAATGAAAATAATGTAATGTCTTTGGCTTTTGGTGCAAAGTATCTTTTTCTTTTGTTCTTTTAAGTGAGGAGAAAGCACCAGATGAACCTTGATTTTTGAAACATGGTTTCTACCTCATCAACATGTAGTACTTTATTTCTGCAAGTATCCTAAGACTTCAATAAAATGCGTTCTGAAAATAGTTAGCCTTCCAAAAGGCCAAAATTAGACATAACATCCTTGTAAGTGTATTTGTTCAAGAGCAGGATATTTTAAGACCTGCATTTTAATCTAAACGTGTTTGCTATCAGCTGCAAAGGTTAGGCCTTCACAGATTGTTCTCTGCACAAGGAAAATCTGTGAGTTGTTTTTTTTTTGAGGCATAATATGGGTGCTTTTACCTTACTGACAGTGGTGAAGACAAAAGAAATTGAGCCAATGGTTCAGCTTCCAACCTTTTTTTTCTCCCTCTGAGTATAGATATACTCTCTGAACAGCAATAACTACAACCCACCTACAGTGTTAAGATGCTCATTACTGCACGTCATGAGAGGGACTCAAAAAACTATCTCTTTGGACGGAAAAACTGCTTATGATGCCCGGTATTAAAATTTAAATGCATATTCTTATATTACCCCTCTTGAGGAAACCTTGTATGAGGGAATAAAGTTTTATGTACACCCTGAATATGAGTATCTGTAATAGCAATTGTTCTATAGACAGAAAAAATCACAGAAGGAAATCTAGATGCGCAATAGAAGGATGAGAATGATAAATTAGCTGAATTTCCAACAAAGGTATTGTTGCACAATTTGACTCAAATATCAGTAATATTATAGAACTACATAGTTCCTTCCACTCTGGAAATAGGATATTGAACAAAAAGCAGAAAGGTCAGTAATGCTATTTGTCCCATTGGCTTTCTGATACAATACAAGAAATAGATTGGTTACGAGTTGTCGACCATGGATTACATAGATTACAGAAATAGAAAAAAACAAGAACAGAGTTATGAGGGATTTTTTTTGTTTGTTTTGCCTCCAGCAGTTGAACTTGGAATGAAAAAAAAAAAGGTACTCTCTTGACACGAGTAGTTCACAGCTCTTTAATTATAAATCTTAACTTTGGCCTAAATGCCTTCCAAAATGTTTAGAGTTTCCTAAAATCTAAAATCTTGTTTTAGGACTGGCTAAACAACAATTGCAGAGCTAGCAGTTTTCAATCTGAGAAGTACAGAAGAAGCCTCAGTTGGGCATTGTCACAAGAAGACTTATTTGAAAGCCTGTTACTAAATCTTGTCCTTCAGTATGCAGATCCAGAGTCATTGTGATTGCTATTGCCTTTGCAGATGAACAAGCTGTGTTGCAACTGTTTTTAGGAATGTCTTGTTGCCATTAATTTAGCAGTCACTTTTCTTTTTATGGGCTTTCCTCATTTCAGAACTTGAGACTTATCTACATGGAGCAATTTGTGAAAATTAATGTGAGTCAGCTAAAGATGTGACTTAGAAATAGATCAGTTAAACGTCATTAAAACCCCTAAGGACCTTCTTATCCAGAATTCAAGTGGTCCTAATTTAATTTAATTTACTTCATCAGTGAAGTTAGATCATTCAAATGTAGTTTCTAAAGGAGAACATCTACATTAGGATTTAATGTAGTTTTACAGCTTCTCTTTAAAGTAACATTTTTAGTTAATTCACTTTCCTGATTGTCCTCATATAAATAAATCCCTAATCCCACAAGTGTTTTTAGTTCTGGCTAATCCTTGACACTACTTAATAAGGGACTGCATAATCCAGATAGTGTCTATACCAATTGCTGTGTTGGAAAACATCCAATTTCCAGTCTCTGCTGCATCTGGTAAGACTCTTCTCTGACTATTCAGCTTTACCAACAAACTATAGGGCAGTGGTAAGGCAGGCTAAACCTAAGGCAAGAGGGTTTTGTTCCCCAAAATCAATTAGCTGATACTAATACAATGAGGCTTCCATCTATTAGCCAAGCTAAAAAGCTTTTAAGCTGATCTGCAGGGGATATCTTTAGCATCTTCATCCAGACTTTCCCTGAGGGCTGAACCCTTTTCAGTTAAATGTCATGCTTGGGAGGATGCTTGAACCTTGCTGTAATGCTGAGGTGCAATTGTTGGACAGAGCTGGAGAAGTCTGTGTAGGGGGCAGTTTAAATTCCATACTGGATTCCATAAGTGTCAGTCAGCAAGGGCTGCATAGAGGATGTGTAGGATCAGTAAAATTTCAGCAGGCAGCTCAGGCATTTAGGTAATTTTGGGTGCTTTGTGTAGATTATGGTGTTATACATTTCTCCATAAGGACTTAATCCTGATAGGAAATTAGACCATTTGAGCTATGTTTTTAAACCAAATCTGCACTGTTATGCTTCTCTGTTTGCTTTATAGTGGAGCTTTGAAGTAAGACACAGAGATGAGTAAAAATATGGATAGTGATGACACTGTTGAAGTAAAATAGTGCTTATGGTATGTAGACATGTGAATTTCTGCCTTGTGACAAAACTGTATGATCCTGCTATGCACATGGGCACATGGTTTGGGCTGGGGTAGTTAATTGTCTTCACAGTGGCTCTTGTGGGGCTCTGCTTTGGATTCCTGATGAAAACAGGATTGATAATATAGAGATGTTTTTGTTATTGCTGAGAAGGGCTTGTCAGAGTCAAGGCCTTTTCTGCCTTTTGTACTGCCTTGCCAGTGAGAAGGCTGGGGGTGCACAAGGAGTTGGAGAAACAGAGCTGGGACAGCTGCCCCCCACTGACCAAAGGCATTTTTCATACCCTATGGAGTCAGGCTCAGCATATCAATCTGAGGGAAGAAGGAAGGGGGAGACATTTGGAGTGATGGTGTTTGTCTTCCCAAGTTACCGTTAGATTTGATGGAGCCCTGCTGCCCTGGGGATGCTGGAACACCTGCCTGTCCATGGGAAGCAGTGAAGTAATGGCTTGTTTTGCTTTCCTTGCATGTGTGTCTTTTGCTTTTCCTTATTGATCTTTTATCTCAACTCATAGATTTTCTCACTTTCCCTCTTCTGATTTCCTTCCCCATCCCACCAGGGGGGAAAAAACAAGTGGGTAAGTTGAGGACTGAGTTTTCACCACAACAGCATGCATCCCTGGTCATTTGGGTTGAGTAGCTGAAAGTAATGAAGGGGGTGGACAGATGCATCATTCATTTGTATAAAATTGGCCACAGAAACAGTGCTCTTAACTGTGCTGGCTTGATGAGCTGCCAAATTCAGAAAAGACTTTTGAGCTGAATTGCTTTTGGATTTTACCAACTACATTGATAGTTCTCCACTAGCTACAGTGGGAGTGAGAACATCTAGCTCATATGTAGAACCTGGTTTTTAGATGTCTTAATCTAGAGTTAAATCCTAACTTTTTACTAAGCATCAAATGGGGCTTTTTGATCTTTGATCTGTGTACAAACACTAATATGATAATAGAGTAAATCCCACGTTAGAGCTTCTAGTGTTGGATGGAAACCACCCTGGCCACAGGAAAAAAAAAACCCACTCACATGGCTAGGATAGACTTCTCTGAAAATTTTTGGTAGACTAGGTTTGCTCCTGCTGACCTTATGCCAACTGCCTGTGGATGGTCTCTATCACCCCAATTTTAGGCATCACTGAAATAGGAGTACAGACATGTGGGGAAAAAAACCCACAAAAAAACCTGAAAAGCAACACCCCAATAATCTTTTGAAAGTCTTCTACTAATTACACTTGTATTTTAGATCTTGGTCAAAAGAAAGCAGTTTCAGTGGCTGGGTACCAACTAATTCTGAGTTTATAATAGTGTTGTAATACAGTTTCTTCCTTCAGAACCAAGTTTTCCATAAAGGTTTCCTATCTACACATTTAAAAAGGCCCTCAAACCTTAGTACCTGAACTCTGATAAATCATAGCCTGAGGTAGTCTGGTTGGAAAATGAGAAGCCACTGAATAAGGAAAATGCTGAAATTTCACTCTCCATAGG
Source organism: Aphelocoma coerulescens (assembly GCF_041296385.1). Lineage (NCBI taxonomy): Eukaryota > Metazoa > Chordata > Aves > Passeriformes > Corvidae > Aphelocoma > Aphelocoma coerulescens. Next base: position 50,403,284 of record NC_091015.1, on the reverse strand, counting down.
GATTACCAGTTTCATTAGCCTCGGTGAAAACCACATTTCACAAAATTTAGAGCTGCAGCAGAGCTCAATACAGATAATGCATTTAACGTATGCTCTGGGCAGTGAAGTTGAAACTATTTTCGAGTAATTTTCTTCAGTGTTGGATGCAGCCATCCTGTAAGTTTCCTGATAACTTAGAATTTTTCTTTCTCAAAACAGCAAGTGATACTGTTCCAAAGCACCTAACATTTTCTCTGACAAAGGTGTATCATCATTTCCCATAGAGTCATGTTTTATCACCACCTGGTAATATAATGTCACAGAATGATAGCACATGCAATTTAAAGATATGCTGTTTTTCCCAGTTCTGCAGTTATGTCAAACACTATTGAATAATGTCGAGGCTTTTCCTTTTTCATTTTTTTTCACACATGCATCTTAGCTCTACCAAATTAAAGACAGTTCAGGTTTGGTGGGGAGGCAAAAGCCCCCAGTGTATTCTTCTTAGAAAAATGAAGATGTACAGAAGGTGTATTTATACAAGGCAATAGAAGTGTCCAGATAAGAAAAGAAGTGGAGAAAATATGGGAGAAAATGCATAATTCTATGGAAAATATGGTTTGTTTTTTTTCATAATATTGTTAACTGTGGAAGTATGCCACTGGATTTTACTGTATTATTGGCAGACACCAGACATTTATCTCATTTTTGATGGCATCAAATGATCAATTTTCTGCCCTGAAGCCTTTAAAAATTACCTTTGACTATGTACAAGTAAACTCAATTATGTAGTAAATATAGGCTTTTCAACAGTTAAGGTAATGTGACTTCATGGCCCATGACTATGGCTCTTGGTGACAACAGTGAGCAAACCGTACTGAAATTAAACAGAAGTTTACTTGAATGTTTGTGTTGGTTCTGGAGAGATTATTTTTAGCAATGAGCTTTATAGTTCTTCCAGATTAAATCTGCAATTTTCTAGGACAAAAATCTTTGTCTCAAAGTAGGTTTTTGGCTATACATTTTAATCAAATTGTCTGTGTGGTAACTTACCAATATTAAATAATAGTTTGCCAATGTAAAAAACATATAGCATCTTCTTTCTAATAGCACAAGGTCCTCTTTGATGCAGAGGACCTTGTGCTACTAGAAGGAAGATGTTATATATCCTATCTGTTTTGGATGGCCACCTTAATGTGCACTTTATTTCAAAACAGAATAAGTGCAAATACTTGCACAGGTATAAGACATAGGGGAGCCTGGCCAGGTAGAGTTGAATATGTGGTGATAGAATTAATACAAGGTGATAGAATTAATGTCTTGTGAAAAGACAACTATTTTCAAAGTTATGTGCTATGTTCTACATGGCTAAGTAATAACTAAACCCTTCAAGCCTTTTGCACACCATTTCTCTAAGGGGCATATATGCTACAGGGATTCTTAACAGAGACTTGCAGTTCTTAGCAGGGACTTGTATTCCTTGGGATTGGAACAACAGCAAATTGCAGCCTTTCCCACATTACTAAACAGGCAGGAGTATTGCATAGAATAGAGATCTGCCATAGGAAAGATGAACTGATCTACTGTATTTTGCTTTCTTTCTAGTATGCAATTTATTTTGAAGGGCTCAAGGGTGGCTCGAATTAAAGATATCAGAAATAAATGTTTTTGTCACTCTTGTTGATTTAAACAGAGGGATTATCTGAAAATTACACTGCTAGGGTACGTACCAGTTTTTTCAGCTTCTTCACTTTTTTCCCCCTGCTGTGAAGGAAGTGGTAGCTAAGAAATTAAATTGTATTAGAAGGGTTTCCATGAAACACATCATAGCCATAGTAAGGAAGTCTGTGGTCAAACTTGGAATCAGATGATACAGATAAACATTCTTGAACAGTTCTGTCTCAAACCCTGTGATTTATGGTTCACAGGAATTCTGAACTAAATAAGCAACAACTGGGGCACTGTTCCATATTTAAAATCTTGCCTAAATCCAGAGGGATGAATTTTAAGTGTGAAGTCTGACTGTAGGGATGGTAAAGAGCTGTTTAAGAGGTAGGTTTTTTGGGGTGACAGATGCAATCAGTTTCCATAAGGCCTAAACACTGAGGAGTGCAGAGGCTTACTACTGAGAGTTATTTGGCTTTTTTCAAAGTTGATTTAGTGGCTGAAAAAGTGTTTTTCAGATAATTGCTGAAATTGAGCCAATGCAGTGTCTACTTCTGAGCTCCATATGGTAGATTATAGACTCTACTAGCAAAGGCATTGCTTAAAGAATTTTTGGAAGAGGAACTCTGTATTCTGCTCTAGTCAATTGCACAGCAGAGAGTTTTTCCTGCATTCCTTGACCTCTGTAGAAGAGTAATGACGTAAGGGGAAGAAATACACTTCTCTATATAAACAGGTGGATCACAGCTGTCTTCCACTAGCTGGGAGCCTAATAGAGCCTTTTCTCATTTAGCAGTTGTGGGAAAACAAACCCCAGTCTGCAGGGTTGGGAATTACCTGTTGCCTACTGAATTTCCTAGTAGCTTCAGATAGGTACTTCTTTATTTTGTCCCCTAGGTTGTGGTGGGTTCCTCGTGGTGCAACAGGTGCACATTCCCCACTATAACTAACTTTGTAGTGCAGTGCAGGGTTGTTGTATGTGTGGTCTTCTTCCACAAGTGGCTGACAGGTGAGCTAAATGCTGATGAACTATCTTCACATCTGAGTTTAGGCCTTCTCAACTGGTGTAAGCTTTTCACATCCTGTTCTGTCAAACTACACTTCCTCCAAGGTTTTACAGATCCTTGTTTTCCCCTCACTGCTTTCTTTCAGTCAGTCTGCTTGCCTTTACCCTTCTCTCTATAACTCTGGTATGGAACCTACTCCAGGTGTGAGCTTGGAAGGATGAGGACAAGGCAATTAATCTTGTCAGGAAGAGAAACACTGGGCGTTTTCCTCCTTTGGTGGTTCCTCAGGGGCATCCCCACTTTGACAAGACTTTTGGTTTTGAATTCCCTTGCTGAAAAGGTCTTTAAAATGCAACTTTCTCAAGGTGCTGTGAGATGCAGCTGAGATGAAGAGTCAAGTGGTATTGGTATAAGAAGAGATAGTTAACTACCCCTCAAAAATAGAATTTGTCATTCTTTTGTGTAATGGACTTGTTTGTGTCTCTTGAGAAAGAGGCAGTAAGCTAATAACCTACCATCTTTCTTAGGAAGCCAGTTTAAGGAATTGTTTTCAGTATCTCTCCACGAGTGGAGTTGACTACAAATTAGTATATTTCCTCCCTGAAATGGATGTATTTTCTATTATTATTCTGTCACACCAGAGCCTGTCTGCTACTTGCTGTGATACTGCTAATATTGTGGCACCTTCATTCCACTGCTCTCTGGAAGCAGTTACCTCTTGTCTACAGTGTTAAGATGAATAAAGGAGAAAGCCTTTAATACAGTGTCTAAGGATAATGATCACCAAAATACTTTTGCTTCAAAGGCTTTTTTATTGGCCAGCTTTGCCAGCAGTTTTTATTCAATGTCACTTTTATTTATTAATAAAAAAGCATTAGTTTACAAAAATAAATAAAGACAGCTGAAGATGATAATTGTTGCAAGGATATAGTGGCGACATAAAAGTTTTTTTTCCAGAAAAATAATGAAACGGAAATGAGATTGATGAGGGTTTGCAAGTAAGCTTGCTCTCTCTTGAAGTGTTACATTCTTTTCTTTGCCAGTAGTGCTGATTGTTGATTCTGAAGTGAAGATGTGATTAAAATGGGCAAGAGCTCATTTCTGACTGCCTTTCCAACTCCAAAGAAGAAAACAGAAGAAAGGAAAAGAATGGGGGCCAGAGCTACAGACTAGCTAATTTTAAGTAATCTCACTACTTTAATATGTGGAAGAAATCTTTTGCAGATGCTGTAACCTACTGATTTTGTGTTGCCTTTTTTTTTTTCTGTTTGTTTTTGTTTGTTTTTACTTACAGCAAATACCCCAAAACCTTGGACATTAACAGACCTGTATCACAAAACAGCTTCTTTTTCAAACAGTTTTGAATGCAAGGTCTTGAGTACTTAATAGCATCCTCATAATAAGTCCTTGGAATTCTTTGTGAAACTCATCCCTAATCACAGAATAAGTTGAGTTGGAAGGGACCCATAATGATCATCAAGTCCTACTCCTGGCCCAACACAGCACCATCCCCAAGAATCTCACCATGTGCCTGAGAGTGTTGTCCAAATGCTTCTTGAGCTCTGTCAAGTTGGTGCTGTGACCACCTCCCTGGGGAGCCTGTTCAGTGCCCAAACACCTTCTGGGTGAAGAAGCTTTTCCTAATATCCAACGTAAACCTCCCCTGACACAGCTTCAGGCCATGAAGAAAAGCAACAAGCTAAGAAAGGATAAATGTGTGGGTAAGAGTTACTGGAGCAAGTAGAGCGATATTTGGCCATGTGACCTTCTTACTACATAATTTATGTAACTTAGCAGGTAGATACAAAGATATTACAACTGTTAGTAGCCTCTGACTGTACCTACATGTTTCATGTGAGCTTCATGGCCCCAGAATGCTTTGAAACCTTGAAAGCTTGAAATTGTACGTCTCTATTACAAGCAGTTTTCCTTGAGCTGGAGCTTGAGCTCAGACAAAGCCCCTGCGGTAGGACTCAGTGGGCCTCACAAGGACGAGCTCATTTTGCTGATCTCCATGACGTGACGCATCCTGAGGGCAAATCAGTCACAGTATCCTGCAGCACAGCCCAGTAGAAAGCTTATGTACTCTCAAAAGTACACAGAGTTTCTCTGCTGGATGCACTAGTTGGGTTGCTGTAGAGCTGACCCTTGAGTAGGCTTTTGCAGGGAAGTACTGTGAAGAAGTGACGAATTGAGCTTGAGTCTGGGCTTTAGGCTATTTCTACACAGTTGTTTAGATGATATCAGTTAGCTGGCAACTTATTCTCAGCACCAAGCTATAAGTAAAACAGTAATTTTGAAGTTCATAGTTTCTTCAACCTGATTCCCCACGTAATAATTTTTTTGGCATTCCATTTTATCTCTTCAGTAATGTTCTCTTCTATAATGTTATTGTTCTGTACTTTGATCATCCTTTTTGCTCTAGCTGTGCCTAACGAACCCCTTGCCATGACAGTTCACATTAATGTTAGAAACTGGCTTCCAAAAACCTGAGGTTTTAAAACCCACTATTTGTTAGAAAAGTTTCTGCCTAGTTTATAATTTAGAAATCGATTTCCCAATATTGTTATGGACATTCCAGAAGACAAAAAAGGTCTATCCATAGAGCTGATGGATGCCAAAATGAGAAAGAAAAAAAAAAATTGTCTGTCCAGTTGAATATATATGGATGTTGGTAATAATTACGTGACATGGCCTGCTTAAAACTGCTCATACTCCTTCACTCTCATGACAAAAGAAAACCACTGAGATTAGCATCAGAGATGATGGAGTTCTGTTCAAAACATCTATTTATTTTTGAAGAACAAGTGTTCCTTTTTTAATAAAAGTCTGTGTGAACAGAACACATTTTAGGATTATGCTAAACAAACAACCCTGAGTTCTCTGTGAATTCAAATTTTTCCTCTAATTATTCACAGATTGAATGTTTGTTCATTCAAGCTGTTTGTCTTCATTCACTGCCCAGTGAAGGGCTAAGAGTAGTCAGTGTGTGTGTGTCATGCCTATTCAGTGTAGAACATGTGTGTCCCTGTGAAAAACACGTCTGTTCTGTACAGGGCTCTGCCCTGCTCAAACGAGGTGTACTGCAAGCTATGCAGCTGCTGAATATCGTGCATGGCAGATCACTCTTTAAGAAGATATATTTTGAACTGTGTTCCAAAGCTTTATGCTTTTTATTATGTTTCTAATTGACTCTTGTTATCTCAAAGCCCAAATCTCTTAAATTTCTGTTTTACTATTTAGACGATTTGGCTGCCTGCTATTAGATATCTATAATTGAAAGAGTTGACATTTATATGCTTGCTGGAGTTGCACAAATGAAAGGAATTGAACATTTTAAAACCATTCAGCGGTGATAAAATTGGATACATCCACAATAAGTTATGATATGTATAGATTTCATGTTTCAGACTTCATGCTGGTGCTCTTTTATTGCCAAGATGTTTGTACCTATATAGCTATCATTTTAGCAAACACCTCTTCAGTTGTATAAGTTGTTGGGCAAGAAAGCTAATCTGGCAGAAAAAATGGAAATATTTGCATCAATAACTATATTTATAAAAATGTTACCATTGGAACTGAGAAGCTTTCACATTTGTTTATGTCAGAGTTGTAAAAAGTTTCTCTCTCCTGAGAGAGGGAAGTGGTACCAGGTCATTACTTCCCTTCACAGAAACACTGCAGGGAAATACTTACTCCTAATATTTCTTGACTCAAGCTCTAAAAGCAGCTTATAGAAATAGGTAGTCTGGTCATGTATCTCCAGTAAATTAAAATCCCAAAAAATTGCTAGAAAATAGAAAATGCAAGTATGCAGTGTGCAGTGCACACTTCAATGTGTCCTTAGTTATCATTTTTTTATGACCTGAGGTAATCCGAGTGAATTTCAGATCAGTGTATATGAAATGAGATGAATAAAGGTCTGCTCTTGGAAGCTGTTATTCATCAATCAATTAACTCAGAAAATTTTTTAAAAATCTCATCTTCCTGCTTCAGCTATATTGAATTAAAGTGTGACACCCAGGCAGTTAAATTTTCTCCTTGAAATATATACCTAGATACAGTGTTTGAACATCCATATGCTTTCTGAGGTGAGCAGATGTGGCCACTTCTTCTGCGGTGTGAAGTAAGGAAACACAATAATATAATAAATACTATGTCTCTTCTCCTGGAAAAATGCAATATGTCCTTACATAGATCCTCATTTTTAAGTAAGATTGAACATATTTGGAGGAATGAAAAATAGCTGGATTTTCTTAAAGGCAATATAGTCTTCATTTTGTAATTGGTGCTGTATCATGCATTTATAACTGTTTGTTTAATTTTTAAATGTGAAATGAATTTTTAATTGGTGGCTTACAGTGAGGAGCACAATGCTTTAAGCACAAGACCTAAAATGCCATATTATTTTCGATTGGCCTGAATTATTACAAGATGTTTCTAGATTAATAACTAAAGAGCCCTGCACGTAGAGAGCACATTTTAATGGTCATGTTTTAATGTTCTATCAAAATATTGTGATATATTTTGCTATGTTTAGCTGCTTGAGTAAAAAACTAGAGGAAGAGCTTAGTTTATTTTTAGTAGGTCATATGTTTTAGAACATCTCTATATGCATTTCAATTTAGAAATAGTAATGTATAAATATTTAACCTAAAGTAATTTTAAATGTGCCTTTTATCCTTTTCTTGGCAATACCATCATAGTCTATGATCAAAGAGTAAATTTCATATGCTAAAGGTTCTTCTGTCAGCGTAAGATACTACTTTATTAGGCACAGTCTTTTTGGATGTCACCTATGGTTGACACAGTTCGAGTGAGATAAGATCTACAAGGACAGTGATGGATTCAAGTAAAGCTCATCAGTTCTCAAATTTGCTGACTTTATCTGTGTATGTTTGTATTATATGTGCAGCATGAGGACAAAGTTTTGAAAATTTAGTTTCCTAGGAAGTAGATAAAGTTATGAGAGCTAATACTTAAAATTGCCCTGTTTGAAAGGAATTCTGTTTAACATAGTTTCAGTCTTGCTTAAGTGAGTACCTAAATATAAAGTATTTTCCAGCCAAGCTGGAAAAGACAGATTTTTTGGACTAACACCTGCCACCTCTACTGATAAGTGCTCAGCATCTGACTTTAGCTGCTGTTAAATCACGTACAATTCCTTAGGCTGTGAAAGCAAATAAAGATAACCAAGTGCAGTAATCTGCGTGAAACCGGGGGGAAGAACACGTGTTTGCAGGGAGATCTGAAAGGCCACACAGAAGCTAATCCACATGCATGTGGCTTTGCTGTTAATTGCAGTCTCAGCATCTGTGTAAATAGCTTGTTAAAAAGCCAGGTTAGTGTATAAACATGGAATCTGCTGGTACTATTGTGCAGTATGTATTGCAGAAACATGTCTGCAGCAATAATTGCAGAGAGACACACATTCCCCTTCAGATATTATTTAATGGAAAACAAAACTAGGAATAAACAGGTGGCCTGGAGAGGCTTTTAAAAACTTGATGGTGGATTTCCAGACAAAATAACCTACACAAAGAAGGAAGTGGTTAAAAAAAGTAATTGAGCATATGCACAAAGGAATAAAGATGAGAAAATGACAGTTTTCTTGCTATCCTTCTGGGAAAAGATGGAAGAGAAGCAAATAAGATGCTGTTGTGTCTGAAACACTGCGAAGACTGATAAAAGTGATTATTGAGTAATGTGACCCCACAGAAGGAGATCATGGACAAGAAACTGTTGTGCCTCTTGTTATTTTCTACTTAAAGCCAAGCAGAAGAGGAAATAATTATAAGAAGAGCTGAGAACTCTTGTAGCCCCAGAAGCTCTGGAAACGTTAAAGATTCCTTGTTAATGACAGATTTGTATGTGGCGGACAAGTTTCTTACAGGAAAGACTATCACGAAACCTCTATCCAGTGCAACAGGAACAGCAGCACTTCCACTAACCATGACTGCTGCATTCTCTTGGGAAGGTATCAAAGTTATAGTGGCTACTAGGAAAAAAGTCCAAACCAACCTACTGGCTTACAGTAAAGAAAATGAGGAATTAGGAGACATTGAGGCTGATACTGTGATTTAGGGCAGACATCAGAAAGCAGCATGAAAAGCAGAAAAACTAGTGCCCAGTCTGTGGACAGGTATAAGGACTAGAAATGTTTCTTATCCCAAACCTGAAACTTACATCATAGTGTTAAGCAGCGGTATGGCTAATGAAAGAAGCCTATTGAAGAGATGCCTGCCACGTGTAAGTGACCCCCAAACTAATATATATATGTATATATATATTCATGCCAAATAATGTTTGAAGATATGTTATTAGACTGGCAACCAATTACATTACAGCTGCACTGTAACACCAGCTGATAGCTGAGACTGGTAAGTGGTTAGATTTAGGAAGAGTGATCAAAGGTAGTAAAACCTTTCTGAAGTCAGTGAAGTGAGTACATATTGTCTGTAAAAACAAATCCTCCTCCAGTGGTAAGTTATTTGTTAGAATTTCCAGTAGTCCAAATGAGACTGTACTTCCCACTGTTGAACAGCAATGAAGTCCTTGATGGAAAAGAGAAATGAAAATTGTCTACCAGCATGCAAATATATTTCAAGGAAAAGGACACCTACAGTGCAGCACTGTTTTAGAAGTATATCCCCATGTTTACTATATGAGACAATGAAATGTTTTTAAACTCCCCATAGAAAGGAATTGGCAAACATACCAACTACCACACTGTGTACAGTAATTACTTACAGCAGCCTACAGTGGTAATGTAGCTCCACAAGATACGAGGGAGGTAACATTCAGGTAATATCAGAACCTGTGCTGAAGTCACACTAAAAATAAGTCATCATTATTATCCAGAGACTGTGGATATAGGATCTGCTTTAGGATAAAAATACAGTTTTAGGTGAAGCCAAGTACATGTTTTTGTATAGTAAGGCAAGGCAACTACCTTTACTGTTAGCACTGGGCTGGCCACAAGTAGCTTGAAATATCTGTCTGTCTTCAAAGGAATTCTAGCATCAGTTGAAACATGCACAAGAAAAAGTCCTAAGAGCAGTACTGATGACATTCTTGAAGATAAATGAGGCATCAGGGAACAAGCAACATGAGTCTGTAATATGAAAGTGCAACAAATTATGAGCAAGTACTGTGGAAAGTATATTAACGAAAACATGGTCAAGGAGAAGGTGAGACGAAAGGAGCTCTGTAGATTTCTAGGAAATAGTGGCCTGGCCTTGAGATGCTATTAGGAATATGTAAGATTGATGTATATGAGGGGGGACAATGAGGATGAGTAACTGTCTTTCTAGATGCTGCATGCTTTTACAAATTGCCTTTGATAAAGGTTTTGATACGTAGTGGTCCCATGTAAGAAGAGTCACGGGTCCAAGAACAAACATTTGAAGAACGAAAGTACTATAGCCAAAGTATTTGCCTAAGGTACTTGTTCTGCTGAAAGGCAAGGATTTTGTTGTTGCTAAAGGTATTAGCTTGCAGAAGTTGTTAGCATCAAGAGACACCAAAAAATGGCTTTAAGAAAGAGTCATGGACCAAGCTTTTTGCAAACAAAAGTTTCCACCAGCTCACCTCTATGTACCAGCCCTGTGAGCATCCCATCAGAAAAGCTACATTCCAAGTTGGGTGTTGTGAAGACTGCAGAACTATAGACGGTGGAGCATGAGTCACTGTTAGTAGCTGACACTGAACTGGCTTTCATGAACATAATGCACACATCTCTGTGAGATGGGTTCCAGCAATGGGCTATATTATAATATTTGCTTCTTTTCTTGAGATGTGTATGTGCTCTTTCTCTCAATGTAACTCTATACTCTAAGTGGGGATTAATGAGTGAAAGAGTTTATACTCTGGCATTGACCAGGTTGTGAGGACTATGTAATGCATGAAGCTATTTCTTACATGAGATGATGGATGAGCTATGTGGCTGGGACAATTTTTTTATAGAGAATTGAGTCATAATCTTAGCAGTTGGCATGAAATGGACAGCAGTTCATATATGAAATGAGAGACATCACTAAGTCCGGTCAGAGAGCCTGCCTGCTTGGTAAACATAAATATCTAATTGAGGGCATGTATGTGACTGGATGATGAATTCAAAGACAATATGTGATACAGTCTTTAACCATCTGACTTCTGGCAGAAGGTGAGAATAGATTTTACTTCTGGTAACAGTCACCTGTAAGACAAGACACACATTTCTGGGAAGTGCCTGGTGAAGGACATGCAGGCAAGCACTCTGACTAGGGAGCCCCAGGGGTGTTTTGCAAAATACGTGTTTGGCCTGAGATTACTGTACTCAAAAGGTAGTCCTCACTGTGCAGCAGCTGGATTTAACTAAATTGGCATCAACAGGACTTGGAGCACAAGGGCACCTTCTCATGGGTAACGCAAAATGATGGTACAGCACAGTTGGTGTGCTGTACAGACAGGCAGGAGACTGTTGATTTAATGCAAAACAGAAAGGAAGGCAGACAGGAAAAGATCCCAACAGATAAGCAAGGGAGTCCATGTGAGCAGATAAGGGAATGCAAAGCTAAACACAGAACAGTAAAATGGGTGAGTGAAGGTTTTCTCTTTGTGCCCAGATTGTCAGGTTTGGATTCGTGCAAAACAATGGCATAAGGCAGCAGTACAAGATATGGTGGATACTAAATATTTGAGTAACAAATAAAATTGAAGATACCCCAGGATTTTTGAGCAAAGCTTAGGAAAAAGCTGTGTTGACACAGGAGAGACAGAATAAATTAAGAGCAAAATGGAGAGAACACCAGGGTGCAGGAAGCGGGGAGCTACAGTTTGGAAGCCTGTACTCCAACAGCAGCCGATAAAGTAAGAAAAGATTAGTGGACAGTGGAAAAAAATTATTAGACCTGCTTGTTCAGCCTGGGAAATCCTAAATGATCCACAGCTATATTCAGAGAAAAGACTGTGCTGTTACTGTGGCCTTCCTATTGAAAACACCTACATACACAGGGGAAAAAAAGAGAAAATATCATTACATAAATCAAATGTATTGTAGACATCTTACATGAAACAATACTAACCTTCCATTTGGACTATTCATTCAGTTTGGTCACTTTATTTCACTTAGGCCATAAATGAAATAGGTGATAGAGAGTAGTAATGAGAAGGATCAGAGGCATGGATAGAGTTCCATACATGCAGAGATTAAAAAGATTAGGGTATTTACGTAACAAGAGAGATGAATAAGAGGTGGAATGAAAGAGGTGTATAAATTATTAATGGTTTAGAGAAGGTCAAGGAAGTGCACCGATTTAACTGTCTCAGAACTCAGGAACAAAGGATTCACAATAAAATCACAGACTTTCAGTTTTAAACTGATAGCAGAAAATCCTTTCTACACAAATGTGGCATCACTCCCTCAAGATCTGAGGCAATGAACTTCATGGGATTAGTAAAAGGGTCTGACATTTCTTGCTAACTTGATTAATCATCCAATAATATTTGATCTGAATATTTAAGTATCCTTAATGTATTGATCCTTACAAAAGGCTTCTAATGGAGAAAAGTATTATGATTCCACTAATCTACTGAACAGAATTGGCACTGAGGCAACACTAGATGATTTGCCTTGGACCACAGACAGAATCTCATGTAGAGCAAAACTGAATTTTAGATTGGTACTTTAATATGTGGACAATCTTTTTTTTTTGCCATTATTTATTTATGTTGGTGTTGCACAGTTGTTCTGATACAGCTGGCTGCACAGCTTCTTAAGAAAGCACTTGGGTCATGTGTCATGGTGTTTTCCATAGTCACGTGCCCAGCACCTAATGGACTGACCAGAGGATTTGCACTTAATTTGATTAGTCCTAGTGGAACTGGGCTTACTGAACATGCCCAAATCAATGAGGTTTTGTATACTTGCAAGAAGTGGTGCTTCCCTGAAGCAATGGAAATATTGCTGATTGTCTATGCAGCATATGTTTGGCCATATCTATCGAGGAAAGCTTTGGCTATTTTTCCCTGCCACCTCCAGAATCATTGATCTATCCCAGTCCCTGCTGTTCGCTTTCAGAGGAGCCTTTCACTAACATTTCCTCATTTTTCTGTGACTACCACGTGCTGGGCTGATGGAAAGGAAGTCTGGGCATGGAGCTATTCAGGTGTCTGGCAGCTCCCTCCTCACTTGTGTCTCAGGAATAATAAGAGAAGAGAGTAGACAGACTTGACAGTTGTTTTGACAAGTCATATATAGTCCATGTTTCTAGATGAGTACTGCCAGTTAACAGTGATGTTTAGTGCGTGACAACTGTAATGTAGCTTGTATTAGAAATATTCAAAGAATGTCTATTACCTGGGATCTAAGTTTTCAGGTTATAATCTAACTTCTGCCTATCAGAGGTGAGGAAGGAACTTTATGCATCAGTATGGTATCAAACAGTTCCTTATCAAGGAAGAAAATTGCATGAATTATCTGCCCGTGGCTACCACGGAGGACAGGATAACAGATTCAAACTGTTACTTTGATTAAATGCAAAAAGTCTGAAGTATAAACCAATTAAAATGCAGCAGTGAGCTATTTGGAAATTACTGGTTCTTCCTTTGAGTGTAGAATGGTACAATGTACCCTTTACAGTGGCATGAAAGACAAACCATGCAAACAGAGTTGTTATTTTGTTAATATCTATTCTATGTCTGTAATCTTGGTTCTGCATAAACCTGTAAATATAAATGCAAATCTTTTCTGAAAAAGCCTGTTAAGATATCTGTGCTCTATTGAGACAACCCTCCCGAAAAAAACCGAAAAAAGCAGCGAAGCAAAACCACACCACAAGATTTTTGCTTCTAGTTCAGAACTGTCACTTTGCTTCCAATAGAAACAGACTAACAAAGGATGCTCAAGGAAAAGGAATTGGCCAAGATTTGCAGCTTCAGTGTCTGAGCTCTGCTATTACACCAACCATAATCTTGTTTCCTAGTAGCCTCTTTTCCTAGTAGCCTCTCTCCACTTGATCTTCCTTTTATTTAATGGCAATACAGAATTTCACTGGTTACCAATGCCAAATAATGGCACACACGGTTCTCTGTGTCCACAGAAAATACCTTAAAAATACTTCCTGACTTTGCCTTCATTCTTGTCACAAACTGGGGGTCTATTAAGATGAACATCTGAAATTGCATCACAGGCAGTGGGAGTATGTGTGCTGTACTTGTACATTTATTCTCAGACAAATGGTGGTGCAAGAGAGGAAGGATATTCTGTTTCCTAGTAAATCTGTGTGTCATAGCCGAGATAGCTCCTTTTCTCCAGTTATTTTTCACTAGTAATTTCCTAAATATACTGCAAAAAACATTTGCAATTAGGTCCTCAAGTAAACAGTGTTTTAGTCCAAGCTCTTCTTTCCATTACTCCTGTCCTCATATTATTCCAATTTTAATCTGCAGTGACTTGATTTTTTTTTTTCTATTGACAATGCTTCTTTGTTTGAGCCATCATACCACTTATTTATATGCCATGATCATGAAAGAAAATTTAGGAAGAACTAACCCCAGAACTGATCCTTGAGTAAGTACCATTACGCTCCTTCCGCTGTCAAAGTGCCCCTTTCAAACTGTCAGCTACTCAACACTCTATTTCCATTTTTCCTTTCCATCTAACAGTTCCTCTTTTACCTCTTTTTTCTCTAGCATTATTTAATAACTTCCCACATAGCCCTGTATCATCTGTTTTACTGTAGTCAGGACAGAGGACATCTAAGGATTTTCTTTTAAAGCCAGCTCTCTTTAAAAAAAGAATGCTGTCAAGTTCAGTCTGGACTTACCCACCCTTGAATTCATTTTGTATTTATTTCTGTCTATCAGCATCATCTGTTTGAAAGCACTGTGTTCCGCTGAGGTCCAAATAGTGCAGTAACTGGATCACTTTTTCTGCCTCACTGCTTTATAAACACAAGCTCAGTAATTGCTGCTACCTGTTCATATGACAATTTGAGACATTTATTAAAAGTATTTCCATGTGAATTCATGTGCTAAGTCTTTCAGGATACCAGCTTGGAAATTGATAGATGCTGTAGAAAGCCCCCTGTGTTTTATTTCTGCCTCCTCTGTGGTCAGTACTATCCCACACTTGCATTCCCAATATCCATCCAGGCTTTGCTACCAGGTCAAAATCAGTGCCGTTTCTGTAGCATGAGGGAGCATTAATTTAGTTTTGGATCTATACATCTTGTTTTCCACCCTATGTCACTAATCAGGGAAGCTGCTAATCTTGGGGACTTTCAAGACTGTTCCAAAGGATCCACCCCACTGGTGTATTCTCTCATCATATGGTAGTTCTGAGAGCATTTCAGCCAGTTCCTTTGTAATCAAAGATTTGGAAGAAAATCTTTGCACCAGGAATAACTTCCAATAATTAAAGCCAACACTTTAGCTTTTTGTCAAAGCCTCTTTGGTGCTCAGTGAATATACATATATACATATATAAATAAAATTGATTCCTCAGTTCCTGTGAGTCTCAGCCAGAGGCTTCCGGACTTTTAAATTTTTTTAAGCACCTGTTGGAATTTAAATGGTGTTAAAGTTTTCTTTCAAAGACATGCCTAACCTACTTTTTTATAATCCATGTATCCATGTCTGCTGTCTTGAGCAAGATTTTTGTTTGCTAGTACACCTAAGCGCTTCTGCTCATTCTCATCTTGGCCTTTTCCACTCTGAGTCAAAATTTCCTTTATGTTGTTTTCTGTTGTACTCTACTGCTGAAGTGTTATCTGTGGTTTCTTGTGCTTTTTAAATGTTTAACTTTTGTCCTGTAACTTCTTTGTGGTCTGAAATTGATGTGTGGATAAAAGCAGCTTCCTGCATTGCTAAAAGGACTGAGCTGGGGGACTGGCTTGTCCTAGTAGGATTTTAGCTCATCAGGCTCAAACTTTGCCTTTACAAGCCCTGTTCTAGTTTTATGAGTTCAATATCCCCGTTAAAATAAGCAGCTCAAAGCAAGGTAAACCATTGGAATTCTTACTGACTTGGCTGCCTTTGCACTAGCCCTGTAGCACTGGTAGTACCTTGAACGTTGCACCCTTCTGTCACCAGAATTGATGCATAAACTTTTTCCTACCGTCTGCAATATACATTCACATCTCTTGTTCACCTTAGCAGAAGAAACTGGATTGTTTTATTTGCCTTGGTGGCCTGGAGTTCATGTCCCTCACAGAAACATCATTCTTCACTGTGATTTAGCACTTCCATGTGGTGCTATGCTAAGTGACACAAGACCTCTGTTGGTGCACTGGCACGCAAAGTGACATGGTGACTAAAATAATAATGTTGTGGGAAAAAATGCAATGTTACAGAACATGAAGTGTCAAGTGCAAGGGGTACCTCATGGTTCTGGGAAATCCCACAGCATAAAAAACACAGATAAGATCTCCACCAAAGTGGCTGAATTTCTTTTTTACTCAGAGGGACTGACAGTTGTGAAAAGATTAGGTCTTAGATGATCAAATAGACATTCATAGCATGTGTAAAAGCCTCATATTTGCCAACAAAAAGTCATGATATGCAGGCATTATCCAGGGACAAACATTTCTTTTGGATGTGACTAATTACTACAGGATTTGAAGTGATTGTGGGGTTATGTGTGAGTATAAACTCAGCATCTCATGCAAGATTAGCAATCAGATCTTTTGGATTTTGCTTTAGAAGAGCAATGACCACTGGTCATGATCACAGATAAATGCCTCAACTACATTTCAAAAGGTTGTTTCAAAAGAAATCACAACCCTATGACTGCTCACTTGATAAATTTCCTATTTCATTATGAACACAGGGTTAACTGAGAGCATCTACATGTTTGGTTTAGATGATGCTGTTCTTTTATGTTTAGAGGTAGAGAGGGAAAAGAAAGAAATGTAGCTTTCAGCTGAAGTTTACACTGTAAAAGTTATTCTCATTTTGGGACCAATTCTTTATTGATGTGACTCATTAAGAGGACTTCTTTCACAAGTAGGGATTACTCACTCAAGTAAATGAACTAAAATGAAGGCATTATCTTTTAAGGTTAAATGATAAAATCTATGAATTAGACACTTATAATAGAACCATTAACAATTTTTAATTACAGTACAGCTACCAGCCACAGCAGTAGTATATGGTAATACCTACTCATTCCTTTGCCTGCTCTTTCACTGTGACATACATTATGGAAGGATTATTTAAGTCCTATTTTTAGATTTAGAATTATGCAGACAGAGAACAACCAAAACTGGAGGTGCTGTATTAACAGCTCACATGTTATTTCAGGTGGTTTGAGCGAAAAAGAAAACACAGTAAAAAATAATTATGTCTTGTGGTCAGAAGGGCAGTTTATGAGGCCCAGAGGGACTCAGAGCCAAATGCTGTGTGATGTGCAGCCAGAGAACAGTCTCTGGACTCATTAAATGACATTATAGTCTTAACCATTCCAATTAGGTGGCAAA
Organism: Aphelocoma coerulescens; assembly: GCF_041296385.1. Classification (NCBI taxonomy): domain Eukaryota; kingdom Metazoa; phylum Chordata; class Aves; order Passeriformes; family Corvidae; genus Aphelocoma; species Aphelocoma coerulescens. Next base: position 50,386,174 of record NC_091015.1, on the reverse strand, counting down.
AAAGGATTTGGAGGCCTATGGTGCATCTTAAACAATGAAAAAGTTAGGACGGATTCAGTATATACTGTTCAGGACTGGGAGACTTGTGTCCATGCAGCCTACTCAAAAAATGGAGAGATCCGGTTTGGGACCATAGATGACCAAATTAAGTACTGCTCCAAACTCTCCATCTACAAACTGTGTGTTACACATACTGTGGATAATAGATTGCTGCTTAATATAGACTCCTAGGCAGGCTCCTGAGTCCTCTTTGTGCACTGTTATCATATTCCCTAAAGTGTCTGTCTTTCTGTCTGTCTCAGGTAACTGTTTGATTAAGAATATATTGCAATCTTTCTGTGGAAGGACACTTAAGAACAATGGTATCAGAAAAACATATTCATCTCTATAAGGATGCTCAAATATTTGGGTAATGAATTTTCCGTTGAACCATTCTTTTGCAAAAATGTGGTCACTTAGTAAAACTAGAACTTTCTGCAGAAATACACTCCTTTTCATGAAGTGTCTGCTGGGTGAAAGCTTTCCAGGTGCAGAGACAAAGACTCAGCTCTCCCATCATCAGTTGATGGCACTTATCTGAGATATGAAAGCCTAACAGTTCAGGAGCATAAGTTGGTTTAATTATCAGTTCTATTGAGCTGTAAGCTATAGTAAAAGCTCTATTATCTTAATTGGCAGGATGTTGATTGGGAGGTGCTTTTTCTTGCATGCTTCTCTTTCAGAATTCCGGCTTCTGAATATTGTGTAAATTAATGATGTTGTAACTTGTGCAGAAAATATACCCACTTCCATGAAATCTGAAGTAAAACACCTGATTTTATCTTTTTTCTAAATACCACCTATTTTAGCTTTGATACAGAAGTTGTTTCCTGTTTTCCATTTTCTCATATGATTTCTCTCTAGTAGATTGTGGGGGTTGGAGTCTCAGATGATCCAAATTATTTTTCATTTGTAATGAAATGAGAATATTCTTGCCTTAGCATTATGAAAAAGCTCGTAAAAAAGAATGCATTGAGATATCCTTTTAAGATTTTTCTCAAATGGTAATAAAGATGGAAAGCAGTTGGAATTTTTATAATAAACTGCAATTTTGTGTGCAAAATGTAAAAAATCCCTGCCACCGCCTTGTATAAATCAAGGTTGTAACATTTATTAATATCTTCTGAATATACAGGGTCATTTTTTCTGTGGAGGTGTCTTGATATGATTTGCCTTGACACTGTTCTGCTGAGGAATAAATAAGAGAACTGAGAAAACACAGGATGATGGAGAATCTGTACCGCATTTAGAACACACAAGGGAAAACATCTAGTGTATTGAACTTCTAAAAATGCACTTTGAATTGGTGTTTATTTTTTAAGATACAAATTCACCTCTTCTAATTTGGGGCAAATTTTAAAAAAAAAAATTAACCTCCCCTCCCACAGTTCCTGACACAGCCTTAACCAAGCCTCTCCATTTGCAAATTTCTACACTGAGAGGCTTCATAGCTCTATTTCCTAATTCCTTATTATCTGGCCATCAAAATATCTGTTAAGATCTATGTCATTCCAACTACAGTGCACTTCAGGATCTGTCTTTTTGGTTAGGTGAATGGCTAAAAATGATAGAAAAGGAATGTATGTGGGTGTGTTTATCTTCTACATGTGTTGCTGAAATGAAGAATTGATATAAAGATTAACAGACTGACGTTCTTGCAAATGAAAATTTGGTATAGCTTTTTGAAATGCAGACCCTTTTGGCTTTGGTTTATGAGATCTGTCAAAACTTTACATTATCTTTAAAACAAATCAAAACATTTTCTACTGAATCATTCTAATATTACTTAGCTCTTTTGCAATACAAAGTAGCTACCAGGACACATGGTCTATAAGGCTAGAAAGAACTGTGTTCATCGCCGATGGTACGTAAAACCATTCAAACAATAGCATCCGAATTGTCCTGGGATATTCAGTGCTCAGGCTGTGCCAGGCATCTCTTATCTTCCCACTGTGTTTTGGACTGGTAACTGGGAAAAATTGCACAATCACGTGGATCTGGTTTTCTTCTTGTTGCTTAGAAATACATGACATTTTGGAAATAACAGAATTGTAAATTTAAAGCTACTTCCACACAAATGTCACCTGAACAAGCAGTGCTTCTTCAGCAACAGATTGGATTCATACAAATGCCATATTAGGTTTAAGAGTCACAGTCGCATTCAAATGAGATTGAAATTATTTGATTGTTAAATAAACTGCTAAGTTCAGTGTAATGGTAACAAACAGGTTAGTAACCAACATTAGGTGTGCCTCACCCCTTATCCTAGTTTAAAGATAAAAATAGTCACTAATACCATATAAAGCAAGAGTTTCGCCTCTCATTTTTTACTTGATTTCTCCTTTTTTCTATTGAAATATCTCAGCATAATGCCAGTGGATTACTCTTTTTATGGTTTCTCTGTAGAGAAGCAAGTCTCTAAATGTTGCTGATTGTGTTGCAGTATTGCCCTGTGTGCACATTATCCCATTATTAGAGATGTGGGATAGAATCTGATTACTTCTCACCTTGGGTTGAAATTCTGTAGAATGGACCCAGTCCTGCATTGATAAAAAATAAGTGCATGTAAGTGTTCATGTTCTTCCTCTCAATTCATTATCAGCCATATTTTTAAACTAGAACTTAGTTTTATCCAGGTGATTCTGTTTTGTGTTTCTTCAAATCATTAAGTCTTTCTACATAACCCTGTTCACTCTTGTCTACAGTAACAAAAGCAGGTAAGAAAATGAAAAAACCCATTTTCAGAACTTTACCTTTTCATTTGTTCCATATTGTATATGATATGTGTTATATTACCAAGGTACTGTATTGACAAGTTTGTAACTTATTTGTTTGTCAATGTAAGGCACAAAGTGATCTATTTTCGGATAGACAGTACTCCTGAATGGAATGCAATCCAGCAAGCAGGCATCTGACTTTGGAGCAATTTTCAGTTATATTTTTCAAACAGTGGCCAAGCACAATGGCCCTGAGCTAAATAGTTAACCTTTGTGTGCCTTTTTTTATCTCTGAAATGAAAATGAAACTGTTTCCTAATTTCTATATAAATTATAATGCTTACATCTACATCAATATTTGTACAGCTTTCTGAGATCTTTAGAAAGAAGTTGCCAGTGTTATTATTATTTTATTACTCTACCTTTTGAATTATGTAACTGTACTACTTTTTACCGTTTGAAAGACGGATTTTACTTTGAGATTTCATAATTGTCTCCTATGACATTCTTGCTTTGAGAGTTGATATCTTTAAAAAGAAGAAATTTAACTCTTATTTTAGAGGAAGATTTTTTAGATTTTGGATGTTCACGTAAAGAGGTGAATCATTTGTAAACATACCTAAATTTGAATATTAAGTTTGTCTGAAAGAAAGAAACTGCAATGGGATAAAATATGTAATGAATCTACAGTTTTAAGTTGCTCTTAATGATTTCTTATTTGGTATATGTTTTCTGTTAGTTTTTAATTAGTTCTGTGTCATCAAAACTTTCCCATTTTTTTTTTCAAAGGACCCACTGGTTCATTCAGTAAACAAGATGGTCCTGCCCTGGGGTTTAATCAAAGCTGAGTAGCAATGAAGGCTGTTCTCTTTGAATAGTCTTTTATTGTGTCAACACTCCTTCTTTTGTTTTATTAGTGATTTTAGCTTTTCATGTCCTGCTCTTTTGTTTCATTTTTTCAAGGACTGCGGGGTACAGGACATTCCAATTACCAGCCCATAATTCTCTGTTCTTTCAGACATCTCATAGACGCATCCTCAAGGATACCTCAAAGAAGTGAATTTAAAGAAAAAGGTTAACAAAATAAAAAAGAAAGCATGATCTTGGTCGCTCTTGTGTTTTTCTAGCTCTCTCTTCCCGGTGTTAGAGGCTGATTCCTGATCTAGTGTGTAAGAAGTAATGCATCACTGATTTCAGGGGCAATGAACTAATTGATAAATGTGAAATGTCTAACCTACTCTCTCTTACAAATACTAACCACAGCACAATGAGAATATTGATGTGTAAATAAACAATAAAAGGAGAGGAATTTGTGATTCTGGAACACTTAAGAGTGGTGCATGTTGTGTACCTTGACTTCAGTGAGGCCTCCCCAGAGAGGCTCACAGAGGAGCTGAAGTGTGGGCTACATGAGCTGGCAATGAGGGGGATTGAAAACTGAGTGAACAGCTGAGCCCTGAGGGTTGTGATCTGTGGCACAAAATCTAGTTGGAGGCCGGTAATAAGCAGTGTGTCCCATTGATTAATACTGGATCCAATACCCTCCCTTGAAGTGTTTATATTTTTCTCTTGACCTGCTGGCAACACTCTAATTCAGCCCAAGGAAATGTTACTCTTTTATTTTTGCTGCAAGAGCACCCTGCTGGCTTATGTTGAACGTAGGGACGAACAACCCCTTGCACCAGTAAATGCTGAGGGCCACCCAGCTGGAAAGCAGCTTGGAAGAAAAAGGCCTGGGAGTGCTGATGGTATCCAAATTGAACATGAGCCAGCTATGTGCCCTTGCAGCAAAAAAAGCTACTTTATTGTTGGGATGCATTAGGCAGGTCAAGGGAGGTGATCCTTCCTCTCTACTCAGCACTGGTGAGGCCACACCCAATTGGTGTGTCCAGTTCTGGGCTCCCCATTACAAGAGAGACATGGACATACTGGAGAGAGTCCAAAGAAGTGCCATGAAAACTATTAGGAAACTGGAGCATGTCTCCTATGAGTAAGGACTGGGAGAGCTGGGAGTGTTCAGCCATCCTGAAAGCTCATGGGCATCTCACTGATGCCTACAAATAACTGAAGAGAAGGGACAAAGAGGATAGACCCAGGCTCTGTGCAGTGGTACACTGTGACAGGACCAGGACAGAACAGCGCAAACGGAAATACAGGAGTTTCCCTCTGATCATCAGAAACTACTTTTTTCCCAGTGGGGGTGACTGAGGACCGGCCCAGGTGACGTTATGGTGTCTCACACATTGGAGATATTCAAAAGCTGTCTGGACATGGTCCTTGGCAACAAACTCTAGGTGTCCCTTCTTGTGCTGAGGGCTTGGGCAAGATGACCTCCAGATGTCCCTTCCAACCTCAACTCTGACCATCTTTAAGTCAGTGAATGAAAGTAAATTCATTGTGAATTAAGTAAATGAAAATTAGCATGAAATACATTGAAAAACATCATATCTATGATTTAGGACAAATTCTCAACATAGTATAGGAGATTTTTAGGATTTTCATTAGTGTGCATGAGAAAATACTGTTATATCTTGAAATGTCACAGAGTAAGTTTACCTCTAAATATGCTGTGACAAATATAATAAAAAAGATTTCCAGACAGATGGATGTCAGAATTAGATATATTCTTGTGTGGAAAATGAGACTGCCCCCATGTAGACATTTTTGTGAAGAAAATGATAATAAAAATGTGAAAATAATTGAAAACTGAAATACAAATTCAATATACATTACTGGTATTATTAAAACTTCATGCCCTTTAACTCAAAAAGAAGTTTTATAAAATATTATGCTGAACTGTGGCAAGACTGAAGTTATTAAAAAGGACCATAGTAGAAGTACTTCTGCATTAGGAATTGAATATTTTTTGTGGGAAATATGGACTGAGACTCTCTAGTGATAATAATACAGTGGACATGTAATAGTACATTTGGACACCCCTGATATCTGAGCACAGTTATACAGAATAGTTAATTCAAGCAGCACTGTTCTTATTACTAAAGTAGAACACTTAAAAAATTCTAACTCTGCAGATAACAGAATTTATTCCAAAAGTACTCTTTGATGTATAATTAGGTAGATACCATTTTTTTTCCCCTGTTAAGGTTCTTAAGATATGTTATCTTGAACTTCAGCTGACTTTATAATGATTTATTGTAGCAAAAGAAATTATATAGTGTAGAAATATTTTTACTGTAGTAAAAAGGTCTGAAACTAGTCTCTTCTGCTATCCACAATTTTCAGTGAAATTCTTCTGCAAAAGGGAAGTAAGAAATATAGGAATACATTGTTGATATACTCAGAAGTCAAATGAAAGGCCTGGAAACAAATGTTGCATCTGTTTTCTAGAGGAACAGTAGAAGCATAATTTTTCTTCATAAAGGTTACTCACAGCTGTTTGGAATATCACTTTAGAGGATTCCTTCTGTTTTTGTGGGCTTTGTTTTCCCTGATCCTGCCTGTGCCAGAGCAGTTTGTCTGCTAGCAAACCGTATCCAGTAAACCAGCTTGCTTCCCATGAGCTACTCTTGCACCAGTGCACCATCGTTGTCCAGGCCTGGTTCCATGAGATGTTGTAAGTTAGAAATGAAAATCTGATCCAGTCTCCTATTTTACCTTCTGATTTTCCAGTAGGATTGCATGATTCTTCTCTGTAATGAACGCACATCTGTACACCTCATAGAAATTTCCACAGAATCATGGAATTGTTAAGGTTGAAAAAAAGCATTTTAGATCATCAAGTCTGGCCATTTAGCTCTGCTTGCCTTGCTTACCTCTGTTGGGTTTATGCACTGGATGAGGGTGTGCTAAGCAAGCCCCTACTCCTTTCCCACCCTTTCCCTCTGGGTGTGTCCTTTACACCTCCTGGTCCCATGTCAGGGCACCGGCTACCTGACTGTGCAGCACACTCCATAATTCCTTGAGGAAGATTATGTGTGGCGAAATTTAAGGTTAGAATATGTACACTATTCCTACTGCTGTGTGTTTATGCTAGAAAGAGGAAAAGATGAAAGAAAGTCAACCTGCACTTGTGTGTTGTGTGTTGAGGTTTGGACTGCTCCCAGAATGCAGGCTTGGGCCATGGGATTGAGTTGATCATCATGTAAATTTTGGAAGTTTTGTTGATCTGTGAGACACTCTGACATCTGGTAGAACTAAGACTTCATTTGTTGCCTGTTGAGAAGCCCCTTTCAGGTGAGGAGAATGCACTCACAGCATGTGTTTCAGATGGCACATGCTGCTCTGCCCTGTGCCAGCTGGAATTTCCAAAATGTTAGAGGCTTTGTGTTGAAGTACATGGAAAATGTACACAAGTCAAGGAAGGTCAAAGACAGAAATTAATGTGGTCCTCTTTTGCCAGAATGGGAAGGTGTTTCTGACCCAAGCAGATATAATAAAAATTGTTATTCAATCATCTGGCCTAAAAGTGGGGCAAGATCCATGAAGCAGTTCCTGTCCTAAATAAATAGTTCTGCCTGTATATCTTTGACAAAAAGAGACTCTTCTTTGATTTCAAACTCTTCAAAGCATTTCTCTATGCCTACCAGCACAGTTTCTTCCTTCAAATAGCACTACTTCATCACAGCCAAGAGTGGATCATCCTCTCAGTAGTGGTAAAGCCATGTGGTGAGAGATAGATGATGTTACTGATTTCAACAGAAGGTGCCAGACTCTGAGTGTTAGAAAAATCTGATAATTATGTCTGATTTGATATATTGATATAGACTTAGGAAAATAACTTTATGGGCCCATATTACAAAAAAAGATTATTTATTTCTTTGTTTCCTAATGCTGTTATGTTTGAAGAAAGTTAGTTTAAAATAATCCCTTGAGAAATCAAGTGCAGCTTTTAAAAACAGAGAGACACAACCTAGCTTTGGTTTGCTCTTTTGTACAGCTTGTTCATTTTGATTGTATCTTGGTATAAATCCTTGTCATTAAGTGCTCATATACCTTACAGGCAGCATTTGATATTTACTTCTGAATGAATTGGATCTGTTCCAGTAGAAGATGCTGTAATAGTTATAATTGACTTTGACAGTGGATTATGTGGAACTGAATGTCCTAAGGCATGCAAGTAAATCACATCAGCCTCAGGTTCTCATCCATTGTGACTTTTGCTCCTTTGATACTGGTGCTAGATTCCTTTGCTTGTTTGGTTTGCCTTGTTTGCCTTCTCTTACCCCTTCTTTCCTTTACACTCCTACCCACTCACTGACTTAATTTCTTCCTTGAGTCTTAGAATTCAGTGGCCCCTCAAAGAAAGTCAGAAAGGACTGACTTCACGAAAAAAGTAAAGAGAAAGAGAGGCTCCCCTTGTTGTGTTTGCAGGCAGTGCAGTCACAGTGTTGCAGACCAGAACTAGAAAGTGAAACTGTAAGGAAATGTGCTTATTCTTTATTGCTATATTCCATCTCACTTCTGAAAGACTTAATTAGTTGAAAGAATCACATGGGACTCTTTATCTGGACATCTGTGCTGTTACCACTTTTTAAATTCAGCATCAGGCCTTCTTCTTTTCTTGAGCCCCATGGGAGGTTCACTTCCTTCACACTTGACAAGTAAGCCCCTGCTGTGTCTCCTCATGTTCTCTTTCAAGAATAAAAAGATGGCATGACTACATCAAATAATTAAATTCTTTCCAACTTCTTCAGAAATCCTTTGATTCATCTTTTTTTGGACAGCCATGATCATATTGATCCATTTTCACCTGCAGTTGGTGAACATACTCCTCTGCATGGCCGTACCTGCGTTGTCATGCTGGTTATGGTTACATCAGTCTCAAACCGGACTGAAAAAGAGTAAAGGCTGCCTTCAAAGGTCTTCAAGTATGTTAATATACTCCCTAATCCAGACTCCAGTCGTGTCAGTGAGGCAGGAAAGTTCAAATGGAAGGAAGGGCACTATCAGTTATGGGTCAAATGACAGAGGAAGAGCAGACAGTGGAGAATTGCCTACGTTTACCTGAAGCCAACTGCTAGTCTCAGTTGTGCTGGAGCTATAGTACAGATGAATGTTTTTACAAGTGTCCTGGTTTCAAACAGCTGCATAGGCATGAAGGAACCCTCTGATATGTGTGTAAAAAACTCTTCTGTAGCTATTCCTGCCTAATCAGATGCTGTGGTTGTATCAGTCCTCTGATCATTTTTGAACCAGTAGTCCTGGACCTCCTCACATCTGTCACTCAGAATGGCATCTGCATCAGCAGAGGAGGAGTAAGTGTCTTTTCAGATTTTGTCACTACACCGTGGCATACCTGCCACTTCTACTGTCAGAGTCCTCAAGTGCCATGAACTGTGAGGGACATCCTTACATCAGCCTTGCCATACTCCACAAACACAAGGAATTGCAATGTGTGTGAAGAGCCCTGGCACAGTGCCACACAAAACTGTGCTGTTTCATTTGTCCAGGATTAATTTGCAGCTGTGGCAGGGGCCACAAAGGCCAGAGTTTAGCTAATAATGGCTGAAGCAAAACCCCCGGTATCTGCTTTGGTAGACAGGTATTCAATGAAAAGAGGTTAGAGGAGGCTCAGTGCAGAGGTGACCAGATGAAACATAATAATAGATTATGATGAAACTTAAGCAGATGGGATGATCTCATGGTGTCCTTTGATTTAAAACTTTACAAAGCCATGAAATATCTCTGTGCTGTTCCCTACTGGGATAAGTATCTGCCTTTTGCATTTCACTTAATGCAGTGAAAATAGGAAAGGCATACAAGCGCTATGGTAGAGCAGATTTTTTTTGAATAAATTAAATTTTATTAAGCTAATGGATGGAAACTGTAGATATACTGTGAATTTTTAAGTACAGTGGGACTTCTCTCAATTTTCTCTGCAGATTTTCCAAGAGTAGTATGAATTCCTGAGAACAACTTACTCTGTGCATCAGCAATAGCTTCAGTAGCAGATAAACCAGAAATGTTGAAGGCTCAGCCTTTATCACAGCACTGAGAAGGTTGCTTTATTTTAAAACCTGTGCCAGCACTTGAATTGCAACATCTCAGAATGACCTTTCTCCATAATCAGTGGTTTACAACCCCTATACCCACAAGGACGAGCTGAGAAACTTTATAATGAAAATGAAGGATATTTGAAAGTTTGCCACTAGGAGAGGAGAGGAATTTATGGGCTGACTTTGGGGGAATACCTCCATATTAAATTTCTCAGCCCTTTAAAACATTTTTTCCACCTATGAAGTAATTACTGAGTATTAGTAATACATGTAAAATTATTTATTTCAATTGTTTTGGTAATTTTATAAGATCCTCTTTTTACTACTGAAAAATGTTAAGAGTAAAATAAACCTTCTTCCTCGTATCTTACTATAAGATATAGACGGAACAACTAAAATGGAAAATTAAAAAAATGCAGAAGGAGCTTTTTGTTGAAGCGAGAGGAATTTCTGTTTTCTTTTAGTTTTCTTTTAGATTTTTACCTCAATCTTGCAAACTGATTTGAATAAGCCATGTCCCGCGTCAATCCTGAGTCTGATTAATCTCAAGCAGTCTCAACAGGGAGCAGTTTCCCAGATCAAGGTCTTGTTTATTCCTCTGTGTGCTGAGATGTTTTGCTCTGTCGTTTTAGTGTGAGTGATTCCCTAACCATTGGGATTCCTGTAATGGATGCAACTCAGGCTATTACTTGTTTTTTTTAGAAATCAAATTGGACATCTTGGACAGTAATATTTTTTCTGTATGTTTTGGCACTTCCAACCAAAGCAATAAACCTGGTAAATCTCTTTTGAGATGTTCCTGCATCAAAACACGTAGAGAAATTCTCTTTTATACAGTTTGATCTTAAAAGAGAATGACAGCAAACCCTTTGATACTGATTTGCAGAATCATGAACAATTTACTGGTTTTGTTACCTTAAGTTGGGTTTTTTTTAGTCTTTTAAATAGGCTTCTTTTAATATATATTGGTTTTAAAAAAGCATTATAATTCACTCTAATTAGCTATAGTCCTTGAATGTGTGGAGCAAAAGGTTTTACATTTTCCATTTGGACTGCTGAAGCTGTAGAAATACTTAATTTCTTCCAGGGATAATAACTAACTGCTTCTGAGTTACCTGACAGTACTTCCTCAGATAGGACTAAATTTCAGCCATGAGTAAATCAGATATTTATAATAGTCTTGCATATGCAAATATTTCCCATTTTGGGTCATTTGCAGGTGCAAAAGATTAAGGGAGTTAAAAACTTGACTACAAATGGAAGTCTTAACTGAACCTTCCACTACCTTTACCAGTATTAATTTTGGCCTGTCTGATAAGAATGTTAGAAAGCATTTAACCCTACAGGTTATTTTAAAATAGAAAAAGTCTATGCCATATTTGTGGTATTCTGATCCAGGTTTCTGATTTAGGAATACGTTGGTTTAATTTAAACACATTCCTAATCAGTTTAAGGCAAATTAAAATAATCCTGCTTTAAATGTAGTGGTTTGAACTGAGTTACATGAAGTAATTTAAAATGCACGCTTAATTAAACGGGTGCTACATTTTATAGACATCTCTGTAGGTTTCCATTTAGGTAAAGAAAATTGGCACCAGTACCAGTTAGTTTATGCCAGCACAGATCCCTGAAAAATGCAGCAACTGGAACAAAATCCAGTTTATTCCATTTTACCTTGGTCATTTAGCTATTTTTCTTGTTCAAGGCCAGACCAATTTTACACTGTTCTCACATTCCTCATCGAGTGATGCACCTTGACAAGATATTGCACATCAGCTGATGTACAGTGACTGTGCACCTGTCCCAGGCAGATGATAAATTATAAGAATCAGCTTAGGTTTTGGCTGGACAGATGGCCAGGCTAACTTTGGTTACCTCACTATTTGCTATGGTCTAAGAAAACTGACATGGACTGTGGCCATGGGTTGGCTGATGTGCAGTAGCCTGTTCTCTTCTGCAATTTGACTGTGTAGCAACTTCTGGGGGTTTCCAGATTGTTTTTTTTTTGTGTACCTGAGTAAATGCCTTTAAAATGTTACCCTAAATTAAATGGGATCTATTTTCTTCTGTTGACATGCACATACCCAAATTAAGTTACACCGCTTTAATCTTTTATCAATCTAGAATACCCCTAAATACTTCTCTTGCTTTACATCACTGTAAGTTGTGTGTTTACACACACCTCTAGGAATTTGCACTGGTATAACTTACTAGATAGTTACTATAAAACTTGTGTTTTGCCAGTTTTTTAAATCTAAATGAACAAATAAATAAGTAATTTGATCCAGACATTGTCATAGCTGCCTATAATAACACTTGTGTCACCATTGTGTAAAACCCCACATTACACAGAATTAGTACTTGTAGATGTAAAGAGAATGGAAATTCTGGTTCATGTTTGTGCTGTAGCCCTGCACGCAAGGTAACTACTAATAATTAAATCGGGTAATTAATCATTGTTAGAGCAAAACCAACATTGCCATTAAACTGCAGAGCTCACGTAATATGTTTGTCTGCTTTTTTTCCTAGCTGATCATAGTAACTTACCTATTGCTAAAAATGGATCTCTATACACAACCTTTTGTACCTAGGTCAGTAGCCTGGTTCTCATTTTGTTTTTCTTTCCCTTGGCATTTCAAATATAAAACTCATGGAAAACCTCTTGGTTTGCTCTGCTATTGTTTCCAGCTTGAACACCATGAATGTGCAGAAATCGTGGTTTCCCTAGCAAGTGACTATGATGAGCTTGGAACTGTGTGAACAGCAGCGATAAACAGTTGTTGACTTCTCTGAGGCTTTTTTTTTTGCGTCAGAATTGAGATGTACCCCACAGTATAGCTGCAAGGTTTTGTTCCAAAGGCAAAAAAAAAAGCTGAGACAGTACTGCATTTTTAATGGCTGAGTCATCTGCCTCTGTCCCAACAGCAGAATCTCATTTTAGGACTCCTCTGAAATTCAAGTTTGTTTCCACTGGTAAGTCTACAGTCTGTGTTACTGTAATTTATATTCTTATAGTAGCTGATAACAGTGATTTTTTAATTGTAATTGTTTTTGAGATTGCATGGCACCTTTGATTGAAGGATTTCAAAGTGTTGTAGAGCAACATGTTTAATTAACCATCACCTGAGCTTTACCAGCAGCTTTGCTTGCAGTAGATTATGGTCTGTGCACTTAGAGTGGGTCATGAGAAACTGACCTTCTGAAAACATTACTTGGTTACAGTTTTTCTCTTCTGCCCACATATTTGCATTTCTAATGAAGGGAGTGGTGTATCACTTAAGCTCATAAGAAAAAATACCTCAGGCTTATCATCATTATGGCACACATGGAAGTGATTGCTCTGCCTGTATAATAAAAAGCTCAGTGTGAAGAGACTTTCTTGCATCCTCATAAAGAAAAATTGTACAACTAACATTTGAAATTTATAGAATAACTGCAAATTTTGGTAAATAAATTTATAATGTGAGGTATTGTGTTGTTCAACACCAAGAAGAGGTTGTCAATGCATCATAAAAAAAAAAAGATTCTGTGCACTCCGAAGTTGCAAAACACTGTTACTCATGACATCCCAAGGTATATAAATGTGATTCATTTTTAAAGTTCTGTTTATTACAGAATCATCTATTAGCATTTAATGAGAGTACTGTCAAGACTATGTTGGAAATAGTTTATTTTTAAAGGGATGTTGCAATTTTAAACATTCTAAAATTAATAATTCATCTTGCTATTATGTCTTGATCCTGTAACTTGTCCTGTGCATACAACTTTTCTGTCTGAAGGGAATCCCACTTGCTGCAGAACAACCCGTTGGGGGCAGTTGGATTTGTTTGCCTGGGATGACGCCTGAACCCAGGCCAAGAAACACGATCTTAGCACTCCGGGCTGCTTATTGATCTGGTGACTGTGTTGGCTGTAAAAAGGGGAAAAAAAAGTGCTTTTTTTCCTGTAGGCTTTAAGTGTCTGTCTCCCTTGCTGACTGCACCTCTGAAAAGTCAGGTCTTTATCATTGTCCAAGAACAACTGTCTCCTTTTTCTCCTGAAAAGCTCGTGACTACCCTAGATGAGGATTTAAGAGAACTGGCTTCTGTTTTTAGCTCTAATAGTAGCTTGTCAAATCTTGATGAAACTTTTTGCCTCAATTTTCTAATCTGTAAAATGGGCATAATGATACCAGTATCTTTCTTGTGGTGCTTTGAGATGTACTGATTAAAAATGCTACTATGACCTTTTCTGTAGCTACTATCTCCTCGTAAAAGGCCTGATTCTGTTAGATGTTACCTGAATGGTAATGAGACCTCTTAATGCTTAGTAATGCTTAATATTTAATGTTCAGTCTGTGCTCAGCACTGTGCAGAAGTAGGTCCAAATAATGATTTTTTTCTTTTTTTTTTTTTTTCACATCAGGTTTTTCTTTATTTTGCCCCATTACAAGTCTATGCTATATTTTCTATTTAATGTTTTGGAAGTCTTCAGCTAAACTAACAGGAGGGCATTAGTTTTGCATCCTGTTCAAAAGAATTAGGAGTGCAGCTAAGCTGATGCCACCATTGCTTCCAGTGTTAAAATACATATGCTTTCTCATTGTTTGGGGCCAAAATATCCTTGACTCCTGTGCATAACAGTTAATTCTCAGTGCAGCAATGCTCACTAATATGAGTGAGTTTGGGTCTGATGTATGACAGAATGCTTTTCTGCCAAGAAGCCACTCATACCTCCTGCAGCTGCTGTTTTTGCTGTTCAGCCTGGAAGGAATTTTATAGACCTGTTCTTCCTATTCCCTAGAAAAAAAACAAAAAACAACAGTGCTTCAGGAGAGAGAAGAAGCTGAAATTAATTCCAATTAAAAATGTTGACATATTAACAAGATCCTTTCGATAGCTTCTTGAGGTGAAAAAATACGAATACATGAATATATGTGATTTCTCTCTCTGACACCTCTTATACCCCACCTCCCAGATGTACTTGACATATTAGTTAAGTGCACTTCCTTGGTAGCTTGTTAACATTATAGGTCATCCAAGGAAACTTCTTAGTAAATTTGCACTCCATTTAAGCAAACTGCAGATTGTCCTGCCATCAGCTAATAAAGCCTCTCAGATAGCTGAAGCAATTTAAAAATTCTAGTACAGAGAAGGTTGAGTGAAATTTCTCCTGTCCTAAGGTAAAGGTACTATTTTATTCCCAGATAATATTGCTTTGTTGACTGCATATGAAAATAATGCTTTTTTATTTTTTCTGAAGTTGTGGGATAAGGTGACCACAGTAAGGAATCCAGTGTTCCACCTACTCCTTATATTTGCAGAGATAAAGAAAAAGTAAGACTGAAAAGGCAGCAATCTGATTAGTTAAAAGTGATTATAATTTGTTCTGGTGTAGGTCAACCATTGTCTAGAGGATAAGATCAAAAATCTGTTCTACTTTGCTTTCTTTGGTCTTGTGCTGAAATGGTTTTATTTTTACTACTTGGCCCTTTTCCCAGAGATTCTTGGGAATTTAGCTCAAATTGGAATGCATTTTTCCCAACTGAAGAGTGAATTGTTCTAGGTGTAAAAATTACACTTGCTTTATTAATGATTCCTTTACATGGCAGTGTAGAGCCTAAAGGCATCAAATCAAGACTCAAGTAATCCTGTTTAGAACTTGGCTGTTTGATGAAGCTGCAGCCTTTGTTGTAGAAGTGCCTAATTTTATGCACCAAGCAAGTGAGATATTTCAGGAGGTTTCCAGAATGATTTCTTTAGGCAAAAAATTAATGGCAGGAGTCATGAGAGTCAGCAGCAAGGAATGGAGGCAATCGGTGCAAATATTGAGCAATCTGAAAGGAGCTAATAGCAAGGTTTAGCTCAGAAAATAATACATAGAGGGTGCAAATATTTTCTATGTAATTCATACACAAAGATATAATTCTCTAATCTTAAGAAACTGATTTGTTAGTGGGGAGGGAAGAGAAATAGTCATGTTCAGATTACAGGTTTCCTGAGTTGTGGTGCAATTAATTTTTCAGAATTTCATTCTCGGGTCTCATGTGTGGCCACCTCTGAGCATGCACAAAATCTTCCTTAATTGCTTCTGGCTTGTACTTTGGTTTATGTCTTATAAGCTGATCTATTAGGTGGTAACTGATGAGAAGAGGAAGAAAGGGTTATTTTAATTTAAATTAATCTCTTTGTGACAGCAGGGTTTGGCTGAGTGGATCTATTTATTACTAGGACCAACAGGTCAGGTGGCTGAGTGTTTCGGTACTGTTTTATTTAAAACACACTTTAAAATACACACAAGCCTGAAATCCTGACTTCATGACTGATTGTATAGCTGGGGGCTTGGATGTTTGGTGAGTTGACCTCACTACCTGATCTGGAGAGCTCAGCTTGGGACAAGGTTCAGTTTACAAGGTGTTTTAAAATTAGCCGGGACCCACATTGTGGCTACATTGAGATTTGTGAAGGAAATTGACAAATGAAGAGCCCAGGGATAAGTATTGACTTCTTGTTTCATGAAGGAGTATCTGTGTTCCCGAGCCTGAAAGCCCTTAACAATATCTTGTGAAGTTATCTGTTTCATGGATCATTACATTAGAGAGGCTCCTTATGCCTTAATTTCATGTTTATATTACTGTGCTGATGAATAATTGTATATGGCAATGCCCTTTGTAAGGAAACATCAGCACAAAATGATTTTTTTTAGATTGCAGGTCCATAGGTGGAGATGCTTCTGTAATAGCATGCGACACACATCCCGCTCCTGTAAATGCCAAGTAGCAAAAGCAAGGAGGAGCAGTAGTTTGATGGTCAGAAGGCACATGGGCAGCACCACACAGGGGTACCACAGGTGGCTGACACCGGGACTGGAGGCAGCCTCACACACAGGGCCTGTGCTCTGCTGAGGAGCCCATTTACAACCTGCCGCAGGAACTCTGCTTCAGCAGAGCCTGTGGATTCTCTGGTACAGAAAGATAGGAGCATTAGTATGACAGCATGGGGAATATGCCCCTCTCAGGACAAGATTTTGTCTTTGTTTTATGAGCATCATTTATGACTGTGACCTTCAATGTAGAGAAAGTATCTAGTTTATGGTAGTGGTGAATGCATCTAGGAGGCAGTAAGAGGCCAATCAAGGCCTCAGCAGATGTTTCCACTGTGGCAGAGTAGAAGGGTTGCTACTAGCAGAATCACTGATTTTTATGTGATCCCTGCTCAGCTGCTGATAAAGAAGGGGAGATGGGGCAGACATGGGAAAATTTCAACCAGATGATGTAGAAAAATGGTAGTGCTCCAATGCTGTAAAGGAGACATACCTGTAAAGAAAAGGAGCTAAGTCCAACATTCTTCTGCAAAGGGAGGGATCAATGCTCCAAAGGAAGATGTTTTTCAAATATTTGTGGTTTTTTTTTTTTTTTTTTTTTTTTTTTTTTTTTTTTTACAAATGTTGCTGTGCTCTAGCACTAGCTAAAATTGGAGTAGGTGTTTCTAGGAAATTCCATTGAATGTTTATTTATTTATTTATTTATTTATTTTTAACATGAACCAGAACAGCTACCGCTAGGTCTAATTCTGGGAAAATGGCCTATCAGCAGACTTGAGCTGGGCCTTACCACAGGTTCCTGGCCCTGGGCTCTAGGACTAAAAGATCCCTTGCAGAGGACTTTAGAATTGTTTTCTGTATCCAGAAACTTTCTGGAGAGACTGAGAGTAAAGACAGTATTTGGAATCTTGCCAGATTCAGCTGGCTTGGAAATGTGTGGGATGCAACTGTTGGGTCCAATTACTGCAGATTGATGATTCCCTACCAAAGGGACTCAGCCATGATAAGATAAATAGTAATTTGATTCTCCCTTACATTTTTCCAAAATCTTTAATGGGAAAAATTATATATTTGTATGCAAATATTTCCTGAATCAATAAAGAGCTGAGGCCATAAATAAAAAAAGATAGTACGTTCTTGCATTTATTTTTCCCTGTGAAAAAGATGTTTCCTCTCCTCTGATATTTTCTTGCATTTCTCAGCATTTCACAATTTCAGAATGGAATGAGAAGGGAAACCTTAAAGTGATGTTAGAGATGATCAGTTCAGACTTCTCACCACTTGCCTGTCATCCATCTGTCCTGGTCCCCAGAGCATGCTGTTTCTTGTTGATGGAAATGGGTATGTTTCCTGCAAGCACTTCGATTAAGACAACATGTTTTCTCTTTATTTGCATTTTTCTCTTTGAGAAGTCAGCACTGTAAATTAATTTTTAACACATACTAGGAGTTAGCATTAAAGGGGTATTCTTTTAGTTGATATGTTTGTGAAGTATATTTTTTTAAATGGAAATATCCTTTAATAGATTTTAACCATTTTCTAAAGTTTCTATATATTTTTTTTTACCTATTCACTGACATCTTTGAAATAAAGTGGCCTGTGCTCCTTCATTGATCAACAGTTAATGTCTTTGAGTTCTAAAGGAGAACTGTGCATTTTGCATTCATTTGTTTGGGAAAACTGAGAGGTTTCTACCTTCATTAAAGGCCTATTTATTCTCCTAGGCAGCTCAAAATATCTGCTAAACTGGATTTTCTGTTTAAGGGCTTAGAGCCCTCAAGTTGGTGTCTCTGCTCAAAAGAACAGTATCTCTGCCCTTTCTGTGTTCCTTTCCTGACTGTAGTACCATTTTACCATCTAGTGAGTTCTCTCTGATAAACCTGGTCATAAGTAATAACATTTTGTATTTTTAATTGGTAGCTGTTGGAAAATATATTCCATTATATATTCTTGACTTCTTAGCTGTTGTCAAGCTAGCTTGGATTCTGATGATTTACTACCTTGTAGAATCTGTGACTTGGTTTTATAAGCTTTGTAGAGAAAAAAATTATGCTGTAAAATCTCTGCTGAAGAAGCAGTTGGAAGGAAAAAAGAAGACATTCCATTTTCTAAGCAAACACATGTTTTGGGTTTTTAAGAGTGTGATTCTGTCAAACTTCTTGGAGCAGGAGACCTTTAAGTGTACTTAGTACAACTCCACACATATCACTTAGGCAGGCAATGTGTGAGTTCTTATTCATAACTGAAGTGTCTGTCATTAGACACTAATTTGTATTATAATGGCACTAGTAGATCAAATTGGTTCCTGGGCTCCTATTGTATTTTCAAGGCTTGTTTTTGTCTTTGTTTTTTGTAGTACTGATGACACATCCATTTAGGGAAAAGGAATTTTTTTAAAACTTCTTTAGCAGGAAGGAATTTTGGCACCTACATCAGTGCTGATAGTAGAGAGCATCTGCACTCTTTGCTGTGATCATGTAGAGAAAGAGTTGACTTAGTTTCTACAGCAGTTATGACTATAATTTCCCTCAATTGCAGTCTACTTTCATTTAATTTGTGCTCAAGGGCCCTTCACATAGGATGATTTCTGCTGGGTGAAAGATCTTGCTACAGCTGAGAGGTCACAATATAATACACTCTATTGATTGTAATGAATACTTGGTATTTGCTGTACGCAGGATGCATGAAGGAATCCATTTGTAATCCAGAAATAAAAGTAAAATATAGATTGATTGTATCTACAGCTTGAAGTTGAATTAATGGAGGCTTGGTTTCAGTTTTTAGTGGTCTGTCACCAGCTTGACTATACAAACTCTGTGGTTTTTAAGTTTGCCTTTGTGTAACAGTCTTTTTGTGGTGTTATTGTTGCCTGATGTACATGTAACCAAAGATCTGCAGAGGAACTTTCTTAGTCCTTTCCCAAATTCTGGAAAACAGATTATTTAATGTAATTTGAGAAGCAGGATTGTAGCTCTCATAAAAGAAAAAGTATTTGCTAATTCTAACATGAACACAATCTTTCCTAGCAGGCAATGAATAAAAATAAATCAGTTCTCTTTGGGAAAGAAATCAGCTTACAGGTGTCTTCCCAAAAGACAGAGGAGGATGAGAACAAGGCTATTCATTCCTCTTTCTTCCTTTGTTCCCAGGACTTATTGGACCATCTGTGTGTTTCCTGTCTGCACAAGTCACAGGCTGTCAAATTGTTCCCAGGTAAAAAAAACACAGCTACTGCTTTAAATTCCCTTCTCTATGCATTTGTCAAGGAAGGAAAAGTTGAATTTGTGAGAGTCAGGGCAGGCTGCAGGTGGTCAAAAGCATTCTTAGTGCTGCAGTATTCCTTACATTGAGCAGTACAGCTGGAGACAACACTTCCAGTTTTGTTTGTAGGTCCTGGCAGCACTTGGTGAAGGAGAAACAACCGTGCTGTGAGATCTAGAGAACAGGCCCTTATATACATATATGATAGCTGGCCGTTGTGCTGCATCATACTGCTTGATATGACTAATGTGGCCATCTCATGAAACAGGGGATTTCTTTCCCTTTTTGAGTTCCGTTGCCCTACATAAAACCCATTTGTATATTCGGGAGTTAATATGCTAAAGAAAACACAATTATGTATATTTTTAAATTAAAATCCAATAAAGTCCTACTTAAAAGGGAGGAGAAGGACTGCAATAAAACCTCAAAACCCATATCCAGCCAACCTGGGACAAATCTATAATGATATAAATTATGCCAAATTGTTGACTTCAGAGTCATGGTACATCTGCACGCTATGGTGGAATTTGTCTCAGACGATTTACCACATCAAATTAGACTTAATATCAATCTGCTCTACAAACTTGTCTCTGAATGTGGCCAGCACCAGATGTTTCAGAGGAGAGGTGGAAGGAACCACCTGCATCACATGGAAATGAAGCTAATGTGTTCTTTGCATTAGGTGCCCTTCTGAGTAGTGGGTAGATACAGATCTAAGTCTGAAAGCAGAAAATGTATTATTATTATTATCATCATCATCACAAAATTTATGGCAACCAGGTGTTTTTGCTGGTTTTATACATGTAAGTTTGCTTATAGTTTTAATCGAAACTCTTTCATTTAAAACTGTTTCAGTGTCAGTAAGTCTTTTTCTGTGGCAAGAAGATACACCTGTATCTCCAGAGAAAACGTATTTGTGACATTAGCCCCCCAACAATCAGCATTAGGAGAGGAAGTGACAAATTTTGGAGCTGTTTTTAATGGGATCTCATATGCAGGAAGAAGGTTTGCGTTTATTAATTTAATGTTTTACAATAGCTGTAATGTATAATGAAGCCCTTTCTAGACTTTCTGAACCTTCTGCAGCAGTCCTTCTTATTTTCATGCTCATCAGAATTAATATGAATTCAGTTAGACTATTGAGTTTCAAAGTGCATTTCCTATGATTATGGTTTAGGTCAGGATGGATGGAACTCAGGTATCAAATACCATGCAATAATTAGAAGTGTATGACGAAGTTTGGATATTCATTGTCTCTGTGAAAGAGTGATTCTTAATGCATAGAAAATAACAAAAAATTACAGAAATGGCATTGTTTTTACTTCCAGTTTAGCTGCTTACCTGAGCAGGAGTTGTAAATGGTAGGAGTAGGGCATTAAGTGTGCTGGTGCGGGCTGCATGATCTCAGAGCTCAAGGTCAGGTTGTCCCAGAGGAACAGCTGTGCTGCAGTCTCTTTGGACTGAGATGAATGACTGTTATGAGGTGGAGAGTATTTTCCAGATTGTTTGAAGTTTGTGGCTGAAGGACTGTTGTGAGCTTTTCCTCTTTCAGTGTTTTCGTAAGTTGCTGGGTAAATGCTCTTGGCTAAATTAGTTCTGCTATTTCTGTCAGTTATAATTCTTTTTTCATTACAACTGTCTAGCTGTGCTTTACCTGACAAAGTTACATCGTTAAAAACTACATAGCAGCACACAGAATGTCAACCTATTTACACAAGCAATATCAGCTCAATAGCCCAAGACACCTAATATTTTTCGTTTACAGAGTGGAGAAAAAAAAGCATCTTAGAATTTGAATAAGTAAAAATAACCACCATATGAGGTGTACAGAATTGAAATTTGAAAAAAAAGACAGAAAAACAAGCCAGAGAATATCAGGTAGAATGGCAGAGCTGAGACTGATTCTTTTCCTCTCTTTCCCTGTGCATTGAAAGCAAACTGATAACAGCAGAAACCACATAGCCCAATGGAGCTTCTCTCATGTCACCAAAGGCAGGCTGGCTGCTAGCACTGCCTGGGTTTCATGGTTGATGTGACCTTGGCAGTGACAGTGTGTTGCCACAAGTGCTAAGGGATCATAGCTCATCAAACTCAAGAGATGGTGCTGTCTCAGGATTTTCAGCCTGCTCTGAAATCATTGGAAAGACTTGTATTGGCTCTAGTGGCTTTAGACCAGGTTATAACAACATGAGGAGTTTTCTTATCTTGTGTCTTAATGGTTTTTAAAGAGAGAATTAGCAGTATTAACTAGGAAGGACCTAGCTCCCATGTCTGGCATGTGATTTGTACATTGCGACTCTGAGTTCATAAATTGGTGTATATGCCAGTCTTCAACAATTACTGGAAAAATAAAAGTCTCACTAATACCTAGTTCTAACTTGTTTTTAGTTCTTAATGATGGGTGGTTTTTAGTTCTTAATAATGGGTGGTTAAACTGAGACATGTACAACAAAACTCCTCTGAAACTTCAAGGACAGATAATAATATTTATATTTGGCTAAAAAAAAAGGAAAAAAATAATTGTACTGATGCTTTCCCCCCTTAATGTTTATACTGCCATTTCTTTAGTTGGCTTTTGACTGTTGGATATATTTCTAACCAACTTACATAAAACTAAGAACAGAAAGACTGATCCTCCTTTCAAGAGGCTTTTTTCATGCTTCTTTCTTTTTTTAACATTGGGAAAACGAAGTCTGTTTTTCAGTTGTTATGTTGGAAGATATGGTTTGGGTCAAACTTAATGATGGCCTTGTGGCTGCACAGGAATCACATCTTACCTTACATCTAGTCTGATTTTTTTAAACTCAAGGTTTCTGTTGTTTTTGATTCTGATCATTAGAAAACCCTTCCCTATAGATGTCAGAAAAGGCCTTCTGTTTTTCTCTCGTATATCTACTTAAAATTGTCTATTTTAAAGCAATATCCCCTAAGAACTCTGGCAATATACTGGCTACAGAGGTAATAGGCTAATGTACAGAAAAATAAATGTTTGTGGCTCTTGTTTTATGGTCAGCAAATGTTCTTGTCTGTTCTTGTCTCAGATTATAAGCAAGGATGCAACTGATAGGCAAAGATGGGATGGTATAGAGATATGATGTAACTGATGTATAATGAAGACAGAATATGAATTGCTTCAAAGTTAAACTTTTCTGAGATGTATAAGAGAGGTGTTGAATTTTTGCTTATTGGAGATTTGTCACATGTTGAGTTCTTCAGTGTAAAAGTAGAGGAAGTAGAGGAAAATAAGATGGACTGTTTTGTGTTGGTGAAGATTGAAAGTTATTTTCTTTCTTATTCATATTGTAGTTTGCATTAAAAACTCCAGTCAAAGTACAATGGGCTTGAATTACCTATGAAACCGAAGTCATTCATCATGGAACAGAATAGTCTTACTCATATTCTGCTGGAACAGAAAATTAGTCCTTTAACACGATGAAGACCTACACTACCTAAGTCTTTGAAGGAAGAGACCTCTTTCAACTCACAACTAATGAAAAGAGTTGAGCGCTATCTGTGGGCTAGTTGGTCTTCCGTTGCTGTGATCTGTGGCCCAAGGTTTTCACACAAACACTTAAGGGTAGCAGACCTGCCAGGCAGCAGGTGGCCTGGTGCAAGATGCTTGAGTCCCAATAAAAAGTTAAATCTTTCCAGGCCTGCAATATCTGATGCATTAATCTACACATAATGAGACAAATCTTTATTATCTCACACAACAGAGCTGAAACGTAAATAAATACGGCTTCAAACCTCCCCACCCCCCTTTTACGAAGTAAGCTTCATTCTTACACAGAAATGAGGAAAGTTGTTTATTGCTGGCTTGGATACAATACTCTTGTTATCAGCCTAGAGTCATAGCTGCAATAGCAGAGTGTAGTAGAAATGCATGGAAATATTATTAACTTCCAAATTAAGCACAGTATTTGTAAGCTGCAGTTGAGAGCAGAGGATTTTTAATATGAAGTCTTGACAACGCTTAAATGAATTGTTTTTGTCCCAGTAAAAAGTGTGGCCTTGATAAATTTCTGCTACTGAAAAGCAAGTTAATTTCCCCTGTTCAATTCTTCTTTTAGTGGCTGTTATACATCACAGGAACTAATTTATAGGGGGAAGCACTGAGCGGGAATTGATGATTATTTTAAGAACAGATCAGCACAAAACTACGCACATGAGTAAAGGAGGCTGGGATTTGGTTCCCCATTCATACTCCACAAATGCTATTAGCAGATGCTTCAGCAGCTGGAATCAGTTCCCCCCATCGTTGTGGCACATAAGAATGTAGTGTAACCCAAGGGTTTGCACTTCATTCTAATACTGCTGGCTCATGGGAGTGCTGACATTGGTTTTGTGTTCTGACACAACACATTAAAAAAAAAAAAGCAACAGCACCGTTTTACCAGTTTTAAACAGGTTAACTCTTAAACCTGTATCTGTTTGCAGGAGGAAGCAGATACCATTAGAATCTCATGCTGCAGCTGCTTATCACCCCCCTTTGTGGTGTGAGATGCTATCACTCATTCAGGGCTGCCAGCAATGCCTAACCCTCTTCTATCGAAATGAATCCAGTCATTCTACATTTACAATGTAAACTGTTCAGGTGGGTATTGTGGCCAAAGCAGGCTAGGGAATGCATAAACAAGTAGATACAGGGTACCCTCCACAAGCAAGGCACAATCTGCTTCTTTCTTTCTTTCTACTGGATTCTGTTATCATGATCACATTACTATCCTTTCCTAATAAAAGCTGATGCTTTTCCACCCAGTTTTCCCATCTCAGTATAGCAACTTCAGGAAAAACGAATCCAGGTGGAAGTCTATGAAGCATCCACTTTTTTCTGGCAAAAAGTCCTTATGGACTGATACCTGCAAAGCCCCGTGGCTGCATGGTCAGAAGGAAATGTTAACTGATCTTTGTTAGAACTATCACAGTCACCATGGCAGTTTTTCTCCAGTGTGTTTGGTTGTGATTTGAAAATGGCACTGCCACAGGAAAGACAAAGGGATCAGAAATTCTGCTATTTTTCAGTGAAACACCTGCCCTATTCATGACTCCAGACTACAGAGAAGTGCTGGGGGAAAGCACAGAACAGATAACTGGAGAAGAATAGATCATTGCTGTAAAGATGGAGGTTTTTTCAAATGTTGTATATGTTGAAGGCTTTGTGAACAGTCCCTGGGCAGGTGTAATTCTGATGGCTGGCTCCAAAAGGGCCGGCCCAGGCTGCTACAACTATGCAGACTTTGCGGATTCAGCCTCTGCAAAAGTCTGTGGTCTTCTGAACACACAAAATTCCCAGACCAGTCAACAATTTCAAGAGCAGCATTTGGCCTCATGCTGTCAGCTTCAGTAATTATGCTGCTCAATTAAATTCAAGTGGGAAAGTCACCTAGGCAATTTTGAAAAATCATAACTCTAATGAATAAGAAGGAGGAAACAAACATTTGTTTTTATATATATAAAAATATATAGTGTACATACATACTGTAGTATATGTTGAATGTTATGCTACTAAGAACAATTCCATTTTCCCAAGCTGTTGGGCTATGCTCATCCCTGTGGCACATGAGAGTCTTCCATTAGTGCATTAATCCATATACCTTACACATCTCTAACATACTTATCCTCAGATTTTTCTAGGAGGAAAACCTTGCCCAATTAGATCTCTTATTTTGATGGACCTGAGGGATTTTATTTATTTGTTTGCTCTTTCAGTTTACATGCTCCTACATAAATATGTAGATAAGGGAAGATCAAAGGATTTTGCCTTGCACTGGAAGCAGAAGATACAAAGGTCTGCCAAAGGCTCATTAATCCACAACTGATCCTGAGGTTTCCAACTTATCCTCTGTTGCTTTGTCATATGAAGCCTTACACAGGGCACTTGGAGTGCAGAAGGAGTATGCCCTGGATGCCAGCCAAATGAAAGAAGACAGCTGAGGGGTAAGTGCTAATGCTGCTGAGGGCTGTGGGATCTGAAAATAGAAGGAAAATAATTGCTGCTGAAGTGAATTTTCCAGCATACATGCGAGAATATGGGGATAGAGCCAAATAGGTTCAGAAAGGGTTTTCAGTAATACCTGCCGGAAACTCAGCCTCTGTCAGGCACAGAGGGTCTGTCTTTATTTAGATCAACCATTCAAGCACTTTAATGCAGCATCTACTCCTCCATAACCCTGTTTGGACTCTCTCCCCCTCTCTGTGTAATTTTTTGGCTCCTGCATAGCAAAATTATTCTGACTTTCATCTCTAACTCATCAGAATTCTGATGCTGGTGTCAGTGTTTTCCATAATGCCCAACCCAGGGTAAGATGAGGACCAGCACAATTATTAGACCTCTTTCTCTCCTATTCTGTTTTAAAAGTATCACTTCTTTTTGACATTACCTAAGATATGTCCTAGGCAAACAGCCTGTCCTACCTTTATTTACATGTAGTTCACAGCATTTTGTGCTGCGCTGACAGCTTTTAAAGGCAAATTATTTATTCTCTCAGGTGTCAGAGAAATCTGGGGTGTCTGCCTAGTGCTAGGCAGTTACACAATACATGATTGCTCTGATGAATAGGCTAATCAGCTTTTAGGAGTGTGTGACCACCAGTGGAGTGCATGGACTTGCATGCCAGCTTTTAAAAAGAGTGAGTTAGCAGCTGGTCAGCTTGACTCTGGTGCACTACAGGGCAGGTAGGTAATCTGACAGACTCAGCATGGTGAGACAGCAAAGGGCAGGACAGCAGTGGGAAGACAGAGGAGGTCTAAAAAATTACATCTGACACATACAGATACAACCATATGAACTCTTCCTTCCCCTGCTGCAACTCATCATGATGCCCTTTTGGAAGGGTTTCTCCAGTTGGCAGAAGATTGCTAGTTCATTTGGGAGAACTCCATCATGAAGCTGGAGGGATTTTGAACCGAAAACACCAGAACAACTCACATAATCACACTTTTCCCTCCCAGCTGATGTAGACTAGCCCTTAGCCAGAATGACTGGGTGGACAACTGAGTTCTGCTGGTTTGATTGAGTTCCCTGGTCTTAAAAGCCAACTAGCTTGAGTTGAAAGCCTTTGTCACACAGATGGTAAAAGGTAAGTTTGGGTTATATACAGAAAATGGAGATTTTTGAGCTACAACTTTATTTAATTGTGATATAAAGACAAGTTCTTTTTTCCACTGTATACAGCCTGAAAGAGTCTTACACAGAAGACCGTCTTTTACCACTGTGATCTCTGTTACAGAAGAAGGAGCTTTGGCTGGAAGGGAATGAGACCCTGGCCACTTTCACTACACAGGTTCTGGACCAGGCTTCTAAACAGAGAAAAAGTTCAAGGTTTTATCAGCAGCATTTTTCCTGGCATGTTTTGTCAGCTGTGAGTTATTTCTCTTACTTCTCTCAGCTGGTGAGAACTGATTTATGAAAGAAGTACAGCTAGATTTTACTGGACTCAAACAAGTATACACTGACTTTCAGAAAGTTTATGATATGAGCTTGGTGCTCCACTGACTTGGTAAATGGAGATTTGGTTCACATCTAATTCACATCTTCCCAGTAATTTTACTTTACTCATTCTTGACTATCCTTAGTAAGTCAGTATCTTGTATGTACATATATAACAGGTAAATGCTATCTGTCTGTGTCAGACATGAGACACTTGCCTTCCCTCAGAATCATTATAATGAAATTATTTGCCCTCAATGTAGCATATGATGATCTTGAAATATCCTAACCATATAATTTCATGCAATTTAGTCAATAAGACATAGTTTATTTTGATTGTAATTTATTTTCAAGCAGTCAATTATTAAAATCTGTTAAAGAATACATTTAGATCAGTTTTAGCAGTTATTTCTCTTCCATACTCCACAAAAGATTTAAAACATTCAAGTATCTCATTTCATTTGTACTGCTTGCTTGACAGATAATGCACTTCTTGTAAACACGTTTTTCTTTTATCAACACTTGGAATTGACTGGGAATCAACAGAACAGAACTGGCTGCCAAGGCCTCATGTGAGCCACAACTCCTGAGAGCTTGTGCTTTGAATGTGTATCAGCTCTCCTTCAGAATCGGCGGGGTCATTAGAATCCCCAAAGTAGTAACACAGGTCCACATACTTTCTTTTACCTCTTCTGAGTGTGTAGGAATGCCAATCAAATGACATTTCCTGAGGGATGTAGTGATCAGAGGGTACATGTCCAGTTAGGCTCCCAGGCACTCACCAGCTGCAGCTGGTGCTGCTGTGTTTTCTTTGCTATGAGGGAGAAGAAACGTGGTCTGCTGGCAACCGCAGCCTAAAGGATGTCCTTGGGACATTCCCCCAGATGTTTCTATTACTGTCAGGTTGGTTGCTACCTGCATAAAGTATTTTTGGTGTCTGGGATCAGGATCTCCCTCTCTCATGCTTGAACTAGATGATCTGAGACCGGCTTTTTCAAGCTTGGTAATTCAATGATTCTAATTGATTGAAATGGGCTCTCTGTGTGCTCCTGGAAGTACAGGCAGTCTGTGTTTCTACAAAAATATGAGGTTTGAACAGTTAACAGAAGAGCTCAAAAAAAAAATCTTAGGTATTTTTTTTTATTTTCTTGAACCCTGTGGAGATAGCGAAAAAAATGGAAAAGGAAAAAGGCGTTCTACTCTACTGACTTGAAACATATATGGGCATGATTTTCATGAGCTTACTAATGTGACTGTCATGTCTTTTACACAAAAATCATCATTTGCATTTTCCATTTAAGAACTTTATATTCTTTGTAAGCTTACTTGAATCCTGTAAAGAGAGCTTGACAGTTCCTAAAGAGAAAAAAGACCACATTATTATTTTGTCACTTGTAGAAATGCTAATGGCAGGATATGAAGGACAGCGTAATTACAGTGTTGCTCTAGTGATTCTTCAGTAAACGTTTTCTCAGTACTTTAATTATAAACTACATATTTCAGCAGTTTAACTTTCTAAATTCTCAGTCAAACACCCTTTGGGTTTCATTCACACTTTGTGGTGTTTGTTGGTGTAAAAAAGCCTCATCTACTCAACAGCAAAGTCCCGTGCAGTTGGGAGCATCCACATCTATGGAGGACAGCTGGGCTGAAGAGAAGGGGAAAAGAAGGAACTGTCTTTTTCTGCCTAAGAACTAAACTGTTGTTGAGGAATAGGTGCACTGAAGTAAACAGGAGTGATAAAATCCTTGGAAGAGAAGCCAGGGAGAGGGTTGGGCATATATCAAGCAAATTTGACAGGCCAAGCCAAAAATCTGCAGAATATGTAAATGAAATCAGATGAGGTCAAAGCGCAGCAAGAATAAGAGATTTCTGCAACTCTCTAGATAGCTTTATAGAGACCTCCTACCTCAGCATATCTGAATTTTGGGAAGGAAACTTAACAGAGGGAAAGAATAAAGCCTTCAAAATAACATCTTCTTAGATGCTTGTCCAGCAGGCAGAATTCTCCATATTCTAGAAAACTATTTTTTTAGTTATTGAATCCATTTGCAAAGCTTTGGCTGAGGAAATTTGCTTTTCAGGCAATGTATACTGAAATTCCATTGGGATTTATATGCAGTATTTTTAGACTTATGCCTATGAATTTATGAATAAGGGCTGACTTACTATGTGACCAAATACTTTCCTGAAGCAGGGCCAAGAGAAGGGACAGATAGTTCTGTTATGCTCCTTAAGAAAGAAATCTAAAAACAGATAATAGCATGTAACAACACTGCAAACTTCTCAAAATTGGAAAGCACAAATCCAATGATTAGCAAGATTCCTTTGTTCAGAGAACAGCAATTTGAGAAGCCTGATCTGTAAAGCCTTAAAGACCTCATTAGGAGCTTGTAATCCTTAGTTTGTTTATGTACTGTTATAAGGGCACACTGACAGTCTTGCCTCAAGAGCTGCTTGTCCTTGGTGGGGAAGAATATGAAGGTCAGAATCTTAACTTTTGTGATAAAATAGTGTGTTGTGATTGATTTCAGTAATGATGACTGGGGAGGGGGATTGAGGGAGGGAGCAAACTCATGCAGTTCTGGAATATTTTGCAATGGTTTTAAAATAAGAATGGGTAGTACCTTGATTTCCTCTTGTTACTGTCTGTCACCAAGCCCTCCCTTGCTCACCCATCTTTCTACTTCAAGCAAAGGATTTTTGAAAGTGGGAGGTCTCAGAACAGTTCAAATATTTCATTTCCTATAAAAATATTATTTTTGCTCCTTGACAAGGGAGGTAAAGCTGGTTTCATTCTGAGAAACCACAAAATTCATGGGAAAGCTGAATATATATCAGCTTTGGTAACATTCATTTTCTCAGGACTGTGCTACAGCTGGTATTTGCTTTTTTGGTTTTCTCCCCCTTCATTCTCCTGCTGTGAGATGCAGTGCTCTACTGTGGAAATAGCATTTATGTGCCCGTATGTGAGGAAGTAGCCAGCATTCAAAAAATCTTAACAAAGATTTATGAGGCAAATTATGTTGTTTGTTAAATTCCCAGATGGAAAATCAGAAACTCTGACATGGTGAGTAGAGAGGGTATCAGCAAAAAGCTGTGATTCAGGCAAATAGAAAGCCTCATGGTTTAATTCAAGATGAGTTAGTGCTCTCTTTCACCAATAACAAAAAAGGTGTTTTGTGTTGCATGTGTCCCACCTGCTGACACCCTTCCCGGAGTCCTGCATTCTCTGTTTTTGTTCATTTGCTGCTGGTATAGGAAGTAGGTGGCTTAGGGAGGGGCAGTACCTACCTAGTGGATCTATAATACTGATAATAGAAAGAATATGCTGCCACTAATTGTTGCAATGCAGTTGATTTAAGTCTAGGAATTAGTAGGCTTGGGGAGAAAAACCGGGGAGCTGGGTCTTGTCAAAAGAGAGATTCACAGGCTGTCAGAAGCTTGCAGTACAGGGTTCAAAAGTGTTAGATCCCTCCCTCCTCTCCTCTCTTCCCCAGACCTTTAAGTCCTCCCAGGCTCACAAGGGTGGCAGCACTGATGTTCATCCTGGGTGAGGATCCAGCTAACTGGGAGGCAGAGCCACCCCAGTTCCTCCAGCTGTTTGCTGCTGGAGCAGGGGAACTGATCTGCCACTACTACCCCAGGCTTACATGGGCAGGAATCAGGGGCAGAAACACAGTCAGCACTGAACAGAGGCACCATGGGAGTACTATTAATTTCCTAATTATGTGGTGCTGCGTATTTTTGAATCGTGATACCTCTGTGTCAACAAGTGCTGCTTGTCACTCAGGTCTTTGCGCTGTGACTCACTGTTGCCTCATGAAGCACAGGGGAGCTGAAAGGCAGTGTTATCTGAAAATTTCTCATTTCCAACATTTTGTTTTCAGTAACATTGTCAATGTTTCTGAAAATGAAATTATTCTTTAGTTCAAAGGTTTTCCTTTTAAGTGCTGCGTATTGTGTTTCAAGTAAAAATGGTATTCACCAGCAAGCAGGCCTTTAACTAACCAAGATGCTTCTGGAAATGCTGACTTACCACTTCTATGTACTAATAAGAAATAATAATGTTTTCTTTGCAGGAATTCCAGCTGTTATAGGGAATGATGCTGCAGAAGGACTGCTTATTTTGGAGCATTTCTATTCCAGTGGTGCAATGGTGAGTAAATCAACAGGTTTCAACAATCTGTATTTGTTAGTCTAGCCCAGCAGTGACAGGTGGGTAAACTGCATTTCTCATTGACCTGTCGGTTCCTGCTCTGCTCCCTCCTATAGACAATGGTGTTGCATCTCAAGTAAACAGAAAATTTAAACACTGAAAAGCAAACAAGTCAGTGCCATTGCAGGTGGGAGGCATTACTGGTCCAGACAGCTATAGATAGTGGCTTTTTTTTGGCTCTGTTTCTCTGTGAATTGAATCCAGGGTGCTTAACACGTATGGAGTTACCCACAAGTTTACAGTATGTGGGCAGCAAATGACAACCTGCTGCTGTATTTTATTGCTGCTATATTTTATTACTGCTGTGTGCTCTGTATTTTCTCCATGGTATCTACTTTAACCTAATAATAGCTATTAAATCATAATACCATCAGGTAACAAGACCTTTTTAGAAGGCTGAATGGAATGGAAATTTGGCATAATATGGATGACTCTCCTAAAGTTGTTTCTTTTTCTCTTCTTACTCCACTGGGAAATGTCCATTGTAAGTAGAAAACTTCCAAGTACTTTTCATTTGATGAATCCATAATTATTGCCCACTTGTTTCACCCTGTTGTGCTTCAAAGTGAGAATAACTGAACTTGTATAACAAAAGAGTTTAATTAGAATTTTATAGAAAAAGAATTTGGAATATTTTAAAGCTTGGGTATACAGTATGAGGAGGTTCTCTAATCTACCTTTGTATACTCTGATAAAATTTCTCAGTGTTCAGAGCTGCAGCGGTATGAGCAGAATAATGGAGCAGAATCTCTGTTATGACTAAGAGGAAAAGAGGCTGAGAATTCTTCTCTTCCTGTGATGCAGGTGAAAGTGTTACAATACAAGCTGCTGTGAAGGACAAGACTAGAGATAAATGCAGTATTTGAGAGAGAAGGCAAGGCATTATAAGAAAGACCTGAACCACCTAGTGCTGTATCTGTTCAGCAGAGCTTTTAAAAAGTGCACTAATGGCCCATTTTATCTATCACCCCAAGTCAATGAAAAACACCCATTGACTTAAATAGGCATTGGATCAAATGCTGAGCTTTTACAAATAATTCTGCTCAGTATACTGAAGTTACCAGTATTTCTCTTCAGATTCAATGCTGTTCTCTCCATTATGTGCCATGACTTCAAAAAATAAACAAGCATTCCCCTTTTCCTGCCTACATGAGCTGAAGCCATGGTGCTCCCACCACTACTCCCAAACCAGCTGGCAGATGTTGAAGAAGTTTTTAAGATTGAAGCAGTAGTCTGGACCCAGAAAGCATTGCTGGGTGGGAAAACCACGTGTAAAATATGTCTTTGTTGCATATCATCTTACTGGAGCCCAGTTGGTGGCTTTGGAAACCTTTGGACTTCTGAAGGTCTGTTTTCACTTCCTGCCCTCAGGCTGCTGGGCTATTTGTCCCCCAAACTGCCATAATCCACGCTTCCCAAGGAATCTCTTTTAAGTGCAGTGGCAAAAAGGGTGACCACTATTCAGTCCAGCACACTACTCCCTAACGTAGCTTGTTTTGCTCAACTGTTTGAACCATTACTTGATTTTTTTTTTCCTTAGTGGTAGGGCCATTGTTAGTTTTCTTTGCTACTATTGCCCACTTCGAGCTGTAAAAAACTGCATAGTATTGAAACCCTCAGCAATACGTTTTATCATCAGAAACCCGTCCAAAAGTCTGTAACAGCCAATGAAGAGCAAATAAGATGCTGGGAGCAAATAAGGTGGCTGGGAACATAACTGGATTCTCTCCAACCTGCTGTGCTACTATTACTACCACTAGCAATAATAGTAATAGCAATAGGAAAATCCTAGTTCAATTTCTTGGCATTCTCTTGTCTCAGATAAAAGCAAAGAACATAAGCTGGTTCTGGAGGGCCTGAATTAAGCCACTGGAATGTATCCTACAGCTAAGCATCCACTTTTTAAGTTAGTACAGATGCCACCTTACCTCGTGTAGACAATGAAAACTCACACTGAAGACTCAGTAAGACAGGAAAAGCTTACTGAGGTAAAAAAGGAACTGTCTAGACTTTAAGTGTTAGGAGGTTTGTGTATTATCTGTGATGATCTCCTAGCAAAGTATTAGTACCTGGATGGTACTGCCTTTTGGGAGCCTGAGCATTTGGTACATTTTTATGTTTATATCAGCTCAGGACTGATAAGAACAGAAATTGAACTACTTATCCACCTTTTCAGTTTTGAATGTATCTCTTTCCTAGGAATATAATCCTTCTGTCATAAATAATCCAGAGATGCAAACTAATAGGTGAATGAATTATAGAGTCATAGATTTGTAGAATAATTTAAGTTGTAAGGAGCTCACCTAATCCAACACCAAAGATATTTGGTTCCAGACTGCTTTTTCTGTCTCCTGGTAAGAAGTAGAGCCTCATGGGGCACTAGGAATGGCTTTTTGGATTTTCTGTCTACCTACATTTCAAACTCAGACAGAAAAGGTTTATAAATCAGAAAAATTAGTTTAGCACCTCCATACAAAAATAAAAAGGTTATTGACTGTGCAAAATATTGGGGAAAGTTTCACTATATTTGTGAGGGGAAAAATAATATGTGAATATCGTTTTTGCTCTTATTTTCAAGATGCAAAACTTGATGTGCAAGGGGTTATTTATACTGACAGACTGGTACTTAAACAAATAAGCTGACCAGAGATCCCCAGCTTGGAGATGAGTTACTGCAAATAAGCAAAGAACTAAAAAGCATCCATGTGAATTATATAAATACAGAAAATCTTTGTGAAGTGCTCTACAAAGGTATGTGATAAAAGAAGCTAGCACAGTGTGTTCAGAGGTGAACCTGACAACAAATAGACAGAAACCACTTTTTTTTTTTTTTTACCAATTTGAACCCAAGGACCTCAAAGGTCTTTTTTCTCAAATTAAAGATTAATAAAGCTTGGCCGTCTCTCAAGAGCTGATGTGCAATGTGACAGTCATTTGCTGGCAACCTTACACAGGATCATGAGATAAGGTGGTGAATATCTTCATGAAGTGCAAACAATATTAGGATAGGCAGGATGTTATTGTGTGATGTGTAATTGGGCCAGCACATCTGGTTTACTTCAGGTGGTATTGTGACAGGTACTTTGCAAACATCCAGAGTTCCTGCTGTCTGTATCATGTGTGCTAGTGACTTTGCAGCCACCCTTAGTGCTCCACCCATACTGCTCTCTTCCTGGGTCGGGCAGAGGTAGGTTTCTTGTACAACTCCCTGAAGCACAAGCATGGTGCTTGAAAAGCTTTGCAATCAAAATAAAATAGTGTTTGCTACTTTTACCACCAAATACTGCTTTTCAAGGCTCTGATACTTGGCTCCCTCGAGCCATCAAAACTCTGTTGAGCCTGACATGGGTGGCCAAGAGTGGCAGGCAGCTCTGTGGAGCCCCTTGAAATGACGTGAAGTTTCCCTGACTGTTGACAGCTCAGAAAAAAGCAGCCTACTCTTCAAAATGCTTCATTCTGCAACAAGAGTTTGAAATCACTTTCTTTCTCCTCTGGTCCCTCCTCCCTTTCAGGCAGATATGTGCTGAGTTCTTAGCAGCAAGCACCATTTCTTAACCTTTTTTAGAAGAACTTGCTTTGATGTCCCTCTCTATGCTCTGTTGCGTGAAATTAAAGTGAAACACTACTGCTACTTTACGAAAGAAGAACCAAATATGTTCATCTCTGACGATAAAGAAAGCTGCCATTGACAGAGTGATTACGTACAGGGATGTTAGAAAGACAGAATTATTAAATTGTTAATAGGTGATTGTTGCAAAGGAGATGTCTGCATCTGCCTTCCCCATTTTCTCTGTTATTAGAGGAATTGAAAAGATAACTGTGCAAGTCCAGTGGCAGCTTCGGAGGGGGCCTTTGCCACCATCTATTGGTGAAGGAGGGGAAGAGGCAGAGTGATCTGACCTTGCTGATGTTCCCTGCTGTACCCAGTGCAAGATTTACTTCCTTTTGTGGTTCTGGGGTGACAAACCTGGGGTTTTTTCATCCTTCTGTGTGAGAAAGTACAACACGACTGTATTTATGGCTCCTGAGTGAAGAACTGTCATAGACAAATCTTAACAGCTGTTCTGTTGTTCCACACACCTCTCAATGGAGCAGAAGGGAGCTTGTAAGTCACAGAGAAGAATGATTTTCTAGTGTCAAGTCTCTTGTTAATTAATTTTGTCCTAGTTTCTAGCAATGGAATAGGGCCTATTTTCTTTGCTGGTTTCAAGAAGAATCACAGTGGTGCTTGAGTAGAGCCCCATTGCTGCTGACAAAGCTTGGAAGAGTGCAAAGCTAGAGCAATTGCTGGCACTCCTGCACAGTCCACCCAGAGGGGCACCCATGAAAGGACATCACTTACAAATAAAATGTTTGCAGAATCAACTTATGCCCCTAAAAAGACAGGCCAGAAGAAAAGTGAAGGAGTCCGGTGTCAGCAGATCCAAAAGTAAATCTGTAAAGTTGTCTGGATATGAAATGAGTCTATTTTATTGGATTCATCAACACTGCTTGCATATGCAAATCCCTCATGAATAAAACCTTTGTAATGCAGGATCCAAAATGAATTCAGGTAGAGTCAGTGATAGCAGTGGATGAGCACAGAGACAGTTTAAGGAGATTGCTTAGGTTTCAAATCAACAAATTGCTGTGGTTCTACTTAATCCGTCAAAAAAAGGAAAAGAGAACAATCTGGCAGCCAGGCAGGAAGATAGGATGGTAAAGGACATAATGTTCCAGCTATTTTAGGACCCATTTACACTATGAAACTGATGGCATTAGAGAACAGTTGTTGAACACATTTGGGGAACAGCTGTGTTATTGTTAAAGTGTAAAGACAAAAGTGTGTGTAGACCTGTCAGGGTGCTCAAGAAGAATAGCCTGGTGGTGGTGGGGAGAGGTTTCTCATCATTGTTAAACCATGTTCTTACTCATTTCAACTATGAATAAAGAAGGACTGGCAGAGTCAAATGGCTTCATGAACACTCTTTATTTCCATAAAAATAGCAGTAATTATATAAGACAACTTTGATAGCTGTATCAATCTTTCTTAAATAAGATTAAAAACTTGGATCAAAAATGTGCCTTCAGCATTCATTCACAGATACTCTGGTCATTGTTTAAGTATCTGTGTTCCTGGAATAAGACACTTTCCATCTCCTTTTCCTTTTCTCTCAGTGGGGCTGCTATTTTGCTTGTGCTTCAGAATGGACCTGCCACAGAGAAATAAATTGAGAATAAAGAAATGTGTCTCATCTCAAGATGATACGAAAAAGACTTCTGAGGTTATCTTAAGGTAACTTTTTTTCTAGAAAAGATTCTGTTCACTGTTTCACTTATTTATCAGAGCCTCCCTGCCAATTCTGACCTGCATGATGTATTTGAAGTCTGTGTGTATTTGTTTTTTTTGGATGATTAACTGAAGCAGAAGGATGAATTGCTTTGCAGGAATTTTAGTACGTGTCACATTGGCTAGTCTACCTGTTCACAACCACATACATGTAAAGATGTTGGACAAGTATTTGCTGTAGCCAGGGAATAGTGAGAGATCTGTGATGGTGAAAAGATGTCAGCTCAGGTCTGCTGGAGAGCAAGGGCTCTCAGAACAATTTTCAGAAGTACAGATAATCTCTGCTTTTTCCACTGTCTCAATGTGAGAGATATGACTGTCATCTCACTACTGTTTTGTACCCGAAAAATTAATATTTCCCCCTTACTGGATTATTGAAAGTTTCTGAAAATAAGTGTTAAAGTGATGTCATTGACTGCATGCTGCTGAAGCATGCGAATGTATAGCACTGACCTGGAAGTTACTTAGTAGTAGCTTCTTGTAATTAGGGTGTCTTTTGTGTTTTCTTGTTGGTAGCACAGTTGCTTGCACTAATTGTGTGCAGGCATATTGCACATTTTCTACTCTGCTATGTGAATAAATGTCCAATTTACATAAACAATGGTGTCCTTTGCTAATGCAAATGAGAAGTTAAAATCTACAGAGGAGCTGAAATTCAATTTGTGAAGATCAGAGCAGGTGTTCCATCTCTCTTTAGTCTATATTGAGAGAGCCAAAATGCCACTACAACTTAATCTTGACTCATATTTCTTGCATTTACAGCTATGCGGTCTAGGAAAATTTATATCAGCTTTTTATTATTTGTGGTGATTTAATGTCTTTACCTTAGGTTATGGCTTTAAATTCAATATGTTCTTGCTGTGCTATAAGTTCAGAACACAAACACAGTTCTTGTTCCTGAAAAACGACAGGTGAAAGAGAAACAAAACAAGGAAAAGAAACTACCTGCCAAAGTGTGTGGGAAGAGAGAAACAAGCAGTGTATATGTTAAAAACCAAAAAGAGAATAAAAAATGTGTCTTCTTAAGAACACGTGGTTGTGGTACTAACAGAGGCAAGGAACCTTAGTAGGGTCATTATGACATTATTCCTTCAGAATTTACCATTCTTCACCTCTTTGCAGTATCACAGCTGTTCTCACTTGGAATGCTGTGGTGAAGAAAGCCTTTAGTGCCCAAAAGACTTGTGGGACACACTTAGAGGACATGCTTACTTTATGCTGGAGAATCTAAGTCATTCATCTGCTGTTTCTCACAGATCCTGTTTGCTCTCTTTCTGGGGAAGGCAAAGAGTTTAACATTCCCTGGCTGCAGTGGCTCTCTGGTTTTACTATGCTGATGTTTACCTACTTTAGGTAAATACATTTGGTTTAGTAGAAGAAAACAGAAAAAGGCATGGGATACTTGTCTCTTTCCATCAGCCCCTCTCACAGATGTTCCTATGGGAAGAACAAATTCTGCCTGAATAAATTAAATTTGACCTATCACTTAGATGATAACAGTAAGAATTTCAGTAGTGTTATTGATATTGCAGAAATATCTGGGTTTATTATGAGTGAATTTGGGGATTTCTAGCTTTCTTACGCTTACATAAGACATTTATATGGACAAACACTGTGGTGCTTCATGGTTTACCTTTCACAGAATCACAGAATGGGCCAGGCTGGAAAGGACCACACCGGGGTCCTCCAACCCCCCTGCTCAAGCAGGGCCATCCCAGAGCACATGGCATGGGATTGGATCCAGATGGTTCTGGAATATCTCCAATGAGGGAGACTCCACAGCCTTTCTGGGCAACCTGTTCCAGTGCACAGTCACCCAGCCAGACTGTTCTTCCTCATGTTCAGGTGGAGCTTCCTGTGCCTCGGTTGCTGGCTGTTGCCTCTTGTCCTATTGATTGGCACCACCAAGAAGAGCCTGGCTCCATCCTCTTGGACACCCGCCTTTAGACACTTGTAGACAAAACTTTACCTTGTTTATAGATACTTTACACTGCTGATACTTTGCCAGATACATCATTGGCCAAATTTTTAAGTATAGTCCTATAGAGGCTTTAGTTTGTTTATGTTGTCTTGAAAAAAAAAAGGTTTTGTCAAAACACTTGAATATGGAACATTTAATTCAAATCAGTTATATTTTGGATTCAGAAATATTTCCCTGTTGGCTCATATTTTCCTTCCCTCGTAATGGGAAAAAACAGTCTCATCCCTTGTGAGAGAAGATCTTTAATGATGGAAGAGAAAATGCAGCTAGGGAGCACAATGTGCAGGGGAGAATGGGAGCATTTGGCATCCAGTCTATGGCTTCCATGGGGTATTTTAATAAAACAACCACATAATACAGTTAGATTTTCATATATAAACAAAAAATGTAGACCTTTCCACTTTATGAGATGTGTTTGTTTTATTTTGCACATGAAGTAAATATTTTTTAAGACAGGAAATTGTTTAGTGAAAATGCTGTGTAGCTGCTAAAATATAGATTAGCATCACAAAACTATGTTTAGGAACTGGAAGAAATTTGGAATAAAAACTGAGAGCATCTTTTCAAAACTTTATTTCTAGTTTTATTCATTTTTACTTTGGTCTACTGGTAGCAGCAACGCATAAAATTCCTTTTCCTTGCAAGGGTCTAATGGCTTTTCCCAGTGTATCTACAGTCCTCGTAGGTTTCCTAGGAACTCCAAAACAGTGTTATTCCTTCTTCAGTCTGTGGGATACCGCCTCATCATCCACAGGACTGCAAATCAATTTAGATCTTCTTTGTATGTGAAAAATCATGTTTATTTCTGGATCTATGGGGGATATATAATTATTGAGGCAATATTAAAACTATAGGAAAATTAAAGTTTATCAGCAGTCCAGTCATTCTTGAAAATCTGTCTGACCTGAGACATCCAATTGGCAAAGGTGCTTGGGGAAATCATAGCAGGAAACTAAATAAAAATACTGTTCTAAAGGGAAGATGCTTTTCTGATCAGCAAGAGAAGGATTAGAAAGAAACTGGAGTTTTGATTTCCTATAAGAAAGTTAAATTAATCAAAAACTTTTAATTCAGTGGATTTTTAACTTGTTACACTTTGCCTTGTTCAACTGAGGCTCCCCTACACTGTAGCTCCTGACAGTTCTAGCCTTGACATTTCTAATAATGCTTTCAATACCTCATTTCTAATAGTGCTTTCAATACCTCTTGAAAATTCCTGTAAAAGAGGATATATGTGATGAATTAATCAAAGCAGACTATATAGCAGTGTGTTTTCATCCCAGATAAATACCCATGTTCTGTTACTGAGGTTGATAAAATAGTTGATGGATGCTGGTGACCAGCTTCTTACTGTTCCTATGCTACTGGATTTTTTCTTTTTTTTTTTTTGCATTCAGAAATGCATAAGCAGGATATGTATTTGGTTTTCTTCCTAATCTTGCAGCTGATTGCCTAAAACCTCCCATCTGTGGCTTATACTGGTTGAGTATGCAAGCACTTGCTTTGATAAAATAGACGCTGCAGAGATTTGATGTAAATGAATTTTTCATGCAGACTGTTTCTGTGGGGCTGCTGGCACAAAGTTCCCAGGAAAAGCACATGCCTGGCAGAGCTGCTATAACCCAAAGAAACCTAGATGGTAGCTGATGAGGAACGACACATGATAAATAACAAAAGCTTGTTTTAAGGTAAGGCTCACTTGGACAGTGGTGGTTCTCTCTCCAAGATGGGTATTGGAAATTCATATGAATGGAATTCATATGAAAGAAATTCTTTCATATATTTATATGAATGTTGAAAGATTACACAATGTAAACCAGGACAGACTACTACCATGCTAAATCTGGTGGCTTCTAGAATAGAAGCTCTTGCCCTTCTTTCTTCTTGGAATCCCAGCTGATCTATCTGCAGTACTCTGAAGGCTTCACTACAAATTAGTATGCTGAGAAACATAGGCATTTATCACCATTGAAGGGAAACAAGAAGTATCAACAGTTGCTTCACTAACAAAAAAAAAGGCCAGTTTATAGTGTTACCATTAAAGCAGTGTAACCATATGACTTTCAGAAAGGTTACTTAGGTTATGTCAGTATTTGCCTGGCTTCTTTTAAGCTGTCTCTAAATTATGGAAGCACGGAAAGGAAAAATAATTGGAAATTTCCCAGATGTGATGCCTCAGGCTTTGCCTAGAGTCCCAGGATACTGCTCATCCATCTGCTCTTTGCGAGAGAAATGCTGATTTGTGTTTGCCACAGGGAACGCATTTTCCAAGGCTTGGCACTACTGGTAGCAACTGCAAATCAGGGTCATTAGCACTGTAGCAAGAAGTACCTTCACCATTGGGTCTTCTAAAAATGCCTGCAGGTCCACAGTTGTCATTGTCATGGTAAAATTTTTACTCTCTGCTCAGTTCAGAGGGTTTTCCCTAAGCCACCTTGCAGACAGCTTCAGACAAACTTAACTGGCCAAACAAGGCCAAGCAAAATTAAAGGCCATACAGTTGTCTGCCAATATGGAAGGAAATGTTACAGATATACACACATAAAATCCAGTTAGCCTAAATAAGTGGGTAGCCACACTTACCCTTTCTCAACCAGAGCCTAAATGTGTCTGTGTTCCAGACAGTCTTCCTCCAGTGTCACCCCCCCACTTACTTTTACTGCCTCAGCTTCAAAGTTTGCACTGAGTAGCAAATAGGACTCTCATCCTCTTCTCTGTAGGAATTTAATCTCCTCTCATCTTTTTCAAAGGCTTTAGTGTCTTCAGTCACCACTGGTCTATTGAGAACTGAGGTTTGGAATAAAAATATGGGGTCTTGGTGGCTTTTTCTGGAGACAGGCATTGGGGCTAGCTGGCTGGCTAGTTACTCTTCTCCAGGGTGGGCTAAGGAATTTATTCTTTAGTATTGTGTGAGAGCTATCAATGTCACATATTTAATGTTATAGAAGGGGTGAATTACACATGCATTCTTTAAGTTCATGGTCTCCAGTATATTACCAGTTTTCTAAGGAGATTACACATGACAGGTCACTAGTGTCAGTTCCTGCAGAAAGATAAATACTCCATCCACATTTGCTCAGGGCTTCCTTTTGGAGAACAGCAGCTTCATCTAGTCAGCACTTTTGGCAGGTACCTACCAATAGAGCTGCTCAGTGGAATTAGCACTCCATCTGCACTCTCAGGTTACTTCCTCGTGTGGATGGTGTCACCCATTCATGCCACTTGATGGTTACTGCCCTCAACCCTGTACTGAATGAGGCTGGAATCAGTTTTCACTATCAGCATGTCTATTCTATTTTCCTAGTGAGAGGGATGGGGACGTGGTGGTGGATGAGAGGCCGGACATGAGCTGGCAATGTGGGCTTGCTGCCTAGAAAGCCAGTCCTATCCTGGACTGCATCCAAAGCAGCATGGCCAGAAGGGCAAGGAAAGGGATTCTTCTTCTCTGCTCTGCTCTCTGAGGCCCCGTCTGGAGCACTGCATCCAGCTCTGGGGTCCTCAGCACAAGAAGGACATGGACCTGTTGGGGAGAGTCCAGAGGAGGGCCAGCAAGGTGATAAGGAGGAAGTAACATCTGTCCTGCAAGGAAAGGCTAAGAGAATTGGGTTTGTTCAGCCTGGAAAAGAGGCAGCTTTGGGGTGACCTAATTGCAGCCTTCCAGTACCTGAAGGGAGCTTCCAAGAGAGATGTAGAGAGACAATTATGAGAGCATGTAGTGACAGGACAAGGGACAATTGGTTCAAACTGGAAAAGAGTAGAGTTAGATTAGATATTAGGAGGAAATTCTTTGCTGTGAGGGTGATGAGGCACTGAAACAAATTGCCTAAGTTTTGGATGTCCCATCAGAGGAAGTGTTCAAGGCCAAGTTGGATGGAGCTCCCAGCAACCTGGTCTAGTGAAAGGGAGTTGGAACTAGATAATCTTTAAGGTCCCTTCCAACACAAGCTATTCTATTATTCTATTTATTTAATTGCTCTTTGGATTTATTTGTACTGCTATCACTGTTCCCCTGGACTTCTAGCAATATATATGTGTATATATATGTATTGCAAAATATTTCTTTAGGTATTGTTTGTATCACTTTTCCTGTGTTACACAAGTTACTAAACCTTTTAGCAGTAGTATTAGTTACAATCTTCTGTTATCCTTCTGTTCACCCTTTACACTACCTTTTAAAGAGTTAAATTAACCAGGGAATTAATGCTGTGCCAATTTTTTTATAGAAAGCTCTCTGTAATTATTGGACTAGCTAAATAATTAAAGTGTCAACATGTGTCTTTATAGTATTTGATCTAGCAAAGCATTTGAAATGTGAGGAGGGTAAGTGATTTTATCCTCCTGAGAAGTGCAATATTCACTCAAGTATATGCTGATTTTAGAGTCTTCTCTTATGAACTGGAAATTTAAATGTTGCTTGAAAAGACCTCCTACTGAATTTATTGACCTGTTGTTAGGAGTTTGACATGAGGGAGATCACCTCCAATTAACTCAGAAATTAAAAACTGTTCCAAGCATTTTAGATCATGAAACTTTATGCAAGCTTCTTAAAACACTCAGGAAGGATTTAATTATGTATCACAAGCTGAGAAGGTGTATAAGTGTTTGCAAGGTTGGATTTTTGGATAATAAATCCTTCAAGGCAGAGATTTTATATTTAAAGCATACATTTGTGCATGAAAGCTGCTTCAAAACAATCTGGAATGTGACTTTAACGCATGCCAGCTATTTTTGCACAAACTCCTCATGTGGCCATTCTTAATCCAACCAGAGGATCTTTCTGAAATTGCTTTGAGCTAGTTTGGGAGTGGATTAGTAGAAAGGCCTCCTTACTGGGACATTTGAGTGAGCATAGGAGGGAGTGCCCATGGAGCTGCTTTTGTGGGGAAACTCTCACGGGGCTGTTTTCCCACATTGATACAGCTCATCACAGTAGGGTCCTGATACTGACTGGAGCTTTTCTCTGCTCCTGCACCACATAAGCATTTATGACTGACAGCACTGCAGACTATTGAGTTGTTTGAACTGTTTATAGCTGCACTCTTTTTGAAACATAAGAGATATCTCTTTTGGGTAGATTTCCTCCTGGTAGCAAACTGTCACTTCCCAG
This sequence comes from Aphelocoma coerulescens, assembly GCF_041296385.1. Classification (NCBI taxonomy): domain Eukaryota; kingdom Metazoa; phylum Chordata; class Aves; order Passeriformes; family Corvidae; genus Aphelocoma; species Aphelocoma coerulescens. Next base: position 50,342,335 of record NC_091015.1, on the reverse strand, counting down.
GTTTTGTGCTGCAGTGAGATGAATGCTTAGAAATACATTAGGATACACTTGATTTTATTAATAAAGCACTGCTCATGTGATAGAACATTCTGGCTCCATCTAATTAAGTGATAATTCACCGTGGGCAGAAGTGTCTTTCAAAGCAGTTATTGACTGCCTCAGTGGGATACCTGAAAGGCTTATGCTACAGGCCACACACCTGGAAGAGCATTAGTCTTCTGGGAATTTATTTTCCAGAATGCTTTACTAATATTAAATAAGTAGTTTTGTCCCGTGTTAAGGTTTTTCTGCTTATGCTTTGTTTGTAACCTACACTGAGAGTAATGCCTGCCTTTGTGGAGCACAGCAATATCTCAGTGATGTGAGGGCTGAGACAGCTGAGAGCAGTCATTTCCTTTCCAGGTGTGTTCCTGAATAGGATCTGTTTGCTGTCCTTAGAGGCCACTAGAGCTAAACTTTGCTGGAGGATGTATGGAGCTCTGATAAGGGCTTTACTAGTGCTTGCTTTCTTTTCTGCCTTTTGTTTAGTTTTTGTGGAATGTGACTTCAAAATCAAATGTAAGAATGAAAGATCAGTGTGTAGGATGAGTGGAGAACAGAAGCATAGACAGACTCTGAGAGAGGGAAGATAAGGGCATATTGAACCATTTGTGAAAAGAAAAGGAAGAAATTGTAAGCACTAAAGAGTGCACAGGAAAAAAGGGAGAGTCAGTAAGCAGGTAGCATCTTTAAAGAAACATGGAAAAGCAAAGGGTAAAGGAAATATGGTTGTAAGAGATGCTGAAAAAGGATTGCTGGTAGGAAAAATGGGCCATGAGAAGGTGTATCATCAGCATGATTTGTGATGGAAGGGAGGGAGTCTGGAAAATATCTGGTCAGAAGCTATGTTGATAGCTTTAAAAATTTGAGATATAGAAAGGCAATGGAAGAAAAGGCTCAGAAGTTCCAGTGAGTTTAGGCACAGGAAGGAAGGAGCTGGTGACAGTGGGGATTAGGCACTTCGAGGAGCTGATCTGTAGTCCTTAGGTTATAGGGAAAGGTGGTAAGGTTGATCAAAGGATGAAGATAAGAGCTACTGCTAAGAAGAAGACTAGGAAAGACTTTTTCGCACAAAGGAGCTTCAATGTCATCCAGAACTTGAACTGAGATTTGATTTTTGTTCATATACCTTGGTAGCTGCATTATGGGTTCACAGCTGTGCTAGAGTAGATTATGTGGCAGTAGTGAGTAGCTTGTGTTTTTACCTTTCCCTTGAAAGAGTGAAGCTATTTCTTTGCATTGCTGAGCCCAGTGCCTCCACAACCACAGGTCCTGTGGGCTTTCAGGCCTGGCACAGAAAAAAGCAGCAAACAAAAAATCTTCACTTTGTGTCTTGAGTTTATATTCTGTTAAAATTTGTGAAAAGTCATAGCATCTGAGTTACTTAATGCAGCAAATTCCTGTATATCTCTGTCTTGTTTAATGTGGTCTTAGTATGAAAATTCATGTTGCACTGTGTTGTGTGGAAATATCTTTTATATATCTACATAAAATATATTTGAAAACATAGACAAGTAGCCATTGAGGGTGAGAACATGCACGGTGAGTTATCCATCTGTAACAACACTTTTGAGAGGCTCCCCCCTCACCTTTATTCTTTCTTGTGGAAAAGACCTTCACCCTTATTTTTATCTTTTGTGGAGAACCTAAACTCCATAGAACACAGTACTCAGAAAATCTTGTTAATCGTGGATTCCTTCTGGCTTTTTTTTTCCATCCGAAAGCTAAAGGAGATGGGCTGGAGAGTGTCAAAGCACAAGATGGTTATGGAGATACTCTGTTACATATCACTTGCATGTGAGTACAGCAATATCTTGGAGTAGCCTGCTGTAGACTGTGAACATTCTTTTCCTGTTGTCTGCTGCTTATGGTGGTCACTCAGGACAGGAGAAGTGAAGCATTGCATGGAGCTGTTGGGCAACAAAACCAGCTTGGGTCCTGTCACTGCTGCACTTGCATTGCTTCTTGTGTGGCTTACCCTCCATTGGTTCAGGTGGTTCCTGCTACAGCAATTCCTGTAACGTGCAACTGAAATAATGAGTTACAACAATTTAAAGGCATTTCCATTTCAATCTCCACCCCTGGTCCCTTTGGATCAGACCATTGGGTTTAACATTGCAAAGAACTCCTCCCCTTGCTCCTGTTCCAGCTTGGACTTATCCACAGACTTCAGTCCCTTAGGATTTTACCTGCTCCAAGCGGAGCCTCATCCATGAGCCACAGTCTCTCCAGAGGTGCACCTTCTGTGGCATAGACTTCTCCAAAGCCACAGTCCCTCTGAGGTGCATTTGTTCCAGCCTGACCTTATCCATGGACCACAAAGCCTTCAGAGCTGTACCTGCTCCAGTGTGGCCTTACCAACAGCCGCAGTCCCTTCAGAAGTAACCTTGCTCCAACATGGCCTTGCCCAAGGCGTCAGTCCCTCCAAGGGTGTGCCTACTCTGTTCTGGGCTTATCCATGGCCACACATTTTGAGGAACTTCACCACGACCTCGTGCATAGCCACTCATGCTTCAAGGGGTACCTGGTGCAGAATGGATGTTCCCATGTGGTTTAACCCTAGGCAGGAGCTAAACACCATACAGCCACTTATGAATTCCCCCCTGGTGGAATGGGGGAGAGAACTGGAAGTGTAAAAGTGTGAAAACTCATGGGTTGAGATAAAGACAGTTTAACAGATTAAAAAAACTGTGCACATAAGCAAAGCAAACCAAGGAATTAATTCACTGCTTCCCGTGGGCAGGCAGGTGTTCAGCCATGCCGAGGAAAACAGGGCTCTGTCACATCTAATGGTTACTTGGGAAGACAGGCACCAATGCTTTGAATTGTTTCCCCTTCCTCCTTCTTCCCCTGGCTTTGTATGCTGACCATCATGGCATACAGCATGGAATATCCCTTTGGTCTGTTGGCTGTGTCACCAGATGTCCTAGCTGTGTCCCCTCCCAGTTCCTTGTGCATCCCCAGCCCACTCACTGGGGGGGTGGTGCGAGAAGCAGAAAAGACCTGTGTGAGCATGTTTGAGCAGTAGCAAAAACACCCCTGTATTATCAACACGGTTTTTAGGACAAATCCAAACAAACTAGCTAGTGTGAAGAAAATTAACTGTACTCCAGCCCAAAGCAGCTCACTGCTGTAACTGACATTCAGGTAATAATATGATTAAGGCATAAGATTTTATTTCTCTATTAATCATGGAGTTTGGCTTTTATGGTCAATATATTTTGTTTACAGGATGGGTGAGGTTCTTGTTTTGTTGCTTGAATGTCAAGCTAGCAGAAAATGTGTCTTTTTCTGAGTCAATAAAGAAACCCGAGCAATAGCACTTGCTTGTGTGTGTGTGTGTAAGATAGCAGTTTTTACTGTCATAAATATACCTTAAAATAGAAAGTCTCTTCAGTGCTAAATTTAGGAGTTTGCTGTTGTAGAAGTTTAACAATCTTGGAGAAGGCTAACCACACAAAACGATTTCTTTTCCAGGCTTGGTACAACCTTCTAGAGTTAACTTCCTAGATGAATAAGTGAGTTTACTTTCATTGCTTGGGACTAGATCATGATGGCTTTAGTTCTATGGCAACTGGATTTAGCCAAAAAGTGTTCGTCAAAATGTAGATCAGTTGCCTCTGTTCTGCACCTTCAGAGAGCACCTAGGCAGACTCTGCAGTGAAAGGAAGTGCTGTTCATGTTCAGCAAACCAGGGATGAGGCAGCTCCCCAGACTCATGGTGATGTAGGAGCTCATAGTGGGATTAGAGGATTTCTCCCATTCAGCCTGTCACAACCAGGGGCTGGTGATGTTTTTAATTGGCTAGAGAGTATGTGGCAATGTTCAGGTAGGACAGAAACTCTTCAGGTCGTGATTGAGTGGATCATGTATCTCTGTGATTGGTGAAATAATGTCATTAGTTGTGTTTTGAGCATCAGCTCATTGGCTTTGTGACATGGTAGGCAGAGGAATGCAGGCTGAGACCAACATGACATGAATGGGTTTGAGACAGTTTTTCTGCTAAGAGAAGACCTGGTTTGGCGTCTTTACCATATCCTCGTGTTTTTCTGAGTTTTGTGCTGGAATCTGTACCTCCCAGTCCCTCTTCCTGGTGGCCAGAAGGAACACTAGCATGGATTTGCTACATCCTGCCGCAGAATTCTGTTCCATATCCAGGTTAAACAGGTCCTTTGGAAAGGAAAGTGGCTTGGCAGGAAGTCCTGCCTGCTGGGGTCAGTAAAGATATAAGCCAGGGAGAGTAGAAGCCCTTCCCTGAGGGGGCTGGGAGAATGAGAAGTGTGGAGACATGAGTTCTCTCTGAAGCATTTTCAGGTGAAAACTACAGCTGATATTTGGGCTGGGTTTGCAAGAGTAAGGCCGTTGTCTTCATGTTCCCTCCAGCAAGCTTGTGATACCTAGCTGACAAGTGTCACAAAACCCAAATGACTGCAGTGGGCTTGACTTCAGCCTGTCTTTCCTTGAGTGAATTTCCATTTGCATTTGTGTCAGTGGTTCAGATTTTCCCTAATCTAATGGTAATTTCCATCCTCTGAAGAACAGCAAAATAATCAATTTATTTGACCTTCCTTTAGGTGATAGATGGAAAAGCTTTGAAAATACTGAGCAAGGCTCATACCTGCACCAGGTGATGTATTGCTGCCCCAGGGCCATCTGAAAGTTTCTGCCTCAGAGTATCTATCCTGTTTGCATATCAGCTGCTCTAGGAGAAACTCTTAAAAACCTGGATAGGAGACCAATGCGAGTATAAAGTCAGAGAGAAAAGTTCTATATTTTTTTCCTTTTGAGATCCGTTTTCGGTATTTTCAATATACCAGTTCAGCTGATAAAACAATCTGACCCATAAAACCTCATACCACTGTCAGCTAAAAGCCTCTTGAGCAACAGAATATCTGGTGAGCCTGCCTGAAATGAGTCTGTTGTGTTTAGTGTACACATGACCTGTTCTGTAGACCAGTGAAGGTGATTAATCTCTTTTGTTTTACAATATAATTGTATTAAGATCCCAGATTTATTTAATGAGGTTTAGCCCTGGAGATGCTAGGTTGTATCTGGAATGTGCTCCTTAAGCTGTTCCATCTAGATCTTCAAGCTCAGACTCCAACAATTAATGTGCAAGTGGTTTTGTCTGCACAGGAAAACTCGAGAATCTGAAGTAATTAATGGATTTAAGGTGGATTAGTTAAATCAGATTAATTCCTGAACTTCTTCCAAAGCAAATTAAACTAAACCAAGTTAAGGCCACTTTCATTCTGAGTAAAAGCACCCACTTGCCAACTTAATACAGTTTAACTAATCTTATTAAAAAGTGAATTAGGATTACTTTTCCTGAATACTCTCCCATGCCTAGTTCCTTTTCATTAAAATATAAATGACTTTACCTGTGCCTTCTTCAGGGCTTGGTTGAACCTGATGCTAAGATTAGATCCTAAGGTTAATACTCAGGAAAATATCTACATGGCTGCTAGGAATAAAGTGAATAAATTTTTATGATGTTTTATGTGCAAAATTGAAACATTTCAGGCTATGCATCTTCCCTATTTTCAGTGTTTGTACTGTGGATGCCTATAAGCAGAGTGACAAAGGCATCTAATTTTAGCAGCAAAGTGGATGGAAGTAGCACAAGGGGTGGACAGGTTGAATCACCTGAATTCTTACTGTTCTAGGATCAGAGTAGTCTAAAGGTGTTATAATCCTCCTTATGTAATCTGATTTTCTGCTATTCAAGGTTAGCAGGTGAGTTGTACCTTAAGTCCTGCTGAGTGTTGAATGACTGGGAAAGTTTTGAAGTTCTTTTATGTATCTTGACTTTGAACTGGTGGCTGCTCAGGTGGAGAGATCACTCTGTCTGCCCAGCTCCCTGGCTTTTTCATGAGAGTGGCAGAACCTTTGTCTCCTGCAGTTTCTCTCTAAGGAATGTGGTTTTTTCACTTTTTGTTGGTCTAATACTGATGGAGACAGAGTACTGGGAACTTCTGCATTTGATCTGGCCAGTCTGGGGCAAAGCTGACTTTGCTTAGCTGTGTTGTGGTTAAAAGAAAAAAACAGTGCTGTTCTATTGTATTTTGTATTTGTTTGTTTTCTCAGGTCAGTAGTCAAAACCTAGTTTTCTTACTTTAAAAAGAAGACATGTATATTTGGTATAAAGTTGAAAATTACACTGTCAGCTCTTTAGCACAGTGTGTATGTGTAAATAAAATACTCGTTGTTGAAAACTGGTGTGCAATGCAGCTTGCTGATTAAAGGTCAGGACTGCAGAAAATCATAACAAGTATTTAAAAACATAAGGAAGTAAGTTATTTTCTTTCTCTGTGTATTTGCCCCTATTTGAATATCCTACTACAAGACTGCAATATGTAGCTCAAATTCAGCAGCTGGTAGCACCAGAGTAGAAAGGGGGCTGTGAAAGTACATCTATTGATTTTTAGTGTGACACTGTGTAGTCTAAGCAGTTGGTCTGTGTGCTCTCTTGTGGGTTATCAGTGCTTAAAATCCTTATGATCTTTCTGATTTTGATGAGACTTGTCATATGAAGAAGTCATGATTCCTGTCAGCTGAATTTTAATGCACAATTATGCTGCTGCTTTTTTAGATCTGTTAAACCATGATTCACAAAATCATCCTAAAGCTGTCCTTGCTTTATTGACTTATGTCTCTGTTGCTGGAAGTGGATTACTTTTGATTGTAAAGGGGTTTGAAAGAATAAGAAAGGCACCTGCCTTGTGAAAATTTATGAGAGACCATGTCATATGTCATGCTAGGGGTGTTTGAGTCCATCAGTCTCAGGAAGCAAGATGGGCACACTCTTCCAGTGTGGTGCCTGAGCTCATCAGACACAGTTTCTTGACCTGAGCTAGTTACCACACACAGTTCTTTGTTGTGCCATTTAGATTTGCTGCCTAGAGACTCTCGTGTGTTACCTCATTGCATGGTGTAGCTAGGCCTGAAGGAGACACGTCAGTTCCCAGCTAGATGTCTAGAAAATGTTTGGATAAAGATTTTTGAACATGGGAAATGGCCCTGTCTTCATTAACAGCATGACCTCTTTTCATCACTCAGGGAATGTAAATGAACTTAGAATGAAGGTAAGTATAGGTCATACTTACACAAATTCTCTTCTCTATTGCTGGTGATACAGGAGGGCTTTGGCCTAGAATATTTTTTGGTTCCTTGGCAAAAAAAGTATCTTCTCTGCAGTGCATGTTAAACAAAATCTTAATGATTACCATTTAACAGACATGCACCTATTAGTTTTTTTTTTACATGACTTTGTTTGAAAGGACAAAGTGGGTATCAAAATATGAAAAGTTTTCTTCCTTGATAAGTGGCCAGGTTTTACTCAAGATGGCAATGCACTCTGAATGCTGATCTGTGGTACCTTCCCCTAACTGATATAATCTGATCTGTTACTAAATCCCAACCCTTTGTAATGCAATAAACTCCCAGTCTTTGATTGCATCTGACACCAATAGAGGAGCACTGATCAGAAAAATCTCCCTTTGATTTCTCTGGGTAGTGGATCAGATGCAGCAGTGAGAAGGAAGGAGATGAAGAATAAATGAACAACACAAAAAAGTGAACTTTTCATCTCTGTTCGCAAAGATGTTCTTTAGAACTCCAGACATTACAGTTCTTTTTTATTCTTAGAGTGAGCAAAACCTTTCTATATACAGGACCTAAAAACCACAGAATAATATTAAATGTCTTTTGTAAAAAGTATGTATCAGTGCATACATGGCATAGGGTATTTCCAGTTGGACCTTCTGGTATATAACCCTCCACAAATATGCATCTGCAGTCTCCTAGCCCTTTCTTAAAAAACAGATGCAATTTGCAGGTCTGTTCAAATGCCAGCATTGTATTTACCAGTCTTCTGTGTTTAAATATGATTAGAGATAGTTGAAAACTTTCAGACTCCTGAATCTAAGAGTTCAGGCACTACTCATATCCACAAGTCTTCAGACCAGCTCTTGGGATGCAGGTACCATATCCTTTTTGGTGTCTCCCTTCTGAGACCAGAGGTTTGCACAACATAAGAGTTCTCAGTCTCAGATTATTGCTAGTCCTTCATGCTTCTGTTGTAACATGGACAAATTCCAAACTCTTTCTTTATCTTCAACAGTATGGAAGCTCTACCTATGGTATAGGTTTCTCAAGTGTTCAGAGTAGTCTCTGTTTGTCCAGAATCCCATCCCAACTCAAGATCTTCCTCTTCCAAAGGTGGTGCAATTGCCTGTGCATGTCCTGAATTCACAGCATAGTCCTGTGTCAGTACCGGTGTAACAGATTTTAGGTGCCTCAACTATCTGCAAACTGGAACAGGATTTGCATGCTCTTAAGCAATGGACATTTTAAGAATAACAGGAAGGAATTGTGATTCCTCTTAGCTACACTTTTAAAATAGAAATATTTCCTTCTGTTGTGGATTTGAGCTATAATTTTTCATGTTGCCTTCTATATTCACACTGTTTCTGTGATTTGGATAAGTGATGATTAGAGCTATTCTAAAAGTAACTGTTTTCATATCAATAGCAGGGCTGAAGTGAGAAAGGACGGGCACATTAATTACACAGCACACTTTCTTTCCAGTGCCAGCTCCTGCTAGGGCAGGAAATTTTTCTCATTACTCTAGAGCCTCTTTTGGCTCATACACCTTTGGAGTTGGAAGCCAAGGTATTTTAGGAAGTTTCTTGTTCATTTAAAATAAAATGTACAGTAATTAGACAAAACAACCAGTGCCAAATGCAGTGCATCACATATGAAAGACTTAATTACAGAGAAAAGTTATGTGTTCCAATTGACAGAGTAATCTGTACTCTAATTTACTTGTCTTACAACTCATTACATCTGAGATATTGATTTTCCAGTAGATCGCATTACTGCATTTTTTCTTGGAGTCCTTGGTTTGAGTCTGATCTGTGAACCCCTGTCAAATGAGTTTGGGAAGCTCAAACCTCTCTATTAGGTAGTGCCTGTGGAATAATCAAAGAAGAAAAACTTCAGTAGTGCTGGTGATTTGTAAATAAATGGCCGACAGAAATGAGTCACTTAAAAGGATGTATCTTTTGAGACTTGTAAGATGATGTCCTAGTAGGTAGCTGAAGTGAACAGTGATTACTTTTTAATTATATGTACCTTGACTTTTAGGGTTTAATATCTCATTTATTTCAATTACACTGTGTGAAACTTCCTACATTAAGCCGAAGGGGGTAGAAAAACTGTAATCATTAAACCTTGTTCTGATCTTTCATAAAAAGTTGAATACCTTGAGAGTGTGCTTCACTACCTGAAGTAGTAGCTCAATTACAAGTGAGATCAACTGCTAACCTTGGCGGGGGAGGCATGAGAAACTATTAACCTTTCTAGCAATTAGCTAAAGCACTGCAGTTAGAGGAGTTATTATAAATCATATTATTCATAACTTTTCATCATTTGTAGGTCTTGAACAGATCGGCAAAAGTTATTTGTGCTAGGCAATTCAAAGCAACAAAACTTCACTGATGTGAATCATGTTCCCCATACTCTGTTTTTTTGTTTGTTTGTTTGTGGGCTTTTATTTGTTTGTTTTGGTTTATTTTCTTTTTTGACCAATAACTCACTGGGATGTTATCTTTTGCATTAAACTTTTATTTTTTCCTGAAGTAAATGGTTAATTTCCAAAGTGTTTACTGGAAACACTAGTTTATTAGTGGATACATTATGCTATTCAGTTTCTCAAGTAACATTGGGATCTTGACCAATCTCAAGATCCATCTAGAGCTGTATTCCCTAAAACCAGCAGTATCCAATACTGTACATCTTAGAGAAAGATTAGAATCTAATCTTTCATTGGAAGATTTGCAGTTATATCCCAATGCACACTGATATCTGAAAGCAAGCAGATTGGTGTTACTGAAATATATTTATTTCAGGTAGATTCTTTTTAATCCTAGCGAAATCTTTATTCCAACAATATCTTGTGGAACTGAATTTCATGTGTTTTTACCAATTTTAAAAATCTCTTCTGATATAGGATGTTTCCTTATTAGCTAGGATCCAGTTGCTGGATTTCTCTATACATTACTTATTTCATAGATATGTTATATTCCCAGGTTGGTTTTTTTGTTTTTGTTTTTGTTTTTGTTTTTTGTTTTTTTTTTTTTTTGTTTTGTTTTGTTTTGTTTTTTGGTTTTTTTTTTGGTTTTTGGTTTTTTGTTTTTCAAACAAAATTATATTTATTTTTCTTTGATTTCAATCTGTTCCAAAATGGACAAATTTCTGTGTATTTAATTGTTTTTATTGCCATTCCCTGTCCTGTACTATTTGTGCTTTGATTTTGGAGAAATTTGATGACCAGAAAGCACGTGTGATTGTGCTGTTGATTTCAAATAATGGCACTTTGATATTTTCCAGATTGCTTGTTATCTGTTTCTAAATGAAGGCTAAAAAGTTATTTGTGGTTTTTATACTGCCGTTGGACTTCGTGCTATTCAGAAAGACGTCTAATTCTTTTTCTAAATGATTATGGGCACAAGCCATCAGAGCATGCCAGGAGTTCATCCTGTTCCTTCCATTATTCTGCATTCAACTCCATTTAAGATGCATTTGCTACTAGGTTATTCAGTTCTCTAATTACATTAGGTTCCTTAGTCACGGATCATTCTGTAAACCGTGTGAGTTAGAAGAAAAGAAACAGGTCCTCTCTCCCCTCAAAAAAACCCCAGTTTGCTTTCCCCAGCATCAAATTTCAGATCACTTGCATTTTATGCTATTTCTTTTCAATCTTATAGTCACATGGGAGGACACCTGCCTTTGGGGACTGCCATTTCTTTTCCAGGGATGTCCTCACTTAAAGACTTAAGCACAGGGAACAGAATGCAGGCTCAGAGTCCAAATTATACCAGTCCTATTGGTTATTCTTATATATAACTTCTTTCTTCCATGTGATTTTTGTGACAGGTTTGAACTGGTTGTGCTTTCAACATTTTCTTTTTAAGATGAGATCTTTTCTGAAGATGTTGCTTTGAGACTAAGTGGAATCTGGATTTTATTTGATTTTTGCCTCTCTGTACCAATTGGAATGTTGTTTAGTACAGTGGCTGGCAATCTTTTTGGATCACTGCTATATCCTGCCTGAATGTTGCCTTTTCTCCCCCAATATTTAGATCTTTTCCTTCCTGTGTGGTGGTGTAAGGCATTTGACACCTGGATTAGGTAATCCCAGCAGAAGAAAAGGTTCTTATTTATCAAAGAAAACCTTGCCCGTTTACAATAAAGGACTAGTTCATGTTTCAGTTTCTTACTCCCAGAACATGACAAGTGGTGTAATGCAGGCCTGAGGCACAACAGCCTGAATATTATTTAACTCACAGAATGCAGCAACGCTGTAATGAGATCACTGAGGATATCATAAGGATGTGTCTGTGGGATCATGAGTTACTAGGGCTACTGGAAGCAATATAGCAACCTTGGGGTATAAACTTGCCAAGAGCTGCTTAGCTTTGCTGATGTATCTAAACAAAAAGAACTCACATATTCACACATAGCCTTGCTTAGGGCTGCATGAGCATGTCTGCAAAAACTGCAGCGAATTTCTGCTTTAGGAGCTCTAGTTCATCACTTCAGACTGTATTTTTTTCTTTTGCATGGATGCTTGTTTTCTCCTACAGTATAGGTTTATTAAAACTAAGAACTGGGAGCAGAGGAGTTTATATTTAGAATATAGAAAAATCTGGAGCTCATTTAAGTGGTCTTGCTCAGAAGAAGAAAAACATGTCTGCATTTCAGCCAAACACTTGTAAATTATGATGATTTTGATTTATAAAAATTCTTCCTCATTTTACACATGATCATGTAAAACTGACCTGCATGCCTAGGTGCAATAGACCAGAAAGACTGAGTGGAATATTAACGAGAATAACAGAACTATAAAGCTTGTCATGCTGGTATTTGTGTTCTCAGTGTCAGTGCTGCTTGGCATCATGACAACCCCATTTTTATCTGTTCATATCTAAAATTGCCTAATTGCCAGTTTTCAGCAGTACACAGAAATTTAATACATCATTAAAAGATCACCTAAGAAAGATTTCCTGAAAGAGATTTTTCATTTCTCTTATGCTTCGAAGACTATCAGGTTGTTAAACTTTAAACTTGTATCTAGTAAAAGTTTCAACTAATTTTGGATGATAACAGTAAAAACTCACTAATTAAGAGGAAAGACAAAATAACAGCAAAAGTATTTGTTACTGTGTCTTCATCATCTGTGCAGTGGACTGGGATGCTTGGGCACTTTTTGTTCCGCCTTTTGTTGGGTTTGTGACCTCACTTTTTGATTAGTCTGAACTGTGTAGAGTAGTTAATGATCTTTCTTGCACATGCCAAGATTCTGGCACTTTATAAAATTTTTGCTTTCTCTCTAATCTTTACTGCTCCGCATTCCCTCCAATCAATTAGTTCTATGAAATCTTCTTCAACATCTCTATCAGTGGTGAGAAAAATATTATTGATTTCAGTGTGCAGTCATTCCAGTAGTTTCTTTATGAAGCGTTATGGTATCAGAAGCCGTGGTAATAGGGACCTTGCGATGAGACAGTAAAATCTCAACAAGACACGAGTCCTGACCCTGAGGGCTGTTTCCATAACAATAAGGTAGAGCATGACCTTGACCTTGTCTCAGAAGTTCTGCTTTTAAACTTAGATTCAAACAGTGAAGATAACAAGGAAATTAATAACATTCATCCCATGCTAAAGGAAGACGAAGGAAGACATACTGTTCTTTTTTGTCTTCTTCCTTGAATCTATAGATTTTTTTTTTTTAGATTATGTATGTTAGCTATAAACGAGTCCCTATCTTATATTAAAAAATTGTTTTTGGTCATCTTTTGTCTAGAGATTTACTAACAGCTATTTAACAGCTTGCCATGAGTAGATTAGTAGAAACTGTACAGTAGAACTCTCAAGCTGTACTCTGTGAACCTGTTCTTGTCTAGATTCTGCATAATCTGCTGTAATGTTACTTCTCTTATTCCTACTCTGTACCTGGTGTCTCTTAGAGATTACCTGTGTGAGAAGCCAGTGTGAAGATTATGAGTATGAAGTGCTATAGGTGTGCCATGCTGTCTCTGTGAGACCACTCCAGTGTGCACTAACAGCACAGCTCATAGGAGCTGGTTTATGCGAGATGGACAAGGTTACCTCCTGCTTTGTGCAGAGTGTCTGCAGAGGCAATTAAACCTGAGTGGCTGCTGTGCTGAGAATTTGTACCCATTGTGCTGCATACACTCAGAAAAGCCTCACCTTTACTGCCAAACATTTTATTTGGTGTGAACTCAGTTAGAAATTTCATTGTCACCAGCACAGAGCAAAACGAAACACCTAAGAAAATGGAGCTGAGAGTATATCTGTATTGCATGCTGTATTTGTGTGTAAGATTAGAGTGGCTGGATGCTTTGGTACCCTAGATTTTTAGAATGCATTGTTGTAGGAGGGGATGCAGATACTTGGTGAAGAGCAAAATGACTTGCAGGGACTGCAGGAGAAGTAATACTTACCAAAAAAAAAAAAGAAACTGTATTGTTTCCACTGTATAATGGAAATTAGTAGCACAGGTACCTGATAGAAAGACACAGACACATATTTTCATAACTTTATTTTGTTCCTAATATTATCAGAACACTTACAGAAAATATTAACGTCAAAAGTTAAATGGGAGGCATTGTTGAACGGTTCAAGCACATGCAATGTCCTTGAAAGTTAATTAAGGGTATTTCTGAGTCTTGGTTAACTGTGTTGGTGCATAATCCAGAGCATCTTTACTTTGAAAAGATGTACCTAATGATTTGTCAGGGATCTAATCAAGTCTTTGCAGTACTGACACTTGGCAGACTGCTGGGCCCTATTTTTTTGAGCTGATCTGCTAGAAGTTTTTGTATGTACAAATAGACTGTTGTGCTGTTTCTTCCCTGATGCCTCTGATGACTTCTTAGTTTAGCTCTAAAACTGTCCATAACATCTCCAAACATTTGTGTATGTTTAGCGCCCTTTCTCACAATTTCAACTACAACTGTACATTGGGCCCTATCTCCTCAGGAAAGCTGCATAATGCTGTCTGTGCCTTTTGGAAGTAATAGTACCCTTAATTGCTTGGGGGTTTAAAAAGAACCAGAAAACAATAAATCCTGGGTATGTTTCTGTGCCTCAATTTTCTACTACTCTGAAATGTCTTTTGGACTCTTGCATCTGTCCCTCTGGGATGGTCCAGAATTGCTTTTTGTAGCTTGTGACTGGTCTCCCAAGCTTCTGAATCTTCCCAGTTTAGCTCCTCTTTAACCCCAGTCCTTCCTGGAGCTAGACCAGCATTCCTGCTAGAAAAGAGTGTTCCTCTCTTATCTCCTTCCCAGAGCTCTCTCTTCTTACATTTTAAACCTCCTTTAGTTTCTCAGGTAACTTTTCACTGCACAGAATTCCCATCTTACAGACAGATAAGTACAGCACTAAGCATCCTCCATTAGTTTCCTCAGTAGGGAAAACACATAAAGACACAGAGGCCTTTCATGAGGCAGTGCTTGTCTTTGCATTTGGTTCAAAACACTGCACAGACTGTTATCCTTGGATTTCTCAGATAGATCCTCAATGGTTTGGGTTGGGTTTTTTTTGTTATAGTATTTCTTAGATGTTTCTGTACATAGGATTATTTGCAGTCTTGGCAAGTGTAGTGGTCAAAACAGGAATTCATAATGCTTGTATGGACACTTTGATGTCCTGGCATCCCTGTTTGTCTTATTTCCTTTACACAGAGGGTGCCTGTACACACACTTGCTGTAGTGTACTTACACACCTATGTCGACTTCAACCACTCTGTGCTTGTGTGTGCACCCAAGATAAAATGAGGGAGGGTCAGGCCACACAGAACTCAAGTCACTAGGAGCTCAGGTAATTTTAATCTTTACCATCACATTCCTAGGAAAGGTCCCTGGGGGTGTCACAGGTACAATATTTTATTGTATTATTTCTACCAAGTCTGAAGACAAGATGTGATCTCTGAATGAAGTGTCTGGTTAATAGGAAATTCATGCTTTTCTGTCTTCTGAACCCTTACACTTAGCAATCCATGGATTTATTAATCTTGAGGTCTGGCTGCATAGTTTGTTTCCCACGCCACTTTACAACAACGTTTTCAAGGTTGAATAGAGGAGATATCCTGTGGTATATGTGTCTGCAGCTTTCTGTTTCTTACCCTTGTTGCCTCTATTTATATAAGAAATATAAAGTCACTAGGCTGGCTTACCACATGTCGTTAGTAAATGATCTTTGACTGGCATCCTTACATGTCCAATATGTAAACAATCTTAAAACTCCTGTGACCCTCTAAAAACTCACCAACAATTTTCATCCTGTAGCTCCTAAAAAGCGTGGGAGCTGTGTACACATATGAAACAAGGCTATAACATGAGTGACATTTTTAGCTTCTCAGACAGACAGCTCATCATTGCCACCAACACAGACACGCTCAAGTACACTACTGACTTCTCAGTGATCTTTTGTTTTCCACAGCATCTTTTCCTTGTGTTTCAGGAGGGCCCTGAAACACCTTTCAAAGGACTGAAATATGCCAGGATCCTGTTCTCTGCTCTGCGTAGTTGTTGTTTCTTACTTCAGTCCACCATAGAGCAGAGTGAAGCAGAGGGACAGTGTGGTATGCAATCTGACTTTGCCATATCCATATGCATCTGAATGATCTAATTTTAGGCCCGTCAGCTTTTGCAGTGATAAGTTAGCAATATAGATCACATATAAGCTGCATCACAATGATTTTTAAATGAGATTTATTCATTTAGAGTGGATGATAAATGGTTCTCTTTTATCAGACTCTTGCAAATAAGATTAAAGCAACATTATTTTCCTGGAGTAAGAGAACAGCTGGCACAAAGTTAATGTCCGTAGCTCGTACTGTGCTTGCCTGACCTTGCAGAGATGTATAACAACAATGGGGAACATCCAGGTAGTTTTTCTGCTTCCTAAATCCTGTTTGTGTTTTACAACCAGGTGCTGTCTGGAGTACATAGGCTGTGGCTTATGTGAGCACTGTGAGAAGCTTTGGCAGGAACAGGCAGTGGCCAAGACAGCACAGTCAGGGAATCACAAATACATGCCAAGTCTCTCCCAAAACTGTGAGAAGCACTGCTCTGTGTTTCTTCAGCATTTTAGAAGGTCTAGCATATTGTACAGAGAGTACCTTGAGTATGCTCCCCTCAGGGTTAGCCCATCCTGCTGGGCACTTGGTCTTGGCTTCTTCTGGATTCCGGTAAACATCCTGATTTTTTTCCCTGGTTCAGATACCATGAAACAATGTAAGAGCTGCATAATAAGCCTTACAGCCCATTGCAATTCTCAATTTGTAACGTGGCACAAAGAATTTGTATTGCATGCCCTTAATATGGCATGAGAGAATAAAGGGAGCCAAATTTATGTGGACTTGTCAGTATTACTTACACAAAGTACCACCTGAAATGAACTCTTCTGAGAACTTTTTTGAGGAAACAAGTTGGTTCAGTCTGGGGCACTGGGAGAGATAACTCCTCATTATCAGGGAGAACAGTGGATTTTTTCCCCTGGATGAATTCTCAGTCTACAGGATAAAACTTTTCTGTTGTTCTTTATTGCATTCAGGCAGAGGTCCTGTCCTTGTCCCTGGAGCTCTCTTGGCAGGAGGCTGGCTGTACTGAAGAAGATAACAGGATTGCAAAGGGTTGCCCTCACAATAAAGAAAAGGACTGGAGAGGTCAGGGAAGAGCTGACAATGACACTAGAGTTCTTCTGTTCCAGCGACTTCCACGAATTTCTTCCTGTCCCAGAACTTTGCAGGTGTGGGAGATGGAAGGGAGGTTTTACAAATTGAGAGTGATTCCTCTCATATAATATTTGGTAATACATCTACATTTCCTTCTGGTGATTTTGTTCAAAGGAGATATCCTGTGTTATATTTATCTGTAACTTTCTGTTTCTTGCCTGTATTTCCTCTATTGACAGAAGAAATAAAGTCATACAGTCGACTTACCATATGTCATTGGCGAATGACCTTTGACTGGCATCCTTACTCCAGGGAAAAAAAGAACTTTGTTATGCAAAGTACATGGTTTATAATCTCCTGTTTCTCCCTTGACACTTCTCTTCAGGATCTCTCCTATGAGAAAGAAATCCAATTGCTGCTGCTTGATTTTTCTCCTGCTTCTCAGATGTTATTTTTCTAAGAATTCCTAGCTATGAGTCTGTCAACAAAGCCTGTAGCTGATGGCATTTTGCCTCATCTGTCACAACTCTATATGCTCTGATAAATTAGCTGTATTGGATTGCAGATTTAAATTGGAAAGTAGTACAGAGTAATAAGTTATTTTGTTTCTTCCTTTTGATCTTGGATTGCTAGTTTATAATCTACTCTGCACCTAGTGATCTGAGCATTCATTTTTGCTAAAAGTAGCTATCTATTTCAAAGTTGTGGGTTAATTCCAATGTTTAATATCAAGCCAGATAGTGGGCAGGAGAAGAAACAAATTAATTCCCTGTTTTATTTTGAAACGATACTCTATAAATCTTCTCCAGTTTGAGAAGTGAAGTCACTCCTGCGCTCTCTACAAACAGAACAGAAGAATAGTACATGCATTGGCAGATCCTCTAGATCTGGTGATGGTTCATCAGTTGTCACTTGGCATCCCTTTGTGTAGTCATGCACAGCACACAGGACAATCAGAGACATGAGGTACAAGACTGAAGATTAATTCAGTTAAATTCTCATGCAAGACCCTGCTACCTGTTGCAGTAAGTTCTTACACATAAATATATTCTTATAAAATAGTATGTTGGGGCTTTATTTCATTCTGGGGAAAGAGGAAAAGGATAGTCCCCCATGAAAAGGGAGGTTAGTAAAACATCTAAAAGCACTAGATATTTTGAAATCCATCTATAG
This sequence comes from Aphelocoma coerulescens, assembly GCF_041296385.1. Taxonomy (NCBI): domain Eukaryota; kingdom Metazoa; phylum Chordata; class Aves; order Passeriformes; family Corvidae; genus Aphelocoma; species Aphelocoma coerulescens. Next base: position 50,324,355 of record NC_091015.1, on the reverse strand, counting down.
ACATACATCTATAAACAGACTCTGAAAACTGTTGAGAACAAAATGTCCTGCTGTGCTTCTGTGCCTGGTGCCTACAGAAAGAGTTCAATAGAAATGGTCCGTGTTAATCTTTTGTGCTTGGAAATCTGAACTCTGATGTTCAGCTCCTCAAAACATACGTGAAACAACGCATACTAGTGATTCTACCGAGCAGACAAAAATCAAAGTCTGAACAACAGAGGAAAATGTTCTCTCTTTTAAACCACTCTTCAACTTTTCTGGAGAACATCACTACAGGACTGGCCTAGAAAGAAAAAAGCAATTGGGGATTTCAGAGTGCTCAATGTCCTTGCAGTGTGTATGAACACTGCCATTAAAGGCATGCTGAAAATAAACTCCTTTGAAAAAAAAACATTGTTAGCAATCAATGGGAATTCATGAGTACAATATTTTATAGATTTTATAGAAATTGAGATTAGAACAAGTAAAGGTTATAGATCTCATATGTCTCATCAGGCTTGATAGAATTCAGTTTTCTTCCAGGTTGAATAAACTTTATTTAGTACTGTTTCATTTTAATCAAAATTAAAAGACATAGTGGGCTAGTCTTGAAGACCAAGTATGTTCTAACTTACGCTTCAAAATAATTTCTAAGAAATTGATTCAAACATAGAACTGGTTCTCACTCCATTTATGAGATAAAGAATGCACTGGTGGACATTATACGATGTCAAACTTAAAAGTATAACTCAAAAATAGGAGATATTGAGTGCAGTACATTTCTCTTTGTACTGACCATGTTCTATCTGGTTTTCCTTTGTATGTTTTTATCATTATATCTATAGCTGTTAATTTGTGATGTGTTTCCTGTGCAAATGTGAAGGGAAAACCACAAGAATGAGAGCACCTCATTCAGTGCAAGATGATTTTTAATCTATTTCGCTTCATCTCCCTGTTCATTAGTGGTAAGAATTGAACCCAGTCTCCAACTCTGGTGTAAATTTGCATATTCAAGTTAGCCAGAATTTTATCCCGGAGAGCTTTGAATTATGTAGCTGATTCCAGCAGACCAATCTACCCTCACAAATCTGACCAGCTTTGTGCAAGAGTGTGTGTGTGACTCTGTACATAATTTTTAAATCTTTGGGTCATAAATAGCTTAATGGAACATTATAATAGTTTGTTTTATGTAATTCTAATACTGCAGCTATTTTATGTTGTCGTACTCGGCCTCCATCCTACTGGGTGGATTACACAAATAAGAAAGCAACTTTAGATGCTTCTTTTTCTCAGAAATGGGAGGGATTTCTTCCCCAGCACCTTAGGTCCTTGTCAATTAAAAACTCTTACAGGGTTTTAACTGAGACTTACAGCACTTTGGAAGGAGCCCTCACTTTTAAATGGGATGCCTAACCATTTGGTCTTTCAGTTTAAAGTTTTTTCTCCTGACCCTCGTTCTAGACAGACATCCTCTTTCACCTTTGCTCATGGGCTAAACAAACATGATGTTTTCATTGCTTCTGAGAAGGAAGAGGGTGACAATGGTAGAAACAGTGCTGTGGCTTCTCACAGGCAAAAGAGAGGGGCTATGTGATGTTAGGGTAGAGAATCACGACATGGCAGAGAGGAATTAAGCCCCAAAGGCCTTTAAAAGGTATTTAAATAGAACAATCCTTGCTTCAATGGGTTTGCAGTGTGAATTAGTATGTGAAAAGTGAGCTACTAGTGTTGATGGAGGAAATCTGGTTGAGCTTTTCCTCTTTGTGTAGCAGAACAGAAGGGGGTAATAAAAACCAACTTTGTGGGGTGGAATATAAAAAATAATAAATAGTGCAGGTGAATGAATACATCCTGCTAATTTTGAGGCATTTTAGTTTTCTTGTCTTCTATATGTGACTGTTATTGTAAGTGGTGCAGAGAGAAAACAGCGGATGAGATGGGGATGGTGCTGGTAAAAGGGATATTTGCAATGGGATTAGGAAGAACAAATGGTGTTCTTTGGTATGCCAGTATGAATTTAACATGCTGGGCAGGAGGAAGTATAGAGAACCATTAGGAAAAATGGCTCACAGATTGTGGGTTCACAGAGAACGACAAACATGAAAATAATCCTGAAGTACAGGATTTTTCTGAATGCACTGTAGTGCATTAAATGGGAAAAAAATTTTAAGGATGATGTAGTGAGAACCATGATACAGCCAGGCAAAGGAACCTAAAACAGGCCAAAAATTCTAAAATTTTAACTAGTTGTGGAATGGGAATGTGTCTGAGGAGCTGGCAAGGGGTGGTGAACACAACAGGAGAGCAAAGCAGAGAATTTAATTCAACAGCACCAAGGAAAAAGCTGGTAAACTGCCAAAGGAGCTTGTAGAAAGCATAGCTACGTAGAAGACGTGAAATAACCTATGATTGTGATCATCACATGAGCTACAGTTCATTCTTCCTACCAAGGCATGTAACACTGTATCTTCTGATTTTAACCAATTTCAGTTTGTATATAGCTATGACTGATCTAGGGAAAAGTGTAAAAATTGGTGTCTTATTATCTTTGTTAATATCGTTAATCCTTTGGGGCCAGGCAATTCTTTTGTTCTGTTGGATATCAGGTCACCACTTGTACCAAAATCTGGTTTTCCCGTAGATTATTGCTTTACTTTCTTGAATAAGCACAAATTTGTAAAATACCAGAGTTCTGTGTCCTAAAAAAGGTCTGTGATGAGCTGGGTAAGTAACAGCTGAAACAACTTTTCTGATGGCAATTTTTGATTTTATATGTCAGCTATTTCCAGTGAGAGGGCCATTCAGATGAAACAAACAGCATTAGCTTACATGTTACAGCTTTAAGGATGTTTTCACTGGTAGGCATCCTTAGTACATCATCTACCATTGATGTAATTAACAAAGTATCTTTGCATGTTAATGACTCTCAAAGCTCATTTCTTGGCACAACTAATTTGACAGCTGTCTAAATTACAACAATGTGTGTTAATATTATATTTTCTTAATGCTGGAATTAAAGTTTGTCTTTCAGACCAAAATTACTTTCTCAATCTGTACTTCACAACACTAACTTTGACATTGATAGTCTGATAAATTGCTCAAAACAATTTTCAACCAGTCAGAACAGATATGATTTTCTTCACTTTGGATGAATATCAAAAGTGTTTAGATCCCCATCCAACTGCTTCATCTTGCCAGATATTACTTGATAACACAATGTCATTTTGTAGTGACAGACCATAATTTTGTTCATATTCCAAACACTGCCCTTTATAGGATATAGAAGCAATGCTTGAATGCTAAAGTTCATTTCACAACTTACAATCCAAAATTGTAATCATAAACTCACATCACATAGAATATCCTAGTGAAGGGTTATTTAAGGAAGTGTCAGAAAATATGGTGTGATATCACACTTTTTAGATCCAATTTGTAGCTTGTATAAATTCTGACAAAAGAGTCAATCACAAACAGAGGTTGAAAATCCACTGAAGCGATGGAACAAAAACTCTTGGGATACAGCTTCTGGTATCAACTAGTGATAATTCCCAAGGAAAAAGATTTTCTATGAGTGCAATTTTCCAGGATTCTGAAATGAATCAGCAGGACTAAAGATCATTAAAATAGAAATACAGAAGGTCAGTTGTCAATAATATATCCTATGCTTGACAAACATGAAATCTCTGATATCCTGTCAGGGGTATTTTAACTTCAGTCCTTTGTGTTAACCAAAATACTTTTTCTTTATGAATCAAAGTAAAAATGCTCATGAAACTCTTGCAAACTTTTGATAAGGTTAAATCATATCATATTGTATATAGTTTGAAAAAGAATTTTTAGTTTTTTTTTTTCCTTTTTACTTCACCTTTCTTTTTTCTCTTTTAATTTTGACTGACGTTGCAGAAACATTCCAGAGCACATATTTGTGCTGATGACAAGAAAAAGCCTATACAGGAAATTTTTTGAGCACTCTAAATATAGATGACAGGACTTTAAACTACTTGACCACCTGACTTTTCGGAGATTTAAAGGGGATTGGTCTTACACAGAGGGGAAAAAAAAAGTTAAAGGCAGCTGAGTCAGACTTAGAATCATGCTGATATATTTTAAGAATCCTTTTTTCCTTTACTTCCCAGTCTTTTGTCTAAGACACTTGGTCACATTTATTTCATTTTCTACATAGAGAAGACAGCAACAGATCAGTTTCTTGAACATTTTTCACTGTTCTGTTGTGTTTACTGTCAAGAGTATATTTTGTAATAGTTACCATTCAGAATAACATTTTCTTGAATTTTGTTTAGGATCCAAAAAACCCCCTGAAGGCATTGCTTGACTATACTTCGGAAAAAGGAGATACTATAGGCCAAGAACTATAATTTAAATAGAGGGTAAATTTTGGGACTTGCTTTCTGTTTTTAATATATAGTGATAATATAAAAAACACCATGTAATTGTGGTATTGTCACACATTAAGCCTTCATACTGCAATCACCATTCTAAGAGAGTCTTTCTCTACAGCTGCCACATCTTGTATCTAAGCCACAACAGTTCTTATTACGGGTAATTTACAGGATAACTTAATTGAATAGGTGGTATTTGATAGCACAAGCTGACTCTTAATCAAGGCTAATTCTGTGCTTAAATGAGCTGGAATATCTTGCCAAGACCTGCTTCAGTCATATACACCATGAACATAACTCCTTAATCATATTACCTCAGGGCTTCCTTCTTTGTACAGTTTTACCCTGCCTCTACTGGTGACTACATGGCCATCCTGTAGATCCAGGAGTTTACTTTCAAAGAACAGGGGAATACCTGGAGGAAATAATATGTACAATTACTCCTATTACAGCACCGCAAATAATCAGAGTTCTTTTGCGATAGGTGCTTTATATACATGAGGGTGGAAAGGGTCTCTGCCTCAAATGGCTTCCTAGATAAACACAAGTAGGAAAAATTAACTTTTATTGTCCTCACTGACAAGAATTGAATAGAAGAGTAATTTGCTGACTGGCCTTAGGTCATGCAAGAAGCTGATGGCAGTGCTGCTGATTAAATGTAAGCATCCTCAGTTCCAGTGCAGGGCTTCATCCAAAAATAAATCCTTATTTGTTAGACACCTGAGTGAGAACATCTTGAAATATATCCTGACAGTTCTTTCTCTAGAAAACATTCTCATAGTGCTAGGTTTAATTTTAACTTTTTTTCTTTTAAGACCCACAAATCTTTAAACTTATATTAAATTATTGGAAGAAAGACTGAGAAGTGGTTAAAGGTGGTATACACAATAACTAAAATACTTCTGGGATTCAGTTCGGTTTTATTGCATTAGGCTGTTCAGCCAAGTAATATATATCTAGTTCCAGGTATTTGCTTCTTGTCTCAGTTTGTGTAGTGTTGGTAGGAAATTGGTACCATAGATATTCTTTACAAGAAGGAATGATGTATGTCCCTCCATAAAACAATTTTGAACAGCTCACAGAGGCTGAGAAATGCTGGTTAATTTTCCCTTTGATTTCCTCTAGCGTTGAGGAGCAGTTCCCAGGATATTCGTTGGCTGACCTTGCAACCTGGAACATCACGGTCTGGTGTCACGTCTTGCAGACTAGTTGACAACCTCAGTTTGGATGTATTATAAATGTGTGAACACCAGCTGTATGTGTACTTTACTGCAGCTCTCGTCTTCTCCCTCCAGCACAAAGCCTTAAGGCCTTTGATTATTCCTTCTGCAGTTTGCTGAGGGCTTGATAACTGAAGGATGATGTTAAAGTTTCAGTCTGAAGAGACCTGTCAACACACAACTCAGCAGTTTGCTGTGAGGAAGGGATGCAGGGAAGAGAAGCTGCATTATGATTCAGTGTGTTACCTCACACATCTTTTGCTTATGAAATGAAATACTTCATTCAACCTAAGAACACTTTTACAACATTCAAAGGAGAAGATGTAGTTTGCTGCTGCCAGGCTTGATAGAGCAGATATAACAACTTCCATCAGGTTGTCATGGGGAATATCCCAGCCAGAGCACCTCAGCGTGGAGCACTGCCTGCTCTGCCGTTTGCCAGGAGCTGCTACAGAACCCAGACTTTAACAGTCACATAACATTTGTTTCTGTTATGCAAATATATGAAAGAACTAAATTGAGAACTTAAATATAATTTTTGCCACCTGTTGGGTGTAGGTCTTCGCAGGGGAAATTTACTGGTGGACCTTATAGTCTTTGATCATCTTGGTTGACTTTTCTCAACAGGAGAAGCAGCTGTTCCATGCCAGTCCCATGTTTGACCTCAGCACCGTCTGGATGAAGAACAAGTTGAGTTATTACAGTCTTCTGCCTGATTTTATCTGGGTTCTTCTAATGTGCTGATCGTTGTTTTATCTCATCACTTAATAATTTGACAGAATTAGTAGCAACTACCATATGGATGTTAGCTGGAGGACTGTGATTCTTGCCTTATGAATAAAGCAGGAAGTAATGCAGGTCAGTCTGTGTTAGTTATTGGATTGGAGTGATTTGTAGGTTCTCTTGGATATATATGAAAATAAGATTGCCCTAAGGACAGCAAGGATATTTAAGAATATTGTCTAAATCCACTTACAGATACTGAATTCTAAGTTCTGATGCTTTATCTCTATATTTTTATATGATGAAAGCAAGCTGTCTTCACAATTTTGAGGAAATGTTGTTATACCACTGTATAAATCCGCATTAGGCTTGGATCTTGAATGCTTTAAACAATTCTGGTTCCCCCATCTCAAATAAAATGTAAAATAGCTTAAAAAGTTAGTGAGATGAATAACAAAGATAATAATGGGTATTGAAAAATTTCCATAATATGAAGTTAAATATGCTAACACTGTTTAGTCTGGAGAAAAGTTGGCTAACGGACAACAAGCTAGAAGTCTCTAAAGCCTGACATAAAGAAGGTGAGTAGAGTTTATTATCCTTTCCAGTGCAAAACATGGAGACCTCAAATGAAATTAGAAGGTGTTAGTTTCACAGAAAAAGAAGCACTTCTGAATATAATGGGTAATTCAGCCAAAACAATTATCAAGACAAGATGTTGAAAAATGTTAAGGTTTTATAGAGCAGTTGACAGATTCATGAAAGAAAATCCAAGCAAGGCTGCCTAAGGAAAGTTCTTACATCTGCCTCAATAAACAGCGGGAAGCTGGGGCAGTATTGTGGGCAAATGTTTATTTTCTTACACTCTGCTCTAGGCAGAGTGGTACTGGCCAGTGGCAGAGTTGATGAGGTGGCAGGGATCCAGCATGGTACAGCTGTTTTTTCTATTCCTGTGTCCTGGAATCAATATGACTGCTAGAAATGAGAAATTTACTCTGTTTCTGAGATGAAAAGCTCTATCTAGACAAAAGACTCAATTTTCTAAAAAAAATACATTCATGAGAACAGATGCATTTTTTTTATAGCAAATTAAATAGGTGCTGAATGACTGTAGAAGAAATAAAGACAAAACTTTAAAAGGCTAACTTCTTTTTCGAACTTGCCCTTTCAAATATTTTGTTGCCACATACAACTGAAACATCAGCATTAAGGGTTGCCTCTCTCCCAGACTGGATCTGCCAAGGTACCTGGATGAGTTAGGCATCCCCTTCTTGCTGAGGTTCAGCAGAAGTTGGCATCTTTTTGTTTGACCTTCTAGAAATCCTTGACTGAATGCCTGTGCACGGTGCTGTGTCTGCAAATTAGAGTCGTATTATTTGGGTCACATGTAAGAAAACCTGGCCAGGTATCTTAACAAGGCAGATTAACATTCATCTGACACACACATCCTGGAATAGTGAGTGCCTTTTCCTCACAGAGATGCAGATCTGAATAGCAAACACTTCTTCCTTTTGTCTGGATTTGCTGTTCACCTGTGCTTTGATTTTATGTTCTGTAAAGATATTCCAGAAACATTTTTCTTTCTAATGACTAGCTAAATATAAAGAAAGACTAAATCTTAAATCATTCCTCTGAACCCCAAGCTATATCTCTGATTATATTACTGGGTTAAATAGCTTTTTTTCCCTTAGAATTTATTTTTTAATTCCCAGTCTTACTAAGTCTTTTGTAGTAATTCTAGAAATAAAGCAGCATGATACTCCTACCTGTTACAAGTTTTCTACATGGCCAAGAAATGTTGAGGATTTAATGCTGGCAGTATCTTTGGAGACCAATTCAGTATAAAATAAAAAGAATCCTGGTTTACAATTGATTTTACTCAAGTAACTATTTCCTAAGCACCATTATTGTATACAGTAGGAAATAGGTATAGCTGTTTCCTTAGAATAAAGCAATTTGTGAGACCTGTCATAAAAGGCTAAGAGAATGCTGCCTTTGCTTCACATCCCCTTTAACTACCTCTATAAAGTTTAAGGAATTGCAATAAAACTTGGGAAAGTGCTTTGACTGGTGAGAACTGTTTGACAGTACTTAGGAGATTACTGTGTGCTCAAGGCCACTTGGAATGTTTGCACACAAGAAATTATTTAAAATTATATTCGTTTTTTGTCTTTTAAAAGAAATTTTAGCTTAAAAGATCTCTCTCAAGCTGCCTTTTTTTTTTTTTTTTTTTTAAACAGAAAGATCTTTAAACAGTTCACTGCCTCCTTGGCATTTCTTCATTCCGCTTTTCATTTCGTGTGAAGTCTCCTGGGCTCTGACCAGTTCAGAACGCAACTTTGTAGTTTTCTGTGGTAAATGACTGACAGTGTTGGAAATTATGCTCTTTGTCTGACAGACAATTGCATTCACACTGCTAAGCAACATTCGGACTGAACTTTTAATCTAACCCTACTGGCTTCTTTTTCTCTTTCTTTCATCATTGTCTGTTTTGTGATTCCTACCATGGCAATGTATCTTCTGTTTCTGAAGCAGCTGCAGTTTTTCTGTGATTCCAAATGCATGTTTGGTGAACAGTTTGGGGTCTAATGCAGATTTGCTTTGTGTATTTGCTGTTACATAGAATAACCTGAGACATTTATATTAAAGCCAGTTAAAGGGTGGCTCCTGCCAATCAGTAGGAATAGAGCCTGAAACTTTTTGATAGCTGGTAGTGACTGATACGGTGTCAGTCAAATTACTAATAAAAAAGAAGTGCTAACAAGGCTATGAGTTTTGTGAAAGCTGTAAACAAAGTAGATGAAGGTTAAATATAGCTGGAGTTTGAACAACTCTCTTGTGTTAATCCCTCTATGCCAAAGTTTTGGCATGTTCATGAGAAGGTTTTGATACACTTTAAGTATCTTTCTGGTATCTCACTCAGAAGAGAACTGTGAATGGGTCTCATTAGTTAACATACTTAAAATTACTTGTGTATTTTGGTGCTGCCAGTCCAAAACCTGCAATATAGTTTTACTGGATTTGTGGAGTGTTGAATTTGTGGAGGTTGTGAGACACTTCCATGAGGCTACCAGCCAGTTCTTCATTGGAAGAGGTGTGCAATAGCTATTGGGGCAGCAGGTTTTACTCTGCTGGTCAAACATCGGTACCAGCTCAGGGCTAGAATCTATACTGCACCAATTACCTCCGTAGGAAAAGAGAGGACAAAATATGTGTGACCTCCATCTCTACTTCAGACTCAGACTTACTGCCAGGATGCACCACAGAGACATCCCAGCTTGTGAAGAGGTTCTCTAACTCAGATCTAGCCCCAGTCATTTTCAGGCCACTCAGGCCCACATAAAAATGTTGATGCCTAATAAAATAAAGAACACAGTCCTTGGTCCCATGTGAACAGTATTGGCAATGTATAACGTTTCATAAGTAATAGATTTACTTTAATAACTGGGAAACATGAAAAGGTAGAAACCTTTTAAATTAACAAAGTTATGAAATATTTGTGGATATAAAAAATAGAATTAATTTAGTGTCTAGCACAGACAGCATGCCATGTTTTCATTCCAATAAAGGAATTTATGTTATTTGAAAGAAATTAGGCTCTTACCCATATGTCTCTTTTCTACAGCACTCAATTTTGAGATATGTATGTATTAGAATCTGAAAAACTGTATTATATTTATATCAGTTTAACCTGTGCATATTGCAAGTGAGTGTATAAATGTCTCCTGAATGTTATCCATTACAGGTCATCCCTTGCTTTGAGATGAGAAGTGTGCTAATACTGCTTTGGAAGTTTCAAGTTCAAATACACAGTTCATAGAATGGGATCCCAAGATGCCACAGACACCACTAAAAACCCAACTTGGCTTTGCTTCTCTATCTACTCACCTAAATGCAGCCTGACCACAAATCTCCCATTTACTCATGTTGTATCAAATGCATTTCTAGTGCAAGCTGCAGAATATATGTTTCTCCGGTGTGCCAAAAGATGCATTACTTTGTTTCCATCCATCTAACAATGAACTAGAGACTTGATCATCCTCCATTATAACATTTTTTTTGTAGTTAAAAGATGGCAACACATTCCACTACACTTGTCTGTACTTGCTGGTGTGCAGAATTATTCCATACTGCACTATAATTAAGCAGAAAGCCCAGTTTATCTTCAGGTGCCTTTTAGCTGTAAATGGTAACTCTTCTTGATGCCTTAGGATCTGCCTTCCCAGATTATGCAATCCTGTTGTCTGCTTGAGATTCAAGGCTCTGTAAAGAGTCCAAAGGGCAAGAGACAAAAACTTGAGACTGTAGTTTAGAGCAGCCTCAAGAGCAACATTTCCAAGCAAACAGGAGCAGCTCAAAGCAAACACTGATGTCTGGAACTGGGTGACATTCTATTTATATGCAGGCTTGCAATATAATGTGTGCTTATCATACAATTATATAAATAATTTAAGCTTATAATATAATTACACTGAATAAGTTTAGCATGTATTTATAATCATACTAGCTATGTTCTGCTAAATTACCATGATATAACTGTCTCTTTATATCTAATCCTGATAAGGAAGTGCACAGTTGTCCTGTGCAAACAGAACAGTTTTTTGCCTATATGGATAATTATAGTAATAATCAATAAATGCATTTATTAATCATACAGAGCAGGTGAAGGCTAGTTCCTTTTGTATGCAGCTGCTCTCATGAGCCTTCTGGACACAGAACAGGAGTGGAGGTTGTTAAAGACCTCATGGACTACTTAAAAGGATATTACCCTTTTTCTGTATACTGCCTATTGTAGAGTTCACACACCTCAGAATGTGCTCTTACTAAATTACTTATTGACTCTGAATAAGTCACGTTGATGCACATGTGAGTCTGAGTCTGGTTTTATTTATGGGGTGGTTCTGAAAGAGCAGTATGATTTATGTATCTATGTATCCAAGTCAGTGGAGAAAATCTACAGTTCCACATCCCTTTCTGTAATGATTTAAAATTCACAAGTCAGTGTTTCAAAATTTTTTTTTGCACTTCTGCATGTACATTTCTTAGCTTCAGCTGACCAATTAGTAATGTGAAGAATGTCCCTATTCACCCTGTCTTTCAGATCTCCCAAGTAACATAATGTAGCACATTTGTTTTCTAAACATCATCCTACAAAGAGTGCAGAAGCTACTGTAGATTTGAGAGGGTTCATGGGAGTGATGACAACATTTTTTGGAGTGATCCCTTAGTTTACTATATGGACAGAGCAGATATAAGAGGCAATCTGAATGAAAGAGGATGTTGGGAAAGCATATGAATTTTTAGGAGTGGGATAAGTTCACCCACCTTTTGATTTCATGGCCAGCATTTTCCCCACTATCTAACTTATTCCGTCTCTGGCTTTTCATTTGTCCTTTCATCTTCAAGATGCACGTATTTAATATCTTAGCTCCAGTTGGATTCTGTGGACTTTAAAAGACTGAAGTATTTTTTAAGAGAATGGTAAAGGACAATGACTGGAAGGAGAGGGTATTTCAAGTAAGTAAAACTGTGAGGGAAGTAGGGATGATGGAGATGATAAGGAAAATAAGAGAAGTTTTATAGGATCTCTTTCCCTGCTGCCCATATTCACACATGAAATTTTGTCACTTCTTTCCAGTTTAGTCTTCCTGAGGTGGAATCTACCTGTTCTGGTTGATATTCAGTCCTGTTCCTTCAGGCCTCTTGGATAGTGTCACAACAGCAGAAGAAATGTCTCACCAGCCTTCAGTTCTCTCCATTCAGCTTGTGGCTGCAATTGGGCCTCATGTAGCTGTGAATCCATAGTTTGTCTGACTATTATGATAATTGCACAGACGCTTTCTTTGCCTTTGCTAATAAACTGGCTTATGTAACCTCTCTGTTGTCCCCAAATCCCATAGCTGCCTGCAGTTCCAAGGCATTATTTTGAATGGCAGGTTGCAGCATCCCTTGTTGCATAGAATGCAGAGCATGAAGCTTCTGCTGTGTCTTAACTGATAGCTACCTCTTTGTACAAATAGCATGATCCTTTCTGAGTCATGTTCAGCTTGCTGCTTGCTGTGTTTGTGGGAGAGTTTATCAGTGGAAATAGAATCTAGAGCTGCATTTATTTCTCTCAGTTGGCTTCAACACTTGTTGGTTGTGGATTTCTTATTTTCTTCTTTTGAAATAACAAAGATTTTGATTGACATTATTACACTAGGAAGCCTAGGGCTGTGTTTACAGTGAATATGCAAAGCTGTAGACAAAATGTAGAGCATTTTGACTGTTTTTCATGATCTTCATAGTCTCTCATCCTTGAAGGAAAGTAAATAAAAAACAATGATCTTCCTTTGGAAGTTGTTAGGTGCTCAAATTCTATAGTGCTAAGGACTTACAACTACACAGAGAACATAAAAATGTATACCTACAAACATGTCAAGAACATTTTCTAAAGTAATATTAATGACACTTTTTAATATTAATGAACTGTTGAAGATAATTTTTTTGTCATATAAGCTTATATATTGCTACCATTATGCTGATCTTAATTGATACTCTCTTAAGAATTACAGTTGCTAATTCTGTATTCATAGGAAGGGAATTTCTTCATTAGCAATTATTTAATGGCTCATTTTAGCTGTGAAAGGACAGTCTCACTACATTTTCTTTTCCTTCCTATTTCTATCTTTTCTGTACCACCAAAATGGAAAATCAGCATGTCAAACTTCTGGAAAGCTCTGATTTTTGTCTCCCTTTTAGCCCTCAGTCTGTTAGCCAACCAAATGTGATTCAGAGGTCATATTGTTAATCTGCTGCTGCAAAGCTAGACTGAAAGGTGCTGCTAAGCTACACATGTCTAAGCAGGGAGGTCTGCAACGTACTGAAATGATGATGATGTCAGAATTGTTGTTAGCACTGATTTCTGCATTTTCTGCAGGACAAGTTAGTGACAGAAGGACCAGCTGAGAGGCAGTCCATGAGAAGCACTTTATTATACAGAAGTGTCTCTTATGGTAGAAACTAGGTCCTTCTCAAGTAAACAGGGAGATGCACAGCATCTCAAGCACCTAATGGAAAGCACACCAAACTGCTCACTGAGAACTTAGTGCATGGTAGGGTATCTGCTATTTCCCTCTATTGTGTGTCATTTTTTTCCCTGGTGGTGGCAATAGAAGACCTGTAATTTTCTGCAGCTTATATAAACAAGTTTGTTTTAAGGGGATGATGTCTGCTGGACATAACCCAGAGGGCAAGAATTCATATTTTTTTCAAGATGGTAGGTGAAAGCATACTTTCCCTTGCTTGGTCTAAGTGGATTTGTTGCCCTTGCCACATGTGCAGTACTAAATAGAAACAGTGTTCACTGAAGAATCACGATGCTTTAAGCTGGTAAACAATTTGACTACTTTTATTTAATTTTTTTTCCCCCTGCTAAATCTGTCTTTTTCATCTAGGTCCCCTGAAAGCAAGAGGAAAAATCTGAAACATTTAGCTGATTGTGATTTTTTTAAAATGCTATCAAGAAAACAGGTTCACTGACACATATGTGCAGTATATACCTCTGGTTAACAGAATCAGATCATCCACATTTCAGCTTATTTTTTCCAGCAAGGAGATTTTTGAAGTCTTAGCGAGTTGAAAAGAGCAGAGCAGGCAAAGCAAGGGATTGTATTATCCATCCCTTTCACACTAAGCACGTGATGTTTTTCTGAGCAGTAAGAAATTTGTTTTCCAAAGACATTGTCAAGTTCACTGAGATTCACTGACTCCTGGTAGCAATGTAAGCTTGAGACAGCAGTGACAGGCTTTATTTCAGGACACTGTGTATCGTGCAAAATGAGCTTCCTTCAACTGGAATGATGTCTGAGTTACGGCACCACCATGAAAATTAACAAACACATAGATCAGCCAAGCAGTAAGTGTGCAGGATTTCTGATCAGGCACATATAGCTTCTCTCAGCTTTGCTGGTGATACTTTCCAGAGGCAGCTTCTGTTGAGAGGGTATCCTGCAGCTGAGAGCCCCATGTTCCCTCTCCAACCTGTCCTTCCAGGAATTGCAGAGAGAGCAGAATGCTGCGGCAATATTCGGGCACTAATTAATTTTGCCAGCAGGAGCTCGTTTTGGCCTTTGATTTTGAGCTGACAGTTAATAGATAGGGCAGTTTCAGAAAGTGGGTGTGCTTTACAGCACTTGGCAACTGACTGCCTAAATCACGGGTACAGTTTGCAATTGCAGCGATATAAAACATCTCTCTGTTTACTCTCTTTATTGAAGATATGTGTTCACAATGAAGATATAGTTTTTCAATACAATGAATGGTATATTGGCATTGATAAGGTGAACTTTACAGAAAGTATTTGGGTAAATGTTATTATCATTGCATTACAGGCAGAAACTGAGTTTGCATTTGGCTACACAAAATTTATGTCTACAGGGAGGGGCAGCCTGAGGCAGCCCTGCACAGTCTGTGGTGGGTAGAGCCTACAGACTCTGGGGCAGCTGGAGCATGTAGGGATCCATGGCTGTGTCTCTACTGCAGAAGAGACTATGGACAGGGAATGAACTCCTGGGGCTGCTAATGCTTGTTTTGCAGTCTGGCACTGTTTTGTGTTGTCAGGACCAGTTTTGTTTTCCCCTCTCTCTAGTGATATCCTGAGATGCTTTGCACCTTCAAGGCTTCTGTTAAACCACAGATAATGCAACCTATAGCCTGCATTTTGTGCTGATAAAATGTTGTTTTGATGAGTTGTGACACTGCCATAGCATTATTTAAAATGCTCTGAACTGAGAATAATACACAGTGAAATAGCATTTATGCAATCAGACCATGAGGCAACCACTGGGGACCAAAGGGAAACCCTCAGCCGAACATTATGCAGAGTGGTGAGGCAATGCCACACAGCTTGATCTTTACTTAGCAGTGTGGGTAAAGTCCCAATCCTTAGCTTGGCATATCTGAGCTGATGTAAATTGCTGTCTGCTACTAAGTGTGATACCTGTGGTCATTTTCTAGCAGTCATCTCATGAACTGATGTGGGACCAAGACTGGAATTGAAGACCTCTAGACTTCCAATTCTTGTGCTCCTCCTCTCCAGAAAATGCTGCATTGAAATACAATACAAGAGAAAAAAGCACCTAAAGAAAGTAAAATTACGGTTCCTGATGGCATACTGTTTCTGTCATCTCATCAGTTAAATGGAGAATTGCAGTAGAACAGGAATTATTCTGTCCTCTGGAGCCCCTGGGAGCTCTGACTTTATTTGCAGTAGAAGTTGGACTGAATTCTGAAGTAATAAGAAATTTAAGTCAAATGCATTACTAAAATTATGTGCTACAGATGCATGAGGGATTAAAGAGTTTAAAAATAATGATTTACTCAAGTCAGCCTTGAGGATCAAAGCTTTGGCTTCAATGCTGTCTCAAGGTGGACTTTAGTACCTCATGGGACACTTTCATGGCTCAGTGCAACACAGATAATTTGGCATTCAAAGCTGTCAACAGCATGGATTAATAAAGCATTTACAGTATCTTTTAAGTTATTATTGCAAACCAAGTCTCATGCTCTTCCTGAGTGCTGCTGTGTTTGTTTCTGAAATGCACAATTTCTGTTTGTTTGGTTTTGTTTTGGTTTTTTTTTTTTAGGAAAATATCCTTGAAACGGGGAGTAGGCGATTAAAACCAGCAGGAAATGTATAAGAGAATTCTTGGTGGTCTAATAAGGGATTTAGAGACTCCAGCAGGGGAGAAGTGTTTTATAAACTTAATATGAGGGTAAATAGTATTATCTCTGTTTTGCAAATGGAAGAACTTATTCAAGATATTATTCACAGCCCTTGAGCTTTTGTGTTTCTTTTCTTAGCTAACTACATCATGCTCCTGTCTCCAGCAGAAGGCCAGGAAGATGCATAGAAACGGAACTTCTTAGCTGGGATTATCTCATAAGACAACCTTAAATTTTGGCAGCAAGTCAAGGGTTTACAGCACATCCGCAAATGGAACATGAGGACATGAGTTCGTGGTGCTGCTATCAACTCTCTATCAACTTCCAACAAGCAGAGGTTAGAGTAATTATCTCCTTGTTACTTTTGGGGTCTTTGTAGCAAATGAGGCACTCAGACCGTGCTATGGAAGAGCATTGTAATGCTTGGGTAGTTTTGGCACAAGGCAGTTGCTCTGCAGAGCTTCATGGCCCTCTCACAGCAAGCTCCTGGCCTGCTCTCAGCTTGAGTGGAAAGGATCTGATGGTCAGTGTCCCTGTTTCCTCTCACTGAACCTTTTCCAAAGTGGGAAATATCTTGTTTGCTTCCTTGCCATGTGCTTGCTGGAGCAGAGTTCCAATCCTCTCAAATGAGCCTCTGAGGAAATTGATACACTGCACGTTGAATACTTGTACTTTGCACAGGTTTGGTGCCTTAAGCTGAAGGTTCTATTGACAGACCAATGGAGTAATTAAGAAGGGTTGTATGGATAAAATTAACTTCTAACTTCTAATGTAAATATGACCATTTAGACAAATTGAGAAAAAGGGCAAAGTGACTACCTAATTATTATGAAAAATGGTATTCATGTTTTGTACAATTATGACTATATTAAGCCTATTTCAGGCAACTAATATGCAGATCTGATTCAGAAGAGATTAATTGGTGATATGAACACTTAAGCTATATAATTTACTCTGATTGAAGAGGCAATACTAAAATGTGGCATTAGCAGATGTTGGATGAATTTTTGCTCTGAATCCATTCACTGAAAATGCTAGGTAAATCTCCTCTTATTTATTCTAAGCTATTAAAAACTCTAATTCCCGGATTTGACTGCATCTCTATTTTGTTTCTTTGAATTATTCGTCAAGAGCCGTTGCTGTAGCAATAGCCAGTTCTGTGATGAAATGAAGCACATTCCAGGTTCAGCTGTTAAGGTCTGTATGGGGCCCCTTTGGCAGGATCCAGCAGGGTGCTTATTAAAAAACACCTGACCCTTTCTGTTTAATATTCAGCACCATATTTTTGTTCTCCACAAACTCACTGGTCATCACAGGGCAAGTCTCTGGGCACTCCACTAGTTGCTGTGAATTATTCACTGCCACTCTTCTCACCCCAGAACAGAGAAAGTGTGTTTTGTGTATCATGCTGGCACCAGAAGTTCCCTAAATCAGTATTTTCTGACAGAGAAGGGAAGCAGCAAGTCATCTCCTTAATTCCATTGACAATGAAATAGTTAAATACATTAATTCACTCAAGCTCATAGGTTCTGATCCAGAACGAGAATTTCATCTGCAGTGTGTGGATGCCCCTGAAAACTGAACTAAGGAGGAGATAGACAAATTACTGAACTGCAGTATCTCAAACACACATCATATAGCCTGATTATGATTAGAGTTCAATTGGAGGCCAACTATATATAGAGTAGGGTGTAGTTCAGTTTCATTTGCCATAAGTACAGAAATCGCACCTGGATGCCAGTACACATGCTATGCAAATTTGCCTAAATGCCGTAAAGTCCTGAGGTATTGCAGAGCAGGATCCTATAACAACTGTGTCCAAAAAGCCTAACTATGTGCAGTTAACACAGATATTAAATTGAACGCTTCTCTTACTATTATAAATGGCTGCTTTGCTGTCTTTGTCAGCAGAGTTGTGGCATTCATCCCATTGCTAAGAATAAGATGACCATCTGCATTTCTGCAGAGTGATGGCTACCCAGAGTGAGTTCAATAAAAGAAAATTATGGCTTTGTGCTTTGCTACAGCCAATAAATCATGAGCAGGTTTTGCACTGAGGCAAAAAATGAAAAATAACATTATGTGGCAAGACTCTTTATGGGGTACCAGCTGAGCAGCCACTTGAATTGTAATACCCCCAAAATGAATGTGATGAAAGTGGTGAGTAATGATCTGTTCATGAGGAACTGAGCACACTGGGTTATTAGGGACACTGGTGGATACATATCAGGGAAACACTAAAGGTACGCTGGTGATTGTGTGAAACAGTGACAGCACATATATGCCAGATATGAGAGTGTTTTCCATTACCTTCCTTCAGAATAAATCTCTTCAGTGCTAGTTCAGCATATCATTCCTCTCCCTTTCTGTGACCTGGGGTCTTCTGCAACAGCCTATTCCTTTAGCCTAAAAGACTATGTCCTAGAAATCAAAGCTGGTTAAATGACAGCCTCAGGGACCCCTTGGAGATGGTATAGACCCTCTTTTTAGGGTTTGAATACGACTGGGGTTCTCTGACCACATACATCGCTGTAAAACCTCCAGCTGTCTTATTTCTCAAGTAGTAAAAGCTTTACTCATTGGTGGGGACTCCATCAACTGAAACCTAAACAAGAGTTTTTGGTCTCCTGAATCAGTTCTTCTTAAAGGCAGTTGATTTTCTGGTTGTGTTTCCTCTTTCAGCTTACTTCAAAATCAATGGTTAATGTTCTAATAGTTTCTTCCCAGTTTAGTTATCCTGAGTAAGGGGTGCACTGCATGCATGGCTTTGCAAATGAACAGAAATATGTGCTAAATGAAGACAGAGTAAATACTATGGAAAGTGAGTTTCTAAGTAGAGTTTTGACTGTTATCTCATAAATATTCATTGCTGTCTACAATATAATAGGGTATTTTCATGATAGTAGTAAACTAAATTATCATTTAAAGGCTGTTTGTAGCCATTTCTAGCATAAATAGGTAAATAAGTGCTTAAGGACAAATTTTGATCTGAACTTAGTAGAAATAGCTTAAAGGGTCTCTGATCAAATCAGGTGTAATACAGATCCTACTGTGGCTTCAGACATGCAGAACTGCACTCCCATCTATTTCTTTTTCAATTTTACACTCTCTGCTTAAATACGTGGTGATTGTCAGTCAAGAAATGCCTCCAGGTGGATTTCCCCAAAGGACTCAGCATGGTGTCAATGGGTACAGTGCTTTAGAAAATATCAGCTTGAACAAATATCTAAAAGCGCAATAATCACTAAAATTCAGTTATCTAGAACACTGTTACATGCACTGTGGGGGGAAAGGAAGAAAAGGAAGAAAATAGGTTTTTGAGTCTGAGATTATTATTCTTTATTGCTAATTAATAAGCTCTTGGACTCTATTTATTCTCTAAACGACCACTAGATGTCAGCACATATCTAGGCTACCACAGCTGGAGCAACAACCATCTGGTAGTAAAAAAACCCCTCTGCCCTGGAACGCTGTAATTTAGACAGCACACAGTCACTGGCTCAGAGCGTTTTGCTTGACTTCATAAGGATTTCAGGTACCCACACTATGACAGTGACTGTTTTTGGTCATCAAAACGGGATTTTCATGCATGTTACTTCTTGTTTTGCAAAATACTTTCATTGCCATCTGCATTTGGTCCATTGTCTTTCAGGAAGCCCTTCTCATGTGAAAGTCTACCAGTTGCAGCTTTATAGTGAGGATGGCTAATGTTCTGCTTTTATTTGAAGATTTAATGGCCAAAATGATTTTAAACATGAGCATGACAATTCTCTTTAAAGGGGCAAAAAATCTGAATAAAACTTCAGACATATTATTCATAGCATAATATGACGTGCAACTCTTCCATGAGGCAAAAGCCCCCACCCTATGTATATTATAAGTGTGTTCAACTCACCTGTATTTCATGTAAGAAATTATGAAAAAAAAACAACCACTCTATTATGCATTCAGGCTATTTAAAATGCATAGACACAGTTCACTGCTTGCACAGTTTTAAAGTTAGATCAAAAACCTCCTTGATCAATTTTGCCACACAGTAGCAAGGATTAGTATTCAATCATATATATGTTCATATGCTGTGTATTCATTACTCAATATATACCTAGATCCAGTGTCAAAAAAAAAGAAGAGTTTGGGTGATTTTTGCAGGTAATCAATTTTTCTTAACTATCCATATCTTCAGGACAACCGTGTTTTGGAAAATTTGACATATAAAATGGAAACTTTTGTTTGGTTTTATTTTGTAATACAGTGCAGGACATGGTCCTTAGCTATTCTAGCAATCCAGACAACCCTACAACTCTTGCTAGCTATAGTTAGGGGACATCATGTCCCCACTGAATCAGACTGTAGTGAGCTATAGTGCAGCCCCTGCAGTGCTATCAGTCGATTAGTTATCAAGAAAGGGATCCATGCTCCTTGTTCACACCACTTCATCAGAGACACTCAGCTGAAGCACGTGGGCTACAACAACCAACTTACCTCCAGAGACTATCTGAGCTGCTCACTGAAGGGCAGGCACAGAGGAAGCATAGGGATTGGATGCCTCAGTGGAGAACCTGAAGTTAGCTGTGGTGAATCTGGGCCCATCACATGAAGTCATTTGTCCCTTGGCCCTTGAGCCACTAGCACTAAAGCCTTAATTTCTCTGTTTCCACCATGTCTCTGCTGTGGCAGTGGCACTGCACGTATTCCTTGCATTGAGTTATGGATTCTTGCAGACTCTGGTTTTGGTGAGCTGGAGAAAAAGCAGAGAGGCTTTTTGTTGGGCTGGAGTGGCTTCAGCCTGTTCTCAGACATGACCTGGTGTGAGAGGTGTAATCTCATAGCAGTTGCAGCCATTCTGTTTGCAATTAGCATATTTTACTAAGTCCGTGTCCCAGCATCTGCCAAGGGTCTGCAAGGTGTGTTATCAGCACAGCAGAACATTCAGCAGGTTTCCAGGCTAGAGTGCATTGCAATAACCAGCTTCTCCCACGATGCCTGTGTTAGTCACAGGATCAGTCTGTGTGAGGAGGTGCCTCATCCCTGCAGTGTTTCAAAGCTGTTAAAGAGCTGACCAAATACAAAAGAGGGAAAGATGCAGAGTAAGGGATAACTGGGATTCAAGAGTGAGATCAAGTCTGCCACCAAATTTTGCTCACAGAAAATACATCCAGTTGAACTACAAACTTGACTGACCTTATTCACACTGTACTTAAGGCCGGTTGCCTAGCAGCAGAGATCTTAGCAGAATTTAGCCACAAACAATGTCTTGCTGTCTCATCTGTTAATAAAATTTAGGATGCATTGGAATTTCCATGCCAAAGGTAGAAGGCAGCCCCTCTGGATCTCACACAAGCAAAACAATGCAAACCTAGGTAGCCTGGCTTTATTGTTCCTGGAAAATGAAGACTATTTTGATTGTGCTTGACAACTCGTCTTTTTCTAATGTGAAATAAAAGAATTGATCTTGTTTTAAAAACACATTGCTCTGACTTCTGAGTATTTGAGCAGATTAAAAAATGCTGAAAAGTGGGAAGGAGCTGAGGAGGAGTAATACTTGGTTTACAAGTAAATTTCATTGTGACTACTTGCTGACTTCCTATCATGTGAATGCTTGAGAAGTCTGTGAGGAAACTGCGTGAATAAACATTAATCTATTAATACTATGTCTGCCTGTGATAAATCAGTGATTTTTATAATTTTCCTGATTTGGAAACCTGATCCAAATGGCTTTTGTTCCTTAGCAGAACACTGTGCTTCTCTGTCCCCTGAGCCAAAGCAGAGGCTGATTGTCAGCAGTGCTAATGAAGAAATGACAGTATCCCTTTTAGCTGGCCATTGAGTGAGAAGAAGTTCAGCAAAGGGGAAATGAACCTTGCAGTTTTCCAACACATTCAATACTCCCTATCACTACAGCATCAGTCCAGGATAAACTGGCAAGTTTTTGTCTCACCATTGAGCATTTTCTTTCTCAGACTTGATCTTTCTCCATGGATGTCTTTTACTTCTAAGGAAAGATTTTGGTTTTTCAGATTTTAAAACCAGAAAAATAATGCTCAAGAATTTTAAATTTGGTAAAAGGCAGGATGATAATTTTCAGTGTTAATGCAGTACCTGGAAACATTTTCATTTCTGTTTGGTTCTAGAAGATGGGCTATGGCATCTACTGGTGGAAGCCTGTATCTCTTTGCTGCAGTCTATGCTGGGAATTAAAATTGGCAGATAATTTGGCTGAATAGCTCTGCAAACTATTGCAATGTGATATAATATACACATGTACTTTGTTTCTTAGCATTGTGTTTTGGCTCATAAGAACAGTCCTCCAAAGGAGCATCCTCAAAATCCTTTCAGGTCTGTCCCCATCACTGAATCAGGCCTTCTCCTTGTGGAGGATCTGTACATTTTTACTTGTTAGTCCTTCCTTGGTACTCATGTGTTGTGTTCAGCTTTGTTCCACTCTAGTGAGTAATTGTTGGTTAAAAACAAACCTGAGTTTTTGAGTCATTATGTTTTGCTCCTTAGAGCAGAAAAATATCTTCCTTCCTGAAACAAAAAGATTGTAGCAACTGATTTCACATCTCTAGTAAGATGGAAACTTTTAATCTCTAGTTCAGACATTGGGTATAAATACAAGTTATAAGCTGTGAGGGGATGTATTTTGTCCAGTTCCTGGTATCAATTGCTTTTCCTTCTCTACCTTTATTTTTGCTCCTGGAAGGATCCAAAAAAAGATAATTTTATAGTACTTATTAATGATGGTGGAGACTGGGATTCAGAGAAATAAGGTACACCTTTCTAACAAAGAAGATAATTAATCACTGGAAATCATTTATGTAGACCAGTGGTGGGTTCTTGAAAATTTCTAATGTAGAAAATCAGAATTCAATGCTTTCTTTTGAGAGATTTGCTCAATTTCAGTTGTGCACAATCATTGATCTTGGTGCAGGAATTAGTAAATGGAAATCTTATGGCTTTTAATATTTTGAAGTTCATTAATCATTAATCCAAAATAATTGGCTTATTGCTAAGAGGAAATAGTCTCATAACAGTGTCAGTCCTTGCCTCTCTATGCCAAAACCTTACTAAAAGGGAATAACAGGATCAGAGATGCATTGATTAATTCTATACTGATTTTTTAAAATGAGAGCCTTTCTCTATGTAGATTATGTTCTGTTTCTATTTATAGCATCTCACTGCTGTATGACTCTCACAAAGAGGCTTCCTTTCTCAAAGTAAGACTACTTTTATCAGTTATCCATCATGACCACATCTTTTTGGACAGGTCTTTTTGGGGATGCAGTGCTGATCTGTGTAACTATAAACCCTGAATCTTGGTGTGTCATGACAGTCATGGGCTTAGAGTACTTTCATGTCCTGAACCAGCACAGGAACTCAGCAAGCTGAGTGACTGTGCTAGTAAACCCTGAGTTATACATTCTGCAGTGGTACATGTCGATTTACATGATGAATCAGACAGAATGAAGCTGGGCATTGGAGTGCACTTGATGTTAATTAAAGCCATGACTCATTCATTTGCAGTTTTTCCTTCACACAAAGAATTTTTAAGTAAGACCCTTTGCTCCTTATAAGTCTTTAAATCTGCGTCTAGCTACATATCCGAGAAGCTACTGATCCCAATGGTTGAGCAGAACATCTGGTATCATGGGCATGTACAGCAATTTGAAATCCAACTTGAAAGCTGATCAGGGTTTTTGGGCAGCCTGCCTTTCTGTAGCACACTTGTGGGATACTATGGCTGCTGGTTACTCCACATCTGAACAGTGTCTCTTTGCCCAAGATCTACTCCTCAGTCTGTTTACTCATCATGAACCCACACTGCTGAAGTAAAAGGCAACCAAAGACAATTTTTCACATTCCTCTTTTTTTTCCTCCTGCTGAAAACTGACTGAAGAACAAGTTGCAATGAGCACACCACTTGCCTTGTTACTATAAGTACATGCAGTAAGTGACAGTCTTGGGCTCATTTTCAATTTGAATTGACCAAGTATATGAAGGATAGAAAGGAAAACATTGCAGAACAGTGGCATAATTAGTTGTGTGTTACGCAGCAGCCAGGGTCCAAATAAAGATCCCATCTCCACAGGGCAGGAATAGATTGGCTAGAATTCCCTAGATATGACAGCCTTGCAACAAGAGAATGTCATTATAAAATGTATCCTTTTTTTTATACCCTAAGAAAAAAAAATCCTTTGGTACTGTGTAGTAAGAATATAATTTTCATCTAAGTTCTGCAGCTTGCTTAAAGATTCTTCACAATTTTTTTTCACTTTTCTATTAGATTCTAATGGACTATAAAAACTAGGGATTAACTTAGCCCATTAAATACTAAAAGATTAACACTTTTCTAATTTTTCTAACAATTTAGAAGTGAATTATATAGTTGCACTTCAATCATTCCACTTAATTTTACTTTCCATGTCATTTTTCTCCCAGCATTAATTTTGTTCCGGTTGCAGCATTCAGCTCAGGACATATCTCACTGCAGTCCATTATCTGACCAGTCGAGCCTGCAGAAACAGGGAATCTTACTTAATTGGAAAAATGCACTGATGCAGAAAAGGTACATGTAACTTCTTGCACCAGCTATACCTTTTAAAAATGCATCATGACAAAGATGACAAACTGCCATCAGTTCTTTGATCTGAAAGATTTTTGGGAGCTGCTGGAGTCAGAAAGTAGAAGGACTGAAGCCAGAAATTCCTTTCATGTAATATTATGGAATAGATGTGTAAAGAATGACTGTACGGGAAGCATCAGGTGAGAATTTTTAGAAGCTCTTCAAAGCCATCAGTGAAATCTGATTTAAGAGTCCTGCTTCATTCTCCACTTACTAGTGCTCTCCAGGTAGACTGTATTCCAATGTGCTTCACAGAGGTAAATAATATAGCTACCTGGATAAATAACAGTAGAAGGAGTAGTCAGTCACAGCAAATTATAGATTTAGGGAACAGCCGTTTTCAGCTGAGATTTAAAATGAAATGGCAAAATTACAGTGCATTATTCTACAGTGGCCAGAGGATTTCAGCAAATTCCACCATACCTGAAAGCTATCAAATAATAAGCAAAATGAATCAGACAAGAAGAGTGGCTGGAAGAGTTCAATGACCTGAGCCCTACTGCCACAACCTCTCTAGAAAATGAACCTTGCTGACACTGGATCAA
Source organism: Aphelocoma coerulescens (assembly GCF_041296385.1). NCBI lineage: Eukaryota > Metazoa > Chordata > Aves > Passeriformes > Corvidae > Aphelocoma > Aphelocoma coerulescens. The sequence goes on along the minus strand of NC_091015.1, from coordinate 50,299,160 downwards.
ATGTAACATGACATTAATTTTCTTCTTTCTGACCTTGCTTGACTGAACGTGCTGGAGCACTTAATTCTTTATGCTCACATCAGAAGGACCTAATATGAGAGTCCAGTGGTAGCCAAGCCCTTCAGTGGCCTGTCCGGTAGCGCAGTGTGTGAGCTTGGGCTGTTCATTCCTGGAGTAGGGTCCAAAGTTTGACTGTCCTTGGTGGTTGGCAATTGTGAACTGTTTTCCTTGATCCTGATACCAGAGCAGGTTTCCAAGTCACCAGCTGCAAAAACAGCATTCTTGTGGAGGAGAAAAGAGCAAACCTCAGCCTAAAAAGTACAATAGAAATATCTCAGTTTACACCTACTGAGAAGTGTGATAAGAGCAGCTGTAGCTGATCAGCTTCTGTATTTTTAGCTCAGACACAAATCATAATCAGAGACAGTTTTAACATTTTGAATAGTATGGGGAGAAAAAGATGGAGATACATGCCATAATAGATCATCTGAAAAGGTCTTGTAGGTATAGTCATCATCTGTTTAAAGATTTCACCATTCATATATCTTTTTTAACAGTCTGTTTCTTTCAGAACCTGTACACTTTAGATTTGACACACTTCAGGCAGAGAGGTGATACCAGTACAATACCATATCCCAAGCCTGAAGAAACACAAATAACGCTGTAAAAGTTGCACACATTTTACCCCAGGCTCATTTTTTTACTGCAGAAATGTTGATTTAGTTAGATCCTTAACTGTCTTTTCCCTGTAGTACCCTCAGCATCCCAGTAACAAAAAGCCATCTGTTTTTTCCAGCCTCCATTTAACACCCAAACAGGAGGAGTCATGCTGTGCCCAGCATTATTTGCACTCATGAGGAAGAAACGGGAATATGTTCAGCGCATTTTTTAGGGTTTGCCTAACAGCTTTGGAAATCAGTGGCAAGATTCACCCTGATGTTAGGAGCTTGTACATATGGATATTGCTTATCTAAAATACAGTATTTAAGGTGCTCCCCATAGATTTCTCCTTCTACCACAACAAAACCTACAAGATGCACTCCCCAGAAATTTGGAGGGGTAGAAGTCTCACTCCCGGTGTGCTCCGTGCTCATTTTAGAGCCTGATAAATGTTGAACAATTCAAACGAATCTGCAGTTATTTTGTGGGAGTAGTTATTGTGTTAATACTGAAGACTCATGGGTGAAGGATATGAATGTCACATTTGATGAGGATTAGACAAGAACACCTATCTTTGTTAAACTTACTGAGCTGGTGTTGTTAATGGCATTCTGGGAATCAGAATTTGTGGAAAAAAAAAAAAAAAAAGAAAAGAATCCTCTCTATCTTGTAAGAAATGCACTCAGTATTTGAGGTGCTCTGCTTTGTCATTCCTGCAGTAGAGCTTTACTTCCTTAGGCTTAATTAATTTTTGGTTTAATCTTTCTGTGCTTGAAAATACATGGACTGAATTTCGCTCACCATCCCACCCACTTATGCTGCTTATGTCAGGCTTGAATATGAAAAAGAAATCATCATTGTACAAAAGGGATACAGCATAATGACAAAAATTACTGTGCAGCAGAGGGTTTATTTTTTTATTTTTTAAAATATTAGGGCTAAAAGGAGGACTGTTTTGCTGAAACATGTTTAAAATTATTACAAGATAAATGCTCTCCTCGGGAAAATGATAGAATGCAATTGGAGCCAAAAGGACAATTTCAAGGGGATAAAAATCACAGCAATGCTAAACGGAAATGCTTGATGAATTTACAACGAAACTCATTAGCCATATACTGTCTGACATTGCTTCTCCTCACCCAGTATTTCAGAGCCCAACATCAGAAAGGTATAAAGAAATGGAAAATATTTGTAATCCATACATTGTGAGCGTCAAGTGGGTCTACCAGAGGAGAGAGTAAAAACTGACGTATTGTAAGTTAAGTGTTCCACAGAACTGGTAGCTGAAAATAAGTTTTTAATCACCATCTGCCAGCAAGCACAATGTTGAAATACACATGATGGTAAACATTTTGGAATCCATAAGTCTTTCTGGGCTGCCTTCCTAAAAAATAAGGAAAACAATTTTGATGTATGTTTAACTGGTGAGCATTTGGTCACCCACAAAGTCATCTGCTTAAAAATGTTGTCTTTGCCATTGCTAAGTGCCTATGAGAAATGAATGTAGCATGAAAGTGTGTAGAGGAAGAAAAGTATAGATGTAGGGCAAAACTTGAACAACATTTATAAGTAAGACAGGTAAAAAGCCTAAATTCTCTCTGACATTGCCCTGCACTTCCAAATTCTTTGAGGTGAGTAACAGAATGTAGGTGAGATTGGCTTTTTCCAACTGTGAAGCTTGCAGGAGAGTGACTGTGAGGAGAATAAGACCCCTTTTTTGTGCCTATGTTGGTGGGAGGATATATCTTCAGAGGGCTGTGATACTGTAGGTAATGGAGCTGAACACAGTGCTCACTGAAGCTTATCCAAAAGCCCTGTTTGTCAAAGACAGTTTGCAAATATTAAATGCATATTGAAAGTATGGTTATGAAAAATTTGTATTTTTAGCAACAGGAAAGCAGAACAGAGAACTGCGTTGCCAAGACATAATAAATATTCTATATACTTCTGGATCAGATTACTATTTTCTGAAAATACTGCTGAAATTGTATGTTCCCATGACTGAAAAGAGAGCACTTTTTAGAATGTTTACATTGGGAGATAAAAGTTCTAGTCCCAGTTTTTGCATGAAATTAACATAATCTTAGTTCCAGTAGTTCTTAGCCTCCCCACCAACACTGAATTAGCTTTTAGACTGCTTTTTCCTCTTTTAAAATTGATAGCCTAAAACACTCGACGTGTGCTGCAGGAGTTGAGGAAATAGACACCAACATTTGTTTTTACTACTGTGAAAACTGAATCAGATGAGTATGATAGTCTGATTTTCTAAAGACTCCACTCAATAAGATGGATGTCAGCATATGAAGGAAACAAGAAACAAAAGTATTCTATGACACCAATAAACTAAGTGTCTTAGGGTGACTTTGTGAGTGTATCCCCTATTGCTGCTCTATGCCCAGAAACCAATTTTGTGCCTTTCTGTGCCTTTAAACTGAGCCTGAGAGGGGGGAGAGAAAAAAACCCGAGTGAACTCTTCAAAGCACTTTACAGTTTGCTTCAAGGACACAGAGACAGAGATGGTTCTCTGCGTTCAGCTGTGGCAGCAGAGTGAGAGCGGAGGGAAGCACTCTGCTTGCTTTCTTAGCCAGTTTTTGGCTGCTTTTTCTCCAGAGAGTGAGAGACATAGAGTTGAACTTTGTTTTCCTGGGACTTTGGGTTTTTTTTCCTCCTTCTTTTTTTGGACTGTTTCAACATCAGAACACATTGGGACTTTTTCCACTGAGGTGGAGGCCCTGGAGGAGGGGGCCCCACCCCATCCCAGCTCCGAGGAGGAGGGGAGAGGCTATCTACAGAAGGACTCTGAAATTTTCCTAGGTTTTTCTCTCCACAGCGAGAGGTTTTATTATTTAGCATTATTATCCTCTTCCAGTGTGTTTGTTAAATAAATCATTTTTATCTCTTTCACTTTCCTCTGAGGAAATTTTATTTTTTCCCAAACATGGTGGGGGGAGGGATGGTTGTAACCTGCCTTCTGTCAGAGGATATATTTGCAAATTTGCCCAAACTGGCACACTAAGTTTCTGGATTTGCAGTAGAATATCAAAGTTGCTTTCACCTAATATTTTATTCTCCTCTGTATACTTCCCACAGCAAGAAGATGGCATCCTGTGGTATATACAAAAACAGGTAAACCATCAATAAACTGTGAATTGTTAACAAGTTCCCAGTTCTGATTTCACAATTATCAGGTATGGATAATTCTGTGGCCCTTTGAAGGCTGAGTATGGAATGTACAGTCTGGATATATGGATGCTGATGTAATGCAGACATTAATTGGTGAATGTGTTGCCAACGCAAGCTTGAGTTTCCATAATAGTGCTAAAATCGAGGCTCAGGGAGGGGGAACATTCAAGAAATCAAACTGACAGTGTGTAAGAAACCCCACATCATCAAGAAAAGCTGTTGTAGCAGAGCAAGCAGGCCAACTCGATTCCAGCTCGCTCCTGGTACTGCACACTGGTGTCCGCTGGAATGTGTCAAATGACTGAATATGAATGGGCTCCAGTGGGAGGGATGGCCTTTTCCTTGCAAATATTTCTTCAGCTCTTAAGCTGCCCTGCAGCAATAATGGCTGGCTTTTTATAGAACACTGCCTGATTCATCGGCAACCTTTAGCTATTTTATTGATTTAGCATTTCTTCAGAGATGCAGCGAAATATATGACCCATAGACAATGTGATTTTTTTGAAAGCCAATGCTGATGTCAGGGGTATGTTGTCTGGTTCAAGCTCTGCTGCCTCTGAAGTTCATTAGAAGTTGATTTAAATATGCTTTCTACTCTGTTTATGAACTATATTTCTTTTTCCACACTTGGTAAGGGTGCTGTTTTACACTGCTTTCGGTGTGTATTTCAAACCCTCTTGCTGAATTGAGTCATTTCACAGTGAAGTAAGTGGAATGTAAGAGAAATATGTCGTGGTTGGGACACTGTGGCTTAGTATATCAAAAATAATAAGGAACAAGGAAGAAGTTGGGAAGATGTTTAGAATCCATTTTGTTTATTCCTTAAAAGTAATGAAGCAAAATGTTTATTGTTTGTGTCCCCTGAATGTTAATCTGCTCAGCAGTCGGAATCACAGTGAAAGATGACAGCAGGCTCTGACTGAATTGTGTGTAGCTCATCTGAACACAAGGCTAGTTGGTAGGTTACTGAATCAGAAGCTAATGAGCAGGCAGGGCTGGGATTTGGGGTGTGGTGAAAGTGGGTTCACCACACAAGGATTTTAGGAATAGAAGGACAGACCTGAGCAGCTAAGTTTGTGTTGAGACATGGGCGGGTTAACTGTGAAAGCTTCAGAGCCTGCAACAGCCACCATTCACCATTTGATGCCAGTGTCTAAATGTAGCTCTAACTTGAGGTTTCTATTTCTGAAAACTGGCCTAAGTCTTTGGGAGTTTATAATTCTGCTGCTAAGGACAAAACGTAGCAGAACAGAGATGAAGGTACTCACTGTCCTTTGGCAGATACTTTGTAATACCAACATGTCAGGCTGAGCATCCTTCCGCTCCTGTACATCTGTATGTATCAAAAGATGATTCGACTGAAGGAGCTCCTACTTTCTCCCTCCCCTTCCTTATACTTGCTTTATCTCTCCAGGAATCCCCACAGGTATTATTGTTGGAGTTGCTGCTTCTCAACCACTATTGCTGCACAGTCCCCATTTTTCTTTTCCACTGTAGAGATGGAACAAGAAGACCCTTGATAAACTTAGAGTTACTTCTAGTCCACTGAAAACTTGAGCCAAGAAGCTCAGAGACCATGTAGTATGACAGCACCACTCCATACCATGCAGGGTGGCAACATTGAGTAAGGAGGAGAAGAAGATGACTTGAGTTGATGCATCTGGATTTGGTGGCAGAGGCAGTAGCTGTTGTTGCTACACATGATTAGCAAGATGTGAAAATAGCCTCATCTAGAAACAGAGGGATTTCCGAAACTGGTGGGGCAGTTTCATGCTAGAGCCAGCGATAGTGTAATACAGAGTGAAAGCAGCTGGCCTTTCCAAAATCCATCATGAGCTGTAAATCACAATGTCCCTCTTCTCATGTAAACAGACCTACTGTAACAGCTCATCTCTGTGGAACTTTAAATAGCCAGGGCTGAAATAACTCCTGTGTCACTCCAGGCTTCTGCTGATGCATGACAAAGTTACACTGGGATGGAAATGCCGTGGTGAACCAGATTGGAGCACAAATGGTTGTGACTTTCCCAGGTTTGCTTAAATCCAGGTGATAGCTTGTTCTACTGAAAAGCAGAGTGTACGTGACATGTTCTTCTGGCTTCCTGCAGTGGCCAGCTTTTGTGGCTGTGAGGAGTGCTACATGGAACGGCTGGTGGTGGTGGGTGGATTAGATTTCCCAGAAGAAAGTCTGATGAAACCAAAACTGTGATCCCGCCCACCAGCACAGGCCACAAAACTCAGGCACTTGTTATTGCGATTGGCAGCAATTATTACAGACGCTCAGGAGTGGCTCAGAATTTGTCTGAAGACCTCTGCTGACAGAGGCATCCTCTTTCCCTTCCTAAAAAGATGGTGTCTTAGAGTTGATTCTGATGTTTTAATCTTTAAAGCAGGAAGCAGTGAGAGCAATAAAATTTAATCAACAGAGCACTTGTTTTATCAAGTAAATGGATAATTGTGACATTTGACATTCTTATGAGGCTCTGTCTCTTGAACATTTGCCTAATTATCTCCCCCCTTTAAAGATCCTGTTCAGATTCCTGTTTAGAAGTTCATTGCATAACTAGATTCAGCTTTTCTGAAACATTTTATTGTTGTTTTTGTTATTGTTATATATTGTTATATAGTGCGTGCTCTTGGAAATGTCAAGTATGTTGTCAAATATTGTACTAATTTCAGTTTTCTTTGTCAGAGCCCTGGACTTTATTAGGAAAATACGTACTGTGAGTAGGTCATTCCAGCAACCAGCTCTATCCTAAAGAGCAATGGCATTGCTCAGTTGAGATGTTGAGAGAATCTCTGTATAATGAAAGGGAACCTCTTAAGATCCCTTTTAACTCTATTTTCTGTGTTTCTTGGATCACCCATTTAGAGCAAAGGTGTCTGCATTCTAGAAGCATGCTTTTGGCAATGCAGCTGTGTCACCTAGCTGTAGCTGTCAGAAGCTAGGCTTTCATTAGGCTCCCTTCTAAGTTAATGGAGGAAGAAACACCTCCATGAGGTAACTAATCCCCAGTGTCTGCAATAACTAATCTTATGATGAGCAGAATTTCCCTCTGAAAAACCTGCTTCTCCCAGCTGATAGAGAAACTGTGGAAAAAGGCCTAGACCAGACATTCAAGACCTACATAGCAGAAGTTAATTAAAATTAGGTCTGCCTGGGGGAAGTGTCATTGCACACCTGGCAAGTTTGTGCAGGTTTCAAAAGTGACAGGATAAATGCATGGACTAAAAAATAAAAATACATCATCAATTGTTCAGGAAGCTGTAAATTGCTAATGGCTTCCACCCACTTTGCGATGGTTTCTGTACATTAACTCTGTTCTTGTTGCCTTCCTTAAACATCCAGTTCTGGTCACTGTCAGAGAGAGGATTCCAGCAGGAAGTACCTCTGGACACACCTGCCATCAGCTGCTACTGCATTCCTGAGCTCCACCTAGATGGAACATTTCTTAACGTTCCCTCAGGTGTAGTTATAAGGGATAGATGTTGTGTGTGTTTGGAGAAACAGTACAAGGACTCTGTATGATCTGAGCTCCCTTCCTGCTTCAAATAGTCCATAGACCATATGCCAGCCCTCAGCATGAAGTTGGCATTGAGTCCACTAAGTGAGCTGGTTTCCTGAATGGATGAGAAGGCAGGTGGCAAGCCAAAAAAAGCTAGTTTAAAAGCCTGTGAATGGAGAATGAAAGACACAGATGTATGAAGGAATACTCATATTATAGCTCAAGACAGATGTTAATGAGTGTGTGTCCCAACTATCACACCAAGGTTATAAGCCCCTGCTTACATGCAAGACAGATCTAGTTTGTCTGGCTCAAACACTGGCAGTTCAAACGCCCTCTTAATTACAAGATTTATGCCTTTGCCTTTATCCAAAGAAATGAAAGAGTAGTTCATTCTCTCAAGTTCCCTTGTTTTTATTCTCATTACCATAAAGGTAAAAGTGCCAGTTAGAGTTGGTGAGACATTTTTATAATTAAAGCTTTAAAATTTAATAGTGAAGTGAATGTTTTACACTTTGGAACTTTTGGTTGCTCCATCAAATATTTTGTGTGATCTTCATAACAGTATGAATGCAGTGGGGTACTGAAATACTTCAAATAATTTGTCCTCGGGGTTTCCTCCTCTTGATCTCTGTTTTTGTTTTAAGAAATTGTTGTCCTGTGGTGCAATGGTTTATGAAGTTTCAGCAGTGTCACCCAGCAGTGCAGAGATTAGTCCTGAGTCCTCCACAGGATAAGGAGTCACGAGTATATTTTATGTGTGCCTGGCACTCCTCTGAATCTGCCAGCGTGTCTGTCATTTGTCTCAGGGCCAGTGGTGAGTAAGGATGGCTCAATTAGCGTATTGATGGCACAGCAACTGGAGCTTTTCACTCATTCAGAACCTGATTTTCCTTCTTGTACAGCTCACTAGTCTATCAGAGTGATTTCATGTTGAGGTTTCTCTTACTGCTTCCAATTTATTTGAATTTATATTTAAACACACCAGGAAACATTTTGGTCCTGCTGGTTTTGGTGGGAAGAATCACAAAGCTACTTCAAGTGAAGCTACAAACATGTCTTCTCTTGCACCTCTGACCTGGTAGATGATCTTGTCCTTTCTCCTTGTTCCTCCTCCTGTCTCCTTTTCGTGCACACTCATGTTTTCTTGCTGGTGTTTCATCTCCCCAGCAGTCCCACAGATGCCTCACATGCACTGAGTACGCACCTGGTGGTGGTTTGTGTCAGAGGCGTTTGCTCGCTGCCTGGTGTGTCCTGGCAGGTGGAGTTCCTTCTTCAAAAGGAGGGGAAGAAGCACTGCTGTCCTTGCACACAGAGATCAGTAATTTCCTTACCAGTGGAGCAGTGGCTTTAGTGCTCCTTCATTGCCTGCCTGCTGAGACCAACAGTTTAGATTATTGTGTACTTTCAGGGAGACATGGGAAGAACATAACAAAGTCCCTGTGCTTTGGAAGTTACTCCTTTTACAACTCTGATTCTTCCAGATAGGCATGACTGTTTATAGGAAGAGAATAAATAAATATGTGTTTGTTTTGAGAAATGTGTTTGTTTTGAGAATACAACATCATAGAATAGATTTAATTTCATTGCTACTTTATCAACATTGATAGCAAATATCTTTAAGGCAGAACAGAAGGGTAATGCATTTCTTCTTCTTATCATCTTTGTATTGTTTTTCCTTCAATTTGATCCTGCTGCTGCAGACTGAGAACCTTTATGCAAAGCACAGAGACAACTTAGGCTCTCATCAGATTACTCATTGCTTTGCAAAACTGGATTTTAATGAGTACTTGGCATCATGTTGGAAAAATATTCTTTTGGGCAGCTCCATGACAACATTATTTTCATATTCAAATCCTCAAAAAAAATTTGCTTGTATTCTGATTGGATCGAAAACTGGATCTCACTTTTAGAAGATCTATGAATCTTTTAAGAATGCCCTGCTGAAAACATTGGTTGTGTTTATATGTCCAGCAAAGTTAGCATAACTTTTTGAATTAAACCAAATGAGGAATCTCTCTTTAACTGCCCTTCTTTGAAATAGCCCCAGTAACACATGATACTTTTTGGATAGTGTGTTTCTGTTTTGTTCCACCTAAGCAGTCAAATGGAATAGAAAGGAAAATCCTCAGGAGTAAATACTAAAAAATCCACATGGCTTTTATGGCTGTGCCTACCCAGCAGTGAAGGGGCACAGCATGAGCACACTTACCAGGAAGTATCATGCACACTAAGGGCACTTCTGCAAGAGTACAGGAATTCACAACACCTCTCTGTTTCACTAAAAGCCTTCATGAAAACAAATATTTTTTTGCTTACCTGTGGCATTTCTGCAGTATTTCAGAAGAGTATTCATATTTATCCTAAACTCTTGGGAGGAAATTCAGCTCCATTCATGAGCCAGGAAAAGGTATATACAACCATTATCTCTCACTTATAGCCTTGTTTTGAAGGCTTAAGTGCAATTTTCTACACAGAGATGAATTTCATTCTCCAGTAGTTCTAAGTATGCTGTTAAAATTTGCCATATATGTCACACTAAAAGGACAGCTCATCTCATGGTCCCTGTCCTTAACCTTTTTCTACACATATGCAACCTATAAAATACATCTACCCAGAGCAGAATTGCATCCTGCTTGCTTCCTACCTTTCTTCAATAATAAATAGGTCATCTTTGGTTGGTCAGAACAATATTTGAATTTGAGATTAATTCAGCAAATTCTGTTGGCTGCAATGAAAAAAAGCCAAACAAAAAGCCTAAGAAGAAGAGATGGAAATGTTGACAGGAACAGTTCTAATATTTTCCAAACATAAGTATTTTCAGCATTAGAACCACAGAATCAGAGAATCATTAAGGTTGGAAAAACCCTCCAAGATCATCAAGCCCAACTATTAATCAGAGAGTTGATTCAGAAGGGAACTTACAACAATAAAGAAAGGAAAGGTATCATCTAATTATCCATCAATAGCCTGAAATGCAAGGATTCTTGCTGGGACTTTGGATGAGGAAGTGTTAAATCTAGGCTCAACCCAAATTACAGCAGTGGTTCTCACATCTTGGAACAGCACTTGTTGTCCATCTCTAGGATGTTGTGTATTGACTCTTCCTGACATAGCATTTTTAATGCACAGTGATACAGAAACATTTATTCCAGCAGATAAGGTAGGCCAGATGGCTGCCTTTACAAAAAAGCCTGAAGCCATCCAGAGTGGTTCTCACTATCCCTCTCTGGTCAAGCAAATATTTGGATATGGTCTATGTTAAAGATAATATTCAAATTGAAATCAAATGGGTTAGTGTTAAAATGTTTTTCCACTTCTTGGTTTGGTGTCTGAACCAGAAAAATTGGATTTTCTTTTAATTTTATTCATAACTGGGAAAAGCTTCAAAAGAATATGCTTTCAGTAATGTACATATTAATTCTAATGTGCACTATTAAGTGTTAGAGCAGGAAGCTTTAAGCAGGCTAAACAGTATAGGCTATATTATGCAAATATGGCTGTTGCAGTTGCAAACTCCCACCAAAGGTAAAACTGAATATAGCTGAATCACCTTAATGAATTGCAGGGGTAACCTGGCTTGTAAAAAACTTCTGTGAATCATTTCCCAGTTTCCAGGAACCTGAATGCTGAAAACAAACCAATAAGTAGGCCTGTTAAAATGCTTAAGCTAACCAAGTATGAACAGCCCTCATGTCTAGGGTCAGTGAAAATTGTGTTACTAAAGCAACAGGCTGGAGGGATGGCCATTAATATGTAAGTAACTGGTCATTCTCTGTTGAGCTGCAGCCCCTTTTCTGGTTTGTCAAGAATAAGATTGAATTCAGCGCCCAAGTAATGCATCTGGTGATGATAATTATTGAAAAACAGCAGTGCTGTTTCCTTTGTAACAATCCTGCTATGTGGTAATGTTTTTCAGGTTCCCAAGAAGTATTCTTTTTCATATCGAACTTATTTTTGGTGCAGAATCAATGTTTTTCATCTTGTGGCTATGGAAGTTTGCTGAAGTAGGACAAGTTACATGGCTTTTGTGGTTTTTTGTTGCCAGAGGAATGTATCCTGGAAGATCCTCGAAAGTGTGTTCCTCAATACAGGCTAAATTTCCCTCTACCTAGCATTTACAACACTATGTCCAGCCAATTTATTATCTTTCAAATTAAACTTCTATCATTTTGGTAGCATGACCCAGTTCTCTTATAAGATTTCTCCACATACAAGGTATCCTCTTATTAACAGATGTATCTATTATCTTATACCAGCTTCTCCTTCCCTGCTGTCACCCCCAGGAAACAACATTAAGGGCTTCTGCTTGAATTGTTACCATTTCCATTGGGTTGCTAAGCACATTTTACATGTATGCTCTCATTTCTTTTTCTTTGCTTTTTCCCTCCTCTCTTTTCCCCCACTTTGTCTCCAAGTCCATTTGTAATATATTTATGGAGTTGCCCTTCACCTTCATTAGAGCATTGATTTTTTTTTTTTTTTTGTTAATTTATCTAATTCCCAGTCAAATGAGGACATGGTACTTGTAAATCATTTAGTTCCTCATTAATCTCTTCCAGTGCTGGTTCCATTTTTCAGCTGTCTTCCAATTTACTGTCTCTAGCAAAAAATATCCACTGTTCCCATCACTTGTCACAAGTAATGTCACGGTTTCTGTGGATCCATTGGCCTAAATAATCAACATGATTTTTTTTATTTGAAATCAAAATATTTGCTGCTGCTGTAGAACGCCACATCTTTAATCCCATGCAAGGAAGTTTGCTAAATGAAATGCAATAAACAGAAGATCTAAAGCTTGCCCTGTAACTTTGTGCCAAGTCTTATTAATTAGTTTTTCTTTAACAATAGCTGTAGAATTTTAAGATGCAGCTTAAAACAGCAGAAACCCTGAGAACTGCATCCTTATGCCTGGGTACCTCACTGGCAGAGATCCCACTGAGATGAGAGGAATAAAGACTTCAGCATTCACTTGGAAGTTGCAAGTATCAGCTTAGTCAAAACCCACAGATAAAGAATTCTCTGCTCCTATCCTCAACTATAGAACAGTGGTATCACATCAGGCTTACAAGCTGCTTATAGGTAGATTGGCAGGACAGGCAGGGTGCCTGCTCATATAGCAAACTGGCAAGAAAATAATTTTCTTCTGAAATGGAACAGTGCTTTTCAGGGCAATAGGTGGTACTCCCCCTTCCTGGTCAGCACCAAACGCTGCCCTAGTAGAGTAAGAAAGAGAATTAGACTGAATTCCCTACTGAAGGGAAGGGTTGTAGCCCATAATTGTTACATCAGTCTTATTGTTGAGGCAGAATAGGCCTCACCTTTAACGTTCCTGGGCCAAATCTATCCTTCAGCTGTATAAGACTTGGCTCGTGTCCCCTAACATTGCTCTCTGCTCTACAGCTTTTCAAAGTGGCTTTCCTTGCATTTCAGATATTTGCAGTGTATTTAAGTGTGAACATACCTGTACTTTGTGATCTTTAAGTCATTAATCTCAACCACTGTTATTATCTTATTTTGAAAAGAGGCAGATTTTACCAGTAGAATCTTGATGTCACTTGTGCTAACTTTTTCCGTAGTCTTTCAGCAATGGTCACTGAGAACAACTTCAATGCCTTGGTTATTTTAGTTGCCATTCAGTGACTCATCTTCCTCTGGCTGTAATGGGATTTAAGGAGCATTTAATGTTCTCTGCCATGTATGGGGTAATTGCTTGGACAATAGAATGATAAGCATCTTAAACTTACTATAGATAGAGGTGTTAGACTGATGGGAAGAATAAAAATACATGGACATTTTGTATTTGAGACATCAAATAATAAGCACTGCTTTTTCAAGAACAGAAGTCCTACATAGGGAAAATCAGGCCAGAGTGTTTCTTCATGTGGCAAAAATATCAGGGGAGGTGGAAGAAATTGGTGTAGCTTTGTTTGAAAAGTATGTACTGGCTAAATTGCTGCCCCTTGCTGATCTGTCTAATCCTTTTAATGAGGCTACGTAAGCAAAAAGGAGGCAGTAATGATGCTGATGACTCAGAGATTTCTCTGTGTGGAAGAAAACAAGCAGGAGATGATTGTCTAAACAGAAACTGTACAGTGACTCTCCAGGTGTGCTTTGCACCCGTAAAATGGTTGCTGGATGGCAAACTAACCAAGATCAGAAGCTCCCAGTGTCCCTGGATACAAGTGCTAGAATACAAATTCGTACATTGTAGGTGTGAGATTTGCTGTTTACAGCCAGCTTTCAGCTTGCAGGATGCATTTTTCTTAAGCCTAGATTTGTGTTGGTCCTTTATGTTTGAAGAATGAGACAGCAGCACAACAGCTCAGAAGCAATAACCAGCACACAGACACTGGGGCACTTTGCTCTGCTCTGATGGATGGAGTTTAACCCATCTTTCTCTCTGAAACTGCCCTTAGCTGAGGATAAGGGATGGTACTTCTTTTACACTCCCTCATTCCTTTTTTTTTTTTTTTTTTGAATAATGAAAGATTTAAGGGGTGTGCTTCGCATTCAGCAGTTCCCCCATGTGAAGTTCTGGGATATCATCCCTTCACCACTGATGACTGTTTATTGTAACTTTTCATTACAAAATTTGTAATTACACCTGTTGACCTGGGACTGCAGACTCCCTGGAGAGAATCCTGACCACTAGGTGACAGAGTTAAATTACTTTCCTTCACCCAGTGAGCTTTTAATTTTTCATGCAAAGTGAAGCTGATTCAGCTTCAGCCAGAGAGATTGTAAGGACTTCTGCCCCATAAAACAGGCAAGCACTTGTGGTAAGACAAGTATTTTTGAGGGGCCAGTTGAATCCCATAAGCAGAAGATGGCTGTAAATACATGTTTTCACTTCCTGAATTTCCCACTAGGTTGTGGTACAAAAGGGGGAGCAGTAGTTTGTCAGCTGTGCTTCCAAAGGCAGGAATAACACTCCTGCTTTAGACATACTGATAGTCCACGAGCTGGATCACCCCTCAGATGGAACAACAACTGGTGGAACCCAGCAGGGCTTGGTGCTTGACTGCCAAATGATGTTAGGTATCTGTGTGCCTGGCCAGAAGTATTCCAGAGACTCAGGGAACACTCACATTTACGCTTGAGTCCCTTAAGGGAATTCAGGATTTATATGCCAAGAGAGGAAGGAGACAGCCAGCAGTTTTACGTATCCAAGCTTCAGGGTAGGGTGGTAAATACAGAGAGAAGTGAAATGTATATGCCCTAGCCCTTCTGTGCATCTGGTACTTAGTATCTATTTCACTTGAACAACATGGCCTTCTGCCATTGCAGCCTCGTGCCAAGAAAACCACAGTAATATATGTTTGGTGCCAGCTGCACAAGTACACAAAGAAAACTAGTTAGAGGAAAGTTTAGAAAGTTTAGGAGATATGAATGATTTCTGCAGGGGATTATTTTTTTCACCTGCAAGGCTTAATTAGTAGGATTCCAGATTGTAACAGTGCAGTGCATGAAAACATGTTGGATTGCATTGAGACAGGTGTTTTTTTTATGGGATGCAAGTTTTGATGATATAGTGAATTGTTGAAAAATCCAGCAGCACTTCCTCAGACAGCTCCAGCTCATGCACAGTGCTTTGGATATTGGAACCCATTTTGTCGTGGGCCAGAAAGTTTTGCATTTGACTTCTTTTTCTTCACACCATTCTTACATCAGTTTTATTTTTGAATTTGTCACTATAAAAATCTACACGACCTTTACCATAATCTTGTATATTTGTAGCGGGCTCTGTACAATGCATGCTCAAATGTACAAAGGTAGGTGAGAATGTCACAGGCAGCACTGAACATCCCCGTGCTCTGCCTGGGGAGCTGTTACCCTGCTATGCACAAGAAAGCAGAACAGACCACAGTGCATTTCACAGTGCAGAAGGCTAACTGAGCACTGCCTAGTATTTTTCACTTTCTATCCATACACTATAAAGCAAAAATGTTGGTATACATATTTCTAGCAACTGTGAGTTTTTACACATGGTAAATACCATATTCTCTTCTGCTTGTCAAGATGTGCTACTTTCGAGTGTGGGGCTTCAAAGGAGGCCATTTAGAAACATAATTTTCCACTTACATGCCCCCCTAAAAGCGAGTCACTGAGACTGCAATTTTGAAATCCTGCTAAAAAAAAAGCAGTATCTCTCTCCTGACATGTCTGTGCACTTACTGCTGAAAAACAGTTAAATCAAGGGAATATTTATAGCACCAGTGGGAAAATAAAGTTGGTCCTTTAATTGTGACAGAGCCCATTTCAGTCCTGTCAGCTGTCTCCTTTCTTAGGTGAATATCAGAAAGCAAGTTCCATTCGTGCTGCTCTCTGCTGCAAGCTGAAGCTTCACTCAGTGTTAGTGGGAGTCTCTTACTAGACCCTTCTGCCTGTACTGGCTGCAGCTTCCTGCTTTTGATCCCTGGTCTCTTGCATCTAACATCCACTTGTCCTCTTGATTGTAATGCTTCATGGAAGTTTTCCAGTCCATCTGTGTGTAGGAGATTTAAAGTATATGCTAATTTATTTGTAAATTATTGACAAGATGAATACGGAAAGATCTGTTCGTATAATGCTTTTGATACGGGAGAAATCTGATCAGATGTTTTCCATCAAGGAAGCCTCTTGTCCTGGTTTCCTCTCTGTATGCTTCATTGAGACTATCTCCTGCTTGGCAAGTGGTCTGAGAAACTGAGAACTAGCCCCCACAATATTCATAGCTGCAAATACATGAGGGGTACAATCAAGTTTAGGCAGCTCAGGCAGACTCATTATGTTGGTGTTTGCACTTTTAGCTCTTCAGTGACGATAATAAATTCCTTCCCTGCAGTTTAGGAACTCAGTGAACGTGTTGTGAGACATGCTCAAGAGAGCTCAAAGAACAGTTTTTAAGCCAGTTGGATATCATTAATTAAAACCACAAGTGAATTTCCTTAGCTAAACCTGGCAGCAATCCTTCTTTGACCCTCCAGTTATTGTGGGTTGTTATTAGGATTATTTTTAGGATGTCATTAGGATGATTGTCACTAGGATTAAGGGCCCCAAGCTTTTTTCCTCCTAAAGGGATAACATGTTCTTTTTATTTTAGATTAAGGAAATTGCAGACCTGTCAAATCTAGCAATTGCTCAAAGGCTTCTGCCTGCTCCTGCCATGGCATTGCATCTCATTTTTATCACCTGACTGTTCTTTGCCTTAGCCATCCACTAGAAACACCTTGTCCTTTCTCCTGCTTTGTGGAAGCTGATGATGAAGGATGTGCATGACAAGTGTGACCTGCAATGGGCCTGTTGTGGTACCTGATGCATGGCCTGGTAGAGAGGCAGGGCCACAGTTCTACCATTGAGCACAGATCTGCCCTCTCATGAGGTCCAGGATTTAAGAGAGGCTTTCAGCACTTCAGCAAGAGCCTTTTGCCAGGGTCTTTCCCTGTCACAGGCTTACCAGATCCACTGCTCTGTCACACATGGAAGGTGCTGGGACTTTAGTATTGGGAAAGAAGCAGCTTGCGAAGACCACAAAAAAACTAAACCAAATCAACCCATTCCCCTTCAATGAAGCCTATGTGAATACCTTCCTTAATAGGCATAAGTGACTCTGATATAAAATGTTTCCTATGCTAGGAGTCTAAAGGCCCAATGTGCAGAAAACAAGTGCCTTGGCTTCATAAATAAATTCATAAAAGAATTTGAGAATATTACTAATCTCCTTTGTACAGATCCCTGTTAACTATCTCTGTTGTAGAGACTATAATTTGTATTTCCACCCTGCAAATTGATCTTGTACAGACTTGTCTGACATATTAAAGTTCAAAAAACTTTTTTTTTTGGGTCCAGAAACTGTAGCACTGAGGCCCTGAGTTCTTCCTGCTAGCTGCCGGAAATTAAATCCAGGTGCTTTGATTCATGACCATGTCTCTTTCCTGTTCTCCCTGAGCACTGATACCCTAACCACTGAATTCTGGAAATTTGATTCTGAGCTTCACAGTCTTGGCTTCTCCATCTGTGTGCACATTCCCAATGTCCTTGTATGCTCTGAACTGGTATCTCTGTTTAGGGATTGCTGTCTAGTATTTCTGGGACTTGGAATTTGCTCTTTTAGATTCTTGGCAGAGTGACCTGAAGCTGGCCCTCTGCTTTACTATTTTGGCCTTTAGCCTTTGTAGGGGTATGTTCTTCTTTCCTGGGACTTGCCTTTAGCTCAGCAGTCTATGAGAAGTCTGTGATTTTTCTCATCTTTTGTCCTCTAGTTTTGCAGGGACTCTGACCTAGTTGTGATCGCACAGGTCACTGATACTGCAGGGAATGGGATCTCTGAGAAATTTTGGTCTTGATGTTCTTTTTTTCCATTTCCTTTCCCAAGAACCCATCTTAGCATCTTCATTTTTCTCTTGGCCTCAATTTAATATCTCATGCAACTTCACACTTTGCCCACTTCACAGCATT
This sequence comes from Aphelocoma coerulescens, assembly GCF_041296385.1. NCBI lineage: Eukaryota > Metazoa > Chordata > Aves > Passeriformes > Corvidae > Aphelocoma > Aphelocoma coerulescens. The sequence goes on along the minus strand of NC_091015.1, from coordinate 50,281,372 downwards.
TCATCTACTTGATGATGTTGAACCAATTCAAAATGTCTTCCAGGTCCTTGATTCAGTTGTAACATGAAAATATCCATATGGAGAACATTTCCAGAAGAGGAATCAAAACAAGACAGTGAGATACTGTCTTATTTTTCTTTTTAAAACAACTGTATATTCACGTCCATCGCACTTGGGCATAGACTGCTGGAGGTGAAATTGTCCTTGTTAGAATAAACATTGTGGAAAAATTTCACATAAGATTATTAATGATTCCAAAATACAACATCTAGTTTTTCTTCTGTTCCTCCTGAAAAAAAAAAAGTGATTTGCTGACTAAACTTTGATGATATGAACTCTTGCAGTGAAATTTTTACAGATTTTCTGAGCAGTGTCAAATGGCTTCTATTGTTGGAAAAATGTTCTAGTTTTATGGCACCTAAATATATACCTATTCTATTTCAGAGAACTTTTTAAAAAATAGCCCCTCTTGGCCACATGTCAATGATTTTAATTGCTTCATTCTTGCTGAGGAGACTCACTGAGCTCAGAGTGAGATCAGAGCCCTTTGCCTGGTAGATAAGCACACCTGTAAGTATACTACAAAGCCTAAAATGCATCCAAGGTCAGCTTCCCTCTCTGACTGTCATTGGGTTCAACACCAACAAATGTAGAGGGCTTTCTAGGTGGCAATTGGAACAGCAATTTGGCCTTAAGCTGCGCTTCTGCTGCACAGTACTGTGAATGTTGCGTAGAGGCAGCATCTCTAAAGCTAGACAAAGCTTGGGCCAGGTAGTGTTGCTTAGTTCATGTTCACATGGCTAAATACTCTTTCTGTCTTTGAACATGATGACTGAGCCCAAATGGCTTAGTAAGAACATGCCAATACTGTTCTGCCCCAAAATGGAGTGCAGGTAGGATGTGGGAGAGTGGGAGTCAGGGTGGTTGAGAACTGAGCTGGGAGCATGCTAACACCTAAATGGCATTGATGATCACAGTCCAGAAATCAGGGCAGTACACAGCCCTGCTTATTTCATAGAATCACAGAGTGGCTTGAGTTGGGAAGGACGTTAAAGACCCTCTTGTTCCAACCTCCTGCCATGGGCAGGGACACCTTTCACTAGACCAGGTTCCTCAAAGCCCCATCCAGCCTGGCCTTGAACACTTCCAGGGATGGGGCATCCACAGCTTCTCTAGGCAACTTCTCCAGTGCCTCACCAGCCTCAAAAGTATAGAATTTGTTCTGTATATATATAACTGTATTTAGTTATTAAGATTGAACTTCTTGAGTGTTTTTTGTTCCACTGTGACACATTGTAATGATGATCACTGTGATGGTAGTGCCATAATGAGGACATTTAGCAACAAGGCTGACCAGCAAGGAAAAGAACCTTTGCTATTAATGCCTAACAATTTCCAGCAATAGTAAGGAAACTTTGTGAAAGTGTGAATACTTTGTCCACTTACGCCATTGTCTTTGAAATGGTTACATATTCTGTGACTATGCATGTGCAAGTGGAGTAAGAACAGAAAACCTTTGTTCCTTCAACAAAGGAAAAACTATGACCACATGGTGCTTTTGCCTTAGAGGTGTTGCTCAACTTTGAATTCCAAGTAGCTTCTTTTTGGACCAAAATAGTTTATTCCCATGGAAACTCTGCATTTGCACATTGCTGCTCTGAGCCAAATCCTTTCAGGCTTTTGTCGTGAGGTACTCTGTCCTGTACAGTTCTGATCATGTAGACATAATCCTGTGCTTTGGTACATGCTTTTCCTTTCATCCCTAAAAATGCATGGGTTTCATCTCAGTTGTAAGATGATTTAACAAATACATCTCCTGTCACCTCGTTTATTTGTTTAATGGTCAGTACAGCCCTGCAACAAATGTCAGTCTTTTCACTCTTTGACTTTCAGTTGCAGAGGGAAGAAGCAGAAGTTCAACCTGTGGCATGTCAGAGATGGACAGAGAAGCATAAACCTCATTAGAATTCCGTAGGTGATTTTCATCTAGGTCATTTTTTTAAATCTTGACAGGACAGTATCCTTTTCCTAGGTCTCTGATCTGCAAGTCATAAGTGTCAAAATGTATCAGTGTTTTCTTCCTCTGCGTTGTGACTGTTCATTTTTTTTTCTGCTTTTTGAAGAATAATGATCATCCACTCACATTAAAATATAAAGTCATCTGGGAATCCCAGGTCATTATTTTTTTTCTGGAAAACTCCATTTAAAAGGCTTTCTGATAAAGAATGAAGTTGATAATATCTCTGAAATATCTAGGGGGTTTTTGTTTTATTTTTTTTAATTTTTAAAAAATATTTTATCATTTGTAGTTTATTTCTCCAGGAAGATGTATGAGAAAAGAGCTTATTATGGCATCGTGTTATGTTTGATTGTCTCTGGACCCTGCAACTTGATTGTGGCAGAGGGATTTATCTGAGTACTGTACAGAGGCACTTGAGGTCATGGGGGATGTTTGTGTATTAAGTAATGAAACTCAACACGTGGACCTCTGGGGTATGACTGGTCTGCACTCACACGTGCAGATAATGCAGAGATGCTCACCCAGTGTTCTGCAGAGCCCTCCATCAAGCCATGATGCCAAAGAGCTCCTGGCTATGACTGATGGCAAAAGGGGTCACTGAAGTACGGTTTGGACTGAAAAGGCTGGTAGTCAGTGGTCTGCAATATGCCATACTGAAGACTTTTCTAACACTTTTTATTCCCATTTGAGTTGCTCACAGGAATGGCTGGTGTTGTCAGATGCATGGGGATAGTCCTGCACAGAAATTTGGCAGGACTTGTTTAGTAAGAAGCAGCAATAATTCCTTCTGACAAGGGGGAGGCTCCTGACAGGCTTGTTCAGGGACTGATGAATTGGTTTATTCAGACTGTCCCCAGGAGAGAAGAAGACAGGAAGGTGTCCCACTGGGAAACTGCACAGCACAGCCCTGGTGGTGAGCCTGAGCTGGATGCAGCCTTTTGTCACAGATACCTCTACTCAAGACCATGGCCAAGCAAGGGATGTGACAAGAGGTAACAGTTTATCACCCATTTGGTGAAGCTGATAGAACTGTTTTTATGCAGTTAAGGCTAAGTCAGCTGCTAAGAAAACAGCTGCATTGGTTTAAGATGTTATAGTCTCCTTGCTGATTGCTGCTCTACCAGCAGTTACAACTGCGGTGGGAAACCTGGCAGAAAGACATGTACCCATGCCTCTGCCATTCCCATCCACAGTCTGTCATCTTAGTGGAAACACACGTTCTTTGGTATTGCCAACTATCAGGTGTGTTGGGACATCACAGGATTTTGTTTTAAACTCTTTGAGCAAGGTTGAAACTAACACACTTCATGCTGAAATTAATTTTAAGTTAATTGAAAATCATGTGAAATAATGCTCGTCCATTGACAAATTAAATCGTCAGATTGATATCTAAATACTCAGACGTGAGCAGTTGTGGAGATTTTTTTTTCTTTATCATGGAATTATGAATTTTCAGACTGAAATAATGGGTTTTGGTACTGTGCCATCATAGATGCATGCTACTTGAATCCTTATTGCAGCAGATCAAATTCTTCTATGCAAATGGCAAAAATGAAATCCAAGAAAATTGCCTTCATTAAGGTATAAATGAAACCATTTGCCATACTTACAAAGACATTCTCAACCTGCTTTTGGCATAAAATGTGTCTTTTACAGCTTATCTTGGCACGCACATCTTCTGCTCCTAATTATGAATGCCTTCGGGTGACACCAAGTAAGCAATAATTCCAGCTGCTCGTGACAAAAGAAGACACTGCTGCACTATGTTATTTCTCTGATGAATGTATCTTCCCAATAAGCTGAAGCAGGCTTTGCATCAGCAACATCTGCAACAACAGGGAGTTAGAAAGTGGGTCAGGTATATTGATGGTTTGGAGGAGGAGAATGGATGAAGGAGGGTGTGTATGAACGTGGACTTACTTTTGCCTTCATATTTTCCTACAAATACCTTGCTAATTGATTCAGGTCCTCTGGTGGCAGACACAGGGGAAGCTTTCAGTATAAAGTGCTTTATATGGAGCTTCAGTAACCAAGGCTGGAAAATCTGACTCTGTTAGAGTTAGTAGTAATTAATTTTCTTGACTCATATGGGGACAGCATTTCTCCTTGCAATTCCTAAACAGGTTGAAGGCAGGATCTAGGTAGCACATTGATTATGCTGTTTGCCCTTGGCACTGCTCATTACTACTGGCTCTGGAATTGTGTATGTGACAATGACAGCTTGAGGTGAAAAAATGTCTAAAATAAGATGGCAAATTTCAGGAGGGAAGGGATTAAATCTGCAGACAAAGGATTACAATCACCTAAAGAAAAAGGTAGAAAGAGAGCATGTGATGTTTTGAGCCTGGTGTTAACATATCAGGCAGCCGGGCAGGAGGACGTATTGTGGAAATACCTGCAGTGCGAAGTTTGATTCCCTGGGGTAAAAAAGGAGATGGTGGAAGCAGCAGCAGCTGCAGTCAGACTGAGAAATCTCTGCTTTTTCTGTTTATTTTAACAGCAATATTGAGCTTATGTTGTGTTGATGGGTCTGGAGACTGTCTAGCTTTCTTTTTGCTTGCTGGGCAGGGTGGGTTTGGGGCATGCTCCCTTTGAGCTGCACATTAAGTTGGCTGATGCATAATCTGTAAAGACCACCTCGAAGGAAGAAGAATCTTGAAGGAGTCACCTCAGCCATCAAATATAGTCCTTTGCAGTAGCAGGCAGCCCTGTGATAAATGTTTAGTACAGGTAAGTCAACAGAAATGTATATATCCAGGAGCCACAGATCTTTCCCCAAACTCATAATACCAAAAGGCAGTAACACAAAAGCACACCACAACACAGGAAAAAGACAGAAGAGATCGGGGCACTACTAGTGTGTTCAGACTCTAAAGTACCAGGAGAATTTGTCCTTTAAAGTCTAGAAGGTCCTACAAAGTAAACAATCCATCATGTTATCAATAGAGACCAAAACCTTCCAAACCTTTCCTACCAATCTACTTTGGAAGGATTTTTTGGCTTCATTCCTGGGGACCAGCTTAACCCTTGGTGCCCGAGCAAGATGCATCTTGATTTAGACAGTTGTTTATCCTCCATGTCCCTTCTGTTTTTTACTAACTTCTATCTTCTGAGACAGCTAATTAGATTCTGTGTTAGTATTGATGATTCTGAATACAGGGATAGTGAGACACACTAGAAAATGAACACAGAATTTCAGATATTTGACCATTAACTCACTGTTAGAGAGATTGTGTCAAACCTTGTAAAAACAATCTTCAGAAAATAAGCTAACCCTTTTTTTTGTAAATGTTTGTTTTTCTGTTAGACCTTTCTGCAGGAGAGGGAGAAAGAGCTCATTAGAGACTAGCACAGGAGTCTTGTAAGCTTGTTTTCCTATGTTGCCACTCTATGAGTCTGTCTTATTTTTCTCTGTTGTTGTCTATATTAGCATGGATCAGATGGAAAATCTGTCCTTTCCTATACATTTTTTATAAATTAAACTCCTTCAGGTGGGACCGCTGTCAAATTAAGTTAACTTTTAGAGTCTCTATCACACACAGTGTCTGTAAAAATTACCCTTTAGTGTTTCAAGGCCACTAAGGACCATATGCTTCTAGCCTTTAAACAACAAAGAAGAAAGCAGAAGTGTTGACATTGTAAACAAGAAATCAAGTGAAAGCTTCAGCAAATTCTTTACACCAAGAGGTTGTACACAGCACTCTGGAGCAGGACTAAGAGAGGAGGAGACTGTGAAAGAAGCATTAGTAGTTATGCTGTCCTCAGACAGAAAATGACACTGCAAAACACAAATCACCAGAGAGTTCCCAAAGAGGCAAACTCAACTCTGACTTACAAACCTTTGAAAAGTCTCATGCCTGGTTCCCAATAGGTGGAGATTTTTGGTTTATAATGCCTTAGTACACCAAAAGTTCCCTATTCCTTTTAGTGCTGGCTAGAATCTGGAAGCCCCTTGAATGCAGTCCTGTTATCTACCATTTTGCTGTAACAAACATTTTTATTGAATATAACTTTTTCTTGGACTGGTAAGGGAGAAATACTAATTAACTCCCTCCATTTTTTATAGCTTGCCTAATTATGAAACTAATTAGTGTCTGATTTTATTGTTGTGAGAATTAGAATACTGAAAAAAGCCTTAGAGTAACAAAATGATAAATACAGGTTTTTCCTAATGATTCTGGGCTGGGTCAGACATTTAGGTATTTCTTCCAACAAACTTATATATGCTTTGGAAAGGAAAAGAAAGTACTGTTTGGGATATTTCTCTTATTAAACCAGTTCTTAAAATTAGCCTCTGAGAAAATGAGAGCAATAAAGTGTACAAGATACTCAGGGCTGGGATTGTCAAGCAAAAAGTCCCATTTGCTGTCAACAGAGGTTTTTCTTGAAAACACTAAAGGCACGGTTATCACATCCATTCTAGTACTAAGAATACTCAGGAATTTGTTTAAAATCTCTAAAGAAACCAAGGCATCCAGAATGGAACAGAAGTCCTTATTGCCACTGCCACTGTAAATGAACCGAGTCACAGGATTAAAGAATATATTCATGCATTTACAGAGGGGGGTCAAAAATAGTAGCAGTGTTGACTTTTGATGGCCAAACACTAATAAAAAGCAAATGGCCTAAAGAGTCATCTTGTAAAACTGGAAGTAATCTGAGATACCTAATTTTGCTACAGTAAGTCAATTTATATTAGGGGGCAATACTATTTATTGAGAAGTTGTAAACTATAGGGATTGACCTTTGAAGTGAAATCAAATTGCTACAGGATTAGTAAGAATTATCTGTGTCAATACATGTATATGTATATATAAGCTCTATTTTAAAAGGCAATGTGCTGTTCTAATCTAGAGATTTAACACTTTTAAATACCAGTGTTAAGAGAATCTGTTTCAGTGGTTGTGCTAGTTTTTCTGTGTCTGAACTGCTACACTGATACTGGAAGTGTATCTAGACAAGCTTTTCAAAATGGGTTTCTTCTGTGCAAGATGCAACACAGAGGATGTAAAATTATGTATTTTGGTTTTAAGTTGCCCTTGGCATTAAATGTTTGAAGATGGTTATGATTCAGAAGGGAATGTACCTGGGTTTAGTGTACTATAGTTGGTTGTGAAGTATACAATTTAATGGCGTATTTCTCTCTAAATGTGTTATATACTTCTCTGTACTGCTCTATGTAAGTAGGTACTAAAAAATATGTTAAAATGACACATTTTCTCTTTATTTAATTCTTAATAGTATGTGTATTCATACATCTTAGTTTATATATTTATCAGATATTCCATATAGTTCAGTTTATTTGTACCAGAATATTTTCTAAAACAAGGTGGAAGTTCATTTTACTCTTTTCATTTCACTGCTGACTGGCCCTGTATTTTGTGACTCATTTGGCTCCATTCTTTGTGACGTGCTTGTAGAGTAAGTCTTTGTTTTCTTCCATTTTTTCAAGTACAGAAGACTGTGCAGTGTTGTCATCTCTACTATTTTTAATACAACTGGTTGAGTGAGCAATCACAGTTGGCATTTTTTTACCTGCGAAATGCAGAGAGATCCCAAGAGAAAAGATGTCTTGGCAAAGAATGCCATTAAAGTTTGAATGGATAATGTCTCAGGAGAAAATCAGTTCTAAATGGTTAAATAAAGAAAAATATTATTTGGAATAATTACTCCTTCCTACCTGAGCAGTTTAATAGCACACATCTCATGAAGGAGTCTACATAACTAAAAGATCCAGGGTTTTAAAACTCTTCCCTCAAGTTGCAAGTGTTGGTTTTCAGACAAGTTTTTCTCTATTTTTCTTCCTAAAATTTCTCAAAACCATTGTGTGAATTGCTGTTTCCAAGAGACCAATTCACACAATCCTAATATCTAATAGTGCTCCCAAATAATTTAATGGTGAAAGAAATAACAGCACACAGGCTCCAGTTCAGCCCTTCAGCTGGGAGTGTCTTTGCCAAAGGGAAAATGTAGCTGAAAATAGTCAAAACAACCTTTTATTAAAAATTCTTCTATTCTCTTATGTTTACACACTGCCATTTCTACCTAGAAAGAAATGTTCCTCCAGTTCCTCCAGTTTCTTTTTTATTTATATAATGGTCATATTACAGAAGGTCTCCAAAGGTATCCGTGTCAGAAGGATACTGTCCAGGATAAAAGTTGTGCTATACTCACTAAGTGTCACATCTTATATCAGTGCCTTCCTCAGGTAAACCTGTCCTAGGTTCACCTCAGCTCCATCAGCAGAAATATCTGGCACTTTACATGGCGTTTTCTTTGGAGGAGGTGGTCTTCTGAGTCCTTGAGAAGCAGAAAGAGGGATTGCAGTGTTTCAGCAACAAGAATTTGGCTTTTCTCCTAGTTAGGGGCTGGACTTCCGCTTCTTTTTTGCCCTGTCATAATTTAAACTCACTGGCTCATTCTCAAGCTCAAAGTGTGAAATGTACTCCACATGCAGGGCACTACTCTGGATGCAGGAGATGGGAGTTCAGATCCTTGGCCTCTCAGGAGTATAGTAGTTAACTTTCAGCAACATACTGGTGTTGCTTTGACCTTCCTGTCCCCTATATCGGCTACATGCAAGCTGTTTTCTTTAGCCTAACAAAGGGGACCTTTAAAGTTATGTAAGAGCTGAGAATGCTAAGAGGAGTGAGCTGCTTAGCATAATTCTTGGCCTGAGAGGTGCTTTTATTTCTTGTTTATCTCCTTTGATGGCAGAAAAGATGCTTTGTCATAAACTAACCTTTTTCTTTGCTAGAAAAAGGCTGCTGGAGAAATAACAACCAAAAAAAAAAAAGATTTTCAAATATTACTGATATGTATTGTACAGTGTCCAGCTTCCAGTCATCTCTTTCTTGGTCTTAACTTGAATTTGCAAGGTCAGATTGTTGCATATGCTTCCTATTTGCACCAGTGATACATCTCAGTGTTATGAAAGCTGGCTGAAAACCAGAAGCAGCAGGACAGACTCTAATTGCAGTTGAATGTGTGTCCACTGGAAGTAAGTGGTCACTTCCCTTTCTTCATGGGGACCTAGATATCAGAACCACTTTTAGTTATCACAATCACCATGTTTGGTGTAGCTGTGCTTTTTATCATAGGGTATACTCAGACAAAAAGGGCCATTGAAATACTTAACTTCTGCTTGAGCTAGCGTGAGAGAGCAGACACAGGCCAAAAGTGCCTTCTGGTTTCACATAGCTAATAATATGCTGAAGTTACGCCTTTCCCTATTGCTGCTCCATTTCTCCTGGAAGACTGAAAAGTAGTAAGCCACTTAACTGAAACCGCTGCTCTAATCTACATGCAGTGTTTACATTATCTAAAACATGCTACCATTAAAAAACCCCTTTGTTCTGGGTGTGGGATGGTGACAGCTGCTTGCTTCTCGTCTGTTCCTAGTTCTTGTATCCCAGCCATGACATCAACTGTTATAATCCCTGCATGCAGCAATTTCATTTTACCTCAGACTTCTTTATCCATTACAGGTGTTCGCACAAAGAGAAGAAATAGAGCTCATTGCAGTAAAATTGTCCAAGGTCAAATCAGGTTTGAAGATGGCTCAAAGAGGCTTTTTATTTTGTCCTCAAATGCAGTTTCATGCTGCTTGGTGTACATTGTTTGTACACAGAATTCTACATTTTCCATGGAAGTGAGCGTTGGGAGTAATTTCATTTGCAGAACCCACAGGCTAGTTTTTTGCTAAATAACATTGCACAGTGTGGTTCTGAAATCGCCTGCTGCTTTGCATCCTTTTTAAATGTTATGTGGTCTGTGACTTTTGTTTTGCAACAGGAAAGAATTAATATAAAATCTCTCTTGAATTGATATAAAGTTCATTCTTTCCTGAAGTTTAAACAGATGGGAAGCTGAAGCACTAGCCTCCTTAGCACGGTTACATGTTCTGGAAGACAATGGAGATGTGTTTCTCTTACACTCTGGTATCTGTATCTGCTTCCAAATGGTTCCACACAATGAGCTGTGCTGGATGAAGTGCTAGACCTGTCTGAGTGCATTTCTTGGACTTGTGTTACCTTCTGGAGCCTGCATGTTACAAAGGACATAAATGTTGATTCTAGAAGCAATACTCACGCCTTTTATTTTATGGGTTGCTAGTGTGAAAATTACAGCCTTTGCTGCAAAGGTATTTCAGGGTGCCATGTACTTAGCCTGCTCAAAATTTCCCAGTTTTAATTTTTTTGGAAAACCACAAAGGTTTAATTTTTTAGGTGTGGCAAAACACGTAAGTTACTTTATATTAAAAACTAGGTATATAGGGTTTTCTTAAGATTCTTGACACTTCAAAACGTCAAAATGGAGAGTTTGCCCATTCTCCTCTTCATCACCTCTACTCTTGTGCCTTTCAGAATTTACTGTCTCAAGAATATCTAGTGAAACCTGATTCAACAGCATCTATAAAAAATTTAAGAAAACAGACATTGTGGGAAAATCTAATTGATGTAGCTGACTGAGGAGAGAAACCCTGTCTTTTTACTAATTGCATCTTCAATTTTTATAATATTCATACATGGATTTTATCTCCTACCTTCCAAGATAACCTAAGGACTGATCTTTGATCTGTTCAGCCAACACATAGGATCATTTGCTACCTTCCTGTGTAAGGCAGCACTCCAGCTGCAGCAGCGTGTGGCTCCAAGTGGGCCACAGGCCAAATATCCAGCCTTGAGGAAGAGTCTGCAGCTTGCCCTGAGCATTGTGTTACTTTTGATGCTTTGTTAGCAATATCTAAGCTTGCTACTTTACAGATAGCTCATACATGCCCACACTAGCTGCAGTGACCACAGTAGAGTGCTATCTGCTGTTTCTCTAATTTTTTTCTATCCCTCTCTGTGATCCCCTCGGCTAAAAATAGGTTAAGATTCTTGCATTAAAAATAGAAAAACAAAAGCTATGTGCACATCTATATATTTTATTAAAATAAATCAAATATAATGAGGGTAAAAACATAATGAGGGTGAAAACACCTTGCTTTTTTTAGCCATTTTTCCCTAAGCTTCTCTGTCTAGAACACAATGAAATAGGCAAATATGGGTTATATATCTATCAAAAGATTTTGGTAATATTGTAAACCATAAGAATGAAGCTTGTCTAGACTTTTTCTTTCTAATCAATGGGATCTTGAGATAAAATTAGGGTCTTAGATTTTAAATATCCTCATTTTTGTTGCAATTTTTGAACATGATTTCCTTATTATGTCTGTTCCCTCTTTTGTCTGATTCAAATGGTAAACAGAAGCCTTGCTCTAATTGGTTGCTTATCCTATTTTTAATTTGAAGGAGCAATTTAATCCTTCTGAATTACAGAAGGGGCAAGCAACTCCATAAACCTGAGTAATGAGATTTGTTAAGCATTATTTCATCATGAGGATCTTTCCTAGAACACTTTTCTTTTCCAGAAAAATATTTGATTAAAACATGATGGGTGAAACAGTATGCTGATTCCCAAATCCTGAGAGGTTCCTCCTCCTATGAGGTTTTAAATTATTTCACCTCCCACTAAGATGAGCATTAGAGAAGGGGTATGACATGGTTTGCCAAGATGTGATTAAAGGACAAGGTACAAGACATACCAGTTGTTCAAAAGTAGTGTTACAGTTTTGAGATCAGGCACCTTAGACAGTCTACTGTTTAATAATGCATGTTGCATCTCTGCTTTTATTAAACATGGGAATAATAACAGTCAGATCTGTAATTCTCATTATTGACTTGAATGAACAACAGTCTGTTTTGAAAGGTTATAAACAGACCTATTTGGATTACCCTACTTTTTTGTTTTTCAAGAAAAAACAGATGTGATTTAACAGATTTATAGACACAACATGGGTATATAAGCTGGGTCTATGAAATGACAAAAGACTTGCCAGCAAGTGGAGTAAGTTTCCATTTAAGCATCAAGTGGGGATAAAACTAGCAGCATGAGGTGGCCACAGGCCTGAACTGGATGTCCAGCCCAGGCCTGCAGTGGAATGGTGAGAAGTCCTTCCAGTGCCTCTGACTCTTTCAGGCTGCTGTTTCCTGCTCATCCTGCCTCTGGCACCACCAGCAGGGACAGCCTGGCATTTGTCATGTCCTTGCTCTGCCTTAAAAGGATCCAGGAGAACTTGTTGTTTGTGAACTGCTCCCCATCTCTCCTCCACCCAGAGTCTTCATTATATATGTGACCTCTGGGCAGCTGCAGATGTGCTGTCCAAGTGAACATGTGTCTCAAGGGAATGACATTTGCTCACCTCTGATATGCCGAATATTATCTCCAGAAAGTGTCCTGTACTGCAGCTTAAATTCACAAATTCCTGCTGGCTTTGTTGTCTTTGCTGATGCCTTTAGGGTCCAAGCCTCAGCAGCTGATGTTTTGTGGCTTTGACGTTCTGAACAATGTGTTTTGCCAGCCATCTAATGTCATATTGTTCCATTGAAGGCACCAGATGCTGCAACTTGAGAACCTAACTACTTCTTCACTTTACTGTATAGGATGATCAGTCTTCACCTTTGGTTGGCCTCCAGCAGAACAGCAACATTATTCCTCTAGGCATCAAAAAGGTAATGAATGCCCTTCAACTCCTTAATGCTTTTTCTTCCCTGTCTCAGTTTCCTGCACCAGACTACTAATGTTTGAGTTCCATAGGTGATGTTGACACCAATGGAGGTAACCATGACACTTCAATTAATAATGTCCCAGGATCTGGATCTGGTTTTCACTAGCTCAGGGATCCTGCAGCTTTTTTTCTTTTTACTCCATTTGTAGTTGTGAATTCTTTTTCATTCTAAAAATGGAGCCCACAGCTTCTTCTGGGGAAAAGACAGAGGAAGAGCTGAGACCCTATTTTATACACCTTCCAGGTTAGATTTGTAGAGTATATGGTAATTTTAAAAGCTTCCATCTTTAAGACCATCTAAGGGCGCTGGCAATTTTCTAAATAATTTCTAAACGGCAGAACCAATTACATGGTATTAGTGTTTGCATAGCAGTATTAGATATTACAAAATCTTTGAGCCTCTTTTGGATAAAATTAAGTTTTTTGTTTGGAAAGAACCCTTGTTTTGAAATTTAGGGTAGTGGATTTGAAAAAAAAATTTACATGTTATCTCCAAAATAAACTTACCCTCTTCAACACAATTCTTTCTTCCTTCAGTAAGGAATGAATTGTTATTTTACTCTTCTGTGTTAAATATTTGTTTACACCCATTGGGGTTCTGCATGGTTTAGAGGAGGTTCCTTACTTGTTGAAAAGGTTTTGTGCTCAGAGAATAAACTTCAGGCAGGGGGACCGGTGAGGAGATCAGAAAGGCCACTGAGGCTGTTCAGCTTTGTAATATCAGCAAGTATATGTTGTAACTTTGCCATATCAACTTGGGAAGCAGAAGAGAAAAGATGCAAGTTCACATCCTGGCAAATACAACAATTTAGGAGGAATGTTAGTTCGTTAATATTTAAATGCAGTTCTCAATAGTTTATGTGCAGCACAATTCAGTTGTGTGGTCCTGGCTGCTTTCAGAGAGGCAGACATTACTTGTCGTGTCAAACCTTTTAGTCTTCACTGCATACCACAGCTCATTATGGGGGATCATAGCTTCAGGTGAGGTAACTTGATGCATTTATGCACAAGCTGGGCAAGAAATTCATAAATATTTAAAACTGATGTATATTTACTAGTGTTATATTGCATACTGAATTAGTTGTCTGGTTTGCCTGCCAGCATTTCAAAGTTTTTGTTTAATTATCATGTTATCTAAGTCTGATGGCCAATGTTTTTAATGGATTCATGCTTCTGCTCTTTCCTTCAGCTTTTCCTTAAGACCTTCTGAGCTCCTTTTTGACCCAAATGAATTGAAATCTTGTCAGCTTAGTGCACTGACAAATGGAAATAGGTGACTAATGTTGATTGTCTTTTGGTATTTCATATTCTGCTTGCCAAGAATGTCTTATGTACTGCAATAATTTAGAATCCTACACACTCAGGGTAGTCATGTTTTTCAGACTGATTGCAGTCAGTTGACAAAGAGTATCATCTTGAGCAGATGCTCACCAGTAGCCACACCTTCTTATAATTACTTAACATAAGAAGAAAAAATTAAATAAGACACAGAGGACCATTTAGTCATGTGGTCTGATCTCCTCTGTATCCTGTGTCATTAAATTTCACACACATACAAGCACAGAGAGCAGTATCCTGCATTTGGCTAAAAAGCTGTCTTCCAGAAAGGCATCTTGTCATGGATGAGGGATCTAAAACCATTAAAAATTTCTTGGTGCCTTTATTAGCTGCTCCAGTGATGTGTTGTCACCTTAAGAAGAAAAAATTTGAGCTATGTTTGAATTTGTCTGACTTCAGTTTCTACCTCAGCTTCTTGTTATGCCATTCTCCACAAGATTAAAGAGCCCTTCAGAATCCAGTATTTTTTTTCTGCATCGAGGTACTTATATGCTGCAATCAAGTCAATCTTTTTGATATGATAAACAGATTGTGCTCTTTAAGTCTCACTTAGCAGCATTTGTCTTCAACTCTCAAATCACATTTTCAGCTTTTAATCTGCCCCCTCTACTATTTTTTGACTTTTTTTCAAAACATGGGCAGGAACACAGTGTGCAAGATTGGTCTTATTGGTGATATATCCAGAGACAAAATGATGTTCCCTACTTTCTACTCCCTTGATGCGTGTTAATCCTTCCTTTTAGCAGTGTCACAGTCAGTGTTTAGGATGAGTTGGTGACTACGACCCCTAAATCTTTTCCAGTGAGTGCCATCACTCTCTCAGTACACAACACTTACAATCCTTCAAACTTATTACAGGGATTTAGCTAAAGTAGATGTATTTTGTTTGACAAGGTCCAGTTTGCCACTCAATTCAGACTACTTCACTTGGTTGCTTGGTACCTTTACCATTTTTCTCCTTTTGGGGTCATTTTCAGAGAAACATAACCATTCAAAGAAGGTTCCTTTACTTGTAGTTACTTTTTGTCATCAGTTATTTAGGCAGGGCCTACTAAATTTAACATCTGCTTTAATGTTATCATGGGGTACCACATTTTCTTTCAGACTTAAAATCTGAACCATCAGTATGCGTGTAACCAAACAAGCAATCTCATCAAAGAATGAATCTAGAGAAGTTTGATTAGACCTGGTCTTCATAAAAAAGACTGGAATTATTTCTATTAATTACTTCAAAATATTTTAAAATTAAATGTTACTCCCTTTATTATTTAGGGTACCAATGTTGGCCTGTATTTTCCTCTCATTTTACTTTCTCCTTTTTCGCTACTGGTATAAGATTAACACCCCTTTGGAACTTCACAAATCATTATTTTTATCTTTCTTAATTACTAGCAGGTTGGAGCAGTTCTTTATAATCCCCCTGAGATCCATCTACTTGTTTCTTTTGCAGCAAAAAAGTACTTATAGAACATTTAACACATCAGCACAAAACCACTTATGAACTGCATTTACTACATGGGTCAGTATCATCACTGGGTTTTGTTTTGTTCCTAACACATTTTACATCGTGTTTATCTTTAGATATCACAACCATGGATATATTTTCTTGTCTATGAACTTTTCAATTTCTGATATTGTCACCTGTAATTTATAGCAACTGTAATTAAAATAATTTCTCTTTGTTTTCCATTTTCTTTATGACTGCCACCTTTGAGTTTTTATGGTAAAATTACTGCCTTCTGTGATTGCAAAGTCATAGTCTTCTGGCCATTTAATAGAGGCTTTATGAGAGCCCCTTTTCTGATGTTCACATTAACTATGTTTTTTCCTTTTCAGCTGTCCCTACTGTTTTTTCTCAGTTTAGGGAAATTAGCTCTTTTGAAGCAGCAGAAATACATAGTTTTGATTTGGGCTGTCTTTCATTTACCCATGATGAATACAATCAGACCACAATTGCTTGTTCCCAGGCAACTACGAACTCTTAATTTAGTGATATCAACCACTTTTATCTATCACAATGCTGTTCAAATACTTATCTCTTCCAGTGTAGGATATCTATTGGGCTACAAAATTGCCTTCTCCAATTGTACATGTTATTAATGGCTTGGTAGAATCCGCTGTTAAGCTACAAAAGGGCTACATTTGTTTCCCTGCAAATAAGAAAAATTAGGATACTACATGTGAATAAATGTTTAATTCACGTGTGAATATTTCACTACTTCCAAACATCTTTGTCAAACTTTAATCAGGAGTGAATTTTAAGGGAAGGCATAAATTTTGGGGGCATTGGTAGTTAATTTTTGGACACTTCCAGACCTTCTTGTGACAACAGCACTCAAAAACAAAGCTTGTTTACCTTTTTCTTTTAAAAGGTAGTAATTGGGTGGAAATTTATTTTAAGATATAGTAATTAGAAGGAAATAAAGGGATGAGAATTAAGAAGGCCTATGTTGTGCTGAACGAGGCAGGTGTCCTGGGATGAACTGGAACAGGGATGCCAGCCACAACTCATCCCTTAAAACTTGGTCTGTTCAGCTTGGAGAAGAGTAGAATGAGGGAGGACCTCATTGCAGTCCACAGTTTACTCGTGGGGGGAAGCAGAGGGGAAGGCACTGATCTCTTCTATGTAGTGACCAGTGACAGAACCCGAGGGAATGGCCTGAGGCTGTACCAGGGGAGGTTTAGGTCGGATATTAGAAAAAGGTTCTTCACCCAGAGAGTTGCTGGGCATTGGAACAGGCTCCCCAGGGAAGTGGTCACAGCACCAAGCCTGACAGAGTTCAAGAAGCGTTTGGACAATGCTCTTGCGCGCATGGTGTGATTCTTGGGGTGTCCTGGGCAGCGGTAAGAGTTGGACTTGATGGTCCTTGTGGGTCCGTTCCAACTCAGAATCTTCTGTGATTCTGTGAATATTGCCCTCGGTGGGCGGCGATGCTGGCAGGGAACTGGACGAGCCCTGCTCAGGGCCGCCTGCCTGCGGGGGAGCCTCGCAGCCCCGACGAGGGCTTTAAGGCGCCGGGTCAGGCTTTAGAGGCAGCGAAACAAACCCGGTATCACGAGCAGCGAGTGCCACCCCCCGATTTGGCAGTGAAGGCGGCCCCCGGGCGTGCAGCCCCCGGGCATGAAGCCCCCCAGCATGGCGCTGTACCGCGGCCCGTGGCCCCCGCTGGCAGCCGTGGCGGGTCGCCCTGCCCCGCGGGAGGGGCGGCCCGGCGCTGCCGAGGGTATTTATAGCGGCCCGGCGGCCCGGGCGGCGCGGAGGCTGCGGGCGCGGCAGCGGCCAGGGCACAGCGAGAGTGGCCCCCGCTGCTCTCCGGTCGCCGAGCGACGCCGGGATGGAGGGTAAATGCTGGTGGGGCACAGCCGCCTTGTCTCTCTCCTGTCCCCGCTGCGGGCGGAGGGGCTCGGGAGAGGCTGGGAGGGGGGAAGCGCTTCGCTCTCTGCCCCGCTCGGGGCTTTTAACCCTTTCCTCGTCCTGCGGAGGCTCCTGCAGCCTCCCCAACACGGGTATCCCCGGGCTTGGCGAGGAGAGGGGCCTCGGGGCAAGAGGAAGGAGGCAGGGTCGGTTCGCAGCCCAGGTGTACGGCTGCCTGCTGGGGATCTACCTGTAACCTCCTTTGGCTACAGTGCAGCAGTAGCGTAGCCAGGATGGTTTAGTGAGGTACAGAGTTTGCAACAGTTGTCATCAAAACGTTGAAGAACAGTATTTTTTTGTTGAAATAAGTGATCTTTAAAGAGGGGTACCTTTAAATTAAATTTTTTGAATTTTTTTTCATCAGGTATCAGAATAATATAGTGATATATAGCAATATAGTGCTTTGCTTTGGAACAAACGGTTTCAGTAAGGGAGAAGTTAATCCTGTTTTATAAATGCATTATCAAGTTCTTTACCCGCATGAAGAGGAAGACCTTGCAGCATTAATGAAAAGTAAAAGTTAACTGTATTCTTATGAAAGTTGGGACTGTGGACGAACTATGGCTAATACAATAATGACACTGCTGGAGGAGCTTAGAAAATGCAGAGATTAAATTTGCGAGGTTGAGAAAGAAGGAAGTCCTTGGTCTTGTGAATGGAAGCTGATTGCAAAGTCAGAAAATAGTAAAAGTGTTTGCAGATGGCTCTCCCCCTCTCCCACAAGATCAATATTCTTGATAAGAATTTCTTCACTTATCTCAACTTGTGACTCTCTTATGAAAACTGTCAAAAAAGACTTGAGGCCAAATAAGTGTCTTTTATATTTTACCCTAAACATGGATGAAACAGTGAAAAAGCTTTTATTCCCAGGTTGAAAAGTCTCCTCTTATGTCCATGGGATGATCCAAATTATTAGCACTATATTGTTCAAAAAGTCTCTGAACAAAATCATATATTTGAAAGAAAACTCCAGAAACTTAATATTTTACAAACAGTGGATCACTTTTGCTTTATTTGATGTAAATGGAATGAGCATTGTAAAGTTATATGACAGTTCTGGTGTGTAGTAAATATGTTCTGGTGCCCATAGTAGTTTAAGGCTGTACTGTAAAGACAGCTGTACTATGTGAGTAGCAGGGGAAGTACTGTATGAGTGGCAGCAGCTCCAAAAGTCATTTGCCTCAGATGCAGCTTTTATTTATATCCTCTGCCAAAACAACACCAAAGATATGCTGCCAGCAGTCACCAAGACCGAGATCCTGGTGGTTTAGGTGGGTTGTAGTGTTCTTGTTCTAATATTGCCTGTCGTACGCTACCAAAAGCCCTAATTTTCTTCCTAATTTCCTCCTAAAACCAATGTAAAACAGAATGTGTCTAATGGTAACGTGATCTCCACCCTTGTTGCTGTGGGTTTTCTAGTCCCTCTACGTTATTCATGAGTAGCATCTGTTATTTCTCTGCACTTTCCCTCTCATGAGGAGTTCTTTACTCTCACAGACCTCTCTCCTTTTACTTTGGTGATTTGCTGTGTTTTCTGTCCGGTTCTGTCTGGTGAATGAGCTTCACTTAAGTGGGATGGTGAATGAAGTTAGGCTGCATTGTAGCCTTCTCTATAAGCTCAAGTTATGGTAGAGATTTGGCTCTGTGGTTCTTGAGGTTGTACAACTTTGCTGCCTGCTGAAATAGTTTTTTTTTTTTATAAGCAAATGTGATTCCATTGTTAAAACCAAACCTGGGCTGATGGGTGCAGTTCTCCTTTCGGTACTGATATTTTGTGCTCTTAGCTTTTAAAGTTCTATTGTAAAGCATCTGGGAGAGAGACTGAAGGCACCTGCTTGTTGCAGCACTAGCATTGTGTTTCCTTTGCACAGCTGGAGCAGCTGGCAAAGTGGGCACAGTTGGAGTGGAGACTTGGATGTGCAGAGAGTTAACACTTGCAGTAGCTGCTGTGGTGAGCACAGTGGGAGCACTCTGAGGGGTGACACTCTGGGTTCTTTTCCTTGGTGTTTTTTTTTTTTTCTTTTCTGTTTTAAACCTCCTCAATGTATCTGTAAGTGACCACTTGAATTTCATCTTGCTGATTGCTAGTTGAGCCTAATTTCTCTCAGACATCACCATTGTCCACAAGGGAAGCCTTAATGACTGAGCAGGCATGAGTAACAGGATTTTTTTTTTTGGCTATGCTTCTATTCACACAAAAGACAGCAAAATCCCATTAATGAGAGGAAGCCAAGTTATAAATTCCTACTCCTAGCTGCAGAAAGGAATCTTCATTGCATATATATTTTATTCATTTGGCATCAGGGTGGTTTTCCAAGGTTGATTTGGCGTGGAAAAAGCCTGGCAAATTCTGTATTTGGAGAAAAAAAATAGATAAGCTGTTTCCTTGTGGGGCATAAGTCTGAGTGTATTAAGCAGAGTTTCAAGCAGGTTGCTAGCTCATCAATACAACGGAGTCAGAGCTGGCAATCACAAGAGGAAGGGAGCAGCCAGAATTTGTGCAGTATGTTGCTTTTTAACTTCTGAATTGCTGGTGGCTCCGTGTGTTTATGGTATGAATGGGGAGTTACGTGGCTCTATGCCACCAGCAGATTGGAGAGGTGAGTTGGCAAACATTTCCTGTGAGGTGTTGCCATGTTGCCATCTCAAACAGCTGTAATGTGAAGCGTGGTAAAACGCCCTGGAAATTAGGGTGATTTTAGGGCGCTGGTAATATGACACTCAGGTTAGTATTTTGGTCAGAGAAGGGGGATACTAACTCTCCTGTGTCTTAAAGTCTGATCTGATAAAAGAGGTACTAGGATCTTTGCTAATATCACTTCATCAGAGGAAGGGAGACATCGTTTTGCAAGAAATGAAGCTTGCATCAAATAAAACCATTCTGTTTAAATGCATTCATGGTGCTTTAAAATTAATAAGAATTTTCTTGGCAGTTAATGAACATTTAGTGAAGAAGCTTAATTTGACGTTTGAAAAGTTCAATAAATAATTTTTCTTTCTTGATTAAGGCATCTTTTAAACTGTCACTTATACAACCAGGAATTGTCACTTTTTAATGCATTAGGAGATCTTGTTGCATACTGATTCAGCTATTATTGCCTATTAAACAGTTTAGATTTTGTGTGCCTTAATTTCCCTGCTCTTGACTATTTTAAGCTGCCTGCTTCTTTAAACATCATTTATATTTGCATAAGCATTTATTACATATTCAAGACAGAAAAAATGGACACATTGACATACGTGTCTTTGTATTTCTGACTTGCTTCCACTCTGTGATCCAATTTGATCCAGTTTTTTATGCTTACCCCATATGTTTATGGAAACTACCTCTCCAAGCTTTGCAAAAATCAGAAGCTGAACTTCTTATGGCCTCTTTTGCTTTGTCTCATGTCACAAACTGCAGAGGTTGTAGGAGGTAGTTGTTGGTAAAGCATTGAAAAGTCAAGGATACTGAGCAGGACATGGCTAAATTTGGGCCATTTCTCCCCTTTTTTGCTCTCCCATCTGTGCACACAAGTAATCTAATCTTATTTTAACATTACTGGGGTTTATACATGTGCAGTGAGGGAATAATTAATTGAAAAGGCAAATTGTTGTTGCTTTGTGGCATGTCAGTAGTGGTTGTTTCTGTTGATAATTACTGTCAGGCCTTGTCCAAGGGTAATAAAAGATGTCTTTGACCTGATTCAAATGTATGTATGTCAATCTCTGTTACCATTTCTTGAGTATATGCGATCTTTATTTTTTTTAATGAAAAGCTTGTCAAGCGTCAGCAAATAGAATTGTCTTTTAAAGTAAAAGTCACTGGACCAGAAGCTTTTCAGTGCCATGAATGTGGTGAGAAATGTGGTTCTTAGTGACCAAGGTCTTTTGTCAGCAAAGTAGCAATGACTCTACAAAGTAGTTGGTTAAATCTAGAAAATTTGGAAGAGCTTGTGGCTCTAAAGTTTAGCTATCTCTGCCCTTTGTCACATCTTATCTTATGTATGCTGAAAAACCTTTTAAATATGATCTTATCCATTGGCAAATGTCAGGGTTTCAACAGGAAAGATTGTCTTTAAGTGGCTTGGCATCCCTCTGCTGGTTAGACTGTAAGACAGCTTGCAGTGTCTCATTAAGCTGCTTAAACTAATTTTTCTCAAGCAACCCTACTCCATTGTTCAGGGATTATTGAGCCCTCTTTGGGGCCAATATGTCATGTTAAAAAGCTCTGGCACCAGCCTGAAGGGGAAAGAGCAAGTGACAAATGCTGTATGTACCTGGTATTTGGTTGCAGTGCTAATGCTGAGGTCAAATGACTGATTTAAGTTTTGGCAAAGTCAAAAAAACCAACCAACCAAACCCCAAACAAAATAAGGTATTCATTTCCTGCCTTCAGTAGAGGGAAAATGGAAGACCTGAGTGCAATCAGACAACAAGGTGGTATGGTGGCTCTGTTTGGGTCTCTTTCAGCTGCCTTGCTGGGATTACAGTCTCATTGCTGAGCCCTTGCATGCACAGTAGGATCAGATCTGTTCTCTCACCAGGCACCATCCAGACTGATGCTCTAGCAAAGGACTGCTAGTGTCTTCTGCTGGCACCTGCCAGTGCCATGCAGCAGCCTGGCCTCTTGCAGCTCAGGAGTGGTTTCCCAAATCAGGTAGTAAACCCAAGGCAGGCACAACCTGAAGTGGCGTGTCCAGAGCCCCGCTGGATCCCTCCTCTCAGTGACCGATGTCTGCTGATGTTACCAGCAGCATTATAATAGCCTGGGCAAGGCAACTTACTGCATTTTGAAAGTGCATTGAGCTGCTTTAAACCACTTCTACATTGAACTGATAGGCTAATAAATTATGAATATCTATTAGGAACTAGTTCAGAGAACCTAGTGGGCTGGAAAGTTACATCCTGATTAGCTATGCACCAGCTTCCTCATGTTAGTAAATAAGGGCGTATCTCAGAGTTATGTTGTAGACATGAGTTACAGCAATTGGAAATCCTTTGTAGGAAGCAGAAAACATGGAAATGTTTATGATATGAAAAAGTGAGAGGAAAAGACTTGTTTTGACAGTAACTTGAATGTAGAGGTAAAACTTTCTAAAATGAAATTTAGACTTTTCATCTATTTCTACATTTTAACTTGCATCAAATCCCAAAAAACTCAGTTTTAGTAAATTACTGCCTGCTTAGTTGATTTTTGAAAGACTGGAGCTAAAAATTTATTTTATATTATGACAAAAAATATAGTTCTTGCATGAAATTGCAGGCTGTCAGGAACCCTTTTAAAACAAGTTGCAGAACTTCCATTTGAAAAAACCCCCGACTATTTGTGTTTTCATTTCACCTTTTCTTTCCATTGGGAACTAGAAAAATCTCGGGGATTCTGTATGTTCTATGTGGGTCACACCTATATTCATCATTTCCGTCTGAACTCGGCCTCCTGAAGTTAACTTTGCTATCCCATGCACAGTACCGTTGACTGACTTGGATGTTGCAGATTCAGTCACTTTCCCACAGAAAAAGGAACATTCATTAGATGTTCATCATCAATACACAACTTTTAATTAAAATAAAAGGAGTTTTGTTCCTCAGATAGTTCCTACACTCTTAGCAGGTGTTAAGAGTTATGACATTGTGAGCCAAAAGGATCTCATTGGGGTCAGGGAGTTGGGATTTCCATTTCATAGTTGGCATTTGCTGTTTCTCAGTTTTGCATCAAGGTAAATTCTGATTCTCCACAGCCTTTCTTCCTAATTGGAAATGTTACAGCATGAATCATTCCCGCAGTTACTTGGTTAGGGCATTGTAGAGTTGTTACAAAAAATTAACTTCAATTCCTGAGATTTGGCTGCATAAAAATGTTTGAATATTTTTTAACTACTTGCCTGATTTTTTTTCTTTTTTTTTTTTTTTTAAGCAAATCCTGCCTAGGGCAGCACAATATGACATGTGAGCATTGAACTCAAAAGGGTGCCCCCTCAGAAGTCTGGAAATACCTCTGAAAGCAGGACCTCTGTCCTAGTGTGGACCTCACATTCCCTGTCAGATATTCATTGCTGGGTCTCCTCTCCTCATTTCATTCTCCCAACCCTTCCTTTAGGAAAGGGAAATTCAGGTGTGGGATGGAGAATAGGACCCATTTGTTGTGGTGTTGCCGTTCAGTGCTAGCAGTGTGCTCAATGAGTCTATTCAGGGGTTTTGGAGCCCAGACACAAGCACTTTTGTTTTGGTTAGGTTCTGCTCTATAAAGGTCACATTTGCCTTTCACAGTCAGAGGATTCCCATGTGGGGGTGGCTGTTGCAGACCTTCTGAGGGGAAGCACACAGCTTGTTCTCTATCCACAGGCCTGCTCCATAAACCTGCAAAACAAGAATATGTAATATAGGGGGAATTGTATAAGCCCTACCATACTCATACCTACTTTTTTTTTTTTCATATGGATAGCTTTTCCAGGACAACAAGTCATGTCATATACTGGATTTTAAGAAAACTACATTTCCTTTACTTTGCAACAGGCCTGGGAAATCAGTTTAGGAAGAAACAATGTATTTTTGCCTTAAGACTGGAGTGGCTTTACTTTATTCATAAGAACAGAAAGCAGTGATTAAAGAAAAAATAAGTGTCTTTAAAGATTATTTATACCAAGGGACTCAAATAGCTGCATAGTGTGGGACAAGTATGTGTTTTAATGCTTTGATACATGACATGGCACCACAGTAATTCATTAAACATGTTGGTGTGGAGTCTTAATGCTGAAGGCACTTGTTTTCTTTTGCTGGACACACTGAAAGAAGACCAATGACTAGATCATACAGAATGAGAAATTTAATTTTTTTTTTCCGATTAATGCTGGCAATTACTACTGCATTTGTTACAAAGCAGAAATAGGCCTTTGGTCAAAGCCAGCTTTTTGCATTCCCTTGAATAGTCAGTGGTGCTAATGCAGTATAAACTGAACAGGATTTGGCTCTGGAATTCAAGCACAAGCTACTCTTTCACAACAACCCCCTTCTGTTTCCTCATTTGCCTTGTGAGCAGTAAATCTTTCTGGTCATTTCATGCTACTCTCCCAAATATTGTTAAAATGGGCCAAGTACAATGCTTCAGTTGCTTTTTGTAGTGCAAGGATTTAGCAGTCAAATACGGAAACACAGATGAAGCTTTTAAAATATATGGTACTACTTATATAAAGATATAGAAACATCTGAAAAAATGTTTATTTTTTTCTGTGCATTATTCCAACTCCAATTAATTTATGTTTGCTGCTGAGAAAATCATATTGATCATAAAAATGAAATGCTGGTTGGAAACCCTTAGGCTTCTGTAATAGAATATTTCTTCCAGGATGAAATATGAGAATTATGAGCTTGATTTTGCTGCTGCTGAAGCCAGTGGCTGAATGCCCAATTGCCTTCGACTGGAGCAGGGTTGAGTCTTCTCTTTTGCTGAAGGATGTCTTAAACAGTCAGTAATTCTTAATCTCTGTGTTAAAGCTCTTCCATTTGCTAAATTTTTAGTTCTTTTTGAAGCCTGGAGCCATTTGGCTGAAGTTGTATTTGATGTATTTTCTGGAAGTCTGTTTTCTGAGTCTGCTTCAGAGTGTGTTTCTGTATTCTCAAATAGGAAAGAACATATTTATTACAGCCACATCTCTAGATGGTTTCCCTATCATATTTGAAAACAAAAGAGGTACATGTGGCAAGATGCTGTTTCTATGAAGTGGGCTTTCCCACTTCAAAGAAAATGATGTTCCTTCAGTGCAATCAGGTGTGTTTGAGACAGATATGTAAAAGGCACAATTTTTTTTTAATGGAAAATAGTGTTGTGAGCATTTGATGAGTGATTTTATTTTTTTTCTTAAGAGACAATGTATCATCAGCATACTGTGTGTTTCTTAGCTTGGATGCTGAGCTCTGAGAATGTGTTAAAGTCATCTATTTAACTGTGACATAGAAAGTGAACCTGGAATCTTTCTGGAGGTTCATCTATCTAAAGCATAATAAATTGGTCATTGGCCTCTTTTTAAAAATGTGATAAAGGAGAAAATGTTGTGGAATTTCAGAGATGTATGATCTACTTAGTTTTCTTCTTCAGGGTTTTACTGCAACCAAGACGAAACACATTAATTTTTTGATAAAGAATAGTGTGGTCATCTCATAAGAACTCCAGGATTCAGACAGTTATGAGTAGAAGATTAAGTATCATCAATTGCAGAAAGATCATGAGGGATGAGAAGAGTGTATGTATCCAGTAGTGCTTTCCAAAACCTGAAGACTACCTCAGAAAAATGTGTGTGCTTGGGGTTTGATTTAGTGTCTGATTGTGAAAGAATTGTTTCTGCTAATTTCAAGTAAGGATCTTATGGTATATTCCAAGGTAGAATTTGCAACAAATTCCGATTGAAATTATAAGTGATAACCAAAAAAATATTGAGGAAATGGTAAGTAATTGCAAGGAGTATTATTCCATGAAATATGGGCAAAGTTATGACCTCTTTGCTGGAGCTTTACAGAGGTAAAATGATGTTGGAATGAAGGCTGTCTTTCATCTCTTCCGTCTAATTTCTCTGCTTTGCCTTTCTTTTATAGACTGTGCCCAAGTTCCAAAACAGATGTGGGGACTAAGGGTAGACAATCACCCATTTTCCAGAGTGTATCTTCTTCCTCAGGGTCCACAAAGCATCCTAGGGAGACTGTAAAACTGTGTGTAGAGGTGAACAGACCTGCTTCAAATAGAAAGCTGTTAGACCTATGGCTCAGTTCCCTAAAGACCTGGTAGAAAAAGTAATGTAAAGTTCTGCTTTTGCAGAATTCCTGTAAAAAGATCATTGTAAAGTCATGGAAATACTAGTATCCTGTCTCTGTGCAAAAGTGATAGGAACAGGGCTAAGGGAGTTACCAATAGAAGCCCTTTTCACAACTCTGCTTCTAACAGACACCTGACAGTTGAAGGAGAACAAAAAAACCCAAACCAATCAACCAAACAACAACAACAATACCCCAAACAAACAACAAAAAAGTGTTAAAGAATGAGTGAGTTCTCTTGCTCTACCATCTATTCTGCTTGTAACCAAAGGAAGTATCAATAACTGTGCTCTGCAATAGATATTAATTTCCCACATAGTTTGGTTTTTTTTTTTCTAGATCCTGTTCTCTTTTTCATAGAAACAAAACACCTTTGATATATGTGGAGATCATAGACTCTCCAGGTGATGTTAAGGTTGAAATTCTTTTCTTCTGTTTTTGTTAAACTCTGAACAGTACTTAAGGCAGCTATTTATGCATCAAATAACGAAGTCTCGACACAAAATTAGTCTCTGTTCTCTCTGTCCAAAGCCCTGATGCCTTCCATTTCCTGGTAATACCCAGGGGTTTTAAGTCTTATAAAGCTGATCTACTAGCTTGTGTTTCCAGAGATAAACATCTAAGACTTTTTCAAAGCTGCAGTTTCTTTGCAGTGCCTCTGCTGTGGTGTGCTGGAAAGCATGATGAGAATTGATATTTTTGATGCCTGTGATTTTCCCTCTTTGCCTGTTGAAGATTTAATACTGTTTGCCTGCTTGTTTTCCATCTGTCCCATAAGAACATTTATGCCTTTCCTATAACAATGTGCTGAAGCCTACTCTGTTCAGGAAAATTTAATATACTGCCCATTTGGATTAAAAATAGGAGTAATTTCAGAAATGCATGGAAGAGGCGGGTGGGGTATGTCATTTTTGTTGGCAGCATTATGGGAAGTGTGAGGTCCCATCTCATGTTAGAATTTTATCTTGTTTGTCATATCTCTCCTGATAAGTCAAAGTGAACTGAATAGCTTCTCTGAGTCACCAGAAAATAAAAGCTCTCAGGATTAGCAGGGTTTCTTTCAATCAATGAACCTTGAAGTGATGCACATTTCTAAAGAGCATTGTTGTTGTTCTATGTCCTCCTGTGCATGAGGAGCTGTAATTATGATAAGCATGATGAATGTTTCAGACTACAGTGACTGGCAGTCTTCTGGAAATTCAGTTGTTTGTTTAGACCTGTGACAGAGGCACCTGTCTTCTCTACTTTGTAAGTGGAGCAAAATGTAAAGCAGTAAGATGAAGTTGTTATTTTGGGCATAGAACTTTTTCCACACACTCCAGCCTTGCACCATCCTCAATGTAAGTGAAGACGACCCATGGTGGCAGTGCTGCCTGGCTTTATGGATCTCAGCTATTCTAAAGCAAGATCAGTGAACAGATACTTCCTGTAACCCAGATAATTTGGCTACAGTAGTTACCGCTTCTCCTTTCATCGTGATACTGTTTCAAATATCTATTCCCTTGATATCTCCAAATGTCTCAATTTCATCTTCATCCTCATGTTGATGAAGACTGGAGTCCTGATCTTGCCATATGAAATCAATACATGAAAGAGATACGTAGTTGTCACTGTTGGCCAGTGTCTTATAAGCATCTTGGGTGTGCTCTCAGGGGAAATGTAAAGGAGGAAGTGAAAATGTGTTCATGGAACACATCAGGAGAGTACATCTCCTGGGTAAAGGTGGGGGAGGGGAAAGAGATCATCACGGGAGAAGGGAATAAACAAGATAATCTGCCCAGCAGATTATTGTAATTAGTGACTGAGGCCACTTCATAGTGTAAGGGCAGAAAGAAGTACAGGTGTGTGACATTGAAAGGCTTTATATTCATGGAGTGTGGGTCAGTGAAGCACTCTGCAAAGAATGCAGAAGACTCAGAGCAAGAGGACTGGCTGGTGGGAAGGAGCAGCAGAAAGATACAGGAAATACAGCTGAAAATTTTTTCATGAAATAGAGGGAGCAGAGGGATGGCTTGTGGAGGGAAACATTTTCATCTAAGAAAAATGCTCATTATCTTTCGCTGCATTTCTATTTATCCAGCTGTAACATGTTCTAAGCCAGAACTGTATTTTCCTCTGTGTTTGGAAGGTCCCTTGCATGCTTTTGTATGCTAGAGAAAGCAGTAGATACAAGTAGGCTATTATTGCCTGTAGAATAACAGTCTATGTTCGAAGTAATGCCTCGTTTTTTGGTCTGTAAAGATTCTTCCACCAAAATCAAAGATTTTTGTACATGTAAAAAGTCCATGTGAGATTTCTCAAGTTGACTGAATCTTCAGCAGTGAAAGAATACTTTTTTAGTTTATTATTTAGTTATCCTTGCTTTAATGATGACTTATTTTTCTTACAGTTGGTGTTTGCAAGCAGGAGATGCTCCAGAAGAAGAATGCTGTTTTGGTGGATGGGGTCATCTTGAATGGTCCAATAATGGACTCAAAAGCAGGAGAGAAGTTTGTGGAAGAGGCCTGTAAGATTATAATGGAAGAAGTTGTCCAGAAAGCAGATGATGTAACAGAAAAGGTAAAATCAGAGAGTGTTGTTGAGAATTTGTAGTGAAGATAATGAACAATAAATCAATTTTTTAAAAGCTGTATTTTATTGCACTCTAAGTAGCCTGAAAATTGCATCTAGTCTGTGCCTGGCTTCAAATAAAAAGACAGTCTTACAAATTAATAAAGAATATATTATAAAACCTTCCAATAACATAATTAGCATACATATCTGCCAGAAAATGATGGTGGTTTTTTAATCTCAGAATAAAAAGGTCATTTTCATTGAGATCACAAATGGCTATAGTGTTTTTCATGCTTGGGGTAGGGTGGGGTTGTGTTATTTGCTCCTCAGGGGCACTGGTGTTGGAGAAGGAAGAAAGTACCTTTCATGGTACCACTGTGAAAGGACAACATTATAAAGATTGCTATGGTTTCTGCAGAACCTGCTTAAGAGGCTGTATGGGAAGAGGTCCTGAAAATAAATCATGCTTGCCTTTAGGCGTGCACTGCTTGCTCCCACCCCTTGGCAGAATGGTATCTGGAAACACTGTGATTACAAATCCTTAGCTAAAGACAGAATTTGAGCTGCAGGCCTCTTTCTTTTCTGCCTTTCAGCATTTCCCACTCTAATGTTTATGGTTGAGCATTGCCCAAGATCCAATAAAACCAACATCCCATGAGGCCAGTTTACCGGATACATTTTCTGGTGGCATGCTGCCCTGCTATGGGAAGTTTTGTGAAAGCAGTGCTGAACGGGGTGATTACCTTGTACCTCTATAACCTCTTGCTCCTGGCTAAGCTGTTCACTGATGGTGTCTGCCCTGCTCCCCATCACTAGGTCTGTGAATGGCAAGCCCCCGAAATGCTTAAGCAGATTCTTGACCTGGAAATGAGGGACACCGGAGAATGCCACCAGAAGATCCTGCAGCTCTGCCGCGATGTTATCAAATACAGCGTCAAAACCAGTAGGAATGGGATTTTAAGCACACTTGTTCTGCATGCTAACTTAGAAATGTTTACAAAGCTCTGTCACCTTTCAGGGAACTGGGAGTGTGAATGTTTGTTTCCCTCCTGCCTATACAAGTATGCAAACAGTTGATGAAATTCTGGTCACCATAGGTTTGACTAAAATATGTAATAATGGCAAACTAATCAAAAAGTAATAAATGTAATGCCATTAGCATTAATAGTGCATTCTGTCACTTTGAAGTCTTGAGAAAGTCACCTAGACAAATGATATAAAAATCTAGCAAAATAGGCAGGAGAAGGACCTTCATGTGTGATTTCCTGCTGTCTGAGTGATGAGATTTGGAGCCACCATCATTGCCCTCATATATTCTTAGTGATGAGTACTCTCCATTTATTATTTTTCTATTTGAGCAATAGTCTTGGAGGGTGTCAATTTGCTGATAGGCAGTGGTTCCTGTTCCAGAAACCATGAGAAGAGAGCCTGCAGTGTTTCAGAGACAGTACGCCACAGCTCTGCAGGATTAGTTCTCTACAGCTAACCTTTCTGCAGCGTGTGCAGGGTAATTCAATCTTGGTGAAAAGGGATGAACAACATCTGTTCAGGAAATAGCACTGTGAATCAGTAGCTCAGGATTTCAAATGTTGTATGGCTTAGGCTGTATTTTGGTAAGTAAGAAAGACATTTGATACAGTTAGTCGAGCATTTCCAGGCTGTATTGCCTGCTAAAATCACTGTTGCTGCAAAGAAAAACTGTGAAATAATTTTGAGAGGGAGCTCATGCCTTTGAAAACCATAGAAGTGTAGTGATATTCATCTGCAGGGGGAGTGTACTAATAATATGCAGATATAATTACTGAGTTACTGGAAGGTGTTCTGTTTATCTTACTTTTGCAAATTGCCTTTGGATTATAATTTGTTACACCGTGTCACCTTAGAAAGGATGTCGTATATAAAAATATGCTGTGCAAATAGTCTTTTATTTAAATATAGACATTTATTGAAGTCCCAGATATAATATAAATGGAGCCATACTGTTCACCTGCTTTTGCAAGTAAAAATGCTGTGCTATGGATTAAAATTTAGGTGGTGATCCCTCTGTTGAATTGTGTTGTTTTTATAGGCAGCAATAGGATAGAATTTTGTCAAAATTAGTTATATCTCAGTGTTTCAAGGCAGGTAAACAAACTCTCTTAGCTCCTCATTCATTTTAATTGTGCAGCAAAATTTTCCAAGCTGTTAGACTGCCTCTTTCTCTCTGTATCGAGACTTTAGTGGGAGAAAAGGCACAGCTGCCTGGGACCAGCAGGTTCCTGTATTCTACTGCTTACCAAAATTTGGCTGAACATAGTCTGTGACTTCTCAAACCCACTGTTTAAAGTCACTATGTATACTCAATTGTCAATCCCTTTTAATTTTTGATTTATAAAACTTGTGAACAGCTCACATTCATTCTGTGCACCACTTGCATTTCCCAAGCCACATTTTGATGTTTGAAAGTGCTTATTAAATTTACTTTCAAAGGAATGTCTAACTTAAGGAAAGGACAGTAAATCCAGAGAATACCGAGAGAATGGAGTGAATTGTGGTTTGCAATGATCAGCATTCAGCTAAGAGAGACTGTAATGTATTCTCTTTTCTGGTATATCCTGTCACTTGCTTTTCATCTGTATTTTCAGATCATCCAAGATTTTTCAATCAGCTGTATGCTGGAATAGATTATTACTCATTAGTGGCTCGTTTCATTACGGAAGCGCTGAACCCCAGTGTGTAAGTGTGGTTCTTTGTCCTCTTGATGACGAATTAGCATGCTATTTGGAATAACAGCTCTTTTTTTTGCTTTCTTGCTTCTGATTTCTGTTCTCAGTGTTACAGAAGAGGTAGGAATTGTGCAAGACCTTGGGAGAAAAAACAGGCTAGTTCAGAGTGGCTGAAGATGGGGCTTAAGAGGAGAGATTTTTTTTTTCAATGCTATTAAACCTAGACTTTTACTCAGTACATAAAAATGAATTAATCAGACTTAACTTAGTTGTTGATTCCGTTGAGGCATTCTGCACAGAGTTGAATGCAGATGGTTACCTGTCTACTGTTTACTTGCAAATGTAAAGCTGAAATTTAAGTGTGACCTACATTAAGAGCAAACTCTGGTG
This sequence comes from Aphelocoma coerulescens, assembly GCF_041296385.1. Classification (NCBI taxonomy): domain Eukaryota; kingdom Metazoa; phylum Chordata; class Aves; order Passeriformes; family Corvidae; genus Aphelocoma; species Aphelocoma coerulescens. Next base: position 50,249,555 of record NC_091015.1, on the reverse strand, counting down.
TATTACTTTGAGTAGAAGTGTCAATAAGATGCTGAGAGAAACGAAGCAATTGCTCTACTGGATCAGATCCATAATGTTTTTAGTTTAGAGTCCAACTGCTGGTGGTGATCAGCTGCTGATAGATTAAGAAGAGGTGCAGGAAGCCTTTATCTAGTTTTAGCAATACTCTGTGCCATGAATTCTGTCATTTTAATACCAATTATGCTATTATTTCTCTTTAGATACACATATGAAGTGTCCCCTGTGTTTCTGTTGGTGGAAGAAGCAGTCATCAAGAAAATGATTGAATTCATAGGCTGGGAAGAAGGAGATGGTATATTTAATCCGGGTAAGAGCAGTCAAACCTCAAGATAGGTCATTATAAACTAATGCCTAATACCATTAATTCTATGAACATTGGAGTTTTATTTATTTAATCTAGGCTTATCATATGTGTTTCTAGCAATAATTAGGTGATTCTGACCAGTGAATGAATGAAAAAGGTTCTACATTAAATATAATTACATGGAAATTAATTGTTTTTAGCTGATGCCCTTCCTGATCTTACTAACAACACCAACAGCCTCACTGGAATGAGTCAGCTGACAGGCAGGGAGCTGATTTATGTGATAGACATCAACCCATGGTGTCTGAGGTTATAGATAGGTGTATCCTGCCTATGAGCTGTGGCAGCAAGAGTTTACATGACCTTAATTCTTTTGAATTTTCATAATTTTATTAAATGTTATGATTAGGCCAAACAGATATTTTTTAAGCTGCTTGATAAACCATGTTTTTCAAATGTTCTGTAAGGCAGTGTTCCAGCCCACTGCATTGAAATAATGAAGCATAATGGTGATATTCCAGATTATTCAGATAACAAATAATTAGGCTAGGTGTGAAGATTTTATATCTATTTTGGGGGTGAGAAGAGAAATTTAATGAGTACATGAGTTTATACTCCCCCTCCAAAACTGAAACAAAGTCAGTAATTATAGCCTACACGAGTGGTAGAAAAATAAATAAGCTAAAATTCCATATTTTTTAATATAAAAATGGGATGGATTTTTTTTTTTCACATAAAATTTGATGTGTATTTTTGGTAGAAGCCTTACTTTTACAGCAGAATTTCTGGCTTAGAACTTAGTGATCTACTGGGAGAAGATAAATTAATTGTCCTTTTCTCAGTTCTAGTTTTATATAAGGGTTTTTCTTACTCCTTTGATTTTGCCTTTCTAGGTGAGTAAAACCTGTCCCGAGTGAATAAAGCTTGTCCAGATCTTACCTTGCAGATCTTTCAGTTCCCACTCACTGTGTTTGGTTTTGTTTGGTTTTTTTTCCAAAGACCTTTTCCTCCCATGGTCCTCTGAGGCCTGGTTGCCCAAGAGATCTCCAGGCTCTGAGCTTGGTGTGGGCAGCTGAGCTCACACTGCTTCAGTGCAGAGGGGAAGGTGCTGTGGCAGGGTGTTCTCTGTTGGGAAGAACTTGTGCTTGGGCACAGCTCTTATTCCTCAGAAAATATCCCCAAAGCACATCCAAACAGGCTCTGTTTCCATGCCTGCTGCAGAGCCCAAGGTTCATTTTATGGATGTAGCCTTCAGGGGAGGAAATAAACTGTGATGAATGCATTGCTAGGATATCTGTGGAGTTTATTTTTCTCTTAATAGGTCAAGCAGTCAGATGCAGGGAAGGTACTCATACTGTGGCTAATACAATATTTGTATGTCTCTTTTTGCAGGTGGCTCTGTTTCTAATATGTATGCTATGAACTTAGCAAGATACAAATTTTGTCCTGAGATAAAGGAGAAAGGGCTTTCAAGTCTGCCAAGACTAGTTCTGTTTGCTTCAGAAGAGGTAAAACGAAAACAAAGAAAAACTTTTTGATCTCTGTTTTTCAATAGCTACAGAATTATATCATTTTCATATCTGATGGGGCACTGGTACACTAATTCTGACATCAGTGTATGATGTGGAATATTGGAGCTAAGTGGAGAAGTCTGATGGGAAATTTCCCTGCAGAAGCTTTCTTGCTTTCAGAAAACAAACACAGATGTTCCTGCTTTGAAAACTGCTGATGTAAGAATAGGTTGTACATGGTGCAAACCTGAAGCAGAATGCATTTGCTTTATTGTGGAGGTCTGTAGCATCTGATTTCTCACACTATAAAGTCTAGTGGGAACTGTAGGTAGGTTTTGGATGTCAAAGGCTTTTTTCTGCATGTTTAATTTGTACTAAACTGAGTACTTGTGGGCCTGTGAGATGGCTCTCTGCAGCTTCCACTCTGCCCTATGTCCGTATACAGATTGGTTGTGGTACAGAGTCAAACCCACCATATGCCTCTCAGAAAAAAATGCTGGACCTTTAGACATTTTTTCTTTAAATAATTGAAAATATGTAGCTAGTTTTTAAAGTTTTTGAATAATATCAGTCCAAAATGCCTGTGGGAAATTGAGTCATGTTCATACATTTATTATGAAGGTAGTTTCTGGAAGCTTTTTTCTCTTCCCTGTCCCTTCAATTTTAAGAGTTTATAATTTGATTAGTGAAGAGTTCTTATTAATTCTGACTCTACTGTATAAAGGCCCCAATGGAAGTCTGTACAGAACCTCATTGTATTAGAAAATACAGAGTTACTAGAATAATTTTAGCTTGGACTTTTATGCTCCAAACAGTTTGCAAATAGATGAGAGGCTGATTTTGAAGAAGCCTGAAGGATGAAGGAATTGTATAAGTTTTCCAGGATAACACATGTCTTTTGAAGCGGAGCCCACATGTCCTGAAAATTTTTTTTCCTGAAAATTGTGTGTATGAAATGACATGCCAGTTCATAATTAATCCATCATGTTACATCTTCAAAACAGTTAAGGAGGAACAAATGAGTTTGAAGCAAGTTCCATGAGTGCTTTTGAAGTGAAGCCCATGAAACTTTTATCATGAAGTAACATTTTATTTCATTGCATGGTTTAACTACAACTCATTTCTTACTCTGGAATAAGCAAATATTTAATTTCATGTCGAAAGAAATTTTAACTGACTGCCAGAATAAATTTATTTTTACGTCTTTGCTTCACCAGGAAGACCAAAACCATAAAACACAGAGCTGACCAGGAAAAATAAGTTGGTAAATTATTTGTAAGGCCATGCTTTTGATCGCTGATACTTAGTTTGATTCACACAACTACGTAATCCTTAGTACTCAATAATCATTTACTGTAAAACTGATGCTTTTAATATCTAGATAATGTGAGTATTTTCTAAGATCACTGGTGTTTATTCATCGTTATCAGGGTGCAAAAGGGCATATTCATTTCTACTTGTTTTAGATTTACCTATACTGAGTCCAAGGTACACGACCTTTTGGAAACATTTGTTCAGATATGCCATACTGAGAATGTATGTAATCAGTAGTCCACACCTGAGATAAGTACAAAAGTGCTGGTGTCATACAATCTTAGTTTTTTTATTATTGTTTTTATTTTGAGTCTTATTTAACATTTTGCACCTTTGAATCACAGAATCAAGGAAGCATTTAGGTTGGGCAAGATCTCTAAGATCATCAGGTTCAACCTTTGATTGATTATCCCCTTGTCAACAAGACCATGGCACTAAATGCGATGTCTGGTTGTTCCTTGAACACCTCCAGGGATGGTGACTCCACCACCTCCTTGGGCAAACTTCCAGTGCTTAATCTTTCCTGTGGTGAAATTCTTATTGTCCAACTTGAACCTCCCCTGGCACAGCTTGAGGCTATATCCTCTCATCCTTTTGCTGGTTGCCTGGGAGAAGATCCTGACCTGTGACCTGGCTACACCCTCCTTTCAGGCAGTTGTAGAGAGCAATAAGGTCCCCTCTGAACCTCCAGGCCAGGATGGCATGATCCTTCTTGGCCACCTGGGCACATGCTGGCTCGTGTTCAGCTGCTGCTGACCAGCACCCCCAGGTCCTTGTCCACTGGGCCACTTTGCAGCAACTCCTCCCCATGCCTGTAGTGCTGCCTGGGGTGGTTGTGATCCAAGTCCAGGATTCAGCACTTTGACTTGTTGAACATCGCACACTTGGCCTTGCCCATCATTTCAGCCTGCTCAGCTTCCTCTGCAAAGCCTTCCTACCCTTGAGCAGATTGATCTCCCACCCAGCTTGGTGTCATCCGTGAGCTTCCTGAAGGTACACTTGATCCCCTCTCCAAACATCCTTTGCTTGTTTTTGGAGAAGCAAATTGTCACCCCCCATCCCCTCAACAAAACAAACAAAAATTTAAACAAAACTTGGAGAAGTTAACAACCTGGGTTTATCCTCATCATAAATCAGGCAACAGCATTGGCATGGAGAAGCCATGAGGCTGTAATGAACGAGGTACTGGTAAGGAGTCAAACAACATGACTGTTCAAGGCCCTTGTGTCATTTTAGGGCTTGGCTGCAGTGCTGTGATGAAATAAAATTATTTTTGCCTTGATTTGCTAAGTCCCTAGGTTGCAGTTTGGCACTTGTTGGGTTGAAAGATTTGCCCTGCTGCAGAGCAGGGGAATGCACAGACTTTCAATGACTTGATGTGATTTGGGGCTGTGTATTTTTTGTATGTTCTTGCATAACATAAAGATGTATATTTAAGGTCCTTACATATTGTGTTTGGCCTTCAGGAATAAAAAAGGCTCCTTGTTCCTGCAAGTAAAATGCTTAGGTATTTAAAACTGTGGTGATACACAGTGAACACAGTTTATGCTGCTTCTCTGTAGTACTTTTGCTGGACCATTACAAGGTGATTCCTCTAGAGACAGTAGCAGTGGAAGAGTAGTTGTCATATCCCACTTTCTTGAGGCATGATCTGTGGCTCTGTAGAGGATGAATATGATTCCAGTTATAGATATCAGCCCACCTTTTTATCACTTTTTGTTATTTGAGTCCCATCTAAACTTTTTTTTTCTGGCATGAGTATGTATTACATTGATCTGACAGATAGAAATCTGCTAAATTTGAGGTAACTAAGGGTAGAAAGATGTGTAAACAGTTGAAATACACATGCTGATATGAGAAGCTTTTTTTAGAATGAAACTAAATTCCTCCCCAGTGCAACTTGATCGTGAAAGTAATAAAGTGAGAGAACACAACATTAACTCATCATGTTGTCCCCTGTTGAAATTACAACAGACAAAAATGAGTAGTAAAACAATCTCATAATAATGTAATTGCTTTATGCAATCATGTTTCTAGGAAACTTTTTAACAGCAGGAAAATACAAATTTATCTTCTGTTTTAATGAGCACAGGTAGAAAGTACCTTGTCTTTGCAAACATTATCAGGAAACAAAAATTATGTCTAAATATAGGTAAAATAATACATCAGCATATCTTAAATGCACCAATGTTCCAATTTGATCTTGTGCTCAAAGGTGGTAATTTCTTACTGCAAATGGCTACAGATTTAATAATTTGTCCAAACAAACTAAACTGTGAAAGACATGGCAAGAGTAATCTGAACTCACAGTTCTTAAAATAATACTTTTAATCTGGATAGTTCTTTCTCCTTTTTTGGAAAAGGAACTATGAAAAGTGAATTAGTTGACACTCTTGTGACTGGAGATGCTAAATGTTCTTTGGTATATTTTTTCTTAAAATGATGCAATGCAGTTTAGCATAATGGCTTCTAGTAGTGATAGTTGTGGGATAGGGGGAAGAAATTCTTACATGTTTTCAATCAATATAACTGAAAGGCCTCTTTTTTCATCAAATGAAGAATATTCTAAGTCTATGTAGTATTATGAGTCTTGTTCTTTTTCTGTCCTACTGGAGGACAGAATTTTCCAAGAAGTACAGAAGTACTTCTGGAGGAAAAATAATGCATCTTGCAGCCTGTTTGTTTTTGTATTCCCTTTGTTCTTCTCATTTCCTCTGCTTTTTGGTATAATCTCTCAGGTACTCAAGCCTCTTTTATTTTTCCTCCAGTGTCTCATACCATTGTTTATAATAAAATATATTATTTACTGATTGTTTGCTTACTAGTATACTGAATTTGTAGGCCTACTGCATTCTCAATCTGATTATTCTTGGTGATTCATACCTTTCATTTGAAAGTAACGGCTAGGAATCAGTGATGGAGGCAACTTGTATTTTAAGTGATTCACTAGTCAGTCAAAAACATCTCCAAACTTATACTGAACAACACACAGCCACTTACAGTCATTATTACCTTTATTGATGTAATGTAAGACTAATTATCCACCTATGTGTGTTATTATTCTTGTAACAGTCTAAGTGACGGAGCCCTAAAGGCCTTGTGGATGTGTCATGTTACAAATTAAGCTTTCTTAAAACTACTCAATAGTATCAGGTAGTGTCTTCGTATGCCTTTGTTTAAAGAGTGGGTGATGGTGGGGGAAACCTCTTTGTCAAAAAGAAAAAGAGCCCTCTGAGATCATCCATCTCATCAAAATAAGCGTGACAGGCTTTAATACCCTTAATATATTCATGCCCACACATTAAAATGTTGTACATTTTTCATAATTATGTTCTGCAGTAACTGCATTTGTGTGAACTCTCAGGAAGAAAATGGAATTAATTAACCACCTGGCTTCACCTCCTGTATGAAAAGTAACAATTACTAGACATCTTCGTGTTTGCTGGAGTATGTGTTATTTTAACCCTTCAGTAATAATGCATAAAAGAGACAATTTTATTTTTGTGAGAAGGGCAGTGATAATCCAAGGGTTGGATGGTCTTGGTTCTGACAAGAACTGTCTAGTCCTATGGGATGTGGTGTACTCTTGAAATTGACTCCACTGCTATGAGTAGGTAGTTTTGACATCTAAATATCTTCAGGTCAAGAAGGTTACTGTATCTTGAATTCCCAGGCTAATCTTGAAGGCAAATTAAGCAGAGATCAGTGTACTCTTGTTCTGGAATAAGACAAAGTGTTCTTGTGCTGGAATAACAGTATCCACAGTAGAGCAGGTCCTGATAAAGATGAATGTTGGAAATATGGTTAGATAAACCATTACTATTTGTTCAACAGAAAAAAGCTTGTAAGAAGTATGGAGTGGTCTGTAGGCTTGAATAGCATTCTCACCTTAATCATTTTACCGCATTCTGATTAAGTAAACACCCATTTCTAAAATCCTCTTTTACACTCACTTCATGGGTTTCATAGACTGATGCCCTTTATTCAGTGTGAAGTGAAAAGTGGGCTGCACGTGTCTTTATACTCATTCAGAGATGTCTCTGTGATGAGACCTAGCTAAAATTCTTTGCTAAAATAGTAACTTAATTTTCTGAAAAATGCAGCCTTGTCTACACTGGACCCTTTTGCAAAATCCACATTAAAGTCTGAAGATGTGCTGAGTCCTGTCTAAAGTCTCCTTGTTTTCATAATAGCTTCTAAGGTTCACATTCGTGTGAACTCTCTTCACACCACCATGATTTCCAGATCCTTTATCAGAGATAGGATGTTGAAAGCCTTGCAAATCCCCATTGTAACACATCTTAAGCTTTGGTAGGTCTTTGAACTTGAGCTCCTTGATCCTGTGGACGTGGGTTGCTGAATTAGGCCACAGGTCATCTTAGCAGAGTATCCTGTCTCTGGCAGTGGCCACCAGCTGAGGCTTGGAGCCAGCATACAGAAGAGTTACAAGCATAAAGTGGTAGAGTCTTCAAATGTACCATAAGATACATAAGATATGTCCAATTTCCAAGGAGCGGTGCTTTTGGATTTTCAGACCTCATTAATTGCTTCCAGGCTGTTGTGTTAAATAGCCTTTAGACCCTTTTCTTCAACATCCTAACTCTTACACTCATTGATACTTTTGACTCATTTCTATTAAAACATTTTCAAAAAATTAATAATTCTTCCCTAATGACATTTCAAAGCTTCTACTTTTCATTCTAATGCAGAACCAGCTTTAAGAAAAATTGTATGGAATAGAGCTTCTCCTTTTTCTCTTAAGCCTGCATTTTAAACATTGTGCACATCCTTTTTTGTTTCCCCCCCCCCCCCCCAGCTTTATGTGTGTGTTATCGTTAAAGTACAAGATGGACTGTATGATATGTACCTTATCAGTTTGCTTTTTGTGTTAGAATATGTTGTCATGGCTGTTAGGTGCTGTTGAATTAATTTTAGTGTCACTGTTCCCTATGTTAGGGAATTTATTTCTCTTGTTTTAATTGCATGTGCTTTTTTTTTTTTTTTGTGCCTCTCTCATTTACAGTGCCATTACTCCATGAAGAAGGCAGCCTCCTTCCTGGGTATTGGTACAGAGAATGTGTACTTTATCAAAACAGATGAAAGGTAAGAAAGCAAAAGCCATGACTGTGATCTCTGAGCCTTTTAAAAACGCAGTAGTGCTGTACATAACTAACCTATTTGAATGTAACTGAAAAAGTTTTAAATCTGTGTCCCTTAGAGGTAAGATGATACCTGAGGAACTGGAGAAACAAGTCCAGCGGGCCAGGAAAGAGGTGAGAGGGGGAGAGAGAGCATGAAGGAGAGAGGAGTGTATGCAGACTGTGTGCTTGTGTCTGAGTGAAAGGAAGGAAAAATAAGAGTGACCAAAATCTTAAAAATAGGGCAGTTAATGTAACAATGTCTTTCTTACAGGTGCAATCTCTTTGCCACAAACTTGTGAAACAAGCCAAGGCTTATGGGTTCTACACTCTTAGAAGGGAGGAAAATTCCACAGGGTGTTTGCTGCTAATGAAAGTCCCGAGTACAATGCTGCTTTGAAGTATTTAGCACGCTTATTATAGGATTTCTTTTGCCCTTGATCCTTTTTTAAATGGATGCAGTATGTTTTCCTAAAATGGTTTTTCAGTTAATTACACCAGCTATTGCTCTATTGCCTCTGTAGTGACCAAGAATGGTAACATGTAGCTTAGTCTCTAAAACTATCTTACAAGCTTCAAATGCTAAATTCCATCCTTTCTATTATTGTAGTCAGAGTGCAGAGGTATGCCTCTTTTCCCCTAGGGACTTTGCCAATTAGAAAGTCAAAGGCAAGCATTTGGAAAGGCACTGATGTGTGTATTTGGACAACATTAACATACATTCCCACAATCTGTAAGACAGTGCTTACCTATAGTCAACGTAATTTATTTTAGAGAGCTTGAAGGACTAAACGTGACTTCCAAGAGGATCTTCTTTTGGCTTGGTTAGCTCACCTTATTTCTCACTTCCAGTTTGTGCATCAGAGCAGTAGAATTCAGAGCTCAGCCCTTAGTCCATGATCAGTGAATACAAAGCAACTAGTTCAATGTCCATGGCATGGACAATACATTCCATGGAATCCTATCTTGGGAAATCTACCTTTGTGGCTGATAAAAAGTCAAGGCAACCCTGTCCTGTCCTGCACTGGCATGGCCACAACAGCTTTCAGTAAGTTCTGATTTAGATACATTTTCTGCCAAAGAACCATCTCTTATTTGAGTTTCATGCTGGATAGCAGAGCTATGGTTACACGGGGCCCCTAATGACCTAGCAAACTCCCTTGCTTGCCTCCTTCTGTACTTTGTGTTACCTGAGGATGACAACCTGAACTTTACTCATTTGAGCAAACTGGGGGGAAGAAAAGGACTGAAATAAAACAGAGCAAGAAGCAGCAGGCTTGCAGGAGAATCAACTCTGCTTTTACAAAAACGGTATTCTTGTTTGTTCATGTAACAGTACATGTAATGGTCATTTGAAAGGAATCATCTGGCATTTATGATTTTTTAAAAAAGGTCAGCCTCAGTATGGAAATCTGCAACTTAAAAGCAAATGTTCTATATTAAAATGCTCTGCTTACAGGGAAACACAATTTCACTTGCATTTTAATGGAAGTTACAGGTGTATTGGAAGGTTTTCATTTCATCAGAGCTTCAGTAAGTGTGCCTGTCCTTGATAAAGTGCTACTTTACAGCTTTTACAGAAGGACACTTCAGTGAATTACAGTAAATATTCTAATGACTCTAGACAGCAGAGGATGTATTTACTAGTGATAGAAGCACAAAATGATCACTGACTATGAATAGCAAGAGTCTTAGGCCTCTTTTTAGAGAATTTAGGCAGGAAGATTTGTTCAACTATATTGTCAAGAATAATAAAAATTTAGTTCCCTTCTTTGTGGGAAAAGTATAATGGTAGCAATTACTGGAGTTTGTAGAGATCTGTGGCTTGTCCCTGTATTCAGTTGTGCTGCCAACTGGCTGCTTGAGAATCTTTGATGAAGCTGAGGGAGAAAATTGCTGGGAACACTTAACAGAAGATAGATGCATTGGATACATCTTTGCCTCACTTGCAAGTGTTTTGTACTTGAGCTTAAGGCTGATTTGTAAGTTCGTTTGACTGTTGTGGTAGCTCAGAATAAATGACCAAGAAGTGAATTAAGGGCTTGTAAGTCTTTGTGAATGTATGGGATTAATTTAAGTTCATTCCAGTGTTACTTTTGACTGCTTTAGCCATTTGTAAAGAAAATTTAAAATACAGATAAATCATAACTATGTGCCATTCTCACAGTCCTCTACACTGTAAAAAACTGTCAAAGTTTAAATGTGAATCAGTCCTGTCTGTAGATACTTAAAGTAGCAACACTTTGGGGAAAAAAAAAAAAAAAAAGAGAGAGAGATCAGATTTCAGCTCGGTGAAGATACGTGGAAGACTTGTGTGGAGTTTGATTTTTCAGCTGATGTCTGATTTCACTAAAGCTACACTGAGTTACCTCTGTAGACACAATTACATCATCTGAGAGATTTAATTCACTGCAAATGAACTTCAGTGATCCCAGCTTGTACAATTTAACAACCACTTCAGTGCCTCTTCAGTAACTGTGTTGCCATTTCGCCGGGCAGATGCTGAACCGTGCAGAGCAGTCCTTTCGGCATGCGTTTGCCTGCAAGTGAGACTGTACACTCATTGCTAGGGCTGATTCCCTCAATTTCATGGAGTTGTTACAGACTTCACCAATTCTTTTCATTGTTGCAGTTTCTGCTCCTAAGTAGATGCTGACACACAGGTCCGCAAGGGTCCCTGAACTGGTCTGCTGTCAGCTGAAGGGAAAGCAAAGATGGATGGCTGACAGTGGCTGTCTGAGACCACAACCTGACAAAAGTTTTCCTTATCCCACCTGCCTGACCTTAGCACTGTCTGAGATTTCCAGTGGTCTCTCTTCTAACATTCAGTTACTGTCTACAGCCCTTCTTGTTTCCTAGACAGGAGTGGGAGCAAGGGAATAGTGCTGAGCTGTAGGTCAGGCATGGGATCAGTTGGTGATTGTCCCTGTCATGTATACGTGCCAATGTGGTGAAGGTAAATCATGTTCCCTAGCTGAAGATTCCTCTTCACCAGGCAGAGAATAGGGGTGTTGCAGACACAGTGCAGGTGGAAACTCTAAAGGGATGAGCCCTTTCCTTGCATGGGCAGTCTGCTGGCTGAGCTAGTAGCTTTATTTTATCAGTCAGAATGACAGCAAATATGGTAGTGAAACGTGGAAGACTGAGAAATGAAAATCGGTGTATAAAGAGAGATGTCAAATATCTGGTATGTTTTGATTTTGACAAAACTAGCATCTGTCAAAACAGTCTGAAGCTGCAGAAGTCTGCCCTGGGATGTTGTTAACTAGAAATGGAAAATGCTTTTTTTTTTTTTTTTTTAATTAAAAAAAAAAAAAAAAGAGATTCAGCACTATTAAATGCAGTACCTTCTGCTGGGAAACTAAAATGTTGATTGTTGCATCTTTGTCCTACATTCCTAGATCTTTTTATATTTTAGCTCTGCAAGTATACAAAAAGGAAATGAGCAGTGCAAAGGATAATTTTTTTTTTGTTTTGAATCCTATTGCAGGGGTCAGCACCATTTCTTGTCTGTGCTACAGCAGGCACAACTGTGCTGGGAGCATTTGATCCTCTGGATAAAATTGCTGATATCTGTGAAAAGCATGGCCTCTGGCTTCATGTTGATGTGAGTTTGTATACTGTGTGGTTTTGTTTAGCACTGCTTTTTTATAATTGTTATTTTACTTTGACTGTTGATATTTCTTTTTAGAAGTTGGGCTCTAATAATATTTCTTTTTCTTTGCATGGGGACCAGAAATATGTTCTGATTTGACTCTGTTACATATGCTGCAAAACAGCAAATGACTTGGTTCTGACAAGCAGCCAAAGCCATTTTGTTATTGTCAGGTTATATTTCAAAATTATTTTATAATCAATTTCTTCTTTCAACCTCCTAAGAATTCCTCAAGAGTGATTATACCCAAGAGTAAGTTTTGATTCTCCCCATGTCCTTTTGGGGAATAGACACAGAATTGGGGTGTGAGGTTCATACAGGTTAGAATAAAGGTATGTTTCTGACTCAACCAGTCATAAATTATTCTGTTTCATATTTACAGATTTTACTTTCCTGTATATCGCCTTACATTTTCCTAAACTGTTCAGACTTTTTTTTTTCAAATTTCCTTGTAATTTTAGGATTGGATGTTAAAATCAATTCATTAATCTTTTTGGAATTGTGCCCTTTTATTACTTGAAAAACTTAGCAGTAAATGTATTTTTCTAGAAATAGGCCACTTCATATTTTCTAAAGTTGCATTCTCTTTATAATTGCAATGCCACAAATGCAGAATTGCTAGATTAAAAGTCATGGAGCAATAAGAGAATCTGGAGCAATGCTTATGGATATTTCCAGACCTGCTCTAAATTTCTGAAGTGTTTGTTTAATGTTGAGTATCTAAAGGAAGATCACGTAGGCAGTGACGCATGTTTCAAATAAATGTCGCACAGGCATTAATAAATAAAGTCACTGTACGTGTGAGTCAAAAGAGTTTTCTTATTATCTAGAAGACAAAAATGCAAAATTTAGGCCTAATATTTAAAATGTCTGCCAAGCCTCCTCACAGCTGTGTGCTGCTGAGAAGGACTCATCAGATTTTCAGCAGAAGTGCAGCACTCTGGTTACATGTTAGTAACTCTCATGTGTGTCTGTGTATGGCTGGTGGAAAGAAGGATGTAGCTGGAATCTGTGTTGGACCTTGGGGGAGTCAAATGGATGTGGCTGGAGCCATCTCCACTGACTGTAGGAGAACAGTGAGTAGTCTCCCTGTAGCTGAACTAAAATATAGTGGGATAAACCTGGGCCATATTCAGAACCAAAGCCAGCTGATAGTGTTTTGAAAAGAACTAACTTTCTTCTTCCAGTTTTGCTGCATATTAAACTAAGGTAAAAATATCCAGGAATATCTTTAAGTTAATTTTCTGTTTTGAAATGACTTTAGTTGTCAGAGGTTAATTGTTTCCCAGTAGAAGAACAAATGTCCAGTAACAATTTGGGTGTGTATTCTGGAAGAACAATTGTTCTCTTAAGATGTGATTCATGTTATGAGCCTCTCCGTGGTTCCCAGAAGTTCTATCAGTATTTTCTTCATCTTTCACACTCACTGAGGGGTTGAGTGGATGTTTCTCTAATTTTTTGTTTAAAAGTTTCTAGCTGTATCTATAAGAGAACACGATATGGGGAAAGACTGAAAGCTTTCCACAGAAGTGACATCTGGCACATGTGTATATACAAGTATATACACGTGTATATACAACTGTGCTATGGTAAAACGAGCAGACTGTGATTCTAAGTGTGACATTTTTTCTCTCCCAGCACCACTAGAAATAGATTTACTGAAATTTTATGTGAGCAGGAACAATGAGACTGGGTCTGTGCCATTCAGAAAGCCTGTAAGAAGTACAGAGAAAAGTTGAATTTTAATTTTTTCTTTTTCTTTTTTTTTTTTTTTAAGCAAGCATACCTCCTAGCACTATAGGCAGTAATATTTTTGAAGTCTCCGAGAATCTACAGTCCTCTGAAAGGTCTGGCTTCTTGTAGAATGATTTATACATTATACAGTCTGAGTTACAACAAGTGAGCACTGGTGTTTAGGCCTGCTGTAACTTTGAAGGCAAAAATATATTGTACAATTAAAACCAAGAGTAAAACCCAGGTAAATTTCTGTCTAATTTAGGAATTTTCATGCATCACTGACAGACATCAAGATTATCTACTGTAAGTACTCCCATGAGCTGTTACTAAGAATATCTTATGTGAATGTCAGTGGTGTTGCTTCCAGATTTACACCAATTCATCTAATTTCAGAATATTTTCTGATCCCAAAAATTGATGTGTTTGCCTTAGGGAGACTCTTTCCATTAAATATGAAATGATAAAGCTTGTGATTCTTAGAAAGGGCAAAAGGGACAATGTCAACATAAATTCAGTAAGCTTCAGGAAGATAAATTTCAATAAAGACAGAAATAGTAGATAAACTCTCACATGAAGACAAACCGGAGAGAAAAACTGAGTTAAAGAAAGTGTTTTAGGAAAATAATACCAGTAGGTCCAAACTGTCCTAGCAGCCAAGCTGTTCAGTCAAGCCTAAGAGCAGAGGCTATGCCAAGCTTATATTGTTCACATTACAGCAATCCAGTTACTTACTGTATTCCAACCTTCATCTGTGATGCCTTTCTTAATAACTTGTTTTGTATCATCAATATTCTCTCCAGCATTTATGTATGTCATGTATTGTCTTCATGTAGCTTTAAATGCTGTGTATGAGTATGTCTTCCCTGATGGTCCTGACTTTGGACTATTTTTTTTTCTCTTATTATTAGGCCAGTAGAGAAAATCAGGTTTGGCCTATTAGCCCATGCTTAGGTAATTAGCTTAATCATGCAGTGAACACTGATTCCCATAGTTCAGCTGTAAGTGATTTGTTGCATACCAAACACAGTAATTTTCTGTACCTTGTTACCAATTACATTGTGTGGGCCACGGGTTGGTAATAGTCCTGTTTTGACCTCCCCTGCATTGCTCTCAGCTGGATTTGTCTTAAACAAAGTGTGTCAGCCTAGTTTGATAAATCTGCCCTCCTTCTGTAGTCTTGTGGACTGAGCAGAAGCAGTCAGCTCTACTGTGTCTTTGCAATATCTCATCAAAAAGCCAGAGAAACGTGCCAAGCTGCTGCTCTGGTAGTGAGTGAAAACCTGGCTGGAAAACTATACCCACAGAGCAGTTACCAGTGGGTCACTGAAAGGAGAAAAAAATTTGATCAGGATTCCACAAAGGTCTATCCTAGGGTAGAAATTATCTGGTATTTTCATTAAATAACTTAGATGAAAAAGAATATGCTGACAAATTTGAAAATGATTTAAGACTTCTGGAAAAGGGAGTGGGAGGACAGGATTAGAAATCAAAGGGATTTTGACAATTTGGAGAAAAAAGAAGAAAAACTAGGCTACAGTTCAATAAAGATAGAATTCTAAGCTGCAACAATCAAGTGCACAAACACAGGCTGGGGATTGTTGGCTAGAAAGTAGATCTTTACTGTAAAGCCCAGGTCTTTTTCTAGTTCACAAATCAGTGATATTTTCAAATAGAGTTAAAAATCTTTCAGAATTGAATAAAGGAGCTACATAAAATGATTCTTTCTTTCTGCTTCATACGCCATCTGCTTTATCTAGATCGTGTGCAAATAAAAAGATACAGTTCAAGAAGGCCCTACAGGAGAAAGATTAGAAAATGGGAAAGCAATGTAGATAAACAGAATCATACCTAGAAATTACGACCAATGAGGAAAGATGGAAAGCACTGATGTTATTTAAACTAGAAAAGACAAATAGACAGTACACAATAGTCTACAGAAGCCTTAAAAGGTACCGCTAAAATAAAAGGACTAATCTGTTCTCCTGGCTGCCAGAGGTGTGACAAGAGGTAACATTGTTTAGGACTGAAATTTTAAATTAAAGATGTGTTATTCCTGTTACACACAAATTAGGTGGTGAAGTTGTGCAGCTTCCATTATTAGAGAGGACTTTAAAACCAAACAAAGCCAATGATTCTGTCTTCTTAAGTGCCTTCTCATTCATGGTGTTTTGTTTTGGTTGTTTCTGAGGGTTTGTTTTTGTGGTTTTTTTTGTGTTTTTTTTGTTGTTGTTGTTGGGAGGGTTGTTTGTTTATTTTGTTTTGTTGGTTTTGTTTTTTTTTGCCAGCCCTGGATCCCTATGCACTTGCTCTTTGAATTGAGTAAAGAAACATGGATCACAAATTCATGTTGTATTACTGTGGCTCAAGGAGAATAACCTAATTTCTCTCATCTAGGTCTCCGGTAGCAGTTTTTAAAACAAAGGTAGAAAGTAGGGCCAATAGTGTTGTGGAGGCAGCAATTGCTGGTCTCTCTCTGCATTTTATTTTTCACTTTAATGCTAATTACAGGATTAATTGATTTGTTGATTAATAACCTCTAGAAAAGATGTGATTGAGAGAAATGAGAGGAGTATGGTTAATCTTGCCTTTGGGAGTGACACACCATTGAGATGACCTCTCAAATGCCTTTCTAGTCCTGTTTTTCACAAACAGTGAGCAAATGTCAACTTTTTCAAACACAGAAATCTTTGGATGAAAATTTTGTAAAAATGTATTATATTTTAATGGGTTGTTTATAAATTCTGAAAATCAGGGAATAAGTTAGTGACTGTTTTGACTTTATTGAATCAGAGAATGAGAAGAGTAAAATTTGTCTCTGAATAGAAAGTTCAGTTAGATTGTCATCCCATCACATGGCAAATTTGGACTAGCTGGAGAAACGAGGTAACAAGTCATGGTTCTGCAGGATTACCATGAAATTTGAGGCAAACAATTTCCTACCTTAGGTCCCACCTGTAGCCTGGAGCAGCAGCCCTTGTCTCAGCAAGGATGTTGTAAGCATGACAAATATGATGAGATCCATTAATTTGGGGCATTAATCAGAATGACTTTTTAAGACAAGTGAATAACCTTTCATGTCCCTTGTGAGCCTTTGCCATCCTGTCTTACAGAGATAACAGCTCTTACTCCTAATGTATGGCCTGTGAAGCAAATACTGATGATAAATTCATATATCAGCTATCACGTATTTTTATTTCAAGGAAAGAAAAAAAGAACAAAAACCAAACAAGCATAAATTTTCTATGCTTAGGTCAGGAATCTTTACATCAGCAATTTTCTTTTTCTTTACAAATATTTTTTTTAAATAAGCTGATGTTTTGTGGACTGATCCCTTCTGCGTGTCTCTAAAGAACTTTGCTTGCTTCACAGGTAGTTTGCTTAAGTGCATTCTGCCTGCATGAATATTGAAAATAATTTTATTTATTTATTTATCAGTAATTTCTTAAAGGCACTGTGTGACATGTCTAGTGTTTGCATGATCTCCTCACCTTTCCTCTGTGGGTAAATGTTGTTGTTTAAGAACTAAAGTTTCACAGCACCTGATGATCCTTGCAGAACTCATGAGAAAGGATCACATTCCCTGATTCAGGTTGTCCAGAAATTAAATTTGTGTAATAAAAGCTTGTTGCCTGGGTACTTTCTATAGTCCCTGGAGAGATACATCTGCCAAAGGTGTCACCCAATGATGGGTGTCTAGAGTAGATTGAACTAAATAAGGCGTTTCAGTGGAGAGATGCTCACTACAGAGAAAGGCCTAAGTGATTCTTAGAGCACACACTTAGTTCTTAGATGACCTGAGGGAGTCTTAAGTCATTTTAAGGTCAGTTGGGTTGCTGGTAACAGAAATGCTGCTACTGCTCACTGGCAGACTTTGCTTTTCATATCTGTGCAAAATCTGAGCCTGGACTTGGCAACTGGCAGAGATTATCACTGTCTACTCTTTCCCCTGTGAATTTCTCAGAAAGGAATTGCCTAGCAGGAAGATGTGCAAAGTGGGGCTTTCTGCTTAGGTTACTGCTTAGGTTAAGGCTGGGGGAAAGGAAGCAACTCTTTGGTATCAGGAATGAGTCTGGTTATGCAAGGATGTTTCAGTTCATTGCCCTTGCTTACACAGAAGGACCACTCTGGTTTGTGGCTCACGTAGTGGCGCAGGCCACCACCTCTTCTATTTCAGACATACCCCAGGCTGCCATCTTTATTTCAGGAGATGAAACTAAAGGCAAAATTTAGCCCACTGACCATGCAGTTGTTCCACTTCAGCCAAATCTAGAAGTATATTCTCTGAGAGAAGGCAGGCTATAACCACCCCTCCCCCACCAGGTTTGGGAAAAAAAAAATTCCTTGAAGGAAAGTGAAAGAGATAAAAACTATTTATTGAACAAACACACGGGAAAAGGGATAATGATGCTATATAATAAAACCTCTTGCTCTGCTGAGAGGAACCTGGGAAAATTTCAGAGTCCTTCCATAGATCTCTCTCTCACCCTCCTTGGAGCTGGGATGGGGTGGTGGACCCACCTCCAGGGCCAAGGTCTTGGTGGAAAGTCCTCCCAATGTACTCTGATGTTGAAACAGTCCAGCAGAGAGAAAAGGAAAAAAACAAAGTCCCAGGAAAACAAAAGTTCAACTCCCCAGAGGAAAAGGAGCTGAGGAAAAAAACTGCTGAAAGCTGACTGGAAAGAAAAGCAAGCCGGGTGCTTCCCTTCCCTCCTGCTCTCCTGCCTCAGCTGAAAAAAAGTCTCTATCTCTGTGTGACCTTGAAAAAGTTGCAAACTGCTTTGAAAAAGTTTTGCTCAAGTTTTCATCCCCCATCTCAGGCTCAGTTTAAAGGCATAGAAAGGCACAAAAATTAATTTCTGGGCATAGGGCAGCGATAGGGGATACACATCATAAAGTCACCCCAAGACAGCAGTAAACTAAGTTTTAAATGAGATAAGACATCTTTAGAAATTACTAGTTGAAGTATTAACAAAATATTTTTTTTACAAATAATATTTTCTTGGCTCTATAAATGTTCCAACAGGCTTCTTGGGGTGGCTCAGCTTTGATATCAAGGAAGCATCGCAGACTTCTTCATGGTATCCACAGGTAAAGTCAATTTAGTTCATGGGCTCACTTACCAGGAATTGAGGTGAAAGTTATGTGGCCTGTTGGCTTCCATAAGTGCTGCATTTTTCAAAACAGAAATTACTGTTATTTGGAGAAATTTCTGAACCTGTGGTGGGACTGGGTGTACAGGAAATCTGATTGGTCTGCTTGGATTGTGTTTGGTCTTTTTTTTCTTAAGTACGCATGATCACAGATGCAATTTTCACCTCCCTTTTTCCATTTATGATATTGCAGGTCTAATTCTGTTGCCTGGAATCCCCATAAAATGCTGTTGGCAGGAATCCAGTGCTGTGCTCTTCTGGTGAAAGACAACTCTGTAAGTCCTCCTGACTTTTTTTTTTGTATTCTAATAGCCTGTCATTTCTGTAATATGGAAGTGGAAATAATTAGAAAATAGCTGAAAGTCAGTTTTACTATACTGCAGTAAAAAGGCTGAATTATATTATTGTGAATTTCACCACTTAATCAATTAATAAAGGGTGAATAAGAGTAAGGTGAAAACGATCCAAGTCACTGTACTCACAAGTGGTCAAATTATGCAGCTGGTGCCCTTGCTAGTTAACTTCTGTACATGATTTGCATTCAGAATGGAGTATGTTGTCACCTGGGCCTGGCACACTTTAACACCAAGCTCATCAAAGCCCTCAGAATAGCTGTCATCCATCAGGACTGCAGCAGTGCTGTGACTGTTTAAAGTAGGCAGAGCTCATCTTCACATCCCCTTGTACAGCAGCACCAGAGTGGGAGAGGGATAGGAGTTACAGCACATGCAGGTAAAGGTGCTGAGCCTTCTCTCCTCACTCTACCAGTTCTTCCTCAACAGCAGGGTGATTTAGACTTCCCTAAAAGCCATGACTAATTTAAAGGCATAGCAAGCAAACAACAGAGCTCTGATCTCAAGATGACTCTGCAATGTAGCAAAAATCCCTTCTTGTGTCTTTGTGGCATTCTTTTATCTTAAAACAAACCAGTAAGAGGTTAGTTATTTCAAGCTTCATTTCAAACTCAGAGCTGCTAAAACTTATGCCCACTGTCCACCATTAGGGGTGAGTTTTACCTTACACTCCATAGGTTATAAAAGACTGATCATCACAAAGATATGGAGCCCCTAGGGTTTACATCACTATCTTGTGGCCATGGTTTGGAAATTACTTCTAATAAATCTCTGTCAAAAAACCTGATATTCCTGATATTTTCTATTCAGCTGCTGAGATTACCTATCCATGTAATTTGTTACTAACTTCTGTTAGTAAGAACTGATGAGGACCAAAGAGCACTCTCTTGGAGCTGATTGCTCTAGGTCAGGGGTGAGACATGGCAGGACAGCATGGAGAAGTGTGCCACCTC
Organism: Aphelocoma coerulescens; assembly: GCF_041296385.1. NCBI lineage: Eukaryota > Metazoa > Chordata > Aves > Passeriformes > Corvidae > Aphelocoma > Aphelocoma coerulescens. Next base: position 50,229,419 of record NC_091015.1, on the reverse strand, counting down.
ATTTCCTTAGACTAGAGTCTGTGGGATTAAAGAGGATTAAATTTAAGGGTCACCATCCATTGCTTTATCTTTATTCCAAGATGAGAAACAAACAGAATGAAGCTATTGACTAAGATTAATATGGTGTCTTAATTGCAGGCTTGGGAAGATTTCAGTGCTGTGTTTTTGACTAATTAGGCCCAGTATGTAGATATTGCCCCAGGTAATGATTAGGCTACTTGGACTGAATAGTGGAAATTTCTCAGGAAGAAAGAGGGAAGAAATGAAGAGGACTGAAATGTTCTAGCTGCTGTAGCATTTAGAATCCCTTTAGGAACACTGTTCCAACTTCAGGGCTCTGGCAACCTTCTTGTATTCCCCTTCCCTGCAGTGTAAGGTCTGGTAGAGTGATCCTATTCCACTTCTAAACCACAGCTAGGCAATGTTGTGTGGAAGTAGTTGTAGAGCTGAATCCTAGGTGTTTGAGGGGTGAAAACAGAAGTATAATGGATCATAGCATCAGATCCTGTTCTATGGTGAGATGTTCTGGAAAGCAGATTTTGCTGCATCGGGAAGAAAGGGTGTTTTACCCTGTGTCTAATTCCTGGAAAATTGGCTCTTACTCATTCTGTGTATGTGCCAGTGAAGTCTTTATATGCAAACAGACACACAGAGATTTGAGTACTTTCTTATTAACTAGCTGGAATATAAATCCTTAAGAAAAAAAGATCAAATGCATATTTAAGACACTTTGACAGAAAAGTGTTGCTTCACTTTGATTCTTTCCATACCAGAACAGGCTGCTGAATCCACTTTCCTGTTTAAAATGCTATTTTTGCACCAGTAAGAGAAGGGAAGAGTACATGTATCAGTTTCTCACTTGGGAGCTTGTTCCACTTCTTTTAAAGCACATAAATACCTATGGCTAAGATGAAACACACGTTTATATGGGAACATAATTCCTTCACACTGTGGTTAGGATGCATCAGTGGGAACTGGATGCTGAGATGTGAGCTGGAAGAGTCTGGCACACATTGCTCTGCTAGTGAATGTTCAAGGGACCTCAGGTAGATTCTGAAGTGCTGAATTCTGCAAGACATCAAAGCAACAAAATGTTAATCACAAATGTTAAGACCCATTTATGAATTGCCTTATCACCCTTTGAAAGACTGATTAAGGAAGTCTTGTTAGCCTGTTTTCCCATTTGCTTTGAGGTCCATTTGAAAACTGTGGAATACTTCAGAATTAGGTTTAGTTGATTATAAGTGAACAAGTTAATCCCCTTCAGTTTTTCTTTTTCTCTTTCATACTTTCCATATGAAAAATAATCTTTAGAAGATGTTGTCACATTTCAGCTGTACTGGCAGCACTGTAATTTCCCATTAACAAAAGTAATAGTGGCTTTTTTTTTTGTTTGGGTTTTTCTTTTGCCGCATTGCTTCAATGGGGTTTAGCGGTGTTCATATATTTAAGACATTGCAGCTGGCTTGTTAGAATGAAAAACTTTGTAATTAAATATTTTTCTGTACAGATTAAAAAAAAAAAAACCTAGAAAAAAAGATTAACTGCAGTGAAATGCTGATAAAAAGAGTATATCTTCCAGCCTTAGTGAAACAAAATTGGAATATTTCCAAGGAAGGTAGAGATAGAAAAGAGAAATGTGTTTGACTTGATTAGAAGAGAAAAGCATTTTCACCAAAGGGAAAGAGAGATTGGTTAATCCTTTGTAAAAGCTCAGATCAATGACTGTAGTTCTTCAGTGCTTAAAGCACTCAAGAAGTGCTCAGCTATTCCTTTTTTCACTGGCATGCCCTGAGTAACTTTCATCACTTCTCCAACAAGATAGTCTTACTCAGAAAACACTGGTATTGCTGAGTCATAAGTGGCAGTGACTGTTTAAACACAAAGCTAGATGGACCAATAATCTCAAAACATTGGTGAAGTCAGTTTTGGTCTTATATGTTCTTAAAATGCTAGGAATTGGTGTTGGGTTATACATACCCCCTTAAAACCACAGAGCTGCTCCAATTTGTCCTTGTTGTCATCCATATCTGTATGAATATTATCTACATATAAACACAGAACTACTGTTTATCACCACTGCCAAAGTTCTGTAACCCATGAGACTGAAGCACTAGTTTAGGTAATTAAGAATCAGTTCTAGGTAATAAGCAGAATTTTTGCTTATTAGTTAAGAATAAAGTCTCAATGTAGCTAATGAAATCTCAGTTTAGTACAGAATAGAATTGATTAAGGTGATGATGGTAGCCATCCACATGTAATCTCTTCCTCATCATTAGAAATATCTTAGAGATATTTATGCCCCTGATTCTTTTCCAGGACAGCTGCAGAAAATGTTCTCTTCTCATTGCTTTTGCTTGGGTTCAGTACAACTGAGAGCTCCTTCTCACCTCTTGAAGTGAATTGCTGTAGTGTCCTAACACACTGCACTGCTTTTGACAATTTTCAAGTATGCTATTCAAAAGATTGTCTTTATTGCTTCAGATAAGGCAAATCAGGGAGATGCTTGTCTTGGGGAAAAAGATATTTTATTAATGAAATTGAAATTCACTTTTAACTAGCAATGAAAATGGAAAAAGATCAGAAGACTTGCTGTAGGTAAGTCTGTTCAATGAGAAAAATATGTTGAATTATGAAACTGGAGCTCTTGCTTTCAGTATCAATATATTTTCATCAATTTGCCATTAATTAGAGCACACAGAAATTATCCATAGACTTCATCAAAATCAAAAGCTCTTTGAAACTTCATAGTGGAATGGGGCCTCTATGAAAATAGTATTTCCATTTCCTAAATTTTAACAGACTGACTATAAAGCCGAGCACTTGCGTTAAAAAGGGTAGAAAGATAAAAGATGCTGAAGAAAGAAACTCAAAGTTGTCAAATGGGGAAGTTCTAACAAAACTTTTGCAATTCTTCTGAACAGATGGAGCACCTCAGTTACTGTGTAGAAAACTGTTGGGGTCTTCTTTGGACCGAGAGCATTGAGTTAGAAAATGTATTTAATGCGTATTTATTTCCTTTTTTTTTTCCTTCTACTTTTTCATCATTTGACTAGGAAAATTGAGATGACTTTTTTTGTCATCCATTCCTTTTTTCTTCCCTACTCTTCCTCCTCCACCTTTCTTCTGGAATATTTCTCTCTTTCTCTGAAAGGATGATTTTTGTTTCTTTTCCTTTCTTCTCTAGTGACATGCAGGAGGATGTCACTGTACTTGCATCTGGATATTGATACTATCAGTATCTTCAGCAGGATTTCTTGAGCACGTTGCATTCTTAGTAAGATAAGTAGATGGAAAAAGATCATCAAACCAACATGGATTGTCACCTTCAGATTCATCAGGAGACTAGAACAGCACCTACTTTTTTTTTTTTTTTTAATGAGCTACATTCCCAGGAATTTGAATTCATCAGGGCCATGAAAATATTTGTTGCATTTTCACTCTAGAGTATTTTTTTAAAACTATGTAACTCTGCAGTGGTCCTGTGATCTTCAGTGAACTTCTCAATCTTTTGTAATACTGCTAACTGCATTCAGGTTTCTTGTGACAATGGTTACTATTTATTGGATGAAAAGCAAGAGGGGAACTACTATTCTGCAACCTCCTCTATTGTGCTGCATTGCATTCTGATAAGGCAGGAGATAGTGCCACATTGATCAGCCCTGCTGTGCACTCACTGCAGAGACACTATGCAAAATTTTAGGTCAGTAAGAGACAAAGCAGTTAGCTTAAATTTGTGGATGTTGCTGCCTTTTTGCCTTTTTTTTTTCTTTTTTAACACTATGTCTAGTAAACTTGTTTTTCTCCCAAAAGTAAAGGTATGATGGTCTAAATGAATAGAGCACAATATCTTGACAGAATGACTCCTATTCCTTGCTGTGCAGCTACTAGCCAGAGAAAACCAAGATGTGAAGAAACTGAAGTATGGATGCCTCAGTGCTTGACTATTCTGTGGTTTCTAGTGTCATCTTCTTGCCTTTCTTTATTTGAGAAAATTGGAAAGTAGGTGTTAGAATCTTACATGCTGCAAAACACTGCATTCAGCACTGGCTTTCCAGCTGTGGCTACTCTGTGCTGTAGCTGCACATTATCACTCTGCAAAGGGACAGCAGACACTGGCCCTCCTTTTCCCCAAGCTGTCATGTAAACTGTCTTTTCACAAGGCTGAATGTGCTGCTCCTGTGACTGAAGAGTTTAGACCAAATTTGCTGTACTTTTATCAAACAAATATTACAATGGGATTGTCAAACCCTTACAGAAGTTGTGGAGAACCCTTGGTGGTGGTGCTCTCCTTTTGTGCTCTACAAATACGTGTATAGGTGGGGTTTTTATTTGCTCTGCTTTTTTGGAGGGAATTGAAAAGTCTAGGAGGGAGGCAGAGTTATCCTGTGTGTGCCAGTCGATTAATTATCTTTTTCTTTTGTATGGACCTTTTTACTCCATTTTATTGCTGGTCCCAAAGTCATAAGTAGGGTATTAGAATATAGATCAAGAACTGTACCTCTGTTGTGGGAATACGACACTTTGATTGAGTTATATCAGACACTGTGCCATTTCAAAATCAGACTTGCAGCAGATGCAGAGAAAAGGGTGAAATGCAAAATACTTTTTTTGTTGGTTCAAATTGAAGAGTGATATTGAATTGGAAAATGAATTGTGCTCTTCTGCTTAGCACTGACAGATCTATGTTTTCTGTCTCCTGGGGGCCCTCATAGGGCCACTCCCATCCCTGCTCTTGCAGCCTGCTTTCTGCCAGCCCTTCTCTCTACTTCATAGTATTACAGATTATATTTGATATTTCATTCTTCAGCCAATGGCCAGTCCTGTGTCTCTCTTCTTCTCTTCTCTTCTCTCTCTTCTCTTCTCTTCTCTTCTCTCTCTTCTCTTCTCTTCTCTTCTCTTCTCTTTCTTCTCTTCTCTTCTCTTCTCTTCTCTTCTCTTCTCTTTCTCTTCTCTTCTCTTCTCTTCTCTTCTCCTTCTCTTCTCTCTCTTCTCTTCTCTTCTCTTCTCTCTTCTCTTCTCTTCTCTTCTCTTCTCTTCTCTTCTCTTCTCTTCCTCTTCTCTTCTCTTCTCTT